>NC_058519.1:465566815-466984315 GCF_904849725.1 Hordeum vulgare subsp. vulgare
AGGAATTTGTGAAGATATAACTTGTTGGTGATATGGCATGCGGTGTTGATTGCTTCAGGCCAAAAGCGACGAGGAGTCTGATATTCTTCAACCATAGTTCTTGCCATCTCAACCAGAGTCATGTTCTTCCTTTCGACGACACCGTTCTGCTGAGGAGTATAAGGAGCAGATTATTCGTGAGTAATACCAAGTTCATCTAGATAATCATCAAGACTAATGTTTTTGAACTCTGTTCCATTATCACTCCTGATATGTTTGATCTTGATGCCAAAGTTCGTCGAGGCCCTTGAAGAAAATCGTTTGAAGATTTCCTGCACTTCATTTTTATAAACTATGATATGCACCCATGTATATCTCGAATAATCATCAACTATGACGAAGCCATATAAAGATGCTGCATTGGTTAGTGTGGCATAGTGAGTAGGTCCAAATAGATCCATATTAAGCAATTCGAAGGGACGAGTAGTGGTCATGATAGTCTTCGAGGGATGCTTGGATCTGGTCATTTTCCCACATTCACATGCACCGCAGAGATGATCCTTGAGGAATTTGACTGATTCGATGCCAATGACATGCTTCTTCTTCGCGAGCGTGTGCAAATTCCTCATGCCTGCATGACCTTGTCTTCGGTGCCACAGCCATCCTTCTGAGGTTTTTGCTAGCAAGCAAGTGGCTGGTTTAGGACTTGTAGAGAAATCAACAATGTACAAATCCCCTCTTCTTACACCTTCGAAGACTTTGGATCTGTCAGATTCCATGATGACTACACATCTATATCTACCAAAGATAACAATGATATCAAGATCACAAAGCATCGAGACTGACATGAGGTTAAAACCAAGGGATTCAACAAGCATCACTTTGTCCATATGCCTATCCTTGGAAATAGCCACTTTGCGAAGTCCCAATACCTTGCTTTTACCTTTGTCAGCATATGTGATTTGCTTCAGAGGTGATGGAGTTAGTGGCATATTCATCAACAAGATTTTGTCACCAGTCATGTGATGCGTGCAGCCACTATCAAGAACCCATTCAGTATTCCTGGGTTTATCATCCTGCAGATGAGTTAGTACAACTTACCATCTCATATGCTTCAGATTTGAAGAATATGATATCAATTTCATCAGAAAAGATATTTCATCACAACACAGTTATAAGGACGTGTGAAATATTTCTATTTCATCAATATTCGCTTGCGTCCTATCAAGCATTTCCTCAGGTCTCCAGCAAATTCTTCAGTTGATGATTTTCATCTAGAGACCTGACCTGCAGAAGTGATTAGTTTGATTTCTTCACCACCCACATCTGAAGGGGTGGTAAATCATTCATCATTCTGTGAGCACCATATGAGAAACGTGGCATTGAAGCTAATGCACTTCTCTTAATAGTAGGGGGGTTAAAGTACTCATATGAATATGCAGAGAACTGGTTTGAGGATTTATGAACATAATGATTTGAAGAGTAACACTCATATTCATATTCCTTGTAGTTTCCCTGCATGTTAGACACATTAGCACGGGTACGAGCATAATTTTAACCAGTTTAGGATTTTGATCCTCTTGAAGAATTTTGGTCCTCCTAAGGAATTTGATCTGGGGTTCAGATTCTTCATTGGTGGTGTCATGAGGACATTCACCTGAAGATTTTCAAGACAACTTTTGGGAACCCAGATTTTCCTCAAGGGAGGACCATTCCTGCAGTTAGTTCCAACATATCGAGCAAATACTTCACTAGATTGCTTTTTGAACAGTTTATAGTTGGAGTCAAATGACTCATCTCAGGAATAGGATAATTCACATGAAAAGCCAGTTAGATTGGATGGATCAAAAGGAGGCCCAGTAGCAGCAACCCATGAGGTTTTGGGATACTACTCAGGTTTCCAATAAGATCCATCAGCATTTAATTTCCTCTCAAAGGCAATTCCTTCTTTCCTCGGGTTCTTGTTCAAGATCTGCTTTTTAAGCACATCATAGAGGGTTTGATGTCCTTTGATGCTTTTGTATATGCCTGTCACATACAATTCCTTCAACCCTGCATTTTCATCAGTAACATTTGTGTTTTCCTCAAGTGAGGAAATAGACACTACATGTGCAGTTGAAGAATTTGTAGCAATAGAAGAATTTGATGATTCTGGTGAAGAATTAGCAGTTTCGCGTTCAATGCATTTAAGACATGGAGGAATGAATTCAGCTTGAGTAGCGCTGATCTGTTGAGCTAGTAATGAATCGTTTTCCATACGAAGATCATCATGAGAAATCCTCAGCTTCTCTAGATCAAGCTTCCTTTAAAGAAATTCGTAGGAAAGTTTCTCATCATCAGCGAGGAGTGTATCATAATGATCTTGAAGATTATCGAATCTAGACTGAAGACTATTCACATCTTCAGTGAAGATTTGGGTAAGATTCATTTCATCATTGAACAGATCATCACTTCTATCTAGCAGTTTCTGAAGCTTTTCCAAGGCAGTTTGTTGTTTAGTGGCAATGATAGCAAGTTTACTATAACTGGGTTTTTTATAATCATCAGGTTCACAGTCACTTGAATCAGAGGAGGAAGCATCATTCGATACCTTTGATCCTTTTTCCATGAAGCAATAGGTTGGAGCGAAGTCATCAACATAGTCATCAGTGTGGATGGTGTTATCATCTTCTTCAAGGTTGAAGATTGACTTGCTGACGAAAGTGGTTGCTAGTGCAAGACTAGCCTGTCCGGATTCCGAGTCTTCATCAGAACCCTCTTCTTCATCACATTCCTCTGATTCTGCCTCGGAGTCCATTTCCTTGCCAATAAGTGCCCGAGCCTTTCTGAAACTAGTCTTCTTGTGCGATGAGGGCTTTGAAGATGAGGATTTTGAAGATTTCTTCTTCTTCTTCGAGTCATCAGAACTGTCATCCTTGTATTTCTTCTTCTTTGATTCCTTTCCCCAACGGGGACAATCAGAATGTAATGACCTGATTTCTTGCATTTGTGGCAGGTTCTTTTCTTGTAGTCCTCAGATGAAGATTATGATTTCCTCATGTGTCTTCTGGAAGATTTACCGAACTAGCCACGTCGTGTAAACCTCTGGAATTTCCTTACGAGCATTGCAAGATCTTGTCCAAACTCTTCAGGGTCATGAATGCTGCCATCTGAGTCTTCTTCTTCAGATGAGGAAATTGCTCTAGCCTTCAGTGCACGTGGTTTGGAATAGCTTGGTCCATATAGATCTTTCTTTTCTTCTAGCTGAAATTCATGAGTATTGAGCCTTTCGAGTATATCAGTTGGATCAAGCATCATGTAGTCTGGTCTTTCTTGAATCATCAGAACTAAAGTATCAAATGAAGAATCCAAAGATCTCAGCAGTTTCTTCACAACTTCGTGATCAGTAATGTCTCGAGCTCCCAGTGCTTGCAGTTCATTTGATATGTCAGTAAGGCGATCAAATGTGTCTTGGCAGCTTTCATTGTCATGCCTCTTGAAGTGATTGAAGAGATTGCGAAGAATATCAACACGAGAGTCACGCTGGGTTGATACTCCTTCATTTACTTTGCACAGTCTCTTCCAGATCAGTGTTGCAGAGCCCAAAGCACTCACTCTTCCAAACTGGCCTCGGCTCAGATGGCCACAGATGCTATTCTTCGCTTGAGAATCAAGTTGCTTGAATTTCTTCACATCAGCAGTAGAGACACTAGCAGAGATGATGGGGACGCCATGTTCCACAATATACGAGAGATCATTATCAATAGCTTGTAGATGCATTTGCATCTCGTTCTTCCAGAAGGGAAAGTTCTTTCCTTCGAAAGTACGACATGCTGCAGTCACCTTAAACATGCCTGCAGTCGACATAACTAAAACTCCAGGTGGTTAAACCAAAATCACACAGAACAAGGGAGTACCTTGCTCTGATACCAATTGAAAGTGCGTTACATCGACTAGAGGGGGGTGAATAGGAGATTTTTAGAATTTCATTACTGAGAAAATTCCTTTTGAGGAAATTCCTCACTAATGACTAACGTACAACGGAAATAGTAAAGGAACAGAAGTGCAAAGTTTCACAACAACAATTTTCTGTGTGAGGAATCTGAAAACAGATTGCACTATGAGCAGGCACGCGAAAAACAGATGAGGATTAACTAGCGTGAAGAATTTGGGGTTGAGGAATTTCAGATAAAGTCTTCAGCAAATTCTTCAAGCAGTACCAGTGAAAGTCATCAACACATAATCTGAGAAAGGAGGGAGTTGAGGAATTAGAACCCGTTTCACAGCGAAGACAGTAGTTGATAACCCAGTTCCAACTGCTGTGACAGTTGTACATCTGGTTTGGAGCGACTTGGTATTGAAACCAAAGGACACACAGTCCCGGGACACACAGTCCCTACCGTGTTCTCCTTGGGCTAAGAACACACAGTCCTCGCCCAACACTCGTGGTAAGTCTTCAGGGCAGACTTCCAAACCCTCACAAACTTGGTCACCCGCGATCCACAATTGACTGCTGGATTGCTCTAGACCATGACGCCTAACCGTCTGGAGGATGCACAGTCCTCAAAGGTAAAAGGCTTCAGTCCCACACAGGAACAACTTCTTCAGTGATGCTTAATCACTTGGTTCTAGGTTTGTGGTTTCGGTGTATGGGGTATTTCCTCACTAATGAATTACTCTCGAAGACTCTGAGGAATTGGGTTGCTCTTATGACAAGTGTCAGTTCCTAACGGAGCAGCCAACCAGCTAATGGTTGTGGGGGGGGGCGGCTATTTATAGCCTGGGAGCATCCCGACATGATTTGACACTAATGCCCTTAAATAATATGACCGTTAGTGTGGATAAGACCAATGATGTGGCGTGGCTATCGAAACGGTCGAAACCCTCAACTATGAGAGTCCTCATGTCCCTCGTATTCCTCACTGAGGCTTTTGGTAGGATTAGGCTTGGGTTGAGCATCATGAGGAAATTCATTCCAAAGTGTAACTTCGCCCCCCTTTAACAGTACCGTGTTCCTATTACTCAAGTGTGAAGAAAATAAAACAGTAAGAGTAAATCTTCATGGTTCAAAGTCTTCAAGATGATTTTCTTTAGGACACACCGAATTCCTCAATTTCAATATCTTCATGAGGAATATCAATTTCTTCGCAGATTCTTCGTGATTCAATACTTCAGCTCAGACCAATTTCTTCAACCGAAGATATACATTTTTAGAGGTTGATATTCATCAAATATCTCAAACTCCTCAGTGACTTATAGATCCTGTGTACACTCATAAACACATTAGATACTTAACCTATAAGTCTTCAAACCACAAAAATCACTAAGGGGCACTAGATGCACTTACATGATGACGGTCATACTGACTCTTCTCGCGAGGTTGAGCGACCTTCTCACATGAATAATGCGGACTTGACCTTTAGTATGTTGGATAATATTCGGACCGAAGAGTGATTGGTCCATTGAACGGTGGTTCTGGAATTCCATACGAAGCCAAGTGTAAAGGATACTTTGGAGTCAAATATGTACATGAGAGTCAGGTTTCAATCCTGTGGAACTTTGGGTTATGGGTCCACCATGTGGGCCGGGCGTAGGCAGAGGGGTGATATATTATACGGTCTCGGTAGTAAGACATGTCAGAGGATAGCCTGTTAGTTATGTTGGCAACAACGTCGGTACCAAGTGCGAGGAACGAAGAGAACCATTTTTCCTGCTCGTTAAAATGAGGCGGACCAATAGGCAAGGTTCTCGTCCACCAGCGGCTACCGTAATGTTATCACTATAGTAACAGGGTCTTACTGATAGAGTTGTATACCAAGAATTTTACCTAAGCAGGGAATTAGCACTGCTTAGATAAGTTATGCCACAAGAAAGGTCAAAAAGACCAATGGGAAGGAAAATGTGTTCACACACACAAGTATCAAAGTATACCATTCCCGAGGAAAACATAGAGTATGGTATACATGATAGGTCATCAAGTACATAACCATTTAGACAAACAGGCAAGAAGAATCATGATGTTTACCCATACCACGTGGTCTGAATAATTGATCAGGAACAATTTAGCATTGCGCTTCCAATGTTCCTGTTGAAATTTGAAGTACCACATTCGTGCTTCGAGGTAGCATCGACATGGCCATCAGATAAAGGTTGGACCTATGGGTATACGAAGAGGATCCATGCGGAACAACTTATGAAATAATTCATATAGTTTCTGCATGGGAGATGGCGAATCTTACATATGGAAGAATTATAACAATAGGTCCTTCGGCCCGGTGTGCCAGACAAGACATCACCATACCGGGTTATATGAGACCAAAGTTATAATTATTGGAAAATGTTCCAACTATCATATCTGCCAAAGATTCAGATCTGATTGGTGTCAGGACACCCCAGACTCGATATGCCTGACAAGAAAAGATGAAGATGCAAGATTCTCATGATATGAGCTACGCAAGCAATTCTTGAATCATGAGTTCGATTGTAATACATATGAACACAATGTCAAGACATTCGTGCCCACATAGAATTCTTACGACGAAATGCAAGTGAGTTGTGATTTGAGAACCGTCATCGAGGATACTAAGCCTCGATTAGCTCTTATGAAGAAACCTCTTTTCCTGGATCAAATCAGTCAGTGGCTTAGCTCTTATGAAGAAACCTCTTTTCCTGGATCATATCAGTCAGTGGCTTCAAGTGCTAAGAGGAGTTATATGAAGTGAAGATAACAAATCTTCAAAACCTATAGCACTTCGCACATGCAGGAATGCCTTGGTATGATCCTTGAGGAAGCAAAACAAAACTTTCATATATTCACAGCGACACGATTGCATGTGAACCTTGGAAAAACACTTCTTATATCAAGCATATCCTCCATGAGCTAGGCACAACGATAGTGCTTTCAAAATCTTCATCACGAACCATGGAGAACTTGAGGGTGCGACCGATGGGCTCAGCAACAATCCCTCAAGATTTTGACAGGGATGAATTTCCAAAATTATAATATCAAGGAGATAGCATTTCTCAAATCAAATGGTATAATGTCGTATGCTCGAGTGGAACAACAACAATTAAACATTGGTCGAAGGGTGCACTCGGAAATACGAACGAAGTAGCACAACCAATGTCAAAAATGTTGAGTCCACACTCAACTCACTAAGAATGAAACAATTAGTTGTTAACCTCAAGGCAATAGGGTTGCCAGAAGTATTGGAATCACACATCAGAGTTCACTTGTTGGTATTCCGGTTTGAAACAACACGGGACCAAGAAATGAATGGTGATGGCGAGAAGTATTACTATATCAAGAATTCCTAAGACGTGTGCAATTTTTACGACATTCTTGACATACCAGATAGTAATACTCCAAGGTAGAAGATAACATAAGCTGAATTAGCAAGGAACTCAAAGGACAACACAAAACATGAACACATTTGTGTTGGAGGGGAGGCAAAAAAGGATGTCGATGATAATACAATTCATCCAGGGGCAAGGATGGTATTTCTCACCATGCATTCGGTCGATACCCTGCAAGAGCTGAGAATGTTGATGATTATCACGACACATTTGTCGAGAAGCTACACAAAGATGTAATCGATCAGCGACGAC
Source organism: Hordeum vulgare subsp. vulgare (assembly GCF_904849725.1). Classification (NCBI taxonomy): domain Eukaryota; kingdom Viridiplantae; phylum Streptophyta; class Magnoliopsida; order Poales; family Poaceae; genus Hordeum; species Hordeum vulgare. The sequence goes on from NC_058519.1 coordinate 465,574,382, forward strand.
ATCAAGCAAGGGAATGATGAAGTTAGATGTTGTCGGAAACACAGATAAGACCGCTAGCTTAGAATTGAGATTGCCTTTCAGGACAACCAACATGATGTGGAAAGCTCGATGCAAGCTTAACGCACAGTTGGGATTGTGTTCCAAGGATGAAGGGTATAGATAGCATGGTCGAGCTCCAACATAACGATGATGGTGTAGCTTAATAGCTTGGAATGAAATGATTGAGTACAAACTCGTAAACAAGGAAGATTACTAAAATTTTGTTGAATCGCAATGCGTACTCGATTCAGTTATTGATGTACTCGCGTGTCCAACATCTCAAACACGAGGAAACTGGAATTAATGAAAATATCATAGTCGATGAGGAGCTCACAAGAGTTTATATAGCTCTGCGATATTCTCGAGCTACAAGGAATAGTACTCGAAGGTAGATCAACATTAAGGCTTGGACCGATGTATTGATCTGAAGAAGACAAGTACTTTAACTCGCCTGAGAATGAAATCAAGGTAGGACAACATGGTCGGAACCACGATTGTAAAGGACAAGATCACGGATACCATATTAAACCACAGAATGAATGATTATTGATACGAGGAGTTTCTATGATAGGATCAACATCGTTTCCATGGGCATGAACACAAAGTTCAAGGTCAACTCGTACTTCATCAATGCATCACCTGCCATTTACTCCTCGCTCTTGATCAAGTTATAGCTTTGAAAGAACATTCGGCAAAACACGAGAAGAGAAAGAATCATGAAAACTCTTCGGGGCACATTGATTTAGGAAGGCATAGGTTCAACCCGTCGGGGCATCTCAGGAACATATACCATACACTCCAATAGTAAATTAACACATGCTTAAGGGCATGGCTGACCAAAGCATAGGGTACAACTTATCAGAGGGAGAAGACTTTACCAATGGCATCATGTGTCAGGGGAAGCAATCACAAGAATTTTCGAAATCAAAGGATGCCATCGGATAATAACCCAGAATGAGTGTGGTAGTCCACAAAAGATCTGAAGTAAGTATCGGTACTCAATCAGAGGGAGATAGGACGCAATGCATCGGGTTATAGAACATCTGAAAAATATCGATACTTAATCACCAAAGGAATTATGATTTGCAGGCTGGAGTATCATAATCAGATGCTCCGATCAAATACAAGTAGGTTGAATGGACTTAGATGGACAACCAACCAAAAATTGATTTGTCGAGAACCAGTTCGGTTTGGAAGGACGTCTGAGCCGGCAGATAATTTATGAGTCACAACAGATGATTGTGTGCATTCACACAAAGGTAGAATCAATAAGATCACAGGAAATTCACAAAGGATTTTAATGAATGCTGCTAGACATATGGATTTAACCATAATGCAAGTAGGTGAGAAAGGTCATGAACATTAGGCTACGGAGGATTTCGGAAGACCGCATAGTAAGTCGAAGCACTTTCGAAACCCATGACAACTGATGATGGACGAATCCTCGATAAAATAATTTGTTGCATATTGTAAAACAAGAGAAATTGGAGAAGAAAGTATGAACGACATTTGTATGTAGTCATCTGTAGTGGTTGACGAAGGAAGGGAAAATTGCAGAAGCAATGAGCACAACAGCTCAAGAGAACATCGAAGAGTAACTGCAGTTCTTCTGAGGAATAAAGCCATCGTCTGGAATACGGGCTCTCCGGGAGGAAGTATTTACGAGAACCTAATGCTATAGTTACAAATTTTTATCCCGAAAGAGAAGAGAGAGTAGAACCCAGGGTATAGGAAAGGAGTAAAAGATGCTAATACCACCCAATTGAGATGTGGGCCCGTAAGCCACAACATCAGTGTTAGTAAAGTTTTTCAAACACTAGACTCAACTTCGGCCAAGGAGTTGGAAAGGGGGCTACCTACAGGCAGTCGGCTCTGATACTAACTTGTGACGCCCTCGGTTTAATCATACGCTAATCATACACGCAAATGCGTACGATCAAACCCAAGGACTCACGGGAAGATATCACGACACAACTCTAGACACAAATAAAATAATACAAGCTTCTTATTACAAGCCAGGGGCCTTGAGGGCTAGAATAGAGAAGCTCGATAAACACACGAGTCAGCAGAAGCAACAAATATCTGAGTATAGACATAACATGGGGTACCTTAGAGAAGGCTAGCGTAAAAGAAAACACGATCGAACGAGGCGAGGCCTCCTGCCTTGGAACATCCTAACTACTCCTATCTTCGGCGGCCTCCACGAAGAAGACACCATCGGGACGGCAGGCGTCGGCAGGAAACTCCACTCCTGGGCTCCATCATGTGGTCGCAGCAACGGATTAAGGGGACAAGGGGGCAGCAAAGCAGCGGTGAGTACTCATCGAAAGTACTTGCAAGTCTTACATCAGAACTATTCTAAATATGCATCAGTATCAAAGAAGGGGGGTGTTATATGTGGACTGACTACAGCAATGCGAGAATAGAGAGAGAAGGCCTAGTCCTATCAAAGACTAGCATCTTCAGGGTCTTGCAGTAATAGAGGAGAGTAGAACAGGTGTAACACAAATAATAGTCATATTGTTGCAGCATTATTAAAGTGAGGTCACGCCTAGAGATCCTCCCTCGACTCCCTGCGAGGAAGCAATCCCGAGGCAAACAAATTCCAGTTAAGTAACAATTGTAGTTGTATAAGATCGGGGCACAACTCCAAGTCGTCCTCTAACCATGGACACGACTATTTGAATAGTTAATTTTCATCCCTGCAGGGGTGCACCACATGTCCCGTCACGCTCGATAACACTCTGACCGGACACACTTTTCTGGGTCCTACCCGGCCTCGAAATATCGACACGTCGCAACCCCACCTAAGACTAATAAGAGAGGCCAGCCCACCGGTCTAACTCCTAAGCACAAAGAGTTCATGGGCCCAGTTCCCCTTCGCGCTCCTGCACGTGGCGTGGGCGGCCGAAGTCAGTCCTAGCATCCCTTAATCACAAGCGCGATGCATCTCGGGACCACTCGGGCGCGCGCCACTACATTTGCTGACATCTGAAAAGCTTCGGCTGATACCGCGACGCCGAGTACCCATAATTCTTCCCACGTAGCCGGTTAGTGCGCAAAGGTCTCCGACCAACCCAGATCAAATACCCAAATCCATTAACATTTTAAATAGGCCATCAACACAGTCTTGTGGGAATCCACCCGTCTTACAACTAATCACCAATGATCCCAGTAACATGGTCGAGTAACTGTGTGGTTATAACATCGGGGGGAATCCGAGGTATCACCCTCGTTGGATTCCGAACGATGTATCCATCAAGGTGGGCTTAGAGGAATCACCGTCGGGGGTCCCACACTTGAGGGGTCGCACGACAGAGGCGTCATCGGGAATGGTGAAAGAGGAATCACCCTCGATCACCACGACCGACTAGCTATACTACAGAGATATCATCAGGAGTACTTAGCGAGGTGTCACCCTCGGTACTCGATAGTATCTCTGTAGTGTCGTACAACTAAGGGGGGTGTATGTGTTGTGTCGGGTCTGGCTCGTCGATCTGGGATCGAGATTTGAAAACAAGCGGGGCAACTGGACTATGGGGTCACAGGGGATGACTGCTCCACCTATACTAAACAGATTACTGATACAATACTGAAAGTAGCAGTTCATCAAAAATAGGCTATGCATCAGATATAGGAGCTAACTACAACAGTAGCAAAATACTAATGCAAGCAGTAGGAAGAAAGACATAGGCGATATAGGAATGATCAAAGGGTGGGGGGTTGCTTGCCTTGCTACTCTGCGGCAAAGGACTGATCGACAGGGTCGTAGATGTACCCGGTAGCAGCGTCAGTCTCGGGGTCTACCGGTAAGAAGAGGGGGAAGAAACAATAAATAATAGCAACGGTGCAACACAATGCATGACATGGCAAGATGCAGGCTAGACATGAGCTAACGCAGCAACATTCGTCATCGACGGGTCGGAAGAATATCTGACGATATTTTCTGGGTCTCGGGCTACTACGGGTCAAACTGGAAACGACGGAAATGTTCCACGTTTGTTATGCTAGGGACGCGTAACAGACGAATGGACCGTGTATCCGGGTTCATCTCGTTCTGCTGATCAACTTTAATGTTGAAAATATTTTGATCTCACTTACGGATTATTTTATATTTATTTTTAAAGTTTTATTCAATAATTTATTTATTATTTTATTTATGATTAATATATCTAATCATTTATTTATTATTTTATTATGATTAATATTTATTTATGATTAATATATCTAATCATTTATTTATTATTTTATTAATAAAAAAATATTTTTATATTTTACTTATATTAATTTCCTGTTTTAGGGGCGAGGCCCCGCATGTCATGGAGACAGGGAGCACCCAATCATTAAATGCACAAATATTTGGTTCACACACATATAGACCTATGTACATACATTCACGTATACACAAAATACATACATATGCATTTATACATAAATACTTTCATCACACTACGCACACATACATACATACACACACAAAAAAACAACATCCTTTTCTTTTTATTTTATTTTCTCTAACATCTCTCATAAACTCTCTCTGCTATCTCTTAGCTCCTCTCTCCCAACAGAGAGAGAGAGGCAAACTCCACCACCTCACATAAGGGCACAACGATGCCGGATCGAGGCGGCGTTTGCCAGAACGAAACCGAACTGAGGGGAAGGAGAAGAGGGTGGCTGGGGCCGCGATGCCTCACCAGCGTTGCCGGGGATCAGAGCGGCGAGGCTCGGGGTCGGCCCTTGTGGAGGATGACGAGGAGCTCGGTGGTGCGGTGCCGGCAAGGAGGAGCCCGAGGTGGCGGTGGCCTTCGACGGCGCGGGGGTCGCGGTGGACCGGAGGAGAACCAGCGGGGAGGGGCCCGATGACGGGGCCGTCGTGGTCGGTGGGGGCCCCGGCGGAGGCACCGGCGGGGAGGGGCGGCCACCGGAGAGGTGAGGGCCACCGGAGATGGGGCCCCTGGGGATGGGGAGGTCGGCCGGCGGGGATGGGGTGGCTACTGGAGTGGGGTGGCCAGGGGGGCCCTCGGTCCCTGGGAGGACGAGGGGAAGGGAGACCCGCGAGATGGGGCTCCCGTCGGGTGGGAAGGGAGCCGAGAGGGAGGAGGAGGGAGATATCTGGGGCGAGGTGGGGGTCGGCCTGGGCTCGGTCTCCAGAGGGAGATCGAGAGAGGAGGGAGGATTGGCTCGGCCAGGGACAGATCTGGGGGTCTCGTGGGTTGAGAGGGAGACGAGAGAGGTGGGAGGGATCGAGGGGGGGGGGTAGGGGCACGAGGGGCAGAGCCCTCGTGGCGGTTCTGATGCGGTAGGTGGCGTGGGGGTGCGGGGTGAGCGGGAAGTGGGGTGTGTGGAGGGAGGCGCGGTAGGTGGGGGCCCTGGGCGGCGGCGACGAGGGGATGGAGTGGAAGCGGGGGGGGGGGATGAGGGTTGAGGGGGGTTAGGTGGCGAGGTCGGTTGATTGGGTTCGGCCCAGTGGGGGGGAGAAGGTTTGGTTTCTTTTTTTCTTTTTTGTATTTCCTTTTTCAGTTTCATTTTACCCTTGTGCTTATTTCTTCATATATATACTTTTCTGTATTCTAGTTTAGAAAATATGTTAACCATTATTATCTGCTACAACTCAAACATTTTTGTTTTTTGTTTTCATTTGAAAATTTAATTCGTTTATCTTTAAATTAAATATGATAACTGCTTTTATTTTTATTAAGTGACAACCTAGCTTAGTTAAATATGATGACCTAGCATCATTAGGGTGCGGTTACTGTAGCTTAACTACCGGGGTCTCACACGCCTTAAGCAAGATGACATGATGTTGAGGGATAAACTCAAACCAATGATGAAAACCCCATCTTTTTACCCTTGATGGCAACAACACGATGCGTGCCTCGCTACCTCTTCTGTCACTGGGTGAGGTCATCGCACGGTATGAACCCAAAACCAAGCACTTCTCCCATTGCAAGAATCATAGATCAAGCTGGCCAAACAAAACCCACAACTCCATTGAAATCATGCATAAGAGAGATCAGAAGAAACTCAAAAAGATTCCTAGATAATCTGATCATAAATCCACAGTTCATCAGATCACGACAAACACACTGCAAAAGAAGATTACATCGGATAGATCTCCATGAAGATCATGGAGAACTTTGTATTGAAGATCCAAGAGAGAGAAGAAGCCATCTAGCTACTAGCTAGGGACCCGTAGGTCTATGGTGAACTACTCACGCATCATTGGAGAGGTCACGGTGTTGATGAATAAGCCCTCCGTATCCGAATCCCCCGTCCGGCAGGGCACCAGAACGTGCCCCAGATGGGATCTTGCGGAGACAGAAGCTTGCGGCGGCGGAAAAGTACTTTCGCTGATCTCCTGATTTTTTCTGGAATTATTGGGAATATATAGGCGAAAGACCTAGGGCAGAGGTGGCCCAGGGAGCCCACAAGCCTGGGAGGCACGGGCCCCCCTGGCCGCGGCTAGGGGGCTTGTGGGGTCCCTGGTGGCCCCTGCCTTGGTTCTCAAGCTTCCCGATCTTCTTCTGTTTTGGAAAAAATATTTTTTGAAGTTTCGTTACGTTTGGACTCCGTTTAAAATCCTCCTCTGAAAGGGGTCAAAAACAAAGAAAAAATAGGAACTGGCACTTGGCACTGAGTTAATAAGTTAGTCCCAAAAAGATATAAAAGGCATACAAAACATCCAAAATTTGACAGGATAATAGCATGAAACCATCAAAAATTATAGATACGTTGGAGACGTATCAACCTCTTGTCAAGTCTACTCCTGAACAAGAATCAGCTACACGAGCTCATGAAAATGCAAATGTTGAAGAAACTGTTGTGCCAACAACTGATACATTGGCTTAACATATTCCTCAGACAAAATAACATGTGCGTGAAGACACTACTCCACCACAAAATGGAGAATCTGCTAGTGAACCGTATGTTGCAAATCCCCAGACATCAGTTGTGGTGGATCAGATTCCTCAAGCAGGAAATCCTTGAAAACTTGGAAGCCGCTTCAAGCCAAATCTTCAACCTAAGGGTATTAAACCCGACAAAGGAAAAGGCCAAAGTTTGACAGGGCCCAATTTTTCGATGAACATCATTACTTCATTGGCCCCAGTTCATATGAATCTCCTCAGTTCAAGGCTTCAAGCAGAGCAGATTTTGGACCCACAGCCAGATGAACTACTACAACGCTGTGCTCTTCGACAAGTAAAAGGTCTTCCATCACATGCACATATGGAGGAAATTCCTACCTATGAACCAATTCTTAGAGTTCTTCACAATTCTGGACTGCTGCCTTTCTGCTACGACATCTGTGACTCGAATGAAGAAATCATTCTTCAGTTCTATGCTACACTTCACCTTACAGGAGATCCCAAAGATGTCAACACCTGGGTTCTGGACTGGATTACACATGATACACACTTCAAAGCCCCTACAACTAAATTACTTCAGGCTCTTCCTGTGCCAACTCCCTCACAAAGAGCGAGATGCGTCTATGAGGAACCTGAACTGGGAGATCGTGCAAGTACTCATGAATCCATTGACACCAGGTCAGCCTCCAAGGACTAAATTCCTCTCAAAGGAATTGATCTATGTGCCAAGCACACTCTATCGCATCTTGGAAAAAACCTTCTGTTCAATCAAGGTCCATGACTCAAATGATGAAGAAATTGTGGGCATCATGAAGAACTTGCTCTTTCACATCATACATGGAACCCCCACAAACCTTCATGATTTCTTCCTGAGGACTTTGTCCCACTCTGCTCTCTCACCATTTGATGTAAAGCCATACGCTCCATGCATCATGAGATTCATCAGAAAGAGGTCTGGAATTCCTTACAAGGCTGACATTCTGAATCACTAGACTTATCTAGCTCCAACTGAAGTCGTCAAGAGCTCCTTTGATGAAATTGACGGCGAAGGAAAATTAGTGATTAATGAAGGCATTCGGCCCCTTGATGGCCAATTTCGTAAAGCAGCATCATACTCCATTACAACCAAGCCCAACTGCACCGCGCGTGATGACTGGCCGTGAGCTACTGCTAAGTCTTCATTAGAAGGTATATCGCTGATACATCCCAAATCTATCTATAATTTCTGTTTGTTCCATGATATTTTGGGTGACATTGTTATATGTTTTGCTACACTTTCATACCTTTTTACACATATTTGGACTAACCTACTAACTCAGTGCACCCAGTGCCAGTTTTTGTATGCTGATGTCTTTTTTGCAGGCAATTTTACCCCAATTTACCGAGCCCAAAAAAATCCCAAGAAAAATATATAAAAATCAGGGTGACGGAAGCTTCGAGAGGCAACAAATGGGGCCAAAGGGGAGCCAAGCATCGCCTAGGCGGACTCCCTGCGCGGCCTACCCCCTGGCCGCGCCCACAGGTCGCCTGGGTGGTGCCCACGCCCTCTAGTGCCCTCCTTCGGCCTATATTTACCTCTCCGAGCGGAAACCCTTCCAACAGATCCACAATCGCGAATTTCTCCATCGTTCCGCCGCCGCAGCACTTCCGAGATCGGGAGCGTCAGAAGACCTCTTCCCGGCACCCTGCTGGAGGGAGGATTGACCTCCTGGAGCTTCTCCACCATCATGGACGCTTCCCGGAGGTGCCGTGAGTAGTCCTCCTTGGACCATGAGTCCATGACCAGTAGCTATGTGATGTCTTCTCTCCAATCTTGTGCTTCAATGATTAGCCCTTGTGAGCTGCCCTACATGATCAAGGCACTTATGTAATTTTCCTCCTATTTCTATGCTTGGTTTGCTGGGATCCGATGGATTATGAGATTATGTTTAGATTGTGATGAGTTATATATTTGGTTATTCTTTTATATTATGTTCTTAGGTAATTCATGTATGTTCTCCGTTGCTTTTTATTGCTTTGGCCGAGTAGTAGATTGTAACTCCAAGAGGAGGCGTTATGCATGATTGTGGGCTCATGGCCCGTGATGTCTAGCTTGAGTGACAGAAACATGAGACTAGGGGATGTGCTATTGCCACTAGGGAGAAAACAACGGTGTTTGTGACCATGGTTCCAAGAATCTTTTACCTTACACAAAGTTCGTTAATGTAGTTGGCCGTTTCTTTGAGTTTACACTTTGGGTGGGGCTCGCAACTTAATTCTAGCGAGATGTTTTGGATAGATATCTCAAGGTGGATGATTAGTAAGTAGATGCTGATGGATAAACGGTCTACTTGTCTTGGCGTACTACCCATTACTTTTGAGCCTCTAACTTTCTTGTAGCATGATTAGCTTTGCGGTGCATTTATAATTCTGTCAATTGCCCAAGTGTAATTTGTTTACCCAACATAGTTGTTTATCGTCTTTGGGGAGAGAGACATCACTAGTGAACATGATGTGACTCAGGTCCATATTAGCAGCATTGCTTACACCTCCATCATTTACTGCTTTCATTTACTTTTCCGTTGCAATCACTATCACTATTCCCGCTTGTGTTTTGATCCTTTGCAAACTACAAGGCCGGAGAGATTGAAAACCTCTCTCTACTCGTTGGGAGCAAAGTTATTTGTCATGTGTGCGGGTTCACATCTTCTGCTAGTGCCAGAGCAGCGGACACCTACTTGTTGATTCTCGGAGTCCTCCTGGTTCGATAAACCTTACAGTCCCCATGCAAGGGAAATCTGCTGCTGACTACATCTCCACCTTCCACTTCGAGTAACCAACAAGGAGCGAGAAGTATATCCATCAACTCGTCATCAAGCAAATTTCTGGCGCCGTTGCCGGGGACTCCAGTTTTCAAGATTGGGGAGTTGCACACTATATTTTACCTTTGCTTTTTAGTCTTGTTAGTTTGCTTTCTAGTTTTTGCTTTAGAGTCTTATACCAAAAACCACAAAAAATAGTTGCTTTGTTCTTCCTTGTTGTTGTTGCTATGGGTTCCACTGAGAACACCAAGTTGTGTGACTTCACTAGTCACAACAACAATGACTTTATGTGCACTCCCATTGCTGCTCCCGCCACTGAGGCAACCTCCTATGAAATTAAACCTACTTTACTGAACCTTGTGATATGCAAAAATATAAAGAAGTAGATGGTGATATTGTTAAACTTAAGCTTTTTTCCTTTCTCCTTGAGAGGAGGAGCTAAAGTGTGGTTTTAGCCTTTGCCTAGAAATAGCATAGATTCTTGGGACAAGTGCAAAGATGCTTTTATTGGGAAGTATTACCCGCGTGCTAAGATTATCCAGTTAAGAAGTAACATTATGAATTTTAGGGAACTAGATAATGAACACGTTTCCCAAGCTTGGGAACGTATGAAATCTCTTGTTAAGAATTTCCCTACACATGGTTTGACTGCTTGGATGGTTATACAAACTTTCTATGCAGGATTAAACTTTACCTCGCGGAATCTGTTAGACTCGACCGCAGGAGGAACCTTTATGTCAACTACACTTGGTGCTGCCATGAAACTATTGGATGAGACGATGACAAATTATTCTCAATGGCACACCGAGAGAGCTCCAACAGGTAGGAAGGTAAACTCTATTGAGGAGATCTCCTCCCTTAATGATAAGGTTGACATGATCATGACTTTACTTACTAAGCAAGCTCCTATTGATCCTCATGATGTTCCTTTGAATTCTTTGGTTTCTCAAGAAAGATAGCAAGTTGATTATAATTTATCTCTATGAACAACTTTAATAATAATGCTTATAGGAGTAATTTTGGTAGCAATCCTAGACCGTTTCCATCCAACAACTATGGGAACAAAAACACTTATCCTAGCACCAAAAACTCCACTTCTGAATTAGAGAGCATGCTTAAAGACTTTATCACTTCTCAAAAAGCCTTCAACAAGAGTGTAGAAGAGAAATTAGAAAAATTAGACAGTCTCTCTTTGAAGGTAGACAACATAGCTCATGATGTAGAGATGCTTAAAATTAGAACTTCCCCCCTTGAGGAAAGGGAAACCACACCCATGAATGCTATCCAAGTCCAAATTAATGAGAACATTAGAATGCTAGCCAAACTTAAGGATAAATGGGCTAGAGAAAAAGAAGAGGAAGGTAGGATTAAGAGCCTTCCTAAACACACTACCCATGCTACTATACAAGTTGTTGAGGATCTCAAAACTATTAACACCCATCACATCCCTAGTCCTAATGGACCTATTAGTGGTGATGCTAATACCTCAACTTTAGGAGAAGAAGGTCCTTTAAGCTTAGAGACTACCAAAAGAATGAGCTTAGATGACATCACTATCACTTTAATTAATGGTAGTAATCTTGATTTTGACAATTGTAGTCTTTCCGAAGTTATCACTTTTTTTTTTGCAAAGGATGGCTAAAGTCCCCCATACTAGTTCACTTAATATTGCCTTCACCGAGCATATTACCAATGCTCTTATCAAAGCTAGGGAGGAGAAGCTCAAGCTAGAGACTTCTATTCCTAGAAAACTAGAAAATGGTTGGGATCCTATGGTCAAGATTAAATTGAATAATATCTCTTGCTTTGCTTTATGTGATGTTGGAGCTAGTGCCTCCGTTATGCCCAAAAGAATGTATGATTTGCTTGAGTTGAAATCTTTTGATCAATGTTCTTTTGGTGTTCTTCTTGTTGATTCTTCCATAAAGAAACTTTTCGGGAGAATTGATGACGTTCTTATTGTTGTCAATGATAACTATGTGCCCGTTGATTTTCTTATTATGGACATTGAGTGTGATCCCTCATGTCCATTTATTTTGGGACGTCCTTTTCTCTGCACCATTGGTGCTATCATTGACATGAAAGAAGGGACCATTATATTCCAATTTATCCTTAAAAAGGGAATGGAACGCTTCCCTCGAAATAAGATTAAGTTACCTTATGAGTCTGTTATTCGGGCAAGTTATTCTTATGGAGTTGATAATACTTGATCTTTTTTGCATCATGCCTAGCTCAAAGGCATAAAAGAAAGCGCTTGTTGGGAGGCAACCCAATTTGTTTTTACTTTCAGTTTTAGTGGTCTTGATGCTTGTTACTACTGTAGAAACATCATTGTATATTTATTTTCAAGCTTTGTGCCAAGTTTTAGCCTCCGATTGCAAGGAAGTTCAAAAGTTGTGACATGCTCTCCAGAAACAGAATGTGTCTGCTTGACGGAAAAATTCGCCAAAAATCACCAGTTCATACCTTTCATCTGAATTTTTTTGACAGTATGCTCTATATAATTGTCTTTCTGGCATCTGTTCTAAGTTTTTTTATTTGAGTTGCAGAAGTGCCCCGAAAAATTATTTACTACCTGTTGTTCTATTTTCCCAGATTTTGCCATGTTTTGCATTTTCGTCGTTTTGCAAATCTTGAGCTTGCTTTTCCTTTGCAAAAACCTTTTGGAAATCATGAGAAACAGTATCTATTCATGAAAATCTTTATTTCTAGTAGATAATAAATTATTTTATCATGGGCACTAACCACTCTAATCAGCTTATGACGAGTTTTGTATGAAGGGAGTTTTCAAGTATGCAAAGGAAGATGATGAAAGAAGATCCAGGAGTGTCAAGAGTTCAAGCTTGGGGATTCCCCCTGTAAGTGCATCTAGTGCCCCTTAGTGATTTTGGTGGTTTGAAGACTTATAGGTTAAGTATCTAATGTGTTTATGGGTGTACACAGGATCTATAAGTCATTGAGGAGTTTGAGATATTTGGTGAATATCGACACCTAAAAATGTCTATCTTCGGTTGAAGAAATTGGTCTGAAGCTGAAGAAATAAATTGCGAAGAATCTGCGATGAAATTGATATTCCTCATGAAGATACTGAAATTGAGGAATTCGGTGTGTCCTGAAGAAAATCATTTTGAAGACTTTGAAGCATGAAGATTTACTCTTTCTATTTTATTTTGTTCACACTTGAGTAATAGGAACACCGTACTGTTAAAGGGGGTCGAAGTTACACTTTGGAATGAATTTCCTCATGATGCTCAACCCAAGCCCAATCCTTCCAAAAGCCTCAAGTGAGGAATACGAGTGACATGAGGACTCTCACAGTTGAGGGTTCCGACCGGTTTGATAGCCACGCTAATTCATTGGTCTTATCCACACCAACGGTCATATTATTTAAAGGGCATTAGTGTCAAATCATGTCGGGATGCTCCCAGGCTATAAATAGCCGCCCCCACAACCATTAGCTGGTTGGCTGCTCCGTTAGGAACTGACACTTGTCATAAGAGCAACCCAAATTCCTCAAGAGTCTTCGAGAGTAATTCATCAGTGAGGAAATACCCCATACACCGAAACCACAAACCTAGAACCAAGTGATTGAGCATCACTGAAGAAGTTGTTCCTGTGTGGGACTTAAGCCTTTTAACTTTGAGGACTATGCATCCTCCAGACGGTTAGGTGTCATGGTCTAGAGCTTTCCAGCAGTCAATTGTGGATCGCCGGGTGACCTAGTTTGTGAGGGTTTGGAAATCTGCCCTCAAGACTTACCATGAGTGTTGGGCGAGGACTGTGTGTTCTTAGCCGAAGGAGAACACGGTAGGGACTGTGTGTCCTTTGGTTTCAATACCAAGCCGCTCCAAACCACATGTATGACTGTCACAACAGTTGGAACTGGTTCATCAACTACTGTCTTCACTATGAAACGGGATCTAATTCCTCAACTCCTTAATTTCCTCAGATTATGTGTTGATGACTTTCACTGCTACTGTTTGAAGAATTTGCTGAAGACTTTCTCTGAAATTCCTCAATCCCAAATTCTTCACGCTAGTTAATCATCATCTGTTTTCTGCGTGCCTGCTCACTCTGCAATCTGTTTTCACATTCCTCACTCTGAAAATCTGCTATTGTGAAACTTTGCACTTCTGATCCTTTACTGTTTCCGCTGTAAGTTAGTCATCAGTGAGGAATTTCCTCAAAAGGAATTTCCTCAGTGATGAAATTCTAAAAATCTCCTATTCACCCCCCTCTAATCGATATAACGCACTTTCACCCCCATGCACCCCCAAGAAATATTCAAGGAGACTCAAGCGTCTAAGCTTGGGGATGCCCCCGTGCATCCCCTTCTCTATCAACAATCATCAGTTCATCCTTCTCCATGCTATATTTTTATCACTTCATATGTTATGTGCTATGCTTGGAGCATCTCGCTCTTCACTTTTCAGTTTGTTTTAGTTTTGCTTGCTGTTCGTAACAAGTTGGAACCTAGCTTTCTTTGTTTGGGACAGAACCACGCTCCACTCCACCCTAGAACACAACTAGATGAAACGCTAACCTCTGGAGGGGTTGGAATATATAGAGTACCATCACGTTATCATGGGTCAAGTATACGCAAGGATAACCAAACCCCCAAACACTCCTCCTCGGGGTACTTGTCTCTTTGTAAATCTCCTAACTAGATAGAGAGTTGCCAATAATAAGTGCATGAGTTCTTCGGACTAATGCAAGTATTCGATCGTTGGCACTTCCATCATCCATATTTTGCTAGCCTCTATTGTACCGTGCATTTCCCTTTCTCATCTTAAGAGTTGGTGCAAACTTCGCCGGTGCATCCAAACCCTTGGCACGATACGCTCTGTCATCATAAGCCTCATTATATCTTACCTCAAAACAGCCACCATACCTACCTATTAAGGCATTTCCATAGCCTTTCCGCGATACATTGCCATGCAACATCCACCATCTTATGACTTGATCTTCATGTCATACATGCTTTTGCTTTATTGAGGAGCTGCATGCTAGTTGGGATTTGCCCTTATTATTGCTACATGACGTGCTAGTTTCATTGCATATCCTGCTACACTGGCAGAGGCATACATTTGCATACATCATGATAGTTTTCATTTGTCTGTACTTCTTATAAAGTGTGAAGGTGTTCTTTTATTCTTGTAAAATATAGAGTGTTGCCCTTAAGAGAGGAAAATATCCCAAAGAGGACAAATTAAAAGATCCCAAAGAGGACAAATTGAAAGATCCCAAAGAGGACACATGAGAGATAAATAGAAAGAGCCAAAGAGGCCACAAAAAAAGAAAAATAAAAAAAATAAAAAAGAAATAAAAAGATAGAAGGGGGCAACACTACTATTCCTTTTGAAAAGATACATACTCGTACTCCATTGTTATATTTGTACTCCATAGAGATTATCATTCATGCATAACTATGTGAGGACCCTTACATTATAGAACTTCGCTTGTATATTCCAATGATGAGCCTCCTCAAATCAGGTCTAGGTCTTCATGAGCAAGAAAGTTGGATGCACCCCCACTAGTTCCATTGGAGAGCACCCCTTAGCTCATATGTGCAACCGTTGCATGGCAATCCCTGCTCCTCACATCATATCTATCATTTGGCTTTCTCTCGCCTATGGTTGTCCTCATTGATGTGAGCCTTTCACACCTTTTTGTCTTCCTTCCCCATCATTATTCTCTTTGCCATCCTAAGTGCCAATATATCTTGCTTGAGCTCATCCATTGCATGACTGCTCAAATTCGAAAGGGAGAGGATCATTTTGAGTTGTGCGTGACTAGTGGTCTGGAGATGACTCAAAATAAGATTCCGAAGGAGACCAAGTGTGAAGTTTAGTAGATTGAGTTCTAAATTAAAATATTTTTATGCTCTAGACCCATCTCCCACTTCTTGGACGCAAGTCACGGACAGCGAGAGCTCTTGCACCTTTATTATCTTACTTTGCTATTTTCAATACTAAATATAGGCTCTTGCTTGTTATTGTCTTGACTTGAATTGCATATCTTACTTGCTTTACTTTGAAGTTCTTATATGTGTGTTAGCATGTCACCATAGAAATTATTTGTGTTATCATTTACCCTCGAGGACGAGCAGGAACTAAGCTTGGGGATGTTGATACATCCCAAATGTATCTATAATTTCTGTTTGTTCCATGATATTTTGGGTGACATTGTTATATGTTTTGCTACACTTTCATACCTTTTTACACATATTTGGACTAACCTACTAACTCAGTGCACCCAGTGCCTGTTTCTGTCTTCTGTTGTCTTTTTTGCTGGGACTTTTACCCCAATTTAACGAGCCCAAAAAATCCCGAGCAAAATATATAAAAATCAGCGAGACAGAAGCTTCGAGAGGCATCAAGTGGGGCCAGAGGGGAGCCAGGCGTCGCCCAGGCGGCCTCCCTTTGCATCCTATCCCCTGGCCACGCCCAGGGTCGCCTGGGTGGGGCCCACGCCCTCTGGTGCCCTCCTTCAGCCTATATTTACCTCTCTGATAGGCAACCCTTCCAACAGATCCAGAATCGCGAATTTCTCCATCGTTCCGCCGCCGCAACGCTTCCGAGATCGGGAGCGTCAAAAGACCTCTTCCCGACACCCTGCCAGAGGGAGGATTGACCTCCTGGAGCTTCTCCACCACCATGGACGCTTCCTGGATGTGTCATGAGTAGTCCTCCTTGGACCATGAGTCCATGACCAGTAGCTATGTGATGTCTTCTCTCCAATATTGTGCTTCAATGATTAGCCCTTTGTGAGCTGCCCTACATGATCAAGGCACCTATGTAATTATCCTGCTATTGCTATGCTTGGTTTGCCGGGATCCGATGGATTATGAGATCATGTTCATATTGCGATGAGTTATATATTTGGTTATTCTTTTATATTATGTTCTTAGTTAATTCATGCATGTTCTCCGTTGCTTTTTACTGCTTTGGCCGAGTAGTAGATTGTAACTCTAAGAGGGAGCATTATGCATGATTGTGGGTTCATGCCCCCTGATGTCTAGCTTGAGTGACAGAAACATGAGACTAGGGGATGTGATGTTGCCACCAGGGAGAATACAACGGTGTTTGTGACTACGGTTGCAAAGTTTGTTAATGCAGTTGTCCTTTGCTTTGAGTTTACACTTTGGGTGGGGCTCGTAACTTAATACCAGTGAGATGTTCTGGATAGATATCTCAAGGTGGATGATTAATAAGTAGATGCTGATGGATAAACAGTCTACTTGTCTTGGCGTAGTGCCCATTACTTTTGAGCCTCTAACTTTCTTGTAGCATGATTAGCATTGCGGTGCATTTATAATTCTGTTAATTGCCCAGCTGTAATTTGTTTACCGAGCATAGTTGTTTATCGTCTTTTGGGAGAGAGACATCACTAGTGAACATCATGTGACTCAGGTCCATATTACCACCATTGCTTACACCTCCACCATTTACTGCTTTCATTAACTTTTTCGTTGCAATCACTATCACTATTTCCACTTGTGTTTTGATTGTTTCCAAACTACAAGGCGGAGAGATTGACAATCTCTATGTACTCGTTGGGAGCAAAGTTATTTGTTGTGTGTGCAGGTCCACATCTTCTGCTTGCGCCAAAGCAGTGGACACCTACTTGTTGATCCTCGGAGTCCTCCTGGTTCGATAAACCTTACTGTCCCCGTGTAAGGGAAATCTGCCGCTGACTACATCTCCACCTTCCACTTGGGGTAACCAACAAGGAGCGAGCAGTATATCCGTCAATTCATCATCAATCGCAACCACAAATGGGTCAAGTGTGAGGTTTGAGAAATTGTGGAAGATCTCAACGCAACCAGGTATGAAGTGAAGAAAAATCACTATTATCTTCATGAGATCTTTCATCGCACATGGACCATTTTGTCTCACCTCAAGACCCCCGAGGAACTCACTGAGATGGAGTTCCAATAAGACTTTGACTGGTCTTGGCCTCCAAAGAAGAAGTTCAAGAAGATCTTTGTTCCTCAACTAGTGGCTAGCTCATTTTCTTCAACGCGCACCACCAACGAAGCTGAAGACATTGATGACACTGTTGTAACGGCCGACCCCAACGCTCCTCCTTGAACTCAGAAGTGAATTTCTTCAAGGGCGTTAGTCCTCATTTTTTTGTCCCTTTTCGTCACTTGATGACAAAGAGGGAGAAATCTGAGTTAGTCTTTAAGCGGGTCTACTTTATGGGCTATTATAAACTTTATCAAGTTACAACCTCTCGTTCTTCTGATGTTTTTGCTGTAATGAGTTCTAACTTCAGCCCGGTGGTGGTCTTACACTTTTGAAAATTTTCCTCGCATGATTATTCCTCAAGTTGATACAATGCATGCATGGTGAAATTCGTCACACACCATTTTTCATCATGCATTTCAAATTCCTCATACTATATGTTAAATGCTGATGTCTACGCACGCTTCTATTCTTGTAGACTATGTTGGGCCTCTAAGCACAGAGGTTTGTAGGACAGCAGCAATTGCCCTCAAGTGGATGACCTAAGGTTTATCGAACTCAGGGAAGTAGAGGTTGAAGATGGTCTCAATCAAGCAGCCCTGCAATTAAGAAACAAGAAGTCTCTTGTGTCCCCAACACACCTAATACAATGGTAAATTGTGTGGGTGCACTAGTTCAGTGGAGAGATGGTAAAATATGGATGATAGGTGTGGCAAATCTAGGTAATATAAATCTGTAATAAAAGATTACAACAAGGTAGAAAGTGACAAAAGTGAGCACAAACGGTGTAACAATGGTGAGAAACAAGGCCTAGGATTGATACTTTCACTAGTGGCAACTCCCAATGACATTAACATGCAATGGAGACGTACTCGAAGGTCATTCCTTTGTGATCAAGGGAGGACGAGAATTATGTAGGGCTACAAAAGTACACCTCAGAGTTCGTAGTACTCATCTATGGATTTCCCAATCTCACCGCGGCCATCCAAAGAGAGTACCACAATCACCACAACATATCTCAAGGATAGTCAAAGACAAGCACCAAGAGACTCTCAATTTTCAATCAATTCACAAAAGACAAAATCACTCATGAAAATATTCTTCTAATCCATGTCCAATAGACCGTTATGACCATGGTCTCTGAGATTATACTAGATAAGATCAAGTGAGTACATCAATCCAATACATAGAAGAAGGGGAAACATCATGGGATCACCCTAGATTAACATAGCCTATGATCACAATCAAGATCACATCATGGAAGAGAGAATTAACCACATAGCTACTGTAGAAGACCTCAGCCCCGAGGAGGAACTACTCCCGCTTCATGGAGGGAGGAATCAACGTCGATGGAGATGAATCCGGGGGCATTTCCTCGTCCCGGCAGGGTGCCGACACGGGAATTCTAGTTCCTCGAAACTTGTTGGCGATGGCGGCGGAGATCGGAATTTATTTTGAAGAAATGGGTTCACGAATCCGGGTTTCCTCCACGGGGATAAATATAGGGCTTAAGGGGGCACCAGGGGAGGTCCCACTCGCCCAGGCGGCCTGGTGGCGCGGCCTCCCCCCCAGGCCACGCCAGGTGGCCGCTTGGGTGGTGGCTGTCGGGTAACATAGCATAAATTCAAAATTTTCCTTCGCATATTCAGATCTTCCTATGGAGAGACCAGTAACGAGAGAGGGGTGAGAGTATTTTCATACCTTTGAAGATCGCTAAGCGGAAGCGTTACTAGAATGCGGTTGATGGAGTCGTACTCGCGGCGATTCAGATCGCGGTGTGATTCCGATCTAGTGCCGAACTACGGCACCTCCGCGTTCAACACACGTGCAGCCCGGTGACGTCTCCCGCATCTTGATCCAGCAAGGAGGAGGGAGAGGTTGGGGAAGAACTCCAGCAGCACGACGGCGTGGTGTCGATGGAGAGATGAGGTCTCCCGGCAGGGCTTAGCCAAGCACCGGCAGAGAGGAGGAGAAAGAAGGGCAGGGCTGCGCCGAGGGAGAGGGAAAAGTCTATATCAAACAGCCCCAAAACTCCCACTATTTATAGGAGGAGGGGAGGGGGTGCGCCACCCCTAGGGTTCCCCCCTAGGTGGTGCGGCAGCCACCAGATGGGAGAGGGGGCGGCGACCAGGGCAGGGAAAGGGGGGGCGCCCTAGGTGGGCCTTGGGCCTCCCCTGCGCCTAGGGTTCCCCCTCCCTCCCTCTCTCGTGCGCATGGGATGGGTGGGGGCGCACCAGCCCACCTAGGGGTTGGTTCCCTTCCCCACTTGGCCCATCTAGCCTCCCGGGGTCGTTGCCCCCTTTCGGTGGAACCCCGGGACCACCTCCGGTGGTCCCGGTGGTATCGGTACGTTACCGGTGATGCCCGAAACACTTCCGGTGTCCGAAACCATCCATCCCCTATATCAATCTTTACCTCCGGACCATTCTGGAGCTCCTCGTGACGTTCGGGATCTCATCCGGGACTCCGAACAACTTTCGATAACCTCGTATAACAATTCCCTATAACCCTAGCGTCATTGAACCTTAAGTGTGTAGACCCTACGGGTTCGGGAGACACGCAGACATGACCGAGACACCACTCCGGACAAGAGCCATCAGTGGGGTCTGGATACCCATGGTGGCTCCCACTTGCTCCACGATGATCTCATCGGATGAAACACGATGTCAATGATTCAATCAATCCCGTATACAATTCCCTTTGTCTGTCGGTATAGAACTTGCCCGAGATTCGATCGTCGGTATACCTATACCTTGTTCAATCTCGTTACCGGTAAGTCTCTTTACTCGTTCCGTAGTACGTCATCGTGTGACTAACTCCTTAGTCACATTGAGCTCATGATGATGTTCTACCGAGTGGGTCCAGAGATACCTCTCCGTCACACGGAGTGACAAATCCCGATCTCGATTCGTACCAACCCAACACACACTTTCGGAGGTACCCGTAGTGCACCTTTATAGTCACCGAGTTACGTTGTGACGCTTGATACACCCAAAGCACTCCTATGGTATCCGGGAGTTGCACAATCTCACGATCGAAGGAAAAGACACATGACATTAGAAAAGCTATAGCATACGAACAATACAATCTAGTGCTATGCTTAGGATTGGGTCTTGTCCATCACATCATTCTCCTAATGATGTGATCCCGTTACCAATGACATCTAATGCCCATGATCAGGAAACCATGATCATCTATTGACTAACGAGCTAGCCAACTAGAGGCTTGCTAGGGACACATTGTGATCTATTTATTCACACATGTATTACTGTTTCCTGTTAATACAATTATAGCATGAACAATAGACGATTATCATGAACAAGGAAATATGATAATAACCATTTTATTATTGACTCTAGGGCATATTTCCAACAGTCTCCCACTTGCACTAGAGTCAATAATCTAGTTACATTGTGATGTATCGAACACCCATAGCATTATGGTGTTGATCATGTTTTTCTCGTGGAAGAGGTTTAGTCAAGGGTCTGCAACATTCAGATCCGTGTGTACTTTACAAATATCTATCACTCCACTCTGGACATGGTCCTGGATGGAGTTGTAGCGGCGTTTGATGTGCTTCGTCTTTCGGTGAAACCTGGGCTCCTTGGCTATGGCAATGGCCCCAGTGTAATCACAGAAGAGTGTCATTGGACCCGACGCGCTTGGAACCACTCCAATGTCGGTGATGAGCTCCTTCATCCAAATTCCTTCATGAGCCGCTTCTGAAGCAGCTATGTTATCCGCTTCACATGTAGATGCTGCCACGACTTCTTGCTTGCTGCTGCACCAGCTCACTGCCCCACCATTCAAAACATATACGTATTCGGTCAGTGACTTAGAGTCATCCGGATCTGTGTCGAAGCTAGCATCGACGTGACCCTTTACGACGAGCTCTTCGTCACCTCCATAAACGAGAAACATTTCCTTAGTCCTTTTCAGGTACTTAAGGATATTCTTGACCGCTATCCAGTGTTCCATACCGGGATCACTTTGGTACCTCCCTACCAAACTTATGGCAAGGTTTATATCAGGTCTGGTACACAGCATGGCATATATAAGAGAGCCTACGGCTGAAGCGTAGGGGACATAACCCATCTTCTCTTTATCTGCTGCCGTGGTCGGCGACTGAGTCTTACTAAATCTCATACCTTGCAAAACTGGAAGAAACCTTTCTTTGAGTTTTCCATATTGAACTTCTTCAATATCTTGTCAAGGTATGTACTTTGCGAAAGACCTATGAGGCGTCTCGATCTATCTCTATAGATCTTGATGCCTAATATGTATGCAGCTTCTCCAAGGTCCTTCATTGAAAAACTCTTGTTCAAATAGGCCTTTATGCTCTCCATCAATAATATGTCATCCACATACAGTGTGAGGAAAGCTACAGAGCTCCCACTCACTTTCTTGTACAGACAGGCTTCTCCGTAAACCTGTATGAATCCAAACGCTTTAATCACCTCATTAAAGCGAATGTTCCAACTCCGAGATGCTTGCACCAGCCCATAGATGGAGCGCTGGAGCTTGCACACTTTGTTAGCACCCTTAGGGTCGACAAAACCTTATGGTTGCATCATATACAACTCTTCCTTAAGGTTCCCGTTAAGGAACGCTGTTTTGACGTCCATTTGCCAAATTTCATAATCATAAAAGGCGGCAATTGCTAACATGATTCAGACTGATTTCAGCTTCACTACGAGAGAGAAAGTCTCTTCGTAGTCAACTCATTGAATTTGTCAAAAACACTTTGCGACAAGTCGAGCTTTATAAACGGTTACATTACCGTTTGCATGAGTCTTCTTCTTGAAGATCCATTTATTTTCTATGGCTCGCCAGTCATTGGGAAAGTCCACCAAAGTCCATACTTTGTTCTCATGCATGGATCCTATCTCGGATTTCATAGCTTCAAGCCATTTGTTGGAATCCGGGCCCACCATGGCTTCTTCATAGTTCGAAGGTTCACCGTTGTCTAACAACATGATTTCCATCACACGGTTGTCGTACCACTCTGGTGCGGAGCGTGCCCTCGTGGACCTTCGCAGTTCAGTAGTAACTTGATCCGAAGCTTCATGATCATTATCATTAACTTCCTCTTCAGTTGGTGTAGGCGCCACATGAACAACTTCCCGCGCTGCGCTACTATCCTGTTCGATAGGGGGTGTAATTACCTCATCAAGTTCTACCTTCCTCCCACTTACTTCTTTCGAGAGAAACTCTTTCTCTAGAAAGGATCCGTTCTTGGCAACAAAGGTTTTACCTTCGGATCTAAGATAGAAGGTATACCCAATAGTTTCCTTAGGGTATCCTATGAATACGCATTGCTCCACTTTGGGTTCGAGCTTTTCTGGTTGAAGTTTCTTCACATAAGCATCGCAGCCCCAAACTATAAGAAACGACAACTTAGGTTTCTTGCCAAACCATAGTTTATACAGTGTCGTTTCAACGGATTTAGACGGTGCCCTATTTAAAGTGAATGCTGCAGTTTCTAATGCGTATCCCCAAAATGATAGCGGTAAGTCGGTAAGAGACATCATAGATCGTACCATATCTAATAAAGTGCGATTACGACGTCCAAACACTCCGTTGCGTTGCGGTGTGCCAGGCGGCGTCAGTTCTGAAACGATTCCACACTTCCTTAGGTGTGTGCCAAACTCGTGACTAAAATATTCTCCTCCACGGTCAGATCGTAGACACTTAATTTTTCTGTCACGTTGATTCTCGACCTCACTCTGAAATTCCTTGAACTTTTCAAATGTCTCAGATTTGTGCTTCATCAAGTAGATATACCCATACCTACTCAAATCATTGGTGAGAGTGAGAACATAACAATAGCCACCGCGAGCTTCAACGTTCATTAGACCACACACATCAGTATGTATTATTTCCAATAAGTCAGTTGCTCTCTCCATTATTCCTGAGAATGGAGTCTTAGTCATCTTGCCCATGAGGCACGGTTCGCATGTGTCAAATGATTAAAAGTCAAGAGACTCTAATAGTCCATCAGTATGGAGCTTCTTCATGCGCTTAACGCTGATATGACCAAGGCGGCAGTGCCACAAGTATGTGGGACTATCATTATCAACTTTACATCTTTTGGTACTCACACTATGATTAAGCGTAACATCACGATCGAGATTCATCAAGAATAAACCATTCACCAGCGGAGCAGGACCATAAAACATATCACTCATATAAATAGAACAACCATTATTCTCTGACTTAAATGAGTAGCCGTCTCGCATTAAGCAAGACCCTGATACAATGTTCATGCTTAAAGCTGGTACTATACAACAATTATTAAGCTTTAAAACTAATCCCGACGGTAGATGTAGAGGTAACGTGCCGACGGCGATCACATCGACGTTGGAGCCATTCCCGACGCGCATCGTCACCTCGTCCTTTGCCAGTCTCCGCTTATTCCGTAGTTCCTACTTTGAGTTGCAAATGTGAGCAACAACACCGGTATCAAATACCCAGGAGCTACTACGAGCACTGGTAAGGTACACATCAATAACATGTATATCACATATACCTTTAACGTTGCCGGCGTTCTTGTCCGCTAAGTATTTGGGGCAGTTCCGCTTCCAGTGAACTTTCCCCTTGCAATAGAAGCACTCAGTCTCAGGCTTGGGTCCATTCTTTTTCTTCTTCCCGGCATCTGGCTTACTGGGCGCGGCAACGGCTTTGCCGTCTTTCTTGAAGTTCTTCTTACCCTTGCCCTTCTTGAAACTAGTGGTCTTGTTGACCATCAACACTTGATGCTCTTTCTTGATTTCTACTTTTGCAGACTTGAGCATCGAGTACAACTCGGGAATGGTCTTCTCCATCCCTTGCATGTTGTAGTTAAGCACAAAGCCTTTGTAGCTTGGTGGGAGAGACAGGAGGATTATGTCAATTATAGCATCATCCGGAAGTTCGACTCCAAGTGAAGTCAGACGACCGTGTAACCCAGACATATTGAGTATGTGCTCACTGACAGAACTGTTCTCCTTCATATTACAGCTAAAGAACTTGTCGGAGACTTCATATCTCTCGACACGGGCATGAGCTTGAAAAACTAGCTTCACCTGTTGGAACATCTCATATGCACCGTGTTGCTCAAAACGCCTTTGGAGCCCCGTTTCTAAACTGTATAACATGTCACACCTAACCAGAGAGTAGTCATCCCTCCGCATTTGCCAGACGTTCAGAATGTCCTGGGCTGCAGAGGGAGCGGGTGGGTCACCTAGCGGCGCATCAAGGACATAAGCCTTTTTAGCTGCTTCAAGGATGAGCTTCAAGTTGCGAACCCAGTCCGCATAGTTGCTACCATCATCTTTCAGCTTGTTTTTCTCTAGGAATGCGTTGAAATTGAGGTTGACGTTGGCCATCTACAATATTTATAAAGACAACTTTTAGACTAAGTTCATGACAATTAAGTTCATTTAATCAAATTAAGTATGAACTCCCACTTAAATCGACACCCCTCTAGTCATCTAAGTGATACATTATCCATGTTGACTAACCTGTGTCCGATCATCACGTGAGACGGACTAGTCACCATGGTGAGCAACTTCATGTTGATCGTATTCAACCATACGACTCATGTTCGACCTTTCGGTCTCTTGTATTCGAGGTCATGTCTGTACATGCTAAGCTCGTCGAGTCAACCTAGGTGTTTCGCGTGTGTAAATCTGGCTTACACTCGTTGTATGTGAACGTTAGAATCTATCACACCCGATCATCACATGGTGCTTCGAGACAACGATCCTTCACAACGGTGCACACTTAGGGGAATACGTTCTCAAAATTTTAAGAGGGATCATCTTATTATGCTACCATCGTTCTAAGCAATAAGATAAAAAACATGATAAACATCACAATGCAATCATATAGTGACATGATATGGCCATTATCATCTTTGCTCTTTGGATCTCCATCTTCAGGCATCACATGATCATCATTGTCACCGGCGTGACACCATGATCTCCATCATCATGTCTCCGTGAAGTCGTCACGCCAACTACTACTATCACTACTACTATGGCTAACCGTTAGCAATGAAGTAAAAGTAGTAAGCACATGGCGTTGCATCTCATACAATAAATTAAGACAACTCCTATGGCTCTTGCCGGTTGTCATACTCATCGACATGCAAGTCGTGAAACCTATTACAATAACATGATCATATCATACATCATACATGCAACATCACAACTTTGGCCATATCACATCACATGCCAAACCCTGCAAAAACAAGTTAGACGTCCTCTAATTGTTGTTGCAAGTTTTACGTGGCTGATTTGGGTTTCTAGCAAGAACGCTTTCTTACCTACGTGACAGCCACAACGATGATATGCCAAAGCTATTTACCCTTCATAAGGACCCTTTTCATCAAATCCAATCTGACTAGAGTGGGAGAGACACACACCCGCTAGCCACCTTTATGCACGGTGTAAATGTCTGTCGGTGGAAGCAGTCTCACGTAAGCGTACGTGTAAGGTCGGTCCGGGCCGCTTCATCCCACAATAATACCGCCGGAAAAGAATAAGACTATTAGCGGCAAGCAATTGACAAATCATCACCCACAACCTTTTGCGTTCTACTCGTGCATAGAATCTACGCATAGAAAACCTGGCTCGGATGCCACTGTCGGGTAACGTAGCATAAATTCAAAATTTTCCTACGCATATTCAGATCTTCCTATGGAGAAACCAGCAACGAGAGAGGGGTGAGAGCATCTTCATACCTTTGAATATCGCTAAGCGGAAGCATTACTAGAATGCGGTTGATGGAGTCGTACTCGCGGCGATTCAGATCACGGTGTGATTCCGATCTAGTGCCGAACTACGGCGCCTCCGTGTTCAACACACGTGCAGCCCGGTGACGTCTCCCGCACCTTGATCCAGAAAGGAGGAGGAAAAGGTTGGGGAAGAACTCCAGCAGCACGACGGCGTGGTGTCAATGGAGAGACGAGGTCTCCCGGCAGGGCTTCGCCAAGCATCGGCAGAGAGGAGGAGAAAGAAGGGCAGGGCTGCGCCGAGGGAGAGGGAAAAGTCTATCTCCAACAGACCCAAAACCCCCACTATTTATAGGAGGAGGGGAGGGGGTGCGCCACCCCTAGGTTTCCCCCCTAGGTGGTGCCGCAGCCACCAAATGGGAGAGGGGCGGCGGCCAGGGCAGGGAAAGAGGGGGCGCCCTAGGTGGGCCTTGGGCCTCCCCTGCGCCTAGGGTTCCCCCTCCCTCCCTCTCTGGTGCGCATGGGCTGGGTGGGGGACGCACCAGCCCACCTAGGGGCTGGTTCCCTTCCCCACTTGGCCCATCTAGGCTCCCGGGGTCGTTGCCCCCTTTCGGTGGACCCCCGAGGCCACCTCCGGTGGTTCCGGTGGTCCCAGTACGTTACCGGTGATGCCCGAAACACTTCCGGTGTCCGAAACCATCCGTCCTATATATCAATCGTTACCTCCGGACCATTCTGGAGCTCCTCGTGACATCCGGGATCTCATCCGGGACTCCGAACAACTTTCGATAACCTCGTATAACAATTCCCCATAACCTTAGCGTCATCGAACCTTAAGTGTGTAGACCCTACGGGTTCGGGAGACAGGCAGACATGACCGAGACACCTCTCCGCAAATAACCATCAGCGGGGTCTGGATACCAATGGTGGCTCCCACTTGCTCCACGATGATCTCATCGAATGAACCACGATGTCAAGGATTCAATCAATCCTGTATACAATTCCCTTTGTCTATCGGTATAGAACTTGCCCGAGATTCGATCGTCGGTATACCTATACCTTGTTCAATCTCGTTACCGGTAAGTCTCTTTACTCGTTCCGTAGTACGTCATCATGTGACTAACTCCTTATTCACATTGAGCTCATGATGATGTTCTACCGAGTGGGCCCAGAGATACCTCTCCGTCACACGGAGTGACAAATCCCGATCTCGATTCGTACCAACCCAACAAACACTTTCAGAGGTACCCGTAGTGCACCTTTATAGTCACCCAGTTACGTTGTGACGTTTGATACACCCAAAGCACTCCTACGGTATCCGGGAGTTGCACAATCTCACGGTCGAAGGAAAAGACACTTGACATTAGAAAAGCTTTAGCATACGAACAATACGATCTAGTGCTATGCTTAGGATTGGGTCTTGTCCATCACATCATTCTCCTAATGATGTGATCCCGTTATCAATGACATCTAATGCCCGTGATCAAGAAACCATGATCATCTATTGACTAACGAGCTGGCCAACTAGAGGCTTGCTAGGGACACATTGTGATCTATTTATTCACACATGTATTACTGTTTCCTGTTAATACAATTATAGCATGAACAATAGACGATTATCATGAACAAGGAACTATGATAATAACCATTTTATTATTGCCTCTAGGGCATATTTCCAACAGGGGGGTGGCCTCCCTCTAGCTCTCCTTCGGGAGTCTGGAGTCTTCTCGAACGCTGATTTTTTATATATTTTATGTGGAATTTTTCGGGCACTGTAAATATGGGTATAAACCTGCAATTCACACACATCAACAAATAGAAACTGGGACTTGGTGCACTGAGTTATTAGGTTAGTCCAAATATGTGTAAAAAGGTATGGAAGTGTAGCAAAACACATAACAATGTCACCCAAAAGAGCATGGAACAAACAAAAATTATAGATACATTTGGGACGTATCAACATCCCCAAGCTTAATTGCTTCTCGTCCTCGAGTAGGTAAATGATAACACAAATAATTTCTGTGGTGACATGCTAACACACATATAAGAACTTCAAAGTAAAGGAAGTAAGATATGCAATTCAAGTCAAGACAATAACAAGCAAGAGTCTATATCTAGTATTGAAATTAGCAAAGTAAGAACATAAATGTGCAAGAGGTCTCGCTGTCCGTGACTCCAATGTCTCCAAATGGTGTTTGCATGCAAGAAGTGGGAGATGGGTTTAGACCATAAAAATACTATATAATTTAATTGAGAACTCAATCTACTAAAACTTCACACTAGATCTCCTTCGGAATCTTATTTTCACTCATCCCAGACGACTAGTCAGGCACAAGTCAAAATGATCCTCTCCCTTTCGACTTTGATCACTCATGCAATGGATGAGCGCGAGCAAGATATATTGGCACTTAGGATGGCAAAGAGAATAATGATGGGGAAGGAAGACAAAAAAGGTGTTAAAGGCTCACATCAATGAGGACAATCATAGGCGAGAGAAAGCCAAATGGTAGATATGATGTGAGGAGTAGGGATTGCCATGCAACGGATGCACATATGAGCTATGGTAAGCTCTCCACTGGAACTAGTGGGGGTGCATCCAACTTGATTGCTCATGAAG
The DNA here is from genome assembly GCF_904849725.1 of Hordeum vulgare subsp. vulgare. Classification (NCBI taxonomy): domain Eukaryota; kingdom Viridiplantae; phylum Streptophyta; class Magnoliopsida; order Poales; family Poaceae; genus Hordeum; species Hordeum vulgare. The sequence goes on from NC_058519.1 coordinate 465,603,391, forward strand.
ACCTAGAGCTCACTTGAGTAGGCTCATCATTGGAATATACAAGGCAAGTTCTATAGTGTAAGGGTCCCCACATAGTTATGCATGAATGATAATCTCTATGGAGTAAAAATATACCAACGGAGTACGAGTGTGGATCTTTAAAAAGGAATAGTAGTGTTGCCCGCTTCTTCTTTTTTTATTTTTTCCTTTCCCTTTTATTTTATTTTTTGTGGCCTCTTTGGCTCTTTCTATTTATCTCTCATTTGTCCTCTCTGGGATCTTTTCATGTGTCCTCTTTTGGGATATTTTAATTTGCCCTCTTTGGGATATTTTCCTCACTTAAGGGCAACACTTTATATTTTACAAGGAATAAAAAGAAGATCTTCACACTTTATAAGAAGTAGTCAAAATAAATATAAATGAAAACTATCATGATATATGCAAATGTATGCCTATGTTGGTGTAGCAGGATATGCAATGATACTAGCGCGTCATGTAGCAATAATAAGGGCAAATCCCAACTAGCATGCGGCTCCTCGATAAAGTAGAAGCATGTATGACATGAAGATCAAGTCATGAGATGGTGGATGTTGCTTGACAATGTATCTCAGAAAGGCTATGGAAATGCCTTGATAGGTAGGTATGGTGGTTGTTTTGAGGAAGGATATAATGACGCTTATGATGACAGAGCGTATCATGCCAATGGTTTGGATGCTCCAGCAAAGTTTGCACCAACTCTCAAGATGAGGAAGGGCAATGCACGGTACAAAAGAGGCTAGCAAAATATGGATGGTGGAAGTGCCAACATTCGAATACTCGCATTAGTCTGAAGAACTCATGCACTTATTATTGGTAACTCTCTATCTATTCAGGAGATTCACAAAGAAAAAAGTACCCCAAGGAGCAGTGTTTGGGGGTTTGTTTATCCTTGCACATCCTCGACCCATGATAACGTGAGGGTACTCTATATATTCCAACCCCTCGAGAGGTTAGCGATCCATCTAGTAGCTAGAGTTCTCAACTATTTTTTTTGTTTTTTAAAAATAAACACGGATTACCCAAAATACGACACCTATCACTAATAGGCTCAAGCTATTGACACCAAAAGTACAAACATTACTCAAATCAATACCTCAAAACTATTGCAAGTTACTACTATACTTAAATAGCAACCTCAATTACCTACTCATGCAAGACACACAACTCAGTGCAACAAGCCATCTCTCTAAACAAGATAAGCATGATAACTCAAGAGAGTTCCAAAAGCAACATAAATAAAACCTCTTAAAAATATAAAGCATGAAGACTAAGAGCTAAGCATGACAACAGCTATGAAAAGATAAAGAACACACAAAAAGATAAGCTTGAAAACCTATGTTGTGTTCTAGGGTGGAGTGGAGCGTGTTTCTTCCCCAAACAAAGAAGGCTAGGGTCCAACTTGTTATGAACAGCAAGAAAAACTAAAACAAACTAAAAAAAGTAAAGAGAGGGACGCTCCAAGCATAACACATAACATATGAAGTGATAAAAATATAGCATGGAGAAGGACGAACTGATGATTGTTGATGGAGAAGGGGATGCACGGGGGCATCCCCAGGCTTAGACGCTTGAGTCTCCTTGAATATTTCTTGGGGTGCATGGGGGCATCCCCAAGCTTTAGCGCTTGACACTCCTGGATCTTCTTTCATCATCTTCCATCGCATACTTGAAAACTCCCTTCATACGAAACTAATCATAAGCTGATTAGAGTAGTTAGTGCCCATAATAAAAAATATTTTTTTCTCTACTGGAAATAAAGATTTTCAGGAATAGCTACTGTTTCTCAAGACTGCTACAACGTTTTTGCAAAGAAAAAGCAAGCTTAAGATTTGCAAAACAATGAAAACGCAAAACATGGCAGAATCTGGGAAAAACAAACCAACACGTAGTAAATAATTTTTTCGGGGCACTTCTGCTACTCAAATCAAAAAACTCAGAACATACGCCATAAATTCAATTATATAGAGCATAGTTTCAAACAAATTCAGATCAAAAATGATCTGGTGATGTTTGGTGAATTTTTCCGTCAAGCAGACATTATCTATTTCTGGATAGCATGTCACAACTTTTGAACTTTCTTGCAATCGGAGGCTAAAACTTGGCACAAAGCTTAAAAATAAAGATACAATGATGTTCCTACAGTAGAAACACACATAAATACCACTAAAAACTGAAAGTAAAAACTCAAAGTAAAGATAACAAGGGTTGTCTCCATAGAGCTCTTTCTTTATAGCCATAAAGATAGGCTTAAGATTTTAATGATGCTCTCGTAGGAATAAGAGTTGTAGAACAAAAGAGAGCATCAAGAAGAAAATACCAAACACATTTAAGTCTAACATGCTTCCTATGCATAGGAATATTGCAATCGCACAAAGCAATAATCATAGGAAGGAAAAACAAGTGCAGCTTCAAAACCTTCAATATAAAGAGAGGGAACTTGATATCTTTGAAATATCTATAAGCATATGTTCCCTTCTCATAATAATTTTCAGTGGGATCATAAATAAACTCAACAATGTAAGTATCACATAAAACATCCTTACCATGATCCACATGCAAAAAGGTACTCTTACTCTCCACATAAGCATAATCTTTCTCATTGGTAATAGTGGGAGTAGGACTATCATAAACAACTTGAACACTATAGATTAATTGTGTATTGGGGGGATGGTGTTCAGCAAGGGAGTAATTCCCTCCATGATTATGACCAGTTTCATATGGATAATTTCTCCTTATGTCATAGGTATCTTTACAATCACTATAGATAGAAGTTATAACATCATCATGGTAGAGAAGAGAATTATTATTTCTAGCAACTATATTTGTAAACATGTTGTCTTTATTCTTACTAGCAAAAGAATTATCAATTATCACATCACTATTGGGTAAAGGACTTGCAATCCTATCATCCCCAAGCTTAGAGCTTTCCATATCATCATTTTCAGAGTTGGTACCAAAAAGATTTTCAAGATCATAAGTAGCATTATCATCATCTTCCCAATCACAATAAGTAACATGCATATCATAATCAAAATCATCTTCAATAGTAACTACAGACCTATCATCAAGATAATAATGAATGCAATCAATCTCACCATCCTCCATAAATTTATGTCCGTTAGGATAAAAGTTGATGCGAGGAATATGCTCAGGCGAGGTTGATACCCATTCTTCTTCCTTCTCGTTCCTCTTCCTCCTATTCTTTTTCTTATTCTTCACCTTAGGAGGGAGTGGTTGGATAGGAAGCTTCTCCACATATTCTGGTTTATCATTAGAAACAATAGGGAAAACTTGGGAGAAACTCTCCTTTTTATTAGTGGAAACATAACAGACATTTTTATGCTTTGGTAAAGTTCCCTCCTTTCTAATATTACTTATGTAATCATTTTCATGGCAATTAACAACACAATAGAGATGCCATTTTTGCAAAGTGTTGTTTGTTCCTAAGGCATTATAATCTAGCCAAGAATTTTTTTCTCATAACTGTTCACACATCAAAAATAACATAAATTCATCATAAAGATCAGAAGCGAACATGTTATCACACAACTGGTTAACAGTTATGTTTTCAAAGTACGTGCATTGAAAATTAAAGTGGCCCTCTATACCACAAAGTTCACAAGTAAAAGGATAAAGGTCACACAATTCTCTAGCAATTTCATCCAAATCTCTAACCCAAGTGATTGTTCTTTCATGCTTATGTTGTTTACAATACTTCTCTTCTTCAATCATAGGCCTTTCACAAGGTCTATCCACTCCACAAAAAATAACATGCTTATATAAAACTTCATTTTCAGGAATTGGATCATGCATGTTGCAATTATCATTAACAATTTCATTTTCTTTGCAAATATCTTTAAAAGGTTCATGATGCTTGATCCAATTCTCCTTAGGCATATTAAGATGTGAAGAAAAAGATTTGAGGAAATCAACAAGGAGTTGAGAATAAATCCCAAACTTAGCACTAAACTTATTAAAACATGCAGTTTCAACAAAGGCCTTAATGCAATCATACTCATAATTTATACCTGACTCTTTACATTCGTCGATCTCCCAATCTTCCGTATTGCGTTGAATTATTTCAAGGAGTTCCCATTTAGCATCAATCCTTTCGTTTGTGAAAGAACCCATAGAGGAAACATCAAGCAAGTCTTTATCCTGTTGAGAGAGCCTCGCATAGAAATTAGTAATAATCATATCTTTGGGGATCCCATGGTTAGGAAATTTTAGCATTAAAGTTTCCAGTCTCCCCCAAGCTTGAGCTATGCTCTCTCCGTCATGAGGATAGAAATTATAAACATAATTCCTATTCTCATGGACTTCATGGAGAGGATAAAACTTGGAGTAAAAGAAAGACTGGATCTCTTCCCAATCCCGTAGGTGAGAATCATCTAGTAGCCTATACCATTCCAATGCTTTTCTTTTCAGTTACAAGGCAAATAATTTTCTTATGACTCCATCTCTTGTCAAACCTGAAATCTTAAACAACTCACAAAGTTCTGTAAGTTTCAACAAATGAATACTAGGATTGACTGTTCCATCTCCTGCGTAACAACCATTCCTAATTATTTCAATTATCCCAAGTGGTATTTTGAATGGGATACATTCAGTAGGTGGAGGAGACTTCTCTACCACGGGTGTGGCAAACCGGCCTTCCCCAAGCAGCAAACTAAGAGTGCAGTTTTCCATAAGCCTAACTAGTGAAAACAAAATCAATGAAGGAAAAGATTTAATTGCAAGATCTAAATATATACCTTCAAGCACTCACCTCCCTAGCAATGGTGCCAGAAATTAGCTTGATGTCTACGCACGCTTCTATTCTTGTAGACGATGTTGGGCCTCCAAGCGCAGAGGTTTGTAGGACAACAAAAATTTCCCTCAAGTGGATGACCTAAGGTTTATCGAACTCAGGAAAGTAGAGGTTCAAGATGGTCTCTCTCAAGCAACCCTGCAATTAAGAAACAAGAAGTCTCTTGTGTCCCCAACACACCTATTACAATGGTAAATTGTATATGTGCACTAGTTCAGTGGAGAGATGGTAAAATATGGATGATAGGTGTGGCAAAGCAACGTAATATAAATCTGTAATAAAAGATTACAACAAGGTAGCAAGTGACAAAAAGTGATCACAAACAGTGTAACAATGGTGAGAAACAAGGCCTAGGCTTCATATTTTCAGTAGTGGCAACTCCCAACAACATTAACATAGTCTAATCACATGATATTTCCACTAAAACATGCAATGGAGACATACTCGGAGGTCATTCCTTTGTGCTCAAAGGAGGACAAGAATTATGTAGGGCAAAAAAATCACACCTCAGAGTTCGTAGTTCTCATCTATGGATTTCCCAATGTCACCACGTCCATCCAAAGAGAGTACCACAATCACCACAACATATCTCAAGGATAGTCAATGACAAGCACCAAGAGACTCTCAATCTTCAATCAGTTCACAAAAGAGGAAATCACTCATGAAAATATTCTTCTAATCCATGTCCAATAGATCGTTGTCACCATGGTCTCGGAGATTATACTAGATAAGATCAAGTGAGTACATCAATCCAATACATAGAAGAAGGGGAACATCATGGGATCACCCTAGATTAACATAGCCTATGATCACAATCAAGATCGCATAATGGGAGAGAGAATTAACCACATAGCTATTGTAGAAGACCTCAGCCCCAAGGAGGAACTACTTCCTCTTCATGGAGGGAGGAAGCAACGTCGATGGAAATGAATCCGGGGGTACTTCCCCGTCCCGGCGGGGTGCCGGCACATGAATTCTGGTTCCCCGAAACTTGTTGACGATGGCGGCAGAGATCGGAATTGCTTTTGGAGAAAAGGGTTCTCGAATCAGGGTTTCCTCCACGGCGGTAAAAATAGGTCCAAAGGGGGCACCAGGGGAGGTCCCACTCGCCCAGGCGGCCTGGTGGCGCGACCTGTCTCTAGGCCGCGCTAAGTGGCCGCCTCGGTGGGAGTGGCCCCCCTCTGGCTCTCCTTCGGGCGTATAGAGTCTTTTGAAACGCTGATTTTTTATATATTTTCTGTGGAATTTTACGGGCACTGTAAATATGGGTATAAACCTGCAATGTACAGACATCAGCAGACAGAAACTGGCACTGGGTGCACTGAGTTAGTAGGTTAGTCCAAATATGTGTAAAAAGGTATGAAGTGTAGCAAAACACATAACAATGTCACCCAAAAGAGCATGTAACAAATAGAAATTATAGATACGTTTGGGACGTATCAAACACATGCATGAATTACAAGATATAGGGGGAGATCTCCATGATATAAATCATCAATGTGCATTTGCAGTCCAAAGCAAATTCCTCAAACATGCACATCTTTAGGTGGAGCTTCTCTATATCTTTCAATGAAATTCCACAAACTCTATACTTACACTTCATATTTTTATTCTTGTTGAAAACTTAACCTATTTGTCATCAACCACCAAAAAGGGGGAGATTGTAAGTGCATCTAGTGCCCCTTAGTGATTTTGGTAGATTGAAGATTTATAGGTTAAGAAATTGATATGTATGTGAGTGTACACATGCTATATAATTTGCTGAAGAGTTTCAGTCATTCGAAGAATATCGACCCCTAAAAATGTATGTATTCAAGCGAAGACTTTGGTCATTTCTTGAAGACTTTGATAGTGAATAAATTGCTATTCTTCATGAAGACATTGAAGATGAGGAATTTGATGTGTCCCGAAGAAAATGCTCTGAAGACTTTGAAGCTTGAAGATTTACTCTTTCTGTTTCATTTTCTTCATTCTTGAGTCATAGGAACACCGTAATGTTAAAGGGGATCGAGGTAATACTAAGGAAATATTTCCTCATGATGGTCAACTCAAACCTACAGATACCAAATCCTTCAAGTGAGGAACATGAGAGACATGAGGAATTTCACAGTTGTATGTTCCGACCATTGCCATGCCGCGCGCCACCTGTCCCGAATCTTATCCACACAACGGTCATATCATTGGGGGCAATAATGTCATATCATGCCGGGATGCTCCCAGGCTATAAATAGCTTCCCCCACAACCACTAGCTGGTTGGCTGCTCTGAGAGAAACTGACACTTGTCATTTAGAGCAACCCAATTCCTCGAGGACTTTGAGCGAAAATCATCAAGTGAGGAAAGACCCCAAACACCCAAACCAAAACCCAAAACCAAAAGTGATTGAGCATCACTTGAGAGATTGTTCATGTGTGGAACAGACGCTTGTTACCATTGAGGACTGTGCATCCTCCAGACGGTTAGGCTACATGGTGTAGAGCATCAAGCAGTCAACTATGGATCGTTGGATGAGCAAGTTTGTGAGGATTTGGAAGTTTGCCCTGAAGACTTACCACGAGTGTTGGGTGATGACTGTGTGTCCTTAGCTCAAGGAGACTACGGTAGGGACTGTGTGTCCAGGGACTGTGTGTCCTTTGGTTTAAATACCAAGCCGCTCCAAACTACACGTACAACTATCACAATAGTTGGAACTGGGTCATCAACCATTGTCTTAATCGATCTACGAGTTCTATTTCTTCAACTCTTTCATTTCCTCAATTGCATGTTGATGACTTTGATTTGTATTGTTATAAGAATTTGACTGAAGACTTTCTCTGAATTACTCACCTCAAATTCTTCACCTGAGTTATTCATCTCATGCTTATCCTGTTTACGTGACCTGTGCAAACCGAACCTATCAACTCACTCTCTGTATTTAGCTGTAGTTGTTTTTGTATATCTGTTTAAGTACTATTTCTGCTGCACTCAGTTCACGACAGAGGACTTCCCTCACTAGGAATATCCTCAGTGATGAATTTGTAAAAATCTCCTATTCACCCTCTAGTCGATATAACACACTTTCAGATTGTATCGGGGGGCTAAGCCATGGAGAAGTTAGAATACATTATCTTATGCAATAATTAAATATGAATCAATTTGTAACTATACCAAAAGTTTATGATTTGCCTATTATACTAACAGATCTCACAAGTTTTCTGTTGAGTTTTGTGTCCATTGGTTTTTAAGTTTTGGGTGTGATCATGATGGATGAAGGAATAAGGAGTAGCAAGACCCTAAGCTTAGTGATGCCCAAGCCACCCCAAGTTAATATCCTATGAAGACTCAGTCGTCTAAGCTTCGGGATGTCCCGGAAGGCATCCCCTCTTTCGTGTCTAAGCTTGGGGATGTCCCGGAAGGCATCCCCTCTTTCGTGTCTAATCTTGGGGATGTCCCGGAAGGCATCCCCTCTTTCGTGTCCTTTCCATCGGTATGTCACTTGGAGCTACATTTTTATTCATCACATGATATCAGTTTTGCTTGGAGCGTCGTGTGTTATAGTTTTCTTTTGTTTTAGCTCTCCACAATCGTTATTTGCTGGACACACCTACTTGATAGAGACACATGTTCACCATGATTTGTTAGAATACTCTACATGCTTCACTTATATCTTTTGAGCTAAGCAGTTGCTCTAGCGCTTCACTTATATCTTTTTAAGCACGACAGCGTTTAGATTTTACACGAATAATTGCTTTGTCGTTCTTCACTTATATTTGTTTCAAAGTCTAATAGGGGCAATGGTAATTTGCATGGGTTATAACTTATAAGACTAGTCCAAAAAGGATAGGTATTCAAGGTTGATATAATAAAAACTTTTATGTAGCACATAAGTGAGAAATCATGGATTAATGATATTGATGAGTTAATATGAAAGGGCATGAGTACATGGTTGTTGGTCAGTGAAAATATCGATGGTTAGAGGGTGTTAACTTATTGTTCATCTATATTTGTTATGACATGAAGATGATGTGTGAGCATTCTTATTCCTCGTTCAAATCCTAGTGTTGTTTAGGTTGGGGGTGCATGATGGTTAACTCCTACCAACATCCTCACTAGGGTCATGCGAGTATTACTTTGATTTGAGAGAGCTAATAAATCTTTGTAATAAGTATGGGACTTCTTTATGACTAATGTGAATCCATGGATGTATGCACTCTCACCTTTTCCTATTTGATAGCATCGTGCATTGCCTATTCCCACCTCAAGGATCGATGCAAACTTCACTGGTACATCCAAACCCCGTGACATGATACGCTATGTTGCACATAAGACACCTTATATCTTCCTCAAAACAACCACCATACCTACCTATCATGGAATTTTCGTTGCCACTCCCAGATATATTGCCATGCAACTTCCACCATTACGTCTCATGCCTTGTGTGTTCATAGTCATATTGGTTTGCATGATCATGTAGCTGACATAGTATTTTTGGAAGAGCCACCATTCATCATTGTTTACATGTTATGCTAAATCATTGCACATTATGGTACACTGTCAAAGGCATTCATACAGAGTCATCTTGTTTAGTAGCTTTATATATCGAGTTGGAAGTATATAGAAGTGTGAATTTTTCATTATTAGAGCAATGTCTCAGTGAGGAAAGGATGATGGATACAATGATTCCCCCATAAGTTAGAATGAGACTCCAGACAACAAACAAAGTAACAAATAAAAAAAGGAAAGGAAAAATAGAGAAAGAAAGAAAAAAGGAAAGAGAAAAAGAAAAAAAAGATAGAAAAAGAAAAATAATAATAATTAAGAGAAAAGAGAGAAGAGACAATGCTACTACCTCTTTTTTCACACTTGTGCTTAGTGAAAGCACCATGTTTTTCATATAGTCTCATGTTTTGTCATTTACATATGCTAGTGGGAACTTTTTGATTATAGAACTTGGCTTGCATATTCCGATGATGGTCTTCTCCAAATGTCTGATGTCTTCATGAGCAAGAAAGTTGGATGCACACCCACTTAGCTTTCGTTGAGCTTCCATACACTTATAGATCTATTGCACCCGTTGCATGACAATCCCTATTCCTCGCATTGATATCGATTGATGTGCATCTCCATAGCCCATTGGTCTGCCTAGTTGATGTGAGACTATCTTCTTCAGTTTTACTCTTTTGATACCTACCGCCATATTAATATTCCACCTATATGCTATGTGTGTGGTTCACGATCATGTATTGAGTGGGGTATAAAATACTAAAGCGTGTTAAAAAGTATGACCCAATTGCTTGGCTTAACAGTGTGGTGCTTGACATTTGTGTTCATGTGGTGAAGACGGAGACATGCCATGCTAATATGATAAAATGAATGGGGAGTATACAATCTTTAGGGATCAACCTTATTTCGTGGGGAAAACACGAGAGAGTCACCCGAAATACTTTTTCTGCCACCGCAAGTCTCTGTTCCGCCGTGATCCCGTCTGGAGCCATGTTCCAATGCTCAGCTGGAGAAGGGATCAATCACGAAGGGCCTCTACGTGAACCTTGTTGCTTCCATGATGATGTGTGAGTAGTTACCAGTGAACTACGGGTCCATAGTTAGTAACTAGATGGCTATCTCTCTTTCTATGTTCTTCATTGCCCAGATCACCACGATTTCTGTGGTGATCTGTCTTATGTAATCACTCTATTGCAGTGTGTTTGTTCGAATCCTATGAATTGTGGGTTTATGTTCAGATTATTCATGAAAAGTATTTGATTTATCTCTTAATTCTTATATGCATGATTATGACAGCTTCATATTTCTTTCCGATCTATCGGTTTGGTTTGGCCACCTAGATTGATTTATATTCAGCGAGGGTGGTGCATTATAATGGGTTAAATATTGTGGTGCTCAATCCAAGTGAGAGAAATGGACATGACACGTATTTGTATTGCTGCCATTAAGGATAAAGCGATAAGGTTTATTCATATTAGTTGAGTATAATTCGTCTACATCATGTCATCCTGTTTAAAGCGTTACTCTATTTTACTTAATAGTCTAAATGCATGTTGGATAGCAAACGATGAGTGGAGTAATAGTAGTAGATGCCCGTAGGAGTCGGTCTACTTGCTTACGGACGTGATGCATATATGTGTGATCATTGCCATGAATAAATATTGCATAATATGCGCTTTTTTATAAATTGCGCAAATGTAATTTACTTACCCACCCTATGCTTTCTACGAGAGAAGCCTCTTGACAAAACTATGGCCCGGGGTCTTCACAAATCAAATTCCCCAAACATCAAAAATATTGCTGCCATTTACTTACCTCTATTTTATTTTGCATTCATATTTATTTATTATCTATCTATCATAACTTATCGTTGCAAGTAACGAGTTCTATGAAATTGACAACCCTCTTGTCCGTATTGGATGCAAGTGTATGTTGTTTTGTGTGTAGACGTTGAAGAAGGGCATTTGCGTGGTCCCTCTATTAATTTTTTTGACGGAACCTCATCAAGAGGGTTGGGTGCTCCTGCAATTTCATGAAGAAGAATAGAGTTGACCCGGTTTATAAGGAAAACTAGGCCGAAAACCACACAATTGCTTGATTAATTAAGGGACGATCAAGCGAAAGCCATGACCAAGCCATAACCGGCCAACTCAACCTCCACCGCCTACTAGTCTGCTACCCGGAGAGAAGTGAACAAGCTCTTCGGAGACGCCTTTAAGAAGGGAACACGACACCCTCAAGTGCCTTCGTTGCCCTCAAGCGCCGTTGTCGCCGGCATCGACCCCCGTCGATCAGTAAAGCTTTCGCCCAGAAATTGCTCAATACTCTCCGCTAAAACCTGGGGAAGGCTTAGGCCACATCAACAGCTACCGCGACAACCCAAAGTACGATCAACCACAACTTAGTAGAGAGGAAGGAACCCTTCGACGATGACTCCAAAGAAAAAGGCGCCAACGTGCCATCATCGCCGGTAACCGATCCCCATCGGAAGCAAGGCTTTCGCCCAGAACCATTCACCCTCCACCTCAGCAAGCCTCGGGGGAAGAGGCTCAACCAATGCCGGAGTAGACCATGGGCAATGGCAGGACATGACCACCGAAACCAAGAGCATGCCGGTCGAGCCACTACAGCACCCAGGAGATGAAAACCATAACTTGCAGCCACCATCGCACCGTCCACGCCACCACCACCGAACACGGCGGCCTCCGTGCCGCCACAATCGCAGCATCACATCGACCACATATGCAAAGTGCATCCATGCCAAAGCGTGGCCTGATCGCCACCACCATCCACCAAAGAGCCGCCATGTATTAATTTAACTAGTCGTCAACCCGTGCAGTTGCACGGGCTAGTATTATTATTATGCACACACTTCTATAAGAACTTGTAGAATTTTTTAATAGGGTAGAGTGCATTTTTCTAACATTCTACTATTATATATAACAAACATTAGATAATCCATCTTCTTTACTATTCATAGAAAATAAATTATATGTCGGTTGCAAAGAAAAGTAACATGAGTTATGCAAGAAATCTCCCTGTGCGCAAAGATTGGAACATAGTGGCCAGTTCTCCTTTGGAGCCAAGTGGGAATCAATGGCCAGAGTACAATATATGTGCCCAGATAAGACAGTTACTCAAAGGAGCATATCCATGTATAAAACTGAATACTAAATAGAACATAAAAAAAATACTTTGTTGATGTTCTTAAAATCCAATCCCATGGTTATACATATTGTGTGTGACATGATGACATGAAATAAATCTAAACAAAAAAGAAGGCACGGGAAAAGGAATCCTTAGTAGCTCATCACGTGCAAATGTCAGATTTAAGATTACACAAATATTTAGCGGCTTTAAGCCCAACTAAACTGGATGCTTTAGAGGATATACCTTTTGGTAACTTTGTCCTGAGAAAAACTCCTTGGTGAAGGACAATGATGAGAGAGTAGGACAATGATGAGAGAGTAAGCGCCTAAAAAATGGACAAAAAAATATGTATATTTGTGGTTCTAATTGAAGAATATGTTACACTGTTGAACACCTATTGTTGTTTATATTACACTTGTGTTGCTGATGTTGGAATGCTTCTCATTCTTGTAGATGACATGATGTATCCCTATTAGTGTCAAATACCCTTGTTCCAACACAACTGTGACTTAATTAATATACAATGATATATGCAACAGGCACCATTAAACACATGTAATAAAGTTGGACCATCTATAAGATGCTTATTTGGAGGCCTAAACTATGGAAAAGCTCCTAAAAAAAAGAACGGAAACATTAGCAAGTATGAGCGAGATGTTGATATGTCGTAATGAAGTCTAAACGTTATGGAACGCATAACTAACTATCAATACATCAAGAGAGAATGTGAAGGCCAACTGAAAATTAAAGAAACCATCCTCTTGGTAGCCCCAAAAATTTTAGTGTCACACACTTTTATGCCTTATATGCTAAATAAAGAGCATGCAAATTTGGGGAGAATACTGCTAAGAATAAATTTGAATGTAGTTACAGCTAAGAAACAACCACCTCAAAGTCACCACACAACTGCATGTTTATACCATGTTCGGTTTCAGATCATTTACCTTTTGCCATTTATCATTAGCAAAATTGTCCAGAAAATAATAGAGATGAGAATAAGCCGAAGAAAATATACAAAATAAGAAACAGTACTTCAAAGAGTGTCTTGCACATTCCATAGTTCTAATATGCAAATTGCAATTTTTTATAACCCCTTGAACGCTTACCATTTTCTCCAGCCATAGGATCTCAGAGTAAGCCTAGCTAAAAAAATAGAAAAGAATAAATAATAACTTTCAGAATCTCTTACACAGTTAAAAACTCGTAAATAATAATTTATTACACTGTTGTTGACGACCCTTAAAGCTTACCATTTTTCTCATTCATAAAATGTACACCTATATGTGCCCAATACTCCCACTCGAGCATGTTGATGACTTAAGCAGAATGCAAAAAATGGAAAAGGAGGGAACCAAAAAAATAGGAATCAGATAGTCGCAAACAATGGAAATTGAAAGGCCCCTGAAATAACAACTCAAGAATAATGATTAGTGAGTTGAGAGCAGAATGGTGTGCGTTAGCCGTGATAATTAATTACTAAACATTGGAGAACACCTAACTAACTACCAAGACATCAAGAGAGTATGAAGTCGGACAGAATATTTGAATATATCGTCTGCGTTGCTCCAGAAATTGGTAGCATCACCTAGTTTTATGTGAGGTATGTAAGCCCGCATGTGAACTTTTAAAACTGGCATTTTGCAGAGTAACGATGACGGTATATGCACATTATATGGCCGAAGAATGAGTATAAATACACATAATGACACTTAAGCTAATTATGTAAAGATGCAGCTCCATGCAGACTTATTTGCTTTCTTTTCATGTAACAGGTGAGGGACTGAGAGCTTTGCAGCTCGCGTTTATTAACTGTTATTATTAGAGAGAAAAATACCCTCCTATTTCAAGATAAAATAATTGTACTCAAAGACCTAGTTTTCGAACAAAAGCGACCTGCAACTAAAAAAAGATGATGTGGGATCTTAGCCTCTCTCGTGATAGGAGACACGGATCCAATCTACGCGTACAGAACAACACAATGACGCGTTGGTCAGACCTAAGGTAGTGCACCAGGAGTAGCTAGATAGCGAGTACCTGGAATAGGAGTGATGCCCTTGATACGGGAACCCAGCCTGCAGGGTCAAACCCTTGCACATGAGAGAAGGAGGTGGAGCAGCCTTGTACAGAGCGGTTAGAGGAAGGAATAACATACGTGAAATACTTCCGAGAATATACATGCAGACCTTGCCCCACCAAGTCACGTTACACCATCGTGTTTCTCTGATTCTCAGTTCAGTTAGTATGATCGATAGTAATAAGATATATAACATCTGGAATGAGCCAAATAACTTTGTGGAATTAACCATGATGACTGGTTAATCACCGGAACTTGGGCACTCACTGGCGATGTTTGTGTTCGGTTGTTCCGATCCAGCAGCTAGCTTAGGCTAGCCAGCCTTTTGACGTGCGTTCTTGTAAGAAATCAAGCAACGGTGCTTAATTCCATGTACTTTGCCTTGCTGGAAAGCATACGCTTAGGCGTGCGTGTTCATACATCGTACATCATCATGGCGGAAAGGACTCTCATCAGAGCGGCGTACCGTCGGGACCTGCACCAATATACTTCGATCTCAGAAAATAATTATGTTTGTACAAAAACATATTGACTAAAAACTGGATAAAATTCAGTTTGATCTCGTCAGGGATATCCAGACAAATAAATTACGTTTGTACAAAAATAAAGCTAGTATCACGGAGGTAGCCATCTTGGTCCGCCCCTTGCTCTTATATTACAATCCTTTTTCATCACCTCGCTTTTGTTTTTTTGCTTCCGTATCAACATCAAGGCTTTATCTCGATTTATTTTTCTGGATAAGGCTCCTGAGAAGTGGTTGAGATTTGAGAAGCGATGCATCTAGTCAATGGCCAAATTGACATACGATCTGAGCATAGACACTCCAGATGCGTCAAGACATGAATAGTCGCAGGAAGCCCCGGAGTTGGCGATTAGATGATGATAGCATCTCTGCAAGCAGCATTGGATGGATGACGGCGGCACTGGAAGTGATTAACCACGCAGATTCCAGGTCGTCGAGTAGCATGCGGAGAAAAGAAAATACACCAGGATAGACCAACCCTTTTTTAAGGGAGAAAACACTCTTTTTTTATTGAGAAAAACTTAGATCCAAGGGTTAATATCTCTCTCTTATAATCTCTCATTAAAAGAAAGATGCAATGGACACGGCTGTTTGATCTTGAGGTTAACGTGGAGATGCTGCCTTACTTGATGCGTACAGATAGGTCAAAATATAAAAAGATGCATCTAAATAACATGATGGCATAGAACGATACAATAGTTTAAATCGAGAATTACATAAGTTAATTAACATCATTATAATTCGGTTCCACCGAATAAATGGCTCGTAATTACTAATTAACGTGTGAATTTCTGGAGTTAATCTACACCGTTATAATTCGGTCCCACCAAATAAACGGCTTGTAATTACTGATTAACGTGTGAATTTCTGAAGAGTCTCTAATTAGTATAAGTATAGATAACCTTGATCTTTACTGAGAAAAATACTTATCAAACACTGTACATACATAACCGTGGTCCTCTTACTTTAGCCAACAGAGTACATCCAGCACTGTGGTTTTACAACTGGTAATATTTTTCGTCTCTAAAAGCCAATCTTTGCGGCTGACGCTTGCAAGGCACCCATGAAACAACAAGAAACACTGTGCGACGAAACGGACGTACCATAGAGCCTGCAAGCAAAAACTTAAGGTGCGGGTCGTATTTATTACGTCTGCGCCTTCATCATTGGGATGCATAAGCAATGTGCATTGCCTTGCCACTCTCTGCATTGCCACCTGACGCGTAGATTATGGTCGTTCATCAGTGTCTGTTTTTTCACCTGTAGCCGAGAGCTTGTGCGTACAGTGCAGCGGCGGGATAAATAGGGCCGTCAGATTCCAATTCCAAAGATTAACCGGCGCATATATACTGTTCAACATGTTTTTCTACCGCCAATCAATTGATATAATCGTCGCAAGAAAGAACTTGTGAGGTTTTCTGAGTGAGTTGGTTAATGGGATGAATTGTGACACTAAGTGTTCTTTCCTGTTTTCACTGTTGCAGTCTTTGTTGCTGCAAAAATATTTTCTGCACTAGCCGGATAACTGAGGCTCGTTCTTTTCCCTACAATTCCACGGCAGTTAAAATGGCCCAAGTTCCATCACTTACCCAGGGCTCAAGTCAGTATCGCTCTTCGAAAATGTGCTTATATTCTGAAGCTAAAACATTTGGTCAGGGCATCTCCGACAGATGTTTCTGAAGAATCTCTCCTAGTAGGAGTGAACATTTGTTTTCTGAAACCGAAGGAGTGGACATTGATTTTCATGCAAACGCATTCAGGCTCCTTCCACTTCCAGAGAGTTTTGACTATGTCTATCCAAACTCCTAAATTCACGAACTTGAGGAAAGTTTCAGCGTCGTCAAAGGCATTAACTAGCATCCCGAGCTGTCAGGACTATTTGATCCCGAGCTGTCAGGACTATTTGACACTTGAACAGCAGATTAATTTACGCTGCTCCTTTCACCGAGAACGCCGGGCTTGCCAACCCAATGTAAAGAGCGCGAGTCAAGGCTGGAAGATATATTGCTACTCCATCACAGCATGGGAACTGCACAAGTTACAAGATGTCACGACATGATCATATAAGAAAACATAATTATGTGTCCGAGGCGCAAAGTCGCAAAGATTTAGGCATGGCAAAGATCACTAGTGATGCCCATTGAAATTTGAATGTTCCAAGTTACCGAATATAGCCAGTTGGATGTGCTAACCTAAGCAGGGCTATGCAACTGTGATGCCACAAGCTAGACGAGTTGCAAAGTTCTATGACACCGTCCTTTCCAAATTCGGTAATGATAATTAGCGAACGATCGAGATGACATTTACGAATCTTTTGATGGCAACTATACCTGTTGCGATGATGACAACTGCTGGCTTGTGTCGAATATTTTATACTCTTTTTGTTTCATAATATAAGAGCGTTTCTTCAACTAGTGTAGTGTCAAAACACTCTAATATGGGCCGGAGGGATAGAAGGAGTACAAGATAGATTACAACTGAATTTGAATTTGAACTTTGCGTAGATAGGGTATGAAGACATGTTTGACTTTGTCATTATCATAGGATAAACATATAATTTAATCTATGCCAACACAATAGCACATGCATGCAGGGGAGTCAGCGATGTCACCGACGTCTAGGTGGTCGGGGTGCGGTATTATAGTGGTACCATGGGAAAGAGCATCCATAGTCAGACCTCGAAGATGTAGCTGATGTTCGGTAAATCTAGTTAACAAATCTTAGTGTAGATGGTTGCTTGTCCTCCATTGATCAATGTGCACTTTGAATTATTCTAACAACAAAGATGGCTATTTTAGTTTGCAAGTACTATGATTTTCTGGCAAAAAGCCAGAACTATAACCGGGTTGCCATGCTCGTTAACTAAAATGGGCATACTCGACCAACACAAATTGTTATTAAAATCGTTTGCAAATTTCATCACTCCCAGCAAAGGTTTGCTGACCATTGAGGTCCTAAAAATTATGTTGTAGACTTCTGAATGTTGATTGTGTGTTTGCACATTGTTGGAATCACTACAAAACTATAAATTTTCGAATTTTGGGTTAATTTTTTTATGTAAAAACAAATTACATATCCCTACTTCTCGCCATTCCCTCTTATGTCCGACACACCAATTGGGCATGATTTTGGCTAAGAATTTACAGGTATACACTTCATCTACCAGGGTACATATATAAAAAATAAAACTATATATTAACCATGGTTTGTAAGGGTGCTTTCATAGAACTTAGGGCTGTGTGACATAGTTTTTTTGATAGAGAGGTTAATATGAAGCATTCAATTATTCTTTTCGAAGAACCTCGTCAACAAGGTAAGGTGCTTGTAACATCCCAAAATTATAAATTTTGAAATGTTAATATAATTATTAGATTGATTGTTTGTTTGTTTGCTTGAGTGATTGAAACTTGTGTGAAATTTGAAACTTTTCAAAAACTTTTGAATGAGAGGGAATAAAATGACTTTCCTCTTCTCCGGTGAATTCAAATTCAATCATTTAAAAGCAAAGAGAGAAGATGACATGACTTCTTCAACTATAAAGAATTTGAACGGAGTTTGCATTTGAATCCTTTCAAAATATTTGCCCTTGCTTCTATATTTTTCTTCCCCGACAAAATGCCCCGACAAAATTCTTGCACGCAAGAAAGAGCGGAGGAACATGACCCTCAAACACACGGGCATTTTGAAAGTTATTTAAACCCTAAAACTTAGAGGGTCATTTGAAAATTATTTGCAAAAGAAACTAAATCATTTAGGCAAATTTGTGAAAATAATTTTTTCTGAAGTTTTTATTTTTGCCATGGAAAAATGCCCATCATTTATATTTTATTTTTCTGATAATTTTACTATATAGAAACTCTTTATTTCGAATTGATTTGAATTCCCTTTTATCGTTTTAGTTTCCTAGTTTTAAAAATAGGAATGGAATCTCTATTAAATGGAAATAGGAGCTGGCCCAATTAAGACTTTCCTTTCACTGGCCCAAGAAGATCATCTTCTTCCTCCTCTCTCCCTCACGTCACAGAAAAACTTGCCTTCCACGGACAGAGGATCCCCACCTCCGGGATTCGCGAAGCTCTTCCCTTCCCAGCGCCTCCCGTCGCCTCTATAAGAACCCCCTGCACCTCCTCGTTCCATTCCCGTTGAAAACTTCCCCTCTCCTCGCCTCTAGCTCGCGCGCCACCCGCCTTAAACTCGCCGGAGCCGAAGCTCCGGGAGCCCTCTGTACACTCCCTGCCTCGCCCCCCCTGCCACCCCGTCGCCCCCTGGCACCCCTCCACCCTTCGGCCCCCCTCCACCACCCCTCCCGTCGGCACCCCACCCCTCCACCTCGCTGCACTCCCTCCCCATCACCACGACCAGGAGCAGCCAGGAGCTTTCCCTCCTCCACCTCGCCCCCCTGCAGCCCCCCTCCACCTCGCCTCCCTCCCCTCCCAGTAGCGCCCCACCCCTTCGCCCCCCCCTCCGCTGGATCCCCTTCCCACCGGCGACCCCACCCCACCAGAACTCCACCACCTCGGCCACCATTGCAGCACGGGAGCCCCAACCACGGTAAGGCCCCTCCCTCCTTTCTTTTTTTTTACTTTTTTTTTTTAGTTTTAGCCCTCAGATCTATTTCCAACGGTGTAGATTAGGAGGTACTTAACCCTTCGGTCTTTTAGATAAAACCGATCGGTTTTTCATTCACTTAAGTTTAGCCGAAGCGAATTAGTTAAATAGCGGCCGTTTGTTAGTTATTCCCGCAGTACTCACCCCCTTAGCCAATTAGAAAATGCCACGTGGACCCCTGTCCACAAATCAGTTTTTTCCCTTTTTCTGTTTAGTTCCAAAAACAGCAAAGTTCCAATCTTGTTTAGCCCATAACTTTTGATTCCTAAGTCCAATAGAGTTGATTCTTTTTCCAGTAGCTCACAAATTTCCTGTAGTTGTTAAAAACATATAATTTGTCTATGTTTGAAATTTTCAAATATAAGTTAGATCAGATTTAGTTTAAACCTTGTTTTGCTTATGCCAGGAGTTTAAAAATAGCTTTTAATTTGATTCCTTTTCATACTGATCACTAGTGATCTTATGTATTAGTGGTAAAAATTTTAGATTTGTTTGAGTATTTTAGCTCACTGTTTCATGTGAAACAATTTTTGTTTCACCTCTTTTAGGATTTCGGCTAATTCCTTTTCTACTTTTGTTTTAAAATATTTTCTTTATTATTTCAGAAATATTATGTTTTGTTTCTGTTAGATAAACAGTAGTTTTGCAACAAGTTTTTATTTTATTTTTATTTGTTTTCATGAAATCAATTCTAGTTCCGTAGTAACGTGCAATTGTTTTCACCATTGTTTCAAATCCCGTTTGGGAATACTTTCAAACAGTTTTGTGAAAAATACTTTATTTTATCTTAGTTAGATTTATATCTTAGTTCCTTGTTATTATTTTCTGTTAGACAAAAACTATTTAGTGTTTGACGTAGTAGAAGACGCTCTAGTCTTATTTGAAGTTTCCTTCGGATTCCTATTCGCTCTCTCTTTTGTTTTGATTGCTAGAATGTTTGCTAGTATGAGTGCTTATGTGAATGATATGTTTGTTATATAGATTTCATCAGAGAGTGACGAGTAGTCTATCAAGTTATTTTCTCAAGAAATTCTTGTTCGTCAACATCACAGGCAAGTCACTTTGATCATACTGTCACCTATGTTTTATGCATCGTAGTTCTACCATCCTATGCCCAATTGCATGCTGCTTAGGTACTTGGAAATTTTAGTATAGATTGTAGTATCATGTGGTAGGCACACAACAACCCCGATACTTGGCCCCGGGACGACAAATTTCATATTGCTACGCTTGAGTAGATGGGACTTCAGTTGAGTGCATAACACGAGTGTTGCAAGGTTGATTAAATAATCAAGACCGGTTAAGACAAGATTTTCAAGACCTCGGACGCAATGCAACTCTGGGTGAAGGACGGTTGATCGGCTCCCTGGAGAACCCAGTGGATGACCCGGGATGCTGGAGAGGCCATGACATCCTGCGGAAAGCTTCACCCAGGCTCAAAGAGACGGACGGATATTTTCAAGACCCAAGGCTTACCTGCACAGCCACAAGTCATTATGGGCTCTGGCTTGGTTGGACAACGCGGCGACTCTGGACAGGCGGTGCTAGCAGATGTAGAAGAACGGTAGGATTGGATGGGCACCGACAGGGATTCAGAGGGACCCGTTGAAGGACCATGTTTTGATCATCCGGTCTTCAAACACCCTGAAGTGCAAGGACATACACGGAGGCGATCAAATCTTGTGGGGAACGTGTGCAAAACTCTGCAGAGTACTCAAACCTAATCGATTAGCCATGTCCACGGTCATGGACAACTTGAGCCAAAGGAACTGAAGTTATCTGGATTTCTCAACACCATTAAATATATTTAATGAGGGTAATTATTGACAACTCGGGTACGAGAACTGGTTGGCGGAACCATCTCGTTAACAACCAACAGTGTAGTAACATTTTGCTTTTAGCCCTCTCTTGATGTAGGAGAAAACTTGCTTTTCGCTAAAAACTTATAGCCCCACCTGCCATATATGCATATAGTAGAGATGATTACTTTTCACCCCTCTCTTATGTGACTTGCCGGCATATTCAATATGCTGACCTACACGGCTGCAACGTCTCATGTTGCAGATATTTTTCTTCGACGAGTAAGAGTACGATTCAGGGTTACGGTCTACACTCAACTTGCCGTTGGTGTTTATTGGGACTCCACTCCCTTGACTGCTTCCGCTGAGATATTTAAGGTATATATCAGTTTTACGCTATTTACATGTGATTGCACTTTGATATATACATTGATGTACTGTGTGTGCCAGCATACTGATCCAGGGATGGCACAGATACACAGAGGCTTGACTCATCTTGAGTCGGGTCGCTACAGGAATGGTATCAGAGCACATGTTGACTGTACGACGTGACCCTAGAAACTGGAATTTCTTAGGATAGGATCTCTCAAAAATCTTATTTTCAAGAACATCCTTCACTTCTCATCTCTTCTGATTTCATCAAATGGCCCCCACCTCCAATAGTTAGACAATACCCTTACCCCTTTGACCTCATGAAGAATCAACGGAGTTCTACTTCAAAGTAAAGAGGATTTCATCATGCATTTGAAGAATTGAAGCTGCGCCAATTGAAGACTCTCAAGACCCGAAGAATTCGAAGACCCTGAAGCGTTCGAATGTTTATATGACCATTAGAAGTCCAAACCCCTTTATGTACCCACGTTAGATACGATGATTTGTGAGGCGTCATTGTTGTGTGTTTTTCGACAGCCACAAATAAAACATATTCTCAAAAATATTGTTTGTATTGTATGTATCTCCCTCCCTCTCTTACCCGTCTCATCCCCAAAACCTCAACCCTACCAGATGGAGTATGAAGGTGGACTTGTAGTCTCTGGACCAATGACCCAACTGGAGGCTGAAATATGGATTCAGAACATGGAGAACCACTTCGGGAGCAACTTGATCTCAAGGAAGTATGAAGTGGAACACACTCTTCAGTACTTTACACAAAGTGCTGCAATCTGGTGGAAAATGCATCATGCCATACAAGGATTTAGTGGAGCAGAAACCTAGGACGAATTCAAGAAGACTCTGTTAAGATCCCGTCTTATTCAGAAGTGCTATGATAATCCGAAGAAGAAGACTTGTGCATGCAAGATCTGTGGAGAAATAGGACACACCCAGGAGGAACACAAGGATGGATGCACTCATTGTGAATAAAATCACCCAGCGGAGGAATGCCCAACTAGTGAGGTGACTTGTTTCTTGTGAGAAGGAACCACCCACTACCCAGCGGCGTGTCACATTTACCCCAAGTATGCCTGAAACCCACAGACCCCGGGACTAAGAAGGATCAAGTACTATCTTTTTGGAGAAGGAAACTTGTATCAGCAAACGTTTTCTTAGGAGCATACGACAACTTGAGAGTGGTGAAGAAACGATAGATGTTTTGTTCAGCTTGCAGAACCAATGGTTTATCCAAACTTCGTTCGTGGACAAGACAAACTCTGCAACGCTTGTGAGGATGTCCAAGTGTTAGTATACGAGATTCACTAAACCTTATACAAGGTAATGATTTCAGTGCGACATGGCTTGGCCACCATGATGACTTACTCTTATCATTCTCTTGCTATTCGGAAAGGTAAATCTGAGAGACTTACCCATATAGAGAGACGACGTTCTTTGAAGCTTTTGTTTAAGCCTTAGAATGGTACAAGGAAATCCCATGTACATGGCACTTGTTGTCACGCGTAGGAAATTTGACGGTGAGAATGAAACCAAGACCCCTCTCTCTGCAGGATAACCACGAATGGTAGACCACCATGAGAACCATCGATATGTTATTTAGAATTGACCACGCGACTGTCAGTTAAGAAGACCCAGTGACGGAAGAAGCTTATATCAACGGGAGAGCATCACCAAAGGATTTAATATGAAGACTGTGCGATGACAGTTGGCAAAACCCCAGATGGATCGTTAAAACATTTTGAGGGACCAGTATCTCTCATTTTAAATGTGGTAGCATCCCACCTTGCCGGAGATTGGAATTGTTAGAAGACCCCCAAACCCTAACCTTTCTTTCTAGCCTCTTCGAATCTCGAGGACGAGATTCATTTTAAGTGTGGTAGTTTGTAACATCCCAAAATTATAAATTTTGGAATGTTAATATAATTATTAGATTGATTGCTTGTTTGTTTGCTTGAGTGATTGAAACTTGTGTGAAATTTGAAACTTTTCAAAAACTTTTGAATGAGAGGGAATAAAATGACTTTCCCCTTCTCCGGTGAATTCAAATTCAATAATTTAAAAGCAAAGTGAGAAGATGACTTGACTTCTTCAACTATAAAGAATTTGAACAGAGCTTGCATTTGAATCCTTTCAAAATATTTGCCCTTGCTTCTATATTTTTCTTCCCCGACAAAATGCCCCGACAAAATTCTTGCACGCAAGAAAGAGCGGAGGAACATGACCCTCAAACACACGGGCATTTTGAAAGTTATTTGAACCCTAAAACTTAGAGGGTCATTTGAAAATTATTTGCAAAAGAAAATAAATCTTTTAGGCAAATTTGTGAAAATAATTTTTTCTGAAGTTTTTATTTTTGCCATGGAAAAATGCCCATCATGTATATTTTATTTTTCTGATAATTTTAGTATATAGAAACTCTTTATTTCGAATTGATTTGAATTCCCTTTTATCGTTTTAGTTTCCTAGTTTTAAAAATAGGAAAGGAATCTCTATTAAATGGAAATAGGAGCTGGCCCAATTAAGACTTTCCTTTCACTCGCCCAAGAAGATCATCTTCTTCCTCCTCTCTCCCTCACGTCACAGAAAAACTTGCCTTCCATGGACAGAGGATCCCCACCTCCGGGAGTGGCGAAGCTCTTCCCTTCTCAGCGCCTCCCGTCGCCTCTATAAGAACCCCCTGCACCTCCTCGTTCCATTCCCGTTGAAAACTTCCCCTCTCCTCGCCTCTAGCTCGCGCGCCACCCGCCTTAAACTCGCCGGAGCCGAAGCTCCGGGAGCCCTCTGTACACTCCCTGCCTCGCCCCCCCTGCCACCCCCGTCGCCCCGTCGCACCCCTCCACCCTTCGGCCCCCCTCCACCACCCCTCCCGTCGGCACACCACCCCTCCACCTCGCTGGACTCCCTCCCCATCGCCACGACCAAGAGCAGCCAGGAGCTTTCCCTCCTCCACCTCGCCCCCCTGCAGCCCCCCCTCCACCTCGCCTCCCTCCCCTCCCAGGAGCGCCCCACCCCTTCGGCCCCCCTCCGCCGGATCCCCTCCCCACCGGCGACCCCACCCAACCAGAACTCCACCACCTCGGCCACCATTGCAGCACGGGAGCCCCAGCCACGGTAAGGCCCCTCCCTCCTTTCTTTTTTTTACTTGTTTTGTTTTTCTAGTTTTAGCCCTTAGATCTATTTCCAACGGTGTAGATTAGGAGGTACTTACCCCTTCGGTCTTTTAGATAAAACCGATCGGTTTTTCTTTCACTTAAGTTTAGCCGAAGCGAATTAGTTAAATAGCGTCCGTTTGTTAGTTATTCCCGCAGCACTCACCCCCTTAGCCAATTAGAAAACGCCACGTGGACCCCTGTCCACAAATCAGTTTTTTCCCTTTTTCTGTTTAGTTCCAAAAACAGCAAAGTTCCAATCTTGTTTAGCCCATAACTTTTTATCCCTACGTCCAATAGAGTTGATTCTTTTTCCAGTAGCTCAAAAATTTCCTGTAGTTTGTAAAAACATTTAATTTGTCTATGTTTGCATTTTCAAATATAAGTTAGATCAGATTTAGTTTAAACCTTGTTTTGCTTATTCCAGAAGTTTAAAAATAGCTTTTAATTTGATTCCTTTTGGTATTGATCACTAGTGATCTTATGTATCAGTGGTAAAAATTGCAGATTTGTTTGAGTATTTTAGCTCAATGTTTCATGTGAAACAATTTCTGTTTCACCTCTTTTAGGATTTCGGCTAATTCCTTTTCTACTTTTGTTTTAAAATATTTTCTTTATTATTTCAGAAATATTATGTTTCGTTTCTGTTAGATAAACAGTAGTTTTGCAAGAAGTTTTTATTTTATTTTTATTTGTTTTCATGAAATCAATTCTAGTTCCGTAGTAACGTGCAATTGTTTTCACCATTGTTTCAAATCCCGTTTGGGAATACTTTCAAAAAGTTTTGTGAAAAATACTTTATTTTATATTAGTTAGATTTATATCTTAGATCCTTGTTATTATTTTCTGTTAGACAAAAACTATTTAGTGTTTGACGTAGTAGAAGACTCTCTAGTCTTATTTGAAGTTTCCTTCGGATTCCTATTCGCTCTCTCTTTTGTTTTGATTGCTAGAATGTTTGCTAGTATGAGTGCTTATGTGAATGATATGTTTGTTATATAGATTTCATCGGAGAGTGACGAGTAGTCTATCAAGTTATTTTCTCGAGAAATTCTTGTTCGTCAACATCACAGGCAAGTCACTTTGATCATACTGTCACCTATGTTTTATGCATCGTAGTTCTACCATCCTATGCCCAATTGCATGCTGCTTAGTAACTTGGAAATTTTAGTATAGATTGTAGTATCATGTGGTAGGCACACAACAACCCCGATACTTGGCCCCGGGACGACAAATTTCATATTGCTACAATTGAGTAGACGGGACTTCGGTTGAGTGCATAACACGAGTGTTGCAAGGTTGATTAAATAATCAAGACCGGTTAAGACAAGATTTTCAAGACCTCGGACGCAATGCAACTCTGGGTGAAGGACGGTTGATCGGCTCCCTGGAGAACCCAGTGCATGACCCGGGATGCTGGAGAGGCCATGACATCCTGCGGAAAGCTTCACCCAGGCTCAAAGAGACGGACGGATATTTTCAAGACCCAAGGCTTACCTGCACAACCACAAGTCATTATGGGCTCTGGCTTGGTTGGACAACGCGGCGATTCTAGACAGGCGGTGCTAGCAGATGTAGAAGAACGGTAGGATTGGATGGGCACCGACAGGGATTCAGAGGGACCCGTTGAAAGACCATGTTTTGATCATCCGGTCTTCAAACACCCTGAAGTGCAAGGACATACACGGAGGCGATCAAATATTGTGGGGAACGTGTGCAAAACACTGCAGAGTACTCAAACCTAATCGATTAGCCGTGTCCACGATCATGGACAACTTGAGCCAAAGGAACTGAAGTTATCTGGATTTCTCAACACCATTAAATATATTTGATGAGGGTAATTATTGACGACTCGGGTACGAGAACTGGTTGACGGAACCATCTCGTTAACAACCAACAATGTAGTAACATTTTGCTTTTAGCCCTCTCTTGATGTAGGAGAAAACTTGCTTTTCGCTAAAAACTTATAGCCCCACCTGCCATATATGCATATAGTATAGATGATTACTTTTCACCCCTCTCTTATTTGACTTGCCGGCATATTCAATATGCTGACCTACACGGCTGCAACGTCTCATGTTGCAGATATTTTTCTTCGACGAGTAAGAGTACGATTCAGGGTTACGGTCTACACTCAACTTGCCGTTGGTGTTTATTGGGACTCCACTCCCTTGACTGCTTCCGCTGAGATATTTAAGGTATATATATCAGTATTACGCTATTTACATGTGATTGCACTTTGATATATACACTGATGTACTGTGTGTGCCAGCATACTGATCCAGGGATGGCATAGATACACAGAGGCTTGACTCGTCTTGAGTCGGGTCGCTACAGTGCTCCTGCAATTACTCCTAAAAAAGAAGTTGGAGTATCCCTCTCCTGAGGCTATTCGAGGGCGAAGATCGCCTATACATCGTTTGTTTCAGGGTGGCATGCCGGGGGGGGGGGGGTTTCTCGGGGGCTGTGTCGTCTGATCTGCACGGTCGGCGCACATCTGGCCGACCAGCCTTAGTGGTCTATGAAGGTTGGATCATCCCATCATGGGGTGGCTTTGGGTGTGCAGGCAAGCAAGACACCGCGCGTTGTCTCATGCATGACGGGGAGGCCAGACCCTCCTATCGGCGTCCTCAACCCCCGCATGGCTGGGTCGGTTGCAACAGGCGCATAAGTTGGGTGCCTGCGTGGCGTCTGTAGTGTCAGTTCACACATGATGCCGACTGTAAACATGATTCTTGCTTCCCAAGGCGAGCTGCCCCACAAGCGATGGGCCAACAAGACTTGTGTGTCATGTCCTCAGCCATTGCCTGGATGGGTCAGTCGCACCAGGTGCGCAAGCCATGTGATTGTATGGCGTCCGCAATGTCGGGTCACGTCTGGGCTCGCTGGCAGCACCGTCCTTGGCCCCCTGATGGGTTGTTGTGCTCGTGATGGCCGACCTGCGTGTGCGCTCGGCTCGGGGTTTGCGTATTAAACTCGGGCTTGGTGAGCCGATGCGCCCGTTTTCCCATGCCACATGCAATCGTGCTCGTGTGTGCGCCTAGCTCGGGATCTAAGCATTGCAAGCCTGACCTTGTGAGCTGGGCGTGCCCGCCAGGCTAGGTGCCATTTTGTTTGATCCGACCAGACATTGTTTGAGCCCATGATTTAGATATCAATTTGTCTAGGTATCGTTCTATTTGAGTCCACTTTTTGTATTTGAATTTCAAGTATAATTCAAATAGCTACAAAAACTCCTCCCATGGCAACTATTTTTGCTGCCATGGCAATGGTTTTAAAAAATACAACCATGACAGCTATTTTGCATTGCCATGGCAAAGTTTTTGGAATCCATTCAAATTGCCATTTGAATTGAATTTGACTTATGATTCTTCTGATCCAGGACTCCAAATGGAAAAATCAGGACATGTTCCGTTCTATTTGTGTCCACAATTCAGATTTGAAATTCGAATATAATTGAAATAGTAGTAGAAACAACTGCCATGTCAACTATTTTTGCTGCCATGGCAGTGATACGAGAAAATGCTGCCATGGCAAATGTTTTGGAATCCAATTCAAATTGTCATTTGATGATCATGCCTTATGATCTAGGACTTAAAATTTAGAATTTACTTTTCATTTGTGTCCCAAAAGTTGAGCTAAAACTTTGAGATCACTTTGACTCAATATCGACCTTTTCGAATACAGGTTTGTTTGGATTTAAATTTAAACTCTAGTTGAATATTAAATTAGATTATGCTTCCAAATTTGTTGGATTCTTTTACATATTAATTCCAATAATGTTCATAAAGTTTGAACCATGCGCGACATGGCCGCTCCATGTTTCATGAGACGGGTAACAAACGTTTTGGCTGCTTGGTGTCCAAGCACCTTTGGTGTGGGCCATGGCTTGCTAGTTGCCTCCTTCTCCAAGTTCCACCTTCTTTTGGTCCTCTAGAGGGGAGTGGGCAGCCCCAAATACACCCATGTTCTTCTATGCTAGATATTTAGTCAGTCGTTTTCGTGTGTCATTGCTTTGTGACATATGGAGGTTTTGGTGTTGTTATTCGATTGGTTAGCCTATCTGTCCTCGTCATTCATGTCTTTTGTGTCGAGGTTTGCTCATTCAATTTTCATGTGTAGCATAGTTGATTCTCTTGGTGTTGCTTCATCCGTGCATCGTGTTTTTGTGTGTATCTTGTTGTTGTGTTTCTTTGCTTCTTATTGTTGGTTCATATTTGTGGAATATGTTGTGTTGTTTATTTTGTGATTCTTGTTTTGTGGAGCGTTGGTTTTGTCAGTGATGTATCACATGGTGATCACCGGAGTTGCGACCATATGGACGAAGAGGAAGGTGGCTGCCCACATTAACATTTTCTACTGTTGAAGGTGGTGCTTTGGGGTACTGTTTATGCCCGCCCCTCGTTGCACTCTTCATCATCTACCCCCGCACAATGACTTTTTCTTGAAGACAATGACTGTGGGGCTGTTGTTCATGCACAACCAGTCGATGGCTCCCTCGAGGGCAGCATTCATATGCAACCCCTGGCGATCTCTTCACGGTGATGACACAACCTGATCCACCGCAAGTGTATTTCCCACTATGAAATTGTTGTAGCACACAGTCTATGTTGTTTATTTTTATCATGATGTATTGGTCGTTTCTTTATTGCTCTCGTCAGATAAAGATGACTCACCAAGCTTTTACTGGTCTCTCCTTCACGTATGCGCTATACTTTCCTTGTTTGATAAGTAACATGCCACTCAATCACACACTGAGCAGTGTGCCGGTGGGGGATATTCAGTTTGGTGCTTTCTTCGAACTACGGTGGCTGTCCATTTGAGTGCTTGGTTGCAGTTTCGGGTTTGTGGCACCATTGGATGGGGCCGCTGCCTGTTTAGTCCGCTTGGTAAAAGCATGTGTTGGTGCTAGGAAGTGTTTTGTTGTGCGTGAGGGGTTGATGCGGGCATGTGTGAAATTCTTGATTCCTTCCTTTTTGTGTTAGATTGTAATTTTTTTATGTCCCGTCCGACCTGGGTTCAGTTTGCTGGGATACACCCATCCCCACGACAAATGCCATGAGGCATCGTGACCGGTGTCCCGACGAACAAGAGCCGGACATGCACACAAAAATACCAGACGATCACATGTAGCTATGGTAGGAGATTGGGAATGCAATGCCCCTTCACAGGGAGCCCCTGGGTACGACCCCCACAAGCACCCTCCCTCACATGGTGCTTGGCATCTCTTACTATGATGATGCTTCCACTGCAAAGTACTTGGCAATCCGTGCACCACTTTCCTTCCACTCGGTGGGTGTTGGGAGAACCACTTTGTCCTACTTCATCCATGTATCAATAGTTAACGATTGAAATTTAGTCCTTTAGTGACAGCATATATGGTTTAGGCACACTCGGTGTAGTTGTGCACCAACTCAGATAGAATAGGCAAGAGCAACAGGATGAGAAGAGCACATAGCAAAACCCGATCCATGTCTAATTATGAAATGGCCGTAAATAGATGGCCAAGACCAGCGGCATACGAGTGTATGAGTTATGTATCAATGACCTGGCAGATAATGTTTGAAATCCTTCAACGAGACATATAAATGTTGAGGAACGTTGCATGGGAAATAAAAAAATTCCTACGCGCATACAATATCTATCCATGGTGATGACTATCGATGAGAGGAGAGAGTACATCTACATACCCTTGTAGATCGCTAAGCGGAAACGTATATAACGCAGTTGATGTAGTCGAACATCTTCGCGATCCAAATCGCAATCCATCCCGCGATCTCATCACGATCCATGATCTAGTGCCGAACGGACGACACCTCCACGTTCAGCACACATACACCTTGATGACGATCTCTGCCTACTTGATCCAGCAAGAGGGAGCGGAGAGGTAGCTGATTTCTCCGACAGCCTAACGGTGTGGCAGCAATGGTAGTGGAGCTGATCCGGCAGGGCTTCGTCGTGCAGTGCCGAACCTATTCTAGAGAAAGAACGAACTAGAGGGAGGGAGAGGTGTTGCACCTTGGATTAAGGTGTTGGTTGTGCTCTATCCCCTCTAGTATATATAGGAGGAAGCGGGAAGGGGTGGCGCACCAAGAGGAGGAATCCTCCTCCACTAAGGGAGGTGGAGTCCTATCCCTAGTAGGATTCCTTCCCAACTTGGCCTCCTCCCACCTCCTTGGCGCAAGGGCCTTTAGGGGCTGGCTTCCCAACCGACTAAGGGTTGGTGTGCCACCTCTTAGGCCCATGTGGCCCCTGGGATGGGTGGACTTCTCCCGATGGACCTCGAGAATCCATTCGTCATTCCCGATATACTATTGGAAATGCCAGAAATCATTCCGGAGCCCAAATTGTTGAGGAACGTTGCATGGGAAACAAAAATTTTCCTACGCATACGAAGACCTATCATGGTTATGTCCATCTACAAGAGGGAGATCAGATCCACATACCCTTGTAGATCGCTAAGCAGGTTGCGTTAAGAAACACGGTTGATGTAGTGGTACAGCTTCGTGATACAAATCACCGTCGTCCCACGATCTGTTCCGGTCTAGCGCCGAACGGACGACACCTCCGCGTTCAACACACGTACAGCTCGATGACGATCTCCGCCTTCTTGATCCAGCAAGAGAGACGGGGAAGTAGATGAGTTCTCCGACAGCGTGACAGCGCGCCGGTGATGGTGATGATCTATTCCTGTAGGGCTCCGCCCGAGCTTCGTAGAAAAATGATCTAGAGGAAGAACTACGAAATAGAGGTTTGAGTTACACATGGAAAAAGTTGTGTCTCAAAAACCCTAAAACCAATAGTATATATAGGAGGAGGGGAGGGGCTAAGAACCCCAAGGGTGTCGGCCGAAAGGAGGACGAGGATTCCAGCTCCAATTCGGTTTGGGAAGGAGGAGTCCTCCTCTTCCTTCCCACCTCCCTCTTTTTTTCTTTTCTTTGGTTTTTCTTTTTCCTAGCCAACGTAGCCCACTAAGGGCTGGTGTGCCACCATTGGGCTATTGGGCTCACTCCCGGGTAGGTGGCCCCTCCCGTGAAAACCCGGAACCCATTCGTCACTCCCGGCACACTGCCGGTAATGTCCAAAATATTTCAGGAGACCAAATGAAACCATCCTTTATATCAATATTTGTTTCCGGACCATTCCGGAAACCCTTGTGATGTGCGTGATCTCATCCGGGACTCCAAATAACCTTCGGTCACCAACACCTATAACTCAACTATACCGAAACGTCACCGAACCTTAAGTGTGCAGACCCTGCGGGTTCGAGAACTATGCAGACATGACCTGAGACACTCCCCGGTCTATATCCAACAACGGGACCTGGATGTCCATATTGGATCCTACATATTATATGAATATCTTATCGGTTGAACCTCTGTGCCAAGGATTCATATAATCCCGTATATCATTCCCTTTGTCCTTCGGTATGTTACTTGCCCGAGATTTGATCGTCGGTATCCCAATACCTATTTCAATCTCGTTACCGGCAAGTCTCTTTACTCGTTCCGTAACACAAGATCCCGTGACTAACACTTGAGTCACATTGCTTGCAAGGCTTATATGTGATGTTGTATTACCAAGTGGGCCTCGAGATACTTCTCCGTCACACGGAGTGACAAATCCCAGTCTTGATCCACGCTAACTCAAAGGACACCTTCGGAGATACCTGTAGAGCACCTTTATAGTCACAAAGTAATGTTGCGACATTTTATACACACAAGGTATTCCTCCGGTGTCGGTGAGTTACATGATCTCATGGTCATAGGAATGAATACTTGACACAAAGAAAACAATAGAAACAAAATGACACGATCACATGCTACGTTTATAATTTTGGTCTTGTCCATCACATCATTCTCCTAATGATGTGATCCAGTCATCAAGTGACAACACTTGCATATGGTCAGAAAACCTTAACCATCCTTGATCAACTGACTAGTCAACTAGAGGCTTACTAGGGATAGTTTTGTCTATATATCCACACATGTATCTATGCTTTCATTCAATACAATTATAGCATTGATAATAAATGATTATCTTGAAATAGGAAATATAATAATAACTATTTTATCATTGCCTCTAGGGCATATTTCCAACACAAATACCCTCTTCCTATATATCAATCTTCGTCTCCGGACCATTCTGGAACTCCTCGTGACGTCCGGTATCTCATCTGGGACTCCGAATAAGCTTCGGTCACCAACATACATAACTCAACTGTACTGAAACATCACTGAACCTTAAGTGTGCAGACTCTGCGCATTCGAGAACTATGTAGTCATCACCGAGACACTCTCCAGTCAAGAACCAATAGCGGGATTTGGATGCCCATATTGGCTCCTACATATTCTACGAAGATCTTTATCGGTTGAACCTCTATGTCAAGGATTCAGTTAATCCCGTATACTATTTCCTTTGTCCATGGGTATGTTACTTGCCCGATATTCGATCGTCGGTATCTCTATACCTAGTTTAATCTCGTTACCGACAAGTCTCTTTACTCGTTCCGTAATACAAAATATCGTGACTAACTCTTTAGTCACATTCCTTGCAAGGCTTGTTGTGATGTTGCATTACCGAGTGGGCCCCGAGATACCTCTCCGTCACACGGAGTGACAAATCTAAGTCTTGATCCATGCCAACCCAACAGACACCTTCGGAGATACCTGTAGAGCACCTTTATAGTCACCCAGTTACGTTGTGACATTTTATACACACAAGGTATTCCCCCGGTGTCCGGGAGTTGCATGATCTCATGGTCATAGGAACAGATACTTTGACATGCAGAAAACAGTAGCAATAAACTGACATGATCATATGCTACATTTGGGTCGTGTCTATCACATCATTCTCCTAATGATGTGATCCCATTATCAAATGACATCTCATGTCTATGGCCAGGAAACCTTGGCCATCTTTGATCAACGAGCTAGTCCTTCAGAGGCTCACTAGGGACAGTGTGTTGTTTATGTATCCACACATGTATTTGAGTTTCCAATCAATACAATTCTAGCATGGATAATAAGCTATCATCATGAACAAGGAAATATAATAATAACCAATTTATTATTGCCTCTAGGGTTTATTTCTAACAGCCTCCCACTTGCACTAGAGTCAATAATCTAGTTCACATCACTATGTGTTTGTAATGAATCTAACACCCATACAGTTCTGGGGTTTGATCATGTCTTGCTTGTGAGAGAAGTTTTTAGTCAACGGGTGTGAAACGTTGAGATCTGTGTGCACTTTACAAATCTCTATGTCATACTGTAGATGCTTCTACCATGCTTCACTTGGAACAATTCCAAACGACTGCTCCACTATACAAATCCGGTTTACAATTTAGAGTCATCTGGGTTAGTATCAAAGCTTGCATCGATGTAATCCTTTACGACAAACTCTTTTATCACCTCCATAATCGAGAAACATTTCCTTAGTCCTCAAGTTACTAAGGATAATTCTGACTCCTGTCAAGTGATCCATTCCTAGATCACTCTTGTAGCCCTTGACCGATTCATGCTAAAGCACACATGAGGTGCAGTACACAACATGACATACTATAGAGCCTAGGGCTAAGGCATAGGGGACGACCTTCATCCTTTCTAATTCTTCTGCCATGGTCAAGCTTTGAGTCTTACTCAAATTTCACGCCTTAACAACATAGCCAAGAACTCCTTCTTTGACCGATCTATCTTGAACTCCTTCAAAACTTGTCAAGGTATGCATTCATCGAAAGTTTTATCAAGCGTATTGATCTATCTCCATAGGTCTTGATGCTCAATGTTCAAGTAGGCTTAATTCAGGTTTTCCTTTGAAAAACTCCTTTCAAACAACCCTTTATGCTTTCTAGAAATCCAACATTATTTTTGATCAACAATATGTCAACCACATATTATCATCAGAAATTCTATAGTGCTTCCACTCACTTTCTTGGAAATATAAGCTTCATAAACTTTGTATAAACCCAAAAGTTTTGATCATCTCATCGAAGAGTAGATTCCAACTCTGAGATGCTTGCTCCAGTCCATAGAAGGATCGCTGGAGCTTGCATACCTGTTAGCAAACTTAGGATCGACAAAACCTTTTGGTTGTACCGCATACAACCTTTCCTCAAGGAAACCGTCGAGGAAACAATGTTTTGACATCCATCTGCAAGATTTCATAATTGAAAAGATGCAGCAACTGCTAACATAATTCCAACACACTTTAGCATCGCTACGGGTGAGAAAGTCTCATCGTAGTCAACTCCTTGAACTTGTCGGAAACCTCTTTGCAACAAGTCGAGCTTTCTAAATGGTGACATTCACCATCATTGTCTATCTTCCTTTTAAAGATCCATTTCTAATTAATAGCCTTACGACCATCAAGTAGTTCTTCCAAAGTCTACACTTTGTTTTCATACATGGATCCTATCTTGGATTTCATGGTGCCCAGCCATTCGTCGGAATCTAGGCCCACCATCGCTTCTCCATGGCTCGTAGGTTCATTGTTGTCCAACAACATGACCTCCAAGACGGATTACCGTACCACTGTGGAGCAGTACGTTTCCTTGTCGACCTACTAGGTTTGGTAGTAGCTTGATCCATAGCTTCATGATCACCATCATCAGCTTTCCACTTCAACTAGTGTAGGCGCCACATGAAGAACTTCCTGCGCCCTTCTACTCTCTGGTTGAAGTCATGGTTCAATAACCTCATCAAGTTTCACCATCCTCCCACTCAATTCTTTCAAGAGAAATTCTTTCTCGGGAAAGGACTCGTTTCCGCAAACAAACACTTTGCTTTCGGATCTAAGATATGAGGTATAACAAACCTTTTTGGGTGTCCTATGAAGATGCATTTATATGCTTTGGGTGGTTCTTGTGTGAGAATATCATCTACAATAACAACACCTATAAATAAATTATGAAACAAATGATTTGCACTTATCTCCCTCTCAATGGTGCAAGAAAATGCTTGATGGCCTGCAATATACATAGAGTATTGTAGCACCTTTGCATATGTATCACAATAGTTATCATCCCAAGGAAGAACATCGAATAATATTTATGAGTAGTGTTTCAGTCACACACAAGTCGCCACACATCTTGCATGAAGTAACTATTTGAGAATATGCAAACGGTATTACTATGTTTCATGAAACAAATATATCAGAGTGGTAAAAAGACCGATTGTTGCAGCGATAGTAGTAAACACTTCTCAGTAAAGAACATCACTCAAAATACAGAAAATTGAAATGGTTTCTGTAGTAGAAAGATTATGCGCAGGGAAGTGATAGAGGCAAAGGTGTCCCATCTTTCGATGATATGGTAACTAGCATTTTCGGTGGATTAGACTTTTATCCAACTATGAATGTTCGAGGACATCACGCCATAGCAATCACTAAGTCAAATCTGAGAGATTATTGACCATGACGGAGCACGATCAACCTGACCATGAGGGTCTTCCTACACACAAACTAAGAACAAGCGAGAAACTGAAATTTCAATGTGGATATTACGAAAATAAGAGGAAAACTTTATTGATGGAAGTGGGGTTGTGTGACATCTTGGTCTGGTCGTTGAACACAAATGACGGACGTGAGTTGCAGCTATGAGGAACTTTAATATAAACTATACCAAGGCTAAGGGATTGATCTACTTATATATGACTAAGGGGTGGCACCCAAGGAGGTAGGAGGACGTCCCAAGGCAGCCTAAACTTATCCCTATGTCGTACAAGGCCCATGGGCCCAAGTGGAGT
Source organism: Hordeum vulgare subsp. vulgare (assembly GCF_904849725.1). Lineage (NCBI taxonomy): Eukaryota > Viridiplantae > Streptophyta > Magnoliopsida > Poales > Poaceae > Hordeum > Hordeum vulgare. Next base: position 465,640,137 of record NC_058519.1, read on the forward strand.
TGATGCAACACCTTTTGATTTGGATTTTGACTCGGATTTTGTAGCACCGTCGCACCATTTTGTCTCTATGTCCATGCTCATAAGGAATTTTAAGGTGAATCCGAATGTGCTAGAAAGTACACAGAAATACTTTCCAACAAAAAGAGGATCACCCAATTCGGAGTCCGGATGCATAAGTTGTTAGCATTTTGAGTCAGATATGTGTGTGCAGTCTGAATCTGAGTCCATAACGTGGGGGCTTGGTCTCTATCGTCTCTTGCTCCAAAAGTGACATTAGAGGACTTATCAAACAACACATAATAGTTTTCTTTGATGTGAGAGTACTTCTTGAACAACACCTAATCATTTCCTCTTCCTTTGTCTTCTCACGTGGTGCGTACAAGTGTTCGACAATTCTGCATTTATGCATGAAATAAAAATCAATGAAGTATTTTTGTTCGAGATAACATAAATAAATTATTGAATAATTTTTATAATAAATCACCTCATAAATATGTATGTATGCAATATTTTTGGTCTTATCCAAGGTAGCAATGTCCTCATCATCCTCCTCCTCTTGAAAACAAAGTCGTCATCGGCGTTGCTTAATCTGAAACATGGCTAAGAAAAAAGACAATGTGTACATGTTATATATGTATATGTCATCCATTTTTACATCCCTTAATTTTTTACATCTAACATATTTGTACGTGAGTAACTTTTATATGTCACAAAATATAAAGCCAACATATTATCACAAGTAGTAGGCATGAAACTATTGCAACTCGGTTTCCGCATATAAGTTAAGTTCTTATTCATATCAAAATATTAACAATGCTCATCATTAAACCATGCCAGATGAATAAACTTTAATACTTTCATAATTACATGCTACACCATGATTAAATAAGTAAATATGCAACAAGTCATTCGACACTGAATCATGACCAAGATCAGAGGTCATATCAAAATGATTAAATATCAGCATAATTATTTTCATTTCTTTTAAAAAAGGCATGGGTGAATTCAAAACCACGGAATACAAAAAAATAGTTGGCAACATTGTAAATAACATGTTCTCATGGGTAATCAATTTATCCAAATCAGATATAGTCACTGAGTCACAAGGTTCTTTGTCATCAAGAATTAATTATATGGGTGCACTCAAAATTGTTAGTATTTCAGTTGCTTGATCACATTAAACATTCATAACAGTAACATGATTCTCTAAAATAAGTGTTGTGCTCAAATCAATAGGTAAGTAAACACATGATGTATTCAAGTCAACTAAGTATTCATCATCGCCAATTGAAGTTATCTGATTAATACCATTAGTGTTACCTTGTCGCATCGACCGAGGTATAGATACAGATGATGGCGATGTACCATGGACTTGAGGAGATGTCGTGCTCATAATATAAGGTGTGGCTGCTCTAGCAGGTGCATCACTGGAGTATACAACTGATGGTAGTGACCATTAACTGCAATAGTAGTTGTCGTAGTTACCCAACGCATCTCCCAACATTTGTCTCTCAAAGGTACATGCAAGAAAATACATATGACTAATTTAAAGTGCAATATAATGAAATCTTGTGCGAATGTCATGGTTCAAACCACGGGAAAAAATCTATTGTTTCTATCATACTCACATTCATCTATGTCCCAAGGATGCATGTAAGATTTGAACTCTTGGTAGCATTGTTAAGGAAATCATGAACTGGTAGCTTCTCGGTTACCTATCGAGTACAATATTAATAGGCTAATCATCAAGTTAATCATCCATTCAATCAATTAATCAGATCATTTATCAGTTTATCGGCTACTCGGTGACCCTACGAGTAGGGATTAATTGGCAAGTTAACTCATTAATCAAATGAATTCTTGAACATGGTTCGGTCAGCATGAATAATGTTACGGCCTTATTTTAACTGTTCTAATTTCGAAGCAATTCACAATGATAGTAAGCAGGAAAAAAAGGATGTCTCACTACACCTTTCAAACCTTTCCAAGTTGTGGGTTTATTATCAATTTTTTCTTGCGATACATACTCCACCAAATAGAAGCAAAACTAGTAATTTCTCTAGTGGTTGCTCGTACTTCCTCAACTTTAGGAAAATCATGTCTAGTAAATGTTGGGGATCATAGTAATTTCAAAAAAATTCCTACGCCATACAAGGATCTATCTATGGAGAAACCAGCAATGAGTAAAGGAGTAGAACATATTCATACCTTTGAAGATCGCTAAGCAGAAGCATTGCTAGAACGCGGTTGATGGAGTCGTACTCGTAGTGATTCAGATCGCGTTGGATTCTGATCTATACACCGAACGTCGGTGCCTCCGCGTTCAACACACGTGCAGCACGATGACGTCTCCAATGCCTTAATCCAGCAAGGAGGGAGGAGAGGTTGAGGAGAGCTCCGACAACACGACGGCGTGGTGACGGTGGAGCTACATGGCACTCCGACAGGGCTTCGCGAAGCACTATGAAGGACAAGGAGGAGGAGGCTTAGGGAAGCGCCGACAGAGCGAGAGAAAAGTTGTCTCAAATCAGCCCCAAAACCTCCACTGTTTATAGGAGGAGAGTTAGGAGGGTGCCAAACCTTAGGGTTTCCCACCCTAAGGAGTGCGGTAGCCCATCTAGGGCAAGGGGCGGCGGCCAAGGGTGGAGAGGTGGTCGCGCCCTAGGGTGGGATAGCCCACCATGCCTAGGGTTAGCCCACCACCCTCTCTCTTGCGCCTTGGGCTGTTGGTGGTGGCACACAAACCCACATATGGGCTAGTTCCCATCCACCTTTTTGTCCCAAATACCCTTTCGTGGCTGTAGGCCCTTCCCGGCGGACCCCGGAACCCTTCCGATGGTCCCGGTACATTACCGGTGTCGCCCGAAACAATTCCGATGACCAAATCCTCACTTCCTATATATAATTCTTTACCTCCGGACCATTCTGAAACTCCACGTGACATCCGCGATCTCATCCGGGACTCCGACAACCTTCGGTAACCACGTACAATATTCCCCTATAACCCTAGCGTCATCTAACGTTAAGTGTCTAGACCCTACGGGTTCGGGAAGCATGCAGACATGACTGAGACACCTCTCCGGTCAATAACCAACAGCGAGGTATGGATATCCATGTTGGTTCCCACATGTTCCTCGACGATCTCACCGGATGAACCACGATGTCGAGGATTCAATTAATCCCGTATGCAATTCTCTTTGTCTACCGGTACGATACTTTCCCGACATTCGATCGTCGGTATCCCTATACCTTGTTCAATCTCGTCACCATAAGTCTCTTTACTTGTTCCGTAACACATCATCCCGTGGCTAACTCCTTAGTCACACTAAGCTCAATATGATGATGGATTACCGAGTGGGCGCAGAGATACCTCTCCATCACACGGAGTGACAAATCCTAGTCTCGATTTGTACAACCCAACAGATACTTTTGGAGATACCTGTAGTGCACCTTTATAATCACCCAGTTACGTTGTGATGTTAGATACACCCAAAGCACTCCTACGGTATCCGGGATTTGCACAATCTTTAGCAGACGAACAACACGATCTAGTGCCATGCTTAGGTTTGGGTCTTGTCCATCACATCATTCCCCAATGATGTGATCCCGTTATCAATGACATCTAGTGTCCATGATCAGGAAACCATGATCATCTATTGATCAATGAGCTAGCCAACTAGAGGTTCACTAGGGACACATTGTGATCTATATATTCACACATTTCTTACTGTTTCCAGTTAATACAATTATAGCATGAATAATAGACAATTATCATGAACTAGGAAATATAATAATAACCACTTTATTATTGCCTCTAGGGCATATGTCCAACAGTCTCCCACTTTCACTAGAGTCAATAATCTAGTTACATTGTGATGAATCAAACACCCATAGAGTTCTGGTGTTGATCATGTTTTGCCCGTGATAGAGGTTTAGTCAATGGGTCTACGACATTCAGATCCATATGTACATTACAAATATCTATATCTCCATCCTGGATGTATCAACTAATGGATTTGAAGCGGCTTTTTGATGTGCTTGGTCTTCTTGTGAAACCTGGGCTCCTCTGCAATAGCAATAGCTCCAATATTGTCACACAACAGAGTCATCGGGCCCGACGCACTTGGAATCACTCCTAGGTCGGTGATGAACTCCTTCATCCAGACTCCTTCATGTGCTGCTTCCGAAGCAGCTATGTACTCCGCTTCACATGTAGATGCCGCCACGACGCTTTGCTTGCAACTGCACCAGCTAACTGTCCCATTATTCAAAATATACACGTATCCGGTTTGTGACTTGGAGTCATCTGGATCTGTGTCGAAGCTAGCATCGACGTAACCCTTTACGACGAGCTCTTCGGCACCTCCATAAACGAGAAACATATCTTTAGTCCTTTTCAGGTTCTTGACCGTTGTCCAGTGATCCACTCTTGGATCACTCTGGTACCTCCCTAACAAACTTATGGCAAGGTTCACATCAAGTCTGGTACACAACATGGCATACATGATAGAGCCTATGGTTGAAGCATAGGGGACGGTACTCATCATTTCTCTATCTTCCGTCGTGCTCGGGCGTTGAGTCGTACTCAACCTCACACCTTGTAATACAGGCAAGAACCCCTTCTTAGCCTTATCCATATTGAACTTCTTCAATATCTTGTCAAGGTATGTGCTTTATGAAAGTCCTATGAGGCGTCTCGATCTATCTCTATAGATCTTGATGCCTAATATGTAAGCAGCTTCTCCAAGGTCCTTCATTGAAAAACTCTTATTCAAATACGCCTTGATGCTTTCCAATAGTTCTATATTATTTCCGATCAACAATATGTCATCCACATATAATATGAGAAATGCTACAGAGCTCCCACTCACTTTCTTGTAAATACAGGCTTCTCCATAAGACTGTACAAACCCAAACGCTTTGATCACCTCATCAAAGCGAATGTTCCAACTCCGGGAATCTGCCCCCCTCTCTCCCCTCTTTGCCGTCTGCCCCCACATGGCAAAGGGGGGAGGCAGACGGCAAAGGAGGGAATCTGCCCCCTCTTTCTCCCCTCTTTGCCGTCAGCCCCCACACGGCAAAGCGGGGAAGGCAGACGGCAAAGGGAGGAGGCCTGCCGTGTAGAGACCCGACTCAAGACGAGTCAAGCCTCTGTGTTTCTGTGCCATCCCTGGATCAGTATGCTGGCACACACAGTACATCAATGTATATATGAAAGTGCAATCACATGTAAAATATCGTAAAACTGATATATACCTTAAATATTTCAGCGGAAGCAGTCAAGGGAGTGGAGTCCCAATAAACACCAACGGCAAGTTGAGTGTAGACCGTAACCCTGAATCGTACTCTCACTCGTCGAAGAAAAATATCTGCAACATAAGACGTTGCAGCCGTGTAGGTCAGCATATTGAATATGCCGGCAAGTCACATATGAGAGGGGTAAAGTAATAATCAAGTATCTCTACATGCATATTTGGTCGGTGGAGCTAAGATTTGCATAACGCCAGTTTTATCCTACAACAAGAGGGGTTGAAAGCAAAAATGTTACTACAAGATTTGTTGTTAACGAGATGGTTCCGCCAACCAGTTCTCGTACCTGAGTTGTCAATAATTACCCTCATCAAATATATTTAATGGTGTTGAGAAATCCAGATAACTTCAGTTCCTTTGGCTCAAGTCGTCCATGACCGTGGACACGGCTAATCGATTAGGTTTGAGTACTCTGCAGAGTTTTGCACACGTTCCCCACAAGATTTGATCGCCTCCGTGTATGTCCTCGCACTTCAGGGTGTTTGAAGACCGGATGATCAAAACATGGTCTTTCAACGGGTCCCTCTGAATCCCTGTCGGTGCCCATCCATTCCTACCGTTCGTCTACATCTGCTAGCATCGCCTGTCCAGAGTCGCCGCGTTGTCCAACCAAGCCAGAGCCCATAATGACTTGTGGATGTGCAGGTAAGCCTTGGGTCTTGAAAATATCCATCCGTCTCTTTGAGCCTGGGTGAAGCTTTCCGCAGGATGACATGGCCTCTCCAGCATCCCGGGCATCCACTGGGTTTTCCAGGGAGCCGGTCAACCGTCCTTCACCCAGTGTTGCATTGCGTCCGAGGTCTTGAAAATCTTGTCTTAGTCCGGTCTTGATTATTATATCAATCTCGCATCACTCGTGGTATACAATCAACCGATAACCCGTCTACTCAAGCATAGCATTAAGAAATTGTCCTCCCGGGGCCAAGTATCGGGGTTGTTGTGTGCCTACCACATGATACTACAACTTATACTAAAGTTTCCAAGTACCTAAGCAGCATGCAATTGGGCATAGGATGGTAAAACTACGATGCATGAAACATAGGTGATAGTATGATCAAAGTGACTTGCCTGTGATGTTGACGAAGAAGAATTTCTCGAGAAAATAACTTGATAGACTACTCGTCACTCTCCGATGAAATCTATATAGCAAACATAGCATTCACATAAGCACTCATACTAGCAATCATTCTAACAATCAAAACAAAAAGGCGAGTGCGAATAAGAACCGAAAGAAACTTCAAATAGAACTAAAGAGTCTTCTACTATGACAAACACTAAATAGTCTTGTCTAACAGAAAAATATTAACAAAGAACTAATATATAAATCTAACTAAGAATAAAATAAAGTATTTTTCACAAAACCTTTGAAAGTATTCCCAAACGGGATTTGAAACAACGGTGAAAACAATTGCACGTTACTACGGAGCTAGAATTGTTTTCATAAAAACAAATAAAACTAAAATAAGAACTTGTTGCAAAACTACTGTTAACTAACATAACCAAAACAATAATAATGTTTCTGAAATAATAAAGGAAGTATTTTAAAACAAAGCTAGAAAATGAATTAGCCGAAAACCGAAAAGCGGTGAAACAGAAATTGTTTCACGTGAAATAATGAGTTAAAATACTCAAACAACTCTGACATTTTTACCACTTATAAATAGGATCACTAGTGATCAGTACCAAAGGAATCAAAGTAAAAGCTATTTTTAAACTCCTGGAATGGGCAAAACAGTGTTTAAACCAAATCTGTTCTAACTTATATTTAAAAATTTCAAACATAGACAAATTATATATTTTTAAAAACTACAGGAAATTTGTGAGCTACTGGAAAAATAATTAAAGTCATTGGACTTCGGGACAAAAAGTTGTGGCCAAAACAAGATTGAAAGTTGCTGTTTTTGCAGTCGAAACAGAAAAAACTGCTGCTACTAGTACTAACACGTGGCAAGCTGCGGAGGGGTGTTTTTTTCTCGGTTTGGAGCAAACGGCCTATCTCTAACAAAGGTGCTGGTTAATACCTAAGTGAAAATAAAACCCACTGGTTTTTCTCACTAGACCGAAGGGGTACTAATGTTTTAATCTTAGCCGTTGCATGGGGATCTAAGGGCTAAGAATAGGATCAAAAGAAAAACAGAGAGAGAGAGAACTACCTGCTGGCTGCTGCGGCTTGCACCGGCGGGAGGAAGTTGGCCGGCGAGGCGGAGCTCTGGTGGGGGTGGGGACGTCGGGCGGCGGCGGTGGGGGTGCTCCTCCTCGGGGAAGGCGCTCGGGGGAGACGGGGGCTCGACGGGGCTGCTCCCGGGGCGAGGCCGAGAGTGCAGCAGCTTCGGGCTGCTGCTGCTGCCCGTGGCGGCGGCGGCGGCTCATGGAGGCGCGGCGGGGTGAAGTGGCGGCGGTGGCTAGGGTTGGGGGAGGGGTGGCTATGGAAGGGGAGAGAGAGCTCGCGGGAAGGGAATCGCGAGGAAAGAGAGGAGAGCTCGGTTCCTGTAGGGAAGGAAAGAGAGGAGAGGCAGAGAGAATAAGGGAGGAGAAGATCACGTGGGAGAAGGAAGGAGGAGGGAGAATAAAGAAGGAAGGAGGAGAGGGTCACGTGGGTGGAAAGAACCTGCTGGTTCCCTGGGCTTGGTTCGGTCCCTGCACTGGGAAAGGAAAGGGAGGGAGAGGAGATCGGGAGGAAGGAAAGAGAGGAAAGAACAGGAAGAGAGAGGAGAGATATTACATGGGGTGAGAGGAGAGAAATATGGGAGGAGAGAAGGGGCGGTTGCATGCAGGCTTGCATGCGTGCTGGATGCATGCAGGGGTGGCGGCTGGGCTGAGCCACTTTGGCTCGGCCTGGCAGGTTTCTTATTTTTTTTTTAAAAACAAACAAACAGCAGCAACAAAAAAGAAAACAAAACAGAAAAATATATAGGCTAAAAGGAAAAATAAATCAATATATCCATATATGGTATTATATACCCAAAAAAATCAGAAAATAGATCTCTACCCAAATAGCATTTTTCTAAAGCCAAAATAAAAACTTTAGAAAAATTATTTTTTTTCCAAAATCCCTAAAAACATTATTTCTTTTTGTAAATAATTTTCAAATGATCCTCTAAGTTTGAGGTTGCAAATATCATTCAAAATGCCCGGGTATTTGAGGGTCATGTTCCTCCGCTCTTTTTTGTTTGACAGAATGCATTTCCCGGTATTTTGTTGCACGAAGAAAAACGAATGGAAATGCAAAAGAATTCAATGCAAATATCTCCGTTCAAACTCCGTATAATTGAAGAAGTCATGTCATCTTCTCTCTTTGCTTTTAAAAGCGTGAATTTGAATTTACCGGAGAAGGGGAAAGTCATTTTATTCCTTCTCATTCAAAAGTTTTGAAAAGTTTCAAATTTCACACAAGTTTCAATCACTCAGCAAACAAACAAACAATCAATCTAATAATTATATTAACATTCCAAAATTTATAATTTTGGGATGTTACAGCCGTTAACACTTAACGGGGACGTTGCAATATATGTCGTGCCAGTTAATTTGCCGTCTGCCCCCTCATGGCAAAGATTCTTTGCCGTCCGCTTTGGGAAAGCAGACGACAAAGAACCTCTTCACCGGAATTTTTTTTGCCGTCTACTATGCTGTCAGCTGACCGACGGCAAAGCCTTTGCCGTCCGTGGTTGCACCCTTTGCCGTATCATATACAATTCTTCTTTAAGAAAGTCATTCAGGAATGATGTTTTGACATCCATTTGCCAGATTTTGTAATCAAAAAATGCGGCAATCGTTAACATGATTCGGACCGACTTCAACATCGCTACGGGTGAGAAGGTCTCATCTTAGTCAATCCCTTGAACTTGTCGATAAGCCTTAGCGACAAGTCGAGCCTTATAGATGGTCACCTTACCATTCTTGTCAGTCTTCTTCTTAAAAATCCATTTATTTTCTATGGCTTGCAAATCATCGGGGAAGTCCACCAAAGTCCATACATTGTTCTCATACATGGATTCTATCTCGGATTTCATGGCCTCAAGCCATTTGTTGGAATCCGGGCCCGCCATCACTTCTTCATAGTTTGAAGGTTCACTGTTGTCCAACAATATGATTTCCATGACAGGGTTGCTGTACCATTCTGGTGCGGAACGTACCCTTGTCAACCTTCGAGGTTCAATAGCAACTTGATCCGAAGTTTCATGATCATAATCATTAACTTCTTCTCTAGCCGGTGCAAGCGCCTCAGAAACATTTTCTTGCGCTGCGCTACTCTCTGGTTCGAGAGGAGGTACAATTACCTCATCAAGTTCTATTTTCCTCCCACTTACTTCTTTTGAGAGAAACTCTTTCTCTAGAAAGGATCTGTTCTTGGCTACAAAGATTTTGCCTTTGGATCTAAGATAGAAGGTGTACCCTTCTCCTCCTCCTCCTTCTATCCTTCTCCTCCTCCTCCTTCTCCTCCTCCTCCTCCTTCTTGATTTCTTCTTCTTCTCCTCCTCCTCCTCTTTCTTCTCCTCTTTCATATTATCCTTGGTTTAATTAACCCAACAATGACATAATTAGCCCATTTAGCTCCAAAATACCATAATAAGCTCAAAATGGCATAAGAACCTTGGTTAGCTCATGAATATTATATACTTACCTTGTTTTCCTCTAAAATGACATAATTAGCCCATTTAGCTCAAAAAAGACATAATTAGGTAATTTAGCTCCAACAAGAGGAGGAGAAGAAGAAGAGATGAAGAAGAAGAGAAGGAGGAGGAGGAGGAGGAGGAGGAGAAGGCCAAGGACCTTCTATCCTTCTCCTCCTCCTCCTTCTCCTCCTCCTCCTCCTTCTTCTTGATTTCTTCTTCTTCTCCTCCTCCTCCTCTTTCTTCTCCTCTTTCATATTATCCTTGCTTTAATTAACCCAACAATGACATAATTAGCCCATTTAGCTCCAAAATACCATAATAAGCTCAAAATGGCATAAGAACCTTGGTTAGCTCATGAATATTATATACTTAGCTTGTTTTTCTCTAAAATGACATAATTAGCCCATTTAGCTCCAAAAAGACATAATTAGGTAATTTAGCTCCAACAAGAGGAGAAGAAGAAGAAGAGATGAAGAAGAAGAGAAGAAGGAGGAGGAGGAGGAGGAGGAGAAGGCCAAGGACCTTCTATCCTTCTCCTCCTCCTCCTCCTCCTTCTCCTCCTCCTCCTCCTTCTTCTTGATTTCTTCTTCTTCTCCTCCTCCTCCTCTTTCTTCTCCTCTTTCATATTATCCTTGCTTTAATTAACCCAACAATGACATTATTAGCCCATTTAGCTCCAAAATACCATAATAAGCTCAAAATGGCATAAGAACCTTGGTTAGCTCATGAATATTATATACTTAGCTTGTTTTCCTCTAAAATGACATAATTGGAATATTTAGCTCAAAAAAGACATAATTAGGTAATTTAGCTCCAACAAGAGGAGAAGAGGAGAAGAAATAGGCAAAATGAAAAGAAAGAAGAAGAAGAGATGAAGAAGAAGAGAAGGAGGAGGAGGAGGAGGAGGAGGAGGAGAAGGCCAAGGACCTTCTATCCTTCTCCTCCTCCTCCTCCTTCTTCTTGATTTCTTCTTCTTCTCCTCCTCCTCCTCTTTCTTCTCCTCTTTCATATTATCCTTGCTTTAATTAACCCAACAATGACATAATTAGCCCATTTAGTTCCAAAATACCATAATAAGCTCAAAATGGCATAAGAACCTTGGTTAGCTCATGAATATTATATACTTAGCTTGTTTTCCTCTAAAATGACATAATTGGAATATTTAGCTCAAAAAAGACATAATTAGGTAATTTAGCTCCAACAAGAGGAGAAGAGGAGAAGAAATAGGCAAAATGAAAAGAAAGAAGAAGAAGAGATGAAGAAGAAGAGAAGGAGGAGGAGGAGGAGGAGGAGAAGGCCCAGGACCTTCTATCCTTCTCCTCCTCCTCCTCCTTCTTCTTGATTTCTTCTTCTTCTCCTCCTCCTCCTCTTTCTTCTCCTCATTCATATTATCCTTGCTTTAATTAACCCAACAATGACATAATTAGCGCATTTAGCTCCAAAATACCATAATAAGCTCAAAATGGCATAAGAAGCTTGGTTAGCTCATGAATATTATATACTTAGCTTGTTTTCCTCTAAAATGACATAATTGGAATATTTAGCTCAAAAAGAAGGAGAAGGAAGAAGAAGAAAAATAAGAGAAGAAGAATAGAAGGAGAAGGAGAAGAATAAGGAGGAGGAGGAGAAGAAGAAGAAGGAGGAGGAGAAGAAGATAAGAAGGAGGAGAAGAAGAAGGAGAAGGAGAAGGAGCCCTCCTTCTTCTCCTTCTTCTTCTCTCCTTCTTCTCCTCCTTCTTCTCCTTCTTCTTCTCTTCTTTTTTCTTCTTCTCCTTCTCCTTCTCCTTCCCCTTCCCCTCCTCCTCCTCCTCCTTGTTTTTCTTCTCCTTGTTCTCTTATTGCTTCTTCTCTTTCTTCTTCAATTTAGCTTATTTGTCATATATATGTTGTTGTTCTTCTTCTACTTACTTTCTTATTCCCATTTTGCAGATTGGATGTACTACATGCATGGATGCTGGCGTTAAAGTGCTTTAGTTTCCGTTTTTATTTGAGTTGATGAACAATGTGTTGGTTCTTTGTATGTGTTGATGAACAATGTGTTGATGAACAATATATGTGCAACTATATGTATGTATATATGGATGAAACTTCGTATGTGTTGGTTCTTTTGATATATGGGATGTACGTTGATGAACAAATGGCATTGATGAGCTTTATATGTATATCATATATGTGTTGTGATCTATTTATGATATATGTGCTATGAATTATATGTATATGTGCTGTGAAATAGAAAAAATAAATAAAAATGTGACAACATAGGCTCTTTACCGTCTGCGAGCTGATGGCAAAGGCCTTTGCCATCAGCCAGCAGACGGCAAAGGTGCCACGTGGCGCCGAGCTGTGCAACCTGGGCAGTAGCAGCTGGCCATATAGTCTCTTTGCCGTCTGCCTGCTGGGTGGGCAGACGGCAAAGAAGAGGGCACAGAGGAGGGGGCAGAATACAAAAGTGGAGAGAGGGGGAGGGGAGGACACGGCAGACGGCAAAGGTTGCCGAGGAAGCAGACGGCAAAGATTGCCGAGGGGGCAGACGGCAAAAGATTGCCGAGGAGGCGGACGGCAAAGGTTGCCGAGGAGGCAGACGGCAAAGGCTCCGTTAACCCCTAACGGAGGCAACGCCTCTCGGCTGCCGTCCCAAACTCTTTGCCGACTGCTCCTCAGGAAAGCTGACGGCAAAGAGCTTTGTCGTCCGCTTTATGGGGGCAGACGGCAAAGAAGGTCCTATGCCGGCGTAGGCTGACGCAGAAAATTTGCCGGCCGTGACAATCTTTGCCGTCTGTGGTACTGTCTTTGCCGTCCGGGTATTTGTCTTTGCCGTCTGTGATGGCAGACGGCAAAGAAGGTGATTCCTGTAGTGACCTCCCCTGTCGCCGATATCTCGGGAACTGCTGATACCCTTGGCGAAATAGCAACCCCTGCCAAGAAGTTCCGTCCTGTCTCATCGCCGTCGCCTCCTCGGACTCCCTCGGCGACACCACCGGTCACTCCGCCATCGCCACCAGCAATGGCAAACTTCGAGCTTGATCCAGAGTTCTTCCTCCCGCCTGGTCACAACATCATTGATGGAGGGATTGACCGGCTGCCGCGGACTTTCACCATGCCGGCAGTACCCATCACCCGGCGCCACGAGCGCTTCGTCATCGCCATAGTTCATCCAGCGCCGCCTGCTGACGAGGTGATTCAGGTACGACAAGAAGTCGCTGCCCTCCTCCTACATCAAGGATTCCATCTCCGGTCTGCTCAGCCCTGGATTGAGGGAGTGGGTTTGTTTGAGCTCCGGGATGCGGCGGAGAGTTATGCTACAGTCCACATGGTACCGCAGCCTCTAGCAAACTCGGTGGTGCGCTTCATCCGTCATGATCATGGTCTTGGCTTCCGCGGCCAAGAGGGTTTTCGTCAGGGCTGCCTCATGCTTCTGGGGGTGCCCTTGGATTACCGTAACATCGAAGATCTCAGGGCGGCTGTTAACACCTTCGGGGAGTTTCATCATTGGGTCCAGGACGACCCATATTTGGTTCGTTCTATTGTTTTTGCTGCCTTCCCGGAAGACCGGCTAGTACCTCGCAGTATCAGTTTCTCAGAATATTCTGCCTGGGGTGGCGCAAGGGTGTCCTGGTCTGCTCCTGTGTACATCTTGGGTACGGCAGCTGCAGAGATTCTCCCCAACGATGAGGATCCGATGCCTCTCAATGGCAACCCTCATCCACTCCCCGGGCAACTTGTTCATGACAATCTGCAATTTGCCTTGCCCCCATACCCTGCACTAGGATGGAATGCGGTGCCACTCGCCCCAGGAGATCATGGGCCTGCCGCTGCGGATGCTGAAGACGGTGGTTGGGGCCAGCCGCCGGTCGATCTTGAGGCAGGAGGCTGGGGTCAACCGCGTGCTGATGGAGGAGGCTGGGAACATGCTGCGGCACCTGCTGCGCCCGCCGATGCTGATGCGTCTGCTGTTGCTCCAGTTCAAGACCAGGAATCAATGGTGATTGATCAGCCGAGTCCCTCCTCCTCGGACTCGGTGCACGAATTGGTCGACCTTGATCCACAGCAGGGTCAGGGGGCGGAGGAACCGGTCGTCCCAGAACCGCCATTGCATCTTCCTGATGCCGCCAATATTGCTATTGTTGATGCTGATGCTGCTGCTCTTGCTGATGCCCCGGACAATGCTGTTGTGCCGGAGGCTGGTGCTGATGGTCCTGAGGCTGGTCAGGCCAATGGGGCTGAGCTGGAGGCGGATGAGCCTAGGCTGGAGGAGGTGCACGATACAAACCCTCTGGCGATGGTTCTCTACAAAGCCCCCCCCACCCAATCAGTCCAACCTTGTCGGGGTGCCCAGGGTTTTATATGGTCCACCCTTGCCCCCAGTGATGTCCTGGACACGCACCTTTGAGAATCTGATGGGCCCTGCTGCTGCTATGCATATACCTCGCCAGTTCCAGATGCCAATCCTTGAGCCCATCCTGATCCCCAAGCGATCCTGGGACGTGGCTTTTCATGCTGACTCTCCAGGACCTTCACTGTTGGACCCTGCTTCTGCCTCACTCTCACTACAGGAGGTAACCCCTATCAGCCCAGTTTCTTCTTCAGAGGACTTATCCTTCCGCTCTCCTGCTCCATCCAAGAAGGGGTCCTGTAAGAAGGCCACCCCGGTGGTGGACTCCTCGGTGAGGCGGTGTACTCGTGGCTCTATCAAGCGCGACGGCTTCAAGCCAACTCTGCAAGAGCTACCTGCACACATCCCCAAGAAGAGGAAGCCGAAAGTCAAGCCTATGCCCTCAACGTCACAGGAGTCTGAAGATGTACCTCCGGCCACCCCCATCCTAGTACTCCAAGAGGTAGGGCAGTCATTGGGCATCGCCCCGGAGAAGCTCACGGTGGATCGACTTATGGAAGATCCTGATGACTCTGCGCCCACATCTTCTGATGTTTAATCCGCCCATGTTAAGCTGTTACTGTACTGGTTTTATGTATTGTCGAACTTCTGCTGTCGTTTGGTGCTTGATACTTCGGTTGCAGTGGCTATTACATAGCCTTGCTTTTGCTATATCTCTAATTTGCAATGGATAGTCGTTCCACGAGGAGTTGGCGTGTGTTGTGCTGGAATGTGCGTGGCCTCAATTTGGACCATAGACAACAGGCAGTCCGTAACAAAATCGATGAGAGCCTTGCTGCGGTGGTCTGCTTGCAGGAAACAAAGATGCAGTCTATCGAGTTTCGAGCAGTTAAAGGTTTCTGCCCCAAACGCTTTGATAAATTTGCTTATTCCCCTTCCAGGGGTGCATCACGAGGGCTCATTACCCTTTGGAACTCATCCATTCTCACTGATCACTTAGTACAGTGCACCCCATATGGCTTGATCACCTCCTTTACCTCTAATCACACAGGTGAATCATGGACTTTGGTTAATGTCTACGGACCATGTCAAGGGGAGGCCCGTGATCTTTTTGTGAGTTGGCTTTACAATCTTCATATCCCCACTGGGGCTAACTGGCTACTCCTTGGGGACTTTAATTTCATTAGATCCCCTGACAACAGAAACCTCCCTGGGGCTGATGTAAATGACATGTTCATCTTCAATGAAATTATTGGGCATCTGGGATTATTGGAGCTTCCCATCAAAGGTAGATCCTACACTTGGTCCAATATGTAGGACAATCCTCTTCTGGAGCAGCTGGATTGGTTCTTTACATCCACCAATTGGATCTCTTCTTATCCTCTCACCCAAGTGCTCCCTCTGGCAAAGACTGCATCTGATCATGTGCCTTGTGTGGTCACTGTTAACACCTCCATCCCCAAATGCAACTTATTTCGGTTTGAGAACTACTGGGTTGAAATGGAGGGTTTCATTGAATGTGTGCAGCAATCATGGCTCATTCCTTCACGAAAGACTCACATCTCTGCTATTATCATGGATAAGATGAAGCATCTTAGGCAGGCTCTGAAGAAATGCCAGACGTCTCTGTCTCAGTTAAAACACCTTATTTCCAGATGCAATCAAGTGGTGCTATGCTTGGATGAGCTTGAAGAGCTGAGGTACTTATTCAGACCGGAAGCTAATTTCAGGAAACTTGTCAAATTGCATTTGGAACATCTGCTACACCTTCAGTGTTTATACTGGAAGAAGAGGGCCACTATTTGATTTATTAAAGTTGGTGAGGAAAATACCAAGTTCTTTCATGCTATGGCCACTGAAAGGTACAGGAAGAATTCCATTGCCTCTCTCAAGTTAAATGATGGGTCTATTATCTCTGATCATGATCAAATTGCTGCATGCTTCTGGGCATCTTTCAAAGATCGAATGGGAACTTCTCTTGGCATTAATATGGCATTTGACTTAGACTCCCTACTGGATGAAGTTCACGGTCTTGATATTCTCACAGAGCCTTTTTCCAAGTCTGAGATGGATAAAACTGTGCATGATATGCCTACTGACAAAGCTCCAGGGCCTGATGGTTTCAATGGGCTTTTTTTCAAGAAATGCTAGCACATTATCTTCCCTGAGTTTTATAAACTTGCTGCTGAATTTCATGCTGGCCATGCCCAGCTGGTAAACATGAATTCTTCCTATATCACACTCATTCCCAAAAACAGGTCACCTGAACATGTGGGAGATTACAGACCAATATCTCTTACTGGAATGGGTCTTAAATTTTTGTCAAAAATGCTTGCCAATCGGCTACAATTGCAGATTGTTAAATGTCTTCACAAGAATCAGTACGGTTTTATCAAATCTAGGACTATTCAGGATTGTGTGGGCTGGACTCTTGAGTACCTACACCAATGTCATCAATCCAAGAAGCCTATAGTTATCCTTAAGTTGGATTTTGAAAAGGCATTTGATTCTGTGGAGCATGAATTCATCTTCCAGATTCTTCAAGCCAAGGGCTTCAATGATCGATGGATCCTTTGGGTTAAGCAGCTTCTAGCCTGTGGATCTTCTTCAGTACTAATCAATGGTGTGCCTGGGAAGAAGTTCATGTGCAAAAAGGTGTCAGACAGGGAGATCCTTTATCCCCATTGCTGTTTGCTATTGCTGCTGACTTTCTACAAACTCTGGTGAACCAACTGCTGGTGGATGGACTGATCCAGTTGCCTATACCTACCCATGATAAATATTACCCTATAGTGCAATATGCTGATGATACTCTCATCATCCTACCAGCTGACCAATCACAGTTGTTGCAGCTTAAGAAAATGCTTTTGCTTTTTTCTCAGTCCAGTGGATTACAGGTCAATTATCATAAATCTGCACTCCTACCTGTCAACACTCCTTCTCAGCATCTGCAGGATCTGGCAGATTCCATTGGTTGTAAAGTGGGAACTCTACCCTTCACATATCTGGGACTGCCTGTTGGAACAACTAAACCTTGAATCATTGATCTCATGCCTCTGGTGGATAAAATGGAAAGAAGGCTCAGTGCTAGTTCCTCATTTCTTGCTCAGGGGGCAGATTGCAATATGTAAACTCAGCACTGTCTGCTGTTCCCCTCTTCTTCTTATGCAGCCTGGATCTACCACCAGGTATCCTGAAGCAATTGGAGCGGATTCAACGGCAATGTCTATGGAGAAGAAATGGGAATGACCATGCGCCCTCTCTTGCTGCTTGGCCACTGGTGTGCAGACCTAAGAATAAAGGGGGGGTTAGGGATTGTGAATTTAGTCGTTCAGAATGAAGCTCTTCTGCTCAAACATGCTGATAAATTCCTTAATCATGCTGATATCCCTTGGGTTCATCTGATTTGGAACACTTACTATCATCACACTGTACCTCAGGGTACTGCACTTTGTGGCTCCTTTTGGTGGAAAGACATATGCAAACGTCTTGATCAATTCAGATCTGTTACCTATGTCTTGCCTAATAAGGGTGATTCCTTCTTGTTCTGGTCTGATTCCTGGTTACTTGGCAAATCCACTATGCCATTGGCAGCTCGATTCCAACGATTATTCTCCTTTGTGGCTGACCCTTTCTGCACAGCTCAAGAAGTTTTTGCTGCTTTCTTTGAGGACCGTCTGCTTTCTCTGTTTCACCTCCCACTATCTGCTCAAGCTTATCAGGAACTATCTGCTGTCCAATCTCTCGTTCTGTTCCTGGACCTGGATCATCAGGCCTTTGACAGATGGGTATGGCGTAAGGATGCTAAGGTCTACACACCTAAGGCCTACTATGCTCATGTTCATAGCAGCATTGTACCTAACCCTCTGCTTAACTGGATCTGGAAAAGCTGCTGTACCATGAAAGTTAAGATGTTTGCCTGGATGCTCATTATGGACAGGCTGAACACACAGGACATGCTGGAAAGGCGTCACTGGAAGGTTTCTGATTCTAATCTCTGTGTGTTGTGCCATGCCCGCGTCAAGGAAGACAGAGACCATTTATTCTTCACATGCCTGTTCAGCAACAGGGTTTGGAACTACCTACAGATCTCTTGGCAGGGGTCATCTATGTGGACTGCTACTACTGCAGCTAGAAAGAACTTCCCTCATCCATTCTTTACTGAGGTTGTTTTCACTGCCTGTTGGAATATCTGGACCACCAGAAATGCAGAAGTCTTCAACTAGGAACAGCCAAAGTTCAGGAAATGGAGAGCTGGATTTATTCATGATATTTCTCTATTAACTCATAGAATTAAGGCTAGCTTTAGGGATGATCTCCTTAAGTGGATTTCCTTTTTGCCTCCTTGAGGTCTGTATCACTCTGCTCCTCCCCCCTCTGTACATTCTACAACCTCTCTTGTACATACAGTTTTCATAGTTGCAATACAGAAAATGGCTGTGGGGGGTTTTCCCTACAGTAGCCGGTCAAAAAAACTGAAAAACTTACAAAACGTAGATCTTTAAGAGCTCAAGTGTAGTAAGGCCGCAAATGAGCAATATTCCAGGGGCGAGTTGATTCAGCCTCTGTAGTCGGTCGATTAGGCCGAAGATCCATCAAATAGTAAGAGCCATTGCGGCGGTTCTTGCTGACGACGAACGGCCCTTCCCAAGGGGGTGATAGCTCTTGCATGCCTGCCCGATCTTGTATCAGACGAAGTACCAAGTCGCCCTCCTGAAAAGTCCGACTCTTAACCCGGCGACTATGGTAATGCCGCAGATCTTGCTGGTAGATAGCCGAACGAGCCGCAGCCAGGTCACGCGCCTCTTCCAAGGCATCCAGGGAATCCTGACGCGCCAGCTCATTATCTTGCTCCACATATGCGGCGACTCTAAGAGAATCATGTCTTATGTCAGTAGGGAGGACAACTTCTGCTCCATAGACCAAAAAGAAAGGAGTGAACCCCGTGGATCGATTCGGGGTGGTCCGAATGCTCCACAATACCGAAGGTAATTCTTCAACCCAACACCCTGAAGTCCTTTCCAAGGGAATCATGAGCCAAGGTTTAATCCCTCGCAAGACTTCCTGATTCGCCCGCTCTGCTTGCCCGTTGGACTGCGGGTGAGCAACTGCAGAAACATCAAGCCGGATATGTTCTCGACGACAAAAATCTAGCATTGCTCCTTGGGACAAGTTGGTGCCATTGTCCGTGATAATACTGTGTGGATATCCAAAACGGAAAATCAGCTTTTTCAGAAATTTAACCGCTGTCTCTGCATCGCAAGCTCCAACAGGTTCCGCCTCAACCCATTTGGTGAACTTATCAACTGCCACCAATAAGTGAGTTTTCTTGTTGGAGGGCATTTTAAAGGGACCGACCATGTCCAGCCCCCAGACCGCGAAGGGCCAAGTAATGGGAATCATCCTCAATTCTTGAGCCGGCACATGAGCATGTCTCCCATATCGTTGGCACCCCTCGCAACGCCGTACTATGTCTTCTGCATCTGCATGAGCCGTCAGCCAAAAGAAACCATGTCGAAAAGCCTTTGATACCAAAGAACGTGACCCGGTGTGATGCCCGCAGTCTCCAGAATGAATGTCATTTAGGATTACGCATCCTTCCTCGGAGGAAACACACCGCTGAAAGACCCAGAAGCACTCCGTTTATATAACTCGCCATTAATGATGACCATGGATTTGCTACGTCGAACGATCTGGCGAGCCAAAACTTCGTCAGTGAGTAACTCGCCGCGAGTGAGATAAGCCAGATAAGGAAGAACCCAGTCCGGAGTGACATGGAGAGCCACCACAAACTGAGATTCGGGATCTGGTATCGCCAACTCCTCCTCCGTGGGTACAGTCACAGACAGTTTATGGAAGATATCCAAAAAACATTAGGGGGGACCGGTTTTCTCTGTGAACCGAGTCGCGAGAGGGCATCAGCTGCTTCGTTGAGTCGCCGATCAACATGATCCACCTGATATCCATGAAAATAGCCCGCCACATCAGATACAGCTCGTCTGTAAGCCGCCATCATAGGATCCCGAGAGTCCCAGGTGCCCGAAACCTGTTGAGCCACCAAATCTGAATTCCCGAAACATCTGACTCGGGTTAAGTTCATCTCTTTTGCGAGTCGCAAACCGTGAAGCAGAGCTTCATATTCCGCCGCATTATTCGTGCAGGGAAACATGAGTCGGAGGACATAACAGAACTTATCTCCTTGAGGGGATATCAGCACCACACCCGCCCCCGAGCCTTCCAACTGCCTGGATCCATCAAAGTAAATAGTCCAATAGGTAAGGTCAGGCCGATCTTCCGGAGCCTGAAGTTCCGTCCAATCGTTAACGAAATCAACTAGTGCCTGGGATTTGATGGCTGTGCGGGGGGTATATTGTATGTGATGAGATCCAAGTTCTATTTCCCATTTGGCGATTCGCCCTGTTGCCTCCCGATTTTGGATGACGTCACCGAGAGGGGCGGAACTGACCACAGTGATCGGGTGCTCCTGGAAATAATGTTTAAGCTTTCGACTCGCCATGAACACCCCATAGACCAATTTTTGCCAATGCGGGTATCGCTGTTTGGAAAGAGTTAACACCTCACTGATAAAGTATACCGGACGTTGCACCGGGTATTCCTTTCCTTCCTCCTTTCTTTCGACGACCACAGCCACGCTGACCGCCTTGGAATTTGCCGCGATATACAGGAGCATAGGTTCCTTTTCAGTTGGGGCTGCCAGGATCGGCGGGTTAACCAATTGATGCTTCAAGGCCTGAAGCGCCTCGTCTACCTCATCTGTCCATATGAATCGGTCGGATTTCCTCAACAATTGGTAAAGAGGAATCGCCTTTTCCCCGAGGCGGCTCACGAAACGACTTAGAGCCGCAATGCGGCCCGCCAATCGCTGAACTTGATTAACATTCGTCGGCTTCCCGAGAGAGGTAACCGCCTCAATTTTGTCCGGGTTAGCCTCGATGCCGCGCTCTGATACCAAGAAACCCAGTAGTTTTCCTACAGGTACACCAAAAACGCACTTGGTAGGATTGAGCTTCATCTGATATACTCGTAAATTATCAAAGGTTTCCTTAAGGTCTTCCAAAAGTGTCTCCCCCTGACGGGTCTTGATCACAATGTCGTCAACATAAGCATGGACGTTGCGGCCAATTTGGTTATAAGACAATTCTGGATGCAACGTTGATAAGTCGCCCCTGCGCTCTTGAGTCCGAACGGCATGGACACATAGCAAAAGGCCCCGAAGGGGGTTATGAAGGCCGTCTTCTCCTGATCTTCCACGGCCATTTTGATCTGATGATAACCTGAATAGGCGTCCAAAAAGCACAATCGTTCGCATCCCGCCACCGAGTCAATGATTTGGTTGATGCGGGGAAGAGCGAAAGGATCTTTGGGACAAGCTCTGTTGAGATCCGTATAGTCAATACACATACGGAAAGTGCCATTCTTCTTGAGTACTAACACCGGGTTAGCCAGCCATTTGGGGTGAAAAACTTCCACGATGAACTCGGCGGCTAAAAGACGGGCGACTTCTTCTCCAATCGCCTTGCGTCGCTCCTCGTTAAATCTGCGGAGGTACTGTTGGACAGGTTTACATTTTGGGTCAATATTAAGATGGTGCTCAGCGAATTCTCTCGGTACACCCGGCATGTCAGAGGACTTCCATGCGAAGATATCCCGATTCTCACGGATGAATTCGATGAGCGCGCTTTCCTATTTGGGGTCCAGACCCGTCCCAATGGTGAACTGCTTGGATGAATCGCCAGGAACGAAATCGATTGTCTTGGTATCATCCGACGGTTTGAACTTGAGGGGCGACTCAGAATCTGTAGTCGGCTTCTTGAGTGGTGACATGTCTGCCGGGTCAACATTGGCCCGATGATGTTTGAGCTCTTCCGCCGCACAGGCGACCTCCGCATAAGCCGCGTCCCCTTCCTCACACTCCTTTGCGATTCTTCTATCTCCATCAATCGTGATGGGTCCTTTAGGACCAGGCATTTTGAGCTTGAGGTAGACGTAGCACGGGCGGGCCATGAAGCGGGCGTAAGCCGGTCGCCCGAACAGCGCATGGTACGGGCTTTTCAGCTTGACCACCTCAAAGATTAGAGACTCCGACCTGTAACTCTGCGCAGTTCCAAACGCAACTGAGAGCCTGACCCGGCCTATGGGATAAGCCGACTTGCCTGGGACAATGCCGTGGAAAACCGTGGTTGAGGGCATCAAGTCTTTCTCCGATAGATTCATCCTCCGGAAGGTGTTGAAGTATAGGATATTAATGCTGCTGCCACCATCCATTAGTACCTTTGACAGGGTGTAACCCCCCACTTGGGGAGCCATGACTAATGCCAGGTCGCCCGAGTTATCGATTCTTGGCGGGTGATCCTCTCTACTCCATGTTATGGTCTGCTCGGACCAGTGGAGATATCTGGGAATCGCCGGCTCAGTTACGCTGTACGCCCGGTGATTTACCTTTTTATCACGCCTGCAAGCATTAGTGGTGAAAACGTGGTACTGCCCATTACTTAGCTGTTTGGGATTGTTGCGGAAGCCCCCGTTGTCATCCTGGTCCTGTGGAGCCCCCTGTGGGGGCGGCTGCTGGAAAACTCCCGGCGGGTTGTACCGCCGCTGGTGGTGCACCGGGTACTGGCCGCCGCCTGGTTGCGGGCCTCCCTGAGCCCCCTGTTCGGGAAATCCGCCGAAGGGGTTTTGCCTTTGGTTGGGCGCGGCGAGTTGGTCCTGGCGCCGGTTCGGATCTTCGATTTTGCTCTTCTTGATTGCCTCCGCCCGAAATTCTCGCATCACGAAACAGTTCTCCCAAGAGTGGCCCGCCGGGCCGTCGGCCGTGGCGTGATGCGGGCAAGGGCCTTTGAGTAGCTCTTCATAATTACGCGGCCTTTTCCCACTGAAGCCTCGATTCTTATTTTTGCCGTCATTGGCATTGGTGTTGGCAACCAAATCCGAGGGCTCCTCCTGTGGCCTACGCTTGCCGTTGGTCCCGTGATTGTGACGGTTGCGGCCCTGGAAACGGGTGTGATTTTTTGTCGAATCGCCCTTTTTGGGCGAGTTACCCTTACCATCCTCGCCGGGATCCTTGGTATCATCGGCCTCGGCATACCTAGTGAGGGTGTCCATCAGTTCGCCCATGTCCTGAACTTTCCGTTTGAGTCGCCCCAATTTCTGGACCAACGGTTCATAGTGGTAGTTGTGCTCGAGGATAAGCACAGCTTGTGCTGCCGTGATACCATCTGATGAATGGATAATTTCTGTGACCCGCCGTGACCAATGGTGTGCCGACTCATCTGGGCGTTGTACGCAGTGTTGTAAGTCGACGATCGTCATCGGTCGCTTACAGGTTCCCCGGAAGTTTTTGATGAAACGCTCTTTCAGCTCGGCCCAGGACTGGATAGAATTGGGAGGTAAGTTTTTCAGCCAAGTGCGCGCCGATCCCTCGAGCATCATGGTGAAATATCTGGCGCAAACCGCCTCATTTACGTCGAGCATGTCCATGGCAATCTCATAGCCCTCGATCGATGATGTTGGTTCGAGATCTGGTGTGTAATTAGGCACCTTTCTTGGTCCTTTGAAATCCTTGGGCATTCTCTCGTTCCGAAGGGCTAGGGACAAGCACAGTACCCCAACTCGCCCCCCGGTCCCTGCGAGGGGGGCCTGGGCATCTTGAATGTTGGGGAGATCTCTGCCCGGCGGGTTCCGTTCGGGCGGGTTGTCCTGCGGGAAGTGTCGCGGGCCACGGTCTACGGCTGGCTGATCCTCCGGCCTACTCCTGGTGTAGCTCGCCTGGGGGTGGAGTGCAATCTCTCAAGGCTGTGTGAGAACTGTGCGTTTTGAACAACCGCCGTTTTCAGCATCTCGATGGCGTTCCTTGCTTCAATCTCAGCTGGGGTGTTGCCGTGAATCGGAAGAGACTCGAAATGGCGAGTTGCGGCAAGCACGTTATCCACCGGGTTGGAGAAGTGGCCTGGAGGGGTCTGGAAACGAGGAATTTGACCTTCAGTCGGCTGAACCGGCGGGTTAGGTGGGCGGCCCGGCCCTCCTGCTGGGGCGGCTCCCATCCCGGGGGTTCGAGGAGTGTCGAACAGGCCGGTCGGGTTGAGGTCATGGGGTAGGCGACCCTGGTGTCTCCGCTGATGGACGGCGTCGGACGCGCGCTGCTCTCTTTCGAGCCGCCAGTTGTCAGTGTTCAATCGCATCCTTTCGACCATGATTTGGGCTTGTCGAGTCTCGATCCTGGCGGACTCCATCTCAGCATCCTGATGGGCCTTTGCCACCGCCTCTCTCAGCTTTGCTAACTCTGCGTTTATCTCCTCTTGGTTCTCTGGCGTGAGGGGAGTTGACAATAGTCTCGTGATTTCCGCCGCTAAATCCACCAGGACTGCGGACGCGCTTCTGGATGTCCCGCCGGTCCCATCGCCTCCGGTGGGGTTTTGTGCGGGTTGAGTTGCCCCAGCCATGTAGATGGCGATCTGCCGGCGGGTTCGATCAAGGATTTCCGGATCCATGGCCAGTGACAAGCCTCCGAGACCGTCTCCGTGGAGAGACTGGATGGAATCTGAATCGCCCATGGATGACTCATCGTCAGAGTTGACCGGGGTAACCTCCTGTGCCGCCATGTGTTCTCGCTCCTCCGATCCCTGCGTGAACCCCACAAAGACCGGGCAAGTCAGATTCTGTGTTATGACTGGACGGACGTACCTGGCCGGCTCGACGATGTCGGTGGAGATGTCCGGCTCAGGAACGGATGATCCGATCATGCCGATGAAGATGTTGATCCTGCCGAAGGGGACCCTGTAGCCTGATTCGAGAGAATTCTCTTCAGGTCCCCATCGTTGGTTGTCGATGTAGGTTATCCCACGGCGGCTCCGAGTCATGAGCGCCGTCGCATAACTCCCAAACCCTGGTAGGGCTCCCTTTGAGAACTCAACTCCACCGTGCGTAGGCCCCACGGTGGGCGCCAACTGTCGTGTTTTTGTCACGGCAGATGTCCTCGTGAAAGGACTTAGTATTGGAGCCATCGCACCTTGGTGGCGACTCAAAGGGGTCAAACGGGAGGAACACGGCGATTTACCCAGGTTCGGCCCCTCGTGAGGAGGTAATAGCCTACGTCCTGCTTTGTGTGTATTGATGTGGATTCGATTACAAGGGAGGCGTAACTCGCCCAACCTAGCACTCGATGATTTTCTAACCCCCTCTCCTCCTTCAGACTCGCCTTTATATATAGGTCGAGGCTTTAGGGTTTACAAGAGTCCCTTCCTCCTTACAAATCGTGACCATCGTAGTCTCTAAGTCGTCGTCCTGCGAAACCAGAGACCTTCCATAAATCATAACCGTCCCGTGGCCTTGAATCGCCCAGGCTGAAGCCCAAGTAGCCCAAAGGATGAATCGCCTTACTAGTAACCCGGCCCATCTTGGGCGGGTCACTTAATAAGCAATATCCCCAACAACGAGCCTCCTCCAACGACTTCTCTCGCTCCGCCAGAACCACCTTCATACCATCCATTGCAAGCAGTGTCGCATCCCGCTCACCAGCAAACTGAATCTTCTCCGCCCTCAGAGTCTCATATGTTGTCCCCAATTCACAAGTTTTCTGCCAGCCAGCACCAAGAGACAATCAGATAATTCAGCAATAAAAGTCTAAGTTCTTCAGACCCCTGCCGACGCAAGTAGTCGACAACGGTCTCGGGGACTACACCCAGTGGGTTCACTAAGAGTGACCCCACTGGCATGCAACTCAAGCAGGCCCGCCCTATTGAGATCCATGTTACCACCTACGCCTACGAGGCCAATACTACCCACCTGAGTACAAATTACTCTCGGGGACTCTTACAGTAAGTGCACTCCGAGTGCCACAACTGCTCGCGGTCGGTCATATTATTTACAGACCTGACCAAAGCAAAGACAATATGTATAAAGACAACTGCCGGTGCAAACACTCGGCAGAAGTCTCGGGGACTACACCCACTCGGTTCACTCAGAGTGAACCCATTGCAAACAACAGATGCTATCCAAGAACACCAAGCGGGTTACAAGAGAAAAGTAAATACTTACTAGCCCACTTACTCGGATATCATCCCGCAGCTCCAAGCTCCGCTGGTACAAGGATGCGACGGAGTCGTAGGCCCTCTTGGCTTCTCCAGCCATCAGCTCCGCCTGCACCATGGCTCCCTTGGCCGCTCCCACCTGCTCCTCCAGGAGACGCTGGATGTTGAACTCGACATTCGACGAGCCTGGCATCGACAGAAGTTCCTGAGGCATCCCAAGGTCCGCTCCAGTCGGCTCTTCAACCACCAGCGCCGGTTCAGTCGGTGGCAGCGCCTCAGTCGGCAGCACGTCGGCGGCGAGAGCAGCAACAGGCGGAGCAGCCTCAAGAACAGGCTCCGCAGCTTGTTCAGCTCTCCCCTGATCACCCTCGTCCGCGCAAATCGCCCCTGATAGACCGAACGACGCGAGATCTCAGAAAAAGAAAGAGGCAGAACCTATGATAGAACTCGAGACGCGATAGTATAAAACATTCGGAGTCACTACAACGCACCTGGCTGGGACGAGACGACGTTGTCTGTGTCCATGGGGTCATCCTCCTGGCGCGCCGGAGAGGTGGCAGAAGTAGTGACTTTGTCGAGTGAAATCCATTCGACCAATAAACAGGAGTTCACTCGGATATCAGAAGAAATTAGAAGATCGATGCACTTACGTGGAGGTGACGGGGACATCAACCCTCATCCGCGGCAGAGCCTTCCGAGGCTTGGACCCACTCGGTTTGGCCGCCTTGGAAGACTGACCCACAGGCTCAGCGGCAGCATCCCTGGCCCTCTTGGTGCTCCGAGCATTCGGGGCCACTGGGACAGTGGGCGGAGCACTCGAAGATGCCGGAGGGACCGAGGGAACGGCAGGCTCGTGTCGGCGCTTGGTCTGATGCTCTAATTGCGGAGGCGGTGAGTCCTGCTCTTCGTCTTCCTCCTCTTCCTCGCTAGTCTCTTCCTCCGATTCCCCGCTGTCGGAGACATACTCAGCGCTCTCCATGCTGCCTTCCTGGTTGCCTTCTTCCTCCTCCTCGGCCGGGTTCCCGTTCGAGACAGGAGAAAACCAGTTGGTCCACTTCTGCGTGAAATACAGTCGGCGACATCAAGCAACAAGCAGAGATTCAAGAAAGCGATAAAACTAAAACAGATACGTGCACTCGACACATGGTACTCACCTGATCCGGAGGAGGATTGTCCGCGCTGAAAGCCCTCACTCGCCGAGACCCTCTGGGGTTCTCGCAGGCGCCTGTGATCTGGAGCACTCACGACGCCACCTTCTCCTCGGTCACGCTCAAGACGTTAGTCCGAGTGGAGTCCTCGGTCCCCGAGTAGTGCCACATGGCGTGGTCACGAGCCTGCAGTGGTTGTATGCGCCGACCAAGGAAAGTCTCCAGCAAATCCATGCCGGTGACTCCCCTTCTGACGACATCTACGAGTGCGTCGACCAAGGGCTGGATGTCGAGCTTCTCCGCCTTCATGAGCGCGAGCTGCTTAGGTGGAGCGGGACGATCAAGGCTAAAAGGGGGCAACCCTGAAGAGGCGTTCGGACAAGCAACGTCTTGGCAGTAGAACCACGTCGACTGCCAGTTCCTGACCGACTCGCTCAGCTAAAGAGCAGGATAACTACTCTGACTCTTTTTCTGGAAACCTAAGCCCCCGCAGAGCTGGAGAAGATGTGTCTTATCATCCGACTGGCTGAGTCGTTTGATGGTTTGGGATCTAGCAGAAAATATGTGCTTGAACAACCCCGAATGGGGGGGCAGCCGATGAAACACTCGCACATAACGATGAAAGCAGAGAGATGGGCAATAGCATTCGGAGGAAAGTGGTGAAGCTGTGCCCCGATGTGGTTCATGATGCCCTTAAAGAAAGGATGCGGGGGCAGGGAGAAACCTCGGTAGACATGGCTGAGCAGCAAGACGCGCTCCCCTTCCCGGGGTGCCGGCTCGACCTCGTTCTCAGCCGGCAGCCTCCAAGACTTGTGGACGATCATCCCGTCCACCACCAGCTGCAACAGATCCCCCTCCGTCACCGTAGAGGGGAGGAAGTCGCCTTGAATCCACCCCGCCGGCAACGGCCGCTGCCGCCGCTGAGCAGGAGCCGCCGCCTTCCCCTTCTTCTTCCTCGCTTCCATCTTGCTGGTTTGACCCTTGATCATGGCGGAAGTTGCGAGTTCGCGGAGAGAGAGGAGGAGTGGGGAGGTTAGGTGCGCTGGAGGAGGCGAGGAGGACGAAGCAACGGCAAAAGATCCGGCGGGCGTAACGAAAAACCCTCGCCGTTGGGATTTAAATAAGGTTCCGACTGGGCCGCTGGCAGGTGGCCCCGAAACCTTATCCCCCGACCGGCCGTGGCGATATCAGTGGAGGAGTTGAAGGCACGAGAATTGAGGCGTCAGACGCTAATCGAGCGCGCTGGCGTCATCCCCGCTGAGCGCGCGGAAACCGAAATTTGAAGATCCCGGAAAATCCGCTGGTGTCAGCTGACGGGTCGCGTCAAGAGATACCCTGAATACACACGGTTTCCGACAGTTTGTCCCACAGAGATTTCCACTCAGATCGTTGGTCAGAAAAGATAAAATGGATCGAGGCAAGCAACACCCAAGCCAAGTCCGCTCCAGTCGGATCCAAACTTCAAACATCGCTTTGTCGTTCCAACCCCAATCCATTCGGGGACTAATGATGGGGTTATAGTCCTAGGGTAGGGTCATAGGCCTGCCCTGTAGGTCCTACCCAAGGACTACCCCTCACAGAGGACAAGGCCCTTAGTCAGCTCTGACTGAATTAAGGAGTCCCCATCATCCAGTCGGTAACAGGTCCTCGATCATCCAGTCGGAGACTAGCATTCGGAGGATATCAAGCTAACCGACTGGATACCACTCGGTACATCGTAACCCCCCTGGAGGGAAACGGTCGTACGTTTCCAGGTGCATTTATTATCATTTAGGGCGTACGTTACCTGTAACGTACGCATTCAATCGCCACTACTCCACCCCTGTACCGGAACCGTTGTGGAGGGCAGCGCACTCTATATAAGCCACCCTCCCCCGCTGGTAGAGGGGTTAGCAACTCATTGTATTCCATATTTCCACTCGACAACAAGCTCCCTGAGCACTGAGACGTAGGGCTATTACCTCCACCGCAGAGGGGCCTGAACTCATAAAACCTCGCCGTAGCTAAGGCTGTGCCCATCCTTTTCGTACCCTACACATCTACTGTCAGGCTTATACCCACGACAGTGTCTACTTATTTATCTGTTTGCTTGACTAGTTTTTCTCTATGATATTATGAATAAATAGTAAAATTTTGCATAACCTTCTACTCCCTCTGTTTTTAAAAATAAATCATTTTAAAGATTTCACTAAGGGACTACATACGAAGCAAAATGAATGAATATACACTCTAAATTGTGTCTATATACATCCGTATGTAGTACTTAAATGAAATTTAAAAAAAAATCATTTATTTATTAACAAAATGCACGCATAATTCATCACATATCTGGAGTCAGTTCTAGTCAATTGAGTGTCCGGCTGCATATTGACGACACTAATGCTCTGTACCTAGCCCAATAATTCTGATATCACTTTCGGTTTTGGTAGGTTTCGTGTCACACCATCTAATAGCACCAGATTATGCTTACACATTATTCAGCTCTCCTTTTGCTCATACTCCCATTCACCTTTGCCTTTGACTTTTAGTATATTCACTGATACTCCCAATCCCTGGAGGCCTGGACATATCCAGCATGGACCCCAAATCCCAAACTCCCAATCCCATGACCCACTAATCATTGACCGCACAACGGAGCTGAAAGGGCAGTAACGTAAATTCCGTTTCGAGCAGAGGCTGAGCGAAGCTAACCACCTGTCTTCTCCTGCCCGCAAGCAACTTGGCAGGTAAGCAAGTCACAGGCCACACCAAACACATCACTTGGGAGGGGCGGCCATTATCTTTGTTTCCGAGAACTCATCAAGAAATTAGGTAGATAGGTTACACGGATCTTGGCCTCCTGTTCCACGAGAAATCAAAGCCGGCTCACGATGTCCGTCGAGCTGCTGACGAAATTCCTCACGTAAGTGAGTTCCTCCGTTCTCGTTTCTACCTCGGTTTGCCTGTAATTTCTGGCGGGATTTTCCATTCCTCTGCTCCGTCGACTCGATCGCTGATCGCTTGGGCTGCAGGGTTCTGTTCGGGTATGCTATGCCGGCGTTGGAGTGCTTCAAGGCGATCGAGCAGCGGACCGGCCGGACCGATCAGCTCCGGTTTTGGTGCCAGTATTGGTAGGGATCCACGAGCCTTTATCTTGGAGTAATTCTCATTCTTTGGTTTGTTGGATCGGTCTGTACGCGATGCTTACAATTGCTAGAATTACTAGGATTTATGACGCGCCAGTACCAAGTTTCAGCAATTTGGAGGACGCGTCATGCAATTGCCAGAATGCCTATGTAGTTTGACTTCTTGAGATACTGGGATGGAATAACGGGTTAGAGATCTTGGCCTTCCAGTTGCAGAGCTTGACGAATTTCAGCAACTTTGCAGGATCATCCTGGTCATCCTGGTCATATTCGATGAAATCGCAGGCGCCCTAATATCGAGGTACTAATCGCCGGCCACAACACATTCACTCATCAAATGTGGCCGTCGTACTCAGTACTCTGCCCTATGCCCCCTTTTGAAAGAAAGAAAGAAATCTGTTGTCTGACAGACCATTTCGTTCGGATCGCAGGATTCCGATGTACTACGAAGTCAAGCTCGCCTTCCTCGTCTACCTCTGGTACCCCCAGACGAGGGTAAGTTGCCAAGTTCTGGTGGTCTGTTGATCGATCCATGTCTGAACAGAGACCTTCTGCCCTTTGACCAGGGTTCTGACATCGTGTACGAGAACTTCGTGCGGCCGCTGGTGATGCAGTACGAGCCCAACATCGAGGAGAGGCTGCGGTACCTGCGGGCCAACGCCGGCGACCTCATCGTCTTCTACCTCAAGAACTTCACCGACAGGGGATACGAGCTCTTCCTCCGGGTCCTTGACTTCGCTCAGTTGCAGGCGTCCACTGGCTCAAGGACAAGGGTACCCTGGAAACATTTTTTCTGTCACTTTGGTACTAGCTAGCTGTGTTCCGATGTTACATGTCACGAATTTTGTTTGTGATGGTGCGCAGAGGTTCTTCTCGTTCCGAGGGGACCGGACGGAGAGACCGAGCTTCGTCGACGACGACTACGTCCACGGCAGCGACCGGAGGAGCGCGGCCAGGCAGCGGCGACCCCGCGGTGGTGATTACTAGCGGACTAGCTAGGATGGTCGTGGTAGGATAGGAGAAGACTGCAAAGACTCAAAGAAACCTGAATGGTTGTAGGGCAAATATCGAATCGTAAAAAAGGTTGACATGAACAGAGATAGTATTTGATTGTGGATATTTAGGTGGTGTAGGTTTCCATGTAACTCGATCTCGATGTTCAGGAGTATCACAAATTGGATTTTCCCTATTTATGTTGGTACACCAACAATCTGACTTTTCAAATTATAAGCAAAACCATTAAAATAGATCGGGCAGTTTCATTAATTTTTTGAAAAATAAAGAACATTGAAAAACTAAAACCCAAATGATAAGGCCCACACGCGACATGTTTGTACTTTACACACATGCATCGATTCTTGTTGATTCTGTTTTGCACGAATCTTGACAACATTTGATAACTTTTGTATGCCGCGTAGGCATCATCATATGCGTGGTGTTCAAGAGTTCGCCGACACGACCCCTAGCACACGGTTGCCAGCTGGATCGTGCGGGCGGACTAGTTTCTGTTCACACAATCAACACCTAGTGAGTGCGCGTGTGGATAAACCGATCTTCGTTCACATGACGCTCGTACGTTGCTAGGTGGCACCTACAGCTGGGCGTTCGTGACAAGTAGGTAAATACACATGACAACTATGATTTGTTGCTAGATGACAACTGCAGTTGCGCGTACGTGGCAACTAGGTAAATACACATGACAAATATGATTCGTTGCTAGATAACAACTACAGTTACACGTACAAATATGATTCGTTGCTAGATAACAACTATAGTTACACGTACGTGGCAACTAGGTAAACACACATGACAACTATGATTAACCATACTATCCGGTGGAAATCAGAGAGCCTTTGGTTACTGGGTCTATCCGGTGGAAGACGGTAGTTCTGGATATCTACAACGGTTTGGATGACGGTCCACTAATAGGATAGATGGTTAGGCATCTAGGGCTATGTTAGCCGGTTGTGGCATCTTTTGGATTATTTTGCTGGTCCTTCAGAGTTTGTTTGGAACTGTAGACTATTTGATTGCTTTCTTTCATAAAGTGGCTGCATGCATTTTATTGATGGAGAGGCCGGAGGGAATCCTCCTTCTCTGAAAAAACTATGATAACTATGGTTGGACCACACATGGCAACTAATTAATCACATATGATAATTATTGCCTGACCACATAGGGTATGTAGTTAATCATACATGACAACTATGGTTTGATTACACGCGACAAGTACCGTTAATTAGACATGTGAAAGCACAATTGCTCCCTACGGTAGTTTTGGTAATTAATCACAACATATGCATTATTGGACTAATGAATTTTTTTCAAGTATATTTCAAAAAAGTTCAAAAGATGCTTTGGCTATAGGATTGGATGAATATGCCCCCCGATGAAGGAAAGAATAAGAATTGCTAAAGCTTCAAGCAAGAAGACTCTTTATTTTACACTTTGTGAGAAATCACATTTGAGTTTATAGGAAAGTTAATACTATTAAAAGGGGATGAGGTGTTATCATGAATTGGTTGCTCAAGTGCTTAGAGTTAGTCACTGAGTTGTGTATATTGGTTCCACCAAGATTCAAAGTTACTGCCTTTTGAGCAAGTCGGTACCATCGAGTTTGTAACTTTGGTGTCACCGACTTGGTCAATCATGGTGTAACGGTTGGATTTTGTATGCTGCCTATATATATATCCCTCCACCTACCTCTCATTCGTAGAGGAAGCACTCAGAACACACACTTCATTGCCAGATTTATTTTTCTAAGAGAGAGCCACCTACTCATGTGTTGAGATCAAGAGATTCCATTCCAACCATTTGAACCTTGATTTCTAGCCTCCCCAAGTTGCTTTCCACAAGATCGATCTCTCCTACCCCTGCCAATCTAAGAGAGAATGATTGAGTGTTGAGGAGATTATCTTTAGAAGCACAAGAGCATGGAGTTCATCGTTCTACCACATCTATTACCTTTTGAAAGGTGGTGCCTCCTAGATTGGTTAGGTGTCGCTTGGAAGCCTCCTACTTCGTGTTGTGGAGTTGAACCAAGATGTTTGTAAGGGCAAGAAGATCGCCTACTTCGTGAAGATCTACTGTTAGTGAGGCTAGCCCTGTATGGACGAAAGCCATGGTGGAATAGACAAGGCCACTTCTTCGTGGATCCCTCGTGGCTGGAGCCCTCTGTGGACTCTGGCAACTGTTACCATCCATGGGTTCAAGTCTCCACAAACATGGACGTACGATAGCGCCACCTATCGAAACGATGCCAAAAATCGCCGTGTCAACCTCATGCGTTTGATCTCCCTACCCTTCCTTACTTTACACTTGAATGTTTTACTTTCCGCTGCTATATATTCTTAGATGTGCATGTGTAGGGTGTAGTTGGCTAGTCATAATTGCTAAAACTGGCCCACACTAAAAGTTGGGAAAAGGTTAAGTTTTTATCTTGTTAAGTAGTCTAATCACCCCACCCCTCTAGATATACTTTCGATCCTACAAGTTGGCAACTATAGTTTACCAAAATAGAGAAGTTACCATTGCTTTTACAACTACATTTGTCATCCCGAATAACTGAAGTTGCCATTTCTAGGGTAACTAAAGTGTCATCCCGCGGGTAATTAACATAACAGCGCGAGGACGTGTGGACTCATTTTCTTCGTGCCCCACGCACATGGTGAAAATGAGTAGTAGTTGTTGGGCGTGTGACACGAAGTAGCTGCTCCCACGTGTGTGGGCAATTCTAATGTTTGCCCAGACATGATCGTGTGAGATGGCTTCCGATTGTGCCACAAAGAACATGTGGACGCATGTCTAATATATCACACGTGTGATAAATGTGAGGACCCAAATAGAAAGTTACACCAAAGCGATATACAATCGTTATCACAAATTACACCAATTGCATCGCGATGTTCATCCATGTACATGGTAGAAAACTAGACTAGATCTCTTTTTCAAAAAAAAAAGAGAAGATGGACGGTTGCTCAGGCTAGACTAACTTCAAAGTAACTGGAGAAGAACATATGTGCACATGATAGACTAACTGCAAAGGTTTGCATAGTTGCATGAGTTATCCACCAAAAGAGGTAACAATATTAGATCCTTGAATATATTGTAGTCTAGGACACACTCCTCCTAATCTAGACGAATTGAATTATCTCTACGTCATTGTGGAACTAAACAAGACGACAATGATCATGATAGAACAAAGTAGGAGAAAATGAAACACCAATAGCCCAAAGTAAGGCTACCAAGGCACGCGAGAATAGAGATGGAGCTAGGCGACATTTATTCCACATTACGTATCTCCAGCATTGAGAGTCCATTGACGTGGGCACACAAAGCTATCATGGAGAGCTTAAGTAAATATTTGGAGTTTCACCCACCTCTTAGTAGCAAATACACCGGCAAGGTTGAGGGGAACTTGGAGACAATCGTGGTGAACTTGTTGGCTAGGGTTCTAGTTATACTAGTGGAGTAATGCACGGCGACACGCCGCGCCACATGAATTGATAAGATATTTAAATTTAATTTAATACTTCATTTGTTCCAAAATAAGTGTTCACTAGTGGGGACGGGGCCTTTAGCCCCGGCCCGTAAGGGGCTTTAGTCCCGGTTCACCAACCGGGACTAAAGGGGCGGGACTAAAGGCCTAACCTTTAGTCCCGGCCCTGTTCCAAGCCGGGACTAAAGGTG
This sequence comes from Hordeum vulgare subsp. vulgare, assembly GCF_904849725.1. NCBI lineage: Eukaryota > Viridiplantae > Streptophyta > Magnoliopsida > Poales > Poaceae > Hordeum > Hordeum vulgare. The sequence goes on from NC_058519.1 coordinate 465,675,401, forward strand.
CTCCACGTGGGCGCCTCGTAGCGCCCTCAGGCATAGGCCCTTTAGTCCCGGTTCGTTACACGGACCGGGACTAAAGAGTTTCAGATTTTGTTTATTTTTGGGTTTTAGGGTTTTAGGGTTTAGGTGTTCGGGAGATTAACGTGATGCCTCGTTTGGTGTTCGGGAATTAGTTTTCATATAATTCTAAATAGAAATAATTATGCATGTATATATAAGATTAACTTATCTTACAAGCGAGCATATATATACAATTATATGGAGATCTGAATTATCGGGACTAGAGCCCGTCTATTCGATTACATGGACGAACATCAGTAATGGCCCCTAGCTACACTAAATCGTCCTTTGTCATCTATAGCTTCCGTCCTCAGAAAGGTCGCAAGCTCCTCTGCAACAGCAATCGCGCGTTGCTCTGGTAGGACCTTCTCCCTCATGGCCGTGTACTATATAAGAAGAGGAGATGAATATGAATATCAATCATGATAACAAAGAATGACGGGTAAAAATAGAGGTGTGAATGTTCATTGCTTACGTCGAATCTGTGATCCTTGTGCTCAGAGGTAAACGTGCGAATGGTCTCGCAAACATAGTATCCGCATAGATGTGTCCCCCGTGGCTGCTGGTCGCACTTTACGAGAATAGAATATATATAATCAAAATAATAATCTAGCATCATAAATGTATTGAAAATAGAAGTATATCATACTAGTACTTACGTAAGCTGCTCTAAAGGTCAGCTTCTCAGGCTCGATACCGGGAGTCACGCACTTGAACCGCTTCCAAACCCTGCCCGACAAGGATAATGATTTGCTAAGTTTTTCATTAATTGATATATCAGAAAATCATCGAAAGAGACCGATAGAGCGCAAGAATGATTGAAATTACCCTTGGAGCATGTCTTGCAGGCTTTGGAACTGTTCCAAGGGTCTCCATAATGGGTCGAAGGCATCAACTCTTCCCTTATCAATTTGAATGTCTAACAGAATCCAATGGAAGCTGCACATGTGTGTGTGTATATATATATATATATATATATATATATATATATATATATATATATATATATATATATATATGTCATTAACTTATCAATTACACTTATAAGTGAATGGACACAACAGAGTAAAGACCCTCACCTAAAGTTGTATGGAAACAGTATGTGGTCACAAAATTTTTGATCTGTTAGAAACCTTAGAAGGTTTTCCTCCGTCTCCTTGGGTTTATCAGTTAGCGTCGCTATATGTATTTTATCCGGGTCTATAAACCCAATATTTAGGATGTTCTTACTTTTACAATCCAGAATCTTCATTCTGCATAATAGAGTACAAGTTATATATAGAAAATGAATTGAAATAACTAAACAAGTTATATGTAGACAACGAATTGAAAAACTTACAGAAAATAGCAACTCATAAGCGATTTTGTCGAGGGCGTCGCCATTGTACATCTGGAAGAGTTCATCAAAGTCGATATGGATTTCTTCGGGGCGGCCGTAGTACTCCCGTGGGACACTCACCACGATCATCGTTCTCCCATTCTTGGATTCACTTAAGTACCATGTATGCAAGTAACGCATATTTGTTGGGAGATCATCTTTGCTGACCAAAGGCGCTCCCATGACAAACTGTGGCTTAGGGGCTACCACAGCCTTGGGTAACCTGTCGTCTTGGGAAGCCAGAATGTCTTCAACCGGGATACCCCATTCATCCGCCCAATTCTTTGTTAATTCCAAATCTTGCCCCTGCACTGGAGGGGGGACATTCTCGGTTAACACCCTGAGGGGTGGGATCGACTGTTTGGCCTGTTGTCCAAGCTGAGGAACGTCTGATTTTTTCTTGCTTGTAGTTGAACTTGATTTGCTCCCACTTGCACTTGCACGTGATCTGCTCTTTTTCACTTCCTTCTGCAATGTGCGTGTATAGTCATCAGGCTTATGGTGTAAGTCATACTGTGATGGAAGGGTCGTGAAGTATTTTGCAAATGCTATTTGCTTCTCGGTGTATTCGGGGCGGGGCTCTGGTTCCTTCTTTTTCATCTGCGCATCATGATGTTCCTTTGCTATCCTGGCATTTTCCTCGGGGGTACGATCATAAGGTCTGATAGGAAGATTAGCATGAGGTACCTTTGGGAGGGGCGACACTTTGTGCTTTGGGGGGCTCCGTCGCTTAGAAATTGTCGGCGGAGCGTTCTTGCTGGCACGCTTCCGCTTAGTATCCGGAGCGGGAGACAGACGACCCAAGTCCGGCGACGGTGATCGAGATGGACTCGTGTTGTGCTGGCCGACGTCATGTGGAGGGCTTGGAGGTAATGGAGGTGTAGGTGACCTGCGATGACTCGGAGGCGGTGTTGTCCTTAGGGCCGAGCCTGGTAGCTTGATGTAGTTCTTGTCCCATAGGATGACTCCACCCAGTTCTTCTCCGAGTGTCCTCTCATCTTCGGGTCCAGCTATGTCGAGCTCCATATCATGAAACCCTGCCATGATTTCATCCACCCCGACTTTAGCAAAGCCAGCTGGAATCTCACGGCCATGCCAGCGTGCATCAGGTCCAGAAGGTAAAGCTTGTCCGACGGCCACCTTCATGGATATGTTCTTGAATTTCTGATGGAGTTCACATGATGTTGACTCCTTGATTCCATCCACGGGGTAGCCGGGACCGCCCTCTATCATTCTTCGTGCATCGTCGGGCGGGGCCTCAGATTCAGCCACGCTGCTTTTCCGCTTAGATGGGGTGCCGGTAATATCAAATGCGGGATCTTCCTGGTGCGCTACTCCTCTAAGCTCATCAATTTGCTTCTGTTGCTCGTTAATCCTGGCAAGCAACTGGTTGAACTTGTCATTCTCCTCATCTTGCTGCCGCTTCTTTTCTCTCTCTCGGCTTCTGTAAGTGTCTTGGTCTTTGGCAAACCCAAGCCACCACGGGTAAGAAGGACCGAAGCCTCGCGTTCATCCTCCATGTTCGTCATTGCCGAGGACCAGTGTGAGCAAATCTTTCTCTCTATCTGCAGTGAACTTTCTTTTTCCCTCCTTAATTTCTTTCACTGTCCTTTTCCAATTCTCCCTGGGTATCCTAAGACCGTCACTGCAGATGAGGTCCCCTGTTTCTTCGTCGTACGAACCACCATGCACAAGGAACCAATTTCTTGCTCTCAATTCCCACTCATCACGGAGTGGTTCAGGTACGATGCCTTTAGCTAGCAGATCTTGCTCTTTCTTATCCCACTTTGGGATGGCAGTCTCATAGCCCCCTGGCCCCAGCTTGTGGTGATATTTCTTCTTGTCGGCATTTATCTTGTTCTTTTCTGATAATGCCTGGGCATCTTCTAACTCCTTGTATTCTTGAAATGCCTTCCAGTGATTCGCCTGCTTGGCTAGATACCCCTCGAATACTGGCACTTTCTTTGTCTTCAGATAGTTTTTCCATAGCTTCTTCTTCCAGCTCCGGAACAGTTCGACCATCTTCTTTAGAGTCCACTGCTTGACTTTGGCCCTCAGTTTGTCTGCGGCGTCTTCATTCTCACATTCTGGCAGGTTGAAATGTGACATGAGATCATTCCAAAGATTATCTTTGTATCTTTCGGCGACATAGTCACTATCGGCTGCCCCTTTGCGCTTGTTCCACTCCCAAACGCTGATCGGGACGTGATCCCTAACGAGAACTCCGCATTGCTTCTTGAATGTGTCAGCAGCATTCTTAGGAAGCTTGGGTTCGCCCGTAGGCAATAGCACCTCAAAGGTGTAATGTGTCCGTGCATCCAACTTTCTAGTCGGGCCTCGTTTCGTAGCTTTGCTCGATGTGGAGGCCTAAGAGGGAGAAACATTTGTCAAATGAATGTATATGTATACAATATAGAGCTATCTCCAATATTTTTCACATATTACAAGTGATTGTCGAACTTCATATGTATACCTCGCCGGACTTTATTATTTCTTCACCGGCTTCTCCATCGGCTTCTCCATCAGTGGAGCTATCACCTTCTCCATCATTTGACCTATCTCCTGCCCCATCGGCTTCATCTTCGTGTCGGTCGACCTCCATTCCATATCCGGAGGGGTTTAGATATGACGACGGAGATTCAGCTGGTTCAACGTCGGGGCCGGCTTTGATTATATCTTCGAGAAGTTCTTCCTCTTCGAGGTTCCTGATATGTGGATCCATAGTTCTGCAAAAAACGGACATTTGATTAACTAATAAACTAACAAACTATATAAGAGGGGTTGGAAACTTCGAAGTGTCGTTTTATATAGGAGGACCTTTAGCCCCGGGTCTTGGCTAGAACCTAAACTCTAAAATATGTCTAACGGATTCTCTTAACCTTTAAGGATTTAACAAAATGGCGACATTCTAGATGTGTAGAAAATGATCCTATTTTTCCTGATCTCATCTACCATTCTATATGTCACATTATTCTATCAGGAACTCCGTTCCAAAACAACTTTAGTCCCGGGTCATGGCTCCACCCGGGACTCCTAGATTTCTGCATAGTATTCAAAGTAGGAGTACTTTTCCCATTGAGCATTCAATAAGCAAAACCAAATCGTAAAATAAAGTAGTATTCAAATTAGCATGCATTCAATTATAAGAAAATACATCATCTCTTTTGTCCGTACATCGTCGAATATTATCACTAATACTCCTCGAATACTATCATACATATAGCATCACTGATACATCTAGAACCGTAGCGCCTGACGGGTATCGTCGGGGGCGGTGGACACCCAAAGAGAAGGAACCATCACAGGATCATAGCTCCAGTGAGATCCCTGGAGAACCTGCCAGGTATGCTCGAACCTGCCCTCCAACGCAACCATGTAGCGACGGACGTGCTCATCCTCCTCGCTGACACGGTGACGTACCACCTCCGCGGTGTTCGGAAGCCTCGGCACCGTCACTGGCCCACGCGACCGCCACCAAACAAGGATGGGGTCAACAACGGGCTGGCTCCTCACCAACCTATGCCCCCCGGAAGGTAGCACCTCCCAATACCAGCCGGGCGGAGCCCAATCCCGGACAGGGCCCCTCTGATCAAGCAGGTGTCCTCCGCCAATCGATGACGAGGATGCGGGATAGGCATCGTAAAATGAACTAAAAAAATAAACTAGTTCTATTAATTTTCTTGCTAAAAATAAACTATTAACACTTAAGCATATACAATAGCAAAATTAAACTATTAACACTTAAGCATATACAATAGAAAAATTAAGCAATAATCTAAGAAACACTATTAACACTTAAGCATATACACTATACAATAGCAAAATTAAATGACAAAAAATATATTTCTTCTTCTTGTAACCCTAACCTAATTTTTCCTCTTCTTCTATTCTCCTCTTCTTCTACTTCTTCTTCTACTTCTACTTGTCCTCTTCTTCTACTACTTCTCCTCTTCTCTTCTTCTACTTCTCCTCTCCTCCTCTTCTAATTTTTTCTCTTCTTCTACTTCTCCTCTTCTTTTATTTTTCCTCTTTTTCTCCTCTCCTCCTCTTCTTATTCTCCTTTTTCTTCTTTTCTTCTCCTCCTCTTCTTATTTTCCTTTTTCCTAATCTTATTTTCTTATTTTTGTTCATATTTCTTCTTCTTGTAACCCTAACCTAATTCTAAATATTACTAACCCTAATAATCTAGCACAAACCTAATAACAATAGGAATTAAATGACAAAAAAATTCTTTTTCTTTTTCTTCTTTTCTTCTCCTTTTTATTCTTTTCTTCTCCTTTTTCTTCCTTTCTTCTCCTTTTTCTTCCTTTCTTCCCTTTTTCTTCTTTTCTTCTCCTTTTTCTTCTTTTCTTCTCCTTTTTCTTCCTTTTTTCTCCTTTTTCTTCCTTTCTTCTCCTTTTTCTTCCTTCCTTCTCCTTTTTCTTCCTTTCTTCCCTTTTTCTTCTTTTCTTCTCCTTTTTCTTCTTTTCTTCTCCCTTTTCTTCTTTTCTTCTACTGGCCAGAGTGTTGGGGAGGAGGGGGTGGGGGGCTTACCGACCGAAGGTGTCGACGGCGCGCGGCGAGGAGGACGGCGGCGCACGGCGAGGAGGACGGAGGCGTGCGATGAGGAGGGCAGCGCGCGGCGAGGAGGACGACGACGGCGAGGAGGACGACGGCGACGGCGAGGAGGTCGGCAGGCGGCGGCGAGGAGGATGACGGGCAGCCTGACGGCGTCGTCGAGGTTGTCGGTGTGCCGCGCCGGGCAGGAGAACGAGAGGAAGAAGAAGAGAAACGAACGATTTGGGTTGGAAGTTTTCTAATTCCCGCTTATATAGGTGGATCTTTAGTCCCGGTTCGGGGCTCGAACCGGGACTAAAGACCCCCTTTAGTCCCGGGTGGAGCCACGACCCGGGACTAAATGCCCTTTTTCGGGTAGACCAGAAGGCGGGAAGCAGGGGCCTTTAGTCCCGGTGCGGAGCTCCAACTGGGACTAAAGGGGGTCTTTAGTCCCGGTTGGAGCCACGCACCGGGACTAAAGCACCTCCTCGGCAGGCGGCAGGCGAGGGGCTTTAGTCCCGGGTCGTGGCTCCACCCGGGACTAAAGCCCCTCCTCGGCTGCACGATAAGTTTAGTCCCACCTCGCCCAGCGAGGGGGACTAACACTTGTTTATAAGCCCCGTCGCGGCTACTCCATCGAGCTCCTCTCTAAAGCTGGCTTACGGGCCTAAACTGAATATAAATTAAAAAATTGAAACTATATTTGAAATTGTGGAGAAAATTAAACCTGAATTCAAAGTGAGGTCACTTTGAATTTAGGTTTAATTTTCTTTACAAATTCTCATATAGTTTCAATTTTTTTCTATTTTCAAAATTAACTATTTTGTTATTTTCAATTAAAAACTATGTTTATTAAAATTCTTTTTGCATATTTGAGAATTTGACAAAACTATGATAGTGAAAAGTGTTTGAAATTGAATAAATAATTCAAAACTATTTTCTATTTTCAAAAGTAATTATTTTGACTATCCAAACTATTAACTATTTTGTTATTTTCAATTTAAAACTATGTTTATTAAAGTTCTTTTTGCATATTTGAGAATTTGACAAAACTATGATAATGAAAAGTGTTTGAAATTGAATAAATAATTCAAAACTATTTTCTATTTTCAAAAGTAATTATTTTGACTATCCAAACTATTAACCATTTTGTTATTTTCAATTAAAAACTATTTTTATTAAAATTCTTTTTGCATATTTGAGAATTTGACAAAACTATGATAATGAAAAGTGTTTGAAATTGAATAAATAATTCAAAACTATTTTCCCTCGACTCCGTCGACCGCCGGGATTCCGCTTGAGAGGCAAGTCTTTAATCAGTCTCTCCAGCCGACATTGGGATTAGGTTTGTCTTGTGCTATTTTTTCTCCAATGCGAGCAAGATTTTTCATATATGTTCTGCTCATATTCTGCATCTCAAGCTCAAGTAATCAGTCAGAAGTTAGGACCATGATTTCTTTTTCTAGATGTGTATTATGCCTGTGGATTTTCCCCCGTATTCATCCGAATCATAAGAACAGAGTGATCTGGCCATTTATCCATGCTCGATGGTTCTTTAATTCGCATGGTTCTTTAAGCTTTCTTGTTTTTAAGCTCTCTATGAAGAAGATAACAAATGGACAATATGTGCTTCTCTGTTTAGCAAAAGCAGTAGATCTCGGATTACTGTTCACATCAAATCCATTGTTTTGAACCCGGACCTTACTGCCTTTATGACAGTGTTAACTTCTTAGATCCTTAGTGCTTCAGCTATCAAATATAAGTATATAAGCAACTTATCAGCATCACAATCACATTTTGTTCCTTTTTTCGATTAGACCTTAAAGAAGGATTATGCAATCAAATACTTTCCATGTGAAGATGCAACTATCATACTCCAGCTGCCTAGGAAGGACAAGAATTGGAAGTGCAAGTTTCATATCAGGGCATCTGGCATGTGTAATGCAGTCCGGCGCACCCTTTATTTAGGAAGGTTTATGCATGACACTTATATTAGGGTGGGTGATATCTGTCTCTTTCAACCAATGACAAATATTAAGCAGAGAAGATTCATAGTGACAGTCCATCTCCTTCACAAAGAGAGCATTGCTCATTCCCTTGGTGGAAGAACTAACATTGGCTCAAATCGCGGAAGTACGTGTGCCAAGATGGGCGGCATTAAGGAGGAACCACCTACCGATGGTACTAAACTGTTGCTAGAATGCATGTGCACTTGAGTTCTCATTATATCTGTCTAATCATGTCAAAACTTGTCCAGGTGAAGAGTACTCTTCAGAACATGAAATCTCTGAGAATTCTGAGGGCACTTCTGAGCGTCTGTTCATTCTGTCAAACAGAGCTTTTCTAACACCAGCGCAGTATATGAAATGCCTGGAGAAAGTTGAGGAGATTAAGTTCAAACCGCCCTTTTATGTTTCTATCATGAGCAAGACCACTATGTGGCAGCATGACAGCGAATGTTCTCCGATCCTAGTAAGTCCAAGGAAAACATTTTTCTGTTCAACAATTTCTGACTTCATTTGGTATTCTTCGTGCATTTTTTTTTTGAGCTAGTTGACCCTGAAATTGAAAAGCACTACAAATGAACTCTAAAAATGTTGAAAGTTGGCATGCTGTCATCATTTCACCCACATAGCATGTGTTAAAAAGTTGAGAGGGCTACGACAAAAACTGGATGCACTTCGTGTACAAAACGGACAATCTTTCTCGAAGTATCAGCTTTTCGAACGAGAACTCATCTCTTACAAAGGTTTATTGAAATTCTTTTTGCGTATTTGAGAATTTGACAAAACTATGAAAATGAAAAGTGTTTGAAATTTAGTACATTCCATACGTGCATTACATAAAAGGTTTAATACATTATTACATTATTGCACCAATATTCCTATCTATTATTTCTGTTTTCTTCTGGGTTGTAGCCATGGAGAATCTTCATCATTCAGTAGGATGCTTGGGTCAGTTTTCACTTTGAAGGGCGGAATTTCATGAAACTTATTATAATCTTCTGACATGTCTGTCTTGTCATCTACTCCCACGATGTTTCTTTTCCCTGAAAGAACTATGTGGAGTTTTGGCTCATCGGACGATATCTTCTTTTGCTGATTTCTTTTTCTCGTTTTTGTAGACATGTCCTTCACATAGAAAACTTGAGCGACATCATTGGCTAGGACAAATGGTTCGTCCATGTATGCAAGATTGTTGTGATCCACTGTTGTCATCCGTACTTTTGGTCTACAACTACCCCGCCTCCTGTCAGCTTCACCCATTTGCACCGAAACAAAGGGATCTTAAAAGTAGGTCCATAGTCAAGTTCCCATATCTCCTCTATGTACCCGTAATATGTTTCCAAACAGTGCCCATTCTCGTCTGTTGCATCAAAGCGGACACCACTATTTTGGTTAGTGCTCTTTTTATCTTGGGCAACCGTGTAAAATGTATTCCCATTTATCTCATACCCTTGGAAAGTACATATAGTCAAAGATGGTGACCTGGCCAAACAGTATAGCTGATCTCCAACGGTGTCGTCATTCATGAGATGTGTTTGCAACCAACTGCCGAAAGTCTTCTCGTGTTCCCCTTTAATCCAAGAGTCAGCCTTCCCCGGGTTTTCGGAGTGTAGAATATTCTTGTGTCTCACGATATACGGAGCCACCACGGTGGAATTGTGTAGAACTGTGTAGTGTGCTTGAGAGAAAGAATGCCCGTCCATACATAATTTTGCTTTCCTTCCTAGTGTGCCTTTTCCTGTCAGCCTACCCTCATACCGAGATTCAGGAACACCAATCGGCTTAAGGTCAGGAAGAAAGTCCACACAAAACTCAATGACCTCCTCTGTTCCATAGCCCTTGGAGACGCTTCCTTCTGGCCTAGCACGGTTACGAACATATTTCTTTAAGACTCCCATGAACCTCTCGAAGGGGAACATATTGTGTAGAAACACAGGACCGAGAATTCTATTCTCTTCGACTAGGTGAACTAGGAGGTGTGTCATTATATTGAAGAAGGATGTCGGGAACAACAACTCAAAGCTGACGAGACATTGGACCACATCAATCTGTAACCCTGATAGACTTTCTCGATCGATTACCTTATGAGAAATTGCATTGAGGAATGCACATACCTTCACAATTGCCAGGCGAACATTTTCCGGTAGAATTCCCCTCAATGCAACCGGAAGCAATTGCGTCATAAGCATGTGGCAGTCATGAGCTTTAGGTTTTGGAATTTTTTGTCTTCCATATTGACGATTCCCTTTGTATTCGACGAGAAGCCAGTCGGGACCTTGATACTGAAAAGGACTTCAAAGAAGATTTCCTTCTCTTCCTTAGTAAGAGCGTAGCTGGCACGCCCTTGAAACTGCCCTGGATGCATGCCATCTCTTCCTTTATGATTTTCCTGGTCCTCCCGTGCTTCCGGTGTATCTTTTGACTTCCCATACAAGCCCAGGAAGCCTAGAATATTCACGCAGAGATTCTTCGTCAGGTGCATCACGTCGATTGCCGAGCGGACCTCATGGACTTCCCAGTAGGGTAGCTCCCAAAATATAGATTTCTTCTTCCACATGGGTAAGCGCTTATCAGGGACGTTAGGAACAGGTTGCCTGCCAGGACCCTTTCCAAAGATTACTTTTAAATCTTTGACCATATCAAATACTTCAGCTCCAGTACGGATGACAGGCTTCCCCCGAGGTTCTACCTTGCCATTGAAATGCTTGCCTTTTTTCTTTAAGGGATGATTGGGCGGAAGAAAACGACGATTGTACGGGTACACATTCTTCCTACATTTGTCCAGATATATACTTTCTGTCTGATCCAAACAGTGCGTGCATGCATTGTATCCCTTGTTTGACTGTCCTGAAATGTTACTAAGAGCAGGCCAATCATTGATGGTTACGAAAAGCAACGCTCGAAGGTCAAATTCCTCTTGTTTGTGCTCGTCCCACACACGTACACCTGGTTCGGCCCACAGCTGTAATAGTTCATCAACTAATGGCCTTAGGTACACATCAATATCGTTGCCGGGTTGCTTTGGACCTTGGATAAGCACTGGCATCATAATGAACAACCGCTTCATGCACAACCAAGGAGGAAGATTGTAGATACATAGAGTAACGGGCCAGGTGCTATGACTGCAACTCTGCTCCCCAAAAGGATTCATGCCATCTGTACTCAGACCTAACCATAAGTTCCTTGCGTCAGCTGCAAATCTCGGGAACTCTCTCTCGATATTTCTCCACTGCCAACCATCAGCGGTGTGCCTCAACTTATCGTCTTTCATACGATCTTCCATGTGCCATCGCAACAACTTCGCATGATCTTTATTCCTGAACAGACGTTTCAACCGTGGTATTATAGGAGCATACCACATCACCTTGGCAGGAACCCTCTTCCTGGGTGGCTCGCCCTCAATATAACCAGGGTCATCTTTTCTGATCTTATACCGCAATGCAGTGCATACCGGGCATTTATCCATATTCTCGTACTTCTCACCGCGGTAGAGGATGCAGTCATTAGGGCATGCATGTATCTTCTGCATGTCTAATCCTAGAGGGCAGACAAGCTTCTTTGCTTCGTAGGTGCTGGCGGGCAATTCGTTCTTTCTTGGAAGCATCTTCTTCATCAGTAGCAGCAACTTCTCGAATGATGAGTCAGTCACACCGGTCTCTGCCTTCCACTTCAGCAATTCCAGTGTGCTACCCAGCTTCTTCTGGCCATCTTCACAAGTTGGGTACAACAATTTGTTGTGGTCCTGTAACATCTGCTCGAACTGCAACCTCTCCTTTTTTGTGTCGCAACCTTGCCGTGCATCAGAAATGACCCGACCAAGATCATCAGCGGGCTCATCTGGTTCCCGTTCTTCATCCTGGTCTTCTTCTTCATTGTCTTCCATTGCGGTATCAGCATACTCAGGGAACATAGATCGGTAGTTGTCATCATCGTTCTCTTCTTCTTCATCGTCGTCTTCCATCATAACCCCTCTTTCTCCGTGCTTGGTCCAAACATTATAGCCCGACATAAAACCGGACCGAAGCAGGTGGCTCGGAATGACTCTTGAGGAAGTGTAATCCTTCTCATTCCGACATTCAACACATGGAAAAAACATATAGCCACCACCATGCTTGTTCGCATCGGCTGCATCTCGAAAAGAATGCACGCCTTCTCTGTAAGCGGCTGTGCATCGATCACCGTAAATCCATGGATGGCTCATCTGTGTTATACGACAGTATATCAAATACAATCACGATCCTAAAAATTAGTACCGCACGGTCTAAACGAGGAAATATAGTTGCTAACCTTTTAGAATAAGTAGAAATAAAGAAGAAGAGGTTTAAGCGTGGCTCAGGCATCTCATATCGTAGTTGTGTTCGGTGAACTGAAGCGGCATCGCTCTAACACACATTTCAACAAACACCTCTACTGCATAAAAAAAAGTGGAGAGCTTGCACACACCCACAATCCTCCATCCAAGAAAAATGCAAGGAAGAGGGGAGAGGGGGGCTGTGCTATATATAGGCAGAGGACTTTAGTCCTGGTTTGAGACACACACCGGGACTAAAGGTGGTGCACATGTGGGTTGCACACCGCGTAGCCCTTTAGTCCCGGTTTGGGACACAAACTGGGACTAAAGGCTCCTTACGGGCCGGGACTAAAGCCTCGAGGGAGGCATTGAGATTTGGGGCGACGTGGCCGGGCCTTTAGTCCCGGCCTAGCGGCAGGCCGGGACTAAAGGGTCCCGGCCAAAGGCCCGTTTTCCACTAGTGGTTTTAAGCTTTGTACACATTTGTATTAGAGCTAGGACAAAGTTAATACAGTTATTTTAGGACAAAGGGAGTATTTGATAAGTCATCTCAAGACTTGACTCGTAGGAAAGTAATCCAAGAAAAATCATGCATAAGTGATCTACAACACATAGTGATAGTGGACACTAAATTGGGAAGCTCTTGTTCTCTTCTTAGTCCTGGGACGTCGATTTGTAGCAAGAAGTTAAAACAATTGGCTAAAGATAACCTTAATCATGTATTTTATTAAATAGAAAAAACAGTAACGGACAATAAGATTTTATTATTCCAATAAGGAATCCATATCTCTATAAAAAATACTTTTTACAAGATTTAATGGTCCATATCTGTCCAAGGATCACTTCAAGGAAAAAAAATCATAGGAATCAACTAATCTAGCAGCCATAAAAAGAAAAAGTATCATGTTCTCAGAAATCCAATGGACTAAGAATGAGGAACCAGAAATTGCTACACAGAATTGCATGAGACATTTGATATTTTTTTACAAGATTCAATGATCAACTACAGATATGTAGGCCCATGGTGTTACCATTCATCCACAAGTACTCACTTAGTTCCTAAATTTAATACCTTTTAGAGATTCCACTATGAACTATATACGAAGGAAAATGAATAAATCTACACTCTAAAATATGTCTATATACATTCTTATGTAGTCTGTAGTGAAATCGCTAGAATGTGTTATATTTAGAAACAGAGGGAGTAGTTCATACACTTCAGCCTTCTCTTTGTTCAGTCTGCTATTCCCATATATCCTCTACCATAACATTGATCCCATGAATACATGTCATAGTCCATGCTTCTCCTAGCGAGACAATCCTTGTACCCAATTCTAGTTTTATAATACATTCCCTACGCTTTTGGCATATCCCCTAATGGATTTCTGAAGGGGACCTACAACATCGATCTGGCGGATTGGATCCAACCATTGCTCTGAAAAACATAATTGCTATGTGAGCTTCTTGCGTAACTAAAAAAAGTATCTACTCTATTTTTTTATCAGCAATGATACGCGGCCCTTGACACTAATCTAGAAACAATCAATGTTCATCTCTAAACTTCTCCTTGTTCAGAGTTTACCTCTTCTTTAATACGAAAATCCATGGCTATCAATTTCACCATATCCTCCAAATTAGGAAAACCACAAATTGAAAGATTAGACCAATAATGTTTTATTTCACACATAGATCAGGGAGGAACTTATGCTCTAAGTGGATCCAAACAGAACCACATCACGCAGAAGCTAACACTATATCAATCTCCATTTTTCTTCCTCTGACCGCTACACTCGAAGCTCTTGTTCTACGATCAATTTGACCAACTACTCTACGCGGCGTGTCCAAGAGATACTAAGGTACTTAACTGTTAAAATAGTTGACCAATTCTTTTCTTATATTGTAGAACGTATGAGGTTATACAAATCATATCTTTCTCAACATAAAAGAAGAATTGTGAAACGATGCACACTTTACTCATCAAGAGATTACACATATATATACACCAAAGGTCACCACCAATCCCTACATGCAGGGATATGGAGGAGGTGGTGCGGCAGTCATCCCCAAGACTAGGTATGGTGGTTACAGTGGATAAGTACAAGGAAACGTTATGCACAAGGAACGTAACAACTCAACACCCCCCACAGTCCGAACGTCGCTGGAGAGGACGTTGAGACTGGCTCGGAAGTCACAAAACACCGATGAAGGTAGTCCCTTGGTGAAGATGTCGGCAAACTGCGAAGTAGTCGTAACGTGCAAGACCTTGGCCTCGCCAAGAGCAACGCGATCACGGACGAAGTGAAGATCAATCTCAATATGCTTCATCCGTTGATATTGTATTGGGTTGGAGGAGAGGTATACGACACCGGCGTTGTCGCAGTAGACGACGGTAGCTCGACGCGGGGGCGATGAAGCTCGGCAAGAAGCTGGCGGAGCCAGCAAGACTCGGTGACGCAGTTGGCCACAACCCGGTATTCGGCCTCGACACTAGAACGGGAAACCGTCGGCTGGCGCTTGGACGACCAGGAAATGAGATTGGAGCCGAGGAAGACACAGAACCCAGACGTGGATTTGCGAGTGTCGGGGCACCCGGCCCAGTCGGCATCACTATAAGAGATGAAGTTGTGGGACGAGGAGCGAAAGAGCTGGAGACCATAGTGAGTAGTGCCGCGAAGATAGCGCAAGACCCGTTTGATCAGCTGATAATGGGAATCAAGTGGAGCGTGCATGAACAAACAGATCTGCTGAACGACATACGTGAGGTCTGGCCGCGTGAGAGTGAGGTATTGGAGTGCGCCGGCGATACTACAATATTTTGTGGGATCGGAGAAGGGGGTGCCAACCGCACTCGAGAGCTTAGAGCGGGTGTCAATCCGGGTGGAGACGGGATGGCAATTGAGCATGTTGGCACGATCCAAAACCTCAAGGGCGTACTGTTCCTGTGACAAGAACAACCCGACAGTGTTGTGATGCACGTTGATGCCGAGGAAGTGGTGAATGTCGCCGAGATCGCTCATGGAGAACTCGCGAGAAAGCGAGGACACAAGCGAGTCGAGGAGGGAGGTGTTGCTGGCGGTCAAGATGATGTCGTCGACATACAAAAGGAGATATGCCATGGAGGAATCTCGGCGAAGAATGAAGAGCGAGGTGTCACACTTGGACGAGACAAAGCCAAGCGTGTGGAGAAACCGAGTGAAGCGAAGAAACCAAGTCCGGGGAGCCTGCTTGAGGCCATAGAGGGACTTGTTGAGGCGGCAGACGTGTGTGGGATGAGTGGTGTCGACGAAGCCGGAGGGCTATTGGCAATAGACCGTCTTAGCGAGATTGCCGTGGAGGAAGGCATTCTTGACATCCATTTGCCGGAGTGGCCAATTGTTGACGGTGGCAAGGCTGAGCATGACGCGGATTGTAGCGGGCTTGACCACGGGGCTGAAGGTCTCCCCATAGTCAACGCCAGCCTGCTGTGTGAAACCCCGAACCACCCATCATGCCTTGTAGCAATCCAAGGAGCCATCGGGACGGAGTTTATGACGGAAGATCCATTTGCCGGTCACCACGTTAACACCTGCAGGACAAGGCACCATAGACCAAGTGTCATTCTGTATTAGTGCATTATACTCATCCAACATTGCGTCGTGTCAATGGGGATCACGGAGGGCGGCGCGGTAGGAGGAGGGAAGGGGCGAAGGGGTGGTGGTAACGGACAGGTCGAAGTGTTGCTTAGGCATGGTAAACCCACGTTTGCCCCGAGTGATCATGGGATGAGGGTGGTGGCGGGGAGAGATGGGCCCAGCAGCAGGTGGGAGTGAGGCAGGCGGTACAACAGCAGGAGAGCTGTGCGGGGAAACTGGTAGGATGGTAGGCGCCGAGGGAGACATAGGCCATGGTGGAGTGGTTGAGGAGGCCGAATCGGGCGAGCGAGCAGCGCGGGAAACTGCATGGTGTGCATGGGTGGTGGGGCTCGACGCGGGCGCGGCCGTGGAGGGAGGACGCGGTGGGTGCGCGGGGGAATCCAACACACGCGGGTCACGAGGCGTAGCAGGTGGGGGACCGGCAGGCGAGGCGAGGCCCAGTGCGCGCATGGGGGGGGGAAGCAGGGCATGCAGTGCATGGGGAGGCAGCGGTCGTGCGGGCGGGAAAGGTGCATGGGGTGCATGGGTAGTGGGGCCCAGAGGGCGCGGCGGGCGAGGCGCGGTGGGCGGGAGCGACGCCAGTTGGGTAGGCTCCATAGATCCGGTTGGAGCGGGGGGAACATGTGGGATTCGCGCCAGATTTTCTGCGACAGGAGACGAGGAGACGTAAGGAAAGGTGTGTTCGTCAAATACGACATGGCGAGAGGTGATAACTTTGCGAGACGAGAGGTCGAAGCAGCGATAGCCCTTTTGTTCGCGGGGGTAGCCAAGGAAGACGCAGCGGGCGGAGCGTGGAGATAGTTTGGGTGGCGTAGTGGCGGAGAGGTTTGGAAAGCAAAGGCAGCCGAAAGTGCCGAAGTGGTCGTAGGTGGGATGTTCGCCATAGAGAAGGAAGTGGGGGGTGAAGTCGTGGATGTCACGGGATGGGCGGATGTTGAGGAGGGTGGTAGCGGTATGGAGGGCTTTGACCCAAAATGGCGGAGGGAGGTGTGCTTGGAAGAGGAGAGTTCGGATGACATCATTAGTGGTGCGGATATGGCGTTCCGCTTTGCCATTTTGTGGGGATGTATGGGGGCAGGTAAGACGAAACATGATGCCATGGGAGGAGAAGAAGTCGCGGAGCACCGTGGTGAGGAACTCGCCGCCATTGTCGCACTGCAAACAACGAATAGTGACGTGATACTGAGTGAGAACGTAAGCGAAGAAGCGCTGCAAAGTGGCACAAGTATCGAATTTGGCACGAAGAGGGAAAGTCCGAGAGTAATGCGTGTAGTCATCCAAAATAACAAGATAGTATTTATAGCCGGAAAAACTAACAATGGGAGAGGTCCACAAGTCACAATGTAAGAGTTGAAATGGTGCGGTGGTGTAGGAAGTAGAGGTGGGGAAGGGAAGGCGTGTGTGCTTGCCTAACTGCCAGGCAGTACAAATGGGTGACGAGGGGGTTTTATTACATTGTGAAGGAACATCAAAGGGAAAATAAACTAGGGTGGAGGAGCTCGGGTGCCCGAGTCTCTTATGCCAAAGATCCGATGAAGTAGCGGCGAGGGCCACCGGCGTAGCACTATCAGGAGTGCCGGAGACGTTGGAGACGCGGTAGAGGTCACCGGAGCTATTGCACCTCAGAAGAACCACCTTGGTGCGAAGATCCTTCACGGAAAAACGAAAAGGGTCAAACTCCACAGAGCATAAATTGTCACGAGTGAATTGACACACGAAAATGAGGTTTTGGACAATGTTGGGGGAGAGGAGAATGTGAGTGAGGTAGAAGGGTCGAGAGGAAAGACGGGCGTTACCAACGGCGACGACCGGGAGGCGAGCCCCATTACCGACAATAATGTGGCGAGAATGAGACGCTAATAGAGGATGAGACTTGATCAGAATACCTGGGTCCCCGGTCACGTGGGAAGAAGCTCCTCTGTCCATGATCCACTCGGCATGAGGGGAAAGGCAGTCCCATATCTCGGTGCTGCGTGGTACATGGTCGTCGCGTCCCAAGTGGGAGGGGAGCCGGAGTAGGGGACGGGCGGCGCGGTCGACTAGATAACCGGGTAGGCATGCGTCGGGGCGCCGGGACGAGGAGCAAGGATGCCGGCCGAGTTGGGCGGGATCCACGGCGCACGGGGCGGCGGGAACGGCATCCCGACAGGGGTAAAGTACGCCAGCCAGGGCTGCTGATGGGAGCCGCACCCGCCACCGGGAGGGGCGTCACCGCGACCGCGTCCGCCACCAGCACCGCGGCCGCCGCCGCGGCCGGCATAGGGAGCGCCGCCTTGGTTGCCGCCGCCGCGCCCACCGCCAGGAGGGTTGCCACCACCGCGACCACCATCGCCACGATCCCCGCTGCCGCCGCGCTCATCATGGACGGCCAGCACGTGCGCGCCCTCAGCGCGTGCCTGCTTGTCGAGGGTGAGCTCCGCAAGGGCGAGGCGCGAGCGGGCCTGGGAGAAGGAGGGAAGAGGCACGATGGACTGGATGATGGCGGCGTGGAGCTCGAACTTTTTCCCGATGCCATCGAGCATCTGCAGCGTCAAGGTATGATCAGAGACGGGTTCGCGAACATCGGCGAGGGCGGCGGCGATGTTCTCCAGACGACGACAGTAGTTGTTGACGGAGAGGTCGCCGTGAACGCACGCCCGGAACTCCTGTCCGAGATGCATCGCGAGTTCCGCCTCGTTCGTGAGGAAGTACTCGTGGAGGCGCTTCCAGATGGTGTAGGCGGTGGAGTCAGTCAGGGCGACGACGTCAAGGAGAGCCCCGTCCATGGTGGCAAAGAACCACAACACGATTGTGTTTCGTCGTCGCGCCACTGCGGGTTGGAGAGGCGGTCGACCGCACCGTCCTCGACATGGTTTTTGGCGTGGTAGCGGGCGAGGATGAGGTTGAGGAAGTTGCGCCACCGGATGAAGTTTGTCCCATCAAAGGCCAGCTTGAAATCCACAACATCGGAGATGCTGGAAGGGAGGCGGGAGGGTGGTGGAGCAGGGAGGTTCTCAGCCGGGAGGAGCGCAGCCAGGGTAGTGGAGAGGGAGAGGGCACCGGGGACGGGTGGTGTAGAGGGGAGATCGGGAGAGAGAGTCGCACGGGGGCGATCCGGAGAGGCAGGGGCTGTTACGTCGGCAGCGGTGCCACGGGGTGTGGAGTTGGGTTGGGAAGACATAGATCAGTAGCTCTAGTACCAAGAAGAATTGTGAAACGATGCACACTTTACTCATCAAGAGATTACACATATATATACACCAAGGGTCACCACCGATCCCTACATGCAGGGATATGGAGGAGGTGGTGCCGCAGTCATCCCCAAGACTAGGTATGGTGGTTAGAGTGGATAAGTACAAGGAAACGTTATGCACAAGGAACGTAACAACTCAACATAAAATTCTGTATTCTCGTCCTCCACCTCTCACGTATACGACAATAATACTTTGTAGGTTAACTGTTAAAATAGCTGACCAAAAATACATTGTAACGTCATCCTCCTCTCACAAACACAACAATAAACATATGAGGCTCTACTGATTGTATCTTTCTCAAGATACAATTTAGGATTCTAGTGCTCTTGTACTTTTATGTATATTATAGAACCCTGAACATTAGGAGTAAGAGGGATGATATAAATTAGCATCAATCCTATGGCATGAAATACGAAAGTGCTTAAAATAGAAAATTTTCTATTTTTCTTAGATAGCATGTATGTTGCTCTGTTCGATAGCAGAAAGTTCAGTTGTGCTTTGTTTGAGAGCAAACCAAACATGTATGTTGTTTCTGTCTTTTTGATCTAATTCAGTTCTAAAAAACTAAAGATTTATGTTTTTTAGGGCCCAATTTTTTCAAAAAAATATGAGTCGATAGTTCGATAGCATGAGTGTTGCTCCGTTCAACAACACAGAGTTCAACTCTACTCTGTTGGAAATCAGAAAATTCAATTGTACAAAACTGAGCATGTATGATTATTCTTCATTTTGATCAAATTTGGTTCAATAGAACTGAAAATGCGTGTTGTTTCTGTCCTTTTGATCTAGACCTTTTTAAACTAAATTACACCATGAAGAAAGAACAAACCTGAATGTCGCGGTAGGCAATATTTAGTTCGGTATGTTACACCTTTCTAACAAAGTCTGAGATACAATATACTGTGATCTTGACAATATAATAAACTGCAATACATGCTTTGCTCCCGACATTCTTAACAACGACAAAAGTACTATAATTACCTTGTGAAAAATATGCAATTTCCCCAATAGAAAAATCAAGAAAACCATCTAATTTCTACAACCCAATTATTTGAGCATTTCTTGTGTTCTACACCCAATTGTTGGTGGTATGGCAAGAACATCGATGGGAAAAGAGCAATACTCCATCTGTCACGGTTTAGAAGATGTGCTTGGAAATTCTTTAGAACCTAGGTGGTTATTGATTGGCTGTGAGATGGGTTAAAAAATAGCATTCACACTCTGCAAGCATATAGAAGTAGTACAACTGAATACTAATTAGCCGCCAGAAATAAATGCAATGCACCTTAAACTTTTTCTATTATGAAAATGCAAGAAAAATTAACCGTGCCTTCTGAATTGTGACGAAGGGAAGACTACAAATGAACATTTGGCTTAAAAATCCAAGAAAGAAAGAGCAAGACTATTGACACACACGCTTTGAAGAGTACACCCACATGTCAAGCAAAAAACATTAGTCTAACTTTAATACTTATACATTTCCATAAAATCTGTCAAACTAATTGCAAGGTGCAAAGCCACAGACGCAGCTGCAATTGCTCGACCCTAACAAGGAAGAGGCTGGGATGATGGTGCGACATAGAAGGCATCAGTAGCAAAGGCGGACGGTGGCCATCAGCCCAGTAGAAGAGAAATAGCAAGCACACATGTGCGTGTAGATCAGTACCTTGTATCATGTGTGTGTGGTATCCTGAGCACCTGCACGTGCACCGCTGCAATAGCCGAACCTGCCTGGTCTGCTGGTCAGCTCCTGCTCCACTCGATCTTGCGCCATGTCGTGCTCCGCCCCATCGCCATGATACGTCTCAAACATATCTATAATTTTTGATGGTTTCACGCTGTTATCTTGTCAACTTTGGATGTTTTGTTTACCTTTTTTTATCTTTTTTGGGACTAACTTATTAATTCAGTGCCAAGTGCCAGTTTCTGTTTTTTCTGTGTTTTTGACTCTTTTCAGATCTGATTTTGGAACGGAGTCCAAACGGAATAAAACCCCGAAATAATTTTTTCCAGAATGGAAGAAGATCGGGAGGCTTGAGGGCCAAGGTAGTGGGCCCACAGGGGGCCCACAAGCCCTGTTGCCGCGGCCAGGGGGAGGCCGCAACAACCAAGCTTGTGGCCCCCCTCGCACTCCCCTGCCCTAGGTCTTTGGCCTATAAATTCCCTAAAATCCAGAAAAAATCAGGGCATCCACGAAAACACTTTTCCGCCGCCACAAGCTTCTGTTTCCACGAGATCTCATCTGGAGACCCTTCTCGGTGCCCTGCCGGAGGGGACTTTGGAGTTGGAGAGCTTCAACATCAACATCGTCACCTCTCCAATGACTCGTGAGTAGTCCACTTCAGACCTACGGGCCCGTAGTTAGTAGCTAGATGGCTTCTTCTCTCTCTTGGATCTTCAATACAAATTTCTCCACGATCTTCATGGAGATCTATCTGACGTAATCCTCTTTGGCGGTGTGTTTGTCGAGATCCGATGAATTGTGGATTTGTGATCATATTATCTATGAATTATATTTGAGTCTTTGCTGATTTCTTATATGCATGATTTGATATCCTTGTAAGTCTCTCTAAGTCTTGGGTTTTGTTTGGCCAACTAGATCTATGATTCTTGCAATGGGAGAAGTGCTTGGTTTTGGGTTCGTACCGTTTGGTGACCTTTCCCAGTGACAGAAGGGGCAGCAAGGCATGCATCATGTTGTTGCCATCAAGGGTAACAAGGTGGGCTTTTATCATAGATATGAGATTGTCCATCTACATCATGTCATCTTGCTTAAGGCGTTACTCTGTTCTTTTGGACTTAATGCACTAGATGCATGCTGGATAGCGGTCGACGTGTGGAGTAATAGTAGTAGATCCAGAAAGTATCGGTCTGCTTGTTTTGGGAGTGATGCCTATAGATATAATCATTGCCTTAGATAACATCACGACTTTGCGCGGTTCTATCAATTGCTCGATAGTAATTCGTTCACCCACCGTCTACTTGCTTTCATGAGAGAAGCCACTAGTGAACACTACGGCCCCCGGGTCTATTCACAACTATCGTTTCCACTTTCACTTTTACTTTGCTTGTTTACTTTGTTGCTTTCAGTTCTCACTTTCCAAACAATCTATAAGGGATTGACAACCCCTTCATAGCGTTGGGTGCAAGCTCTTTGTGTTTGTGCAAGTACTTGTGACTTGACGAGATCTTCCATTGGTTCGATACATTGGTTCTCAAAACTGAGGGAAATACTTACCGCCGCTGTGCTACATCACCCTTTCCTCTTCAAGGGAACACCAACGCAAGGCTCCAAGGCCGCGGGGAAATCCTTTGCATATTTGCCAAGGAAGTCCCTAAAGGCGTAGTCGTAGCAGTAGGATTCCTGGCGCCGTACCAGGGAAGGTATGTTCTCGCAGTAGCAGAAGAATTTCTGGCGCGGTTGCCGGGGAGGATCAAGTCAAGAACAGTCTCTCGTCAACGTGCTGATTTCTCGCGCAAGGAGGAGAGATCAAGTCATCTATCCAAGTAGGTGTCACAAACTCATCTCTTGCATTTATTTTTTTACCAGTTGCCTCTCGTTTTCCTCTCCCCCACTTCACATTTGCCACTTTCTTTTGCCCTTTGCCTTTCTCCTTTGCCGTTTTCATTTGCCTTTTTGCCGTTCTCCTTTGCCGTTTTCTTTTGCCTTTTTGCCGTTTTCCTTTGCCGTTTTCTTTTGCCCGCTTCACTCGCTTACTTCCTGCTCGTTTGTGTGTGGGATAGTCCATCAATGGCTAGACCCACTACTCCAAACGATACCCCTGAGAACGAAGTTCTCAATTTCAGGAATAATGAGGAAGAAAATTTAAAGGACGTTTGGTACTGGATTTGCAATGCTCAAAGTAGATCTACTCGTAAGCAATCGACTACCGTTCTTCTTCGCAGTTTTTATGTTGGAATCTCTCCTTGGAATAGGTATATCCTTGATACCATCGTAGGCGGGAATTTTTTGGGGAGCCATACTGTTGACTCCTATGGAGCTATCATGAATTTGGTAGGCTCACCCCTGCTCATGGTTAATGGAACCACCTTGACCTTGGAACACGTGATGCAAAGGCTTGACGCTATTGAAAAGAAAATTGCCACAATTGAACTTATTAAGGGTTTGGACAGGAAGATCCACAATCAAATTACTCAGTAAGGATCCAAAGTGGGAATGGTCTTGAAAAATTTAAGGGAGACGGAACCTATAGTTAATGATTCCTCTAGAATTTACAAACTAGAAGATGTCATAACCAACTTGGGTTCCGCTTTTGCCGCTGTGCAAAATACTCCAAATCTCACTCTCAAAAAGACCGTCAAGTCCGTTTTTGTTCCTAAAGCTAGTGGTGAGTCGTCCAATAAAGATGAAGATCTTAAAATGATAAATGATCACACTACTTGTTAGGGCATATTTCTCCTAAGTGGTTTTAGTGATTGATGACAATTGTTGTGCGGACTAATCTTGTGTCCTGAGCATTTCAGAATATTCTCCTCTAGGCACAAGATGACTCGACGCCCCTCAGAGGATCTCGAAGACGAATTTTCTTCTTCATTTCTCTTCCTAGTTTGAGTCATAGGAAAGTCTTCTTACCAAGAGGGGGTCCGCGTCGGAAAGGATTGGGTGGAATCCTCACACACACACCTCTTGCACCCACCCATATTTTAGCTTCAATGGAGCACCATTGTGTTTCCTTGCCTATGTGAAAAAGGGTAAGTGCTCGTACCGCTATACCAGTGGTAGTACCGCTGGCACAGCGGTAGTACCACTCTCAGAGTGGTAGTAAATTTTTACTACCGCTCCAGGAGCTGTACTACCGTCTCAGGTGCGGTAGTAAACATTTACTACCGCTCCAGGAGCGGTACTACCGCCTGAAGAACGGTAGTATTTTTTTACTACCGCTCCAAGGGCGGTACTACCGCCCTCAGTGCGGTAGCATTATTTTACTACCGCACCGACGGGACTTTTCTCGCATACTTCCCCACGGAGGGGGTGGCACGGTAGTACCCCCCGGTACTACCGTGGTTGGTAAGGAGCTGAGCGGTAGTACCGCTCCGTGGAGAGGTAGTACCGCTCTGGGAAGCGGTAGTAGCGCTCGAGGAGAGGTAGTACCGCTCGTGCATTTATGTGGTAGGTGGGTAACGGTTGGTTCTGCCCCACCTACTATATAAAGGCATCTCCTTCTTCCTTGAGCCTACCTTCAACCTCTCTAAGCTCCATTGTTGCTCCACAAGCTCATTTTAGCCCGATATCTCTCCCTAGCCAATCAACCTTGTTGATTTTCTAGGGATTGCTTGAGAAGGCCTTGATCGACACTTCCACCAAAGGATATTTGATTCCCCCTACTAATCCCTTGCGGATCTTGTTACTCTTGGGTGTTTGAGCACCCTAGACGGATGAGGTCACCTCGGAGCCACATTCCATTGTGGTGAAGCTCCGTGGTCTTGTTGGGAGCCTCCAAACTTTGTGTGGAGATTGCCCCAACCTTGTTTGTAAAGGTTCGGTCGCCGCCTTCAAGAGCACCTATAGTGGAATCACAGTACCTTGCATTGTGCAAGGGCGTGAGGAGAATACGGTGGCCCTAGTGGCTTATTGGGGAGCATTGTGCCTCCACACCGCTCCAACAGAGACGTACTTCCTGTCAAAGTGAAGGAACTTCGGTAACACATCCTCGTCTTCATCGGTTCCACTTGTGGTTATCTCTTACCTTTACTTTGTATTTGTTGGTGTTGTAGAGTATCTCCTACGTGCTTCGTTACTCGTTGCTAAGTAGCATAATATAGGTTGTCCTCCTAGTGCCATGTTAGTAAACCTTTATGATTGCTACTCCGTATTTATTTAGAAAAGCTAAAAATTGGTAGTTGCCTATTCACCCCCCTCTAGTCAACCATATCGATCCTTTCAATTGGTATCAGAGCCACGTCTCTTTATTAAGGGTTTCACCACCCGAAAAGTATGGAAGGCGAAGAGGGAGTTCCCCATGGGCAACCCAAGGCCATGGACTTGACTTCGTTCACAAGGGACGACTTGAATACGGATATGGCCGCCCTCAAGACGTCCTTGATGAACGAAGTCAAGACCATGCTTAAAGAGTTAATTGAGGGAATTAAAAGTCCACCCGAACCGGCGTTAGTGGTTAAACCCACCATCACCGATTCGGAGGCCAATTCCTCTAAGGAAGCGGCTAAAGGTATGCGACCTTCCTCATCTCTCGAAAAGGATGGGACTGGAACCTATGCCTCAGTTCCACCTCCCATGGTCTATGGAGGACCTGTTCCCACACCGCATCTTAATCCTGTTGGTCCTCCTCCTAAGCTTGTTAAGGGTGATTTTGTAACTGGGTGTTTTCTATTAAGTCTCATTTGAATCATAGCTCAACAAACTTATGGAGAATCATCGAGCAAGGCTACTATCCTCATGACCCAAGCAACATCACTCCAAGAGAAGAAGCGGACAATCAATATAATCACTCCGCATTGTTTACTCTACAGTCCGCAGTACCGCCTGAAGATCTTCCTCACTTGCGCCCCTTCTCTCTGGCCAAGGACTGTTGGGAGCACATTATGGTGCTATACAAGGGAAGCTCTAGCATTCAACGGTCAAACTATGAAGTGGTACTTGATAAGGCTGATGAGTTTGTAATGAAGGAAGATGAGGACCCTCGTCATCTCTATCGGAGGGTGACTCCTATTGTTGTTACTCTCAAGGATCATGGGAGCAAGGATGTGGATGACACATGGGTCAAGCGCAAGTTTCTTAAGGCCATCACGCCTTTCAATAAAGCCATGTCATCAGTCATTCGCCAACGACCAGATTTCCACTCCTTGTCTTCCAGTGAGGTGTTGGATGAATTCATTGCAATGTCAATCATGAACGAGACCGCTGACAATGACTTTGCTCGAGTTCGGTCAAAGACAGCTTCACCTAACCTTGCTTTGAAAGCAGAGGCTGCTTCTGAAGAAGAAGAGGAGGATGAAGAAGAGGAGATCTTCCCTGAAGACACTAAGTATGCTTATCACGAGCACATGGCTCTTGCGTCGAGGCAATTCTGGGGCAACAAGAGGAACTCAAGACCCAACTTCACCAAGAACAACTCAAGTGGGTTCAAACCCAAGCAACGAGTGAGGACATGCTATAACTATGGTAATGTGAGCCATTTCATGGCGGAATGTCCTTATGAGAAGAGGGAAGACAACGGAGGAAGCTCATTCGCAAGGACAAAACAAAGTCATTCCCAAGCAAGAACAACTTTGTCAAGAAACCCCATCCAAAGGGTATGGTGGCACTTGAAGAATACCCCTCCGATGATGATGATGATGATATGGTGGCAACTGCGACTGTCGCCATTGCCAGTCCTTCTACCAAGAAGGTGTCCCTCTTCAACATCCCCAACGATAATCACATCGCCAAGTTCCTCATGGCTAAAGGTATCACTCAGGTAACACCCAACATTAAGACCAACATCACTAGTGCTCCCTCATTGTTGAATTGTGTTGATGATAGTGATGTTGTGGAACTTAATGAGCATGATCTTGACAAATTTCTGTGTACTATCAAAGGAGAAACCAAGAGGCACTTTGTTGCCCTTTTGGAACAATTGGGTGAGGCTAATGACCTCATCAAGTCTCATGAGGAGACCATCTCCGAGATGCAAGGTCATAGTCGTGACTATGCCGATGAGATTGCTGAACTTTCTGTTGCTCTAGAAACAGAGCACACTCTTCGTTTGGCTCCTGAGGAGTCATACAACGATGACTGTGCTAAATTGCAAAAGAAGCTAGATCATGCTACTGTTCTTACTCGTATGCTTAAGTCTGAAAAGGATGCTCTTGGGGTTGACCATGACAGACTCAAAATGGAGTTTGACACACTTGACAAGGCTCACAAGGTCTTGAAAGGTAGTCATTTCTCCCTGAAAGATTCTCATGATCAACTTCAAGCAAAGCTTACCAAGGAAATCTCTACTTGTCCTCCTTTTGTTTTAATTGATAATGCTTGTACAACTAACCCTTGTTGTGAGCATGTACATCTTGTGGAGGAAAATGCCAAGTTGAAGGATAAACTTGAGAAGGGCCTTGTGTCATGCATCCAAGGCAAGAAGAGCCTCAATGACCTTTTGAGCAATCAAAAGGGTGTGGTAGGAAAGGAGGGGCTTGGACTTACATCTAAGTATAAAAGAAAAAGAAAGAACAGGAACAACAGATCCCCCACCCTCATGGACATCTTTGTCAAAGAGGGCGAAGGGACTCAGGAGGTGAACAGGAACAAGGTGGAAAATAGGAGCATCAAGAAGGGAAAAACCATTCCTACCAACACGGCCGGCAAACTAAATCCTTCCTATGTTTTATGTCGTGCTGGTGATGGGCATGCTTATGCCAGATTTATTGGTTCTTACTATGAGTACATTGAATGTGCTATTTGGGTTCCTAAGACCCTTGTCTCTAACATTAAAGGACCCATTCAAAAATGGGTACCTAAAACCAAGCCTTGATCTATTGCAGGAGTTTGCTTCCGGAGGGGTGTCATGGTTGCTCGATAGTGGAGCAACAAATCATATGACCGGAAGCAAGGACTTAGTGGTGGATGTGCATCCTTCCCCATCTATGCCCACCCATGTCCAATTCGCCGATGCATCATCGTCAAAGGTACTAGGATTTGGTAAGGTGGTCATCTCTAAAGATTTATCTATTGAGAAGGTCATGCTTGTTGAGTCCCTTGATTATAATTTACTTTCGGTTCGTCAACTGGGAATTATGGGCTTCTCCACATTCTTTAATCTTGATACTGTGGTCCTTTGGTGGAGCAAGACTCTTAAAGTAGCCTATGTTGGACATATCAAAAATGGTCTGTATGTGGTGAACTTTTCAAAGCGACCCACTAAGACTGCGACATGTCTAATGGCTAAAGTTGATGTGGGCTGGCTTTGGCATCGCCGACTAGCTCATGTCAATATGAGATCTTTGCAAAGTCTCCTTAAAGGGGACCATATTCGTGTACTAACAAATGTGAGTTTTGCCAGAGATCGTGTTTGCAGTGCCTGCATTGAAGGAAAAATCCATGAAACTACTCATCGTCCAACGACTCTTATTTACACTAAGAGACCGTTGGAGCTCCTTCATATGGATCTCTTCGGTCCCCCATCATTTGATAGTCTTGGGGGCAGAAAGTACTGCTTGGTGATTGTTGATGATTACTGAAGATACACTTGGGTATATTTCTTCAAGAGGAAGAGTGAGACTCAACAGACTGTTATCAACTTTGCTAATGAAGCTCAATGTCAACATGAAGCAAAGATTTTGATGATCAGAAGTGACAACGGCACCGAGTTCAAGAACTACACCTTGTATGAGTTTCTAGGTGATGAGGGAATAAAACATCAATATTCGGCACCATATACCCCTCAACAAAATGGTGTGGCGGAAAGGAAGAACCGTACACTCATGGACGCTGCAAGAACAATGATGGTGGAATTCAAATCTCCATATAACTTTTGGGCCGAAGCCATCAACACAGCATGTCATGCGTTCAATCGGCTCTATATCCGCAAAGGCTTGAACAAGACCCCATATGAGATTCTCACCGGAAACAAACCCAATCTCAAGTACTTCCGGGTATTCGGGTGTAAGTGTTTCATTCTCAAGAAAGGTGCACGTTTAGCTAAATTTGATTCTAGAGCACATGAGGGCATCTTTGTTGGTTATGCTACAAACTCTCATTCTTACCATGTCCTCAACAAGTCCACCGGACTCATTGAGGAGACGTGTAACATGGAGTTTGATGAAAATAATGGCTCCCAAGTGGAGCAAAGTGGTCTTTGTGATGTAGGTGATGAAATTCCTCCCCAAGCCATAAGAAGAATGGGGATTGGTCAAATACTCCCCATTGAGGAACCCCTTGTGGCCGAAGGAGAAGGACAATGCTCTACTCAAGTGGAGCCATCATCCTCACAAGTCCCACATGCTTCCGATGAACAAAGAGAAGACCCTCAACAAGTCGAACAAACTCAAGATCAAGACCAAGTGCCTAAAGATGGTGACGTGCCCCATGAAGTTCAAACACTCACCCAAGGTTCCGAACCGGCTCAAGATCAAGATCAAGTGTAACCACATGATCCAGACCAAATAGAAGCACAAGATCAAGAGAAAGAGCAGCCACAAGAACAAGGACAAACTAGTGAACCTGCTCAAGTCGAAGATCAAGTTGATCAGGATGCTGTCTCTCAATTCCCTTCTGCGGCGCCTAAAAGGGGTACTCGTGCCAAGGGAGGATCAAAATGCAAGGGCACGCAAAGCAATCAAGTAGATATTCCCCAGTTATCCAATGAAGAACTATTGGAGCATCGCGCAGCCAAGATTGCGAACAAGCTGAGAGTCAAGTCACATCTTATGAAGAATGTACTTGGTAGTTTGAAAAAGGGAGTATCCACTCGTCAAAAAATTTGGAATTATTGTGAGCATCACGCGTTTGTTTCGTATTGTGAACCTCAATAGGTACAGGAAGCGCTCGATGATGAGGATTGGCTTATGGCCATGCATGAAGAACTCAACAATTTCGAGCACAATCAAGTCTGGGATTTAGTGCCAAGGCCAAAGGAGGAACATAATGTCATCGGGACCAAATGGATCTTCAAAAACAAGCAAGATGCCAATGGGATTATGATTCGAAACAAGGCAAGATTGGTGTCTCAAGGCTACTCCCAAGTCGAGGGTATCGACTACGGTGAAACCTTTGCCCCTGTTGCTCGTTTAGAATCTATTCGCATGATGATTGCATTTGCTTCTCATCATAATTTCAAATTACAACAAATGGATGTGAAAAGTGCCTTTCTTAATGGTCCTTTAAATGAGTTGGTATATGTCAAACAACCCTCGGAGTTCGAACATCCCAAGCTCCCCAATCATGTGTACAAACTTAATACGGCACTCTATGGCCTTAAACAAGCCCCACGTGCGTGGTATGAGTATCTTACTAAGTTTTTACAAGATCGTGGGTTTGAAATTGGGGAGATTGATCCCACTCTTTTTACTAAGAGGGTCAAAGGTGATTTGTTCATATGCCAACTATATGTTGATGACATCATTTTTGGTTCTCCTAACGAATCTTTCAATGAAGAATTTGTTGCACTGATGACCGAGAAATTTGAGATGTCTATGATGGGTGAGTTGAAGTTCTTCCTCGGGTTCGAGATCAAACAAGGATTAGAAGGGACTTTCATTAAACAAGCCAAGTACACTCAAGACATGCTCAAGAGGTTTGAGCTAGAGGATGTCAAGCCGGTCAAGTTTCCCATGCTAACACGATGCAAGCTTGACAGTGATCCCAATGGTAAAGCAGTGTATCAAAAGGTATATCTCTCCATGATTGGATCCCTCCTTTATCTTTGTGCATCTAGACCAGATATCATGTTGAGTGTAGGGATTTGTGCACGGTTTCAATCCGCACCAAAGGAAAGTCATTACATGGCTGTCAAATGAATCTTTCAATATTTGGCTCATACCCCAAACTTTGGTCTATGGTATCCCAAAGGAGCAAACTTTAATGTAGTGGGCTATTCTGACTCAGACTGGGCAGGAGACTGTGTGGAGAGGAAGTCAACCTGTGGAGGATGCCAATTCCATGGTCGTTCACTGGTAAGTTGGTCTTCAAAGAAGCAGAATTGTGTATCACTATCCTCCACCGAAGCTGAGTATGTAGCAGCTGCAAGTTGTTGTGCCCAGTTGCTATGGATGAGGCAAACTTTAAAGGACTATGGTGTCACTTGTGACAAAGTGCCTCTGCTATGTGACAATAAAAGTGCTATCAAGATTTCTCTCAATCCGGTTCAACACAGCAAGACCAAGCACATTGATATTCGCCATCACTTCATTCATGAACATATCAAGCTAGGTGATATTGAGATTCACTTCATCAACACTGAAGAGCAACTTGCAGATATTTTCACTAAGCCCCTAGATGAAGCATGGTTCTGGGATTTAAGGCATGAGCTAAATATCATTGATTCAAGTAATGTGGATTGAAACTAGGCACTTTGCACCTCACTCTACATTACATCTTGCTCTAGATGTAGGCATGGACATAGGGGGAGTGTTGTTCTCTCAATGAACTTTCCCTCCCCCCATTATGCATAAATCGATCAAGTCTTTCACTTTGGCCATCACCAAATGGCACTTGTGCTTCAAATACGAGATATGGTCATGAACCCAAGGATAATTCTTCGCGGTGTCATACCATTTGTCTCAAACATAGGTGGCCTAGGCCACCGCCCTCTCCCCTGGAGTCTCTGTGTTGTTTCTCTTTCTTTCGGTGTGTCTTTCTTGCTTCCGTGTTTTGTTTTCTCTTGGCTTGATCATGTTTTTCCACCTCCTAAGGAGTAGAGAGCTCTTGTTGTGGCCATTTTGTGGCTTCAAGCACGGTACTACCGCCCCCAGCACGGTAGTCAAATTTTACTACCGCTGGGGGAGCGGTACTACCGCTCACCATGCGGTACTACCGCCCCCAGCACGGTACTAATTTTTTACTACCGCTGTGGGCGCGGTACTACTGCATGTAGAGCGGTACTACCGCGATGACTGCGGTACTACCGCACCGCCTCGCCCAGGGGACTATTTAAAGGGTCGGGAGGCCTTTCTCTTTTCCCCTCTGCCTCGAGTTCTTCCCTGTCTCTCTCTCCTCTCCTCAAAAACTGCCCTAAGGCATCGCCGGATCTCCCTATCCGGCCATCGTCCTCCGATTCCGACCAGTGGGACTCTTCCCCACGCGCCATGGACGCCGGTACTGCCCCTCATCTACAATCTTATGCTTTGTTCATTGATTAAATCTAGGGTTAGGGCATATGGTCTCATGGCATCGTGATTGGGATTTAGTGGCAGCTTTTTGGGTAATATGATTCCTTGCATAGGTGGTGTGTGTGCCTAGGCCTGCATAGGATCCAGATCTGCGGTTTTCAATCTACTCCACCAGTTTTTCCCTGTCAAATTTGCTTAGATCTGTGATTGGGCTGTCCCGTGCGGTACTACCGCCCCTCGTGGCGCGGTACTACCGCTACAGAAGCGGTACTACCGCCCTCTGGGCGGTACTACCGCTCCCAGAGCGGTAGTAAAACTTAACTACCGCTCCACCTATAGTACTACCGCTCCCCTTTGTGCACACACACTGATCTATTGTGTTTTATGGGGTTTTTGGTCTTTCTTGTTCATTGCCTTGACTTGTTTCTCCCTTCTTTCGTGTGTTTGTGTGTTGTTTGCGTGTCCCAGGTGGTGGTTCCCGTCGTTCCAACCCTTCTCGCACTGCCAGTCCAAGCGACCTTCCTCTGATCCGTCTGAAGGCTCCAATGCCCCCGAGCGCTCGTTCAAGAAGCCTGCTCCAAAGAAGCCCTGAGTCAACTGGAACACTATGCCGCTTGCCGAGTTCCAACACCGTCGCAAACTCAACCCATATGCCAACAATAGGGAGGATTTCCCTGGCAGTGAACAGTTTTGGACTCGCGATCAATTCTTAATCTATGAAGACGTTCTCAGATCAAAGAAGAACCTCTATGTCCTTGTGAAGTGGATAGATCTTGAACATTTGAGGAAGGACATGTCTTATTTTGGGGACGCCATTGCTATGGTGGAGCAACTTCAGATTGCGGACCTCATCTCGTTTCACCAGGATTTTGATATTTCCATTGTAGCTCACTTCTTTGCTACAGTGCACTTTCACCATGATGACGCTCGTACTATGACTTGGATGACAAATGGAATGTAGCTGACTGCTACCTAGAAATACTTCATGGATCTTCTTCAGGTCAGGGATGAGGGCCTCACTACTGCTGTTGGCTTGCGCCCCATGCCAAGGCTCAAGCCGCTCCAAAGGAGAAGCTGCTCCCGTACCTCTCTGTGAAGCAAACCCCCACTCCCGAGGTATCCTATGTCATGAACCCTTTCTTGGATGTGATGCACCGGATTTTTCGCAACACGCTGTTTCCCAGGGTTGGCAACAAGGACCAGGTGCACTCTTACCTGGTAGACATGCTTCTCATGTGTCAGAAAGCGAAGAATCGTCAATATCAGCCCCTTGGTGTTTCTCATGTCATGTGGACTGGACTCTACTCTACAGTCATTAACCGTAAGGTCCCAATCTACGGTCCCTACCTATTCTACTTTATCAAGGCTACTTGGACCAAGACCTTCCCCGGGGCTGACTTTGTTGCTCCTGATTGGGTCCCCCATGAGCCCATCAAGCTGCGTCACAAAGACAAATGGGCCAACACCTCCTCTTGTCAGGCTGCCCCACGGGATTCTGATGACGATCTGCCACGCGCTGAGGATGAGGCCCCTCCAGAGGCTCCTCGACAGGGTGATGGTTCGCACACATCTGCGGAACCGTCTTGGGCCACACGACTCACTCACAGGATGAAGACCCTGTTCTGTATGCAGGCCAAGGGCCAGTACAGCCCACATGTAGCTCAGAAGGAGAGTCGCCAGCGTGACAAGTTGATCATGAGGAAGCTTGACATACCCTTCTCCAGCGGTTCTGAGAGTGAGATCACCCCCGAGGCAGAATGGATGGAGAAGCATCGACTTCAGTGGGCTGCATCTGAGGAGGAGGAGGACACCGACGATGGCTCAGATGAGGAGTATCATGATGAGGAGGACAACGACTGATGTTTCTACC
The DNA here is from genome assembly GCF_904849725.1 of Hordeum vulgare subsp. vulgare. NCBI lineage: Eukaryota > Viridiplantae > Streptophyta > Magnoliopsida > Poales > Poaceae > Hordeum > Hordeum vulgare. Next base: position 465,709,190 of record NC_058519.1, read on the forward strand.
ACCTGGGTGTTAGGGATCCTCTCTGCCTTTTTGGTGTTTCGATGCCAAAGGGGGAGAGAGAGTAGGATTTGTTCATTCTCTAGTTTTTCTGGTCTATTGGTTTGATAAAACTTTGTTGCTTTTGTTCGCTACTTTTGCTTTATGGTTGAGACTGAGTCGTCAGGTCCTATCTTAATGTGAGATATATGTTTTATCATGCTTATCTTCTGTCTCAGTATTATCAGTTTTATCATTTTATTATTAACCTGTGAGACATAGTATCTTGTGCCAGTATTCCTTTGCTCGCATGCTTTGCCATGCTTCAATATTCTCCATCTCTCGTACGTATGTAGTAAGGATGGCTTAGTGTATATAATCTAGGGGGAGTGTTCTCTCTGTGGTTAGTTGTTAGTATGCACATACCCAGAGGAAACTAGCCACCTTGTGATATCTTTGAAGTTTGCATATGCCTATCTCTATTTTTTTGTGCAAATCCAACATTGTCATCAATCCACAAAAAAGGGGGAGATTGTTAGGGCATATTTCTCCTAAGTGGTTTTAGTGATTGATGACAATTGTTGCGCGGACTAATCTTGTGTCCTGAGAATTTCAGAATATTCTCCTCTAGGCACAAGATGACTCGACGCCCCTCGGAGGATCTCGAAGACGGATTTTCTTCTTCATTTCTCTTCCTAGTTTGAGTCATAGGAAAGTCTTCTTACCAAGAGGGGGTCTGTGTCGGAAAGGTTTGGATGGAATCCTCACGCACACACCTCTTGCACCCACCCATATTTTAGCTTCAATGGAGCACCATTGTGTTTCCTTGCCTATGTGAAAAAGGGTAAGCGGTAGTACCGCTGTACCAGCGGTAGTACCGCTAGCACAGCGGTAGTACCACTCTCAGAACGGTAGTAAATTTTTACTACCGCTGCAGGAGCGGTACTACCGGTCCAGGTGCAGTAGTAAACTTCTACTACCGCTCGAGGAGCGGTACTACCGCCTGAAGAATGGTAGTAGTTTTTTACTACCGCTCCAAGGGCGGCATTACCGCCCTCAGTGTGGTACTATTATTATACTACCGCACCGACGGGCCTTTTCTCGCATACTTTCCCATGGAGGGGGTGTCACGGTAGTACCCCCCGGTACTACCGTGGTTGGTAAGGAGTGGAGCGGTAGTACCGCTTCTAGGAGAGGTAGTACCGCTCTGGGAAGCGGTAGTACCACTCGAGGAGCGGTAGTACCGCTCGTGCATTTATGTGGTAGGTGGGTAACGGTTGGATCTGCCCCACCTACTATATAAAGGCATCTCCTTCTTCCTTGAGCCTACCTTCAACCTCTCTAAGCTCCATTGTTGCTCCACAAGCTCATTTTAGCCCGATCTCTCTCCCTAGCCAATCAACCTTTTTGATTTTCTAGGGATTGCTTGAGAAGGCCTTGATCCACACTTCCACCAAAGGATATTTGATTCCCCCTACTAATCCCTTGCGGATCTTGTTACTCTTGGGTGTTTGAGCACCCTAAACGGTTGAGGTCACCTCGGAGCCACATTCCATTATGGTGAAGCTCCGTGGTCTTGTTGGGAGCCTCCAAGATTTGTGTGGAGATTGCCCCAACCTTGTTTGTAAAGGTTCGGTCGCCGCCTTCAAGATCACCTATAGTGGAATCATGGTACCTTGCATTGTGTGAGGGCGTGAGGAGAATACGGTGGCTCTAGTGGCTTATTGGGGAGCATTGTGCCTCTACACCGCTCCAACGGAGACGTACTTCCTGTCAAAGGGAAGGAACTTCGGTAACACATCCTCGTCTTCATCGGTTCCACTTGTGGTTATCTCTTACCTTTACTTTGTATTTGTTGGTGTTGTAGAGTATATCCTACGTGCTTCGTTACTCGTTGCTAAGTAGCATCATATAGGTTGTCCTCCTAGTGCCATGTTAGTAAACCTTTATGATTGCTGCTCCGTATTTATTTAGAAAAGCTAAAAATTGGTAGTTGCCTATTCACCCCCCTCTAGTCAACCATATCGATCCTCTCACTACTTATGGTTTGAGCACCAAGGATGACTATACGTGATTCCATCACCTTATGCCTAGCTAAGGGCGTTAAACAATAGCGCTTGTTGGGAGGCAACCCAACGAATCTATCCATTTTTCCACACTTTCATAATTCTGTAATGATTGTGTTTTTTGTGTTTCTTTTTGCGTTTGTGCCAAGCAAAACCGTTATGATTAGTCTTGGGGATGATCGTTTGGTCATGCTGGAAAAGACAGAAACTTTCTGCTCACGGAAAGAATTTTCATTTTTTTTCTGTAAGAGATTTTGAGTTGATTCTTTTTTTCTGCTGATTTCTACACAAATTCTTCAGACTGTCGTAAGTTTTCAGAATTTCTGAAGTACCAGAAGTATACGAAGTATACAGATTTCTACAGACTGGTATGCTGTTAACAAATTCTGTTTTTGTTGAGTTGGTTGGTTATTTTGATGAAACTATGGATAGTATCGGGGGTATTAGCCATAGAAGATTGAAAATACAGTAACCCAAAATCAACATAAGTAGAATTTGAGTTTGCTACAGTACCTAAGGAAGTGGTGGTTTGCTTTCTTATACTAATGTTATCACGAATTTCTGTTTAAGTTTCGTGTTGTGAAGTTTTCATGTTTTGGGTGAAGTTCTTATGGACAAAAAGATAAAGAGTGGCAAGAGCTCAAGCTTGGGGATGCCCAAGGTACCCCAAGTTGATTCAAGGATGCCGTAAAAGCCTAAGCTTGGGGATGCCCCGGGAAGGCATCCCCTCTTTCGTCTTCAATCCATAGGTAACTTTACTTGGGGCTATATTTTTATTCACCACATGTTATGTGTTTTGCTTGGAGCGTCTTGTATCGTAGGAGTCTTTTATTTTTGTTGTGTCACAATCATCTTTGCTGCACACCTAGAGAGAGAGACATGCACTCGCCGTGATTTTGTCGAGCTTCACTTATATCCTTTGGTTAGACAATTCAGCTCACATGTGCTTCACTTATATCTTTGAGCTAGTTGATTTTGCTCTATGTGCTTCACTTATATATTTTAGAGCACGGCGGCGCATGTCTTGGTAGTTGATCTATGCTTTGAAATTAGTCTCAAAAGGGGTAGTTATCCAAAGGGATATGAAAACTTCCACCTTCATGTGCATTGAATAGTTAGAGAAGTTTGATTCATCTCAATTAGTTTTGAGTTGTGGTTATGGTAATATTGAAGTTATATTAGTAAGGTGTTGTGGATCTAGAAATACTTTTGTTGAAGTTAGTGATTCCCGTAGCATGCACGTATGGTGAACCGCTATATGATGAAGTATGAGCATGATTAGTCTATTGATTGTCATCCTTTGTGTGCCGGTCGGGATCGCGCAATGGTTTATACCTACCAACCCTTCCCCTAGGAGTATGCGTTGAATGCTTTGTTTCGATTACTACTAAAACTTTTGCAACAAGTATATGAGTTCTTCATGACTAATGTTGAGTCCATGGTTTAGATGCACTTTCACCTTCCACCATCACTATCTTCTTTAGTGCCGTGCAATTTTCGGCGGTGCACAAAACCCACCATTAGCCTCCCTCAAAATAGCCACCATACCTACCTACTATGGATTTTTCAAAGCCATTCCGAGATATATTGCCATGCAACTACCACCATGACATGTGCCACCACTTCTACATTGCCATTTCATGATCATAAGATAGCTAGCATGATGTTCCCATTGATGTCTATGCCATGGTAGATCATTGTCACGGTACACTACCGAGGGCATTTCATATAGAGTCATCATTGCTCTAAGTTCTGAGTTGTAAGTGTGATGATCATCATTGATGGAGCATTGTCCCATGTGAGAAAATAAAAGAGGCCAAAGATGCCCACCAAAAAAAGAGGCCAAAGAGCCCACCCAAAAAAAAGAGAGAAAAAGAGAGAAGGGACAATGCTACCACCTTTCCACACTTGTGCATGTTAAGCACCATGATCTTCATGATTGAGAGTCTCCCGTTTTGTCACCACCATATAGCTAGTGGGAAATTTTCATTATGTAACTTGGCTTGTATATTCCAATGATAGGCTTCCTCAAATTTGCCTTAGGTCTTCATGAGCAAGCAAGTTGGATAGACACCCACTAGTTTTCTTTAAGAGCTTTCACATAATCTTAGCTCTAGTGCATCATTTGTATGGCAATCCCTACTCATTCACGTTTATATCTATTGATGAGCATCTCCATAGCTCATTGATATGCCTAGTCAATGTGACAATCTTCTCCTTGTTTGTCTTGCAACCTCCACCACACTCCACACCACTTATAGTGCTAAAACCATGGCTCACGCTCATGTATTGCGTGAGAGTTGAAAAGGTTTGAGAAAGTAAAGGTGTGAAAACAATTAGTTGGCCAATACCAGGGTTGTGCATGATTTAAATTCATTGTGCAAGGATGATAGAGCATAGCCAGACTATATGATTTTGTAGGGATAACTTTCTTTTGGCCTTGTTATTTTGAAAGTTCATGATTACCTTGCTAGTTTGCTTGAATTATTATTGTCTCCACGTCAATAACAAACTATTGTTTTGAATCTAATGGATCAGAACATTCACGTCACATAAGAGGAGTTACAAAGGACATCTATGCTAGGTGGCATAAAAGCATCAAAAATTCATTCTTTATCACTTCCCTACTCGAGGACGAGCAGGAGTTAAGCTTGGGGATGCTTGATACGTCTCAAACGTATCTATAATTTTTGATGGTTTCACGTTGTTATCTTGTCAACTTTGGATGTTTTTTTACCTTTTTTATCTTTTTTGGGACTAACTTATAGAATTCAGTGCCAAGTGTCAGTTCCTATTTTTTGTGTGTTTTTGACTCTTTTCAGATCTGATTTTGGAACGGTGTCCAAACGGAATAAAATCCCCGAAATAAATTTTTCCAGAACGGAAGAAGAAAAGGAGGCTTGAGGGCCAAGGCAGTGGGCCCACAGTGGGCCCACAAGCCCTGTTGCTGCGGCCAGGGGGGAGGCCGCGGCAACCAAGCTTGTGCCCCCCTTGGAACTCCCCTGCCCTAGGTCTTTGGCCTATAAATTCCCTAAAAATCCAGAAAAATTCAGGGCATCCACGAAAACACTTTTCCGCCGCCGCAAGCTTCCGTTTCCGCGAGATCTCATCTGGAGACCCTTCCCGGTGCCCTGTCGGAGGGGACTTTGGAGTTGTAGGGCTTCTACATCAACATCATCGCCTCTCCAATGACTCGTGAGTAGTCCACTTCAGACCTACGGGTCCGTAGTTAGTAGCTAGATTGCTTCTTCTCTCTCTTGGATCTTCAATACAAAGTTCTCCATGATCTTCATGGAGATCTATCCGATGTAATCCTTTTTGGCGGCGTGTTTGTCAAGATCCGATGAATTGTGGATTTGTGATCATATTATCTATGAATTATATTTGAGTCTTTGCTGATTTCTTATATGCATGATTTGATATCCTTGTAAGTCTCTCCAAGTCTTGGGTTTTGTTTGGCCAACTAGATCTATGATTCTTGCAATGGGAGAAGTGCTTGGTTTTGGATTCATACCGTGTGGTGACGTTTCCCAGTGACAGAAGGGGCAGCAAGACACGCATCGTGTTGTTGCAATCAAGGGTAACAAGATGGGCTTTTATCGTAGATATGAGATTGTCCATCTACATCATGTCATCTTGCTTAAGGCGTTACTCTATTCTTTTGGACTTAATACACTAGATGCATGCTTGATAGTGGTCGACGTGTGGAGTAATAGAAGTAGATGCAGAAAGTATCGTTCTACTTGTTTTGGACGTGATGCCTATAGATATAATCATTGCCTTAGATAACGTCACGACTTTGCGCGGTTCTATCAATTGCTCGACAGTAATTCGTTCACCCACCGTCTACTTGCTTTCATGAGAGAAGCCACTAGTGAACACTACGGCCCCCGGGTCTATTCACAACTATCGTTTCCACTTTCACTTTTACTTTGCTTGTTTAGTTTGTTGCTTTCACTTCTCACTTTGCAAACAATCTATAAGGGATTGACAACCCCTTCATAGCGATGGGTGCAAGCTCTTTGTGTTTGTGCAGGTACTTGTGACTTGACAAGATCTTCCATTGGTTCGATACATTGGTTCTCAAAACTGAGGGAAATACTTACCGCTGCTGTGCTACATCACCCTTTCCTCTTCAAGGGAACACCAACGCAAGGCTCCAAGGCCGCGGGGAAATCCTTTGCATATTTGCCAAGGAAGTCCCTAAAGGCGTAGCCGTAGCAGCAGGATTCCTGGCGCCGTACTAGGGAAGGTCTGTTGTCGCAGTAGCACGCCACAACCTCAGCAATCCAAACCTCACCTTCACCACCGCACACATGCGCACAAGGAAGACATGTCCTCGTTGCTGCCACGTCACATCGGCTGGCCGGCCGAGAGGCGCCAAGGATCCAGAAACACTTTCGTTGCTTCCGAGATGGGCTCCCGCACGCCGCGCCAGCTCAAGAGGTTGGCGATGCTTTGCTTATGGCTGCATCTCTCTGGGTGTCCCTTCCGAGCTTCAGGCTATAGGTGGCCACTGCCTCCTTGTGGTCCCAATGCATGTTTCCTGGTGGTTCCCGTGCGCCACCAGCTCGCCGCGCAAAGAGGAGATGGGGTGGAAGGGGCACCATGAGGAGATGGTGATGGGGCAGGGAAGCACAAGCCCATGACAAGGTAGGTGTGGACGCCATCAGAATTTGAGACATGGGTCATGGACGCAACAATGCAATGATGGCTAGAAAGATGAGATGAGGACCTAGGGAAAGAAAGTGTGCCCATTATATAGGCACAACCGTGATGTAGCGGAGGAAATCGAGCCCTCTAGGACTAGACATGCGATGAGTAGCGGGCGGCCAAGAAGCTGATATGTGTGGCATGTAAGAAGTAAACATAATATCCTTTAAGGCTAGGTCAAAGCGGTGAGAACTGTGAACATCCAGTCAAAGCGGTGGACAGAAGAGTTCTCGGCTCTAGATCCGCGTGGGGATGCCACCACAAAGCTTTTCCATGCTCGTGGGAACGGATGAAGGCATAAGAACTTCATTCAGATGATCACAACCACCTCGGGGCTGGCAATTACCAGAGAGGACAAGGAGCGGACCCTTCTGGACCACTTCCAGGCTAACATCAGCATGCCTGCCCTGCGCACCAAGTCCATTGTCTGGGAGAACATCGGGATGCAGCGCCACGACCTATCAGCTCTGGACGCTCCATTCGATGAGGCGGAGATTAAGGAGGAGGTATTCTCCTTACCTTCGGTCAAGGCCCCGGGCCCCGATGGTTTCATGTGCGCCTTCTTCAAATCCTCCTAGGAGATCATCAAAGCGGATGTCGTGGCTGTGATGATGCGGCTCGCGAACCTGAGAGGCGACTGCACTAGCCTGATCAATTCAGCCAACATTATTTTTCTCCCGAAAAAAGTCGGCGCATCCTCGATTGGCGACTACCGCCCAATCAGTTTGATACACAACATCTCCAAGATCTTCTCCAAGCTATTGGCTAACCGGCTAGCCCCTCTGCTTCCGTCACTAGTTTCCAAGTGTCAGAGTGCCTTTGTGCAGAGACGGTGCATCCATGATAATTTGCTACACGTGCAAAACTTGATCAAAGAATTGCACCGCTCTTCAACGCCAGGCCGTTTCCTCAAGCTGGACATCTCCAAGGCTTTTGACTCTGTGGGTTGGGCTTACCTCCTGGAGGTGCTACAATAGTTGGGATTTGGACAGCGCTGGCGGGACTGGATCCGCATGACCCTCGCTTCATCTTCCTCTAGGGTGCTGTTAAATGGGGAGCCGAGAACCCCATTCACGCATGGAAAAGGCCTTTGCCAGGGTGACCCGTTGTCGCCTATGCTCTTCATTCTGGACATCGATCCTCTGCAACTTATGCTCCGGGCAGCTTCCCAGGACGGGATCCTTAAGCCCATCATGGCGCGGTCGGCCTCGTGTAGGGTTTCTATTTATGCGGACGATGCTGGCATCTTTGCTAACCCGGTCAAAGAAGAGATCAACGCCATCACTCAAATCCTTGCCTGTTTTGGGGATGCATCAGGCCTCATCACAAATGTCAGCAAGACCGAGGTGTTTCCCATTCGCTACCAGGACATTGCTCTCCTGGCCATCCTCTCAAACTTCCCGGCTAAGCTGGCATCGTTCCCTGGCCGATACCTGGGCCTCCCACTACATACCAGACGGCTTAGAAGGGTTGACTGTTAACCTCTTCTGGACAAGGCAATGGGAGGTTGCCGGGCTGGAAGGGGAAGAACCTGGCGCGACCTGGCAGGGTATCCCTTGCAAAGTACGTGTTGTGTGTCATCACAAATCATCACCTCACTGCGCTCTTGCTTCCAAGTTAGGAAATCCAGAAGCTCAATAAGATCACTCGTAACTTCATCTGGTGTGGGGAAGACTCAGAAAACGCGTTTGGCGGACACTCTCTGGTCAACTGGAAGACTGTCTGCCGGCCTAAGCCTATGAGGGGCCTGGGAATCACAGACCTCGAGATATTTGGTCGGGCGCTTCGAGTTCACTCGCCTTGGCTCATGTGTACTGATCCTGACCGCGAATGGGTGGGCTCTGCGGTTCCCTGCGATGAGACAGACATAGCACTCTTCAGATCTTCTACCACCATCTCCTTGCATAATGGGAGAAAATCCTTATTCTGGCACGACGACTGGAAAGGACGGGGCCCTCTGTCCCGGGCCTTCCTGGAGCTATTCAAAATTGCCACCAGGAAGCCGAGAACTGTGATGAAGGAGCTCGAGGAGGAAAACTGGATCATATCGGTGGCCCGTATTTCATCGCCTACCCACCTGTAGGATTTCATTGCCCTCACATCAGCTATCACTTAGGTTGCGTTGAACCCGGACCAGGAGGACTCCATCACTTGGCGGTGGACCCCAATGGCATTTACTCTGCTGCTTTAGCCAATGCGGCCCAGTTCTATGGATCCTACCCCAGGTTCTCCCCAACCAAGAATTGGGAGGCATACGCGGAGCCAAAATGCAAGTTCTTCGACTAGCTTGTGCTCCACGGGAAAATCCTCACGACCGACATGCTTTCCGTTCGTGGCTGGCCGCACGACCCTCGCCGTTCCCTTTTCCTGGGGGCACCGGAAACGGCTACTCTGTTGGAGAACGTTGCATGGGAAACAAAAAATTTCCTATGCACACGAAGACCTATCATGGTGATGTCCATCTATGAGAGGAGATTTGGATCTACGTACCCTTGTAGATCGCACAACAGGAAGTGTTAAGAAACGCGTTTGATGTAGTGGAACATCCTGGCGTCCCTCGATCCGCCCCACGATCCGTCCCACGATCCGTCCCACGATCCGTTCCGATCAAGTGCCGAACGGACGGCACCTCCGCGTTCAGCACACGTACAACTCGACGATGATCCCGACCTTCTTGATCCAGCAAGCAAGACGGAGAAGTATATGAGTTCTCTAGCAGCGTGACAACGCTCCGGTGGTGGTGAGGATCTACTCCTACAAGGCTCCGCCCGAGCTCCGCAGAAATACGATCTAGAGGTAAAGCTATGGTGTCTAGATCTGAGTTGCACGTGGCAAAAGTTGTCTCAAATCAGCCCTAAATCACCACTATATATAGGAGGGAGGGGGAGGAGGCTTGCCTTGAGGGCCAAGCCCTCAAGGGTGCGCCGGACAAGGGAAAGGAGGAGTCCTACTCCAATCCCACTCCAACTAGGATTGGAAAGTGGAGTGCTTCTCTTCCTTCCCACCTCTCCTTTTTTTGTCTTTCTTTGGTTTTCTTTCCTTGATCATCATTATTAGAGCATTGTTCCCATGTGAGTAAAAATGAAAAGAGGCCAAAGAAGCCCCCAAAAAAATGAGAAAAAAGAGGCCAAAGAGCCCAAACAAAAAAAATGATGAGAGAAAAAGAGAGAAGGGACAATGCTACTATCTTTTTCCACACTTGTGCTTCATAATAGCACCATGTTCTTCATGATTGAGAGTCTCTTGTTTTGTCACCTCCTTATACTAGTGGGAATCTTCATTATATAACTTGGCTTGTATATTCCAATGATGGTCTTCCTCAAAATTGCCCTAGGTCTTCGTGAGCAACCAAGTTGGGTGCACACCCACTACTTCTCCTTTTGAGCTTTCACACACTTATAGCTCTAAGTGCATGCCTTGCATGGTAATCCCTACTCATTCACATTTATATCTATTGATGGGCATCTCCATAGCCCGTTGATACGCCGAGTTGATGTGACCATCTCCTCCTTTTTGCCTCACAACCTCCACCATACTCTATTCCACCTATAGTGCTATATCCATGGCTCACGCTCATGTATTGCGTGAAAGTTGAAAAGGTTTGAGAAAGTAAGAGTGCGAAAACAATTACTTGGCCAATACCGGGGTTGTGCATGACTTGAATTCATTGTGTGGGGATGATGGAGCATAGCTAGACTATATGATTTTGTAGGGATAACTTTCTTGGGCCTTGTTATTTCGAAAGTTCATGATTACCTTGCTAGTTTTCTTGAAGTATTATTGTTTTCATGTCAATAGCAAACTATTGTTTTGAATCTTATGGATTTGAACATTCATGCCACATGAAAGAAGTTACAAAGGACAAATATGCTAGGTAGCATTCCACATCAAAAATTCAGTCTTTATCACTTGCCTACTCGAGGACGAGCAGGAGTTAAGCTTGGGGATGCTTGATACGTCTCCAACGTATCTATAATTTTTGATGGTTCCATTCTATTATCTTGTCAAACTTTGGATGTTTTGTATGCATTTTATATCTTCTTTAGGACTAACTTATTAACACAGTGCCAAGTGCCACTTCTTGTTTTTTCCGTGTTTTTGACCTTTTTCAGAGGAGAATATCAAACGGAGTCCAAACGGAATAAAACCTCTGAAAAGATTTTTCCGGAACAAAAGATACTCAGGGAGCTTGGGAACCAAGGCAAAGGGTCTCGGGGCAGGCCACAAGCCCCCTAATCGCGGCCTGGGGGGGGGCACGCCTAGCAGGCTTGTGGGCCCCCCGTGGCTCCTTCGCCCTACTTCTTCCGCCTATAAATCCCCGAAAAATCTGAAACCACGAGAGAGAGCAACGAAAATACTTTTCCGCCGCTGCAAGCTTGTATCTCTGCAAGATCCCATCTAGGGCACATTCTGGTGCCCTGCCGGAGGGGGGATTCGGACATGGAGGGCTTCTCCATCAACACCATTGCCTCTCCGATGATGCGTGACTAGTTTACCACAGACCTTTGGGTCCATAGCTAGTAGCTAGATGGCTTCTTCTCTCTCTTGGATCTTCAATACAAAGTTCTCCATGAACTTCATGGAGATCTAGCCGATGTAATCCTCTTTTGCGGTGTGTTTGTCGAGATCCGATGAATTGTGGATTTATGATCAGATTATCTATGAACCTTATTTGAGTTTCTTCTGATCTCTTATATGCATGATTTCATATCCTTGTAATTCTCTTCGAGTTCTGGGTTTCGTTAGGCCAACTTGATCTACTTTTCTTGCAATGGGAGAAGTGCTTGGTTTTGGGTTCATATCGTGCGATGTCCTCACCCAGTGACAGAAGGGGTAGCGAGGCACGCATCGTGTTGTTTCCATCAAGGGTAAAAATATGGGGTTTATATCTATTGCACGAATTTATCCCTCTACATCATGTCATCTTGCTTAAGGCGTTACTCTGTTTGTTATGAACTCAATACACTAGATGCACGCTAGATAGTGGTCGATTTGTGGAGTAGTAGTAGTAGATGCAGAAAGTACCGGTCTACTTGTCTCGGACGTGATGTCTATATGTATAATCATTGTCTTAGATATTGTCATGACTTTGCACGGTTCTATCAATTGCTCGACAGTAATTCGTTCACCCACCGTAATATTTGCTATCATGAGAGAAGCCTCTAGTGAACACTATGGCCCCTGGGTCTACTTCACATCATATTTGTAGCTCTACACTTTTAGGGGCTGTTTGGTTCCCAGCCTAAGGTTGCCACGCCTAACCTTAGTCATGCCACAATACCTTAGGCATGTGTTTGGTTCATTGGCACACTTGTGGCTTGCCACACATTTTTAGTTATATGGTCCACATGTCATACACTTATTTTTTTGCCAAATCTTGCCACACTTGTGGTGTCCATTTTGTTAGCCACACTTTTTGTGGCAGCCACACTTTGCCTAAGGTTAGTTGTGGCAAAGTTAGTCATGAACCAAACAGACCCTACTCTGTTGCACTTTCCGCCTTCAGACCTCACCTTGCAATCAATCGTGAAGGGATTGACAACCCTTTTGTAGCGTTGGGTGCAAGTTTGCTCTTTTTGCGCAGGTACTTTGCAGACTTGCCTTGATACTCCTACTGGATTGATACCTTGGTTGTCAAACTGCGGGAAATACTTACTGCTACTGTGCTGCATCACCCTTTCCTCTTCACGGGAAAAACCAATGCAATCTCAAGAGGTAGCAGCCCCCCTCCCGGTGAACTTCCGGAACCCATTCGTCATTCCCGGTACAATCCCGATAATGCCCGAAAACCTTCCGGTAATAAAATGAAGTCATCCTATATATCAATCTTCATTTCCCGACCATTACGGAAACCCTCCTGACGTCCGTGATCTCATCCGGTACTCCGAACAACATTCGGTAACCACACATATAACTCAACTATACTAAAACATCGCCGAACCTTTAGTGTGCAGACCTTGCGGGTTCGAGAACTATGTAGACATGATCCGAGGCACTCTTCGGTCAATATCCATAGCGGGACGTGGATGCCCATATTGGATCCTACATATTCTCCGAAGATCTTATCGGTTGAACCTCAGTGTCAAGGATTCATATAACCCCATATGTCATTCCCTTTGTCCTTCGGTATGTTACTTGCCCGAGATTCAACCCTCGGTATCCGCCTACCTATTTCAATCTCGTTACCAGCAAGTCTCTTTACTCGTTCTCTAATATAAGATCCCGTGACTTACACTTAGTCACATTGCCTGCAAGGCTTGTGTGTGATGTTGTATTATCGAGTGGGCCCCGAGATACCTCTCCGTCACACGGAGTGACAAATGCCAGTCTTGATCCATACTAACAGAAAGGACACCTTCGGAGATACCTGTAGAGCACCTTTATAGTCACCTAGTTACATTGTGATGTTTGATGCACACAAGGTATTCCTCCGGTGCCAGTGAGTTATATGATCTCACGGTCATAGGAACAAATACTTGACACGCAGAAAACTATAGCAATAAAACGACACGATCAATATGCTACGTTCATAGTTTGGGTCTAGTCCATCACATGATTCTCCTAATGATGTGATCCAGTTATCAAGCAACAACACTTTGCACATAGTCAGAAAACCTTGACTATCCTTGATCAACTGGCTAGCCAACTAGAGGCTTGCTAGGGACATTGTTTTGTCTATGTATCCACACATGTATCTATGTTTTAACTCAATACAATTATAGCATGGATAATAAACGATTATCTTTAAATAGGAAATATAATAATAACTATTTATCATTGCCTCTAGGGCATATTTCAGACAGTCTCCCACTTGCACTAGAGTTAGTAATCTAGTCCTCACATCGCCATGCGATTTACATTGTAATAAATCGAACACCCATAAAGTTCTCGTGTTGATCATGTTTTGCCTGTGGAAGAGGTTTAGTCAGCGGGTCTTCTACATTCAGATCCGTGTGCACTTTGCAAATATTCACGTCCTCTCCTTCGACGTAGTCGCGGATGAGGGTGAAGCATCGTTTGATGTGTCTGGTCTTCTTGTGAAACCTTGGTTCCTTTACTAAGGCAATGACACCAGTGTAGTCACATAACAGAGTTAATGGATCTAGTGCGCTTGGCACAACTCCAAGATCTGTCATGAACTGCTTCATCCAGACACCCTCCTTTGCTGCCTCCGAGGCAGCCATGTACTCCGCTTCACATATAGAATCTGCTAAGACGTTCTGCTTGCAACTGCACGAGCTTACCGCACCCCCATTAAGAATAAATATGTATCCGGTTCGTGACTTAGAGTAATCTGGATCGGTGTCAAAACTTGCGTCGACGTAACCCTTTACGACGAGCTCTTTGTCACCTCCATAAACGAGAAACATTTCCTTAGTCCTTTTCAGGTACTTCAGAATATTCTTGACCGCCGTCTAGTGATCCACTCCTAGATTACTCCGAAACCTGCCTGCCATACTTATGGCCAAGCTGACGTCTGGTCTAGCGCACAACATTGCATACATGATAGAACCTACGGCTGAAGCGTAGGGGACAAAACTCATTTGTTCTCTATCTTCCGCAGTTTCTGGGCACTGAGTCTTACTCAATTTTATACCTTGTAATACTGGCAAGAACCCTTTCTTGGACTGATCCATTTTGAACTTCTCCAAAACTTTATCAAGGTATGTGCTTTGTGAAAGTCCTATCAGTTGTTTCAATCTATCCCTATAGATCTTAATGCCTAGAATGTAAGCAGCTTCTCCTAGGTCCTTCATAGAGAAACTTTTATTCAAGCAATCCTTTATGCTCTCCAAAAGCTCCACGTTGATTCCAATCAGCAATATTTCATCCACATATAATATTAGAAACACCATAGAGCTCCCACTCACTTTCTTGTAAATACAATATTCTCCAACCACTTGTATAAACCAAAATGCTTTGATCACCTCATCAAAGTGTTTATTCCAACTCCGAGATGCTTGCACAAGTCCATAAATGGATTGCTGGAGCTTGCATACTTTGTTAGCATTCTTCGGATCGATAAAACCTTCGGCTTGCATCATATACAACTATTCCTCAAGAAAACCGTTAAGGAACGCCGTTTTGACATCCATCTGCCAGATTTCATAATCGTAAAAGGCAGATATTGCTAACATGATTCGGACGGACTTAAGCATCGCTACCGGTGAGAAAGTCTCATCGTAGTCAACTCCTTGAACTTGTGAAAGACCCTTTGCCACAAGTCGAGCTTTATAAACGTTCACATTACCGTCCGCGTCCATCTTCTTCTTATAGATCCAGTTGTTCTGAATAGCCTTGCGGCCTTCAGGTAGTACTCCCAAAGTCCACACTTTGTTCTCGTACATGGATCCTATCTCGAAATTCATGGCCTCCTCCCATTTGTTGGAATCCGGGCCCACCATTGCTTCTTCATAATTCACAAGTTCGTTGTTGTCCAACAACATAATTGTTAAGACAGGATTACCGTACCACTCAGGAGCAGTATGTGATCTTGTCGACCTGCGAGGTCCGATATCAACTTGATCCGAAGTTTCATGATCATCATCATCAACTTGCTCCTCAAGTGGCGCCGCAACAACATGGGTTTTTCCTTGCCCTGTGCCACCATCTAGAGGGATTAGAGGTTCGACAACCTCATCAAGTTCTATTTTCCTCCCACTCAATTCTTTCGAGAGAAACTCCTTCTCAAGAAAAGCTTCGTTTTTAGCAACAAACACTTTGCCCTCGGATTTGAGATAGAAGGTATATCCAACTGTCTCTTTTAGTTAACCTATGAAGGCGCACTTTTCCGCTTTGGGTTCCAGCTTTTTAGGCTAAAGCTTTTTGATATAAGCATCACACCCCCAAACTTTAAGAAACGACAACTTTGGTCTTTTGCCTTACCACAGTTTGTATGGTGTCATCTCAACGAATTTTGATGGTGCCCTATTTAAAGTGAATGCAACTGTCTCTAATGCATAACCCCAAAACGATAACGACAAATCGGTAAGAGACATCATAGATCGTACCATCTCTAATAAAGTACGGTTACGACGTTCGGACACACCTTTACGCTGTAGTGTTCCAGGCGGTGTCAACTGTGAAACAATTCCACATTGTCTTAAGTGAGCACCAAACTCGAAACTCAGATATTCAGCCCCACGATCAAACCGTAGGAACTTGATCTTCTTGTTACGATGATTTTCAACTTCACTCTGAAATTGCTTGAACTTTTCAAACATTTCAGACTTGTGTTTCATCAAGTAGACATAACCATATCTACTCATATCGTCAGTGAAAGTGAGAAAATAACGATATCCGCCACGTGCCTCCACAGTAATCGGACCGCACACATCGGTATGTATGATTTCCAACAAGTCACTTGCATGCTCCATTGTTCCGGAGAATGTAGTCTTAGTCATCTTGCCCATGAGGCATGGTTCGCACGTGTAAAGTGAATCAAAGTCAAGTGACTCCAAAAGTCCATCGGAATGGAGTTTCTTCATGCGCTTTACACCAATATGACCTAAGAGGCAGTGCCATAAAAACATGGCGCTATCATTGTTAACTCTAACTCTTTTGGTTTCAGTGTTATGTATATGTGTATCATCGCTATCAAGATTCAATATGAACAATCCTCTCACATCGGGTGCATGACCATAAAAGATATTACTCATAGAAATAAAACAATATTATTCTCTGACTTAAACGAGTAACCGTCTCGCAATAAACAAGATCTAGATATAATGTTCATGCTTAACACACACGCTAAATAACAATTATTTAAGTTCATAACTAATCCTGATGGTAACTGAAGTGAAACTATGCCGACGGCGATTGCATCTACCTTGGAACCATTTCCCACGCGCATCGTCACTTCATCCTTTGCCAGCCTTTGCTTATTCCGCAGTTTCTATTTCGAGTTGCAAATATGAGCAACAAAACCGGTATCTAATACCCAGGCACTACTACGAGAGCTGGTTAAGTACACATCAATAACATGTATATCGAATATACCTGATTTTTCCTTGGCCGCCTTCTTATCAGCCAGATACTTGGGGTAGTTGCGCTTCCAGTGACCCATACCCTTGCAATAATAACACTCCGTTTCACGCTTAGGTCCAGCTTTGGGTTTCTTCGTCGGATTGGCAACAGGATTGCCGCTCTTCTTGGAATTACCCTTCTTTGCTTTGTCATTTCTCTTGAAACTAGTGGTCTTATTCACCATCAACACTTGATGCCCTTTACGGAGTTCTGACTCTGCGACTTTGAGCATCGCGAATAACTCGCCGGGTGACTTGTTCATCCCTTGCATGTTATAGTTCAACACAAAGCCCTTGTACCTTGGTGGCAGTGATTTAAGAATTCTGTTAGTGATAGCCTTTTGTGGGAGTTCAATCCCCAGCTCAGCTAGACGGTTTGAGTACCCAGACATTTTGAGCACATGTTCACTAACAGACGAATTCTCCTCCATCTTGCGAGCATAGAATTTATCGGAGGTCTCATACCTCTCGATCCGGGCGTTCTTCTGAAAGATAAACTTCAACTCCTCGAACATCTCAAATGTTCCATGACGCTCAAAGCGACGTTGAAGTCCCGGCTCTAAGCCATACAAGAATGCACATTGAACTATTGAGTAGTCCTCCTTGCGGGTTAACCAAGCGTTCTTAACATCTTGGTCAACCGTAGCGGGTGGTTCATCTCCTAGCGCAACATTAAGGACATAATCCTTCTTCCTAGCTTGCAGGAGCAACTTAAGATTACGAGCCCAGTCTACAAAGTTGCTTCCATCATCTTTCAACTTAGCTTTCTCTAGGAACGTATTAAAATTCAGGGCGACTATCGCGTGAGCCATTGATCTACAACACAAATATTTTCAAAGTGGACTTAGACTATGTTCAACATAATTAGAGTTTAACTAATCAAATTACTTGCTAAACTCCCACTCAAAAAGTACATATCTCTAGTCATTTGAGTGGTACATGATCCAAATTCCCTAACTCAAGTCCGATCATCACGTGAGTTGAGAATAGTTTCACTCATAAGCATCTCTATGCTAATCATATCAACTATACAATTCATGCTCGACCTTTCGGTCTCATGTGTTCCGAGGCCATGTCTGCACATTCTAGGCTCGTCAAGCTTAACCCGAGTGTTCCGCGTGTGCAATTGTTTTGCACCTGTTGTATGTGAACGTTGAGTCTATCACACCCGATCATCACGTGGTATCTCGAATCGACGAATTGTCGCAAGGATGCACAGTCGGGGAGAACACAATTTCGTCTAGAAATTTAAGTGAGAGATTGATACGTCTCCAACATATCTATAATTTTCGATGGTTCCATGCTATTATCTTGTCAAACTTTTGATGTTTTGTATGCCTTTTATATCTTTTTTGGGACTAACTTATTAACTCAGTGCCAAGCGCCAGTTCCTGTTTTTCTGTGTTTTGACCCATTTCAGAGGAGGATTTTAAATGGTGTCCAAATGGAATAAAACTTCCGAAAAGATTTTTTCCGGAACAGAAGATATGCACGAGACTTGAGAACCAAGGCAGGGGCCACCAGGGGACCCCACAAGCCCCCTAGGCGTGGCCAGGGGGGCCCCGCGCCTAGCAGGCTTGTGGGCCCCCTGTGGCTCGTCTCCCCTACCTCTTCCGCCTATAAATTCAGAAAAATTCCAAAACTGCGCGAGAGATCCACGAAAATACTTTTCCGCCATCGCAAGCTTCTGTCTCCGCTAAATCCCATATGGGGCACGTTCTAGTGCCCCGTCGAAGGGGGGATTCGGATACGGAGTGTTTCTTCATCAACACCATGACCTCTCCGATGATGCGTGAGTAGTTTACCATACACCTTCGGGTCCATAGCTAGTAGCTAGATGGCTTCTTTCCTCTCTTGGATCTTCAATATAGAGTTCTCCATGATCTTCATGGAGATCTATCCAATGTAATCTTCTTTGCGGTGTGTTTGTCGAGATCCGATGAATTGTGGATTTATGATCAGATTATCTATGTATCTTATTTGAGTTTCTTCTGATCTCTTATATGCATGATTTCATATCCTTGTAATTCTCTTCGAGTTGTGGGTTTTTTTTGGCCAACTTGATCTATGATTCTTGCAATGGGAGAAGTTCTTGGTTTTGGGTTCATACCGTGCGGTGACCTCACCCAGTGACAGAAGGGGTAGCAAGGCATGCATCGTGTTGTTGCCATCAAGGATAAAAAGATGGGGTTTTCATCATTGGTTTGAGTTTATCCCTGTACATCATGTCATCTTGCTTAAGGCATTACTCTGTTCTTCATGAACTCAATACACTAGATGCATGCTGGATAGCGGTCGATGTGTGGAGTAATAGTAGTAGATGTGGAAAGTATTGGTCTACATGTCTCGGACGTGACGCCTATATGTATGATCATTGCCTTAGATATCATCATGACTTTGCGCGGTTCTATCAATTGCTCGACAGTAATTTGTTCACCCACCGTATTATTTGCTATTTTGAGAGAATCCTCTAGTGAACACTATGGCCCCCGGGTCTACTTCACACCATATTTTCAGCCCTACACTTTTACTTCGTTGCACTTTCCGCCTTCAGATCTCACTTTGCAATCAATCTTGAAGGGATTGACAACCCCTTTATAGCGTTGGGTGCAAGCTCTTTTGTATTTGCGCAGGTACTCTGGACTTGGCGCGATTCTCCTACTGGATTGATACCTTGGTTCTCAAACTGAGGGAAATACTTACTGCTCATGTGCTGCATCACCCTTTCCTCTTCTAGGGAAAACCAACGCAAGCTCAAGAGGCAGCAGAAGGATTTCTGGCGCCGTTGCCGGGGACTTCTGGCGCCGTAGGAGAAGGATTTCTGGCGCCGTTGCCGGGGAGGATCAAGTCAAGAACTCATCCAAGTAAGTGTCACAAACTCATCTCTTGCATTTACTTTTTTCCTCTCGTTTTCCTCTCCCCCACTTCTGAAAAACAAAAATTTACAAAAATATTTGCCTTTTTCGTTTGCCTTTTTCGTTCGCCCTTTTCTCTCGCCTGCTTTCTGTTCTTTTGTGTGGGATAGTCTACCTGTCCTCATGGCTAGACCCACCACTTCGAACGATACTCCCTAGAACGAAGTTCTCAAATTCAAACAAAATGAGGAAGAAAACTTAAAGGGTGCTTGGTATAGGATTTGCAATGCTCAGAGTAGATCTACTCGTAAGCAATCTACTACCGTCCTGCTTCGCAGTTTTTATGTGGGTATTTATCCTTGGAATAGGTATATTCTTGACGCCATCGTAGGCAGAAATTTCTTGGGTAGCCATACTGTTGATTCTTACGGAGTTGTAATAAATTTGGTAGGCTCAACCCCACTCATGGTTAATGGAACTACCTTAACTCTGGAACATGTGATGCGTAGGCTGGACGTCATTGAAAATAAAGTTGCTACGATCGAACTCATTGAGAATTTAGATAAAAAGATCCACAATGAAATCACTCAGTACCGATCCAAGGTGGGAATGGTTTTGAAAAATTTAAAGGAGAAGGAATCCACAGTTAACGAAAAACTAGGTCATGATTCCAAGGTGGGAATGGTTTTGAAAAATTTAAAGGAGAAGGAATCCACACCATCATAATTTTGTTATGATTGTGTCTTTTGTGTTTCTTTTTGTGTTTCAGCCAAGCAAAACCTTTATGACTAGTCTTGGTGATGGTTGTTTGATCCTGCTCGAAAAAGACAGAAACTTTTCGCTAACGAGATTATTTTTCATTTTTATTCAGAAAAAGATTTTGAGTTGATTATTTTTTCTGCTCGTTGATATGCCTTTTGCCCAGGAATTTGTAAATTTTTCAGATTTTTTGAGGTACCAGAAGTATACGAAGTATATAGATTGCTACAGACTGGTCTGTTTTTGACAGATTCTGTTTTTGTTGAATTGGTTGCTTGTTTTGAGGAAACTATGGATAGTATCGGGGGGGGGGGGTACAAGGCATAGAAAAGTGAGAATACAGTAATCTAACACCAATATAAATATAAATCAAGATTTCTACAATACCTAAAGAGGTGGTAGTTTGTTTTCTTGTGCTAATGATATCACGAGTTTCTGTTTAAGTTTTGTGTTGTGAAGTTTTCATGTTTTGGGTGATGTTCTCATGGAAAAATGGATAAAGAGTGGAAAGAGCTCAAGCTTGGGGATGACCAAGGCATCCCAGGCCAAATTCAAGGACACCAAAATGCCTAAGCTTGGGGATGCCCTGGGAAGGCATCCCCTCTTTCGTCTTCAATCCATCGGTAACATTACTTGGAGCTATATTTTTATTCACCACATGATATGTGTTTTTCTTGGAGCGTCTTGTATTGTAGCAGTCTTTTCTTTTTGTTGTGTCACAATCATCCTTGCTGCACACCTTTTGAGAGAGACATGCACTCATCATGAATTTGCTAGAATGCTCCTCGTGCTTCACTTATATCTTTTGAGCTAGATAATTTTGCTCTATGTGATTCACTTAGATCTTTTAGAGCACGGTGGTGCGTGACTTGGTAGTTGGTTTGTGCTATGAAAATAGTCCCAAAGGTGATAGGTACCCAAAGAGGATACAAAAACTTCCATCCTCATGTGCATTGAGTAGAAAGAGAAGTTTGATTCCTCTCAATTAGTTTTGAGACCTGGATTTGGTAATATTAAGAGTTATGTTAGTAGGGTGTTGTGAATCAAGAAATACTTGTATTGAAGTTAGTTATTCCCGTAACATGCATGTATGGTGAACCGCTATGTTAGGAAGTCGGAGCATGATTGATCTATTGATTGTCATCCTTTGTGTTGCGGTCGGGATCACGCTATGGTTAACACCTACCAACCCTTCCCCTAGGAGTATGCGTTTACCACTTTGTTTCGATTACGGATAAAAACTTTTGCAATAAGTATGTGAGTTCTTCATGACTAACGTTGGTCCATGGTATAGATGCACTTTCACCTTCCACCATTGCTAGCCTCTCTAGTACCGCGTATTTTCAACGGTGCACAAACCCACCATATGCCTTCCTCAAAACAGCCACCATACCTACCTACTATGGCATTTTCATAGCCATTCCGAGATATGTTGCATTGCAACTCCCACTGTTGCGTATCATGACTTGTGCCGTCACTGTCATATTGCCATTGCATGATCATAAGATAGCTAGCGAGATGTTTCAATGTCATAGGCCAAGCTAGATCGTTGCACATCCCGGTACACTGCCGGAGGCATTTCCTATAGAGTCATCATCGTTCTAAGCTTTGAGCTGTGAGTAAATAAAAGTGTGATGATCATCATTATTAGAGCATTGTCCCATGTGAGGAAATAAAAAAAAGAGGCCAAAGTTACCCACACAAAAAAGGGGAGAAAAAAAGAGGCCAAAGAGCCCAAACAAAAAAAAGAGAGAAAAAGAGAGAAGGGACAATGCTACTATGTTTTCCACACTTGTGCTTCATAAGCACCATGTTCTTCATGATTGAGAGCCTCTCGTTTTGTCACCACCATATACTAGTGAGAATCTTTATTATATAACTTGGCTTGTATATTCCAATGATGGGCTTCCTCAAAATTGCCCTAGGTCTTCGTGAGCAAGCAAGTTGGATGCACACCCACTAGTTCTCCTTTTGAGCTTTCACATACTTACAGCTCTAGGGCATCCTTTGTATGGCAATCACGACTCATTCACATTGATATCTATTAATGGGCATCTCCATAGCCCTTTAATATGTTGTGTCAATGTGACCATCTCCTCCTTTTTGTCTCACAACCACCACACTCTTTTCCACCTATAGTGCTATATCCATGGCTCACGCTCATGTATTGCGTGATAGTTGTAAAAGGTTTGAGAAAGTAAGAGTGCGAAAACAATTACTTGGCCAATACCGGGGTTGTGCGTGATTTAAATTAGTTGTGTGAGGATGATGGAGCATAGCCAGACTATATGATTCTCTAGGGATAACTTTCTTTGGCCTTGTTATTTCGAAAGTTCATGATTTCCTTGCTAGTTTTCTTGAAGTATTATTGTCTTCATTTCAATAGCAAACTATTGTTTCGAATCTTACGGATCTGAACATTCATCTCACATGAAAGAAGTTACAAAGGATAACTATGCTAGGTAGCATTCCACATAAAAAATTCTTTCTTTATCACTTCCCTACTCGAGGACGAGCAGGAGTTAAGCTTGGGGATGCTTGATACGTCTCCAACGTATCTATAATTTTTGACGGTTCCATGCTATTATCTTGTCAAACTTTGGATGTTTTGTATGCCTTTTATATCTTTTTTGGGACTAACTTATTAACTCAGTGACAAGTGCCAGCTCCTGTTTTTTCCATGTTTTTGACCCTTTTCAGAGGAGGATTTCAAATGGTTCCAAACGGAATAAAACTTCCGAAAAGATTTTTTTCCGGAATAGAAGATATGCACGAGACTTGAGAACCAAGGCAGGGGCCACCAGGGAACCCCACAAGCCTCTAGGCGCGGCCAGGGGGGCCCGTGCCTAGCAGGCTTGTGGCCCCCCCGTGGCTCGTCTGCCCTACCTCTTCCTCCTATAAATTCAGAAAAATTCCAAAACTGCACGGGAGATCCATGAAAATACTTTTCCGCCGCCGCAAGCTTCTGTCTCCGCCAGATCCCATCTGGGGCACGTTCTAGTGCCCTGCCGAAGGGGGGATTCGGATACGGAGGGCTTCTTCATCAACACCATGACCTCTCCGATGATGCGTGAGTAGTTCACCATAGATCTTCGGGTCCATAGCTAGTAGTTAGATGGCTTCTTCTCTCTCTTGGATCTTCAATACAAAGTTCTCCATGAGCTTCATGGAGATCTATCCGATGTAATCTTCTTTGCGGTGTGTTTGTCGAGATCTGATGAATTGTGGATTTATGATCAGATTATCTATGAATCTTATTTGAGTTTCTTTTGATATCTTATATGCATTATTTTATAGCCTTGTAATTCTCTACGAGTTGTGGGTTTTGTTTGGCCAACTTGATCTATGATCCTTGCAATGGGAGAAGTGCTTGGTTTTGGGTTCATACCGTGCGGTGACCTCACCCAGTGACAGAAGGGGTAGCGAGGCACGCATCGTGTTGTTGCCATCAAGGGTAAAAAGATGGGGTTTTCATCATTGGTTTGAGTTTATCCCTGTACATCATGTCATCTTGCTTAAGGCGTTACTCTGTTCGTCATGAACTCAATACACTAGATGCATGCTGGATAGCGGTCGATGTGTGTAGTAATAGTAGTAGATGCAGAAAGTATCGGTCTACTTGTCTCGGACGTGATGCCTATATGTATGATCATTGCCTTAGGTATCGTTATGACTTTGCGCGGTTCTACCAATTGCTCGACAGTAATTTGTTCACCCACCGTATTATTTTCTATTTTGAGAGAAGCCTCTAGTGAACACTATGGCCCCCGGGTCTACTTCACACCATATTTTCAGCCCTACACTTTTACTTCAGTGCATTTTCCGCCTTCAGATCTCACTTTGCAATCAATTTTGAAGGGATTGACAACCCCTTTATAGCGTTGGGTGCAAGTTCTTTTGTGTTTGCGTAGGTACTCTAGACTTGGCGCAGTTCTCCTACTGGATTGATACCTTGGTTCTCAAACTGAGGGAAATACTTTGTAATATCCCAAATTTCTTAATTTGGAATGTTTTACATTGTAGCTAAGCATCTATGCATATTGATTGAAATAAAGTTTGCATTTGAATTCTTTCGAATTTTGCTTTTGCATTTCTAGTTTTTTTCTTCACACGAGAAATGCCGGGAAATAATTTCTTGCACACAAGAGAGAGCGGAGGAAAATGACCCTCCAAAATGTGAGGCATTTCTGAAATATTTTGAGCCAAGAAAACCAAAGTTTTATTGTGAAAATAATTGCAAAAAGAAAATATAGCATAAGGGATTGTTTCTGAAAAAACATTTTTTTAAAAGTTTTTATTTTTCCTTGGAAAAATGTTAATCGAGTAGAGAATATTTTTCTGATCATTTTGGTATATAATACCCCTATTTTTGGATTTTATTTACCTGCCCATTTAATTGTTTTGTTTCCTGTTTTTGAAAAAAAAGGAAAAAATCTCTTTTCTTTTGGAAAGCGCCAACGGGCGTGGATTAGGATCGGCCGAGATACCTCAAGTCCCGGGGCCGAAATCCCTTCGGATCGGCTACCGTTTTCCCCAGTCCCCTCTCTCTCCCTCACTGCCGCATGGTCCCCTGACCGACCCCAGCCCGAGCCGGCCCCCCTTCTTCCTCCTTCCTTCTCTCCCTCCTTGCTCTTTCCTTCCACACCGACAGACTCGGGATCCGATCCCTGCCCCGATCCCCTGCCGCCTGAGAGCCCCCCCGAGGCCGCCTAGATAAGCCCGGCAGCCCTGCCTCCCCTCGCCCCGTTCCACCCCACGCCGCCCTGCCCGAGCCCCACGCCGCCCCCTCGCACGTCGCCGGAGCACGGCCGGAGCCGAAGCTCCCTGCCTCTCGCCTGCTCGCCTGGGCACTCCATCGCCTCGCCTTCGTCACCAGAGAAGCCGGTGGAACACCGCCACCACCTGGGCCCCTTCCCAGCCGCCCCGACCTCTGCAGCGACGCCCACGAGCACGCCACCTTCCTGCTCGCCGGAGTGAGCTCCGGCAGACCAACCCCCTGTGAGTTCATCCGCGACAACCCCTCTGAGCCGTTAGATCTAGAACCGACGACGTAGATTATAAGTTATGTACCCTTTCGGTTTTCAGACAAAGACCGAGCTGGTTTTACTTCACTTAAGTTTTAGCCAAGAGGATTTTCTTAAGTTTCGTCCGTCTGTTAGTTTTTCCTGCAGCACTCACCCCCTTAGCCAATCAGAGCACGCCACATACCCCCCGTAGATTAGTTAGTTCGCTGTTTTTTTTCTGTTTAATTCAAAAACACAGAAAGTTGTAGTCTTGTTTACCCTATAACTTTTGATCTAGAAATCCAATGAGGTTGATTATTTTTCCAGTAGATCACAAATTTTCTGTAGTTTTCAAAAACATATAATTTGTCTATGTTTGAAATTTTCAAATTTGAATTAGATCAGATTTAGTTTAAACCTTGTTTTGCTTATTTCAGGAGTTTTAAAAATGATTTTATTTGATTCTTTTTGCTACTGCTTCCTAGTGATTATATCTTACTGTGGTATAAGTTTCAATTTTTGTTTAATATTTTTACTTGGGGTTTTAACAGAAACAATTTTCTGCCTTAGTGCGGTGTAGTGAATCCTTTTCACTTAGGCCATAGCTAATTATTACTTGTGATGCTATTTTACTTGTTGTTGATTGTAGTGCTTATGGTGTGTATTTGTTTGTATCGGTAGATCACCCGGAGTGCGAAGCTTGTTACTTAGAAGCGCTCGATCAAGACAACTTTCATCAAGGCAAGTCATTTTGATCATACTATCTCCTATATTTTTCTATGCATGGTAGTTTCACCTTTCTTTGCCCAATTGCATGCTGAGTAGGTACTTGGAAATTTTAGTATAGGTTGTAGTATCATGTGGTAGGCACCCAACAACCCCGATACTTGGCCGGGACGACAAATTTCATATTGCTATGCTTGAGTAGACGGGATTTCGGTTGAGTGCATAACACGAGTGATGCGAGGTTGATTAAATAACCAAGACCGGTTAAGACAAGATTTTCAAGACCACGTGATGCAATGCAACTCTGGGTGAAGGACGGTTGATCTGCTCCCTGGAGAAACCAGTGGATGACCCAGGATGCTGGAGACGGCCATGACATCTTGCGGAAAGCTTCACCCAGGCTCGAAGAGACGGACGGAGGCTTCAAGACCCAAGGCTTACCTGCACAGCCACAAGTCATTATGGGCTCTGGCTTGGTTGGACAACGCGGCGACTCTCGATAGGCGGTGCTAGCAGATGTAGAAGAACGATAGGAATGGATGGGAACCGACAGGGATTCAGAGCGACCCATTGAAACACCATGTTTTGATCATCCGGTCTTCAAACACCCTGAAGTGCGAGGACAAAATCGGAGGCGATCAAATCTTGTGGGGAACGTGTGCAAAACTCTGTAGAGTGCCCAAACCTAATCGATTAGTCGTGTCCACGGTCATGGACAACTTGAGCCGAAGGCACTGAAATTTCCCCGAACTCTCGACACAACTTAATAATGATGTGGGTATTAACAACAACTCGGGTACGAGAATTGGTTGGCGGAACCATCTCGTTAACAACAAACAATGTAGTAATATTTTACTTTTCAGCCCCTCTTGTTGTAGGAGATAGAAAATTGGCTTTATGCAAAACTTTTAGCCCCACCTGCCAAATATGCATGTAGAGATAGTTGATTATTATTTTCCTACTTTCTTTGATGACTTGCCGGCATATTCCATATACTGACCTACACGGCTGCAACGTATCATGTTGCAGAGTACTTTTCCGACCAGGAGTGAATCTACGATCTACACTCAACGACATGCCCTCGAGTCGGATGGACTCGTCTACCTGATGCTTCCGCTAGTCTTCGTTAGATATCTCATGAGATGGCCTTCAACCACTTTATTGTAATCCATTATTGTAATAAAGTACTCGTTATGAGATTTCGATTAATAAAGCTGTGTGATTGAACTCTTGATATATAAATTAATGTACTGAGTGTGTACCAGCATGATCTTGGGATGGTACGGAAACACCAGAGGCTTGACTCGTATTGAGTCGGGTCATTACAGAAATGGTATCAGAGCACACGCTGACCGTAGGACGTAACCTCTAGGAATGGAAAGGCCTTACGAAGAAAACTATTTTCTTATGTCTATAAATCCTCTATTTTCCTCTTCTGATCATTTCTGACTTCTCTCCGATTTTCCAATGTTTTAGATGGCCACCTTCATCCCCGTTAAGTTCACGGAGTTTTGCCAGCCCGACGCCACTATGCCTTTCGGAAAGGAGCTAATATAGATCACCAAGGACTTGAGGATTGCTTTACCGACTATCACAGGGAAGCCTACTTCGTCTTACCCGGAGGATTCACGCTACAGGATTGAGGTGCACATTGCCGCAAGGACATTCGAGCCGCGCACTGAGCCTGTGGACTTCAAGTTCATCGCACCCAACTTGATTCTCGGAAGGGACATGGCGGTCCATTGTGCACTCGGACGTATCAAGGAAGTGTACAGAGGCTGCCCTATTTCACCGGACTTATTCACGGTATCCCGGAGAAGAGAAGATGGAGAAATCATCTCAAACAAGACCAAGGACGCTCTCCTGTCCTATGCCCAGACCTTGGAGACGCACGACGGGACTCTGGAGCATCGCGTGATCAAGGACGCCAGGAAGATCAAGCAACTGTCGCTCCGCGAACTCGAACTCGAAGAAGCAGCCCGGGAAGCCCAATATGAGCACAAATTGGAGGTGCAGGACTTTCTGGAGAGGATCGAGAAGCTGAAGACTCGAGTTGCATACCTGGAGGAACTGGACATGGGCGAGAACCTTCATCCCGAATGTGACGCAGCCCCCTTGATCAGCAATTACGAGGACTATGAAGAAAGCTCCACCGAAGGACCCACCACCATGCTTTTCTGAGGAGGACACTTAGACTAGACCACCAAATTTACCTTATCGTTAAACTTTTAGGCCGATGTTTAGGTTATCGAATTTTGTATCCCCGTGTGTGAACCTTTTGTGATGGTATTGAATAAAATGTGTGGTGTGATACTTGTTTGTTGCATTTCATATGGGTAGTGTAATTACTCTTAGACCATTGTTCTATGCTAATCTCACCCCTCTACAAACATCAGATGCCTCCGAGACGTGCCCCTACTTCCAACTTTCCGCCGGAACTCACCCAGTTGATTCAGCAACAGAATACCCTGATGCAGATGATCATCCCGAACCAGAACGATAACAACAACCATCATCCACCCCAGGCCGACAATCTCACCCGTTTCCTGAGGTTGAACCCTCCGACTTTCTCCAGCAGCATTGAGCCCATTGTGGCAGATGATTGGCTCCGCAAGATGGAGCGGGAACTTATCACTTCTGGTTGTACTGAAGTTGAGAAGGTGCGCTTTGCCGCGCACCAACTTGAAGGCCCTGCAGCTGTATGGTGGGAGAACTACACCACCACATACCCCATTGCTGGAGTCACTTGGGAGCAATTCAAGCAAGCCTTCCGTACCGCACATGTCTCAGTTGGTGCAATGAGTCTGAAGAAGCGTGAGTTTCGCAACTTACGCCAGGGAAATCGCTCTATGGCTCAGTATGTCGATGAATTCAGCATGCTTGCCCGTTATGCACCTGGAGATGTGGCCGATGATGCGGCCAAGCAGGAAAAGTTCTTGGAGGGACTCAATGATGAGCTGAGCATTCAGCTGACTGTAGCCAACTTCAACAACTACCAGGAGCTGGTAGATAAGGCCCTCATCTTGGAGGGGAACACCAGCAGATGGTGAACCGCAAGCGGAAGTATGGCAATGGAAAGTTCAACTCCGGAACTCAGCAGAAGCCTCGCTACACGCCCTATTCTGGGAATACCGGGACTGGATCCGGTAAGTTTGGAGGACACATCCAGCATAACCACTCAGTGCACAACCATGGAGGCCATAACCATGGAGGAAATGAGAACCACCGCAACAACAGCAACTTCAAGAATGGAGGTACTGGCACTCAGCATCATTCAGCTCCAGCTCAGAAGGATCTGAATCACATCACCTGCTTCAAGTGTCAGAAGACGGGACACTATGCCACTGAATGCCCCCAGAACAAGCAGGGAAATGGAAACGACAACGGCAACTCTACAACAAAGAAGCCCAATCCTTTTCCTCGAGCTCAGGTGAATCACATTGATGTTGAAGAGGTCTATGATCACCCCGATACTGTGGTTGGTAAGTTTTTGCTAAATTCACGTCCAGTATTGGTACTTTTTGATTCTGGTGCAACGCATTCATTCATATCAAGGGTAGTTGTGGAAAATTATAGTTTGCCAACTAGAACCCTCAGCCAGCCTATTAAGGTCAGTTCCCCAGGAGGCCTGATGACAGCCGGGATTGGATGCCATGCTTTGAGTCTCAACATCGGGAACCATAATTTCCCCACCGACCTCATCGTATTAGAGTCCCAGGGATTGGATGTAATCCTAGGCATGGATTGGTTGGCCAAGTATGAAGGGAATATTGATTGTTCCCTTAAGTCTATTTTGCTCACCACCCCCGAGAAAAAGCGGATTAAGTACGTGTCTCAGCGCCCGACACGGAGTAAACGAGTAAACTCTCTCACGGGAGTAGTCCAGGAGGAAGTACCGATTGTACAGGAATACCTAGATGTATTTCCGGAGGAATTGCGGGGCATGCCACCTGATAGAGAGATTGAGTTCCTGATTGAGCTATTACCCGGAACAGCCCCGATATCCAAGAGACCCTATCGGATGCCCGCAAATGACTTGGTAGAAATCAAGAAGCAAATTAAGGAGTTGTTGGACAAAGGGTATATTCGCCCAAGTTCTTCACCTTGGGGAGCCCCAGTGCTCTTGGTTGAAAAGAAGGATAAGTCCTTGAGAATGGTTGTCGATTATCGTGCATTGAACGAGGTGACCATCAAGAACAAGTACCCCTTGCCGATGATCAATGATCTGTTTGACCAGTTAGTTGGAGCCCAAATATTCTCCAAGATCGATCTTCGATCCAGGTATCATCAGTTGAAGATTCGTGAACAGGATATACCCAAGACAACCTTCACCACTCGGTACGGCTTGTATGAGTACACGGTCATGTCATTTGGACTGACTAATGCTCCGGCATACTTTATGAATCTGATGAACAAGGTATTTATGGAATACTTGGACAAGTTTGTCATGTTGTTCATCGATGACATACTGATATTCTCCAAGAAAGAAGAGGAACACAAGGAACATCTGCGTCTAGTTCTGGAGAAACTTCGAGAGCATAAGCTGTATGCAAAGTTTAGCAAATGTGAGTTTTGGTTGAAGGAAGTTGGATTCCTCGGACACGTCATCTTAGGAGAAGGAATAGCAGTGGACCCTGCCAAGGTCGCAACAGTCACCGAATGGGTAGCACCCACTACAGTCAAGGAGATCCGCAGTTTCCTCGGACTTGCCGGATATTACCGGAGGTTCATTGAGAATTTCTCAAAGATCGCCAAGCCCATGACAGAGTTGTTGAAGAAGGAATCCAAGTATGTTTGGACTGAGGAAGGTGAAACCAGTTTTCAAGAGTTGAAGAAACGTCTGGTTACAGCCCCAGTGCTGATATTGCCGAACATTCGGAAGGATTTCCAGGTGTACTGTGACGCTTCTCGTCAAGGACTCGGAGGAGTGCTCATGCAAGAAGGTAAAGTTGTAGCCTATGCATCCAGACAGCTCAGACCCCATGAGTTGAATTATGCCACGCATGACTTGGAACTAGCAGCCGTACTGCACGCTCTTAAGACCTGGAGACATTTCCTCATCGGAAATAGTTGTGATGTTTACACTGATCACGAGAGCCTGAAATATATCTTCACGCAGAAGGAGTTGAACCTCAGACAGAGGAGATGGCTAGAATTGATCAAGGACTATGACATGAGATTGCATTATCACCCAGACAAGGCAAATGTTGTAGCCGATGCGTTGAGCCGCAAGAGTTATGTGAACACACTCATAGCAGGAGGGTTACCCCACGAGTTAGCCGATGACCTCCGAGAGCTCAAATTGGAAATAGTTCCAAGAGGATTTGTTGCCACACTAGAAATTCAGTCCACTTTGACAAAAAAGATCCGCGAGGCACAGAAATCAGACAAGGAGATAGCTGAGATTAAGCAAAAAATGAAAGACGGGAAGGCTAAAGGTTTTCGTGAGGATGAACTTTATGGTTTGAGGATCGCATTTATGTGCCCAATGATCCCGAACTCAGGAAGTTGATACTTCAGGAGGCCCATGATTCCCCGTACTCGATACACCCCAGCAACACCAAGATGTATCTGGATCTGAAAGAAAGTTTCTGGTGGACAGGAATGAAGAAAGACATTGTCGAGTTGTAGCAATATGCGATGTTTGTCAGCGAGTAACAGCCGAGCATCAGAAGCCTGCAGGTTTGCTTCAACCTCTGCCGATACCCGATGGAAATGGGAAAAGCTTGGTATGGACTTCATCACAGGATTACCCAGGACCCGTTCTGGCTATGATTCTATTTGGGTGGTGGTCGATCGTTTGACCAAGGTAGCTCACTTCATTCCTGTGAAGACTACTTACACGAGTGGCAAGCTGGCCAAGATATATATGACCAGGATCATATGTCTGCATGGAGTACCGAAGAGCATTGTGTCAGATAGAGGGACTCAGTTCACATCAAAATTTTGGCACCAACTGCATGAAACCTTGGGAACGAGATTAGAGTTCAGTACAACTTTTCACCCATAGACAGATGGACAGACCGATAGAGTCAATCAGATTCTGGAGGACATGTTGAGAGCTTGCGCACTAGACTCTGGGTCTAGTTGGGATGACAATTTGCCTTATGCCGAGTTCTCATACAACAACAGCTACCAGACCAGTCTGAAGATGGCCCCTTTCGAAGCTCTATACGGAAGGAGGTGCAGAACACCGTTGATGTGGGATGGAGTTGGAGACCGACAACTTTTTGGTCCCGACCTTATCCGAGATTCTGAAGTGAAGGTCAAGCTAATTCGTGACTGACTCAAGATAGCTCAGTCCAGGAAGAAAAGTTATGCTGACTGCAAACGCAAGGAAGTAACATACGAAGTGGGAGACCGAGCATATCTTCGGGTGTCTCCACTTCGAGGAATCAAGAGATTTGGTGTGATAGGAAAGTTAGCACCCCGATTCATTGGCCCCTACAAAATTCTTGAATGTAGAGGCGAAGTTGCATATAAACTGGAACTGTCGGAAGGATTGTCCCGAGTTCATGATGTCTTCCATGTTTCCCAGTTGAAGAAATGCCACGCTGAGATGGCTGATGTTCCGTTGATAGATACAGTGCCCCTAGAGGCCATACAGCTTGACAGTGATCTGACGTATGAGGAGAAACCCGTCAGGATTCTCGAGACTGCCAACAGAGTTACCCGCAGCAAGATCATTAAGTTCTGCAAGGTGTTGTGGAGCCACCACACCGAGGAAGAAGCCACGTGGGAACGAGAAGAGGATCTTCGCCGATACCACCCGCACCTATTTTCTAGCCAACCCGAATCTCGAGGGCGAGATTCATCTTAAGGTGGGTAGGTTTGTAACATCCCAAGTTTCTTAATTTGGAATGTTTTACATTGTAGCTAAGCATCTATGCATATTGATTGAAATAAGGTTTGCATTTGAATTCTTTCGACTTTTGCTTTTGCATTTCTATTTTTTTCTTCACATGAGAAATGCCGGGAAATATTTTTTGCACGCAAGAGAGAGCGGAGGAAAACGACCCTCCAAAATGTGAGGCATTTCTGAAATATTTTGAGCCAAGAAAACCAAAGTTTTATTGTGAAAATAATTGCAAAAAGAAAATATAGCATAAGGGATTTTTTCTGAAAAAATATATTTTTAAAGTTTTTATTTTTTCCTTGGAAAAATGTTAATCGAGTAGAGAATATTTTTCTGATAATTTTGGTATATAATACCCCTATTTTTGGATTTTATTTACCTGCCCATTTTATTGTTTTATTTCCTGTTTTTGAAAAAAAGGAAAAATCACTTTTCTTTTGGAAAGCCCTAGCGGGCGTGGATAAGGATCGGCCCAGATCCCTCAAGTCCCGGGGCCGAAATCCCTTCGGATCGGCTACCATTTTCCCCAGTCCCCTCTCTCTCCCTCACTGCCGTGTGGGCCCCTGACCGACCCCCAGCCCGAGCCGGCCCCCCTTCTTCCTCCTTCCTTCTCTCCCTCCTCGCTCGTTCCTTCCACGCCGGCAGACTCGGGATCCGATCCCTGCCCCGATCCCCTGCCGCCTGAGAGCCCCCCCCCCCCCCCGAGGCCGCCTATATAAGCCCCGCAACCCTGCCTCCCCTCGCCCCGTTCCAGCACACGCCGCCCTTCCCGAGCCCCACGCCGCCCCCTCGCACGTCGCTGGAGCACGCCCGGAGCCGAAGCTCCGTGCCTCTCCCCTGCTCGCCTGGGCACTCCATCGCCTCGCCTTCGTCACCAGAGAAGCCGGAGGAACACCACCACCGCCTGGGCCCCTTCGCAGCCGCCCCGACCTCTGCAGCGACGCCCACGAGCACGCCACCTTCCTGCTCGCCGGAGTGAGCTCCGGCAGACCAACCCCCTGTGAGTTCATCCGCCACAACCCCTCTGAGCCGTTAGATCTAGAACCGACGACGTAGATTAGAAGTTAGGTACCCTTTTGGTTTTCAGACAAAGACCGAGCCGGTTTTACTTCACTTAAGTTTTAGCCGAGAGGATTTTCTTAAGTTTCGTCCGTTTGTTAGTTTTTCCCGCAGCACTCACCCCCTTAGCCTATCAGAGCACGCCACATACCCCCCGTAGATTAGTTAGTTCTCTGTTTTTTTTCTGTTTAATTCAAAAACAGAGAAAGTTGTAGTCTTGTTTACCCTATAACTTTTGATCTAGAGATCCAATGAGGTTGATTCTTTTTCTAGTAGATCACAAATTTTCTATAGTTTTTAAAAACATATAATTTGTCTATGTTTGAAATTTTCAAATTTGAATTAGATCAGATTTAGTTTAAACCTTGTTTTGCTTATTTCAGGAGTTTCTGCCTTAGTGCGGTGTAGTGAATCCTTTTCACTTCGGCCATAGCTACTTATTACTTGTGATGTTATCTTACTTGTTGTTGATTGTAGAGCTTATGGTGTATATTTGTTTGTATCGGTAGATCACCCGGAGTGCGAAGCTTGTTACTTAGAAGCGCTCGATCAAGACAACTTTCATCAAGGCAAGTCATTTTGATCATACTATCTCCTATATTTTTCTATGCATGGTAGTATCACCTTTCTTTGCCCAATTGCATGATGAGTAGGTACTTGGAAATTTTAGTATAGGTTGTAGTATCATGTGGTAGGCACCCAACAACCCCGATACTTGGCCGGGACGACAAATTTCATATTGCTATGCTTGAGTAGACGGGATTTCGGTTGAGTGCATAACACGAGTGATGCGAGGTTGATTAAATAACCAAGACCGGTTAAGACAAGATTTTCAAGACCACGTGATGCAATGCAACTCTGGGTGAAGGACGGTTGATCGGCTCCCTGGAGAAACCAGTGGATGACCCGGGATGCTCGAGACAGCCATGACATCTTGCGGAAAGCTTCACCCAGGCTCGAAGAGACGGACAGAGGCTTCAAGACCCAAGGCTTACCTGCACAGCCACAAGTCATTATGGGCTCTGGCTTGGTTGGACAACGCGGCGACTCTGGACAGGCGGTGCTAGCAGATGTAGAAGAACGGTAGGAATGGATGGGCACCGACAGGGATTCAGAGGGACCCGTTGAAAGACCATGTTTTGATCATCCGGTCTTCAAACACCCTGAAGTGCGAGGACAAAATCGGAGGCGATCAAATCTTGTGGGGAATGTGTGCAAAACTCTGCAGAGTGCCCAAACCTAATCGATTAGCCGTGTCCACGGTCATGGACAACTTGAGCCGAAGGTATTGAAATTTCCCTGAACTCTTGACACAACTTAATAATGATGTGGGTATTAACAACAACTCGGGTACGAGAATTGGTTGGCGGAACCATCTCGTTAACAACAAACAATGCAGTAATATTTTACTTTTCAGCCCCTCTTGTTGTAGGAGAAAATTGGCTTGATGCAAAACTTTTAGCCCCACCTACCAAATATGCATGTAGAGATAGTTGATTATTATTTTCCCCCTCTCTTTGATGACTTGCCGGCATATTCCATATGCTGACCAACACGGCTGCAACGTATCATGTTGCAGAGTACTTTTCCGACCAGGAGTGAGGCTACGATCTATGCTCAACAACATGCCCTGGAGTCGGATGGACTCGTCTACCTGATGCTTCCGCTAGTCTTCGTTAGATATCTCATGAGATGGCCTTCAACCACTTTATTGTAATCCATTATTGTAATAAAGTACTCGTTATGAGATTTCGATTAATAAAGTTGTGTGATTGAACTTTTGATATATACATTGATGTACTGAGTGTGTACCAGCATGATCTTGGGATGGTACGGAAACACCAGAGGCTTGACTCGTATTGAGTCGGGTCGTTACATACTTACTGCTCCTGTGATGCATCACCCTTTCCTCTTCAAGGGAAAAACCAACGCAAGCTCAAGAGGCAGCAGAAGGATTTCTGGCACCATTGCTCGGGACTTCTGGCGCCGTAGCAGAGATCACCTTATAATGCTACCGTCGTTCTAAGAAAAATAAGGTGCATAAAGGATTAACATGACATGTAATTCATAAGTGACATGATATGGCCATCATCTTGTGCTTCTTGACCTCCATCACCAAAGCACCGGCACGATCTTCTTGTCACCGGCGCCACACCATGATCTCCATCATCATGATCTCCCTCAATGTGTCGCCATCGGGGTTGTCGTGCTACTTATGCTATTACTACTAAAGCTATGTCCTAGCAATTTAGTAAACGCATCTGCAAACACAAACGTTACTTTAAAGACAACCCTATGGCTCGTGCCGGTTGTCGTACCATCGATGTGCAAGTC
The DNA here is from genome assembly GCF_904849725.1 of Hordeum vulgare subsp. vulgare. Classification (NCBI taxonomy): domain Eukaryota; kingdom Viridiplantae; phylum Streptophyta; class Magnoliopsida; order Poales; family Poaceae; genus Hordeum; species Hordeum vulgare. The sequence goes on from NC_058519.1 coordinate 465,745,562, forward strand.
GATATTAACTATTACAACATGATCATCTCATACATCCAATATATCACATCACGTCATTGGCCATATCATATCACAAGCATACCCTGCAAAAACAAGTTAGACATCCTCTAATTTATTGTTGCATGTTTTACGTGGCTGCTATGGGTATCTAGTATGATCGCATCTTACTTATGCAAAAACCACAACGGATATGTGCAAATTTCTATTTAACCTCTCCAAGGACCGCCTTGGTCAAAACCAATTCAACTAAAGTTGAAGAAACCGACACCCGCCAGTCATCTTTATGCAACGAGGTTGCATGTCAATCGATGAAACCAGTCTTCCGTAAGCGTACGAATAATGTCGGTCCAGGCCGCTTCAATCCAACAATGCCGCTGAATCGAGAAAAGACTAAGGAGGGCAGCAAATCGAATTTCACCGTCCACAAAACCCTTTGTGTTCTACTCAAGATAACATCTATGCATGAACCTAGATCATGATGCCACTGTTGGAGAACGTTGCATGGGAAACAAAAAATTTCCTACGCACACGAAAACCTATCATGGTGATGTCCATCTACGAGAAGAGATTTGGGTCTACGTACCCTTGTAGATCGCATAGTAGGAAGCGTTAAGAAACGCGGTTGATGTAGTGGAATGTCATCACGTCCCTCGATCCTCCCCGCGAACCGTCCCACGATCCGTTTCGATCTAGTGCCGAACGGTTGGCACCTCCGCGTTCAACACACGTACAGCTCGACGATGATCTCGGCCTTCTTGATCCAACAAGCAATACGGAGAAGTAGATGAGTTCTCCGGAAGCGTGAAGGTGCTCCGGTGGTGGTGAGGATCTACTCCTGCAAGTCTTCGCCCGAGCTCCGTAGAAATACGATCTAGAGGTAAAACTATGGTGTCTAGATCTGAGTTACACGTGGCAAAAGTTGTCTCAAATCAGCCCTAAATCACCACTATATATAGGAGGGAGGGGGAGGAGGCTTTCCTTGAGGGCCAAGACCTCAAGGGTACGCCGTCCAAGGGAGAGGAGGAGTCGTACTACAATCCTACTCCAACTAGGATTGGAAAGTGGAGTCCTTCTCTTCCTTCCCACCTCTCCTTTTTTTCTTTTTCTTTGGTTTTCTTTCCTTGGCACATAGGCCCTCTTGGGATGTCCCACCAGCCCACTAAGGGCTGGTGCACCACCCCTAGGGCCATTGGGCTTCCCCCGGGTGGGTTGCCCCCTCCCGGTGAACTTCCGGAACCCATTCGTCATTCCCGGTACAATCCCGGTAATGCCCGAAAACCTTCCGGTAACCAAATGAAGTCATCCTATATATCAATCTTTATTTCCCGACCATTCCATAAACCCCCGTGACATCCGTGATCTCATCTGGGACTCCGAACAACATTCAGTTACCACACAAATAACTCAACTATACACAAACATCAACGAACCTTAAGTGTGCAGACCCTGCGTGTTCGAGAACTATGTAGACATGACCCAAGGCACTCCTCGGTCAATATCCAATAGCAGGACCTGGATGCCCATATTGGATCCTACATATTCTCCGAAGATCTTATCGGTTGAACCTCAGTGTCAAGGATTCATATAATCTCGTATGTCATTCTCTTTGTCCTTTGGTATGTTATGTGCCCGAGATTCGATCATCGGTATTCGCATACCTATTTTAATCTTGTTACCAACAAGTCTCTTTACTCCTTCCGTAATACAAGATCCCGGGACTTACACCTAGTCACGTTGCTTGCAAGGCTTGTGTGTGATGTTGTATTACCGAGTGGGCCCCGAGATACCTCTCCGTCACACGGAGTGACAAATCCCAGTCTTGATCCATACTAACTCAACGGACACCTTCAGAGATAGATGTAGAGCACCTTTATAGTCACCCAATTACGTTCTGACGTTTGATGCACACAAGGTATTCCTCCGGTGCCAGTGAGTTATATGATCTCATGGTCATAGGAACAAATACTTGACACGCAGAAAACTATAGCAATAAAACAACACGATCAATATGCTACGTTCATAGGTTGGGTCTAGTCCATCACATGATTCTCCTAATGATGTGATCCAGTTATCAAGCAACAACACTTTGTACATTGTCAGAAAACCTTGACTATCCTTGATCAACTAGCTAGTCAACTAGAGGCCTCCTAGGGACATTGTTTTGTCTATGTATCCACACATGTATCTATATTTTCATTCAATACAATTATAGCATGGATAATAAACGACTATCTTTAAACAGGAAATATAATAATAACTATTTATCTTTGCCTCTAGGGCATATTTCCAACACCCTCATCTCTGCAAGGACTGCCCATTTGCCGCCACAGTTTGGTCTCATGTCCAGGTATGGACGGGAGAGGACCCTGGGGCCACGCCCACGTTGCCCCTTCGATGGGGATTTTGGACTGGTGGTATTCTCTCACCATCAATTTAACCAAGGACGACAGAAGAAGGCAGAGCGGCCACTTCCTTTACACCATCTGGAACATCTGGAAGGAGTGAATTCGACGCATCTTCAATGGAACTCGCCTCACGCACCTAGAGGTAGCAACTATTGCCTTCGACGACATCAAGAAACGGACATTGGCCTTTGGCCGGGCACAGGTGGCAGTCGGTATTAGTTGATTAGTGTCAGCGTGTGGGTTTTTTAGGGGTTTTTGTCCGGTTTCTCTCCAAAAAACCAAAGTACATAAACCTTATTATCCTTCTTATATGAAAAGGTAGTGCTCCTGCCGGTTCCTCCAAAAAAAGAACATAGCAAGGAGCTATTATAGGCAAACATAGAAGAAACAAGAATTGCAAGCATGGAGCTCCAAACATGCAACATGGACACATGCATGCATGCATGAGACATGCAACAACACACACATCCAACACGTTTTCCTCACATGAGACAAAATGACCCCATGCAATCAACTTACGTAAGAGAAATGATACAAAACCAACCCATCCAATGAAGCTATTCTTTTCACATGAGTCAAACAAAGCCCATACACCAACCCATACAAATTGATTTTGTTTTAAGAAGGGGGAGCAATCACCAGTTCATGGAAGCCCATCGGTCACACGTGTCACTCAATCAGCAAGGGTATTTCTTTTTGAAAAAACAGAAAAATAGAACCCTTGCGGGCTTAGTATTCTTAGTATGTATCATTGGCTATGAGTTCTCCTCCACGTTACCATATAGGCATTGCTCCCACTAGCCCAACACGACATGTAAGATTGGGTCCACTTACAAAGCAAAGTCTCGCCTACCACTTGGTTGGCCTACCTGACCCATATAACCCTGGATGTATACCATGATAATGAAAAACTAGCATGCAAGTTGCATTTTGTCGGATAGAAAGTCAAATGTGGCATGGTGGAAGGTCAATTAATGTATCTCTGAAATATCTAAAAGATCAAGTGTGGAAGCATGCTCAAGGATGAATGGAGGGGGTGGGTCTCATTTAACCGTCCACCAACTATCTAGTATACTTCATTCTGTGCCTCAGAATCTCGTGAGGATAATGTAATTATGTTAACTTCCTAATCAAAATTTCTGGTGGGGAAGAAAGGACGGAAGAAGGAAACCTTGTGATAGCTAACATATTTGAGAGGATAGCTAACGTATTTGACAAGATGATACCTAATCGTAGCTAGAGCACGAATAGTTTAGAGAAGTCAACCTTGGAAGAAATATTTGTAGATGTATGTATTCCCAAGAGTAAGAAAACCAAGAAGACTGTTATTGACATAATGAGGGACTAAACAAAAAAGGGGGTGGGCATTCCAGTTTGCAGTACTAAGAGAAATCTATGAGAAGCTTCATGCAGCCTCTACATCTAAAATGTGCATTAGAAAGAAAACATTTCCTCCACACTCATTAAATATTAATGAAGTTTCTACATCTATAGATCTAAAAAACACAAAAATTGTTTGTGACATTACCAAAAAAATAGGATATCAAATCTTCGTGAGTACTACATCAACCAAACCTTATTCGCCCACAACAATAGTGTGGATATCTTTATTTGAAGCTAGGACTTTTTGGATGCTTAATTTGCTTTCCTAAATGTTATTTTTTTGTTTAATTAATTTCCCTAAAGGCCAAATTGGTGTTTATTTAATTTATTTCCATAAATGCCAAACTATTTCGTTGTTTAATTTATGGGAGTGCCTACGGCTCATGCAACTAGGAATTGGTGAATTCTTAATCAATTAGCAAGTAATCTCATCTCCCTGTTTGAAAGGACTCTGCCTTACGTATGTGCTAATGTGCCTGTGGTTTATATATTTTTTGAGACAGATGTGCTTGTGGTTTATGTGTGAGTTCATCATTTTTATACTGGGCTTATGTTTGTTTCCATGGCCCATGAACTCCCACACGCGTTTTTGTTATGTACCTTTTTTGACAGGATTATGTAGTTTTGTTTGTACACTGTGTTTCATTTATTAAAAGAAGCATTTACATAAATAAAAACATGAATCAAAATTCCAATCAATAAAAAGAGAAGCATAATTGTGAGATAAAAACACATTACTATATCCATTTGCAAGTAAACAAATAGCATTATTTTTTCATTGTGACTTGTAGTGATTATTTGGGATGAGAAAAAAGAATACCTAGCGAGTTAAATTTTTCCAAATATTGCAGTTGCACTTTTTTGAAAAGTGAAAAGTACTATTAGTAGAAAAAATGCAACTTACCAACTGCGATTTTCTGGAAAAACATGCAGGTATCAAAATTACAAAAAAGGTATAATCAAGCTACAAAATTAGTTGCACTTTACTAAAAATGGAAGTTGAATATTTATGCAAAAGGTGTAAGTAATGTTTATAGAAAAGTCCAACTTGGTATACTATACTCAATCTAGAAAAAAACTAACGTAGAAACCTAGTTGGACTTATTGGGGAACGTTGCATGGGAAACAAAAAAATTACTACGCACGCGAAGACCTATCATGGTGATGATCATCTATGAGAGGGAGATCAGATCGACATACACTTGTTGATCGCTAAGCGGGAAGCGTTAATAAATGCGGTCGACATAGTGGAACTTTCCCGTGATTCAAATCACCGCAGCCCCACGATCCATCCCGATCTAGCACCGAACGGACGACACCTCCGCGTTCAGCACACGTACAACTCGATGACGATCTCCGCCTTCTTAATCAAGCAAGAAAGACGGGGAAGTAGATGAGTTCTCCGGTAGTGTGATGGCGCACCGGTGGTGGTGATGATGTATTCCTGCAGGGCTTCGCCTAAGCACCACAGAAATCGATCTAGAGGAAGAACTACGAACTAGAGGGTAGGGTTGCATGTGGCTAAAGTTGTGTCTGAAAAACCCTAAAACATCTAGTATATATAGGAGGAGGGAGGGGCTAGCCTTGGGAACCAAGGAGATCCTCCTTGGCTCGGCCTAAGTGGAGGAGGGAGGAGTCCTCCTCCAATTCTACTTGGATCAGGACTCCTTCCTAAATTGCCCACCTCTTTTGGATTGTCCACCTTTTTCCTCATGGGCTTTCCTTGGATGACTTCTCAGCCCATTGAGCCTTATTGCACATCCAATAAACCCATGTGGACCCATTGGGGCGTGGTGGGCCCACCTAGTGAGCACCCGGAACCCATACGTCACTCCCGACACACTGTCGGTAATACTCAAAATCCTTGCGTAATCCAAATATCAACTAACTATATATAAATCTTCATTTCCGGACCATTCTGGAAACCCTCGTGACGTCCAGGATCTCATGCGGGACTCCGAACAAAACTTCGGTCACCAGCGCCTATAACTCAACTATACATAAACGTCACCGAAGCTTAAGTGTGCAGACCCTGCGGGTTCGAGAAGACATGACCTGAGACACTCTCCGGTCAATATCCAATAACGGGACCTGGACGTCCATATTGGATCCTACATATTCTATGAAGATCTTATCGGTTGAACCTCTATGTCAAGGATTTAAACAATCTCGTACATCATTCCCTTTGTCCTTCGGTATGTTACTTGCCTGAGATTTGATCGTCGGTATCCCCATACCTATTTCAATCTCGTTACCGACAAGTCTCTTTACTCATTCCGTAATACAAGATCATGTGACTAACTCTTTAGTAACATTGCTTGCAAGGCTTGTATGTGATGTTGTATTACCGAATGGGCCCCGAGATACCTCCCCGTCACACGGAGTGAGAAATCCCAGTCTTGATCCATGATAACTCAACGTACACCTTCGGAGATGCCTGTAGTGTACCTTTATAGTCACGGAGTAACATTGTGATGTTTGATACACACAAGGCATTCCTCCGGTGTCAGTGAGTTACATGATCTCATGGTCATAAGAATGAATACTTGACATGAAGAAAACAATAGCAACAAAATGACACGATCACAAGCTACGTTTATAGTTTTGGTCTCGTCCATCACATCATTCTCCCAATGATGTGATCCCGTCATCAAGTGACAACACGTGTATATGGTTAGGAAACCTTAACCATCCTTGATCAACATGCTATAGAGGCTCACTAGGGACACGGTTTTGTCTATATATCCACACTTGCATTTATGTTTCGATACAATACAATTATAGCATGGATAATAAATGATTATCTTGAAACAGGAAATATAATAATAACTATTTTATTATTGCCTCTAGGGCATATTTCCAACAGTCTCCCACTTGCACTAGAGTCAATAATCTAGTCTCACATCGCTATGTGATTTACATTGTAATGAATCTAACAACCATACAATTCTGGTGTTGATCATGTTTCGCTTGTGGAAGAGGTTTAGTCAGCGGATCTGCAACATTCAGATCCGTGTGCACTTTGAAAATATTTATGTCTTCCTACTTGATGTAATCGCGGATGGCGTTGAAGCGTCGTTTTATGTGTCTGGTCCTCTTGTGAAATCTTGGTTCCTTGGCTAGAGCAATGGCACTAGTGTTGTCACAGAACAGATTGATTGGATCCAGTGCACTTGGCACTACTCCAAGATTTGACATGAACTACTTCATCCAGACACCCTCCCTAGCCGCCTCTGAGGAAGCTATGTACTCAGCTTCACATGTAGAATCTGCTACGACGCTTTGCTTGGAACTGCACCAGCTTACCGCACCCCCATTGAGAATAAATACGTATCCGGTTTGTGACTTAGAGTCATCTGGATTAGTGTCAAACCTTGCATCGACGTAACCCTTTACGACGAGCTCTTCGTCACGTCCATAAACGAGAAACATTTCCTTAGTCCTTTTTAGGTACTTCAGAATATTCTTGACCGCCGCCTAGTGTTCCACTCGTGGATCACTTTGAAACCTGCCTACCATGCTTATGGCCAGGCTGACGTCCGGTCTTGTACACAGCATTGCATACATGATAGACCCGATGGCTGAAGCATAAGGGACAACACTCATCTTTTATCTATCCTCCAGTTACTGGACATTGAGTCTTACTCAACCTTATACCTTGTAACCCAGGCAAGAACCCCTTCTTGGATTGTTCCATTTTGAACTTCTTCAAAATATTATCAAGGTATGTGCTTTGTGAAAGAGCTATTAGGTGTTTTGACCTATCTCTATAGATCTTAATGCCTAATATGTAAGCAGCTTCGCCTAGGTCTTTCATTGAAAAACTCTCATTCAAGTAATCCTTTACGCTTTCCAAGAACTCTACATTCTTTCCAATCAGCAATATGTGAACCACATATAATATTAGAAACGCTATAGAGCTCCCACTCACTTTCTTGTAAATACAAGCTTCTCAAAAACTTGTATAAACCCAAACGCCTTGATCACCTCATCAAAGCGCTGATTCCAACTCCGAGATGCTTGCACTAGTCCATAAAATGGATCGCTGGAGCCTGCACACCTTGTTAGCATTCTCTGGATCGACAAAACCATCGGGTTGCATCATATACAATTCTTCCTTAAGAAACCCATTAAGGAACGCCGTTTTGACATCCATGTGGCAGATTTCATAATCGAAAAATGGAGCTATTGCTAGCATGATTCAAACGGACTTAAGAATCGCTACGGGTGAGAATGTCTCATCGTAGTCAACTCCTTGAACTTGTGAAAAACCCTTTGCCACAAGTCGAGCTTTATAAACGGTCACATTACCGTCCGCGTCCACTTCTTCTTAAAGATCCATTTGTTCTGAATAGCCTTGCGACCTTCAGGTAATACTTCCAAAGTCGACACTTCGTTTTCATACATAGATCCTATCTCAGATTTCATGGCCTCTAACCATCTGTTGGTATCTGGGCCCACAATTGCTTCTCCATAATTCGCAGGCTCATTGTTGTCTAACAACATAATAGACAAGACAGGATTCCCGTACCACTCAAGAGCAATACATGCTCTTGTCGACCTGCGAGGTCCGCCGGTAACTTGATACGAAGCTTCATGATCGTCATCATTAGATTACATTTCAACTGGTGTTGCCTCGGCAGAAATTTCTTTCTGCCCTGCGCCACCATCTTGTTGAAGCAGAGGTTCCACAACCTCATCTAGTTCTATCTTCCTCCCACTCAATTCTTTCGAGATAAACTCTTTCTCAAGAAAAGCTTCGTTCTTAGCGACAAACACTTTGCCCTCGGATCTGAGATAGAAGGTGTACCCAACTGTCTCTTTTGGGTAACCTATGAAGACGCACTTTTCCGCTTTGGGTTCTAGCTTTTCAGGCTGAAGCTTTTTGACATAAGCATCACATCCCCAAACATTAAGAAACTACAACTTTGGCTTCTTTCCATACCATAGCTCATATGGTGTCCTCTCAACGGATTTTGATGGTGCCCTATTTAAAGTGAATGCAGTTGTCTCTAATGCATAGCCCCAAAACGATAATGGCAAATCAGTAAGAGACATCATAGATCGCCCCATATCTAATAAAATACGATTACGATGTTCCGACACATCATTACGTTGTGGTGTTCCAGGTGGTGTCAACTGTGAAACAATTCCACATTGTCTTAAGTGAGCACCAAACTCATAACTCAGATATTAACCCCTTCAATCAGATCGTAGGAACTTGATTTTCTTGCTACGATGATTTTCAACTTCACTCTAAAATTGTTTTAACTTTTCAAATGTTTCAGACTTGTGCTTCATCAAGTAGATATAGCCATACCTACTCAAATCGTCGGTGAAGTGAGAAAATAATGATATCCGCCGCGTGCCTCCACACTCATTGGTCCACACACATTAGTATGTATGATTTCCAACAAGTCACTTGCACACTTTGTTTTTCCAGAGAACGGAGTCTTAGTCATCTTGCCCATGAGGCATGGTTCGCATGTGTCAAGTGATTCAAAATCAAGTAACATCAAAAGCCCATCAGCATGAATTTTCTTCATGCGCTTAACACCAATATGACCTAAGCAACAGGGCGACAAGAAAGTGGCGCTATCATTGTTAACTCTACATCTTTTGGTCTCAATGTTATGGATATGAGTGTCATCACAATCGAGATCCAACATGAACAAACCGCTCACATTGGGTGCATGACCATAAAAGATATTACTCATATAAATAGAACAACCATTATTCTGTAACTTAAATGATTAACCATCTCGCAATAAACAAGATCCATATATAATGTTCATGCTCAATGCAGGCACTAAATAACAATTATTTAAGTTCATAACTAATCTCGATGGTAACTGAAGTGAGATCGTGCTCACAGCGATTGCATCAACCTTGGAACCATTTCCCACGCACAACGTCACTTCATCCTTCGCCAGCCTTTGTTTATTCAGCAGTTCCTGTTTCGAGTTGGAGATGTGAGCAACAGAACCGGTATCAAATACCCAGGCACTACTACGTGAGCTAGTTAGGTACACATCAACAACAGTTCCAAGCAAAGCGTCGTAGAAGATTCTACATGTGAAGCGGAGTACATGGTTGCCTCGGAGGTAGAAAAGGAGGGTGTCTCGATGAAGCAGTTCATGACGGATCTTGGAGTTGTGCCGAGTAAACTAAATCCAATAACTCCGTTCTGTAACAACACTCGTTCCATTGCCTTAGCAAAGGAACCAAGGTTTCACAAGAAGACCAGACACATCATATTACGCTTCAACCTCATCCGCGACTGCGTCGAAGAAGAGGACGTGAATATTTGCAAAGTGCACACGGATCTGAATGTAGGAGACCCGCTAACTAAACCTCTTCTACGGGCAAAACCTGATCAACACGAGAACTGTATGGGTGTTAGATTTATTACAATGTAAATCGCATGGCGATGTGAGGACTAGATTATTGACTCTAGTGCAAGTGGGAGACTATTGGAAATATGCCCTAGAGGAAATGATAAATAGTTATTATTATATTTCCTGTTTAAAGATAATCATTTATTACCCATGCTATAATTGTATTGAATCAAAACATAGATACATGTGTGGATACATAGACAAAACAATGTCCCTAGCAAGCCTCTAGTTGGCTAGCTAGTTGATCAATGATAGTCAAGGTTTTTTGAGTATATGCAAGTGTTGCCACTTGATAACTAGATCACATCACTAGGAGAATCATGTGATGGACTAGACCCAAACTATGAACGTAGCATATTGATCGTGTCGTTTCATTGCTATTGTTTTCTACATGTCAATTATTTGTTCATATGACCATGAGATCATATAACTCACTAGCACCAGAGGAATACCTTGTGTGCATCAAACATCGCAACGTAACTGGGTGACTATAAAGGTGCTCTACAGGTATCTCCGAAGGTGTCCGTTGAGTTAGTATGGATCAGGACTGGGCTTTGTCACTCCGTGTCACGGAGAGGTATCTCGGGGTCCACTCGGTAATACAACATCACACACAAGCCTCTCAAGAAATGTGACTAAGTGTAAGTCATGGGATCTTGTATTACGGAACGAGTAAAGAGACTTTCCGGTAACGAGATTGAAATAGGTATGCGGATACCGACGATCAAATCTCGGGCAAGTAACATACCGAAGGACAAAGGGAATGACATACGAGTTATATGAATCCTTGACACTGAGGTTCAACCGATAAGATATTCGGATAATATCTAGGATCCAATATGGGCATCCAGGTCCCGCTATTGGATATTCACCGAGGAGTGCCTCGGGTCATGTCTGCATAGTTCTCGAACCCGCAGGGTCTGCACACCTGAGGTTTGATGATGTTATAGTATAGTTGAATTATATATGTGGTTACCGAATGTTGTTCAGAGTCCCGGATGAGATCACGGACATCACGAGGGTTTTCGGAATGGTCTAGAAACGAAGATTGATATATAGGATGGTTTCATTTGGCCACCGGAAAGTTTCGTACAATTCCGAGAGTGTACCAGGAGTGACGAATGGGTTCTAGGTGTTCACTGGGAGGGGCCCACCCACCCGGGAGTGAGCCCAAGGCCCTAGGGTGGCGCCACAAGTCCTTAGTGGGCTGGTGGATTCAGACCAAGAGGGCTTTGGCGCCACATAAAGAAAATACCAAAAGAAAAGAAAAAGAAAAATGAAAGAGGGAGGTGGGATAGAAGAGGAGGACTCCTCCTTCCCGAACCGAATTGGAGGAGGAATCCTCCTCCTCCTGGCGGCCGACGCACCTTGAGGGCCTTGTCTCTCAAGGCTAGCCCCTGTCCCTCCCTCCTATATATAGTGGTGGTTTAGGGCTTTTTGAGACACAACTTTGCCACGTGCAACTGTAGCCTATTCCACATAGTTTTACCTCTAGATCGGATTTCTGCGGAGCTCGGGCGGAGCCCTGCAAGAGTAGATCATCACCACCACCGCAGCACCGTCAGATTTTTGGAGAACTCATCTACTTCTCCGTATTGCTTGTTGGATCAAGAAGGCCGAAATCATCGTCGAGCTGTACGTGTGCTGGACGCGGAGGTACCGTCCGTTCGGCGCTAGATCGGAACGGATCGTGGGACGGACCGCGGGACAGTTCGTAGGATGGTTCAAGGGACGTGAAGACGTTCCACTACATCAAGGCTTCTCGCTGTGCGATCTACAAGGGTACGTAGATCTAATCTCCACTCGTAGATGGACATCACCATGATAGGTCTTCGTGTGCGTAGGAATTTTTTTGTTTCCCATGCAACGTTCCCCAACACCGAGCTCCGGGAGCCGCCATGGCTTGTCGCTGGTGCTTCTCCAGCGACCCAGTGCCCCCTCGAACCCCCTATACTATGCGGTCGAGCGTGGGCCTCGTCCCAGTGCCTCCAGCGCATCCAACCGAGCCCCGTAGCGTGTTTTAGCGCAAGTTCGGTGAGGAACCGCCGCGGGTTTGTTCGCCACCGACGAGGTTCCGGCGAGCGATGACGTGGCGCACTAATTAATGACTAAGCAACTCCATACTCTCGCTGCAGTGGGCCCTAGAGGTGGGTCAAACCCACTTAGGGGCTGGTCAGCGCGGGATTACCCCATGGGTCACTTACCAGTGGCCCCCACTAGTCAGTTTGACCAGACCCAGGCGCTTTTGACTTGATGACGTCATCATGACGCAATAATGTATTTATGTGATTTAAATAATTCCAGAAAATATCCTAAACATGAAAAAATCATAGAAAATAATCTGTAACTCACATTAAAATAATTTATATATGAAAAATGATCAGAAAAATCCAAAGAATCCAATAGTGCTATTTTCATGCATGACAAACTAAGTTATGAAACAATATAAGGTCAAATCAATTAAAGGAATTTAATAAATGTCCTACTTTCAATAATATTTGAACTTTGAAATCAAATCAGCATCAAACCAAGGTTTTGATAGCCACACTAGGTCATGCTACTTTTCATTTCATGCCATGATCATGCGTCATATTGTTGCAGTTGTATGAAATTGATTGTTGCTATTATTTCGGTAGGCTCTGCCCCACCGGATACATCCGAATGTCCGACTGACGGTTTATATTACTCTACTGAGCAACAAGGCAAGCACCATTTTTTATCATCCCGATAAAATCCCATGATCCCTCTCCTGCTCTCACTTATTGCATTAGGACAAAATACTTCAAATGCTTTTACTTTAGTAGCTGAACCCATTCCTTTGCATGACCTATTGATACATCTCCGTCATATCTACTTTTCCGAACTCTTTTGCCCTCGTTTTGGACTCTAATTTGCATGATTTGAATGGAACTAACCCGGACTAACGCTGTTTTCAGCAGAATTGCCATGGTGTTGTTTTTTTGCAGAAATAAAAGTTCTCAGAATGTCCTGAAAATTGACAGAGAATTTTTCTGGAATTAATGAAAAATACCTGCCCAAAGATCCACCGGAGGATGTGCGCGAGTGGGCCACAAGCCCCTCGGCCGCGGCCACCCCCCTGGCCACGCCGCGAGGGCTTGTGGGGCCCATGTGGCGCCACCGCCTCCAAACTCAGCTCTATTTATTCCGTCTCGCCCGGAAAAAAATCAGAGAGAAGGATTCATCGCGTTTTACGATACAGACGCGTCGCCACCCCCTGTTCTTCATCTGGAGGGCAGATCTGGAGTCTGTTTTGGGCTCCGGAGAGGGGAAATCGTCGCCATCATCATCATCAACCTTCCTCCATCGCCAATTCCATGATGCTCTTCACCGTTCGTGAGTAAGCTCATCGTAGGCTTGCTGGACGGTGATGAGTTGGATGAGATCTATCATGTAATCGAGTTAGTTTTGACGGGGATTGAACCCTAGTATCTACTATGTTCTGAGATTGATGTTGCTACTACTTTGCCATGCTTAATGCTTGTCACTAGGGCCCGAGTGCCATGATTTCAGATCTGAACCTATTCTGTTGTCACCAATATATGTGTGTTTTAGATCCTATCTTGCAAGTTGTAGTCACCTACTATGTGTTATGACCCGGCAACCCCGGAGTGACAGTAGCCGGAACCACTCCCGGAGATAACCATAGTATGAGGAGTTCATGACTTCACCAAGTGTTAATGCGTTGGTCCCGTTCTTTATTAAAAGGAGAACCTTAATATCCTGTAGTTTCCATTAGGACCCCGCTGCCACGGGAGGGATTGGCAATAGATGGCATGCAAGTTCTTTTCCCTAAGCACGTATGACTACATACGGAATACATGCCTACATTAGATTGACGAACGGGAGCTAGTCACTTATCTCTCTGTGTTATAGCTGTTACATGATGAATCACATCCATCATACTCATCCATCATCGATCCACTGCCTACGAGTCTTTTACTACTGGTCCTTGCTACGTTAGTTTGTCGCTACTACTGTTGCTACTGATGTTACTGTGCTACTGATGTCACTTCTTTTGTTACTTGTTGCAGCTGTCACTACTGCTGTTACTTGCTAATTTGCTGTTACCTGTTGCAAGACTTTTCTGGAGCCGTTGCTGGGGAAGAATAAGTCCCCCGTCACCGTGCTATTTACAGGCACCATTGATACAACAGTTAGGAATAGTCTGCCATCAACAGATCTTTTCTGGCACCGTTGCTATCATACTACTTTGGTACTGATACTTTGCTTGCAGACACTAATCTTCCAGGTGTGGTTGAAACTGACAAACTCAGCTGCTAATACTGGAGAATATTCTTTCACTTCCCCTTGTGTCGAATCAATAAATTTGGGTTCAATTCTCTACCCTCGAGAACTGTTGCGATCCCCTACACTTGTGTGTTATCAAGACTATTTTCTGGCGCCGTTGCCGGGGAAGCACAGCTATATTCTCTGAGTCACTTGGGATTTATGTCTGCTGATCACTATGAGGAATTCGAGAGATCTAAGAACTAAAGTCTTGCCTTCCACTACGAGGACAGGTAAGGAACTGCCATCTAGCTCTGCACTTGATTCACCTTCAGTTATGAGTAAGTTTGCGACATCACCTCCTGCTAGAAATCTTGATATGTCGTCTGTGCTTGATGATGCTACTTCTGCTGCCCATGATGCTTATGATGATGCTATGCTTGATACTATGCCTGATGATGCTATGCTTGATACTATGCCTGATGATGCTATGCTTGATACTATGACTGATGATGCTATGCTTGATACTATGGCTGATGATGCTATGCTTGATACTATGGCTGATGATGCTATGCTTGATACTACTTTACCACTTGGTGCATTCCTTGATGCACATATTGCTAGAGTTGCTGCTAGATGTGATGATACTTCTGAAACTGCTGATGCTATTGAAGTAGAACCTGCTATTTTGCCTACTAGAACTAGCTCTCCTATGCCTGAATTGCCTGATATGGCTGATACCACTACAGGAATCAGCTTCTTTGTCGTCTGCCATCATAGACGGCAATGAGTATATCACGGACGACAAAGACAATACCACAGACGGCAAAGATTCTCACAGCCGGGAAAATTTCTGTGTCAGCCTACGACGGCATCGTACCTTCTTTGCCGTCTGTCTCCGCAAAGTGGACGACACAGAGCTTTGTCGTCAGCTTTTCATAGGAGCAGTCAGAAAAGTTCTCGAGACGGCAGCCGACAGGCGTTGCCTCCGTTCGGGGTTAACGGAGGCTTTGCCGTCTGCCTCCCCCTCTTCTTTGCCGTCTGCCTTCCCCCCTCTACTTTGTCGTCTGCCTCCCCCCTCTTCTTTGCCGTCTGCCTCCTCCTCCTCCCCCCTCCACTCTTTGTCGTCTGTCTCCTCCTCCCCCCCTCCTCTGTGCCCTCTTCTTTGTCGTCTGCCCACCCTGGAGGAAGATGGCAAAGAGCCTATATAGACACCCCAGGATGCACAGTTGGGTGCCATGTGGCACCTTTGCCGTCTGCCAGCTGATGGCACAGGTCTTTGCCATCAGCTGGCAGACGACAAAGAGCCCATATAGTACCTGTTTTTTTTTGTTTTATATTATTTCACAGCACACACACAGACACACACACACACACATAACACACACACACACACACACATATATATATATATATATTTGATAGCACATATATATAATTCACCACACATATATGATATATAGTTCACCACACATATACTTGCCAACACATATATATATATAATTCACCACACATATATGATATACATATAAATCAATGTACATCCCCATATATCGAAAGAACCAACATACAAAGTATTGCACTGTTTATCCATATATACATATACATATAGTTCAACATTGTTCATAAACTCAAATGAAAACTAGATGATATACATATAAAGTTCATCCATCGACATTGTTCAACTCCATGAATGCCAGCTTCCATGCATGTAGTATATCCAATCTGCAAAAATGTGAATAAGAAAGTCTGAAGAAGAACAAAATATGATGTTTTTGAGCTAATTATGTCATTTTAGAGGAAAACGAGCTAAGTATATAATATTCATGAGCTAACCAAGGTTCTTATGCCATTTTGAGGTTATTATGGCATTTTGGAGCTATATGGGATAATTATGTCATTGTTGGGGAAATTAAAGCAACGATAATATGAAAGAGGAGAAGAAAGAGGAGGAGGAGGAGAAGAAGAAGAAATCAAGAAGAAGGAGCAGAAGGAGGAGAAGGAGGAGGAGGAGAAGGACTAGAAGGTCCTTGGCCTTCTCCTCCTCCTCCTCCTCCTCCTTCTCCTTCTTCTCTTCTTCTTCTTATTCTTCTTTCTTTTCATTTTTCCTATTTCTTCTCCTATTCTCCTCTTGTTGGAGCTAAATTACCTAATTATGTCTTTTTGGAGCTATATGGGCTAATTATGTCATTTTAGCGAAAAACAAGCTAAGAATATAATATTCATGAGCTAACCAAGGTTCTTATGCCATTTTAGCTTATTATGGCATTTTGGAGCTAAATGGGGTAATTATGTCATTGTTGGGGAAATTAAAGCAAGGATAATTTGAAAGAGGAGAAGAAAGAGGAGGAGGAGGAGAAGAAGAAATCAAGAAGAAGGAGGAGAAGGAGGAGAAGGAGGAGGAGGAGAAGGACTAGAAGGTCCTTGGCCTTCTCCTCCTCCTCCTCCTCCTTCTCCTTCTTCTCTTCTTCTTCTTCTTCTTCTTCTTTCTTTTCATTTTTCCTATTTCTTACCCTCTTCTCCTCTTGTTGGAGCTAAATTACCTAATTATGTCTTTTTGGAGCTAAATGGGCTAATTATCCCATTTTAGAGGAAAACAAGCTAAGTATATAATAATCATGGGCTAACCAAGGTTCTTATGCCATTTTGAGGTTATTATGGCATTTTGGAGCTAAATGGGCTAATTATGTCATTGTTGGTGAAATTAAAGCAAGGATAATATGAAAGAGGAGAAGGAGGAGAAGAAGAAGAAATCAAGAAGGAGGAGAAGGAGGAGAAGGAGGAGGAGGAGAAGGACTAGAAGGTCCTTCGCCTTCTCCTCCTCCTCCTCCTCCTCCTCCTTCTCCTCCTTCTCCTTCTTCTCTTCTCCTTCTTCTTCTTCTTTCTTTTCGTTTTTCCTATTTCTTCTCCTCTTCTCCTCTTCTTGGAGCTAAATTAGCTAACTATGTATTTTTGGAGCTAAATGGGCTAATTATCTCATTTTAGAGAAAACAAGCTAAGTATATAATATTAATGAGCTAACCAAGGTTCTTATGCCATTTTGAGCTTATTATGGCATTTTGGAGCTAAATGGGCTAATTATGTCTTTTTGGAGCTAAATGGGCTAACTATGTCATTGTTGGGGAAATTAAGGCAAGGAGAATATGAAAGAGGAGAAGAGAAACTTACTGTAGTGGTCATCAAGGAGGAGAAACACCTAGAGAAGGGTCGTGCGATGCCGCTCGGGGGTTATTCTGCAGAATAGATATTTTGCAATGTCTCAGTTAGCATGATGACACTCAATTATTAATACTAGTTTATAATGAAACTCACCGTGCCAAGCGAAGAGACGACGGGCATCGGCGGAGGGACTTGACCGCTCTTCTCGCACAGACCCTGAAGAGTGGGTCGTATTAGTTAGTAATGAAACAGACATTACACACATGATTTGGCTAATGTGAAAAAAACTTACCACAAAAAGCTCGTACAGGGCCCGTTGACCTGCCTCATTCCGAGACCTCTCCTCCTCAATCAATCATGTCGTGGTCTGGTCCCTCTCATCAAGAGCAGCCTGACTTGCCAATCTCTCTTTCTCAAGAGCAGCCTCAAGAGCAACCTCGCTTGCCAATCTCTCTTTCTCAAGAGCAGCCTGGTTTGCCAATCTCTCTTTCTGAAGAGCAGCCTGAAACACCATTCCTCGTTACCACAGTAATGATCTATGGTGACACACATAATGAAATGGATGAAAGTGTTCTTAGTCCGTACAACTAACCTCGATGGCAAGTTCAACTGGCCATGGACGATGCATTATATCAGGACAGCTGCTCGACTTGCGTGCCTTGATCTCCGGGAGAGTGAGTGGACAACTTATTATCCCATCTCCAATGGCTATCGAGCCATGGGGCCTCTCGCCACCAGATATCATCACCAGCTCTGGATCCAAAGGTTCCTGGTTAGGGTTAAAGCATCCCCATTCGTAGCCTTCCCCGCGTCCCTGTATGCCATGAGCTTCTGGTGGGATGATATGTTGGTGAAGTTATTGGGATCATCCAGGTCAAACTCAGAGAATGCCTTCGCCTTCTTGTACGAGGCAGTATGGGCCATGCCATAAAGGTCGTACAAGTGTGGCATCTCCGTCTTCTTGTGATGCGCCTAAAAGAGAGGAACAAAATATTAGCATCAAGAATGAATTGCATGAATCATGAAGCAAATCACATACCCAGTTTCGTCCGAAATGAAGTAAGTTGGCGCTGCCTTGATGGTGTGGCACACCAACAATTTGGGTATGCCGATCCTTCGCATTCTCGTGGACGGCTCGCCAGCTGCCTGTGCACCACTCATCAACCAACGCCTCCCAACAATCCATCTTATCCGCACACAATCTCGGGGGCACCTGTAAGTTATCAGAAAGAATTTTCAGCGCTACGCCTATGAACGAAATCAAGAAAACTACGTAGAAGGACTTAAGAATAGGTAATTACCTTCATCTATTGCTCCTTCTTCAGAAACTTTCCGCGGCAATCCTTCTTCTGCTTCTTAATACCACGCGTGGCGTAGTAATCTCGAATAGCCTGCGGGCGAGCCTCGTGGCGCAAGTTCTGTAGTAACCGCCTACACTCGGCCTCGAGAACCCTGGCCACCTCCTCCTCATATCCATCCTCACACCTATAGAAGGTCTGCAATCAAATGTGAAAACACCGATTAGTACAATAATTAGCTATATTGTTAATTTTAGATTCTGTAAAAGGATAATTTACCCAAAAGCTCTTGATCACTATCTCGGCCCTCTTGTGGCACAAGACACCATCTATAATCTCCTCCGGCGGGGCCTGCGCAGCCTGGTAGTGCTCCCAGGAAAATCCTAGTGTAGGAACCTGACCCTCACCAGGCAACGTGACAAACCCCGGGAAATTTGTCCGGCAAAGCATACCAAGGACGGAGTTCGCCCTGCGAACTCCAAGAGGGTGTACCCATCCCCTGCAGTATGATAAGGTCAATGCATTATATATTTGAACAAACTTGAAGGCAAAAGCTAAAAAAAGAGTAAATGTACTTACCTATCTCCTTCACATTTAATCACCGGCCTCTACTCGCGGGTAGCCGGCGCGACCGGGAGACGTGTACTACCACGCTTGTACATGATGGCCCCATCCACTTGCACATCGCCCTCACTATCCGTAAGCTCATCCCCGCCCCCAGAGCCACCCGGACCCTCGGTCCAATCCGGCAACTCGGTACGATCCGGCCAGGTCTCCCATCCGGGCCTCTCCACGTCGGGTGAAGCCTCCGGAACCGTAGTCTCGTGGGCCGAATGCACCTCGACCCGAGGCTACTCCTAGACCGGAGTCTCATGGGACGAATGCCCGTCAACAACAGGCTCCTGGAACGGAGTCCCCGTAGCCTCCTCCGCAAACGGGTCGACCATAGTAGTCCTATGCTCGGGTGAATGAGTTGGTGGTGGTGGCGAGGACGGCTCAACAGTCCTCCTGGATCTTCCGCGGCCACCACCTCTCCCTGTACCCTTCACCTTCTTCCCTACCCGACCAGCACCTCTCCCAGTGGGCAATGCCGGCGACGAAGAAGAACCCACGGGTGGTGTCGACAGACTGTCTGCCAAGGATCTACGGAGAGATAGGGGTGGAAGGGAAGTACCACCCCTCGTGCGGGGTGCTTGGGAAGAACCCGTCGTGCGATCTGGACCAGCGCCCACCATCTTTCCACACCTGGTGACCTGCCATGATAAAGATTAAAATAAATTAGTACAACATAAAAAAATTGAATAACTGACATGAATAATAATATGTACATGAATAATAAAGATTAAAATACATATAATTTAAGTTGTGAATCTTACAAACTAATAATCATCATCAATAAATGTGTCATCATCATCACTGTCACGCATGTCTTCATGAATGACGTGCTCGTCTGGTTCAACGGCGTGAAGTTGTGAAAGGCCTTCCTTTAATCATTGAAGCATTGACATGTCATCCGCATCAGTAACCTCTACGAGTTCCAGGTCTTCTGGTTCCGGCTCAGGGCTGGAGTCGGATTCATTGTCGCTGTCTACTTCCATGTTCTTGGGTGAAGCACGGCGGTTCTTGAAACGTTTCTTGGAAAGACGTGTTTCTTGGAAGAATTCTCCATCATATGTGTCTGGGTTAATGTGAGGTTCATAATCCTGTTCATTTGGGAGAGGTGGTCTGACATGTGGCGACACTTCATAAACAACATACCAACCTTCCAGATTCTTATCCGTTTGGCATGCCCACGGTAGATAGAAAACTTGGGTCACCTGTTGAGCCGTAATATAGACATCGAGAACATCTAAATGGGTGTTTGGATCGATTTCGACTAGTCCTATATGTTCAAGAGTCCTTCTGGTCTTCTTCGGCTGGAACCAATAACATTTGAAGACTACGACGTTCGGTGGGTTTTCACCATAGAATTGAAGTTCATAAATTGCTTCAACTCTTCCATAATACTCGATAACACCTTCGCCGATAGCAGAGACACCACAATTTGTAGATTTCTGGTTGGGCATAGATAGCTCTTTGCCAAAGGTACGAAAGAGATACCCGTTGATGTTGTATTTCTCAAATGAACGGACCTTATAGTCAAAACCATTAGCGACTTGTCTCAATTCGGCGTCCATAGACTCTGAATTAGCCTACAAGTTTAATACGAAACAATTGTTGCATTAGCCGCAAGTTAGACCAAGAATGAAATGGTCCATTATTGATAATTACCGATTGTTTGAACCAAGAGATGAAACCGGGATAGCCGCCTCCTGTCTTTGACGGAAGCTCATACTCTTCGCCGGAATCATTTTCGATCACCGCTCCATCCGAGAATTTCGCGACGTAACGGTTGTTTGAAATATCTGGGAATAAGAGCAGTTCAAATGAATTAGAAGTTACGGGAAAATGTTCCGAGAACTCACTCGATGTACGGCCGCACTTCTGTTAGGTTGTTGAAGATATACAACGAAATGTTCCGCCATTCTTCGACATCCAATGTTATTGGTTTCGAAGCACCGGCTGGTGCGAGCTTCCCTTTTAATAGGCTGAGGTTGGACCCATCTTTTTTAGGGTCTGCATCATTGTGTCTAGGCTTCGGATTATGCAAATGATGATTTTTGGTTTCGTAGTGTGCTGTCACAAAGATTGCCACCTCCTCAGTAATGAATGCCTCAGCCATCGATGCTTCAATTCTACGCTTATTTTTACATTTAGCTCGAAGGGTCTTCTGCATCCTCTTAGTTGCATAGCACCAACGATCTTGCAAGGGCCTACCCAATCTTGCCTCGGTCGGTAGATGTAAAATCAAATGCTGCATTGGATTAAAGAAGCCCGGTGGAAAGATCTTCTCTAACTTGCACAACAACTCCGGTGCAAACTCCTCCATGTCTTCTACCATGCCAGGCGACAATTCTTTCGCACAAAGAAAACAGAATAAATAACTCAGCTCCGCCAGTACTATCCATTCATCCTCGGGAATAAAGCCACGTAACATCACCGGCATTACCCTCTCTAGCCATATGTGCCAATCATGACTCTTAAGACCATAGATTTTTTTATTTTTCAAGACTCGCTCCCCTCTTCAGATTCGTTGCATACCCATCGGGGAACATCAAGTGCATTTTGACCCACAAGATAATTTCCCTCATAGCTGGCCTTCCAAGATTGAACCAAGCCTTTGGCTTCGACCACTTCTGCTTTCCTTTGCCTTCTCGCATGTTTTGTAAAGGTCTATGACATAGTGTCTCTTGATCGACTCTAGCCTTAATATTATCCTTTGTCTTCGCATCTATGTCGAACAATGTACCAAAAATAGCCTCTCCGATATTCTTTCAGCGTGCATCATGTCGTTATTGTGTGGAAGAAGGAGGTCTTTGAAGTAAGGGAGATCCCAGAAGCATGGCTTGTGAGTCCAGGCGTGTTTTGAATTATACCCCTTGAAATACCCTGGACGCTCTGGATCAGGCTCGAGGGCGTTTAACTGATCCAGGATCTATTGGCCTATGAACGCAGGTGGTGCCAAGTTTTTGACAACTTTACCTTTGGTAAAGTTCTTCTTGTCTTTTCTGAACTGATGGTCAGGATCCAGGAACTGTCTATGCAAGTCAAAGCAAGAATACTTCCGACCCTCCTGCAACCAATGAAACTTAAGAGCTGCCTTGCATTGGGGGCACAGGAATCTTCCATGCACACACCATCCAGAGAATAGCGCATACGCGGGCAAGTCATGCATAGAGTACATGTACCACACATGCATTTTGAAGTTTTCTTTTCTAGCGGCATCGTATGTCTTGACC
Source organism: Hordeum vulgare subsp. vulgare (assembly GCF_904849725.1). Lineage (NCBI taxonomy): Eukaryota > Viridiplantae > Streptophyta > Magnoliopsida > Poales > Poaceae > Hordeum > Hordeum vulgare. Next base: position 465,768,292 of record NC_058519.1, read on the forward strand.
CCATTATCCCAAGCTTCTTCCAATTCATCCTTAAGCGGTTGCAGGTACACATTCATATTCTTCCCCGAATAAGTGGGCCGTGGAATTATCAACGTCAGAAATATGTTCCTTCTTTGCATAATCTGCCCGGGGGGAGATTGAGTGGAATGAAAAAGACAGGCCAACAACTGTATTGGGTTGCCGTCATGCCGAAGGGATTAAAACCATCTGTGGCGGCGCATACTCGAGGATTCCTTGGATCTCCCGCTTTATCCTGATGCAATCCATTGAAATGTTTCCACGCTTCCCCATCCGATGTGTGTACCATCATCTTATTCCCATCCGCATCTAGTTCGGTTCTTTTGCCCAATTTGTACCATGTCATCTGTCTGGCTGTCTCTTCGACCATGAAAAGATGTTGAAGTCTTGGTACGATTGGCATATACGGAAGAACACTAACTGCGATTTTGATCTGCCTCTTCTCACCCATACCGTTGTCTACCACAAGATACCTGCAAGACTCACAATCGGGACAATAGTCCAAGTGTGCATACTCCTTCCTAAATAAGACACATCCTTTCTCACATGCATCTATCTTCTCATAGGGCATCTTAAGTACACGAAGTATTTTGTCCGGCTAGTACAGGTTTGCAGGCATGACATGGCCTTTGGGTAGGAAATGTCCAAATAGTGTCATCATCGCGTCGTAGCATTCTTTTCCCAAGTTGAACTAAGCCTTCAGAGCCATTACTTGTGCAATTGCATCCAGCTGACAGAGCTCAGTGTGCTCATGGAGAGGACGTTTTGAAGACTCCAACATTTCATAAAAGGCCTTTGCAGATTCCTCCATCTCATCTTCCAAATCCCGAGCTTCATCAAAGTCTTGCACCATGTCTTCGATCCCGGTACCATGCTCGTTCGTGCGACGACGGACCACCTCAGCTCTTGTGTGTTGTATAGACTCACCATGAAATGTCCACACCGTATAATTAGGCTTAAAACCCCTCCTCTGCAGGTGTTTAATCATTACAGCCTCTGTCATCTTTTTATAGTTGTCGCATCCAGGATAGGGGCAATAGTTTCTTTCCTGGCCATTTGCGAATGCGGCTTTCACAAATTCCTTTGTTTTTACAAACCATTCTTTCGTCATCTCTTTCTGACTAGGGTGACCGGTATACATCCACGCACGATCACTCATCTTGCGTATCTACTGAAGACAGAAGAAATATATTTATATATAATTTAGCATTTATATTCATCGGTTAATCAGGTTCGCCATTTTTATTACGTCCAGGCAACCTACACGCTAATAGGTAAAGACAGGTCCTAATCCCACCCGAATATGTGTAGATTGGGTTCGTTTTCCCATGCTCTGCTCCGGATCCAACGCAAAATTTCGGCAGCACCTCCCCGCTGTTCTCCTGATACACGTCTCCGCAATAAACAGAGAGGATGTGCATCCGGAGAACAACAAGGAGGCACTGACGAAATTCCGCGTCGGATCCAGAGCACATCATACGGGAAAACGAACCCAATCTACACATACTCGGGCTGTCCATGGATAATGTTGGACAATTCGAAAGGATGGCGGTTATAAATATGCAAAGACATGCATATTTATAGACGTCGCCTTTCCATGGGAGACGCATACTGGTCACGCATACTGATAAATTAATTTAATTACCTAAATCTAGAAAGTTTCATCCGGAAACCGAGCCACAGTAAATGAAGGGGTGGGGAGGAGATGAAATTTGTACTGACCCACGAATGCAGGGGTGGAGCTCATACAACGCACGGGCAGGTCTTCGCACAACAGACCTCACAGCGATGAGACAACTATCACATGTAAATCCACCCGATCAACACAAATATTCTAATTATGTCATTTTAGAGGAAAACAAGTTAAGAATATAATATTCATGAGCTAACCAAGCTTTTATGCCATTTTGTAGCTAAATGGGCTAATTATCTCATTGTTCGGGAAAATAAGGTGAGGAGAATAAGATAGAGGAGAAGAAAGAGGAGGAGGAGAAGAAGAAGGAATCAAGAAGAAGGAGAAGGAGGAGGAGAAGAAGGAGGAGGAGAAGGTATTCTTCTTCTCTTCTTCTCTTCTTCTTCTCTTCTTATTTTCTTCTTCTCCTTCTTATTTTTGTCTTCTCTTCCTCCTCTTCTTCTTCTTCTTCTTCTTCTTCTTCTACTTCTTCTTCTCCTCCTCCTCCTCTTCTTCTTCTTCCTATTCTTTCTATTAAGCTAACTAACTAACTAACCAAGCTAACTAAACCTATCGCTAAACCTAGATAGCACTAAACAGCAAAAAAATAACAAAAACAGAATCTACCACTAAGTAACTAAAAAAGAATCTAGCTACCACTAAATACCAAACAATAAAAAATCAACTTCTTCTTCTTTTTTCTCTTCTTCTCCTTCTTATTTTTTTCTTATTCTCTTCTTAACTTCTTCTTCTCTTCTTATTTACTTCTTCTCCTTCTTATTTTTTCTTCTCTTCTTCTTCTTCTTCTCCTTCTTATTTTTTTCTTCTCCTCTTCTTCTTCTTCTTCTTCTCCTCCTCCTCCTCCTCCTACTCCTCTTCTTCTTCTCCTCTTCTCGTCGTCCTCCTCCTCCTCCTCTTCTCCTCTTCTCCTCATCCACCTAACTAACCAAGCTAACTAACTAACCTAACTAAAACTACTAACCTAACTAAATCTACCACTAAAACTACTAAAAATAATCTAGCTACCACTAATTAACAAAACAAAACTGAATCTGTAAATTAGCAAAAAAAAAGGACTCACCGGAGGGGGGCAGCCGGGGAGGAGGAGGGTGCGGCGGTGGAGGAGATGGCGGTGGAGGAGGGGGCGCAGGGCGGCCGGGGATGAGGAGGGCACAGGGCGGCCGGGGAGAAGGACGCAGGGCGGTCGGGGAGGAGGAGGGTGCAGGGTGGCCGGGGAGGAGGAGGGCGCAGGGCGGCCGGGGAGGAGGAGGGTGCGGCGGTGGAGGAGGGGGCGCAGGGAGGCCGGAGGAGAAGGGGGCACACGGAGGTCGGAGGAGGAGGGGCGGCCGCGTAGGGAGGCCAGAGGAGGGCGCGGCGGCGGTGGTGGTGTCGGGGGTGAGAGAGAGGGGTGTCGGGGTGGCCGTTAGGGGGAGAGAGAGGCGCATGGGGGTGGGGCTAACGGGTGTTAGGGGGGCACCCTCTTTGCCGTCCGCCTCCCGACGGCACAGAGGGGAAAAGCGGGCGGCAAAGAGAGAGGTCGTTAGGGGGGAGAGAGGGGTTGCGGGGTGGGCCGCCCATGCTCTTTGTCGTCTACCTGAATGCTCTTTGCCGTGAGCTGGCAGACGACAAAGAGCTGGCTGATGGCAAATAGTACCTTTGGCATCAACGTGCTCTTTGCCGTCTGGTTTCTGGTAGCTGATGGCAAAGAGGGTCTTTGCCATTAGCTAGCAGACCGCAAAGAAGCAGCAGATGGCAAATAACTATTTTCCAGTAGTGTACGCGTTATGTTATGGAGGGAGATTTAGCTGAGGATTTTCTTGCGTGTAAGGATAGCTATGATGTTGAGAAATTACGGCGCAAGTGGAAAGAAAAATCTCTGAACGCTAGGATGAAATACAACCCGAAGTTTGCCACTTCGCCTATCTTTGTGACCGATAAGGATTATGAATTCTCTGTCGACCCTGAGTTAATCACTCTAGTCGAATCTGATCCTTTTCACGGTTATGAGTCTGAAACGGTTGTAGCCCATCTTACCAAACTGCACGATATAGCCACCATATTCACTAGTGAGGAAAATAACCGCCACTACTATATCCTCAAGCTGTTTCCTTTCTCGCTAAAGGATGATGCTAAGACCTGGTTCACTTCTCTTTCTCCTGGTTGTGTGCGTAGCCCCCAGGATATGGTCTACTACTTCTCTAAAAACTATTTCCCTGCCCATAAGAAGCAAGCTGCCTTGCAGGAAATAGACAACTTTCCTCAAGCTGAGGAAGAGAGTCTCCCACAAGCTTCGCGGAGGCTCATCCAACTACTGAATGCTTTGCCTGATCACCCTCTTGAGAAGAATGAAATACTTGATATCTTCTATAATGGACTTACTCATGCTTCTAAAGACCACCTCGATAGTTGTGCCGGTAGTGTTTTTAGGGAACGAACCGTAGAACAAGCTGAGATTCTATTGAATAATATCTTGTGCAATGAGAATGCTTGGACTATTCCTGAACCACCTCCTAAGCCAAGTCTGAAGAAAAGAGGTATTATATTCCTCAGTCCTGAAGATATGCAAGAAGCCAAGAAATCTATGCGAGAGAATGGCATTAAATCTGAAGATGTCAAAAATCTACCACCTATCGAAGAGATCCATGGTCTTGATAACCCAATACAGGTAGTCGAAGTAAATTCTCTGCGTAGGTTCGATGAGAGTGATATTCCTTTTGATAAACCTGCTAGCTTATGCGTGGATGAATTTTATAACTTTGTTGCCAAACAACAAAGTTTCAATGATTATGTTAGCAGACAATTGGAACAGAATGCTCGTATGCTTAGTCATTTAAGTGCTTGTGTGGACAAAAATGTCAATGATCTTAAGCTTCTGAGTAAACATGCCTCTATGGTTACTACTCAAGTAGAACAAGTACTTAAAGCTCAGAATGACTTGCTCAATGAGTCGAATGAAAATTCCGTCAGAGTCGTTACTAGATGCGGTAGAATGACCCAGGAACCTTTGTATCCCGAGGGTCATCCGAAGAGAGTTGAAAAGGATTCTCCAGGAGTTAGCACTGATGCACCTAGTCATCCTAGAAAGAAGAAGAAAGACGATAGGAACCTGCACGCTAGCAACCCTGTTGCTGCTACACCTGAGAGTCCAAACGATGTCTCTATCTCCGATGTTGAAACACAATCTGGTGATGAATATGAGCCTAATGATGATATCAATAGTGATGCTAATGTTTATGCTCAACCTACCAATGAAAAGGATGTGGAGATTGAACCTAGTGTTGATCCTGATAACCCATAGCCTAAGACTAGAAGATACGATAAGAATGACTTCGCTGCTAGGAAGCATGGTAAAGAAAGGGAACCATGGGTTCAGAAACCTATGCCCTCTCCTCCCAAACCATCCAAGAAAAAGGATGATGAAGATTTTGAGTGCTTCGTTGAAATGATTAGACCTGTCTTTGTGCAAATGCGTTTGATGGATATGCTCAGGATGTCTCCGTATGCTAAGTACATGAAAGATATTGTGACCAATAAGAGGAGGATACCTGAGGTTGAGATTTCCACCATGCTCGCCAATTATACCTTCAAGGGTGGAACTCCCAATAAACTAGGTGATCCCGGTGTGCCCACTATACCTTGCTCCATTAAGGGCAACTACGTTAGAACTGCTTTATGCGACCTTGGAACCGGTGTTAGTGTTATGCCTCTCTCTATTTATCGTAGACTTGAACAGGATAAGTTGACACCCACTGAAATCTCTCTACAAATGGCCGACAAATCAACTGCCTTCCCTATCAGCATTTGCGAGGATGTGCCTGTTGTGGTTGCTAACGTCACTATCTTAACAGACTTTGTTATCTTGGATATTCTCAAGGATGATGCCATGGCTGTCATCCTCGGAAGACCCTTTTTAAACACTGCAGGGGCTGTTATAGACTGCAACAAAGGGAATGTCACTTTCCATGTCAACAGTAATGAGCATACGGTGCACTTTCCGAAAAAACAATATCGAGTACATTGCATCAATGCTATCGAAAAAACTTCATCGATTCTTACTGGGAGCTTTGAATGCCCTATTCCTCGTGTCAATATGAAGTATAATTTGCTTGTTGGGGAAATACACATCCCCATTGAGGTGACCTAGTGACTATTCGAAAACTCTCCGTTCTACTTTGCTATTCGAGAAAGTTTTGTCGAGGGGATTTGATCAACCCCATTGACGGATTTCTTTCGATGACCATGAGATGGATGAATCAAGGAGTCACAAACCTTTGTTCCAAGCTTTCACTTTAGGTTGCTTAGAAGAAAATTGATAGATTTAATTTAGTTTTCGCTCTTTTCTGTTTTAGCGTCCGGTAGAAAAGTACCCCGAAAATAAAAGTTCTCTGAACGTCCTGAAAATCAAGTATGATTTTTTCTGAATTTTTTGAAAAATTCTGAGACAAAGAGCTTGTCTGGGGGCTGTACCGGTGGGCCACAAGCCCTTACGGTGCTGGGACCCCCTGGCCATGCCACCCAGGCTTGTGGGGCCCATAGGCACCCCCTCCACTCATTCTTGATCTCACATAGTTCTCCTACCTCTAGAAAAAATCATTTCGCAGCTCAAGCCTGTGTTCTTGCTCCTCTTGCTGGGATTTTCGATCTCTTTGCTCAAATCACCATTCTCCCAACTGTTTTGGGGAAATTACTCCTTGGTAAGTGACTCCTCCATTGGTCCAATTAGTTTTTGCTATAGTGCCTTATACTCCGCGTATTTTTGCTGCCTAGGTGAGCATGTTCTTGAGCTTTGCATGCTGATTTTAGCTGGTCCCAAGTAGTTTTGATGCGTAATATGGCCTCTAGGCACTTGTTGGAGTAGTTGCTACGAGTTTAGTTGAGCCTTGTTCACTTTTCCTTTGGGTCACTGAAAATTTCAGAAAAGGAAGATGTTCCGGAGAAACTTTCATGGTGGTTCCTCAAGCAAGAGAGGTCCCAGTCTTGCAATTCAGGAGCCTAATCCTTACCAACCAATGGACGCGCAGGTACAACCATGTGAATGGCCTTCTGATGAATTTATGATTGAGGCAGGTTTCAAAGATGAGTTTGATGCACTTGTTCACAACGTCGGACTCGAAAAATTCATCTCCGATAAATGTGAACAATATGTTGCCCTTGGTGCCTCTTTTGTTCGTAGATTCAAATTTTTAGCTGGTTGTGATACATAGTTTGATCTCTATGATAAATCGTAAACCATGGATTTAGAGGATTTTAATAGAATTTGAAAAATAACTATTTGGGGTAGCCTCAATGATCCTCCTAAATCTTCGGTTAGAGATTTTTGCTCTGGTATTACTGTTGGAGAAACTAGAGACATTACGCAAGCTACCATGGGGAGTATTCATTTTCCTGCCTTGCATTACTTTGCCCTCTTCATAGGCAGATGCATTAATGGCAAGATTGAGCATTGTGACCTCTGCGCACCCGACCTTAGTATCCTTAAGAGCGCAGTGACGGGTGACAAAAGCTTCAACATGGGAGCTATAATAGCAAGGAGGCTGAATAAGAATGCTAATGAAGGGGATTACTTTGGTGGGATCTATGCCACTCGCATAGCAAATTTTCTTGGAGTACCCATCCGCGAAGGAGATCCCCCGCTCCATACAGCTTTCCTTAACCGCGTCGCTTTGACACACTACCAGTTCCTTGAGAGGGATGATGAATCCCTCCTATACTGTTTGATATTTAACCGGCAGGGTGTTTTCCATATTACCCTTCCTGCTCCTGCCTTCTTTGACTTTCAGGTAAAACGGAGATATTACATAACCAGAGGAGAGACAGAGGAGTATGAGAGGGAGTCAAAGGCTGCTCATCTCCGTGAGGCAGCTATTCAGGCAGTGGCTGCAGTGCTCCCGTTTAACCCCCATTATGATTTTGGGTTTCGCGAGGACCATCCATGGGAGTAGACCAACTTAGGCCAAAAGCCTAAGCTTGGGGGAGTACATGTTCTCACCGACTTTACATTTTTGCTTATGCTTTCACTTTGTTAGCCGGTATTCACACTTTGCCACTGTATCATCCATGCTAGTTTATTTTCTTTTTTTCGTGTGTTTGTCTAGTTTGAGAAAAAACAAAAAGATTTTCTTTTCTTCTTTTGCTTGTTGGGAGCTTTCCCGTGTAAATAGTTTTCTTTCTCTTTGGGTCAAGGTAGAAGACCATGGTTACACTGTTTAGTGGCTCTTGCATGCATACCTTTTTAGCTTTCATAGAGCCATATTACTTTGTCTTCTCCTCTGTGTTTGCCTGCAGATTCCAGCTTTAGTCCAATGCACGAGCACTCTTATTATTGTTCACATCGTTTGGACGTGCAAATGAAAGGCTACAATGACGATATATGATGAAGTGACTGAGCCTGGAAAAGCTGGTATGAACTCGATCCATTTTGTTTTTGTAAATATGACTAGCTCGCCATGCCTGATTCAGCTTTGTTGTGAGAGAAACATGTTTGCAATGACAACTTAGAGATCATAGTTGCTTATGCCATGCTTACTTAGCTAGGAGCTTATAATGGTTTGTCTTGGTTGCCCACATGAATGTTGAGATGACTATGATGTAGTATGATAGGATGGTATCCTCCTTTGAATGATTCAAGTGGCTTGACTTAGCGCATGTACACGCATGTAGTTGAAACAAAATCAACATAGCCTCTATGATATTCATGTTCATGGTGATTTATGTCCTACTCATGCTTGCACTCAATGTTAGTTAATCTCAATGCATTTTGATGACTGTTGTCGCTCTCTAGTTGGTCGCTTCCCAGTATTTTGGTAGCCTTCACTTGTACTAAGCGGGAATACTACTTATGCATCCATCCCCCTAAACCTAAAGTTGTTCCATATGAGTCCACCATACCTACCTATGTGCGGTATCTACTTGCCGTTCCAAGTAAATTTAAATGTGCCACTCTCTAAATCTTCAAGAAATAATCTGTTTTGCATGCCCAAACTGCTCATGTGGTGACAGGGGGCTATTAGTATCTTCCATGCTAGGCGTGTTATCCTCGATATGTGTTTATTAACTATCATTCATGAGAGAGGGGCCGGTAATTGGAATTCCCAGTTCCATGCTCAAATCGAAAAGATAACTGCAAACAAAACTCCCCCAGGATTGATGTTGGTATGGATGGTACCCGAGGATTCGGCTAGCCGTGGAATGTGATTGACTGGTGGTGGGGGAGTTAAAACTTTACTTTTCTGTTTGGGAACCGCCTATAGCATGTGTAGCATGGAATATGTTGACAACTCTTAGTCATTGCGTTGACAATGAAAGCATGCCACCCAAAATTATTATCTCTGTTTTCAAAGCTTGAGCTCTGGCACCTCTGCAAATCAATACTTCCCTCTGCAAAGGGCCTCTCTATTTATGTTCCTGTTGAGTCATCCTCCTCTTACAAAAGCACCAATTAGAGAGCACCTCTGTCATTTTTATGTTTTGCTTTTAACTGTGTTGAGTATGACTGTGATTGGATCTTCTTTGCCATGAATTACAATGTTTAGTCAGCCCTTGGTCTTTGAAGGTGCTCTGCATTTATGTTTTGCGATCTCAGAAAGAGCTAGTGAGATACCATCTGTTCGCACTGCTTCATGTTGTTTTGATTGAAGTGTTGACATTTGAGGCTTATTATTATTTGCTCGCTAGTTGATTATGCCATTGATATGAGTTTACCGTGAGACCTAGATGTCATTTGCTTATGTGGTTTGCTTGTGATCTTGCTGAAACTCTGGATATGAGTTAGACATAGTTGCAACAACAAGATCAAACAGAGTTCATAAAAGTTTTTCTTTTGTCTCTTTCAGTTTGTCAACTGAATTTCTTGAGGACAAGCAAGGCTTTAAGCTTGGGGGAGTTGATACGTCTCCGTCATATCTACTTTTCCGAACTGTTTTGCATGATTTGAATGGAACTAACCCGGACTAACGCTGTTTTCAGCAGAATTGCCATGGTGTTGTTTTTGTGCAGAAATAAAAGTTCTCGAAATGTCCTGAAAATTTACGGAGAATTTTTCTGGAATTAATGAAAAATACCTACGCAAAGATCCACCCGAGGAGGTGTGCCAGTAGGCCACAAGCCACTGGGCCGCGGCCACCCCCCTGGCCGCGCCGTGAGGGCTTGTGGGGCCCACGTGGCGCCACCACCTCCAAACCCAGCTCTATTTATTCCGTCTCGCCAGGAAAAAAATTAGAGAGAAGGATTCATCGCGTTTTACGATACGGAGGTGCCGCCACCCCCTGTTCTTCATCTAGAGGGCAGATCTGGAGACCGTTTTGGGCTCCGGAGAGGGGAAATCGTCGCCATCATCATGATCAACCTTCCTCCCTCGCCAATTCCATGATGCTCTTCACCGTTCGTGAGTAATCTGATCGTAGGCTTGCTGGACGGGGATGAGTTGGATGACATCTATCACGTAATCGAGTTAGTTTTGACGGGGATTGATCCCTAGTATTCACTATGTTCTGAGATTGATGTTGCTACTACTTTGCCATGCTTAATGCTTGTCATTAGGGCCCGAGTGCCATGATTTCAGATCTGAACCTATTATGGTGTCGCCAATATATGTGTGTTTTAGATCCTATCTTGCAAGTTCTAGTCACCTACTATGTGTTATGACCCGGCAACCCCGGAGTGACAATAGCCGGAACCACTCCCGGAGATGACCATAGTATGAGGAGTTCATGTATTCACCAAGTGTTAATGCATTGGTCCGGTTCTTTATTAAAAGGAGAACCTTAATATCCCATAGTTTCCATTAGGACCCCGCTGCCACGGGAGGGATGGATAATAGATGTCATGCAAGTTCTTTTCCCTAAGCACGTATGACTACATACGGAATACATGCCTACATTAGATTGACGAACGGTAGCTAGTCACTTATCTCTCCATGTTATAGTTGTTACATGATAAATCACATCCGCCATACTCATCCACCACCGATCCACTGCATACGAGTCTTTTACTACTGGTCCTTGCTACGTTACTTTGTCGCTACTACTCTTGCTACTGCTATTACTCTGCTACTGCTGTCACTACTGTTGTTACTTGCTGCAGCTGTCACTACTGCTGTTACTTGCTACTTTGTTGTTACCTGTTGCAAGACTTTTCTGGAGCCGTTGCTGGGGAAGAATAAGTCCCCCGTCATCGTGCTATTTTACTGGCGCCATTGATACAACAGTTAGGAATAGTCTACCGTCAACAGATCTTTCTAGCACCGTTGCTATCATACTACTTTGCTACTGATACTTTGCTTGCAGACACTAATCTTTCAGGTGTGGTTGAAACTGACAAACTCAGCTACTAATACTTGAGAATATTCTTTCACTTCCCCTTGTGTCGAATCAATAAATTTGGGTTGAATACTCTACCCTCGAAAACTGTTGCGATCCCCTACACTTGTGGGTTATCACCTATCATTGTCACAGTAAATAGCTAAACCTTGCAACCTAGCATACCTGGTAGTTGCTTGAGCCATGATGTGTCTTATCCTGGTATGCTTAGAGTTGTGTCAGGTCTGTTTCATCTGGGTGATGAACAGGAATGGACAAATGTGTTCTAGTGACAAAAGAATAAGTGTAGAATCTGATTTGGTAAAGGTTATGTAGGAGTACATGGCGGATTGTTTCATTGGAACCGTCCTTAGGAACTGAGTTCCGTGTATGTAATCCAAGACTAGTTACTACCACATGCTAGGCCCTGAAATATGACCCACTCGACTTATTAATCTCCTAGTACTCGGTCTAGGAGTTGCAAGTAGTATCTGGTGTTTATAGTCATGCTGGAGGCCATGCATAGTGCTAACCTTAGAGGTGGGCTATGATGCGGTAGGCAGTGGCACGGTGTACCAAGTGGCACCCGGATGGTGGGCTTCGGAACCCTGCGCACATCGTTTGGGGCCGTAGCGGAAACTTCGACCGGACTTCCGTGTGGGTTCACTCTCAAATAGGCGATAAACCTGGACTAGGTATTGGTGTGGTTAACGGTCGTGGTCGACTCCCTCACTAGGCTTCCACTTGAAGGTTGCCGATGTGCGTAAAGTGCACATGGCGATCAGTGACGAGAGCGTGTGTGAAGAAGTACACCCCTGCAGGATTATGATCTATTCGAATCGCCGCGTCCGCGGATATGGACTACTTGGATACATATGTTGTTCAAAGATAACTTTAATGGCTACTCATAAAAGTATCAAGATAAGTGTGAGTATCATGTACGGCATTCCTGTATGGAAACGGGAAGGAATCCATGATAGTGTATTGTTGTGGTGGTAGTGGACTCGTGTACGACTTATCAAAGTTGTTTAAAACTATTTAAAGTTGTAGTATAGGCTAGCCCAGAGTCAAAGCTGGCTTGCTCCATGAAACCCCACAATCCCCTTTATTGATACATGTGCATGAGTAGATAGATCTGTTCTAAAGTCTTGTTGAGTAACTTTGTACTCATGTTTGTTTAATAAATGTTGCAGAAGACACCCACGAGCCTTCAGGTGGGTTCTACCTAGGCCTCGATGATGACAAGTAGGTGGTGTCCCAGCTACGACCTGGCCCTTTCAGAAGGGCTCTGTAGATAGTCAGGCTTTATGCATTTTCCTTTCGTCTGTCTGTACTCAGACAGCTTTAATGCTTTCGCATGGCTTGTATGACTCTGTTTGTATGACTTGAGTGTCGGGTCATGTGACCCTTACCTGTATGAACTTATTATGCAAGGCTCTTCCGAGTCTTTTAAATAAATGGTGTGATGTTGTATGGTTATGCTGTGATGTCATTATTGTATCTATGCATATCGAGTATGTCATGCATACGTGTGATGTACTGTGATATGTATGGAGTTCGACACCTAGTCGTATGCCCTTAATAGCTCTCTATACAGAGAAATGCCCCTTTGTGTTTTCACCGAGCCTTATTACTTCGCTACTGCTCCGGACACATTGGTTGACCGGCATGTATCCTTCTTAGTTGATGTGTTTGTCCCTACGGGGAAATGTCATGCGGTGTAATGAAGTCCTTGTAGCTTGCTACGACTCGTCTACACTCGCTGATGACCGACACCTGCTTTGCCGGGTTATGTATGCATGTCTCTGTACAGTTGAGCCACTTGAGTTTATGACTAGTTATGTTGACCCGGGTTCTTTGACATTGGAATGCTAGCGACACAATTGCATACGCGAGTCAAAAGGCACAAACGGTCCCGGCTAAGGTAAGGTGGCAGCCGTGGGGTTAACTGTGCGTGAGACCGCAAAGGGATGCAATGTGTTACAGGTTGGATTCCTATGTCTTAGAATCGGGGTCCCGACAAAGATGGAGGACTTGTCATATGTGAAAGAATATTGGAAGGCGATGTTCTCCACTCAAAAGTCGGAGGTCATTAAGGAAGGTCAGTGGAAGGTACTTCATCGTCAAGCTTGTGGGTTTATTTGACAATGGGTCAATGACAATGCTTTGAACCATATCATTGATGAGACACATGCACACACCTTATGGCAGAAATTGCAAGAGATATTTCTACATCAGCGGAGATTAAATCATAAGATGAAAGAGGTAGTAATAAAAGTTATACTAAAGCTCCTGGAAGCAGGTATTATCAGCGGAGATTAAATCATAAGATGAAAGAGGTAGTAAGAAAAGTTATACTAAAGCTCCTGGAAGCAGGTATTATCTATCATGTTGCTCATAGTGATTAGGTAAGTCCGGTGCATTGCGTCCCTAAGAAGGGAGGTATTACCGTTGTCCCTAATGATAAGGATGAATTGATCCCTCAGAGGATTATTACTGGCTATAGGATGGTGATTGATTTTAGGAAATTGAATAAAGCCACTAGGAAAGATCATTACCCTTTGCCTTTTATTGACCAAATGCTAGAAAGATTGTCTAAACACACACACTTCTTATTTCTAGATGGTTATTCTGGTTTCTCCCAAATACCTGTTGCACAATCTGATCAGGAGAAAACCACTTTCACCTGCCCTTTCGGTACCTTTGCTTACAGACGTATGCCTTGTGGCTTATGTAATGCACCTGCTACCTTTCAAAGATGTATGATGGTTATATTCTCTGACTTTTGTGAAAAGATTGTTGAGGTTTTCATGGATGACTTCTCCGTTTACGGGTCTTCTTTTGATGATTGCCTCAGCAACCTTGATCGAGTTTTGCAGAGATGTAAAGATACCAACCTTGTCTTGAATTGGGAGAAGTGCCACTTTATGGTTAATGAAGGCATCGTCTTAGGACATAAAATTTCTGAAAGAGGTATTGAAGTCGATAAGGCTAAGGTTAATGCGATCGAGAAAATGCCATGCCCTACAAATATCAAAGGTATAAGAAGTTTCCTAGGTCATGCTAGTTTCTATAGAAGGTTCATTAAGGACTTCTCTAAGATTTCTAGGCCTCTTACCAATCTCTTGCAAAAGTATATTCCTTTTGTTTTTGGCGATGATTGTGAGGAAGCCTTCGAAATAATTAAAAAGGCCTTGATAACTGCACCTATTATTCAACCACCTGATTGGAACTTACCTTTTGAAATCATGTGTGATGCTAGTGATTATGTTGTTGGCGCTGTTCTAGGACAAAGAGTTGATAAGAAGTTGAATGTTGTTCACAATGCTAGTAAAACTCTAGACAGTGCCCAAAGAAACTATGCTACTACTGAAAAGGAATTTTTAGCAGTCGTGTTTGCATGTGAAAAGTTCAGATCTTACATAGTTGATTCCAAAGTCAATATTCACACTGATCACGCTGCTATTAAGTATCTCATGGAAAATAAAGATGCTAAACCTAGACTTATCACATGGGTTCTCTTGCTACAAGAATTTATTTTGCATGTTGTTGATAGGAAGGGTGCTGACAACCCCATAGCAGATAACTTGTCTAGGTTGGAGAATGTTCTTGATGACCCACAACCTATTGATGATAGCTTTCCTGATGAGCAATTGAATGTCATCGATGCTTCACGTAGTACACCGTGGTATGCTGATTATGCAAACTATGTCATTGCCAAATATATACCACCTAGTTTTGACATAACAGCAAAAGAAGAAATTCTTCTTTGATTTGAGACATTACTTCTGGGATGATCCTCACCTTTATAAGGAAGGAGTAGATGGTGTTATTAGACGTTGTGTACCTGAACGTGACCAAGGACAAATCCTATAGAAGTGTCACTCCGAGGCCTACGGAGGACACCATGCGGGAGATAGAACTGCACACAAGGTATTGCAATCAGGTTTCAATTGGCCCACTCTCTTCAAGGATGCCCGTAAGTTTGTCTTGTCTTGTGACGAATGTCAAAGAATAGGTGATATCAGTAAACGTCAGGAAATGCCTATGAATTATTCACTTGTCATTGAATCTTTTGATGTTTGGGGTTTTGATTATATGGGACCTTTTCCAAAGTCCAACGGGTATACTCATATCCTAGTTGTTGTTGATTACGTTACTAAGTGGGTAGAAGCTATCCCAACTAGTAGTGCTGATCACAGCACCTCTATTAGGATGCTTAAAGAAGTTATTTTCCCTAGATTTGGAGTCCCTAGATATCTAATGACCGATGGTGGTTCACATTTCATTCATGGTGCTTTCCGTAAAAAACTTGCTAAGTATGATGTCAACCATAGAGTTGCATCTCCCTATCATCCTCTGTCCAGTGGTCAAGTAAAGCTAAGTAATACAGAGATTAAACTAATTATGCAAAAGACCGTTAATAGGTCTAGAAAGAATTGGTCTAAGAAGCTCGATGATGCACTGTGGGCCTACAGAACTCCTTATAAGAATCCCATGGGCATGTCTCCGTACAAAATGGTTTACGGTAAAGCATGTCATTTACCTCTTGAGCTAGAGCATAAGGCTTATTGAGCAATCAAAGAGCTCAACTTTGGTTTCAAACTTGCTGGTGAGAAGAGGTTATTTGATATTAGCTCACTTGATGAATGGAGAGCTCAGGCATATGAAAATGCCAAGTTGTTCAAAGAAAAGGTTAAGAGGTGGCATGATAAAAGGATACAAAAACGTGAGTTCAATGTAGGTGATTATGTCTTGCTATATAATTCTCGTTTAAGATTTTTTGCAGGCAGGCTTCTCTCTAAATGGGAAGGTCCTTACATTGTTAAGGAAGTATATCGTTCCGGTGCCATCAAGGTCAACAACACGGAAGGTAATTTTCCGAGAGTGGTAAATGGGCAAAGAATCAAGCATTATATCTCACGTACTCCCATAAATGTTGAAAGCAATATTATTAATACCATAACTCTGGAGGAGTACATAAGGGATATTTATCAACCTGTTTCAGACTCCGAAAACGAAGAGGTATGTGATTCGGTAAGTAAACCGACTCCAAAACTTTTCCAATAGGAATTTTTCTCTGTTTTGGAATTTTTAGAAAATTAGAAAATTTTAAAGTAGTCCGGAAAGTGCACGAGGAGGCGACAAGCCTACGAGGCGCGGGCCACCCCCTGGCCGCACCTGGGGGGCTTGTGACCACCTCGTGGGCCTCCCGGACTCCGTTTTCTTGTAGAGTACTCCTTCTGGTCGGAAAAAAATCATTATATATTCTCCCGAAAGGTCTGACCCTCGTATCACGCAATTTTTCCTCAGTTTTCGTTTCGAGCCTGTTTCTGTAGCAGATTTAGAGCAAGATGTCGTCTCAGGAATCTGTAGGGAGAACGATCTCCCTCAAGTCTATGAAGAAGTAAATGCTGATCTGAAAATAATGAAGGTCATGGAGGCCATGGAAAGGCTACCTGAAGAAACTAAGGGCAAAAGTAAGGAGAAGAATCCGTCGTTGGACGAAGGGAAATCTGTGCTCAACAAGGAAGAAGCTGAGGAAGAGGATTTTCTTCGACCGTAGCTCCACCTTTTACCTCCATCCTTGATCGAGCTCTTGAGGTTATGTGAAATAACTCGTGTCCGTAATACTTATCTCACTCGTGAAGTTGTTTTGCTGGAGAAACTTATCACAGAGCTCCAAGGTATAAATCAAAGATTGATGGCCTTCGTGGAATCAAAAGACAAAACAACTCCACCACCATCACCTTCGAAGGAAGACAACTAAGCACGGGTATGGGCAATCCCCTTGGCTTGTGCCAAGATTGGGGGAGTTGCCCCGGTATCGTATCACCATCACATCTTTTGCCTTTAACTTTTCTTAGTTCAATCCTTTTTGGTCTTATCTTTCTCTAGTAGAATAAAGTTCTTAGTGATCTCGGCTTGAGTTTTGCTTTGTGTCACCCCCAATGTATGCGAGTTCGTGAGTCATATAATAAGGAGTGTTTTAGTTAAGGGCCTTGCTTCATGCCATGATCTAAAGAAAAGAATGATAAAGGAACAAAAGCATGAAAGATCATGTAATGATCTTATGGGAAGTTATGGCTTCACATATGAAAAGAATGTTTATTTAAACTTGTTGTGGGTGGAAAAACGTAGACCTTGGTCATTGCTGCAATTAATAGGAACTAATAAAGAAAGAGAGGTTCACGTATAAATAAATCATCTTTGACACCGTCTATGATTGTGAACACTCATTAAACTATTGCATGCTTAGAAGTAGATGTTGGACAAGGAAAACAAAATAATGAATTATGTTTGCTTGATTCCGAACAATGTTATATGACTAGAGATCCCTTAGCATGTGACGCTTGCTTCCACCTCCTCTCAGCCAAACTTCCGCACTAAGTAGAGATACTACTTGTGCATCCATAAACCTTCAACCCAGTTTTGCCATGAGAGTCCACCATACCTACCTATGGATTGAATAAGATCCCTCAAGTAAGTTGTCATCGGTGCAAGCAATAAAAAATGCTCCCTAAATATGTATGATCTATTAGTGTGTGGAAAATAAGCATTGTACGAACCTATGATGAGGAAGACATAAAAGAGACAGACTGCATAATAAAGTTCTTTATCACAGGAGGCAATATAAAGTGACGTTCCTTCACACTAAGAGGACACACATCCAAACCCCAAAAGCGCATGACAACCTCTGCTTCCCTCTGCGAAGGGCCTATCTTGTACCTTTACTTTTTGCCCTTGAAAGAGTTAGTGATCTACACCAATTCCTTATTTCGCCTTTATCTTGGCTAACGTCATATGCTAGGGAAAGATCTATATTCATATGTCAACTTGGAAGTAAGTATTCATGAATTATTATTATTGACATTACCCTGGAGGTAAGTAGTTGGGAGGCGAAACTATAAGCCCCTATCTTTCTCTGTGTCCGACAGAAACTTTGATCTCATGAGTATCACGTGAGTTGTAGAAATTGTAGAAGACAAAAGGATGATTGAGTATGTGGATTTGCTTTACAAGCTCTTATTTGACTCTTTCCGATGTTATGATAAATTGCAATTGCTTCAGTGACTAAAGGCTATTGTTTGTTAATTCTCAATAAGGTTCTTGATCCATACTTTACTTTGTGGAGGAATTATTACTTTTGCATGAGAGATTATATGATGATATTTTTGTTCTAATTATGATCATGATGCTTGCATGTCCATATTTTGTTATGTCGACACCTATATCTCTAAACATGTGGGCATATTTATTGATCTCGGTTTCCACTTGAGGACAAGCGAAGTCTAAGCTTGGTGGAGTTTATACGTCCATTTTGCATCATGCTTTTATGTTGATATTTATCGCTTTATGGGATGTTATTACACTTCACGGTACAATACTAATCCCTTTTCTCTCTTATTTTGCAAGGTTTACATGAAGAGGGAGAATGCCGGTAGTTGGAATTCTGGCCTGAAAAAGGAGCAAGTTTGAGATACCTATTCTGCGCAACTCCAAAAGCCGTGAAAATCAACAAGGAATTATTTTGGAATTTAGAAAAAATACTGGGCGGAAGAAGTACCAGAGGGGTGCCACCAGGAGGCCACAAGCCTGCTAGGCACGGCCTACCCCCCCTGGACGCGCCTAGGGGGCTTGTGGGCTTCCTGTTGGCCCTCTGGCTCCCCTCTTTTGCTATAAGGAGGGTTTCATTCCAGAAAAAATCAGGAGGAGGCTTTCGGGAGGAATCGCCGCCGCCACGAGGCGGAACTTGAGCAGAACCAATCTAGAGCTCCGGCAGGGTCGTCCTGCCGGGGAAACTTCCCTCCTATTGGGGGAAATCGTCGCCATCGTCATCACCAACACTCCTCTCATCGGAGGGGGCTCATCACCATCAACATCTTCATCAGCACCATCTCATCTCCAAACCCTAGTTCATCTCTTGTAACCAATCTCCATCTCGCGACTCCGATTGGCACTTGTAAGGTTGCTAGTAGTGTTAATTACTCTTTGTAGTTGATGCTAGTTGGATTACTCGGTGGAATATTATATGTTCAGATCCTTGATGCTATTCAATACCTCTCTGGTCATGAATATTATTATGCTTTGTGAGTAGTCACTTTTGTTCCCGAGGACATGGGATAAGTCATGCTATAAGTAGTCATATGAATTTGGTATTTGTTTGATATTTTGATGCGTTGTATGTTGTTTTTCCTCTAGTGGTGTTATGTGAACATCGACTACATAACACTTTACCATTATTTGGGCCTAGAGGAAGTCATTGGGAAGTAATAAGTATATGATGGGTTTCTAGAGTGACAGAAGCTTAAACCCTAGTTTATGTGTTGCTTAGTAAGGGGCTGATTTGGATCCACTAATTTAATGTTATGGTTAGACTTTGTCTTAATTCTTCTTATGTAGTTGCGGATGCTTGCGAGAGGGGTTAATCATAAGTGGGATGTTTGTCCAAGTAACGGCAGCACCCAAGCACCGGTCCACCCACATATCAAACTATCAAAGTAGTGAACGCGAATCATATGAACATGATGAAAACTAGCTTGACAGAAATTCCCGTGTGCCCTCGGGAGCGCTTTACCTCCTATAAGAGTTTGTCCAGGCTTGTGCCTTGCTACAAAATGGATTGGGCCATTTTGTTGCACCTTCGTTACTATTGTTACTTTCTACTTGCTACAAATCATCTTATCATACAACTATCTGTTACCGTTAATTTCAGTGTTTGCAGAGAATACTTGCTGAAAACCACTTATCAAATCCTTCTGCTCCTCGTTGGGTTCGACACACTTACTTATCGAAAGGACTACAATAGATCCCCTACACTTGTGGGTCATCAACCCTCCAAACCAGGGGCATTTCTGAAAATTGTTTGAACCCTAAAACTTAGGGGGTCATTTGAAAAATATTTAAAAATAAATAAATCATTTAGGCAATTTTTTGAAAATAATTTTTTCTGAAGTTTTTATTTTGGCCGTGGAAAACTGTTCATCTTATCGGATTTATTTTTCTGATAATTTTGGTATATAACACTTATATTTTCGGAGAAGGAATTAATTCCTTTTCATAATTTTGTTTCCTATTTTCATTAATAGGAAGTGAATCGTTTTTTTGGAAACCTAGTTGGGCCTTTTGGAAAAAAGAATCTGGCCCCATCCCTGTCATCCCTAACCTCCCGTTCCTTCCATCTCAGGCACGGTTTCCTTCCATGGCTGGGAGCCAAAATCCTCCCCTTCCGGATTCGTGAAATTCTTTCCCTCCCAGCACCTCCTCGCCCCCTATAAAGGATCCCCATGGCCTCCTCGTTCCATTCCCGTCGGAACCAACGCCTCTCCCCACCTCCTCGCCCCTGGAGCCGGTTCGCCGGAGTTCTGTTCCCACGAGCTCCTGCCGAGCGCCTCGTCGCCCGAGCACTCCCCACCACCAGGGCCCCGCTGAGACTTCCCTGTGCCAAATCCACCCCCCGTCGCCGTTCCCCATGCCCCAGCGCTGCCCGACACCCCCTCGCCGGAGCCCTTCCTCAGTCGAAGCTTGGCTAGCTCCTGGAGCTCGCCTCCGTCTCCCCCAGCGCCACCCGACACCACCACTCGCCGCCAGCAGCTCCCCTCCACCGCCTGGGCCCCTCCACCACCGTCGCCGGCCACCGGAGCCCCTTCCCCGGCCACCACCACCTTCGGTCGGAGCCCAGGCTCGCCGGAGTTCCCTGTCCAGCCACGGTGAGGTACTCCTCACCTCTTTTTTTCTTTTTTCTTTTTTTACCTTTAGATCTAGATCCAACGGTGTAGAATTAAAGGAGCTTACCCCTTCAGTTCTTTTAAAAAACCCGGCCGATTTTTAATTTTTGTTTAGCCGAAGCGGTTTCTTATATAGAGCGGCCACCTGCTGTTTAGCCTGCTGTTTCAAAATAGCTTTTTAATTAATTCTTTCTGCTACTGATCACTATTGATCTTAGTTATCAGTAGGTTAAATTTCAGATTTTTAAAATATTTTATCATGGGGTTTTCACAAAAACAGTTTCTGTTTTGGTTATGTAAAGGCAATTTCACTTCTCTATGCTATAGCTATTGTTTGATAGTTGTGTTATTTTGATTTTTTGTCATTGCGGTGCTTATTGTGTGAATGTGTTTGTGTCGTTAGATCACCCGGAGTGCGAAGCTTGTTACCTAGAAGCGCTCGAACTCGACAACCATCAGCAAGGCAAGTCACATTGATCATATTATTACCTATGTTTTATATGCATTGTAGTTTTACCTTTCTTCACCCAATTAAATGGAAATTAGGTACTTGGAAAATTGGATATTGATGTAGTATCATGTGGTAGGCACCCAACACCCTTGTTACTTGGCCCGGGATGATGAACTTATTTTGCTATGCTTTAGTAGACGGCGTTTTGGTTGAGATTCTATCACGAGTGTTGTGAGAAAATTTTAATAATCTATACCGGATATGTCAAGACTTTCGAGACCTCGTGATGCAATATATCTCTGGGTGAAGGATGGTTTTGATGGGCCCCCTGGGATAAACCAGGGGAGGACCCGGATGCATGGAGAAGCGCTATGACATCTTGCGGAAAGCTTCACCCAGGAACGAAGAGATGGATGGATGCTTCAAGACCCAAGGCAACCTGCACAGCCACAAGTCATTATGGGCTCTGGCTTGGTTGGACAACGCGGTGACTCTGGACGGGTGGTGCTACGACATGTAGAAGAACAGTAGGATTGGATGGGCACCGACAGAGGCTCAGAGGAACCTGTTGAAAGACCATGTTTTGATCATCCGGTCCTCAAACACTCTATAGTGCGAGGACATTCAACGGAGGCGATCAAATCTTGTGGGGAACTTGTGAAAAACTCTGCAGAGTACCCAAACCTAATCGATTAGCCGTGTCCACGGTCATGGACGACTTGAGCCGAAGGAACTAAAACTATCTGGAATTCTCAACACAAATAATAATGATGTGGGTATTATTGACAACTTGGGTATGAGAATTGGTTGGTGTAACCATCTCATTAACAACCAACCATGTAGTAATATTTTGCTTTTATCCCTCTCTTGTTGTAGGAGAAAACTTTGCTTTCCGCTAAAAACTTACAAGACCCACCTATATGCATGTAGAATAGATGATACTTTTTCACCTCTCTCTTTTATGACTTTCCGGCATATTCAATATGCTAACCTACATGGCTCCAACGTCTTATGTTGTAGATACTTTCCTCGATGAGTAAGAGTACGATTCAGGGTTACGGTCTGCACTCAACCTGCCATTGGTGTTTATTGGGACTCCACTCCCTTTAATTGTTTCTGCTGAGATTTGTTTGAGGTATATATCAGTTTTACGTTATTTACATGTGATTGCACTTTGATATATACATTGATGTACTGTGTGTGCCAGCATACTGATCCAGGGATGGCACAGATACACAGAGGCTTGACTCGTTTTGAGTTGGGTTGCTACAAAAGCCATCTAGCTACTACCTACGGACCCATAGATCTGATATGAACTACTCACGCATTATGGGAGGAGGACCAATGAAGATGGTGAATCCCTCCATGATGGTGTTCTTCTCTGGAAAAAGGCTCTAGATTGGTTTTCGTGGCTTTAGAACTTGCGGTGGCTGAAACTATTTTTTGTCGCCTCCTCTAGGGTTTCTCGAATATTGGTGTATTTATAGAGCTCGGAGGTGGTGGAGAAGCTTTCACAGAGCCCCACTAGACACCAGGCCGGGCGAGGGGCCACTGGCGTGCCGTGGTGTCTAGTGCCCCCCTGGGCTTTGGGTGCTGCTCAATCTTGGCCACCAAGTTTCCTTCTGGTCCAAACAAATCTCCATAAAGTTTCGTGGCAATTGTACCTCATCTGATATGGATTTTCTTTGAAGGAAAAAACAACAAAAACAACAACTGGCACTAGGCACTATGTCAATAGGTTAGTACCAAAAAATTATATAAAATTGCTATAAAATGACTATAAAACAATCAAGAATGATAACATAACAACATAGAACAATCAAATATTATAGATACGTTGGAGATGAATCACTAGCATAGAGCTACCTAAGGAGGCATAGTGTCGTCGTACCGATGCAATTCGTTGTGATATCAAAACTATTATGTGTGTATCATTTGTAATAAAGAGTTGATTTGTTCTATGACAAGCAGTGTCATATTCCAGAAGACTTTATCTCTGGGCTGGAATACGGGGTGTTCCGGTCTCTTTGAGCTGGGCTGCCGGAGCGTTGGCATCAGAGCAGGTCTCGCTGCTGGACGCCCTAGCCCGCCCGAGTGTTAGAATCGCCAGTCTAGAGTGTAGTCAGTTTTGATCCACTACCTGCACCCTCTAGCTTTGCATACCTGCTCTTTGGTGTTCGGTGTTACCTTTTTGCATGGAAGTGATACCGAGGTACCTAGTGTTCCAGACACCATTTGCAGGATTGATGATCAGGTATCGCATGGATTCACTTTCATGCACACCGCCATCACATATTAGATTGTAGAACCGGAGTTCTTGCAAGGTTTGTGTGCTTAGGCATGCATGCATATTGTTGTGAATAGCAATAAAAGGTGATGTTGCTTGAATATGATATTATTTGTATGCCCTGTGTGCTTTTGTTTCATTCGTTTCTTTTGCTTTTATCTTTGGGCTCTTGGTGTTACCTTATTTCCACTTATAATTTTTTTTCATCAACTAACACCGCACCCAAAGAATTATTGAAGAGTTCATATATTTGGGAGCTCAGTTAAACATTATGGAATTCTCGCTGATTGTATTATATTGGGAATGCCTCATCTAAATCCAAATGATACTCTGGCTTGATTATCGGCACCAAGTCTACCTCAGTGTAAAATTTTCACGATAGTAAAGAGGAAATCAGACGGAAGACAAATTATGTGCAAGACAAATCATATACTTTGAGTCAAAGGTACTATTCATATACAAAGTTTGATTCTACTATGAGTACAATTTCAAACATGCTATAGCCCGTAAGCAAGCCAGAATGTGATATGAATTAAGTACTCAACAAGAAGGACAATTGAACAACCTTTTCCATATAAGTATCCAGCAGCAGGAATATTAAAGGGTATATATGGCACTGAGTCAACATATCACAGAGAGAAGTTTCTGGTATGGGGAACTCTAGTTTTCCTCTACAAGCTACGAGAGAAGCTTTCGATGCAAGATTACTCTGTCTCCATCAGTAAGATTTGTGGATGACTTCCCATGCAAGATACTCATGATTCTTCAGTAAGCTATGGCAAAATCATTGAGCATAAGTTACTCAGTTCTCCCCAACAAGCCATTAAGGCGGGAAACTTCTAAAGTACGGTACCCAGCCTTCTACAACAAGGTGTGTGATGAAAGCATTGAGCGCAAGCTATTCAGTCTTCTGCAGCACGATACTCTCGATGGCTTCCAAGACAAGTTGTCCAACCTTCCTCAGTACGACACTCGTGCAAGATATTACATGGTGAAATGGCATTATATGTAAGTGCATCCCAAGAATCAGATCGGCAATAGTTTGGTCAGAAGCAAGAATCAGTCAGAACATCAGTCTACCTCGGGAATGAGATACTTTCATATACACTGTGAGTATGCTGCCAAATTCATGCAAAACACGCATACGATGATGAAATAACGGTAAGAATCCGACTATCCCACCAGCTATGCAACATGAAGAAATCCAATTCTACACTTCACGGAGTGACACAAGGACCGACAAACGTTGTTCAAAGACAACATGAGAAAACAATTTTGTCACTGCTTATGCAGGCAACTTACTCACATCCTACAAGGTGATATCATTAACCCTTGTCACGATCTTGTATGATGGACGACAACAATGAGCTTCATGCAAGCACACGTGAATATAGCATATATCCTATGGCCAGAGTCATGAACAAGGCCAAGGTATGATGTCCAAAATATTGGATATGACAAGCAACTCTAGTCACACGAAGAATTGAATATATATATGTGTGTGTGTGTGTGTGTGTGTGTGTGTGTGTGTGTGTGTGTGTGTGTGTGTGTGTGGACAAGTTCTTTCAGCAAAGAATCTAGACAAAGAAAACAACAATGAAGGAGCAAGGCCCGTAATAAGGTATGATAATTGTTGCATGAACAACATAGTACAGACACCCAGCATAGTCACGTTCGATATTGATCGCTAGGAATATACACCTAAGGGGTCTACTCCATCTATAAGGACCTCATATCAAGGTAACCCATTCAACCAATAGCATATCCTCAGAATTGTTAGTAACAAATATCCAAGTGTGTCACAACACACCAAAGGCCAGCTCAACAGATTGACTTAAGTGTCTGTGTTAAAGCATCACACAACCTACTATCCGCATGGATATAACGACAGAATGAGAAAGAAAAATGATGAACCAAAACTCTCGAAGCATGTGCCCACACATATGGGAATCAGTTAAAGGAGAGCCTGCCATAAACAAGGTGCTCCCGTCAGAACCATCGTTCGTCAACTCTCAAGATGATACTATTATAAGGTCGTACTCCTTTACACTGGACAATCAAATAGTTGGTACAAATCTGATACTCAAGAAAGTGGAGCCATCCAAGATGATTCAGGAATCCCTCCGAGAAGTCAGACTCCACGAGGAGAATGTTTTGATTCATAGTATTGTTTTGAACTCAGAGGACATGCATCTATTTGAGCGACCCAATGCAAGGAATAAAATATTTGGTGTCCACTCATAAAATTTGATCACAATTCCATGGAATGTTGTCAGTGCTAGATGCCACATCCATGGAAAAATCACTCTCAGATTTGTGAGAAGGAGATATATCTCAGTCACGATAATCTATCGCGCTCAGCTAAGCCAACAAATACGAAAGGAATTGGAGACATTGTATGCAGGAACATGTGAGGTAATACCTATCGAAATGAGGATACACTGAAACAAACCACCCCACAGCAAAACAACCAAGTCATATGAAGAATGGGAACATCATATAAGGAAAAGGATACGTGAGTTGGAAACGGTTTCCTTAAGTTAGAATATTCATATTTGTTACTTAAGCAACCAAATATCGAGAATGATATTTCTTTAATGGAGGGAGGGTAGGGGTGGGCACTATAAAACCGAAAACCGAAAAACAAAACCGAACCGAACCATATTAACCGATTTGTCGGTTTATTTGCTGGTTTGATTTTCGGTTCGGTGGGTAATTATAAGGTTGTTCGGTGTTTTGTTTTTGTTCGGCTTTTGGTGCCCAGAAACCGAATAAACCAAACAAACCGATATGTGGGATACCCCATATAATACCTTGTTTCCGGAAGTGCTACAATATGGAGGCATCACACATTTCTCCGCACATAATACATTTCACGTTCCATGTGCTTTTTCTACTTAATTATGGTTACTAGTTTGCTTGACCGAATAAACCATAGAACGATATTAAGGTTGCTAGAACTTGTGATTATCTTTTTGCATATTGTACAATCCAAATCGGTGCTTTCGAGTCATTACACTTATACTGACAAGTGCATGAATTTTAGTTTTTCGGTTAACCGAACAAACCAAACCAATATATTATGGTTAATATGGTTTGGTTTCTAAATTTGGAATGATTATTTCGGTTTCTATTTCTCCAAAACCGAAATTATACAAAACCGAATAAACTAAACCGTATTAACAATATAAACCGAACGCCCGACCCTAAGGGAGGGTTTGTGACACCTTGGATTTTGTTCCTTTTTTATTGAAATTCTTTAAGATTTTATTTGAAATTGCTTTTCTATGGCTCCGTGGTATGGAAACTTGGGAAGATCATCTCTTCCTAGTCTCCAATGTGGTTGTTCATCCTCAAAATCTTCCCAAGGCCATGTCAATTCCATCTTATCACTAAGCCATAATTTTTTTCCTTGGGAATATTCCTTTTTCTATTAAAGGAATCACCCTATTTGCTCTAGGTTATGAAGCAACCTATATTTTTTTCTCTCCCAAAATTCCAAAATAATTCTCGTAAATTGCTTGGGTCATATTTTCCTCAAATGTGTCAAAAATCCTTCCTTATCTAGTTACAAAAATAATCCAAGGATATTCCTTCTCCTATTCTGCCTTGAGTGGAACTTTGTGGAGGAAGTGTCCCTTCTGTCTTTCCTATCAATATCATTGCATTATGCCAAAATTCAATTTCATTTGCCTAGTAACTTTTCCTCAGCTAATTTAAAAAGTTTGCGCCCAGAAAGGAACTTTCTGAAGGAGGTACTATCTAGGAATATCCAAATTATTTGAAATTTTTACATGACCTTCATATGATCAAATACTAGCTCTCCTCTAGAATTGAGCATCATTCCATCATCCATTTGAGTTGAGCATGAAATCTTAGTTTCTGGTCAGATTTTCAGTTTGTGAAGCAACTATATTTTATATTGCTTCATTATTACTGAAAAATCACCATGACCTTTTGCTACCTATATAACCTCTCTCCACCAAATTTTGGATCATTTCATTGAGCCAATATTTCTCTTGAATTTTTCTAACATTCTGCCCAAAGAGATGCATTGTGAAGGAAGTACCATTTTGGTATATCCAAATGGTACGGAATTTTTTAGTGCATCCATATGCCCAAATATCTCATCTCCCCCAATTTCAGCTCAACCCAATCAATAATATGAGTGCTTTCTGTGCAGTGGGGTGCATTGTACAACAAGTGCTATCTAGCTTCATCCTATTGAGCTGAAAGTTTGCATAGATGATCATCTTAGTGATGGATCACCCTCTGCAAAATATCAGCATATTTCTCGAGACCAATCTTCGTTAGTAAGAACCAAATACCCAGTTGTTCTGTTGTCTTCAAGCTCTCTGTGGTACCATCTGGAGTTTATATGCTTCTTCATTTGTACTCTAGTACTCACTCATGAACGACCAATCGCCCAGACAAGATTTGGATGATCGTAGCGTGTGTCACCGCCGCAATAATGCGGTGACTACGCATCCGGCATGCTCGTGTCCGCGCTCTAACAGTTTGACCACACTCGTTTGTTTCTTTGAGCACTCGACACCTAGGCATGTCTAGGAGCTCTGTCATGGCATCTCCTTTGCTTTTGACCCCTCGCCCCTCTCAAGTCACCTCCTACGTGTCGCTCTGGACGCGTCTGTGACTTGGCCGCCCTGCCTCCTCCATGGCTTGTTGCCTGCGTTGCCCAGAGCCTTCCCGAGTTCTCCTTGGCGCAATTTATAATGTGCCCGAGCTCCTCTTCTTCTCATCAACCTCCCAAAACCATCCCCAAAGCCTCTTGATCTCCCCATTTCCCCCTCGGTCGATGCTTCTGGTGTCGTTCCCCATGGCCGAACACGATCGCCAACCATCCCCCCCCCTCGATGCCTGCGGAGCCACCACAACCCTTTCTTTGGTCGGGGAGGCCCTGCCGGCACAGCTCCCCTTGTATCTCTCTGGCCGTCGTGCTAGAGTCGTGGCATCAACGCTGGAGTCCATCCCAAATGACCCTGAGGCCTCCTATGGGCGTGGCACAGTGCGGCCGAGCCGCCCTACTCACCGTCCGGCCTGCCGGTGCAGCGTGGTGATGATCCCACGCCGGCGCTCGAGCCACTCTGCTCCCCACCGCGAGGAAGAAGAAGGAGAGGGGGGAGATAGAGAGGTCGGTGCAGGCCCCACCTATAAGCGAGAGAAGAACTGGGCCCACTCCTATTAAGTGGAGGTGTATTCCTAGAAAGACGTCTTAGGTTTTGGAAAGTGTATTCTTATTCTTCTTATGTCACGAATGCGCTTTCACTTTCCTGGAGGTGTATTTCTAAGAATGTGTTTTCTCTTATTCAGCTGCCGGTGCCAAAGTGGTTAAATTGTGGGCATTCACCCGTTAGCAACAAAAAAGCACAGTTTTTATTTGTTTTTCTACTAACGAATGAACCACAGTATCTATTTAATCGTAACTTCTATTCAGGTCATTCCAAAGTCTGTGTTCTGTGTTCGTCGATCCCATCCTGTTTGTACCATTTTCACTATGTTGTAACATCCTAAAATGGACCATTTTACCCTTGCCCTTGTTCAAACCCCTTCGAGAGAGAAATGTTCCCGACGAATCTTTCCGCGAGCCTCTCGCACTTCTACGGAGTGAACCCATCATCCAGAGGAAAACCTTGACACCCACTTGCATGATGACCTTTTAGTACACATAGTTTTCTACTTGAATATTTAATAATTGCTTGCTCATCTACTACTGATGTTTATGTTTCGGTATGCTTGTGAATTCATGTTCATCTTCATGCTTTGTGCTTGGGCACCCTGTTAGTTATGTCACTAGTTGCTAGTATTATTCTCATATGTCATGCTTGTTATTATTACATGCTGGTAACAATATTGTTCATATGATGCATGCTTATCATCAGTTATGAAAAGTACCTATGATATGCATGATCATCGCTACGCCATGTTCATCTGCATCCAGTAGACTAACTACTTTATTATTGTTGATGCTAATGCTTGACAAGTTACATGGTTATACTTCCCATCCATTTTTATGTTGATATCATGCTCATATGCATTGTCATTTCATCCTGATATTTTTATTATGACTCAGCTCATTATTTTCAAGTTTAACCGGATATTAATTGAACTCGAACACATGTTGGCTGAGTCATAGTTCCATCGAATCAAGCTGACCAGTGGAGCCACACTTACCTATATGTGAAGGCCCTCATTTGGCCTATTGTCATGCCTCTCGCCGGTGCCTCCAACTAGGACCGGTTATGTGCACGCGCTACCCTGATCAGGTAGCCGGCCATAGGCCTTGTCTGCCTATAGTTGTTGTAGGGCCATTTGTCCCCATTTGGAGCCGATTTTGTTTTGCCACGACGGTGGTTGTTGGATGTCTAGAGTGGCATCGGGGCCACCCGTGACTTAGCCCAAAGGGGAGTTTGTCGGAGTGGCCGAAAGAGTGTCATGCAATATATTGGTTTTGTCGGAACGCCGCTGGTGCACCCAAATGGGATCACGAGGCCTTGGGTTCTGTGGTGTGGGTATATTGTACTAACATCTGCAGAGTGTATAACTATCGATAGGCGCGCCCGGGGATATGGGCCCAGTTCATAGTAGGTCACACTATGGGTCAATAGTAATAATAACCTCCTTAATGAACAACCTTTGTTCAATGAGAAAGAAGGTGGTTGATCTTTATGTGGTCACGGGAGGAGCACGATGGTATTCATGATAATAATAAGGTGCCATTGTGAGGATCACGATGGCCTTCTTGATCATTGATTGACGTGATCGCGTGATGACCATGATGGTAACTTGATACATGTGGTGGTTACGAGATAACCCCAATCATAGGAAGTTGAAGTATGATAGTTTAAACATGTTGCATGCTAGTATCATCATGTTCATATGTTCATGCCATGCTCGTCTCGTATTGTTCTAGCGATATGATGTTCATCATTGATCCATCACGTGTGAATTCCATGTTATTGTCTTTCTAGATTTCTTTGGCTGTTGTGAGCTTGTGAGTACATTCAAAATACCGACCTAGTGTGTCATGCCTGTTTGCAGGCCATGCCATGATTGATTACTTGAGTTAGCGAGCTAGGTTAAGCATTCCAGCCAGAGTCCCCGCGGAGCGTCGTTCATCACTGTCATCGTTGTTCCACTGCTAGAAGATATTTGGCTACTTTGATTTGTTCTGCTGCTAGCATAGAGCTACACAAGGAGGCATAGTATCTTCGTGCCAATGTAATTCGTTATGATATCGGAACCATTGTATTTGTATCATTTGTAATAAAGAGTTGATTTGATCTATGCCAAGCAGTGCCATGTTCTCTCTCCAGGCTAGAATACGGGGTGGTTCGGTCGCTTTGAGTCAGGGTGCCACACACACACCTTATGGCAGAAATTGGAAGAGTTGTTTGCCTGAAAATGTAGCGACCCGACTCAAAACGAGTCAAGCCTCTATGTATCTGTGCCATCCCTGGATCAGTATGCTGGCACACACAGTACATCAATGTATATATCAAAGTGCAATCACATGTAAATAGCGTAAAACTGATATATACCTTAAATATCTCAGCGGAAGCAGTCAAGGGAGTGGAGTCCCAATAAACACCAACGGCAAGTTGATTGTAGACCGTAACCCTGAAGCATACTCTTACTCGTCGAAGAAAAATATCTGCAACATAAGACGTTGCAGCCGTGTAGGTCAGCATATTGAATATGCCGGCAAGTCACATAAGAGAGGGGGTAAAATATCATCTATACTATATGCATATAGGGCAGGTGGTGTTGTAAGTTTTAGCGTAAAGCAATTTTGATCCTACAACAAGAGGGGGCTAAAAGCAAAATATTACTACTTTGTTGGTTGTTAACGAGATGGTTCCGCGAACTAGTTCTCATACCCGAGTTGTCAATATTTACCCTCATCAGATATATTTAATGGTGTTGAGAAATCCAGATAACTTTAGTTCCTTTGGCTCAAGTTGTCCATGACCGTGGACACGGCTAATCGATTAGGTTTGAGTACTCTGCAGAGTTTTGCACACGTTCCCCACAAGATTTGATCACCTCCGTGTATGTCCTCGCACTTCAGGGTGTTTGAAGACCGGATGATCAAAACATGGTCTTTCAACGGGTCCCTCTGAATCCCTGTCGGTGCCCATCCATTCCTACCGTTCTTCTACATCTGCTAGCACCGCCTGTCCAGAGTCGCCGCGTTGTCCAACCAAGCCAGAGCCCATAATGACTTGTGGCTGTGCAGGTAAGCCTTGGGTCTTGAAAATATCCGTCCGTCTCTTTGAGCCTAGGTGAAGCTTTCCGCAAGATGTCATGGCCGTCCCCAGCATCCCGGGTCATCCACTGGTTTCACCAGGGAGCCGATCAACCGTCCTTCACCCAGAGTTGCATTGCATCACGAGGTCTTGAAAAGTCTTGACTTAACCGGTCTTGGTTATTAAATTATTCTTGCATCACTCGTGGTAAACTCTCAACCAGAATCCCGTCTACTCAAGCATAGCAATATGAAATTTGTCGTCCCGGGCCAAGTAACGGGGTTGTTGGGTGCCTACCACATGATACTACAATATGTAACCATAATTTCCAAGTACCTAGTCAGCATGCAATTGGGCATAGGATGGTAGAACTACAATGCATAAAACATAGGTGATACATGATCAAATGACTTGCCTGGTGATGTTAGTTGTCTTGCTCGAGCGCTTCTAAGTAACACGCTTCGCACTCCGGATGATCTACCGATACAAACACAAAACACACCATAAGCACTACAATCAAGCAACAAGTAAAAAATAACATCACAAGTAAGGATTTGCTAAGGCCTAAGTAAAAGAATTCAACACGCGTTACTAAGGCAGAAACTTGTTTCTGTTAAAAACACCAGTAAAAATACTCTAAAAAATTTTGATACTTCTACCACAGTAAGATATAATCACTAGGAAGCAGTAGCAAAAAGAATCAACTCAAAATCATTTTCTAAACTCCTGGAATAGGCAAAACAAGGTTTAAACTAAATCTGATCTAACTTATATTTGAAAATTTCAAACATAGACAAATTATATGTTTTTAAAAACTACAGGAACTTTGTGAGCTACTGGAAAAAGAATCAACATCATTGGACTTCGGGATCAAAAGTTATGGCCAAAACAAAACAGGAACTTTGCTGGTTTTGGAACTAGACAGAAAAGGAGAATAATTGCTACAGACACGTGGCGCTCACTGATTGGCTAAGGGGTGTTTGCTGCATAGGCTAAACAGCGGATGGCCGCTATATAAGAAAAATGCTTTGGTTCACTTAACTAATGGACCGGTTCTTTTTAGAAAACCGAAGGGGTAAGTACCTATGTAATCTACACTGTAGATCCTGATCTAAGGGATGAAACTACACAATAAAAAAACAGAACAAGTAGCAGGAAAAAAAGAAAGACTAGAGGGATTACCTCCCGTGGGTGAACCCAGCAGGGGCTGGAGCTTTCTCCGGCGTTGGGGAGCTGCGCCGGCGGGGAAAGGGGGCACTCCGGCGGGGGGGTGGCGAGACTCCAGGGGGGTGGTGGCGAGGCTCCAGGGGGTGGCGAGGGGGAGTGGCGAGGCCGACGGGAGGAAGTTTCTTGCAGAAACTCTCGGCGGGGTGGGGTGGCAGGGGGGTGACGAGGAGGAGGTGGGGTGGCAGGGGGCGGTGGAGGCTCCTGGGGGGAGGGAGACGAGGTGGAGGGAAACCTGCAGGGGGGCGACGTGGTGAAGTTTTTGGCAGGAGGAGCAGCAGCTCTCTGGTCGTGGTGATGGGGAGGGAGTGCAGCGAGGGTGGTGCCGACGGGATGGAGCTGCAGGGGGGCCTAAGTGGTGGAGGGGTGGCGGCGGGGTGGAGTGGGCTCGGCAGGGAGGGGTGGGGAGGTGCACGGGCAATGTGGAGGTGGCCGGCGAGTTCTCTGGTGCCGACTCCGGCGAGGTGGCGCGCGAGCTAGAGGCGAGGAGAGGCGGCGGTTTCAACGGGAATGGAACGAGGAGGCCTTGGGGGTTCTTATAGAGGCGACGGGAGGCGCTGGGAGGGAAGGTACTTCGCGAATCCCAGAGGTGGAGATCTTCTGTCCATGGAAGGAAAACTTGTTGTGACGTGAGGGAGAGGAGAGGTAGGAGAAGATCTCATGTTGGGCCAAGTTTGGAAAGTCTTAATGGGCCAGCAGGTCTTTCCAAATAGAAAGGGATTCCATTCCTATTTTTAAAACTAGGAAACTAAAACGATAAAAGGGAATTCAAATCAATTCGAAATAAAGAGTTTCTATATACTAAAATTATCAGAAAAATAAAATATAAATGATGGGCATTTTTTTTTCACGGCAAAAATAACAACTTCAGAAAAAATTATTTTCACAAATTGCCTAAAAGGTTTATTTTCTTTTGCAAATAATCTTCAAATGACCCTCTAAGTTTTAGGGTTCAAATAACTTTCAAAATGCCCGTGGGTTTGAGGGTCATGTTCCTCCTCTCTAGAATGTATTTCCCGGCATTTCTTGCACGAAGAAAACGAATGGAAATGCAAAAGAATTCAATGCAAATATCTCCGTTCAAATTCTTTATATTTGAAGAAGTCATGTCATCTTCTCTCTTTGCTTTTAAAAGATTGAATTTGAATTCACCGGAGAAGGGGAAAGTCATTTTATTCTCTCTCATTCAAAAGTTTTGAAAAGTTTCGAATTTCACACAAGTTTCAATCACTCAGGCAAACAAACAAACAATCAATCTAATAATTATATTAACATTCCAAAATTTATAATTTTGGGATGTTACAGAAAAGAAGGTACAACCAAGATGTTCTTCATCAAACAATTGATGTGTTTGAGGTACAAAGCGGGCACTCTAATTGCAGATCATGTGAATGCATTCCAAAACATTATAAATCAGCTTTGTTCAATGGGGATAACATTTGAAGATGAAGTAAGTGCCTTGCTGGTACTAGACTCATTACCAGACAGTTGGGAGACCTTTAAGGTCATAGTTTGCAATTCAGCACCTAATGGAGTTGTAACTTGGAATCTTGTGAAAACCAGGGTACTAAATGAAGAATCCAGAAAGGTGGCTGAAGCTAGTTCTTCCTCACCTTGAGAGGATTTGGCACTCAGTCCAAGGGGAGAAGCAAGAGTAGAGGTCCGGGTAAAGCGGCAGAAAGAGGTAGGAACAAATCAAGAGGCAAGTATGCTCATTATGAGTGCCATCACTGCCATCAGAAAGGCCACAAAAGTGGCAATGTGACACGTGCAAGAAATACAAAAAGAAAAGGAAGTAGCAAGATCACAAGCAAGCTGATAGTGATAGTGACATAGAGGGCAACCGAGTTACTTTAGTAGAAGCATTGTTCAAAAAAATCTTCCGATTCAGTGATTTATCGTCCCATTTATCACTACTCACAGGGTGACCAGTAATATTATGCCTTATCTTCACCGTTTATCTTCTAGGATGATTTAGCGCTCTAACAAGCGGTTATCGGGAATATTCGGATAAACGAGGCATATTCCTAGCACTATGTTTGCAAAAATTATGTTTATTTGTGTTTTTATGGACATTGTTATGCAATATGTATTATTTCCCTATTTTGTTCGTCCTTATATGAGGATTCAAAGGCTTGGAATCAAGGTAACACTATGTCCAATATATTTTTGGTGTTAAATATAGCATATTTCCTTGTTGAGAACTTAGAAATTGCAAAAAATGTCCTATTAATATTCGAAAGATAAAATTAATTAATCGGTTGATTTCCAATTAATCTATAATCCTCAGACGACCGAGAAAATAACGATAACCGATATCCTCAACATTGAGTACAAGAGAACATCATGCTTGTAATGCATGAAGAAAATGAGGTTAGATTTGGTTCCACTATTGAGGAGAGGATCATTGTTGTTTCTCATGAAACCATCAACCTTGTGGATGGTGATGAGATGATTTGGAAATCGGACAGCGATGCTACCGTTCATGCTACATCTCACACAGAGCTATTCACAAATTATATATCCGGTGATTTTGGTGTTGTGAAGACGGAGAACAATAATAGGAAAACCATCATTGGAAAAGGAAGTGTGCCTTTGGAGACAACAAATGGTACAAGGTTAGTCCTGAAGTTCAAAAAGGAGGTGAGGCATGTTGTGACACTTTATCTCAATATTATCCTAGTTGGTTTTCTTGATGGAGATGATTACTTCAGCAGTTTTGGAAAAGGGCGGTACAAGCTCACCAAAGACAACATGATTGTTGCAAGATGTAAAATGGTCTCTGTTTTGTATAATGTTCATACTAAGGTCTATAGGGATTTTGTCAATGCACAAGAGAAGGGTGATCATTGTGCTCTATGGCAGAAGAGACTTGGGCACATGAGTGAGAAGGGGATGACAGTCCTAGTGAAGAAAAAATGTTGAAGGGTGGGAAAGAAGTTCACATCAAGAAATGCTCAGAGTGTAAGACGCTAGCCCCTCACAAGAAACCTGAGGAGCTAGCCTTGTTACATTTCGATGTTTGTAAAATGTTGGTAAGATCTCTTGGTGGTGCAAAGTACTTTGTGACTTTTATTGATGACTTTTCCAGGAAAGTTTGGGCCTTCACTTTGAGGATCAAAGATCAAGTACTAGGTGTTTTCAAGCAATTCCAAGCCACGGTTGAGAGAGAAACTGGGAAGAATATCAAGTGCATACGCAAATATAATGGAGGAGAGTATATTGGGCCATTTGATGCATATTGCAAGAAGCAAGGTATTAGGCATCAATTTACTCCCTCGAAGACACCACAACTGAATGGTATTGCTGAGAGGATGAACATGACAATTATGGAGGGAGTTAGATGTTTGTTTTGAAGTGCAAAGCTACGTAAACACTTTTGGGGTGAGGCTTTGATGATTGCAGTTTATCTTATTAATATCTCACCAAGTTATCCTTTGTAGGGAGATGTTCCTAATAGGGTTTGGTGTGACAAGGACGTCTCATATGACCACGTGAAAGTTTTTGGGTGCAAGGCCTTTGTTCATATTCCTAAAAATGAAAGGTCAAAGCTTGATTCGAAGAAATGACAGTGCATCATTCTTGGCTATGGAGGTGATGAGTTTGGTTACAAGTTGTTTGACCTGATAGCAAGGAAAGTTGTGACAAGCCCTGATGTTGTGCTTGTAAAAGACTAAACAATTGAGGATATTGTGAAGACAAAGGGGAAGGTTCCTCCCCAGCAGCAGCAAGACATGATTGATTCTTACCTAGTTCCTGTAGCTCCAAATCCTGTGCAAGTTGAAGCAGATGCAGAAGATGTACAAGATGATGTACATGGTGGTGCACGTGAAGAAGATGATCCCAACAACAGCAACAGTACGATGTTGGAGTTGATGATCCGGATCAGCAGGAAGCACCAGCACCAGAAAGTCAACCAGTCGCTCCACTCAGAAGATCCAACATGGGTCAAATTCCTTCTAGCAGGTATCCCTCATATCAATACATGGTGTTATTATCTGACGGTTCAGAACCTGAATGCTTTGCAGACGCAATGGAAGATGAGGACATAGAGGAATGCAAAAATGCTATGCAAGGAGAGATGCACTAGTGGGAAAAACCTTATAGGTAGGACCCTATTAGTAGCAGTGGATTATGACACGCGTTTCTGCTACTTAGCAGTAATGCTGGCTTAGCCAAACACTACTGCTAAACACTTAGTAGTAGTGCTGGAATTGTAAAATGCGCTAATGCTAAATCGGACCCGACGAGCCCACCGACAGTAGAAGTAGTAGCAACGCGCATTTGTAAAAAGCTCTACTGCTACACATAATAGCAATAGCGCTTGGCGGGAATCAGCGCTACAACTAATCATAATAGAAGTAGCCGACTTAGCAGTAGTGTTGCCCCAGAAAAGTGCTACTACTATGACCAATAGCAGTAGCACTTGCTGCAAAGCGACGCTACTGCTATGCGTGGCTGGTGATAGATTTTAACCCAACACACCCCCTCTCTCCCCCTTCCTCCCCCTTTGCCCTCCCCCGACCTTTCTCCTCTCCTCTCTCTTATTTTCTTCTCCACCATGCTTGCCCTTCTTCTTTCTTCCTTGTACCTCTCTTCTCTCCCCATTAATGCCCCCTCCACCCTAGTTCTCTTCCATAAATGACCTCTTCTAACGCTAGATATGTTCCACATTTATTTATCTTTCCCTTCTTCCATACATATAGATCTAGTTACATCATTTCTCTCCCTCTCCACTAGTTAGCTAGTGTCATCTCTTCTCACAACAACTTGATCTAGCTAGCTATTTGTTTAGCCGTGCACAATCTCTCTCAGGATATAGGTGAGTAAAAATTTGTGCATTTCAATAATGGGAAAATGTGTGTTTGCGATATAAGGGATTTGTGTGAGTGACATGCCCCGTGAGTTGCTTATGTTTTGCTGAAATGAAGATTTATTTCCGTTTCGGTGAATTTCGAAAAACTCGATATGTCCTATTTTTAGGCAAGGTCATGCAAAATATTTATATGATCGACTTTGATACATGCATGCATTTTGTTTATCACCCTTTGGCTTGTTATACCGTGCAGTCATGAAGGTGAGTGGAAGGAAGGTGGAGCGATACTTGCAACCCACGATGATGGATATGTATGCAAATAAATTGACTGGGATTAGATGTCAATGTACAAGATGCAAAGAAGGAGTAATTTTGGACCCTTTTGATCATGGCAGTTTGAAGGTCCACTTGTTGATCAATGGTTTCATGGATGGCTATACTCGGTGGATAAGTGAAGACGATGATGACGACGTCCACATGGCAAGGAATAACGACATGGGACTAGACGAATAGATGACCAGTCGCCTCGAAGACGATGGCACTGGACATGGCGGCGGGGAAGAGTCCGGAGATGCCGGCGGGGAAGAGTCGGGAGACGCTGGCGGCGAAGAGTCCAGACACGGCGGCGGGGTAGAGTCCGGAAATGGCGGAGAAGAGGCGACAGACACGCTGCAGTCTTTGACGCTACTAAGTTCAGTCATGCAAGACCCTCATGTTCGAGACCTCCTTCACAAGAGTACGACTAGTGATAGAGTTACTTCTAGAGAGGACGCCAAGCTGGCACAACTTTAAGTAGACTGAAAGACTCCATTATATGACGGTTGCGATCCCGAGGTAACCCGCTTGAGTTTCATGCTCAAACTTCTAAAGACGAAGGCCAAAAACAAATGAACAAACAAAAGCCTCGATGAGCATTTGAAGTATCTACATAATAGAGTTCTTCCTGTGGGGAACTTGTGTCCTACTAGTGTCGAGGAGGCCAAGAAAATCATTTTCCCTCTGGATATGCAGCACATTAGATACCACACATGCATCAATGATTGGATCATTTATTGTGGGGAGCACGCGGGGAAAACCAGGTGTACAGTGTGCAATGCTTCTCGATACAAGAAGGCGGGAAAAAAAGCTCCTCACAAAGTTGTGTGGTACTTTCCGATCACTCCCCATCTGTAGCGGTATTTCATAGATCCTAAGGAAGCAAAGCTCATGCGATGGCACGTGGAGAGGAAGAAGCCCGATGATGGAGATGATCCGCAGCTGAGACACCTTGCAGATGCTAGCCGATGGAGAGGATTCAATGCCGAATATGGATTTTTCGGAGAAGATGGACCGAACATCATGCTTGGTGCGAGTACCGTTGGCATGAATCCGTTTGGAAACTAGAGCACCAACCGCAGCACATGGCCCATCTTTGTATGGATGTACAACCTCCCCCCATGGAAGTGCATGAAGACAAAATACATAGACATGAGCATGCTCATTCAAGGGGCAAAACAACCGGGAAATAGTATTAACCTGTATATGGGGCTTCTGAAAGAGCATCTAGACACATTATGGAGATCGCCGGTCAAGACATGGGACGCCATCACAAGAGAATATTTTTATATGGGAGCTGCGCTGATGACGACGGTGCACGACTATCTCGAATACGGGTACACCTAAGGCCACGTGTGCCACGGATACTGCAGATGCATGAGGTGCATGGATGATACAACGTCTCAGCAACTTACGTCAACGAAAGATGGCCGTTCTGGGAAAATCGTGTACATGGGGCATCGTAGATGGCTCGAAAAGGATGACCGTGGAGAAAACGTGGAGATCTATTCAATGGTTTGCCTAAGCATCGAGGACCTCCACGTAAGAGGAGCGGTGCTGAAATCAACGAGCCGTTGAATAAATGGGTACAATGCCCCGTGCCGGGAAAGATGGAAAAGGCGCCCGAGCCACTGCTGAAGGTATGGAAAACGAGGTATGTTTTCTGGGACTTGGAGTACTGGCCAATCAAGACATGCCTCATTACCTTGATCAAATGCATATCACAAAGAATGTCCTCGAGAGCTTGCTTGGCACATTGATGAACATAATGGAGAAGACCAAGGATGGACCGAAGGCAAGGAAAGACTTGGAAGATTTGGAGATCAGGGGATCACCACATGCCCCGTAAAAAGTCGACATCGGAGATGGTGAGGGAGACGGTGGCGGGGCCAAGGGGAAGCAAATTCAACAAGAAGGAGGAGAATTTCTGCCCCCTTCTTGCTTCACCTTAAGTCCGAGGGAGATCGATCAATTCATCAAGTGCCTTACGGGAATCCATGTCAGTTCCGGTTACTTTGGGAAGATAAGCTGATTTCTAGACACCAAGAAGAAAAGTTTCAGCGGGATGAAGTCTCATGACTGTCACATGGATTACGCAGATACTCCTAGTTACCATTAAGGGGATAATGGAAAAGCACGTTCATGAGATGCTTACTAGTCTCTGCAACTTCTTCGATGTTATCTCTCAAAAGTCCATCAGTGTGAAGCAGCTCCAAAGGCTACAGGAAGAGATCGTTGTCATACTATGTGAGCTTGAGATGTACTTCCCGCCCACATTCTTTGACGTCATGGTGCATTTGTGTCTCCACATCGTGGACGACATCATCGACCTCGGGCCAACATGCCTTCATAGCATGATGTCGTTCGACAGGATGAATGGGGTCATCAAAGGATTCGTTGGTAACATGTCCCGTCCTAAGGGGAGCATCGTCCAAGGGTATCTGATCCAAGAGTACATCTCATTTTGTGAGAATTATATGGGCAAGGAAGACCCTTTTGTTGGTTTTCCCGTCAACAAGCACCATGGGAGGCTCGGAGGAGGTCACGACAACGCTAGGAGGGAATTGCACGTGGACTACTCGGATCGACGGAACGACTTTGACAGGGCTAATTTATCAGTGCTACACCACATAGATGTTGTAGATGATTATGTGGCACTGCACAAAGAAATCATCGCAAAGAAGAACCTTGATCAGGGGATGCGCAAGACAGACGCTGAAGTTACTAGAGAGCACAACGCCACTTTCTTGCGTTGGTTCAAAGCGCAGGTTCGTGCTAATCCCCCGGAAGAGAGCAGTGCGGATAGGTTTCTCATACACGTCTTAGCACATGGCCCCGCGCCCAAACTCGTGTCCTATGAGGCATACGATATCAAGGGCTACACGTTCTACACGGAGGCCAAAGACATGGACAATGATTACCAGAACTTAGGTGTGATGATTGAATGCGTGACCGACACCAACGGCACAACTAAAAGATTCTATGGAAGGGTCGAAGAGATCTGAGAGCTTAACTACGCTGGAAGGCACGATGCGTCGATGTTTCGTGTCAGGTGGGCTAAGACCGTCATAAAAGAAAACAAGTATTTCACTACGTTTTCTATACTGGACGCAAAGAGCGCTACCGTGAATGTTAGCGTCATCACCAGAACTGAGCCATGGATACACGCTAAGCACGTGACACAATGCTTCTACATAACCGCCCCGAGAAATCCCAGCCATGTTGTCGTGAGGAGAGGTAAAAGGAACATCGCCGGAATGGATGGAGTCGCCAACGAGGAAGACTACGGCCAATACGGCAACCCGATGAGGGAAGATGATGATGACGATGAAGCATATGTGAAAAGAAGAATCAAGACTACATTACCTAAGAAAGATCGTACTGCATGGTGCCGGAAAAGCAGAATCAAGACAACGAACAAGAAAGGAAAGAAGCTCAATGTGAAACGTCTTCGACATAGCTCAGAAGCAATTATTTATATATATGTATGTAT
The DNA here is from genome assembly GCF_904849725.1 of Hordeum vulgare subsp. vulgare. Taxonomy (NCBI): domain Eukaryota; kingdom Viridiplantae; phylum Streptophyta; class Magnoliopsida; order Poales; family Poaceae; genus Hordeum; species Hordeum vulgare. The sequence goes on from NC_058519.1 coordinate 465,809,859, forward strand.
TTTGTGTACGAAACAACACATGGTTCCGGTAATATTCGTGCAGTGTGGGAGGCAGATGTTCTCTTCGTCGACTGCATGCGTGCGAGGCCGTCGGGAGAAAAACAAAAAACCAAAAGGGAGAAAGCAATACAAAAGAAAAAGAAAAGTAAATAGAAAAGGAAAGGAAAATAATAAAAAGAAAATCATAAAAATAAAGTAATAAAGAAAATAAAGTTAGCAGTAGCAGTGGACTCGTTCCAGCGCTACTACTAACTTAGAAGTAGCGTTGGTTCTAATCGAGCGCTACTGCTAAATGACGTGTAGCGCTGGACTACAACTAGCGCTAGTACTAATACTTCTGATTAACCCGGCTCCACCTGTCCGTCCACTCCTTCCCTCTCCCCCTTCTCCCCCGTGCGGCCCTGCATTGTCGCCGCCGCCGCCCGACGGCGCCTTTCCCGCCCCCCGGAGCCCTCCCCGCCCGTCCCTACGCGCGCCCTCGAACCCCCCCCCCCTCATCAGCCTCACACCACCCCCTCCAAGCAACGCGGCCCCCTCCAAGCGTCGCCGCCCCCACCAAGCACCGCCGGTCCCCCTCCACGCAACGTCGTTTGACCCCCCCCCCCTCCCCTCCCGCTCTTGTAAGCCCCCCGGCCCTCCTCCATACAACAGGTCGTGGACGCCCCTGTCGCCCATCGCAAGGGCAAGGGCAAGCAGTAGGCACCGCATTGCGCCTAGTTTAGTTTAGTGCTAGTACCTTCGGCCAGACGGATACACACATACACGTAGCTGCATTTATTCTCTCAACTTCTTCCTTTCACCAATTCCAACATTATTCGGAATTAGATTTTGCAGAGATAGATTTCTAAACTATAAAGAGCTGCACAACAAAATTCTAGAAGCCGGAATTAGAATTTCCAGATAGATTTCTATATTATAAGCAGTAGCACATCACAATACTAGAAGCCGTTTGGTTTTACATCTATAGTTAATTGTTAGTGTTATGTGCAGTGCAATTTTCGAACTGCCTGAATCATGCATCCTATCTCCTAAGCTGCCTTCAGTTGCAACCCCATACAATGATACAGATACATAAAATATAAAGATATGTGGTGATAAAATAATAGAAGTTCATTGCCCCACCAGAATTATATATTACACCACCACCACCACCCCTCTCGTGAAAATGCTATGAGACCACTAAATCACAAAGTCCTATTGACAAGTTAATTCTCTACTTGTGAGAGCAACAGTCTTTGTATGGACTATGGGCTCAACGGTAGGGCCAGTATCATCATCAGTAGGGCTAACAACTGATAGTGACGATGCTATTTTAACATGACTTTCTATTATCTCCTATAACCAAGGTGTGCACTTCGTATTGCAGATCATAGACGTATACATACAATGCATAAGTGCTAAAGAGATTTTATAAATGCAAGTTTAGAGGGATTAGACCAATAATCAGGGGCATACATAAAATATTAAATACATTTTGCAGCTCTAAAAAATCATGATCTGTATTGTATCGTTTTCTTTGGACTTAATTATAATGTGTATGTTGTTGTTGAACTACGGGTAGAAGATAATTTGCATGATTATGAGCTTCCCTGCTGTCTGCCGCCCTCATGTTTTGAGTTCTATGGAAGTTCAGTTTCTTGAGCTTCTTTGCCATCTTCTAGATTTATTTTATGCCATCTTCAGCTTAATAAAACATTATATGATAATAGTTTATACATGTCATGTTGGCCAATGATAATCGCAACTACATGCTCTACACTGGTTTTGAGAGTAAATTATTTTTTTCTTATTGATACACGAATAAAATGCTTCTGGTTGGTCAACATTATATTAAGTTTTCCCGGAATATCCGAGTGGCCTTTGTTTTGCCGCAATTTTGATTCATTTCCGTTCCGACAAATTTCAGGCGCTCCATATGTCCACTTTTTAGGAAAGGTCATGCCAAAAATTTCCGTGAATTTCGGCATGACTTATACTAGAAACTAGGACATATCGAGTGCCCGGGCATTCCCGAAAACGGGAGTGAATCAACATTCCGACCAAATATAGTCCCCTTTTTTATTAATGTTATTCGGCCTAGAATTAAAGTATTATACTTAAATACTCGTAGGAAATTAATATGTCTAGCCACAACGAAGCCGGGGAATCTTGCCACCACAAAGAAGACCATTTTGAGGAAGCAAATCATTTTCTCGATTACCTGGACCAACGAGAGATGCAGATGTCGGGTGGCAATGAGACCAACCCCAACACAAACACCGCCACCGGTAGCGACAGTGGCACTAGCACCAAGACCAGGGATGATGTTGACATACCCGGTTAAGGACCGAAGCCGAAGAGGACAAGAAAACCAAACGAGCTCGGCAGCGGACAAATTGTGGTCACGGCGATGCACCCCACGAAATTAGATCCAACGACGTTAGAGTTAGCATGCAAGGGAAACCGCCAACATCAACGATGAAAAGTTAAAGAAGATACCACATATGGATCACACGCTCCTAACGAAGTTGCACAATAGGTTCTTGTTCCCCCGGCAGGATGAAAAAAACATCTGTGGGACGACGAACCCATGACAAAGATAAACAACAAGGTAATGGTGACGTTCACCAATGCCTTGTCCGCCTGGAAATGAAGGTGAGAAAATAATGATATCCGCCGCGTGCCTCTACGCTCATAGGACCACACACATCGGTATGTATGATTTCCAACAAGTCACTTGCACGCTCCATTGTTCCGGAGAACTGAGTTTTAGTCATCTTGCCCATGAGGCATGGTTCGCACGTGTCAAGTGAATCAAAGTCAAGTGACTCCAAAAGTCCATCGGCATGGAGTTTCTTCATGCGCTTTACACCAATATGACCTAAGCGGCAGTGCCACAAAAATATGGCGCTATCATTGTTAACTCTAACTCTCTTGGTCTCAATGTTATGTATGTGTGTATCACTATCAAGATTCAATATGAACAATCCTCTCACATTGGGTGCATGACCATAAAAGATGTTACTCATAGAAATAGAACAACCATTATTCTCTGACTTAAAAGAGTAACCGTCTCCCAATAAACAAGATCCAGATATAATGTTCATGCTCAACGCAGGCACTAAATAACAATGATTCAAGTTCATAACTAATCCTGATGGTAACTGAAGTGAAACTGTGCCGACGGCGATTGCATCAACCTTGGAACTGTTGGAATTATGCCCTAGAGGCAATAATAAATATAGTTATTATTATAATTCCTGTATCAAGATAATCGTTTATTATCCATGCTATAATTGTATTGAATGAAGACTCATTTACATGTGTGGATACATAGACAAAACACTGTCCCTAGCAAGCCTCTAGTTGGCTAGCCAGTTGATCAAAGATAGTCAGTGTCTTCTAATTATGAACAAGGTGTTGTGGCTTGATAACTGGATCGCGTCATTAGGAGAATCACGTGATGGACTAGACCCAAACTAATAGACGTAGCATGTTGATCGCGTCATTTTGTTGCTACTGATTTTCTGCATGTCAAGTATTTGTTCCTATGACCATGAGATCATATAACTCACTGACACCGGAGGAATACTTTGTGTGTATCAAACGTCGCAACGTAACTGGGTGACTATAAAGATGCTCTACAGGTATCTACAAAGGTGTTAGTTGAGTTAGTATGGATCAAGACTGGGATTTGTCACTCCGTGTGACGGAGAGGTATCTCGGGGCCCACTCGGTAATACAACATCACACACAAGCCTTGCAAGCAATGTGACTTAGTGTAAGTTACGGGATCTTGTATTACGGAACGAGTAAAGAGACTTGTCGGTAAACGAGATTGAAATAGGTATGCGGATACTAACGATCGAATCTCGGGAAAGTAACATACCGAAGGACAAAGGGAATGACATACGGGATTATATGAATCCTTGACACTGAGGTTCAAATGATAAGATCTTCGTAGGATATGTAGGATCCAATATGGGCATCCAGGTCCCGCTATTGGATATTGACCGAGGAGTCCCTCGGGTCATGTCTACATAGTTCTCGAACCCGCAGGGTCTGCACACTTAAGGTTCGACGTTGTTTTATGCGTATTTGAGTTATATGGTTGGTTACCGAATGTTGTTCGGAGTCCCGGATGAGATCACGGACGTCACGAGGGTTTCCGGAATGGTCCAGAAACGAAGATTGATATATAGGATGACCTCATTTGATTACCGGAAGGTTTTCGGAGTTACCGGGAATGTACCGGGAATGACGAATGGGTTCCGGGAGTTCACCGGAGGGGGGCAACCCACCCCGGGGAAGCCCATAGGCCTTTAGGGTGGCGCACCAGCCCTTAGTGGGCAGGTGGGACAATCCAAAAGGGCCCTATGCGCATTGGAAGAAAAATCGAAGAGAAAGAAAAAAAAAGGGGAGGTGGGAAGGGAAGGAAGGACTCCCACCCACCAAACCAAGTCCAACTCGGTTTGGGGGGGGATACCTTCCCCGCTTGGCTCGGCCGACCCCCTTGGGGCTCCTTGAGCCCCAAGGCAAGGTCCCCTCTCTCCCACCTATATATACGAAGGTTTTAGGGCTGATTTGAGACGACTTTTGCACGGCAGCCCGACCACATACCTCCACGGTTTTTCCTCTAGATCGCGTTTCTGCGGAGCTCGGACGGAGCCCTGCTGAGACAAGGTCATCACCAACCTTCGGAGCGCCGTCACGCTGCCGGAGAACTCTTCTACCTCTCCGTCTCTCTTGCTGGGTCAAGAAGGCCGTGATCATCGTCGAGCTGTACGTGTGCTGAACGCGGAGGTGCCGTCCGTTCGGTACTAGATCGTGGGACTGATCGCGGGATTGTTCGCGGGGCGGATCGAGGGACGTGAGGACGTTCCACTACATCAACCGCGTTCACTAACGCTTCTGCTGTATGGTCTACAAGGGTACGTAGATCACTCATCCCCTCTCGTAGATGGACATCACCATGATAGGTCTTCGTGCGCGTAGTAAAATTTTTGTTTCCCATGCGACGTTCCCCAACAGTGGCATCATGAGCTAGGTTCATGCGTAGATGTCTTCTCGAGTAGAACACAAAAGTTTTTGTGGGCGGTGATGTGCGTTTTGCTGCCCTCCTTAGTCTTTTCTTGATTCCGCGGTATTGTTGGATTGAAGCGGCTTGGACCGACATTACTCGTACGCTTACGAGAGACTGGTTTCATCGCTACGAGTAACCCCGTTGCTCAAAGATGACTGGCAAGTGTCGGCTTCTCCAACTTTAGTTGAATCGGATTTGACCGAGGAGGTCCTTGGATGAGGTTAAATAGCAACTCATATATCTTCGTTGTGGTGTTTGCATAAGTAAGATGCGATCCTACTAGATACCCATGGTCACCACGTAAAACATGCAACAACAAAATTAGAGGACGTCTAACTTGTTTTTGCAGGGTATGCTTGTGATGTGATATGGCCAACGATGTGATGTGATATATTGGATGGATGATATGATCATGTTGTAATAGATAATATCGACTTGCACGTCGATGGTACGGCAACCGGCAGGAGCCATAGGGTTGTCTTTATACTAATGTTTGTGCTTGCAGATGTGTTTACTATTTTGCTAGGATGTAGCTTTAGTAGTAATAGCATGAGTAGCACGACAACCCCGATGGCGACACGTTGATGAAGATCATGGTGTGGCACCGGTGACAAGAAGATCGTGTCGGTGCTTTGGTGATGGAGATCAAGAAGCACGTGATGATGGCCATATCATGTCACTTATGAATTGCATGTGATGTTAATCTTTTTATGCACCTTATTTTGCTTAGAACGACGGTAGCAATATGAGGTGATCTCTCACTAAAATTTCAAGACGAAATTGTTTCTCCCCGACTGGGCACCGTTGCTACAGTCCGTCGTTTCGAGACACCACGTGATGATCGGGTGTGATAGACTCAACGTTCACATACAACAGGTGCAAAACAGTTGCGCACGCGGAACACTCGGGTTAAGCTTGATGAGCCTAGCATGTACAGACATGGCCTCGGAACACATGAGACCGAAAGGTCGATCATGAATCATATAGATGATATGATTAGCATAGGGATGCTTACCACTGAAACTATGCTCAACTCACGTGATGATCGGACTTGAGCTAGTGTAAGTGGATCATGAACCACTCAAATGACTAGAGAGATGTACTTTTTGAGTGGGAGTTTAGCGACTAATTTGATTAAGTTAAACTCTAATTATCTTGAACATAGTCTAAGTCCACTTTGAATATATTTGTGTTGTAGATCATGGCTCACGCGACAGTCACCCTGAATTTTAATACGTTCCTAGAGAAAGCTAAGTTGAAAGATGACGGAAGCAACTTTGTAGACTGGGCTCGTAATCTTAAGCTAATCTTACAAGCTGGGAAGAAGGATTATGTCCTTAATGCTGCGCTAGGAGATGAACCACCCGCTACGGCTGATCAGGATGTTAAGAACGCTTGGTTAGCACGTAAGGAGGACTACTCAGTAGTTCAATGTGCAGTCTTGTATGGCTTAGAACCAGGACTTCAACGTCGCTTTGAGCGTCATGGAGCATTTGAGATGTTCCAGGAGTTGAAGTTTGTCTTTCAGAAGAACGCCCGGATCGAGAGGTATGAGACCTCCAATAAATTCTATGCTTGCAAGATGGAGGAAAACTCGTCTGTCAGTGAACATGTGCTCAAAATGTCTGGGTACTCAAACCATCTAGCTGAGCTGGGGATTGAACTCCCGCAAAAGGCTATCACTGACAGAATCCTTCAATCACTGCCGCCAAGCTATAAAGGCTTTGTGTTGAACTACAACATGCAAGGGATGAACAAGTCTCCCGGCGAGTTGTTTGCGATGCTGAAAGTCACAGAGTCTGAACTCCGTAAAGAGCATCAAGTGTTGATGGTGAATAAGACCACTAGTTTCAAGAGAAACGGCAAAGGCAAGAAGGGTAATTCAAAGAAGAGCGGCAAGCCTGTTGCCAATCCGACGAAGAAACCCAAAGCTGGACCTAAGCCTGAAACGGAGTGTTACTATTGCAAGGGTATGGGTCGCTGGAAGCGCAATTCCCCCAAGTATCTGACAGATAAGAAGGCGGCCAAAGAAAAATCAGGTATATTTGATATACAAGTTATTAATGTGTACTTAACCGGCTCTCGTAGTAGTGCCTGGGTATTCGATACCGGTTCTGTTGCTCATATTTGCAACTCGAAACAGGAACTGCGGAATAGACGAAGGCTGGCGAAAGATGAAGTGACGATGCGCGTAGGAAATGGTTCCAAGGTTGATGCAATCGCCGTCGGCACAGTTTCACTTCAGTTACCATCAGGATTAGTTATGAACTTAAATCATTGTTATTTAGTGCATGCATTGAGCATGAGCATTATATCTGGATCTTGTTTATTGCGAGACGGTTACTCTTTTAAGTCAGAGAATAATGGTTGTTCTATTTCTATGAGTAACATCTTTTATGGTCATGCACCCAAAGTGAGATGATTGTTCATATTGAATCTGGATAGAGATACACACATACATAACATTGAGACCAAAAGAGTTAGAGTTAACAATGATAGCGCCATATTTTTGTGGCACTGCCGCTTAGGTCATATTGGTGTAAAGCGCATGAAGAAACTCCATGTTGATGGACTTTTGGAGTCACTTGACTTTGATTCACTTGACACGTGCGAACCATGCCTCATGGGCAAGATGACTAAGACTCCGTTCTCCGGAACAATGGAGCGAGCAAGTGACTTGTTGGAAATCATACATACTGATATGTGTGGTCCGATGAGCGTGGAGGCACGCGGCGGATATCGTTATTTTCTCACCTTCACTGACGATTTGAGTAGATATGGTTATGTCTACTTGATGAAGCACAAGTATGAAACATTTGAAAAGTTCAAGCAATTTCAGAGTGAAGTTGAAAATCATCGTAACAAGAAGATCAAGTTCCTACGGTCTGATCGTGGGGGTGAATATCTGAGTTTCGAGTTTGGTGCTCACTTAAGACAATGTGGAATTGTTTCACAGTTGACACTGCCTGGAACACCACAGTGTAATGGTGTGTCCGAATGTCGTAATCGTACTTTATTAGACATGGTGCGATCTATGATGTCTCTTACCGATTTGCCGTTATCGTTTTGGGGTTATGCATTAGAAACAGCTGCATTCACTTTAAATAGGGCACCATCAAAATCCGTTGAGACGACACCATACGAACTGTGGTATGGCAAAAGGCCAAAGTTGTCGTTTCTTAAAGTTTGGGGATGTGATGCTTATGTCAAAAAGCTTCAGCCTGAAAAGCTGGAACCCAAAGCATAAAAGTGCGTCTTCATAGGTTACCCAAAAGAGACAGTTGGGTACACCTTCTATCTCAAATCCGAGGGCAAAGTGTTCGTTGCTAAAAACGGAGCTTTTCTCGAGAAGGAGTTTCTCTCGAGAGAATTGAGTGGGAGGAAGATAGAACTTGACGAGGTTGTCGAACCTCTCATCCCTCTGGATGGTGGCGCAGGGCAAGGGGAAACCTCTGTCGTTGCGACGCCGGTTGAGGAGGAAGTTAATGATGATGATCATGAAACTCCGGTTCAAGTTTCTGTCGAACCACGCAGGTCGACGAGACCACGTGCTGCTCCAGAGTGGTACGGTAATCCCATCTTGTCAATCATGTTGTTGGACAACAATGAACCTGCAAATTATGAAGAAGCAATGGTGGACCTGGATTCCAACAAATGGCTAGAAGCCATGAAGTCCAAGATAGGATCCATGTATGAGAACAAAGTGTGGACTTTGGAGGTACTGCCTGAGGGTCGCAAGGCTATTCAGAACAAATGGATCTTTAAGAGTAAGATGGACGCTGACGGCAATGTGACCGTTTATAAAGCTCGACTTGTGCCAAAGGGTTTTTCGCAAGTTCAAGGAGTTGACTACGATGAGACATTCTCACCCGTAGCGATGCTTAAGTCCGTCAGAATCATGTTAGCAATAGCTGCATTTTTCGATTATGAAATCTGGCAGATGGATGTCAAAACGGCGTTCCTTAACGGTTTCCTTAAGGAAGAATTGTATATGATGCAACCCGAAGGTTTTGTCGATCCTAAGAATGCTAACAATGTGTGCAAGCTCCAGCGATCCATTTATGGAGTGGTGCAAGCATCTCGAAGTTGGAACAAACGCTTTGATGAGGTGATCCAAGCATTTGGGTTTATACAAGTGGTTGGAGAATCTTGTATTTACAAGAAAGTGAGTGGGAGCTCTGTGGCGTTTCTAATATTATATGTGGATGACATATTGCTGATTGGAAACAACGTAGAGTTATTGGAGAGCATAAAGGATTACTTGAATAAAAGTTTCTCTATGAAGGACCTAGGAGAAGCTGCTTACATTCTAGGCATTAAGATCTATAGGGATAGATCAAAACGCCTGATAGGACTTTCACAAAGCACATACCTTGATAAAGTTTCGAAGAGGTTCAAAATGGAACAGTCCAAGAAAGGGTTCTTGCCAGTCTTACAAGGTACGAGATTGAGTAAGACTCAGTGCCCAGCAACTGACGAAGATAGAGAGCATATGTGCTCCGTCCCCTATGCTTCAGCCATAGGTTCTATCATGTATGCAATGCTGTGCACTAGACCGGATGTTAGCCTGGCCATAAGTATGGCAGGTAGGTTCCAGAGTAATCCAGGAGTGGATCACTGGACAGCGGTCAAGAATATCCTGAAGTACCTGAAAAGGACTAAGGAGATGTTTCTCGTGTATGGAGGTGACGAAGAGCTCGCCGTAAAAGGTTACGTCGATGCAAGCTTTGACACAGATCCAGACGACTCTAAGTCGCAAACCGGATACGTATTTATTCTTAATGGGGGTGCGGTAAGCTGGTGTAGTTCCAAGCAAAGCGTCGTAGCAGATTCTACATGTGAAGCGGATTACATGGCTGCCTCGGAGGCGGCTAAGGAGGGTGTCTGGATGAAGCAGTTCATGACGGATCTTGGAGTGGTGCCAAGCGCACTGAATCCAATAACCTTGTTCTGTGACAACACGGGTGCCATTGCCTTAGCAAAGGAACCACGGTTTCACAAGAAGTCCAGACACATCAAACGACGCTTCAACCTCATCCGCGACTACGTCGAAGGAGTGGACGTAAATATATGCAAAGTGCACACGGATCGGAATATATCAGACCCGCTGACTAAACCTCTTCCACGGCCAAAGCATGATCAACACCAGAACTGTATGGGTGTTAGATTTATTACAATGTAATTCGCATGATGATGTGAGGGATAGATTATTGACTCTAGTGCAAGTGGGAGACTGTTGGAATTATGCCCTAGAGGCAATAATAAATATAGTTATTATTATAATTCCTGTATCAAGATAATCGTTTATTATCCATGCTATAATTGTATTGAATGAAGACTCATTTACATGTGTGGATACATAGACAAAACACTGTCCCTAGCAAGCCTCTAGTTGGCTAGCCAGTTGATCAAAGATAGTCAGTGTCTTCTGATTATGAACAAGGTGTTGTTGCTTGATAACTGGATCACGTCATTAGGAGAATCACGTGATGGACTAGACCCAAACTAATAGATGTAGCATGTTGATCGTGTCATTTTGTTGCTACTGTTTTTCTGTGTGTCAAGTATTTGTTCCTATGACCATGAGATCATATAACTCACTGACACCGGAGGAATACTTTGTGTGTATCAAACGTTGCAACGTAACTGGGTGACTATAAAGATGCTCTACACGTATCTCCGAAGGTGTTAGTTGAGTTAGTATGGATCAAGACTGGGATTTGTCACTCCCTGTGACGGAGAGGTATCTTGGGGCCCACTTGGTAATACAACATCACACACAAGCCTTGCAAGCAATGTGACTTAGTGTAAGTTACGGGATCTTGTATTACGGAACGAGTAAAGAGACTTGCCGGTAAACGAGATTGAAATAGGTATGCGGATACTAATGATCGAATCTCGGGCAAGTAACATACCGAAGGACAAAGGGAATGACATACGGAATTATATGAATCCTTGACACTGAGGTTCAAACGATAAGATCTTCGTAGGATATGTAGGATCCAATATGGGCATCCAGGTCCCGCTATTGGATATTGACCGAGGAGTCTCTCGGGTCATGTCTACATAGTTCTCGAACCCGCAGGGTCTGCACACTTAAGGTTCGATGTTGTTTTATGCGTATTTGAGTTATATGGTTGGTTAACGAATGTTGTTCGGAGTCACGGATGAGATCACGGACGTCACGAGGGTTTCCGGAATGGTCCAAAAACGAAGATTGATATATAGGATGACCTCATTTGATTACCGGAATGTTTTCGGAGTTACCGGGAATGTACCGGGAATGACGAATGGGTTCCGGGAGTTCACCGGGAGGGGGGCAACCCACCCCGGGGAAGCCCATTGGCCTTGAGGGTGGCGCACCAGCCCTTAGTGGGCTGGTGGGACAGTCCAAAAGGGCCCTATGCACATTGGAAGAAAAATCAAAGAGAAAAAAAAAGAGGAGGTGGGAAGGGAAGGAAGGACTCCCACCCACCAAACCAAGTCCAACTCGGTTTGGGGGGGGAGACCTTCCCCCCTTGGCTCGGCCGACCCCCTTGGGGCTCCTTGAGCCCCAAGGCAAGGTCCCCTCTCTCCCACCTATATATACAGAGGTTTTAGTGCTGATTTGAGACGACTTTTCCACGGCAGCCCGACCACATACCTCCACGGTTTTTCCTCTAGAACGCGTTTCTGCGGAGCTCGGGCGGAGCCCTGCTGAGACAAGGTCATCACCAACCTCCGGAGTGCCGTCACGCTGCCGAAGAACTCTTCTACCTCTTCGTCTCTCTTGCTGGATCAAGAAGGCCGAGATCATCGTCGAGCTGTACGTGTGCTGAACGCGGAGGTGCCGTCCGTTCGGTACTAGATCGTGGGACTGATCGCGGGATTGTTCGCGGGGCGGATCGAGGGACGTGAGGACGTTCCACTACATCAACCGCGTTCACTAACGCTTTTGCTGTACGGTCTACAAGGGTACGTAGATCACTCATCCCCTCTCGTAGATGGACATCACCATGATAGGTCTTCGTGCGCGTAAGAAATTTTTTGTTTCCCATGCGAGGTTCCCCAACAGGAACCATTTCGTACGCGCATCGTCACTTCATCTTTTGCCAGCCTTCGTCTATTCCGCAGTTCCTGTTTCGAGTTGCAAATATGAGCAACAGAACCGGTATCGAATACCCAGGCACTACTACGAGAGCCGGTTAAGTACACATCAATAACATGTATATCAAATATACCTGATTTTTCTTTGGCCGCCTTCTTATCAGCCAGATACTTGGGGCAATTGCGCTTCCAGTGACCCATACCCTTGCAATAGTAACAATCTATTTCAGGCTTAGGTCCAGCTTTGGGTTTCTTCGTCGGATTGGCAACAGGCTTGCCGCTCTTCTTTGAATTACCCTTCTTGCCTTTGCCGTTTCTATTGAAACTAGTGGTCTTAGTCACCATCAACACTTGATGCTCTTTACGGAGTTCAGACTCTGCGACTTTCAGCATCGCAAACAACTCGCCGGGTGACTTGTTCATCCCTTGCATGTTGTAGTTCAACACAAAGCCTTTATAGCTTGGCGGTAGTGATTGAAGGATTCTGTGAGTGATAGCCTCTTGCGGGAGTTCAATCCCCAGCTCAGCTAGACGGTTTGAGTACCCACACATTTTGAGCACATGTTCACTGACAGACGAGTTTTCCTCCATCTTGCAAGCATAGAATTTATGAGAGGTCTCATACCTCTCGATCCGAGCGTTCTTCTGAAAGATGAACTTCAACTCCTGGAATATCTCAAATGCTCCATGACGCTCAAAGCGACGTTGAAGTCCCGGTTCTAAGCCATACAAGACTGCACATTGAACTACTCAGTAGTCCTGCTTACGTGCTAACCAAGCGTTCTTAACATCCTGGTCAGCCGTAGCGGGTGGTTCATCTCCTAGCGCAGCATTAAGGACATAATCCTTCTTCCCATCTTGTAAGATTAGCGTAAGATTACGAGCCCAGTCTACAAAGTTGCTTCCATCATCTTTCAACTTAGCTTTCTCTAGGAACGTATTAAAATTCAGGGTGACTGTCGCGTGAGCCATGATCTACAACACAAATATATTCAAAGTGGACTTAGACTATGTTCAAGATAATTAGAGTTTAACTTAATCAAATTACTCGCTAAACTCCCACTCAAAAAGTACATCTCTCTAGTTATTTGAGTGGTCCATGATCCACTTACACTATCTCAAGTCCGATCATCACGTGAGTTGAGTATAGTCTCAGTGGTAAGCATCCCTATGCTAATAATATCATCTATATGATTCATGATCGACCTTTCGGTCTCATGTGTTCCGAGGCCATGTTTGCACATGCTAGGCTCGTCAAGCTTAACCCGAGTGTTCCACGTGCGCAACTGTTTTGCACCCGTTGTATGTGAACGTTGAGTCTATCACACCCGATCATCACGTGGTGTCTCGAAACGACGAACTGTAGCAACGGATCACAGTCGGGGAGAACACAATTTCGTCTTGAAATTTTAGTGAGAGATCACCTCATAATGCTACCGTAGTTCTAAGCAAAATAAGGTGCATAAAAGGATTAACATCACATGCAATTCATAAGTGACATGATATGGCCATCGTCACGTGCTCCTTGATCTCCATCACCAAAGCACCGGCACGATCTCCTTGTCACCGGCGCCACACCATGATCTCCATCAACGTGTCGCCATTGGGGTTGTCGTGCTACTCATGCTATTACTACTAAAGCTACATCCTAGCAAAATAGTAAACGCATCTACAAGCACAAACGTTAGTTTAAAGACAACCCTATGGCTCCTGCTGGTTGCCGTACCATCGACGTGCAAGTCGATATTATCTATTACAACATGATCATCTTATACATCCAATATATCACATCACATCATTGGCAATATCACATCACAAGCATACCCTGCAAAAACAAGTTAGACGTCCTCTAATTTTGTTGTTGCATGTTTTACGTGGTGACCATGGGTATCTAGTAGGATCGCATCTTACTTACGCAAACACCACAACGGAGATATATAAGTTTCTATTTAACCTCATCCAAGGACCTCCTCGGTCAAATCCGATTCAACTAAAGTTGGAGAAACTGACACTTGCCAGTCATCTTTGAGCAACGGGGTTACTCGTAGCAAAGAAACCAGTCTCTCGTAAGCGTACGAGTAATGTCGGTCCAAGCTGCTTCAATCCAAAAATATCGCAGAATCAAGAAAAGACTAAGGAGGGCAGCAAAACGCACATCACCGCCCACAAAAACTTTTGTGTTCTACTCGAGAAGACATCTACGCATGAACCTAGCTCATGATGCCACTGTTGGGGAACGTCGCATGGGAAACAAAAAAAATTCTACGCGCACGAAGACCTATCATGGTGATGTCCATCTACGAGAGGGGATGTTCGATCTACGTACCCTTGTAGACCGCACCGCAGAAGCGTTAGTGAACGCGGTTGATGTAGTGGAACGTCCTCACGTCCCTCGATCCGCCCCGCGAACCGTCCCGCGATCAGTCCCACGATCTAGTGCCGAACGGATGGGACCTCCGCGTTCAGCACACGTACAACTCGACGATGATCTCGGCCTTCTTGATCCAGCAAGAGAGACGGAGAGGTAGATGAGTTCTCCGGCAGCGTGACGGCGCTCCGGAGGTTGGTGGTGATCTTATCTCAGCAGGGCTCCGCCCGGGCACCGCAGAAACGCGATCTAGAGGTAAAACCGTGGAGATATGTGGTCGGGCTGCCGTGGCAAAGTTGTCTCAAATCAGCCCTAAAACCTCCGTATATATAGGGGAAGGAGGGGGAGCCTTGCCTTGGGGTCCAAGGACTCCCAAGGGGGTCGGCTGAGCCAAGGGGGGCAACCCTCCCCTTTCAAACCGAGTCCAACTAGGTTTGGAAGGAGGAGTCCTTCCCCCTTTTCCCACCTCCTCTTTTTTTCTCTTTGATTTTCTTCCTATGGCGCATAGGGCTTTCTTGGGCTGTCCCACCAGCCCACTAAGGGCTGGTGCGCCACCCCCAAGGCCTATGGGCTTCCCCGGGGTGGGTTGCCCCCCCCCCCCTGGTGAACACCCAGAACCCATTCGTCATTCCCGGCACATTCCCGGTAACTCCGAAAACCTTCCGATAATCAAATAAGGTCATCCTATATATCAATCTTCGTTTCCGGACCATTCCGGAAACCCTCGTGACGTCCGTGATCTCATCCGGGACTCCGAACAACATTCGGTAACCAACCATATAACTCAAATACGCATAAAACAACGAAGAACCTTAAGTGTGTAGACCCTGCGGGTTCGAGAACTATGTAGACATGACCAGAGAGACTCCTCGGTCAATATCCAATAGCGGGACCTGGATGCCCATATTGGATCCTACATATTCTACGAAGATCTTATCGTTTGAACCTTAGTGCCAAGGATTCAAACAATCCCGTATGTCATTCCCTTTGTCCTTTGGTATGTTACTTGCCCGAGATTTGATCGTCAGTATCCGCATACCTATTTCAATCTCGTTTACCGGAAGTCTCTTTACTCGTTCCGTAATACAAGATCCCGTAACTTACACTAAGTCACATTGCTTGCAAGGCTTGTGTGTGATGTTGTATTACCGAGTGGGCCCCGAGATACCTCTCCGTCACACAGAGTGAAAAATCCCAGTCTCGATCCATACTTACTCAACGAACACCTTCGGAGATACCTGTAGAGCATCTTTAGAGTCACCCAGTTACGTTGCAACGTTTGATACACACAAAGTATTCCTCCGGTGTCAGTGAGTTATATGATCTCATGGTCATAGGAACAAATACTTGACACGCAGAAAACAGTAGCAACAAAATGCACGATCAACATGCTACGTCTATTAGTTTGGGACTAGTCCATCACGTGATTCTCCTGATAACGTGATCCAGTTATCAAACAACAACACCTTGTTCATAATCAGAAGACACTGACTATCTTTGATCAACTGGCCAGCCAACTAGAGGCTTGCTAGGGACAGTGTTTTGTCTATGTATCCACACATGTATATAAGTCTTCATTCAATACAATTATAGCATGGATAATAAACGATTATCTTGATACAGGAATTATAATAATAACTATATTTATTATTGCCTCTAGGTCATAATTCCAACATGGTGGACTCTCGTGGCAAAAATGGGTTGGAGGTTTATGGATGCACAAGTAGTATCTCTACTTGGTGCGGGAGTTTTGGCTAATATGAGGTGGAAGCAATCGTCACATGCTAAGGGATCTCTAATCATATAACATTGTTTGGAACCAAGCAAACATAATTCATTATGTTGTCTTCCTTGTCCAACATCTACTCCTAAGCATGTAATAGTTTGGTGAGTGCTCACAATTGTAAAAAGTGTCTCAGATGATATATTTATATGTGAAGCTCTATTTCCTTATTACTTCTTATTAATTGCAAAAAGGAATGAGGTCTATGTTGATTTATTCTCAACAAGTTCCAATCATCATACGTGTCATAAGTGAAGTTATCACTTTCCATAAGATCGTCTCATGATCTTTCGTGCTATCGTTCTTTTCATACTTTTGATCATGGCACAAAGCAAAGCCCTTGACTAAGATACTCTTTATTATATAGCTCGTGAGCTCGAATGCATCGGGGGAGAGACAGAAGCAAAAGACTCAAACTAAACACTAAAGACTTATTCCTCTAACAGAAGAAATAAAAACTGAAAAGGAAAGAACTAAAACAAAGGTAAAAGCAAAAGACATAAAGGTGATACGTTACCAGGGCAACTCCTCCAAGCTTGGCAGAAGCCAAGGGGATTGCCCATACCAATGCTTAGTTGTCTTCCTTTGGTGGTGATGGTGGTGGAGTTGTTGCCTTTGATTCCAAGAGAGCTATCAATCTTTGATTTATACCTTTGAGATCTATGACATGGTTTTCCAGCAAAACAACTTCACGAGAAAGGGAAATATTGCGAGCACGAGTTGTTTCGCAAAACCTCAAGAGTTCAATCAAGGATGGAGATAGCACGTGGAGGAAGGGTTGAAGAAAATCTACTCCATCAACGTCTTCAATATTGAACATAGGTTGAACTTCCTCCCTAGCTTGGGTTTTCTCCTTAGCTTGGTCCCTGGCTTCCGTGACTTCTACAATTTTCACATCACCATCTACTTCTTCATGAACCTGGTGAAGATCATTCTCCCCAACAGATTCCTGAGACATCTTTGCTCTAAATATGCGGCAGACAACAAGCTCAAAACAAAAACACAGGAAAACTGCGCGATACGGAGATCAAAACCTTCGGGCGAATATATATTGATTTTTTCTGGACCAGAAGGAGTGCTCTGCAAGAAAACGGGGTCCGGGAGGCACACGAGGTGCCCAAAGCCCTCCCTCCGCCACCACGGGGTAGGTGGCGGTGTCCAAGCTTGTGGCCGCCTCGTGCGCTCTCCGGACTGCTTTTTATTTTTCTAATTTTCCAAAAATTCGAAAACGGAGGAAATTTCCTATTGGAAAAGCATCGGAGTCCAATTTCTTACCAAACAGATACCTCTTCGTTTTCAGGGTCTAAAACAGGCTGATAAACATCCCTTATGTACTCCTGTGGAGTTATGACATTGATGATATCGGACTCAACATTTACGGGAGTACCAGAGGTGTAATGCTTGATTCTTTGCCCATTTACCACTCTAGGAAAATTTCCTTCCGTGTTATTGATTTTGATGGCACCGGAACAATATACTTCCTCGACAACGTAAGTACCTTCCCATTTAGAGAGAAGCTTGCCTGCGAAGAATCTCAAACGAGAATTGTATACCAGGACATAATCACCTACATTGAACTCTCGTTTCTGTATTCGTTTATCGTGCCATCTCTTAACCTTTTCCTTGAACAACTTGGCATTCTCATATGCGTGGGCCCTCCATTCATCTAACGAGCTGATATCAAACAACTGCTTGTTTGAAATCAAAGTTGAGCTCTTTGATTTCCCAATAAGCTTTGTGTTCCAGCTCAAGAGGTAAATGACAGGCCTTACCGTAAACCATTTTATACGGTGACATGCCAATGGGATTCTTATAAGCAGTCCTATAAGCCCATAGGGCATCCTCAAGTTTGCTAGACCAATTCTTTCGAGATCTACTGACGGTCTTTTGTAGGATCAATTTGATCTCCCTATTACTCAACTCCACTTGACCACTAGACTGAGGATGATAAGGAGATGCAACTCTATGGTTGACATCATACTTAGCGAGCATCTTGCGGAAAACACCATGAATGAAGTGTGAACTGCCATCAGTCATCAAATATCTAGGGACTCCAAATCTTGGGAAAATGACTTCTTTAAGCATCTTAATAGACGTGTGGTGATCAGCATTTTTAGTGGGGATAGCTTCTACCCACTTGGTGACATAATCCACAGCAACTAAGATGTGAGTGTACCCATTGGAACTGGGGAAGGGTCCCATATAATCAAAGCCCCAGACATCGAATGGTTCAATGACCAGTGAATAGTTCATAGGAATTTCCTGACGCTTACTGATGTTCCCTATTCTTTGGCATTTGTCACAAGACAAGACAAACTTACGGGCATCCTTGAAGAGAGTGGGCCAATAGAAACCTGATTGCAATACCTTGTGGGCAGTTCTATCTCCAGCGTGGTGTCCTCCGTAGGCTTCGGAATGACACTTCTGCAAGATCTGTCCCTATTCATGTTCAGGAACACAATGTTTAATAACACCATCTACTCCTTCCTTATAAAGGTGAGGATCATCCCAAAAGTAGTGTCTCAAATCAAAGAAGAATTTCTTCTTTTGCTGATAGGTGAAACTGGGTGGTATGTATTTGGCTACGATATAGTTTGCATAATCGGCATACCATAGTGCACTATGTGAAGTGCGGACGACATTTAGTTGCTCATAAGGAAAGCTGTCATCAATAGGTAGTGGGTCATCAAGGACATTCTCTAGCTTGGAAAACTTATCTGCTACAGGGTTATCAGCACCGTTTCAGTCAACGACATGCAAATCAAATTCCTGTAGCAAGAGAACCCATCTGATCAGCCTGGGCTTAGCGTCCTTCTTCTCCATAAGGAACTTAATAGCAGCATGATCAGAGTGAATAGTAACTTTGGAGTCAACTATATAAGATCTGAACTTTTCACATGCAAACACGACTGCTAGAAATTCCTTTTCCGTAGTGGCATAGTTTCTTTGGGAACTGTCTAGAGTTTTACTAGCGTAGTGAATAACATTCAACTTCTTGTCAACTCTTTGTCCTAGAACAGCACCAACAACATAATCACTAGCATCGCACATGATTTCAAAGGGCAAGTTCCAGTCAGGTGGTTGAACAATAGGTGCGGTTATCAAAGCCTTCTTAAGTATTTCGAAAGCTTCCTCACAATCCTCATCAAAAACAAAAGGAACATCCTTCTGCAAGAGGTTGGTAAGAGTCCTAGAAATCTTAGAGAAGTCTTTAATGAACCTTATATAGAAACCAGCATGACCTAGGAAACTTCGTATACCTCTGATATCTGTGGGGCAAGGCATTTTCTCAATTGCATCAACCTTAGCCTTATCAACTGCAATGCCTCTCTCAGAAATTTTTTGTCCTAAGACGATACCTTCATTAACCATAAAGTGGCACTTCTCCCAATTCAAGACAAGGTTGGTATATTCGCATGTATGTAAGACTCGATCAAGGTTGCTGAGGCAATCATCAAAGGAAGACCCGTAAACGGAGAAGTCATCCATGAAAACCTCGACAATCTTTTCACAATAGTCAGAGAATATAGCCATCATACATCTTTGAAAGGTGGCAGGTGCATTGCATAAGCCAAAAGGCATACGTCTATAAGCGAAGGTACCGAAGGGGCAGGTGAAAGTGGTTTTCTCCTGATCAGATTGTGCAACAGGTATTTGCGAGAAACCTGAATAACCGTCTAGAAAGCAAAAGTGTGTGTGTTTGGATAGCCTTTCTAGCATTTGGTCGATAAACGGCAAAGGATAATGATCTTTCCTGGTTGCCTTGTTCAGTTTTCGGAAGTCTATCACCATCCTATAGCCAGTAATAATCCTTTGTGGGATTAATTCATCCTTATCATTAGGAACGACGATGATACCTCCCTTCTTAGGTACTCAATGTACTGGACTTACCCAATCACTATGAGCAACAGGATAAATGATTCCTGCTTCCAGAAGCTTTAATATTTCTTTTCTAACGACCTCTTTCATCTTAGAATTCAATCTCCTTTGATGATCAGCAACTGGTTTAGAATCAGGATCGGTTTTAATCTTGTGCTGACATAGAGTGGGACTAATACCCTTAAGATCATCAAGATTATATCCAATAGCAGCACGGTGCTTCCTCAGAGTTCTTAGTAACTTTTTCTCTTCGTGCTGTGAGAGGAGAGCACTAATAATAAAAGGATATATCTCCTTCTCATCAAGATAGGCATACTTAAGAGTATCAGGCAACTGTTTAAGCTCGAACACAGGATCGCCCTTTGGTGGGGGAGGATCCCCAAGCAGTTCAACAGGCAGATTATTCTTGAGAATAGGATATTGTTCTAAGACAATTTTATCTGTCTCATCTCTCTCCTCCATATGCATATCATTTTCATGCTCAAGCAGATATTGTTCTAAAGGATCCGTAGGGGGTACGGCAATAGAGGCAAGAGCAATAATTTCATCCCTTCCAAACGACTCTTTTTCATGGGGTTGTCTTCCAAACTTGGAGAAGTTAAATTCATGAGAAACACCCTCGAAACTAACTGTGACAGTCTGCTTAATGCAATCAATGTGAGCATTGACAGTGTTGAGAAAGGGTCTACCAAATATGATGGGACAAAAGCTATCTTGTGCAGTACCAAGGATGAGGAAATCAGTAGGATACTTCGTCTTACCACACATGACTTCTACGTCTCTCAAAATTCCCAGAGGGCAGATAGTGTCTCTATTAGCTAGCGCAATAGTGACATCAATGGGTTCTAACTCAGCAGGTGCAATCTCATCTTTGATTTCATCATATAGAGAACGCTGTATTTCACTAACACTAGTTCACATATCACATAAACAATGGTAACAGTGATCTCCAATCTTGACAGAAACAATGGACAGGCCAACTACAGGTCCGTATTTTTCTATCGCGTGAGGTTTAGCAATTCTAACGGAGTCCTCACAGAATTTGATAACATGCCCGTCTACGTCTTCGGCTAAGAGATCTTTGATAATAGCAACACTTGGTTCAACTCTAATCTCCTCAGGGGTGCAAGTGGTCTAATGTAACCCCTACGTATCACAGTTGGAGCTTTAGAATAATCCTTTATCCCAGCAGGGTATGGTGGTTTCTCAGTGTAAGCACAAGGAACAACAGGATCACTAAAAGCAATGACTTTCTCCTCAACTAGATTGGTTTTGACTATGTTGCTTTCTACAGGAGGATGATACTTAAACCACTTCTCTTTGGGAAGATCAACATGAGCAGCAAAAGATTCACATAGAGAAGCTACTATCTCAGAGTCAAATCCATACTTAGCGCTAAAATCTCTAGAAGTGTTTGTCTCAACAAAAGATTTAACGGAATCAAATTGGAAATTCATACCTGACTCATTACCTTCCTCCAGCTCCCAATCTACAGAGTTACGTTTGATTCTTTCCAATAAATTCCACTTGTGGTCAATATCCTTCTTCATAAAAGAACTGGTATAAGAAGTGTCAAGCATGGTACGATCTTCATGAGAAAGCCGAGCATAAAAGTTTTGAGTGATGATTTCTCTCAAGAGCTCATGATTGGGGCATGAATATAGCATTGATTTAAGCCTCCCCCAAGCTTGAGCTATGCTTTCCCTGTCACGAGGCCAAAAGTTATAAATAAAGTTCCGATCACGATGTACTAAATGCATAGGATATAACTTTTGATGAAATTCCAATTTCAACCGATTGTAGTCCCATGATCCAGTATCATCACATAGCCTATACCATGTCAACGCCTTATCCTTCAAAGATAAAGGAAAGACTTTCTTCTTTACCTCATCCTCGGGCAAACCTGCAAGCTTAAATAAACCACAAACTTCATCTACATAGATCAGATGAAAGTCAGGATGTGAAGATCCATCTCTTGTAAAAGGATTAGCCAATAGTTTCTCAAGCATACCCAAAGGAATTTCATAAAAGATATTTTCAGTAGGTACATCAGGTTGAGGAACAACTCCTCGTGCTTCCGTTCGTGGTGAAGATACCCCGAACAAACTCCTCAAAGAAACAGTTTCCATAGTAACAAGTGACAATAAATTTTAGCATAGTATAAAAATGTTTCCTTACCAATTTCCACTTACCAAAGGTGCTTCACTCCCCGGCAACGGCGCCAGAAAAGAGTCTTGATGACCCACAAGTATAGGGGATTAATCGTAGTCCTTTCGATAAGTAAGAGTGTCGAACCCAACGAGGAGCAGAAGGCTCTGATAAACGGATTTCAGCAAGGTAATAACTGCAAGCACTGAAAGTAGCGGTAACAAGTGATGGTGTAGTGAGGTGAAACGTAGCAAGTGAAATGTAACAAGTAACAAGTAGTAGAAACGGTGCAGCAAGTGGCCCAATCCCTTTTGTAGCAAGGGACAAGCCTGAACAAAGTCTTATAGGAGGAAAAATGCTCCCGAGGACACACGGGAATTTCTGTCATGCTAGTTTCATCATGTTCATATGATTCGCGTTCGTTACTTTGATAGTTTGATATGTGGGTGGACCGGCGCTTGGGTACTGCCCTTACTTGTACAAGCATCCCACTTATGATTAACCCCTCTCGCAAGCATCCGCAACTACGAAAGAAGAATTAAAACAACGTCTAACCATAGCATTAAACTAGTGGATCCAAATCAGCCCCTCACGAAGCAACGCATAGACTGGGGTTTAAGCTTCTTTCACTCCAGCAACCCATCATCTACTTACTACTCCCCAATGCCTTTCTCTAGGCCCAAATATGGCGAAGTGTTTTGTAGTTGACGTTCACAAAACACCACTAGAGGAAAAGACAACATACAGCATATCAAAATACCAAACGAATATCAAATTCACATGACTATTATCAGCATGACTTATCCCATGTCCTCAGGAACAAAAGTAACTACTCACAAAGCATAATCATAATCATGACCAGAGGTGTAATGAATAGCATCAAGGATCTGAACATAAACTCTTCCACCAAGTAATCCAACTAGTACCAACTACAAGGAGTAATCAACACTACTAATAACCTTACAAGTACCTATCGGAGTCGCGAGACGAAGATTGGTTACAAGAGATGAACTAGGGATTGGAGAGGAGATGGTGCTGATGAAGATGTTGATGAAGATGCCTCCCCTCCGACGAGAGGAGTGTTGGTGATGGCGATGGCGACGATTTCCCCCTTCGGGAGGGAAGTTTCCCCGGCAGGATCGTCCTGCCGGAGCTCTAGATTGGATCTGCTCAAGTTCCGCCTCGTGGCGGTGGCGAAACCACGAAAAAGCTCCCTAATGATTTTTTCTGGAACGAAACCCTTCATATAGCAAAAAATGGGGGCTAGTGGGCCGTCAGGGAGCCCACAAGCTTGCCCTCCGCCACCAGGGGGAGGTGGCGGTGGCAGGGCTTGTGGCACCCTGGTGGACCCCCTCCGATACTTCTTTCGCCCAGTATTTTTTATATAATCCCAAAAAAATCCACGTAACTTTTCAGGGCATTTGGAGATGTGCAGAATAGTGGACTAAGATCTGCTCCTTTTCTAGTCCAGAATTCTAGCTGCCTGAATTCTCCCTCTTCAAATAAACCTTGCAAAATAAGAGAGAAAAGGCAGAAATATGGTACCACAAAGTAATATAACAGCCCATAAAGCAATAAATATCAACATGAAAGCATGATGCAAAATGGACGTATCACCCACCTACCCAATTACGTGCACCTGTGTGGTGGTTGATAGTGGTCGACGCAGCGAGGGAGAGCCTCCATTAGTGCCAGCTGACCCCCCCCCCCCTCGTCGAAGAAGCAAATACTGATGATGTCATGGAGGAGGATGTTGATGACCCTAACCAGTATATCAATATCGGCTATGACGATGCTCGGGTGTATGACTGAGACTATGAGCGTGGAGATGACTTGATGATGCATGAATTGCCGGAGCCGCAACGTCCTACGGCTGATTGCAAAAAGTCTCTCTTCATGTGATCCTCGCAGGAGACGCCTCGAGATGTCGCCTCTACCCAGCAAGAACAACACGGGGGCCGCCCGCTGGTAATTATCCCAAGATGTTGGGGGTGGTGGTGAGGGAAGGTATGGTGGGCTCACTACCGCCACTCACCAAGAAGCAAAGGAGGAGACCGGAGAAGAAAGGATCTGAAGGTTCAAGAGCTGCTTCAAGCAGCCAACCACCTCTAAAGCCCAGGGAGGTAGACAAAATACATGTCGTAGGTGTGGATTGTTTTCATGTCGCCGGGAACCCGATCCTACCTGAGAAAGCGCTAGAGAACATATTGAACAATGATCTAAGGAGACTTCATGATGATGTGCTGGCCATAGAGAGAAGATTTCTCAGCACGAAAAACAATGACACCCGCTTTACGCGGATCAAGTTCCGGGTTCGATTTCATACGTCGACAGATGGCCCGCGGATTAGTTCATCCTGCGATTTGACTACATCTACGACATGGTCCACATGACCAAGCTGGATTTTCATTTCATCCGCCTGTATGCATTGTATCTCAACTACAACATCAGGAGTGAGAACATAGAATATATCTGCGTTGTGGACCCGAACTATATGCACGAGAGCTTCTTGGCAGTGTGCAAAGAGCACCGTGACTATGCGAGCAAGTACATCTGCAATTTTATGATTGCTAATATGGACAAGGAAACGATTCTCCTGCCTTATCATCCCACGTAAGTCTTTCGCGGATATCCTTTCGTAAGTTTTGATCATTCCTTTGCAAGCATTTAGGCTAATTTGAGGTGTACCTATTTTTGTGCAGCGAGGAGGGGGCGTCCTCATCTGTTTGTACCCACAATACTCCCATGCTCTGTACTTGGACTCATCAAATAACATAGACAAAAAGGATTAAATGCATATAAAGAGTGTTCTCGATAGTGCCATTTTAACCTTCAACCTTACTGGTGGATATAACAAGGTGAAGAAGTACAGGAATCAAGCGTCGGATTTCGGCCATAAGACCGACTTCTGGTGCATCCAGCAACTGAATGGTAGTAAGGTTGATGGGTTCTACCTCATTCATCACATGATTAAGTACAGAAGGGATAGACAACGCATTCACATGTCAGCTAATTCCGGCTAGGCCACAAGCATAGGAAGGACACCAGATCATCAAATCCAAGCTAAGTTTTATCACATACAATGTGAACTTCGCAAGTGATCATGAAGGAGGTCGTTGAACAAACACGGATGTTCTTCCATGGGCCAATGAGGCAGGAGAATGTCCGAGAACTGCTATGCGCTCAGCGTCTGGACCTGAAGCCTTTCAACAAGCTCAGGTAATTCATCCCTAACTATGAAGATTTTGGTGCCGACATGGAGGAGTGATTGACGATGACAATGTGTGTTTATAATTAGTACTACCCTCTTTCTATGAACTAGTGTATACATCGCTCTAGTTAATTAGCTTGTGTATGAGGAACTTTGCTATTTATGTTTACTATAGGTTGCTTGTATTTTGCTAACTATGCCTCTTTGTGTTTGTCAAGTACATTATGTTGCATATTATCGTTCAATTCATCAACTTACGATGCAGGTACATAGATCAGAGATGGCGAAGGACTACTAAGTCATATTCATTGGGAGGGTTCTAGGAGTGCACGACCACTCGCGAGACGCTCAGGCCCAGGTGGACAGGTACCCCGGGGCTAGCCACAAAGGGTTTGACAGCAGAGCCGAAGCGGAAAATAGTTACTTGAGGTGGATGCTACGACAAGAGAGGGAGAAAACCGGTGCCTCAAGAAGTACTACATTGTCGTGCTCTTGCTCATGCTGATCGCTCTTCTCTTATACATCATGGTTTAGATAGGGATGATGAAACTTGTCGGTGTGGCATAACTTGTGTATCGCTATTTTCGACATGTGATGATAATTGTGTTGGATACTGACGATGATTATGATGATGGTATGACGAGACTATTGTATGTGTATGATATGATGAGAATAATGTATGTTTACTATGATATGATGAAACTATTGTATAGAGCATGCACAAATACGTAGAGAAGGAATAAAAATGTGAAATCAAGAAACCTTAGGACTAGCATTTGTTGCGGTTCAGTAGCAGCGCTGGTTATCAGCAACACTTTTTATAGAGCAGCGCTACAGATAGTTAGTAGTAGCGCTGGCTCGCAAAGCGCTACTACTAACCGTACTTACCAATAGCGCTGCGTCGAAAAGCACTACTGCTATATACTTAGTTGTAGAACGTTAGAAGTAGCGCTGCCACCAGCGCTACTCGTAGGGGTAAATCCAGCGCTACTAGTAGGCTTTCTCCTACTAGTGAAGGATTCCTTGCCTAAGAATCATACTTATGAGTTGGTGAAGTTTCCCAAAGGAAGAAATTTTTGAAGAACAAGTGGGTCTATAGAATCAAGCAAGAAGAGCACACATCACATCCAAGGTACAAAGCGAGGACAGTTGTAGAATGATTCAGCCAGAAAAAAGGCATTGACTATGTTGAGATCTTTTCTACGATTGCGAAGATGACATCCATTAGGGTAATCCTGGGCATGGCAATAAGTCTCAACTTGGAGGTTGAGCAAATGGATGTGAAGACTACATTCCTTTATGGTGAACTAGAGGAAGAAATATACATGGAGCAACCTGAGGGGTTTCTTGTGAAAGGCAAAGAAGACTATGTGTGCAAGATGAAGAAAATTCTCTATGGCTTGAAACAAGCACCAAGACAACGGTACATGAAATTTGAAACTATCATGGGGGAGCAATGCTACAAGAAGTGTAGCTCTGATCAATGTGTGTTTATTCACAAGTTCTCAGGTGATGATTTTATCATACAATTGCTCTATGTTGATGATATCTTGATTGTTGGCAAGAATGTCTCCAGGATTGCTAAGTTGAACAAGGAGTTGAGAAATGTTTTGCCATGAAAGACTTAGGTCCAGCAAAGAACATTCTCGGAATGAGAATTGAGCGAGATAGAAATTCCAACAAGTTGTACTTGTCTCAAGAGAAGTATATTGAGAATGTACTTCAGAAGTTCACGATGGAGAATGTTAAAGCTGTTGTTCACTAGTGGCCCTTTTCAAGTTAAGAAAAAGGAAATGTCCTGCCACTGATGATAAGAAAAAGGAGATGCAAAATATTCCTTATGCTTCAGCGATTGGGAGTTTGATGTATGCTATGGTGTGTACAAGGCCTGACATTGCTCATGCGGTTAGTACTGTGAGCAGATTTATGTCTAATCCAGGAAGACCTCATTGGGAAGCCGTGAAATGGATTTTGAGATATCTCCGGGACAACACAAATCTGAAGCTTTGGCTTAGTGGTGGTGAGGCCAAGTTGATTGCTTTTTCATATTCTGACATGGCTGCACATGTTGACAGAAGGAAGTCTACTTCAGGTTACTTGGTTACCTATGCAGAGGGAGCAGTGGCATGGCAAAGCAGGCTGCAAAAGTTTGTGGCACTGAATACAACTAAAGCTGAATTTGTTGAAGTAACACGGGCAAGCAAAGAGCTATTGTGGCTGAAACGGTTGGCTTGTGAGCTTGGTTTTAAGCAAGACAAGCATGTGTTGCTTTGTGACAACCAAAGTATTATCCACTTGAGTAAGAATGCAATTTTTCATTCAAGGTCTAAGCATATAGAAGTCCGCTATCATTGGATTCGAGATGTGTTGTAATCTAAGCAAATGCAACTTGAGAAGGTGTACACCGATGACAATGGGGCTGATATGTTGACTAAAGTGGTGACTAGGAAGAAGCTCGAAGTATGCCGTCGGCTCGCTGGCATGGCTGCCCGAAGGCAGTGAGACCCTCCATGATGTCGGGAAGGGGAGTTTGTTGGGCTAAGTCCCTCCACATGGAGGTGTGTTGGCAGCCCAACATCATCCCATAAGTCCAACACATGTCATATGTTGATCCTCGCTGCATCCAACAGTTGAGAGTGCTTCCAAGGGAAGGGAAGCAAGAAGAAAACTCTAGCCACTCCACCCATGTGTGTGGTGGGTGCCACTTGTGAGAGTGAGAACGAATACACACAAAAGAGGAACACAACTTGTGTGAGAGAGGAAGAAGAAGAAGTTGAGGTTCTTGTCTAGATTTGGTGCATTGGACTAGACATTATTCAAACTAGTGATTGGAGGCTCAAACATGATTGGATCGGGCTCAAACTTCGTGAGCTCGTTCCTTGCTTTGAGTACTTTTACCTCGTTAGCTGGTTTGAGGATTGGGACAGTCGAGCATTAGATTTCAAAGTGGTTTTCTCAGCTCCGATTGCTGCAGTTTCAGAAGAGAGTAGTTATGGGAGACGAACAATTTGGGTAGGCAAACGGTGTCCTGTTGAGCTGAAATTTTGAGGGATCTCAGGAACTCGTGTGTCTACTTGTCTCCCAAATTTGGTGTTGTTTAGTT
The DNA here is from genome assembly GCF_904849725.1 of Hordeum vulgare subsp. vulgare. Classification (NCBI taxonomy): domain Eukaryota; kingdom Viridiplantae; phylum Streptophyta; class Magnoliopsida; order Poales; family Poaceae; genus Hordeum; species Hordeum vulgare. The sequence continues at coordinate 465,838,499 of NC_058519.1, forward strand.
CAGCGGTTTAAAAGCAGTTTGCAAAATACTGAAGGGGTCAGAAACTGTGTGTACTCTGCTTTGCTGAAATCTTGCCTCTTGTGTCGGTTGGCAATGTGGAGAGTGTGTTGTAACTCTCTCTAGAGGTTTTAGAGATAACTTTGTACTCGCTCATTCTCATGAAGTTGTGTGGACCGATGAGTCCTTGGCCATGGTTTTTTACTCCTCAACTTGAGGAGGTTTTTCCACGTTAAATCATGTGTCACCTGTGCATGTAGTTTGTGTTATTCCGCTGCTTATTTGTTGGTTGAAGCTGTCCTCAAAGTTCATCACAACAAAAGGGGGTTGTGTACTGTGCATATTTGCTGTGGGGGTGAATTTGTGTATCGGTTCATCACCTTCTTCGACATAAACCTTCTTCGACATAAGCATAGTGACGGTCCTATTTGACTCTAGTGTCGATATGACAACTTTTTTATTTTTTTAACATTATTTATGTTGGATGTGTGCATCTTAACTATGCAGAGGCGGGGTGTGATTCATCATGATTTGTATCATGTTGAAACTATGTTATAAGTTAATAAAAATGTCCTTTACCGCAGAAAACGCTGCGACCAACGCACCAAAAGTTGGAACCGTCGAATAAAAAAACTAGAAACAGGGGGCGACGTACATGAGACAATCAAGATGTACTGAAATTTGCAGCAGCCAGTGCTTCAACGGTGTAACACGGATGCTAGAACAATGGAACCATCGGATGACAGGGCTGTAGCGTACAAGATTTTTGCTAGGACGCTGCAACCGACCCAAGATGGAACTAGCAGTTGGGTTTACTACAATTGGCCAAGCCTGAGCTGGAACCAACAAACAACTGCTTTGTTGCATCAAGTGGAATGATAGAGTTAATTACACCGAAGTATCACAATTGGAGTAGTACGTGCACATCGGTATCAAGGTTGCTAATTTTTTATGTCAGTACCAACATTGTGCGGGACCGTTGCAAATCGAGCTAAACCGCGTATAAATATGTATTGATGGTGTATCTGACCGACCGGAACCGCCTGTCAGATGCTGACGTGGCAGGTTTTTTTGCAGAAAACCCCTTGTTTTATACGCTAATCACATACATGTCCTTTATTTCACAAAAAAAAGATTTTTATAAAAGTTTTTTAGTAATTTTTCAACTTTGAATTAAACTCTTTTAAAGAGTTTTTCCATTGAACTGAACATTTAAATAAAACAAATGGAAATTAATAACCGACGGGATTCGAACCCGCGCCCAAACAGACGCCACACACTGGCTGACGTTAGAGAGCGAGCACAACTTTATACTTAGTGGCTCTGCGCGCTGGGCCGAGCACCATGCTGGCCGCACTGGGCTGGTTGGTTTACAAGGCCCGCATTTTTTTCATTTCTCCTTTTACTTAGCCGAGGTTTCTTAATGTACTTTCCATTTCATTTCTCTTATTACACTTTACTAGTCATTAACCCATGCATCTGTACGGCTAGTTTGTTTTTTAGGTAGATATACATAAATTACACTTCCACTAAAATAGTAGTTGTAATGCAATTTTCATTACTAACAACATGCATCAATAGCTTTTAAATTCTTAATAGTGTAAATTACATTCAGATATATATTGGTTTACCAATTATGTTACACCAATATTGTACTAACTATAGTTATATCAATGGAAAGAAAAGATAGTACAAAACAACATGAAAATATTGACAAATATATTCATCTGTATGTTTAAGAAAGTACGTTTTGCAAACCCTATATATATTTATTCATATGTTTAAGAAAGTAACATACCTTACTCTATAAAAGATAAATATATTTCTCATCACAATAGCACTACATGTTGCCTTTCAATAGTGTTAGCCAAAGCTTGTGTTTTTTCAAGTCGAGTATGTAAAACCCAATGACGCCATATTGCATAACAATATGCGAAGGCCATGTATGGCTCATTTGAGAACGGTTCTAAAAGGAAAAAAAATGCATGTTGAAGTATCAGAAAAATTTAAGTGTACCCCATAACATTAAGCTTTTTTAGAAAATATTGTATTTGAATATTTGATTGAACGATAAATGAGTGCATTGCTTTTATGTAATGTGTGTTTCGGTCCACATGTTAATAATATTATCTGCAACCTGCAAATCAAATTGTGTATATATGTAGTGGTCATTTTTATATAGTAACGCATGATTTTTTTAAATTTAAAGAAGGGACTGGATTTAAAACAATATGTAACCATTTATGAAACATGAGCAATCATATATTTTTGTAATTGCATGCCATACCTGTGCGAGTGTTTGCTGGCTTGTTTAAATGAATATGTATACTGCACGCAATATACTTTAGGGATAAAAAGAATAAAAATATTCTTAAAATTTTACTGAGATAGCATTGAAAATATTAACATGGTGCTCGGCCCAGCATAGCATTTAGAAATATACTGCGCGCCCAGCATGATGCTCGGCCCAGAGCGCCCAGCCTAACCAGCCGGCCCTGCCGGCTCAGTATAAGAAAAGTAGCGCTTGCTCTGTTACACAAGCCAAACCGTGGCCCGGTGGCTCGCGGCATCGCCTGTGTCACGGTTGGCACGGATTGTAATCCCGTCGGGCACAAATTTCCGTTTGTTTCATTTAACCATTCAGTTCAATGGAAAAACTCTTTAAAAGAGTTTGAATCGAATTGGAAAAATTACAAACAAAAAAAACTTTCATAAAATCTTTTTTTCTGTGAAATAAAGGGCGTTTATGTGATTAATATATAAAACAAGGGGGTTTTCCGCAAAAAATCTGCCACGTCAACATCTGACAGGTGGGTCCGGTCCGCCAGATACACCGTCAATACGTATTTATATTCAGTTTAGCTTGACTAGCAAAAGGGCCCGTGCGTTGCAACGGGAGAAAAAAATACCACACGCTTTTAATCTTTGTATAATCATTTTGATTTATTAAAATAATAAGCTAACTAACTAATGTAGTCAGTCATATCCTATTTTGTTGAGAAATCAACCCATCCATTGTTAATTCCACCATGATGAGAAATTGAGCGGAACAAGCAAAGCAAAACAAAGAGGCTACCTGAATTGATCAATGGACTGTTATCTTATTTCACTCATGGGGTAGAGAATGTGGGATCAGATGACAAACTGAAGGTGGTGTTCCATTCTTTGTCTCTACAACAATACAATCTTACATTCAATACATCAAAAATTCTTGCTGGTGCTTGGCACACGGGTCGAGGCATGGGAAGGGGATCTCACCAGATGATGAGTTCCTGTCGGAGGAGGGGATACGATGAGGGAAGCAAGGGTTAGGCGCCTCTATCTGGCCATAAGGAGTCGCTGTTGCCGTGCCATAACCTCGGAGTTCCCCGTGTGAGCCATGGAGGCCCGCGTCCACCTGCAAGTACTTCACTCCGCCGCGCCGCCGTCGTTCTGGATCGAGCAGACGCATCATCCCGAATCACTATAGCTGTCGTGTTGATTTGATCCAGAAGCTGTGCTCGAGCGCCGAAACGGGGGCAGCAAGCGGGCAGAGGTACGGCCGCGGAGGCGGGTGGGTTGAGATCGGCAACAGTGGTGGTTGAGGTCGAGCGCGGCGGCGAGTGGTGTGGCAGCGGCCTGGGCACACGTCAAGGTGGACCAGGGTCGACGCGATGCGCTCGAGCGCCGCAACGGGGGTAGTGAGCGGGGAGAGGTATGGCCGCGGAGGCGGGTGGGTTGAGATCGGCAGCGGTGACGGCTGAGGTCGGTCGCGGCGGCGAGTGGTGTGGCGGCGGCCTGGGCACAGGCTAGGGTGTCCGAGGGTCGACGGGAGGAGGCGATGCGTACGGGTATAATTTTTGGAGCGAATCGTTTTTTCGTTACAGATAAATGATGGAGCGCGGGTTTGAATAACAAAAATTACAGGGGATTTTTTATAAAAATATCGCAGTGGGTTTTCCAGTAATAGCCTCTTTATTATTCTGTTTAACTTGATTTGCAACGGTCTCGCATAAAGTTGATACTGATATAAAAAAATTAGAAATCTTGGTATCAATCTGCATGTTCTGCCCCAGTTGTAATACTTCTGTGTAATTAACTCGGAATGGTATGTGCGGCGACAGGTGGGAGTTCTGAATTGTTGCCAGCAGCAACCGCAAAAACTTGAACCGGCAAGCTTGCTTTTGGCTACGATGGAGCTCGTCGACGGGTGTTTTGACCGGCAACCGCCACCATCGAAGTTGTGGCCATCACCACCGAGTTGTGACTGTCATCACCGGAGTTCTAACATCATGTGCACCCTGTCGCATGCGTGGAGCCGACAAGAGAAGCAAGCGGCGACACCCGGCGAGGGCAGCGGTGCTTCGACGGCATTAGCTGCTTCGATTCCCATGTGCCCGTCACGAAAACGATACGGAAAGCTCAATCTGACGCCTAGGGCGCTTCGATCCAGGGTTCGTGCAGTGACTGACATTTAGGCCAGTCGACCGGTTGCCACCGTTGCCCTTAATTATGTTCTCCTTTTTCTTTTTTCTTTTGAATCGGTCGACCGGTTGCCACCATTGCCCTTAATTATGTTTTCCTTTTTTGTTTTGCGAGAGGAGAGGAAGTAGCAAGGATGGGTGGACAATGGTACCATCACAGAGAGCAACGGTCGTGCTAGTTTTGCAAGAACGCAAACGACCTTCGAACAAACCCTGTAACAAGCCGGCCAGGATCTTTAGAAAGAACAAAATCTAAACGATTCCTAAAGAATCCACAATGTTTGTGTTCAGGCAACGAACTACGCTAACTAAACGTCAGCTTCACATGACTATCTCTAAGAACAAACTATTAAGAGCATGGTTAAAGCAACATTGCCCTTGTTCACAGATCATAAAACCAATGATAATCATTGAACCAATCAGTTAGCGGCCACGCCTGGCATGCAACCGAAAGCTCTGCCGACCAACTCCAAGCAAGGGCATACGTACTTCTTCACAAAACGATACATGGTGCCGCCACGCCGTGTCCCTAGCGGCCCCGGAGATCGGCGACGCTGGCGCGGGTGGGCCGTAGATGTGTACAGGCGCGACGCCGTCCTCACGAGCGGGTCCCTGATCGCAGCCTCCGGCGGACGGCTATTGGCCTCCCGGTACTCCTTGGATGCCAACATGTCCTCAAAGCTCACGTAGGCTGGATCCGTCTCACGGCGCTTGAAGTAGTCCTTGGTTTCGTCGATGCCACCTCGTCGTATACGGCTGAGCATGTCTTCGCAGGAGTGTGTCCGCAGCGTGCCGCCGCTGGGCAGGCTCGAGGAGCCATCACTGCTGCTACCCTGGGTTCCCGAGAGGAGATCGCCGTGATTGTGCTCCTCGGTACGGTGGTCTAGTAGAGGCTGGGAGTGGGAGTGGGAAATAACCATGACCACGTCGAGATCGGGAGGAGACGGCGTAAGGGCTCTCGGCGGCGATCGGAAGTAGGATTCGGGAGGAGGCGGCGATTGAGGAAAGTCGTTGAGCGAGCTCTTATATACCCGTAGGTCCGTAACCAAGTTACGAACGAGAGGGTCTCTCACGTGGGCTTTCGCACACATCAGCCTACGAAGAAAGCACCTGATTGGGGTAATACGCGGACCTCTTATTTATCGACCAACGCGACCGGAAGTGATGAAACGCGCCCGCTCCAACTGTGTGCCCTTTTGGTCCAGCCCATGTGCAGGTCAGAGAACCCTTTTTCTCTCCTGTTTTTTATTTTTCGTTTTTTCAGCTTTCTGGCTTCTTTAAATCGAATAAATGATTTCAAAAAAATCACAAAATTTCAAAAGTTCCGAAATTTGAAAGATGTCTACAAATTGAAAATGTTCACGAATTATAAAGAATGTTTACTAAGAAAATGTTCCAAGTTAAAAAAACACTAATTTGGAAATATATTTCTAGATTTAAAAACAATGTTCAAGTATCTCTAAAATTTAATATTGACTAATATTTTGCATTTAATGAATATTGTTTGAATTCAATAACATTTTAATATTTCATGAAGGAATTTTCAATTGGGTGAACATTGTTTTGAAATTCACGAGTAATTTTCAAAACTTGATCGGTAAATTTCTGATTTGATGATTTTTTTTTAAATTTAATGAAAAAATTACTCATGGTTTAAAAAAAATCAGATTTGGAAAAATGTTCGTGAGATGGAAAAGAAAAAAAAGGAGCAAAGAGAAAGAGGAAATGAAAATGAACGAAAACAAAAAACTAACACGAAAGATAAGATGAAAATGAGAAGAGAAACGAAAAGAAAAAAAAGAGAAAATAAAACCCGGTGTGGGAACCTTCGCAAACCCGGCTCGAATTCACGTAGCAACAACCGGGGTAGTACATGTTTGTTCAGGAAATATAGAGCTACGTGACAAATAGGGATCACGTCTACCCAATTATCATACACAGAGGGAGCAACTAGTTGGAGGCTATGCCTAAGAAAACTAGCTGAGGAGGCCCTCCACGGGGCACAATTTTACTAGTGCGTCATGGCATACGCTCCAGGGCCGCAAAATGTCATGCATTGGGCATTTTTTTGTCATCAGGATGATTTTTCGTTACTTTTTGGCTTTTGTTTCATTTTTGGGTTTCTTTAGGATTTTTTGCCTTTTTTTTTTCTTTAATTTTACAATTCTTAACATTTGGCATGAGCGTGCGCTTTCGCATGAAGCACATGTGCGCTTTCCATGTGAAGCACATATGTGCTTCATATGTGAAAAAGCACAATAGTGCTTCTGCGTGAAGGGCATGCTTCACTGGGTTGGGAAGCGTTGTATTGGAAATGAAAAATTTCTTGCGCACACGCAAGATTTATCGATGGACATGCATAGCAACGAGAGGTTGGAGTATGTGTATGTACCCTCGTAAAACGTTAAGAGGAATCGTGGAATACACGATTGATGTAGTCGTACGTCTTCACGATCCAATCGTGATCTGTCCCGATCAAGCTACGAACGGATGACACCTCCACGTTCAACATATGTGTAGCGTGATGACGTCTCCGCCTCCTAGATCCAGCGAGTGAGGGCGGAGTAGTATATGGGTTCTCAACCAGCACGACGTCGTGATGGAGGTGGTGACAGAGCTAGTTCACCAGGGCTTCGCCAAGCACTACTAGAACGAGGACAGAGGATCTACGGAGTAACGGGAGAGACAGAGGCACCAAGGTCTTGGTATGTCCTTTTGGGGCGCCCCTCCCCTCTATATATAGGTGGAGGGGCGTGGTGGGCAGTCCCTCCAAGCCCTAAGGCCAGCGGCCAAGAGGAGGAGGTGGAACCTTAGTCCTCCTTCTTCCCTTATGTACAAAGGTGGGCTTTCCATCTTTCCGAGTCACATGGGCCTTGAGGAAGTTTTGCGCCTAGCCCAATAAGTCTAGGGTGCCTCCCCTCATCCCATGTTGACCCTTGGGACGTGGAGGAACCCTTGATGTACTTCCAGACTCGTCCGGAAGTTTTTGGAACCTTCTGGAAGCTTCCTGATATAATACCGGAAAAACTAAAAAAATTCGAAAACCTCCAAACAACATTCCATATATAAAGCTTTACCTCTGGAGCTCCTCGTCATGTCCGGATCTCATCCCGTACTCTGAACAACATTCAATCATCAACATACATAAACAAATAATACTATATCATCATACGTTAAACTGTGCGGACCCTAAGGGTTCGAGAATCATGTAGACATGACCGAGACACCTCTCCGGTCAATAACCAATAGCGGGATCTGTATGCCCATATAGGTTCCTACATATTCCATGAACACTCTATCGGTCAAACCACGATGTCAAGGATGTAATCAATCCCGTATGCAGTTCCCATTGTCCATCAGTATGTTATTTGCTCGAGATTCGATCATTGGTATCTCCATTCCTAGTTCAATCTCGTTATCGGCAAGTCTGTTTACTCGTCCTGTAATACAAGTTCTCGCGACTAACTCCTTAATCACATTGCTTGGAAGCTTCTTATGATATTGTATTACTGAGAGGGACCAGAGATACCTATCCATCATACGGAGTGAAAAATCTCAGTCTTCATCCATGTCAACCCAATAGACACCCTTAGATATACATGTAGAGTAAGTTTATGATCACCCAATTATGAAGTGACGTTTGATACACACAAGACATTCCTCCGGGTTGAGGGAGTTGCATGATCTCATGATCTTAGGAAAAGATACTTCACATTGAAGAAAGCATTAGCAACAAACTATGTGCCACAATCAAATGCTATGCTTACAGTTGGGTCTTGTCCATCACATCATTCTCCTAATGATATGATCCCATTATGAAATGAAAACTAAAGTCTATGGTTAGGAAACATTAACCAACTTCGATCAACGAGCTAGTCTAATAGAGGCTCACTAGGAACACGACGTTGTTTTATATATCCACACGTGTATTTAAGTTTCGGTCAATACTATTCTAGCATGGATAATAAATGATTATCATGAACAAGGAAATATGATAATAACCACTTTATTATTGCCTCTAGGGCATATTTCCAACAGTCTCACACTTCCACTAGAGTCAATGAGTTCTGGGGTTTGATCATGTTTTGCTTGTGAGAGAGGTTTTAGTCAACGGGTCTGTGACATTCGGATCCGTGTGGACTTTGCAAATTTCTATGTCATACTGTAGATGCTGCTATCATGCTCCACTTGGAGCTATTCCAAATGACCGATCCACTATACGTATGTGGTTTGCTAATTAGAGTCATCCGGATCGGTATCAAAGCTCGCATGGATGTAACCCTTAACGATGAACTCTTTATCACCTCCATAACTGAGAAACATGTCCTTACTCCTCTTTAGTTACCTAAGGATAATTTTGACCGTTTTCAAGTGACCCACTCCCGGATCGCTCTTGTACTCCCTTGTCAGATTCATGGCAGGGCACACATCACGTGTGGCACACAACATGGCATATAGTATAGAGCCTATGGCTGAGGCATAGGGGACGACCTTCATCCTTTCTCTTTCTTCTGTCGTGGTCGAGCTTTCAGTCTTACTCAACTTCACACCTTACAATACAGGAAAGAACTCCTTTGGTTGATCCATTGTGAACTCCTTCACAATCTTGTCAAGGTATGTGCTCTGTGATAGTCTTATCACGTGTCTGATCTATCTCTATAGATCTTGATGCCCAATATGTAAGCAGCTTTACCCTGGTCTTCCTTTGAAAAACACCTTTCAAACGACCCTTTATGCTTTCTAGAAATACTATGTCATTTCCAATCAACAACATGTCACCCACATATACTTATCAGACATGGTATTGAGATCCCACTCACTTTCTTTTAAATACAAGTTTCTTCATAAACTTTGTATAAACCAAAAAGCTTTGATCACCTCACCAAAGTTTATATTCCAACTCTGAGATGCTTGCACCAGTACATAGAAGGATCGCTGGAGATTGCATACCTTTTAGCATCCTTAGGATCGACAAAACCTTCCGATTGTATCACATACACCTTTCCTTACAGAAATAGTTAAGGAAACGTTGTTTTGACATCCATGTGCGAGATTTCCTAATAAAATATGCAGGAAATGCTAACATAATCCCAACTGACTTTAGCATCGCTACAAGTGAGAAAGTCTCGTCATTGTAAATTACTTGCGCTTGTCGGAAACCTCTGTGCGACAAGTCAAGATTTATAAGTGGTGACATTATCACCAACGTATGTCTTCTTCTTAAAGATCCATTTGTACTTAATGGCCTACCGGTCATAGGGCAAGTCTACCAAATTCAATATTTGGTTTTCATACATGGATCCTATCTTGGATTTGATGGTCTTAACCATTGTCAGAATCCGGGCCCATCCCTGCTTCCTTATAGTTCGTAGGCTCATCGTTGTGTAACAACATGACTTCCAAGACAGGATTACCGTACCATGCAGGTAAGTACGTGTCCTTGTCGACCTACGAGCTTCGGTAGTAACTTGATCCAAAGTTTCTTGATCATTGTTATTAGCTTCCTCTCCAATTGGTGTAAGCATCACACGAACACCTTTCTGCGTTGTGCTACATTCCAATTTAAGTGAAGTTCGATAACCTCATAAAGTTCTTCCTTTAGACTCTTGAAGACATCTCTCTCTATACGTCCTTTATATAAATCATTTTCTTTCTCAAGTGTAACTTGGCTAAGACAATTATTAGTGGAATCAAGAGAGCTACTAGCAACATCATCATTTGATCTAACTTTAGGATTGTTGTTACTAGATGAATAAACTTTCTTGCCTCTGTTACTAGTATTCTTAGGTGTAACTTGTGGAACAAAAGTAGACAAGAGTAATCGTTTGGATAGATAAGAGGAACTCTTCTTTCGAATATGATCATTGATTGCTCTTAGAAACTCATGCTCTTGCTCTAAATTTAGCTTATCGAAGTGTAGCTTCTCATGAGTTCTTGCAAGCTCTCTATGATATTCTAGAGTAGTTTCATGAGATAACTTAAGAGTGTTTAATTCTTTAGTTAGTAATTCTATCACTTCCATGTCATCATCATACGACTTCTCTTTACTAGCATGAGTATTTTCAAGGTCATTTTCAATGTTATCACCAACCTTATCATGGAGCAAGTCATCTTCTCCTAACAAGTCTTCCTCGTCACTATCAAAGTGAAAGTACTCGGGCTGTAATAACTTGGGGACTTTTGCCATGAAGCAGTTTCCAATCCCTTCATTTGGTCAATCAAACAAGTCATAGGAGTTGGAGGAAATGAGTGCAAGACCGACAACACCTTCATCTTGGCTATAGTCGGAGTTGGAGTGATAGCTTCTCTCAGATTGGTTGTCACACTCGAAGCAGGAAACCCATTCACCAACGTGAGCTTGTTGTCTTCTTCTTGAGATGCTCTTGGTGTACTTGTCCTTCTTCTCTGATTCCTTGCCTCTCCATGAGTGTCTTCGTTCATAATGATCTTCTTTGATCCTTATCTCTTGGTAAGGTGATTCATCTCTTGAGCTTCGTATTCTAGGTGACTCTTCTCTTCTTTTGTGGGGAGGTGAGAACTCATTCTAATAGTGTGTGGGCTTTCCTCAGTTGTAGCAGTTTCGGTCACGACTAGATGAACGCTCACCATATCTTGAACTTGAGATTCTCTCTTTGCCTCTACTCTTGTATAATTTGTTGAATTTTCTGACCATGAGGCTGATCTCTTCATTGGAAACCAGGTTGTCATTTGAAGTTGAGGGGGTATCACTTGAAGCTTTGTAAGCACCGCTTGACTTGTTGTGCAACTCATCTTTCTCCTTGAGTGACATTTCATGAGCAACAATCCTTCCAATGACTTCAGTTGGCTTAAGATCCTTATAGTTTGGCATCATTTGAATTAATGTGCACACGGTGTCGTATCTTCCATCCAAGGCACTAAGTATCTTCTTGATGATGAATTTGTCGGTCATCTCTTCACTTCCTAAGCCGGCAATCTCATTTGTGATGAGAGCTAGCCTAGAGTACATCTCAGCGAGTCCTTCGTCATCCTTCATCTTCAACTTGTCAAGCTGACTTTAAAGCACAAACAACTTAGATTCCTTGACAGAATCGGTACCTTCGGGCATATCAATCAAAGTATCCCAAATTTCCGTTGCATTCTCAAGATAGATGATTTTGTTGAATTCTTCGGGACACAAGCAGTTGATCAGGATATCACAAGCTTGAGCATTGCACTGCAACATCTTCATCTCATCCGCTACCGCATCACGATCCGGTTCTCTTCCTTCTCTGAAGAAAGCACCTTGCACACCAACACGAACAACAACCCAAAAGGTAGTATTATGACCAATAATATGCATTTTCATCTTATGCTTCCAACTAGCAAAGTTTGTACCATCGAAATATGGACTTCTACGGTGGTAATTTCCCTTAGTAGATGCCATACTCTCCCAGGTTGTGAAACCAATGCAATGGAGACCAAAGCTCTGATACCACTTACAGGATCGAAAGTATGTCTAGAGGGGGGTGATTAGACTACTTGATAGGATAAAAACTTAGATTTTCCCCAATTATGACAAGTCAAGTTCACCCTACACATGCACATCTAAGAGTATAGAAGCGGAACGTAAAGGCATGCAAATGTAATGTAGAGGGTAAGGTAGGAAGATCAAATGCAAAGGTCAACACGGTGATTTTTGGCATGGTTTCGATAGGTGCTGCAATCGCACGTCCACATTAGTGGAGTCTTCAACCCACGGAGGGTAACGACTGTAAGAGTCCACGAAGGGCTCCACCCACAAGGTTTCCATGAAGAAGCGGCCTTATCTATTCTACCAGGGCTTCCGTCCACACAGGACTAGCCTCACTCATGATAGATCTTCACGACGTAGGCGATCTCCTTGCCCTAACAAACTTCTTGGTTCAACTCCACAAAACGAAGTAGGAGGCTCCCAACCGAAACCTAACCAATCTAGGAGGCACCACCCTCCAAAAGGTAATAGATGCAGTAGAACGATGAACTCCTTTCTCTTATCCTTCAAAAGATAGTATCCTCAACACTCAATCACTCTCTCATGGATTTGGCATGGGTAGGAGAGATTGATCTTGTGGAAAGCAACTTGGGGAGGCTAGAGATAAGGATTCAAATGGTAGGATTGGAATCTCTTGATCTCAACACATTAGTAGGTGGCTCTCTCTCAGAAAGATGGATCTGGAGAGTGGGTGTGTGTTTTGAGTGCTTCCTCTGCGAATGAGAGGAGGTGGAGGGGTATATATAGGCATCTCCAAAAAGCCAACCGTTACAACATTATTGCCCAACTCGGTGACAGCGAAAAGAATCTCGGTGGTACCGAGTTGCACTAAATGTGGCAACTTTTGAATTCTCAGTGACACCGATAGATGAATCCCGGTGGTACCGATACGATGGCATAGACCAGTTTCCAAATCTTGGTGAGATCGATCTCATCCTCGGAAATTCCAATTGTTTTAATCTTCTCAACAGAACGTTGGTCACTAAATCTCGGTGGCACCGATATGAAAGTTGGTGTTACCGAGATGGTAGGGTTAGGCATAGGATCTGTGTGGTGGAAAATCGGTAGGGCCAAGTGGAAATAGTTGGTGGCACCGTTTTGCTGGTATGGACTTGGACGGAGATATTTTGTGGGAGAATGGCTGTATATTTTTGGTGGCTACCTCTAAGCACTTGAGCAACCAATTCATCATAATACCTCACCCCCTTTCCAAACTTCGGTTTGTTCACTAGAGCGGCAATTGGCTTGCCATTCTTGAAGTTTCCCTTCTTTCCCTTGCCCTTCTTGAAACTAGTGGTCTTTATTAACCATCAGCACTTTATGCTCCTTCTAAATTTCTACCTCCCAGGCATAAAACATCGTGAATAGCTCAGGGATCATATTCTCCATCCCTTGCATGTTATAGTTCATCATGAATCTCTAGTAGCTTGGTGGTAGTGACTAGATAATTTTGTCAATCACTATCTTATCTGGAACATTAACTCTCACTTGACTCAAGCGATCGAGCTATTCTCCACCATCTTGTAGGCAAATAACTTGTGAGAAGTCTCATCCCACTCAACATGGTAATGAGCATGAAATACCAATTTTAGCTCTTGGAACAACTCATATGCTCTCTGGCGTTAAAAACATCTTTGGAGCCTCTATTCTAGGACGTAAAGCATGGTGCACTGAACCATCAAGTAGTCATCAGAACGTGACTTCCTGACGTTCACAACATCCACACACAATGCTTGAGGGGATGGCGCACCGAGTGGTGCATCAAGGACATAAACCTTATGTGTAGCAATGAGGACAATCCTTAGATTATGGACCCATTCTGCATGATACCATCATCTTTCAACTTAGTTTTCTCTAGGAATATATCAAAAATACATGGGAGCTATAACGCGAGCTATTGATCTACAACATAGTTTACAAAGACATTTAGACTAAGTTCAAGATAATTGGTTCACTTTATCAAATTACTAATGAACTCCCACTTAGATCAACATCCCTCCGGTTGTCTAAGTATTACATGATCCAAATTTACCAACCGAAGTCCGATCATCACGTGATATGAGGTGGTTTCAATGGTGAACATCTCCATGTTGATCATATATAGTATATGACTCATGTTCGAACTTTCGGTCTCCCATGTTCTGAGTCCATCTATGCACATGCTAGGCTTGTCAAGCTTAACCCAAGTATTATGCATGTGTAAATCTAAGTTACGCCCGTTGTATGTGAACGAAGAGTCTATCACACCCAATCATCATGAGGTGCTTCAAAACAATGAACTTTCACAATGTTGCATACTTGGGGAGAACACAATTTTATCTTGAAACTAAGTGAGGGATCATCCTATAATGTTACCATCTTCCTAAGAAAAATAAGATGCTTAAAAAGGATAACCATCACATGCAATCAATAAGTGACTTTATATGGTCATAATCATCTTCTGCTTTTGATCTCCATCCTCAAATCACTAGCATGATCTCCATCATCACTCGCATGACACCATGATCTACATTATTGTGTCATAACATGGTTGTCTCACCAACTATTGCTTCTACAACAATTGCTAACTGCTACGGCGAGAGAGATCTTCTATCATCTCTTGAGCTTGCGTTGGTTTTTCCCCTGAAGAGGAAAGAGCGATGCAGCATAGGAGCAGTAAGTATTTCCCTTAGTTTGAGAACGAAGGTGTCAATCCAGTAGGAGAATCTCGTCAAGTCCAGAGTACCTGCACAAACACAAAAGTGCTTGCACCCAACGCTATAAAGGGATTGTCAATCCCTTCAAGATTGATTGCAAAGTGAGATCTGAAGGCGGAAAGTGCAACGAAGAAAAAGAGTAAGACTTAAAATATAGTGTGGAGTAGACCCGGGGGCCATAGTGTTCACTAGAGGCTTCTCTCAAAATAGCAAATATTACGGTGGGTGAACAAATTACTGTCGAGCAATTGATAGAACCGCGCAAAGTCATGACGATATCTAAGGCAATGATCATACATATAGGCATCACGTCCGAGACAAGTGGACCGATACTTTCTGCATCTACTACTATTACTCCACACATCGACCGCTATCCAGCATGCATCTAGTGTATTGAGTTCCTGACGAACAGAGTAACGCCTTAAGCAAGATGACATGATGTAGAGGGATAATCTCAAACCAATGATGAAAACACCATCTTTTTACCCTTGATGGCAACAACACGATATGTGCCTCGCTACCCATTCTGTCACTGGGTGAGGTTACCGCATGGTATGATCCCAAAACCAAGCACTTCTCCCATTGCAAGAATCATAGATCAAGTTGGCCAAACAAAACCCACAACTCGAAGGGAATTACAAGGATATGAAATCATGCATATAAGAGAGATCAGAGGAAACTCAAATAAGATTCATAGATAATCTGATCATAAATCCACAATTCACCAGATCTCGACAAACACACCGCAAAAGAAGATTAGATCGGATAGATCTCCATGAAGATCATGGAGAACTTTGTATTGAAGATCCAAGAGAGAGAAGAAGCCATCTACACTACTGAAATTCATAAATTTGCCGTCTGCCAAAGCGGAAGGCAAAGGGTGCAACCACGGACGGCAAAGGCTTTGCCGTCGGTCAGCCGACGGCAAAGTAGACGGTAAAAAAATAATCCGGTGAAGAGGTTCTTTGCCGTCAGCTTTCCCAAAGCGGACGGCAAAGAATCTTTGCCATGAGTGGGCAGACGGCAAATTAATTGGGACGACAAAGGGTGCAATGTCCCCGTTAAGTGTTAACGGTAGGCCTCCTCCCTTTGCCGTCTGCCTCCCCTCCTTTGCCGTGTGGGGGCAGACGACAAAGAGGGGAGAGAGAGGGGGCAGATTCCCCCCTTTGCCGTCTGCCTCCACCCCTTTGCCATGAGGGGGCAGACGGCAAAGAGGGGAGAGAGAGGGGGCAGATTGCCCCTTTGCCGTCTGCCTCCCCCCTTTGCCATGTGGGGGCAGACGGCAAAGAGGGGAGAGAGGGGGCAGATTCCCCCCTTTGCCGTCTGCCTCCCCCCTTTGCCATGTGGGGGCAGACGGCAAAGAGGGGAACGAGCCCCTTTTTTATTTATTTTATGTTATACCCAGCATTTTTAACAATAATCAGGAGATATATATATATATATATATATATATGACATAAATAAATTTCTTTCCGTACTCATAACCATATGAAAATAACCTCTTATATCCAACTTTCAAGTTGCATCCACGTGCATACAAAGTTTCATATATTACACCAGTTTCATCCACGTGCATACAAAGTTTCATATATTCATATACTACAATAGTTTCAATACAAGCCATGGTACAAGAAATCATCTTCAAGCATTCCATCAATATTTTCCAAGCTTCCCGTGAAGTGAAGGTAATCTGCAAAATTACAAATAAGAAAGTTAGAAGAATAATACTAGATGAAGTAGTGTATATGTAGGTAATTTCGGAGAGAAATTAGCTAAGTATAGACCATTTAGGAGCTAACTAAGCTAATTATGTCATTTAGGTGGAACCCTAGCTAACTATAGGTCGTTTCAGAGCTAACTTGGGTAAAATAGGTCATTCCAGAGCAAACTATGCTTATTAAGCCATTTTTGATCTAGCTAGGCTAATTATAGGCCATTTAATACCTAAGTTAGGGGGAATAGGTCATGTTGCAGCTACGTAAGCCTTATTATGTCATTTCGAGGATAATTAGCTAAGTATAGGTCATTTTTTATTAAATAGACCATTTAGGAGCTAACTAAGCTAATTATGTCATTCAGATGGATAATTAGCCAATTTAGGCTTTGTTGCATGAGTCTAAGCTACGTAGAATAAGAGAAAGAGACGAAGTAGTAAAAGAAGGAGGAGGAGGAGAAGGAGACGGAAGAGGAGAAGAAGAAGAAAATAAGAAGGAGAAGGAGAAGGAGGAAGAAGGAGGAAGAAGAAGGAGGAGGAGCTCCTTCTCCTTCTTCTCCTCCTTCTCCTCCTTCTTATCCTCCTCCCTCTCCTTCTTCTTCTTCTCCTCTTCTTCTTCTTCCTTCCTTTCATTTTTCCTCTTTCTTCTCCTCTCGTCCCCTTCTTCGGGCTAAATTGGCTAAGAATGCCTTTTTGGAGCTAATTATGTCATTTCGAGGATAATTAGCTAAGTATAGCTCATTTTTTATTAAATAGACCATTTAGGAGCTAACTAAGCTAATTATGTCATTTAGATGGATAATTAGCCATTTTAGGCTTCGTTGGATGAGTCTAATTAAGCTACGTAGAATAAGAGAAAGAGAAGAAGAAGTACAAGAAGGAGGAGGAGGAGGAGGAGGAGAAGGAGACGGAAGAGGAGAAGAAGAAGAAAAGAAGAAGGAGAAGGAGAAGGAGGAAGAGGGAGGAAGAAGAAGGAGAAGGAGCTCCTCCTTCTCCTTCTTCTCCTCCTTCTCCTCCTTCTTCTTATCCTCCTCCCTCTCCTTCTTCTTCTTCTCCTCTTCTTCTTCTTCCTTCCTTTCATTTTTCCTCTTTCTTCTCCTCTCGTCCCCTTCTTCGGGCTAAATTGGCTAAGAATGCCTTTTTGGAGCTAATTATGTCATTTCGAGGATAATTAGCTAAGTATAGGTCATTTTTTATTAAATAGACCATTTAGGAGCTAACTAAGCTAATTATGTCATTTAGATGGATAATTAGCCAATTTAGGCTTGTTGGATGAGTCTAAGCTATGTAGAATAAGAGAAAGAGAAGAAGAAGTAAAAGAAGGAGGAGGAGGAGGAGGAGGATAAGGAGAAGGAAGAGGAGAAGAAGAACAAAAGAAGAAGGAGAAGGAGAAGGAGGAAGAAGGAGGAAGAAGAAGGAGAAGGAGGAGCTAACTAAGCTAACTAAGCTAATTAAGCTAACTAAGCTAACTAAGCTAACTAAACTAACTAAGCTAACTAAGCTAACTATGTCATCTAGCTATATTTCATTAAATAGGTCTTTTTGGAGCTAACTAAGATAATTATGTCATCTAGCTATCTTTTATTAAAACACTAGAAATAACATACCTAAGTTAGGGTCAAGCACGGTGGCTCTGGCTTGTTTCACGTGGAGAAGGCTGCCCTGGAGAAGGCTGCCCTGGAGAAGGCTCGATTGTAGAAGGGTCGTGCGATGCGTTTCGGCACATATTCTGCACCAAACATCGTTTGCAATGTGTAGTTAGCATGAGGACACTCTTAAGATCACTCCACTGAAATGAAACTCACCGTCCCCGCCACGTTAACGACTGGCACCGGCGGAGGGACTTGGCCGTTCTTCTCGCACATAGACCGAACATTTGGTTTCGACAAGTCAAACTTTTTATTTATTAATGAAACGGACATTCAAATGCAGGATTTGAAATAACATGAAGAAGAAACTTACCACGAAGAGCTCGTATATGGCCCTGGTAGACGCATCATTCCGTGCCCTCTCCGCCTCCACCAATGCAGTCGTCCTCTCCTCCAGCTCCCTAATTTCCTTATCCTTCTCCGCCATAGCCGCCTGCATTGCCTCTCTCTATTTCTGAATAGCAGCCTACAACACAACTCATTGTTAGCATATTGGTTCCAACGCACAACATAATGCGGAAAGATATTTGGGTCCATTAAACTAACCTCGATGGCGAGCTCGACTGGGCGTGCACAACGTGTTATCTCCGGACAAGAGCTCGTTTGGCGTGCCTTTATCTGCCGGAGAGAGCTAGGACAACGTATAAGGCCGTCTCCAATGGTGATCGAGCCATGGGGCCTCCTGTTGCCAGCTATCATCACCAGCTCTGGATCAATAGGCCCCTCGCTCGGGTTAAAGTCCTCCCCTTTCCTCGCCTTCCCGTGATCTCTGTACTTCACGAGCTTGTCGTGGGAGGAGATGTTGGTGAAGTTTTCTGGATGCTCGAGGTCATACTCAGAGAATGCCTTGACCTTCTCGTACGAGGCAGTATGGGCCATCGCATACAGGTCGTACATCTGTGGCGCCTCCATCTTATTGTGACGCGCCTAAAAGAGAGAGAGAGGAAAATTGTATTGGTAAAGGGCTCAAGATAGCATTAAGAATGAATTGCATGAGGCATGAAGCAAACCACATACCCAGTTCTCGCCAAATTGGATTAAGTTGACGCTCCCTTGATGGTGTGGCACGCCAACCATTTTGCCACGCCTCTCCTTGGCGTTGTTGTGGGTGGCCTCCCACGTTTCGAAGCACCACTGATCCACCAAGGCCTCCCAACAATCCATCTTATCCACACACCATCTCGGGGGCACCTAAGTTAATAAAGGGAAATTTGAGCGCGTACGAACCAAATCAAGGAAACTAACTACAAAGCCTTGGATCTTCCGATTTATCCTTATGTAATGCATCGAAGTGCCTCCACGCAAAACCATCTCAAGTGTGTACCAGCATCTTGTTCCCATCCGCATCTAGTTCGGTTCTTTTGCCCAATTTGTGCCATGTCATCTGTCTGGCCGTCTCTTCGACCATGAAAAGACGTTGAAGTCTTGGTACGATTGGCAGATATCGAAGAACACTAATGGGGATTTTGGTCTGATTCTTCTCACCCATGCCGTTGTCTACCACAATATACCTGGAAGAATTGCAAATGGGGCAATAGTTCAAGGCCGCATACTCAAGCCTAAATAAGGCACATCCATTCTCACAGGCATGTATCTTCTCATAGGGTATCTTAAGTTCACAGAGGATTTTTCTCTCACTGGTACAGGTTTGCAGGCAGTACATGGCCTTTGGGTAGAAAGCGTCCAAATATCGTCATCATCGCGTCGTAGCATTCTCTGCCTAGGTTGAATTGAGCCTTCAGAGCCACTACTTGTGCGATGGCATCCAGCTGACAAAGCTCAGTCTGCTCGTGGAGAGGACGTTTTGAAGACTCCAGCATTTCATAGAAGGCCTTTGCAGATTCCTCCATCTCATCGTCCGAATCACGAGCATCATCAAAGTCTTGCACCATGTCTTCAATCCCGGTACAATGCTCGTCGGTGCGACGACGAATCACCTCAGCTCTGGCACGTTGGTCAGACTCACCATGAAAAGTCCACACCATATAATTTGGCGTAAAACCCCACTTCTGCAGGTGTTTACCCATTTCAAACTCTGTCTGCTTTTTCCAGTTGTCGCAGTTGGGACAGGGGCACCATGTTTTATGCTGGCCATTTGCAAATGCTGGTCTCACAAACCCCCTGGTTTTTGTTAACCATTCATGGGTCATGTCTTTTTGACTAGGGTGACCAGTGTACATCCAAGCACGATCACTCATGTTGCCTAGCTACCTATGGGGGCACAAGAAATAAATATATAATTCATCATCTATATTCATACGCTAATCAAGTTTGTCAGTTTTATTACGTCCATGCAACCTACACGCTAATAGGTAAAGATAGGTCCTAATCCCACCCGAGTATGTGTAGACTCGGTTCGTTTTCCCATGCTCTGCTCTAGATGCGACGCAGAATTTCGGCAGCACCTCCCCGCTGTTCTCCTGATACACGTCTCGGCAATAAGCAGAGAGGATGTGTACCCGGAGAACAACAGGGGAGGCACTGACGAAATTCCGCATCGGATCTGGAGCACAGCATACGGGAAAACAAACCCAATCTACACATACTCGGGCGGAGCTCACCAACAAACGCAAGGGCGGAGCTCGTCCAACGCAAGTGGAGGTCGTCGAACAACTGCACATTGAAATTCACCAGATCAACAGAAATATGATGTTTTTATAATTAACATAATCGGAAAATATGTGACCTAACTCATAATTTACAAAATTATGACCCCGTCGGCTTAGTGGCGGCGATGGTCGGTGGTGTCGGGTGTCGGTGGCGTCGATGGTCGGTGGTGTCGGGTGTCGGTGGCGTCGGCGGTCGGGGGTTAGTTGTGTCGGTGGTCGGGGGTTAGTGTTGTCGGGGTCGAGGATCACTGGCGTCGGGGGTTGTGGTCTCTTTGGTCAACAAGAGGCCGAAGAGGTGTCGGGGGTCGGGGGTTGGGGGTCAATGCTGTCGGGGGTCGGGGGTAGGGGGACGGGGGTCGAGGGTCAGGGGCGTCGGGGGTCGGGGGTCGAGGGTCAGTGGCGTCGGGAGTCGAGGGTCAGTGGCGTCGGGCGTCGGGGGTCGAGGGTCGAGGGTCAGTGGCTTCTGTAGTCGAGGGTCAATGGCGTCGGGCATCGGGGGTCGGGGGTTAGTGGAGTCGGGGGTCGGGGGTCAGTGGTGTCGGGCGTCGGGGGTCGGGAGTCGGGTCTCAATGGCGTCGGAGGTCGGGGGTCGAGGGTCGGGGGTTGGTGGCGTCGAGCGTCGGGGGTCGTGGGCCGGGGGTCGGGGGTCGGGGTCCTTTTCTTTCTTCTTCTCCTCTCTCCTCCTCTTCTTCTTCTTCTTCTTGATCATCATATTCTTCTTCTTCTTCTTTCTCCTCCTCCTCCTCCTCATCCCCCTCCTCCTCTTCTTCTTCTTTCTTTTATCTTTCTCCTCCTCTCCTCTTTCTTCTTCTTCTTCTTCTTCTTCTTCTTCTTCTTCTTCTTCTTTCTTTTATCTTTCTCCTCCTCTCCACTTTCTTCTTCTTCTTCTTCTTCTTCTTCTTCTTCTTCTTCTTCTTCTTCTTCTTCTTCTTCTTCTTCTTTCTTCTTCTAGTTTATTATTCTCTTATTTTCTTCTAAGTTTGACTAGATAAAGCATGTAGAGTAGGAGCATAACATACAATTCAGCGCAAACATACATGTTTCTATCACAATAGAACCTCAAAAGGCTAAGATCTAAGAGGTGCAAATAAAACTACATCAATGCTTCATGCATGAGGTTTATGTCAACACCTCCTATCTGCAGACCAAAAGCTTAACATGCAACTTCTGTCAAAAATGCACATTTACTTCAAATGCAAATCTATCATTTCTTTTTTGGGGCCCATACCCTTCTTCATATATCATTTCTTTTTTCTATCTATTTTTTTCTTTTCTATCTACTTTTTCTACTTAATAAACTAACTATCTAATTTAACATAAGCACAGAAGAAGAAAAAACTAACTATCCAATTTAACAGAAAAACACAAAATAAACTAACTATCTAATTTAAAAGAAAAAACAAGAAATAAAGCGAAAAAGAAAAAAAAATTACCTGCGTAGGGGCAGTGGGCGGCCGGGGCGGAGGGCAGTGGGAGGAGGGGAGGGCGAGCTCCGGCCCTGGGCAGCGGGGAGGAGGGGAGGGCGAGCTCCGCCCGCACGGCTGTGGTGGGCCGGAGCGGCTCCGGTGGTGGCGGCGGCACTCGGGTGGGCAGGGCACGGGAAGGAGGGGCGCGTGGAGGATGGGCGCGGGGAGGAGTTGCGCGGGGAGGAGGGGAGGGCGAGCTCCAGCGAGGGGATGAGTTGTGCGGGGAGGAGGGGCGGCGGCGCTAGAGTGGGCAGTGCGCGGGGAGGAGTTGCGTGGGCAGTGCGCGAGTTAGCCGTTAGGGGAGCGGGGGGTGGGGGCTGGGCGCCGTTAGGGCGAGCTCCTTTGCCGTCTGCAAAGTCTGGGAGGTAGACGACAAAGGGGTGGGTGGGGGTGCGGCGCGAGTTGGCCGTTAGGGTGGCGCCCCTTTGCCGTCCGCGTGCTCTTTGCCATCCGCCTTTAGGGCCTTTGCCATGCGTCAGCAGACGGCAAAGAGGTGGCAGACGGCAAATAACACCTTTGCCATCCGCAACCTCTTTGCCGTCCGCTTTGTACCAACTGACGGCAAAGAGCATCTTTGCCATGCGTCAGCAGACGGCAAAGGCACGACAGACGGCAAATTTATCAATTCCAGTAGTGCTAGCTACTAGCTATGGACCCGTAGGTCTATGGTGAACTACTCACGCATCATCGGAGAAGCCCTCCGTATCCGAATCCCCCCTTCGGCAGGGCACCAAAACGTGCCCCAGATGGGATCTTGCGGAGACAGAAGCTTCCGGCGGCGGAAATGTATTTTCGATGATCTCCTGTTTTTTTTCTGGGATTTTAGGGAATATATAGGCGGAAGACCTAGGGCAGGGGAGCCACGGGGAGCTCACAAGCCTGCTAGGCCCACCCCCCTATGTCGGGCCTGGTGGGCTTGTGACCTCCTTGGAGGTCCCGTGCCTTGATTCTCAAGTCTCCTCTGCGTCTTCTGTTATGGAAAAAATCATTTCGCAGATTTTATTCCATTTGGAATTCGTTTAAAATTCTCCTCTGAAAAGGGTCAAAAACACGAAAAATAGGAACTAGTACTTGGCACTGAGTTAATAAGTTAGTCCCAAAAAAGATATAAAAGGCATACAAAACGTCCAAAGTTTGACAAGATAATAGCATGAAACCATCAAAAATTATAGATACGTTGGAGACGTATCAAGCATCCCCAAGCTTAACTCCTGCTCGTCCTCGAGTAGGGAAGTGATAAAGACTGAATTTTTGATGTGGAATGGTACCTAGCATAGTTGTGCTTTGCAACTTCTTTCATGTGACATGAATGTTCAGATCTGTAAGATCCAAAACAATAGTTTGCTATTGACATGAAAACAATAATACTTCAAGCAAACTAGCAAAGTAATCATGAACTTTCAAAACAACAAGGCCAAAGAAAGTTATCCTTACAAAATCATATAGTCTGGCCATGCTCCATCATCCTCACACAATAATTTAAATCATGCACAATCTCGGTATTGGCCAAGTAATTGTTTGCGCACTCTTACTTTCTCAAACTTTTTATAACTATCACGCAATACATGAGCGTGAGCCATGGATATAGCACTATAGGTGGAATAGAGTGTGGTGGTGGTTGTGAGACAAAAAGGAGGAGATGGTCACATTGACTCGGCATATCAAAGGGCTATGGAGATGCCCATTTATAGATATCAATGTGAATGAGTAGGGATTGCCATACAAATGATGCACTAGAGCTATAAGTATGTGAAAGCTCAAAAGGATAACTAGTGGGTGTGCATCCAACTTGCTTGCTCACGAAGACCTAGGGCAATTTTGAGGAAGCCCAGCATTAGAATATACAAGACAAGTTATATAATAAAGATTCCCACTAGCATATGGTGGTGACGAAACGAGAAGCTCTCAATCATGAAGAACAAGGTGCTATTATGAAGCACAAGTGTGGAAAAAGATAGTAGCATTGTCCCTTATCTCTTTTTCTCTTTTTTGGGCTCTTGGCCTCTTTTTTTTATTTCCTCACATGGGATAATGCTCCAATAATGATGATCATCACACTTTTATTTACTCACATCTCAAAGCTTAGAACGATGTGACTCTAAAGGAAATGTCTCCGACAGTGTAACGGGATGTGCAACGATCTAGCTTACGATCATGCAATGGCAATATGAGAGTGACGACACAAGTCATGAGACGAAATGGTGGGAGTTGCATGGCAATATATCTTGGAATGGCTATGAAAATTCCATAGTAGGTAGTTATGGTGGCTGCTTTGAGGACGGCATATGGTGGGTTTGTGCACCGGCGAGAAGTGCGCAGTACTAGAGAGGATAGCAATGGTGGAAGGTGAAAGTGCATCTATACCATGGACTCACATTAGTCATGAAGAACTCACGTACTTGTTGCGAAATTTTTTATTAGTAATTGAAACAAAGTGCTAAACGTATACTCCTAGGGGAAGGGTTGGTAGGTGTTAACCATCGCGCGATCCCGACCTCAACACAAAGGATGACAATCAATAGATCAATTATGCTCCGACGTCCTAACATATCGGTTCACCATACATGCATGCTACGGGAATCACTAACTTCAACAGAAGTATTTCTAGATTCACAACACCCTAATAATATAACTCCAAATATTACCAAATCCATGTCTCAAAACTAATTGAGAGGAATCAAGACTTCTCTTTCTACTCAATGCACATGAAGATGGAGGTTTTTGTATCCTCTTTGGGTACCTATCACCTTTGGGACTACCTTAATAGCATAAACCAACTACCAAGTCACGCACCGCCGTGCTCTGAAGGATCTAAGTGAAGAACATAGAGCAAAATTATCTAGCTCAAAAGATATAAGTGAAGCACGATGAACATTCCAGAAAAATCACGATGAGTGCATGTCTCTCTCAAAAGGTGTGCAGCAAGGATGAGTGTGACACAACAAAAAGAAAAGACTCCTAAGATACAAGACGCTCCAAGCAAAACACATACCATTTGGTGAATAAAAATATAGCCCCAAGTAATGTTATCGATGGATTGAAGACGAAAGAGGGGATGCCTTCCCGGGGCATCCCCAAGCTTAGGCTTTTTGGTGTCCTTGAATTTGGCTTGGGATGCCTTGGGCATCCCCAAGCTTGATCTCTTTCCACTCCTTACCTCACTACTGGAATCCAGAAATTTGCCGTCAGCCAGTTCTTTACCGTCTGCTGGCAGACGGCAAAGAACCTCTTTGCCATCAGTTGACACAATACAGACGGCAAAGAACTGACACATGGCAAAAA
Source organism: Hordeum vulgare subsp. vulgare (assembly GCF_904849725.1). NCBI lineage: Eukaryota > Viridiplantae > Streptophyta > Magnoliopsida > Poales > Poaceae > Hordeum > Hordeum vulgare. Next base: position 465,863,867 of record NC_058519.1, read on the forward strand.
TACTATTTGCCATGTGTGGGTCCTTTGCCGTCTGCCAGCAGACGGCAAAGAGCCCCAGGGCAGACGGCAAAGGGGACGCGTGGGTCCCATGCCTGCCGTGTCCGAAATCCGGGGGCCTTTGCCGTCCGCGGGCCTTTGCCGTCTGCCACACGGCCCTTTGCCGTCGGGGGGCGGACGGCAAAGGGGCAGCCCTATGACGGCCGTTACCCCCCCTCGCTCACTGTCTCTCTCTCTCTCACCCCGACCACTCTCTCTCTCCACGGCGGCGACCCCTTCCCCGCGGCGAGCCCACCCCCCCGGCGAGCCCACCCCCCCGGCGACCCCCTCCCCGTGGGATCCCCTCCCCGAGAGGGCACCTCCCCTGCGGCGCGCCCCTTGCCGCCGCCGCCCCCTGCCGCCGCCGCCCCTGCCGCCGCCCCCTGCCGCCGCCGCCCCGTGCCGCCGCCCCCTGCCGCAGCCGCCCCCTGCCGCGCGCCCGCGCCACCTACCGTCGCCGCCCCCTGCCGCCGCCGCCCCCTGCTGCGCGCCACCTGCCGTCGCCGCCCCCTGCCGCCGACGCCCCCTGCGGCGAGCCCCCAGCCGCGCGCCCCCTGCCGCCGCCGCCCCCTGCCGCCGCCCCCTGCCGGTGAGTTTTTCCTGTTTTTCTTTTTAAAAAAGTTAATTACTTTAGTTAGTTTATTAGGTTAGTTTTTTTTATTATATATAGGGTAATTTAGTTAGTTTATTTGGTTAGATTATTAGGCTAATTAGGTTAGTTAGTTAGGTTAGAAGAAAAAAAGCAGAAGGAAAAAAAGCAGGAGAAGAAGAAGAAGAAGAAGAAGAAGAAGAAGAAGAAGAAGAAGAAGAAGAAGAAGAAGAGGAGGAGGAGGAGGAGAAAAAAGAAGAAGAAGAAGAAGAAGAAGAAGAAGAAGAGGAGAGGAGGAGGAGGAGAAAGAGGAGGAGAAAGAAGAAGAAGAAGAAGAAGAAGAAGAAGAAGAAGAAGAAGAAGAAGAAAAAGAATAGAAGGAGAAAAAGAGGAGGGGGAGTAGGAGGAGAAAAAAGAAGAAGAAGAAGAAGAAGAAGAAGAAGAAAAAGAGGAGAGAGGAGAAGAAGAAAGAAGAGGAAAAGGGAACCCCGACACCCCGAAACTGACCCTCGACCCCCGACCCCTGACGCCCGACGCCACTGACCCCCGACCATCGACCTCCGACGCCACTAACCCCCGACCCCCGACCCCCGACGCCACTGACCCCCGACGCCACTAACCCTCGACCCCCGACGCCACTGCCCCCGACCCAGACCCTCGACCCACGACTCCCGACCCCCGACGTTCGACGCCACCAACCCCCGACCCCCGACGCCACTGACACCCGACGTCACTGACCCTGGACCCCCGACGCCACTGACCCTGGACCCCCGACGCCACTGACCCCCCACAACCGACGCCACTAACCCCCCGACCCCCGATGACACCGACCCTTGACGGCACTGACTCCCGACGCCACTAAGCCCCGACCCCCGACACCTCTTCTGCCTTCTTTTGAACGAGAAGGTGCTTTTCGGCCTTCCAGAGGCCCACGGGGTCATAGTTTGGTAAATTATGAGTTAGGTCACATATTTTCCGATCATGTTAATTATAAAAACATCGTATTTGTGTTGATCGGGTGAATTTCAATGTGCAGTTGTTCGACGACCTCCACGTGCGTTGGACGAGCTCCGCCCTTGCGTTTGTTGGTGAGCACAAATGACTTCTCCTCCCACCCCCTTAATTTGCTCTGTCCCGGTCTTCGTGCCGATGAAACTTGCTAGCTATAGGTTTCTTCAATCATGAGTATGCGTGACCAGTATGCGTCTCCCGTTCGAAAGGGCGACATCTATAAATATGCATTTCTTTGCATATTTATAACCGCCATCCTTTCGAATTGTCCAACATTATCCATGGACAGCCTGAGTATGTGTAGATTGGGTTTGTTTTCCCGTATGCTGTGCTCCGGATCCGATGCGGAATTTCGTCAGTGCCTCCCTTGTTGTTCTCCGGGTACACATCCTCTCTGCTTATTGCCGAGACGTGTATCAGGAGAACAGCGGGGAGGTGCTGCCGAAATTCTGCGTCGCATCTGGAGCAGAGCATGGGAAAACGAACCCAGTCTACGCATACTCGGGTGGGATTAGGACCTATCTTTACCTATTAGAGTGTAGGTTGCATGGACGTAATAAAACTGACAAACTTGATTAGCGTATGAATATAGATGATGAATTATGTATTTATTTCTTGTGCCCCCATAGGTAGCTAGGCAACATGAGTGATCGTGCTTGGATGTACACTGGTCACCCTAGTCAGAAAGACATGACCCATGAATGGTTAACAAAAACCAGGGGGTTTGTGAGAGCCGCATTTGCAAATGGCCAGCAAAAAACATGGTGCCCCTGTCCCAACTGCGACAACTGGAAAAAGCAGACAGAGTTTGAAATGGGTAAACACTTACAGAAGTGGGGTTTTACGCCTAATTATACGGTGTGGACTTTTCATGGTGAGTCTGACCAACGTGCCAGAGCTGAGGTGATTCGTCGTCGCACCGACGAGCATGGTACCGGGATTGAAGACATGGTGCAAGACTTTGATGATGCTCGGGATTCGGACGATGAGATGGAGGAATCTGCAAAGGCCTTCTATGAAATGCTGGAGTCTTCAAAACGTCCTCTCCACGAGCAGACTGAGCTTTGTCAGCTGGATGCCATCGCGCAAGTAATGGCTCTGAAGGCTCAATTCAACCTAGGCAGAGAATGCTACGACGCGATGATGACGATATTTGGACGCTTTCTACCCAAAGGCCATGTACTGCCTGCAAACCTGTACCAGTCAGAGAAAATCCTTCGTGTACTTAAGATGCCCTATGAGAAGATACATGCCTGTGAGAATGGATGTGCCTTATTTAGGCTTGAGTATGCGGCCTTGAACTATTGCCCCATTTGCAATTCTTCCAGGTATATTGTGGTAGACAACGGCATGGGTGAGAAGAATCAGACCAAAATCCCCATTAGTGTTCTTCGATATCTGCCAATCGTACCAAGACTTTAACGTCTTTTCATGGTCGAAGAGACGGCCAGACAGATGACATGGCACAAATTGGGCAAAAGAACCGAACTAGATGCGGATGGGAACAAGATGCTGGTACACACTTCAGATGGTTTTGCGTGGAGGCACTTCGATGCAGTACATAAGGATAAATCGGAAGATCCAAGGCAACCTAGAGTTGCCATCAGCACGGATGGGTTCAATGTGTATGGTATGACGGCATCACAATACAGTTGTTCGCCTATATTTGTCATTCCACTAAATTTGCCACCCGGAGACTACAAATTGTTCTGTCTCTGCTATCGGCGAAGGAGACACCGAGTATTATGGAAGGGTTGAAGCAATTTATGAACTTCTATTCTATGGTGAAAACCCACCGACCGTCGTAGTCTTCAAATGTTATTGGTTTGAGCCAAGGGAGACTAGAAGGACTCATGAACATATAGGACTAGTCGAAATCAACCAAAACACCCACTTAGATGTTCCCGATGTCTATATTACGGCTCAACAGGCGACACAAGTTTTCTATCTACCGTGGGCCTGCCAAACTGATCCAAATCTCAAAGGTTGGGATGTCGTTTATGAAGTGCCACCACATTTTAGACCACCTACCCTCAATGAAGAGGATTACGAACCTCACATTAACCCAGACACATATGAAGGAGAATTCTTCCAAGAAACACGTATGTCCAAGAAACGTTTCAAGAACCGCTCTACTTCACCCCAGAACATTGAAGTAGACAGCGACAGTGAATCCGTCTTAACCCCTGAGCCCGAAGAGGAAGAGCTAGAAGAAGAAGAGGTTACTGCTGCGGATGACCTGTCACTTCTTGACCGATTACATAATGGTGGCCTTCCACATGTTCTTCTAGATAGTGATGATGATGCATTTATTGATGATAGTGATGATCATGATGCATTTATTGACCCCGAAGCATATATAGACGAGGACGATTGTTATTAGTTCATGTCAGGCATTGAACTATTATACTATATATAAATTTTGAGTTCATGTTAGGTATTCAATTTTTATTAGTCATGTTGGTATTTATGTTGTACTAATTTCATTTACTCTTTGTCATGACAAGTGTTGAAAGATGGTGGGAAAGGGTCGAAAGCATGCCGCGGCTGCTTCTTCGTCGGCGGGTGATGGGATGGGTACTTCCATTCCTGCCTCGCCTCTTTGGAGAGTGTTGCTCTCTACTATGCAAGGAGCGGCCCCCGTGAGAGGAGGTCGACCACCCGCGAAGCCGAGAGGCACTAAAGGTACACGTTGTATTCATGTTGGTATTTATGTTGTACTCATGTTGTATGCATACTGGTATTTATATACATTTTATTACTCATGTTGGTATTTATGTTGTACTAAAGGTACACGTGGCCGCGGGAGAGGTAGGGCTACACGGTCTCCGCCACCACCCCAAGCTGATTCACCTAAGCACAGGAGGACTTCTAGGGTGGATTCGTCTGAGGTGGAGGCTACACGGTCTCCGGTTCACGAGCCTCGGGTCGACGAGCCTCAGGTCAACGAGCCTTTGACCCACGAGACTCGTGTCCCAGAGGCTTCCTTCCACACGACTGCGGAGCACAGCAAGGATGAGGGTACGTCCCAAGAGACCCAGTGGGATCCCTGGCCAGAGCCAACTGGCCATGCTGGTAGCGACGAGGAGCTGGGTGAGGGGTATACCGTCTACCAGCATGGTAGTTCGGGGCTCCCGCTCGTGCCAGCGACCCCCGAGCAGAGGTGCTCGATTAGGCCAAATGGGGACAAGTAAGTTAATTTACTCTTATTTAACCTTTTGCCTTCGCGTTTTCTCAAATATCTAATGTTTTGGCTTTAATTTGTCATACTGTAGGGGTTGGATTGTTGCCAAGGGTGTCCGCAAGCCCAACAGCGTCCTCGGTGTTCTTTGCCGTCAAAACTTCCCAGGGTTTGTTACATTGCCCGGTCGGGAGCGAGAGGTAGGGATGACCTGGGAGCACTACTTGGGTGCCCCGGCCCCGCCGGAGGTGGAGATCGACGGTGTTTTGTGTGCCACGAGGGCGGACATGGTGATCCGAAAGTTCTGGGTAATTTCTCTTTCACACAATTATAAATTAACCATAGCTATTTATTGTACTAATCGGTGTTGTCTCGTTTGCAGACCTTCTACAGGTGTGAGGAGGGATACGAGGACGACGCGGCAAAGGTTATCAAAACCGAATGTCGCCGCCTACTTCAAAACTTCCGGCACGAGGCTCGGGTGCAGGCTGTTCGAGACTACTATGCCACGCGGCGTATTAGGATTGATAAGGCGAAGTGCCGTGATGCTAAGATGGAGAAGGAGCATTGCATGAAGGTAATTACATATTATTAAGGCTTTGTAGTTAGTTTCCTTGATTTGGTTCTTACGCACTCACATTTCTCTTTATTAACTTAGGTGCCCCCTAGATGGTGTGTGGATAAGATGGATTGTTGGGAGGCCTTGGTGGACCAGTGGTGCTCCGAAATGTGGGAGACCAGCCACAACAACGCCAAGGAGAGGCGTGGCAAAATGGTTGGCGTGCCACACCATCAAGGGAGCGTCAACTTAATCCAATTTGGCGAGAACTGGGTATGTGGTTTGCTTCATGCCTCATGCAATTCATTCTTAATGCTATCTTGAGCCCTTTACCAATACAATTTTCTGCTCTCTCTCTTTTAGGCGCGTCACAATAAGACGGAGGCGCCACAGATGTACGACCTGTATGCGATGGCCCATACTGCCTCGTACAAGAAGGTCAAGGCATTCTGTGAGTCTGACCTCGAGCATCTAGAAAACTTCACCAACATCTCCTCCCACGACAAGCTCGTGAAGTACAGAGTTCACGGGAAGGCGAGGAAAGGGGAGGACTTTAACCCGAGCGAGGGGCGAGGAAAGGCGAGCTGGTGATGATAGCTGGCAACGGGAGGCCCCATGGCTCGATCGCCATTGGAGACGGCCTTATACATTGTCCTAGCACTCTCCGGCAGATAAAGGCACGCCAAACGTGCTCTTGTCCGGAGATAACACGTCGTCCACGGCCAGTCGAGCTCGCCATCGAGGTTAGTTTAATGGACTCAACTATCTTTCCGCATTATGTTGTGCGTTGGAACCAGTATGATTACATTGCTAACAATGAGTTGTGTTGCAGGCTGCTATTCAGAAAGAGAGAGCGGCAATGCAGGCGGCTATGGCGGAGAAGGATAAGGAAATTAGGGAGCTGGAGGAGAGGACGACTGCATTGGTGGAGGCGGAGAGGGCACGGAATGAAGCGTCTACCAGGGCCATATACGAGCTCTTCGTGGTAAGTTTCTTCTTCATGTTATTTCAAATCTTGCATTTGAATGTCCGTTTCATTAATAAATAAAAAGTTTAACTTGTTGAAACCAAATGTACAGTCTATGTGCGAGAAGAACGGCCAAGTCCCTCCGCCGATGCCAGTCATTAACGTGGCGGGGACGGTGAGTTTCATTTCAGTCGAGTGATCTTAAGAGTGTCCTCATGCTAACTACACATTCCAAACAATGTTTGGTGCAGAATATGTCCCGAAACGCATCGCACGACCCTTCTACAGTCGAGCCTTCTCCAGGGCAGCCTTCTCCAGGTGAAACAAGCCAGAGCCACCGTACTTCACCCTAACTTAGGTATGTTATTTCTAGTGTTTTAATAAAAAATAGCTAGACTTCCATCTAATGACATAATTAGCTTAGTTAGCTCCAAAATAGCTAGACTTCCATCTAATGACATAATTAGCTTAGTTAGCTCCAAAATGGCCTATTTAATAAGGAGCTCCTCCTACTCCTTCTTCTTCCTCCTTCTCCTTCTCCTTCTTCTTCTCCTTCTCCTTCTTCTTTTCTTCTTCTTCTCCTCTTCCTTCTTCTTCTCCTCCTCCTCCTCCTCCTCCTCCTTATTTTACTTCTTCTTCTCTATCTCTTCTTCTACGTAGCTTAGACTCATCCAAGAAAGGCTAAATTAGACAATTGTCCTACGAAATGACATAATTAGCTTAGTTAGCTCCAAAATGTCCTATTTAATAAAAAAGACCTATACTTAGCTAATTATCCTCGAAATGACATAATTAGCTCCAAAAAGGCATTATTAGCCAATTTAGCCCGAAGAAGGGGACCAGAAGAGAAAAAGAGGAAAAATGAAAGGAAGGAAGAGGAAAAATGAGGAGAAGAAGGAGGAGAGGGAGGAGGAGAAGAAGAAGGAGAAGAAGGAGGAGAAGGAGAAGGAGCTCCTCCTTCCCCTTCTTCTTCCTCCTTCTTCCTCCTTCTCCTTCTCCTTCTTCTTCTCCTTCTCCTTCTTCTTTTCTTCTTCTTCTCCTCTTCCTTCTTCTTCTCCTCCTCCTCCTCCTTATTTTAATTCTTCTTCTCTATCTCTTCTTCTACGTAGCTTAGACTTATCCAAGAAAGGCTAAATTGGCTAATTATCCTACGAAATGACATAATTAGCTTAGTTAGCTCCAAAATGTTCTATTTAATAAAAAATGACCTATACTTAGCTAATTATCCTCGAAATGACATAATTAGCTCCAAAAAGGCATTCTTAGCCAATTTAGCCCGAAGAAGGGGACCATAAGAGAAAAAGAGGAAAATGAAAGGAAGGAAGAGGAAAAAGGAGAAGAAGGAGGAGAGGGAGGAGGAGAAGAAGAAGGAGAAGAAGGAGGAGAAGGAGAAGGAGCTCCTCCTTCCCCTTCTTCTTCCTCCTTCTTCCTCCTTCTCCTTCTCCTTCTTCTTCTCCTTCTCCTTCTTCTTTTCTTCTTCTTCTCCTCTTCCTTCTTCTTCTCCTCCTCCTCCTCCTCCTCCTCCTTATTTAACTTCTTCTTCTCTATCTCTTCTTCTACGTAGCTTAGACTCATCCAAGAAAGGCTAAATTGGCTAATTATCCTACGAAATGACATAATTATCTTAGTTAGCTCCAAAATGGCCTATTTAATAAAAAATGACCTATACTTAGCTAATTATCCTCGAAATGACATAATTAGCTCCAAAAAGGCATTCTTAGCCAATTTAGCCCGAAGAAGGGGACAAGAAGAGAAAAAGAGGAAAATGAAAGGAAGGAAGAGGAAAAAGGAGAAGAAGAAGGAGGAGAGGGAGGAGGAGAAGAAGAAGGAGAAGAAGGAGGAGAAGGAGAAGGATCTCCTCCTTCCCCTTCTTCTTCCTCCTTCTTCCTCCTTCTCCTTCTCCTTCTTCTTCTCCTTCTCCTTCTTCCTTTCTTCTTCTTCTCCTCTTCCTTCTTCTTCTCCTCCTCCGCCTCCTCCTCCTCCTTATTTTACTTCTTCTTCTCTATCTCTTCTTCTACGTAGCTTAGACTTATCCAAGAAAGGCTAAATTGGATAATTATCCTACGAAATGACATAATTAGCTTAGTTAGCTCCAAAATGTCGTATTTAATAAAAAATGACCTATACTTAGCTAATTATCCTCGAAATGACATAATTAGCTCCAAAAAGGCATTCTTAGCCAATTTAGCCCGAAGAAGGGGACAAGAAGAGAAAAAGAGGAAAATGAAAGGAAGGAAGAGGAAAAAGGAGAAGAAAAAGGAGGAGAGGGAGGAGGAGAAGAAGAAGGAGAAGAAGGAGGAGAAGGAGAAGGAGCTCCTCCTTCCCCTTCTTGTTCCTCCTTCTTCCTCCTTCTCCTTCTCCTTCTTCTTCTCCTTCTCCTTCATCTTTTCTTCTTCTTCTCCTCTTCCTTCTTCTTCTCCTCCTCCTCCTCCTCCTCCTTATTTTACTTCTTCTTCTCTATCTCTTCTTCTACGTAGCTTAGACTTATCCAAGAAAGGCTAAATTGGCTAATTATCCTACAAAATGACATAATTAGCTTAGTTAGCTCCAAAATGGCCTATTTAATAAAAAATGACCTATACTTAGCTAATTATCCTCGAAATGACATAATTAGCTCCAAAAAGGCATTCTTAGCCAATTTAGCCCGAAGAAGGGGACCAGAAGAGAAAAAGAGGAAAATGAAAGGAAGGAAGAGGAAAAAGGAGAAGAAGAAGGAGGAGAGGGAGGAGGAGAAGAAGAAGGAGAAGAAGGAGGAGAAGGAGAAGGAGCTCCTCCTTCCCCTTCTTCTTCCTCCTTCTTCCTCCTTCTCCTTCTCCTTCTCCTTCTCCTTCTCCTTCTTTTCTTCTTCTTCTCCTCTTCCTTCTTCTTCTCATCCTCCTCCTCCTCCTCCTCCTCCTTATTTTACTTCTTCTTCTCTATCTCTTCTTCTACGTAGCTTAGACTTATCCAAGAAAGGCTAAATTGGCTAATTATCCTATGAAATGACATAATTAGCTTAGTTAGCTCCAAAATGGCCTATTTAATTAAAAATGACCTATACTTAGCTAATTATCCTTGAAATGACATAATTAGGTCCAAAAAGGCATTCTTAGCCAATTTAGCCCGAAGAAGGGGACAAGAAGAGAAAAAGAGGAAAATGAAAGGAAGGAAGAGGAAAAAGGAGAAGAAGAAGGAGGAGAGGGAGGAGGAGAAGAAGAAGGGGACAAAAGGATAAGAAGAAGAAGGAGAAGAAGGAGAAGAAGAAGGAGAAGAAGAAGGAGAAGAAGGAGAAGAAGAAGGAGAAGGAGCTCCCACTCCTTCTCCTTCTTCTTCTCCTTCTTCTCCTTCTTATTCTCCTTCTTCTCCTTCTTCTTCTTCTCCTCTTCCTTCTCCTTCTCCTCCTCCTCCTCCTCCTGCGTTTTCTTCTTCTTCTCCTCTTCCTTCTCCTTCTCCTCCTCCTCCTCCTTCTTTTACTTCTTCTTCTCTTTCTCTTCTCCTATAGTTAGCTAGGGTTCCACCTAAATGACATAATTAGCTTAGTTAGCTCCTAAATGGTCTATACTTAGCTAATTTCTCTCCAAAATAACCTATATATACACTACTTCATCTAGTATTATTTTTCTAACTTTCTTATTTGTCATTTTGCAGATTACCTTCACTTCACGGGAAGCTTGGTTGATGGAATGCTTGAAGATTATTTCTTGTACCATGGGTTGTATTGAAACTATTGTAGTATATGAATATATGAAACTTTGTATGCACGTGGATGAAACTGGTGTAATATATGGTTTGGTACGGATGTAACTTCCATAATATGTATGCACTATGGATGAGTTATTTTAATATGGTTATGAGTACGGAAAGAAATTTATTTATGTCAAATATATATATATATCCTGATTATTGTTAAAAATGCTGGATATAACAAAAAATAAATAAAAAAGGGGCTGGTTCCCCTCTTTGCCGTCTGCCCCCACATGGCAAAGGGGGGGAGGCAGACGGCAAAGAGGGAATCTTCCCCCTCTCTCTCCCCTCTTTGCCGTCTGCCCCCACATGGCAAAGGGGGGGAGGCAGACGGCAAAGAGGGAATCTGCCCCCTCTCTCTCCCCTCTTTGCCGTCTGCTCCCACATGGCAAAGGGGGGGAGGCAGACGGCAAAGAGGGAATCTGCCCCCTCTCTCTCCCCTCTTTGCCGTCTGCCCCCACATGGCAAAGGGGGGGAGGCAGACGACAAAGAGAGGAGGCCTGCCGTTAACACTTAACGGGGACGTTGCAATATATGCCGTCCCACTTATTTTGCCGTCTGCCCCCTCATGGCAAAGATTCTTTGCCGTTCGCTTTGTGAAAGCAGACGGCAAAGAGCCTCTTCACCGGATTTTTTTTTACCGTCTACTTTGCCATGAGGGGGTAGACGGCAAAACCTTTGCCGTCCGTGGTTGCCCCCTTTGCCGTCCGCCTTGGCAGACGGCAAATTTCTGAATTTCAGTAGTGCCTCTTTGTTCATGAGAACATCACCCAAAACTTAAAAACTTCACAACACAAAACTTAAACAGAAACACGTGATAACATTAGCACAAGAAAACAAACTACCACCACTTTAGGTACTGTAGCAATCTTGATTTCTATTTATATTGGTGTTGGGCTACTGTATTCTCACTTTTACATGGATAGTAACCCCTGATACTATCCATAGTTTCATCAAAACAAGCAACGTAGCAATCTGTATACTTCGTATGGTGAACTACTCACGCATCATCGGAGAGGTCATGGTGTTGATGGAGAAGCCCTCCGTATCCGAATCCCCCCTCCGGCAAGGCACAAGAACATGCCCCACATGGGATCTTTCGGAGACAGAAGCTTGCGGAGGCGGAAAAGTATTTTCGATGATCTCCTGAGTTTTTTTTTAGGATTTTAGGGAATATATAGGCGGAAGACCTAGAGCTGGGGAGCCACGGGGAGCTCACAAGCCTGCTAGGACCGCCCCCCTAGGCCGGTCCTGGTGGGCTTGTGACCTCCTCACAGGTCCCCTGCCTTGGTTCTCAAGTCTCCCGTGCGTCTTCTGTTATGGAAAAAAATCATTTCGCAGATTTTATTCCGTTTGGATTCCGTTTAAAATTCTCCTCTAAAAAGGGTCAAAAACAGGAACTGGAACTTGGCACTGAGTTAATAAGTTAGTCCCAAAAACGATATATAAGGCATACAAAACATCCAAAGTTTGACAAGATAATAGCATGAAACCATAAAAAATTATAGATACGTTGGAGACGTATCACTAACTCATAGTGACAAAGTAAAACAATGGCATCAAATAATTTAAAGAAAACCATATGGCTCATGTCGGTTGTCATACTCATCGACATGCAAATCGTGATGACTATTATAAAACATGATCCCGCACTTTACAACACGGGGAATCCCTGTCTTTGACCTCTACATTAACTATTCCTATTTCCATGGCAATGCGAGAGTATCCCCCCTTTGTGGTTCAAGATCTGTGGTATTAGCTATGTATCATATACCTTTGTTTATTGATCAAATGAATTGCCACCATGATTATGATCGAGAGCATTGATGATTAGTCGATATGTATGATCTACATTTGGTGGTGAGTATTTTTATGGAAAAGATCTTGTTCATGCTATGTTCTTGAATTTTAGGAGTTAATGCGATTACATGATGCATATATTGTATAAGTTATTGTGACTCCTGTGCCACATTGGGGTGACTCAATACATTAAGTTAGAATGAAAGATCATGTGGTGTTATCATAGTATAATCTCTTGGGTTATCTCTTATGACATTGGGGTGTCTCAGTAAAATCATATCAGGAAGACAACTTTGAGGTGGTTGATGATTTGTGCACCTACGTGATCTCATCTGGGTCCAATAAAAAAGAACTATGTGTATTTAATGAAGTTATCGTGTTGAGAGATGAGAGTAGTGAACTGGTGCACCCTAGGCCTTGTTCCAACCATTGCAACCTCGTTCTCAATAACATTTACTTCTTATTACCTTGATATTTCTATTATTACTTGAAAATACTTGCATCACCCAAATTATCTATCTACCTTCTGTTTTATCAAGGTACATTTCCACCCCCTCTAATTTGCGCCCAGTCTCATTATTACCCATAAAAGCAGTGCTCTTTTTTGCCCCTCTTTCGTCTGGTTCCCATATGTAAATACCCCTGTATGTCGTTTTCGTCTAATGAGAGGCCTTTGATCGCCAACAAGACATTTTTTATCATAGTTGTCCTTGTGTGCATACGCCATTGACATGTGGGACCTACCCTTGAGGAAAAACCTCCATCTTTTAGGTGGACCCCATCCTGGAAACTATCTATCTCACATGTGGCAGGGAACCATGGTCATAGTTAGTTGGGATTGAAATTAATACTAAGTAGATCCTATTAGTTGGCTAATTAAACAAGGGGTCCCGCATGTAATAGACTAACAGTTTAACTAAATGCACAATTAAACTAAACTAGTGGGAGCCAGATGTCAATGGCCCAAAGTTTGAATTAGCACTAATAAAATTCTCAAATAGTCAGCCACACCTGTCGGCGGCACATCTTGGCAAGGTCATCGCCGGCGACCAAACCGCACAACGAAGTCTGCATGGTAGGCCATGGGAGTGAAATACGAGGCTACTAGGATGTACGTCGAACTCATGTGCATCACAATAGGAGGGTGGAGGGTGGACAGAGGAGAGCTGGGGCGGACCTAAGAGATGACAACAACTCAATGCTATGGCAGTGATGATGTAGGGCATAGGCGAGTCGGCTGAGGGGCTCATTAGCCACCTAGATTTGTTAAGAGAACATTGACGCGCCCAACAACGACGAGCACGAGTTGCAGCAATGGCGTGTTACATAGATTGCGATGACGGAGCTAAGCTATGGTGTGGATCCTTGACAGGGAAGAAATCAAGGAGGGGCAAAGATGAAAGGTTTGCAACCTCAAACCAAAGTTGTCGATGCAATTGGTGAGGCCGGGGAGGATCTTTAAACGACAAATGGAGAAATGGCGGTGCTCGATGCAGGAGAGGAAGATGATGACGGTTGGCTTGGTTCCACCCTCCTATATCGACCCCATCGATAGTGAAGTAGAGGGTGTCCTCGCCGAGCTCCTGGATATGGTGGTTGGAAGGGGTCTAGCCAGTGGCTATGTGGACGTGTAGCGGTAGAGAATGTTAGCTCTCCGAGATGCTCGGGGTCGAGAGAAGGAGGAAGGGAAACTAGTGACTAAAGGACGAGGGGGTTGCATAACGTTCTTAGCTAGTCTAGGGCATCAAATCAAGGATTGGGGGCATCATTCATGCACGCGCGTGGCCACCACATACCCTCGTGTCTCGTGACAAAAGGTTGAAGGCAAATGGAACAGTGCTGGTTGGGTTGGGTACATGGGCTGGCTACACGTAAGTTGCTCTCTGCCTTTTTTCTTCTTCTTTTGTTTTAGTTTTCTTTATTTTCTTTGTAGAGGGTTAAAAATTTCTAGATAACATCTCACTTATGAGCAAAGGTATTGGGACCCCAATCCTAAGTCTTATGACTCCAACCTGTAACATATCACATCACTTTGCTGCCTCATGCACGGTAATCCCCACAGCTGCCACCTTACCTTGGCTGGGACCGCTTGCATCTTTTGGCTCACGTATATGAATATGTCGCTAGCAATCATACGTTAGGGAACCCGGGTCAACATGACTAGTTATAGAGCCAAGTGGCACATTCGTATAGGAATAAGCATATATAACCAAGCAATGCATATGTTGCTCATGAGCGTGTGTAGACAAGTCATAGAAAGCTACATGGACTCCATTACACCGTCAGACATTACTGCCATCAACTGCGTGTAGGCGAGTCATAGGAGGCTACATGGACTACATTACACTGCGAGATATTTCCCCGTAGGGACATACACAACAACAAAGAAGGATACATGCCAAGCAATCAATGTGTACGGTGCAGTACCAAGCTACCATGGCTCCGTGGAAGCACAAAGAGGCCTTTCCCTATAAAGAGGTCTACTAAAGGCACACACCTAGGTGTCGAATCCCATGCATACCAACGCACGTCACACGTATGCACAACATGCACGATATCTGTAGATACAACGTGGCATCACAACAAAACTCTACAACACATTATTTATTTAAAGGCTGAGAGAGCCTTGCATAATAGGTTCATACAGGTAGGGGTCACATGACCCGACACTCTCAAGTCATACACACAAAGTCATACAAACCATGCCGAAGCATGAAGCTGTCTGTGTATAGATAGATGAAAGCATCAAAGGCATGTAACCTGACTATCTACAAACCCCTTCTGAAGGGGCCAGGTCGAAGCTGGGATACCAGCTACTCATCATCGTCAACATCTATGTAGAACCGACCAGAGGGATCGTGGGTCTTGTGTGCAGTAGTTATTAAACAAACATGAGTACAAAAGTACTCAGCTAGTCTTAAATGTGATATAGCTACTCATGCATATGTATCAACAAGGGGAGTTGTGTGGTTCTATGCAACAAGCTAACTTTGACTCTTGCCTATCCTCTACTATGACTACCAATAGTTTGAGTAAGTTGAGATATCGCACATGAGTCCACTGATCACCACAACAATACACTACCATGGATCCTCTCCCTCTTCCTATGAGAGTGCCATCCACGATACTCGCAATTGTTTTGAGACTTTTATGAGTAACCATTGAAGTTATCTATAAACGACATATGTTTCCAAGTAGTCCATATCCAAGGACGCAACTATTTGAACAGATCATTAAACCCTATAGGGGTGTACTTCTTCACACACGCTCTCATCACTTATTACCATGTGCACACCATGCACCTCGGCAACCTTCAAGCCGAAGCCCATCAAGGGAGTCAGCCACGACGTGCCTAACCACACAAGAACCTAGTCCGGGTTTATCGCTTATTTGACAATGAGCCCGCTCAGAAGTCCGGCCGAAGTTTTCACTAAGGCCTCAAACAATGTGCACAGGGTTGCCAAGCCCACCTTTCGGGTGCCAGTTGGTACACCGTTCCATGTGCGTGACGCATCATAGCCCACCCCTAAGATTTTTGCTATGCAAGA
The DNA here is from genome assembly GCF_904849725.1 of Hordeum vulgare subsp. vulgare. NCBI lineage: Eukaryota > Viridiplantae > Streptophyta > Magnoliopsida > Poales > Poaceae > Hordeum > Hordeum vulgare. The sequence continues at coordinate 465,879,281 of NC_058519.1, forward strand.
CATCCAGCATAATCTATAAACACTAGAAACTACTTGCAACTCCTGGACAGGGTGCGGGGTGATTAATAAGCCGAAATGGTCCATTGGTTTTGGGCCCTATGCATGGTAGTAGCTAGTGTTGGATCACATGCACAGAACCAAGTTCCTAAGAGCGGTTCCAATGAGACAAATTGCTACATATTCCTACATAATCTATCATCGGTACCTTTACCAAATAGGGTTCGACACTTAACTCTCATAATCAGAACACATTCATTTCACTCCAGTTCACCACCCAGATGAATCACACCTAACACAACTCTAAGCATAGCAAACATAGCAGGGTAAAGGCACAATATGCCTCAAGCATCTACTAGGTATGCTAGATTTCTTGCTTTAGCTATTTACTGTGACATTGAAAGGTTGTGTAGATTAATGGATTCAACTACCATAGTAGGTAATAGTTGAAACGTTGTAGTCCTAATCCAATAAATCAGATCAGGGGCGAAAGCATGGGCTTGTATCGAATGTTCAAAAGCATTGCTTGCTTTGCATGTTGGTTGCAGGGTACTGCTCTTCAGCTGGATACTCATGGGTATCCTTCGAAGCTGAACCTGCCACGATACAAATGAAGAAACAATCAACACATAGGAAATGCAACAATATGATGCATGTTCATGACATGGTATAATGGATTTGGATGAACTAGTGCTTTTACCATCATGTTGGCTGAAGCTAGTTTGGATCAAGGATTCAAATTCAAACTTAAAATGTGGTATTTCAAATACCATTTAATTTATTTGACCTCATCAGTAGGTATAGCTTGCTCTAACATGCATGAAAATAGTACCATGGGTATTTTGGATTTTTCTGAATATTTTTCATATATAAATATTTTCCATGTGAGCTATGGTTGATTTATTATGAATTTTTGAAGTTTTAATCATTTAATAGAATTTCCTGAATATTTTAAATACCAAAAAATACTTAGTGCATCAACAATGCATCAACGTGACGTCACCAGGTCAGGTGAATGTTGCAGGTCAATCCTCACCAGTGGGTCCCATTGGTGAGTCTCTCACTTAAGTAAAAAGTATTAATTTGTTTAATTAATCCTATTTATATTATTTAAGTGGATGTCACGGGATAGTGCCACATATTAGTGACAAATTAGTTTAACTCTAATTAATTAATTTAATTAGTTCATTAACTAATTAACCAATTGGCTGGCCCCACGTGCCTCTAAACCTCGGGTGGTTAAACCCCGGTCAAAAGGGTCAAACCCACTGGCAGTTAGCCGCCGGAGAGGAGGGACACAGAGGAGGGCCTCGAAATTTATCGTCCACCGACCAAAATAGCGGTGGGGGGCATCTATGCATGCAACTCACTCGCCGCATCCAACAGAAGAAGCCACATGGGTTGGGTGGCGTCAATCATCGTCGACGACGACCTTGGTGGACGGCTGATACATCTTCAATGTATCTATAATTTTGATTGTTCCATACTGATATATTATCATTCTAGAATACTTTTAGGGTATTTATTTACCATTTTATATTATTTTTTAGCACTAACTTATTGACCCAGTGCCTAGTGCTAGTTGTTGTTTTCTGCGTGTTTTTCATTTTTTAGGTCTTCCATACCAAACCAGGTCCAATTGCCCTGTAACCTTTTGGTGATTTTTCTGGACCAAAGTAAGACCAACGAGCATCAGAAGAAGGTTGTAGGCCTCATGAGGGGCGCACAAGCTAAGAGGGGCGGCCTGGGGGGGGGGCGCCCTGATAGTTTATGCCTCCCTTGTGGCACACTCGACTCTGTTCTATGGATTATAAATTCTCATCTACCCTAAAACAACAGAGGGAGTCCCGAAACACTTTTTACGCTGCCACAAGTCTCTGTTCTGAAGGGGGATCGATCATGGAGGGCTTGTTCATCAACCTTGCTGCCCTCACGGTGATGTGTGAGTAGTTCACGACAGACGTACGGATCCATAGTGAGTACCTAGATGGAAATCTGTGTATCTCTCTCTCTCTCTCTCTCTTTGATCTTCAATACAACGATCAACGCATCTTCGCTTTGACCCATATGATGTAATTCCTTTTGTGCGGTGTGTTTGTTGGGATCCGAAGAATTGTGAGTTTATGTTCAGATTATTCATCATAAATATTTGAGTCTCTGTGAATACTTATAACATTCTTATGTGCATGATTATGATAGGTTCGTAATTCTCTCCGCTCTATTGAAATAGTGTGGCCAACTAGATCGATATTTATTCGGTGAGAGAGGTGCGTTGTGGTAGGTTCAACCTGGCGAATTTCTATATCCTAGTGATAGAAGGGTACAAGATGCGTCTATGTGTTACTGATACTAAGGACAAAACGTTGGGGTTTCTTCCAATTGCTTGAGTTTACTTTGTATACATCATGTCATCGTTCTGCATGCATTGCTCTGTTTTACTTAATACTCTAGATGCATGCTGGACAGCGGTCGATGAGTGGAGTAATAGTAATAGCTGCAGACAGGAGTCGGCCTATTTGTTTATAGATGTGATGCCTATATACACATGAACATTGTCGTGAATATTGCATAACTATACACTTTTCTGTCAATTGCCCAACAGTAATTTGTTTACCTATCATATGCCATTTTTCATGAGAGATATTATTTGGGAAAGCTATGGCCACGGGGTCTATTCATAGTATATTGATAAAACCTACATTAACTTGTTTTTTTACTTGTTTTTATTTTATCTTGCTGCCACAATTATCTACACACCTCACTTGCTTGCAAATAACAAGATAAGAGGATTGACAACCCTCTTGCCCGTGTTGGGTCCAAGTTGTTTGTTATTTTGTGTGCAACCACCGAAGACGGTTGTGGTTGATATTCCTATTTGTTCTATAAACCTTGGTGGTTGCACACAAATAGGAATATCAACCACCGAAGAGGGAAACACATACCCACATTGTGTTGCGATAGCCCGTTCCTCTTCACGGAAAACCCAACACACATCACAATTATCACCATTCCCAGGGAATATCATCACCAAGTACCAAGTGACTCCACACAAAATTTCATTCACTTTTTCTTCTTTTCATTTGCTGGTATATTCAGTTTGTATCATACAAAATAAAAAATACAAAACATATTTATCTTTTCTTGCTTCATTTTCACAAGATTGCATCTTCACTCTCTAGTTTGCTTATCTTGCTTGTTACTTTACTTGCTTGGTCACCATGTCTCAAGATACTACTAAGTTGTGTGCCTTCTCAAATACTAATATCAATTATTTTATTAGTAATACTATACCATCAACCACTAGTGCGGATGCTTTTGATATTAATGATGCATTACTGAATCTTGTCATGAATGGGCAATTTTCGGGAAGTCCTCGTGAGGATCCTTCTTCACATCTCAATAGGTTTGTTGAACTTTGTGATATGAAAAATAAAAATGTCATGGATAATGATATTATGAAATTAAAATTGTTTCCTTTTTCACTAAGAGAGAAAGGTAAACCCTGGCTTTCGTCTTTACCACGTAATAGTATTGGAACATGGGATAAGTGCAAAGGTGCTTTTATTGCCAAGTATTTTCCTCCTTCTAAGATCATCTCCAACGCATGGCTTAAACTTGTGGATGATTATCCAAAATTTCTATGCTGGACTAAACTTTGTGTCTATAAATCTTCTAGATACTGTCGTATGTGGAACCTTCATGGAGGTGACCTTAGAATAGGCCACCAAACTTGTGGACAACATCATGGCCAACTATTCTCAATGGCATACTGAGAGAGCTCCAACTAGTAAGAAGGTAAATTCTGTTGAGGAAATCACTACCTTGAGTGAAAAAGTGGATGCTCCTATGATTTTGGTTCCTAATAAAAATACTCACGTTTATCCTAATGATATGGCCTTTCCTACCTTGATTTAAAAAATGATGCTATTGATGTGAACTTTGTCTCGCAAAATAATTTGAACAACAACGCTTATACGGATAATTTCAATGCTAGGCCGCATCTCGGTAATAATCCTAATGGTTATGGCAATTCTTATGGTAATTCTTATAGAAATTACTCTACAAATGCTAATAGGATACCCTCTGATCTTGAGAACAGAATACCGTAATTCATTAGTTCTAAAAAAAATCAATACTATGTTAGAAGAAAATTTGCATGTTGTTGATACTTTGGCTAAAAACATGGATATAATTGTTCTTGATGTAGGAACTCTTAAAAAAGCTTTGCGTCCTAAGCATGATTCTAATGATATAATTAAATCTATCCAAGTTTCTATTTGTGAAAGTAAGGAGAGGACCGCTAAGTTGAAAGCTAAGCACGAATTCTTAGAAAAATTCTTCCACCTGGTTTTTAGCGGACACATGGTGAAGATCTTAAAATGATTGGTACATACCCTATTAAATATCTGTTTACTTATTTGAATGTTAATGATAAAGGGACTCGAGATGAGTCAACTCTAGTAAAGGAGCGTCTTGTTTGCTTGGAGGGTGATGATTTTAATGCTAAAACTGGAAAAGATGGGTTTGAGAGGTCATAATTTTAACTAGTGATGTGCCCCCTATTTTGGATTAGAAGGACTTTAATTATGATAATTTATCTTTAGTAGAATTTATTTCCTTGTTGTAATCAATTATTAGCTCACCCAAAGCTTATAAACAAAACAAAGCTTTTACCCAACATATAGTGGAAACTATGGTGAAAGCTTATGATGAGAAACTTGAGCTTCAAGTTTCTATTACTAAAAAGTTGCATGATGAGTTTGAACCTACTATCAAAATTAAGATAAATAAATATGAATGCAATGCTTTGTGTGACCTTGGTGCTAGTGTTTCAACTATACCTAAAACTTTATGTGATGTGCTTGGTCTCACTAATATTGAAAAATCTTCGCTAAACTTGCATCTTGTGGATTCTACCATCAAGAAACCCCTGGGTAGAGTAAATGATGTGCTGATAATTGCAAATAAAAAATTATGTGCTTGTAGATTTCATTGTGCTTGATATCGATTGCAACCCTACCTGTCCAATTATACTTGGAAGACCCTTCCAACGAACTATAGGTGCAATCATTGACATTAAAGAGGGAAATATAAGGTTCCAATTTCCATTAAAGAAAGGAATGGAACACTTCCCTTGAAAGAGAATTAGTTCCCATATGAGTCAATCCTGAGAGCAACTTATGGGTTGAGTGTCAAAGATGAAAATACTTCAAACCATGCAATATTCCTAGCTAGGGGCATAAAACAATAGCGCTTGTTGGGAGGCAACCCGATAGTTATCTTATTTTTTTCCTTTTTATTTTCTGTTAGTGTGAGCTAACATGATTATTGCCTCTGTAATGACTATGTTTTAGGTTTTAATTAGTGTTTGTACCAAGTATAGCCTTTGGGATGATTTACATGAGCAGTAGAATTGATACGGTACAAAAACAGAAACTTGAACATCGAGGGTAGAATTTCTTTGATTTTACTACAACGTCTTTCTAAGCTAAATTTTCAACACATTATTTCTATACAAATTCCTCAGGTCGTCCTAATTGTTCAGAATTTTGGAAGTTACAGAAGTATAGGTTCATTACATATTACTACAGATTATTACTCCCTCCGTTCGTTGATATAAGGTGTATAGATTTTTAAGAAAAAAAATCTGAAATATAAGGTGTATTGCGTTGCACCACTCATTTGGGTATTTGTTTTAGGGATTTGATTATATTTCCTTATATCACGGAAGCTTATCTATTTTCTAATGTCAATTAGTCATATGTAATCTCATCCAAAACTTGTGAAGGTTTCCCTCCACATGCGTTCTTTAATTTCCGTGCCAAAAACTATACATCCTATATTTAGGAACACAGGGAGTATGTTTTAGTCAGATTCTATTTTTGCATGTGTAGTTTGCTTATTTTGATGATGCTATGGATTGTATCAGCGGATGTAAGCCATGGGGAGTTAAGATGCAGTACCCTATGCTAATATAATATACGAATTAATTTGTAATAGCATGTGAAAGTATTTTATATGTTGCTTATACTAACGGATTTCACAAAGTTTTGTTGAGTTTTATGTGATTGGATTTTTCAAGTTTTGGGAATTGTCCGGATGGGCAAAGGAGAGGAGCAGCAAAAGCTTAAGCTTGGGGATGACCAAGGCAACCCAATGTAATATTATAGGAGACTCAAGCGTCTAAGCTTGGGGATGCCCGGATGGCATCCCCTCTTTTCGTCTCAATCCATATGCATGTTACTTGGAGCTATATTTTTATTCATCGCATGATATGAATTTTGGTTGGAGCAGCCTTTTCTTTTGTTTTATTTTACTTTCAGTTTGCCACAATCATTGTTTTTTGACACACCTATTTGAGAGATATGGCATCATCACAATTTGTTAGAATACTCTATGTGCTTCACATATATATTTTGAGCTTAGCAGTTGCTCTAGTTCTTCACTTATATCGTTTTGAACACGGTGGCGTGTAGATTTTATAGAAATATTATGCCCTATTTCTTCACTTATATTTGTTTGAGAGCTGTAAAAATAGTGATGGTGATTTTCATGGATCATAAGACTAGATGAAAAATAATAAGTATTCAATGAGTGATAATTAAAACCATCATGTAGCACATATAGAGAAATTCTGGGTTAATGATATTGATGTGGTGATATGAAAAATGTGTGAGTGCATTATTGTTAATTCATATAAGTGTTGATATTAATATATGTTAAAATTATTGTTCATATAAAAAATTAAAAAGGCATGGTTACGATGTGTGAGCATTTCTATTCGTCGTTGAATCCTTGTGTTGTTTTAGGTCGGACTCGCACGATGGTTAATTCCTACCAACCCTCTCCCTCGGGGCACACGAGTAGTAGTTTGATTTAAGATAAAACTAATAAAACTTTGCAATAAGTATATGAGTCCTTCATGACTAATGTGACACCATGGACATACGCACTCTCATCTCCTTATATTTGCCAGCCTCTTCGGTATCGTGCATCGCCCGTTCTCACCTTGAGGATCAGTGCAACTTTTGCCGATGCATCCAAACCCCATGTCATGACACACTCTATTGCACATAAACCTTTTTATATCCTCCTCAGAACAGCCACAATACCTACCTATCATGACATTTCCATACCCATTATGAGATATACTGCCATGTGAATGCCATCGTCAGTTCACATGACTAGTTCGTTCATCATCATAGTGATTTGCATGATTATATAAAGATGACATTGTATTTGTGGAAAAACCACCATTCATCATATTTTTGATACATGTCACGCTAGATATTTGCACATCCTCGTACACTTCCAAAGGCATTCCTCTAGAGTCATATCGTCTTATCAGTTTTCATATTGAGTTGTAAGTAAATAAAATTATGATGATCATCATTATTAGAGCATTTTCCCAATGAGGAAATAAAAATGGGGGAGACCAAATGAGCCCACCATTATAAAAATGAATGAGAGAAAAAGGGACAAGGGACTTTGCTACTATCCTTTACCACACATGTGCCTCAAAGTGGCACCTTGTTCTTCATATAAGGAATCTCATGTTATATCATTAATATGCTAGTGGGAATCACTTTTTCAAAAACTTGGCTTGTATACTCCGATGACGGGCTTCCTCAAATGCTCGATGCCTTCATGAGCAAGCAAGTTGGACACACACCCCATTAGCTTCAGTGGATCTTTCATACACTTATAAATCTTGTGCATCATTGGCATGTCAATCCCTACTCCTCGCATCGATATATTTCGACGGGCATGTTCATAGCTCGTTGGTACGCCTAGTTGATGTGAGACTACCTTCTCCACTTTTATCCCCTTGAATCCTATCACCATATTCAATTTCACCTTTATGCTATGTCCAATGGTTCACGCTCATGTATTGCGTGAATAATAAAAAGTTGATGCATATTGAAAAATTACGATCCAATTGCCCGACTTGTACACCATGGTGCTTGACAGTTGTATTAATGTGGTGAAGATGGATCCATGCCTTGATAATATAATAAAGATGGATGGGGGTAAAACAATCTTTGAGGATCGTATACTTTGTAAGATTAATGACTTGTTTCTTATACCTATAAGTATTTCTATGTTAATGTTTGTTAATTCATCATTTCTGAGTGAGCATACATGCATACGGTTACATCATGATTGCATGTCACATCAAAAATTCTATTTTTATCATTTACCTACTCGAGGACTAGCAGGAATTAAGATCGGGGATGCTTGATATGTCTCGAACGTATCTATAATTTTTTATTGTTCCATGCTAATATATTATCTTTGTAGAATACTTTTGGGGTATTTATTTATGATTTTATATTATTTTTGAGCACTAAACTATTCACCCAGTGACCAGTGCTAGTTGCGGTTATCTACGTGTTTTTCACTTTTCAGATTTTCCATACCAAACGAAGTCAAATTGTCCTGAAACTTTTTGGTATTTTTTCTAGACCAAAATAAGAAGAAAGAGAAGTGGAAGAAGGCTAGAGGCCTCATGAGTGGCCCACAAGCCAACAGGGTCCGACCTGTGGGGTGCCATGATAACTTGTGCCTCCCTCATGGCTCTCCTGACTTTGTTCTTTGTCTTATAAATCCTCATCTACCCTAAAAACATGAGAGGGAGTACCGAAACAGTTTTTACAATCCTGCAAGTCTCTATTCCAACGGGAGGCCATATGGAGCTCTGTTCTGACACACTTTCAAAGGTGGGATCAATCTCGAAGGGCCTCTTCATCAACCTATTTGCCGTCATGATGATGTGTGAGTAGTTCACCACAGACCTACGGGTCCATATTCAGTACCTGGATGGCAATCTCTCTCTATTTTATCTTCGATACAATGAACATTGCATCTTCACTTTGATCCATATGATGTAATTCCTTTTGTGTCATGCATTTGTTGGGATCAGATGAACTGTGGGTCTATATTCAGATTATTCATGATAAATATTTGAGTCACGCTGAATACTTATATGATTCTTATGTGCATGATTATGTGAGCTTCGTAATTTTGTCTGATCTATTGAAATAGTTTGGCCAACTAGATCGATATTTCTTCAGTGAGAGAGGTGCGTTGTGTTAGGTTCAACCTCTCAAATTTCTATATCCTAGTGACATAAGGGGACAACATATGTCCATGTGTTGCTAGTACTAAGGATAAAACGATGAGATTTATTCATATTGCTTGATTTAACTTTGTCTAGATCATGTCATCGTTCTCCGTGCATTACCCTATTTTACTTAATACTCTATATGCATGTTGGATAGCAGTCGATGAGTGGAGTAATAGTAATAGGTGCAGGTAGGATTCGGCCTATTTGTTTATGGATGTGATGCATATATACACGTGATCATTGCCTTGAATATCGCATAACTATCCGGTTTTCGGCCAATAGTAATTTGTTTACCCACCGGTCGTATGCTATTTTTAATGAGAGATGCCTTTAGGGAAATATATGGCCCCTGGCTCTATTCACAACCTATAGATAAAACTCTCATTACCTTGTTGTTATTTACTTGTTTTTATTTTATCTTGCTATCTACAATTATCTACACACCTCACTTGCTTGCAAATAACAAGACAAGTGGATTGACAACCCTCGTGCTCGCGTTGGATGCAAGTTGTTTGTTCTTTTGTGTGCAGCTACTAAAGATGGTTGATGCTGATATTCATATTGGCTCGATAAACCTTGGTATCATAACTGAGGGAAATACTTACCGAGATTGTGTTGTGATAACTCGTTCCTCTTCACGGAAAACCCAACACAGATCACAAATATCAAAGGCGAAGCTCGAGTGAGCTTGGGTCTGAAGCCACAGAGCACTAGGGGAGGATGTGGGAGCTGCTATGACACCCTGGGACCTCCTGAGCATGACTACGTGCTCAGACGCGAGCTTAGCTAGCCCTTGCGGCGGCATCGACATGACAGCAGTGGGAAGCTCTCGGGCTCGATCGAATCGATGGGTACGCTACGCAGTTAAGTGCGGGGAGAGAGGGTATCAAAGCAGGGGCTCATGGTGGTCACGGTGAGAAGCTCCGCAGGCTTAGGGACGGCTTGGTGTGGTCGAACGGTGGCAGAAATATACGGTGACCAGTGGAAGAAGATGGCGGATTGCGGCCATTGCCGAGCTCCTCGTGATGCGTCACTCGATAGAGAGGACCAGCAGCTCGAGGCAAAGCATGTCGGTACGTCGAAGGGGCGAGGGGAGCACAGTGCTACGCGAATGGAGGTGACTGATTGGTGATGGCTTCGGCCTTGGAGGGGAGAAGGATGCAGAGGCAAGAGGCGGCGAATGAGCGGGAGAGCTCGATCAAGATGGCAGCATGGAGCTCATCCACATTGACGCGTTGGCTTGGGGGTGTCAGGAGGGCATGAGGCGTGGCGCATGCGCACTGAGCGTCGTGCCCTATCTCGCCTCTTGCTACTAGCAGATATTGAAGACGACAAGCACGGGCCAGCAGTGCTAGGTTGGCCAGTGGACCTCAAGAAAGGCTCTCCTCTTTTCTATTTTTTTGCTAATTTGTTTCCTTTTCTATTTTTTCTTTTTATTTAATTCTATTTGGGCAAAATCATAAAGCCAAAACCCCTAATTTTTACTCTGGGGTTTAGCTATAATATTTCGAAGCCCCACAATAAGTTTCATCATTTTTGGAGCAACTAAATTATTTATAGTCATTTGGTTGTCATTTTTAGCAACATTTCTAGTTTATTTAAAATGCCAAAAGTATTTTTTAAAACTACATCACCTTTGGGTATGTTGTTTGCAACATTTGTCACACATGCTCGACATTTTTATGGCATTTTGGTTCATTGAGATCTTAGATATTTGAATTTGGTTTGAACAATGAGGTGCTTGGGTTTGTTAATCCCCATTTAAAGTTTAATTAAAATTTAAACATGATGCAACACTCATGCTATAACAAAGCAAGGGGTAAACTAGGGATGTGACAACTCACCGCCACTCAAAAGAATCTCGTCGAGAGATTTAGGAGCCGCGGGGAAGAGTGCGGGGTACGTGGTCACAGGCGGTCCTCCGTTTCCCAAGTAGCTTCTTTTTAAGAATGATTTGACCACTTATCCTTGAGAAACTTGACATTTCGACGTCGAGTGGTACGCTCAGCTTGATCAAGAATACAAACAGGGCAGTCACGATATGTAATGTTATCCTTGAGATTAAGCGTTTCTTGGTCCACTTCACGAGTAGGATCCAGGAAGCAACGCTTGAATTGCAAGGCATGGAAGACATCATGGACCATGGAGAGATGGGGTGATAGTTACAACTCATAGGCAACCTCTCCTTGTTTCGTAAGAATGCGGAATGGACCAATGTAGCAAAGAGCCAACTTGGATTTGATACCGAATCGATGGGTACCCTTCAGAGGTGTAAGCCCAAGGTAAGACTTCTCGTCAACTTCATAGGTCACGGCCTTATGATGGCGATCATATTGGCTCTTTTGACAAGATTGGATTGTCTTCAACTTTTCACGAATAGTGCGGACTTGCTCTTCTGCCTCCCAATCATATCCGGTCCAAAGAGTTGCCTCTCCCCGATTTCTGATCAGTTAATATATGTTCGACAACTTCGTCCATAGAGAACTTCAAAAGGAGCCTTGCCCAAGCTAGACTGATAACTATTGTTATAAGCAAATTCGGCGCATAGAAGACATTTCTCCAATACATGCCGAAAGAGATAACACAAGCTCTGAGCATGTCTTCCAGAACTTGGTTGACTCGTTCTACCTGACCACTTGACTATGGGTGGAAAGCAGTGATAAAAGATAGATGAGGCCCCTTAGCATTTTGGAAGCTTTCCCATAATGGAACGTAAAGATACTTCCACGGTCCAAGTTAATCTCCAATAGAACACCATGAGGAGACACTATTCAAGAAATATAAAACTCCGCTAGCTGGATAGCTATTATGCTCTCTCGAACAAGAAGAAAATGAGCCACTTTGCATAGGCGGTCAATGACCACAAAGATAGCATTATTACCTCTCTTGGTCCTCGGAAAACCGGTGATGAAATCCATTCCGACTTTAAGCAATTTCTATTCACGGATAGTTAAGGGTCGAAGGGTGCTAGCAGGCCTTTGATGTTCTACTTTAACAGGACAATAGACATCGGAGTAAGCAACGAACTGGGTGACCTGTCTCTTCATCCTAGTCCATCAGAACCTCTAGTGTAGGTCCTAATACATCTTTGTACTACTAGGATGGATTGTGAGAGGAGATTCATGATCTTCCTTGAGGATCAAGTCTCTCAAGTTTCGTTCCTGGGAACCACTAGACGGTTCTGAAAGAATACGACACCTTGATCATTGACTGAGAAACATCCTGCAATTCCCTTCTTGATGTTTGTCTTGACGCGTGAAATCCATGGATAAACTTTCTAGGATTCATCGACCTGATCCCTAAGAGTAGGTTTCGCCACCAAGGTAGAATTGAATCCTTGAGGAACAATGTGAAGGTTTAACTTCTGATATTCCTCATGGAGAAGTGGTTGACTTTGTTGTAAGATGAGATTGTTACAATAAGACTTACGGCCTAGTGCATCAACCATGACATTGGCTTTCCCCGGGGTGTAAGTCATCCCTAAATCGTAATCTGTAATCAACTCAACCCTGCCGTCTTTGCGTGAGATTCAAATCTGGTTGGGTGACGATATATTTCAGACTTTGGTGATCCGTGTATATTTTTCAATGATTACCAAGAAGGTTATTTTGCGAGGTCTTTAGTGCATGGGCTACATCTGCAAGCTCTAGATCATGTGTTGCATAATTAACCTCGTGTGGACGCAACTGTCGAGATGCTTAGGCAATCACATGATGATCATGTATGAGTATGCAACCTAATCCTTATCTCTAGGCGTCGCAATAAATAACAAAGTCATTAGCAAAAACTGGTGGCACCAATATGGGAGCAAAAGTCAAGCGTATTTTCAGTTCCTGGAAACTGTGCTCGCTTTGTGGGGTCCACTCAAACTTTGTATCTTTCTTGAGGAGTTCAGTTATAGGCTTACCAACCTTGGAGAGTTTCTCGACAAAGCGGTGATAGTAGCTCGCTAAACCAAGGAAACTCCGAACTTCCTTAACCGATTCAGGTTGAGTCCAATCAAGGATGACCTGAACTCGCTTGGGATTGACAGCAATACCCTTACGGGAGATTGTGTGGCCTAGATATGTAACTTCTAGCAACAAGAATTCACATTTAGTGAATTTTGCATAAAGACGGTGCTCTCAATGTTCTGTCAATATGAGCCTTAGATTCTCAGCATATTCTTGTTCATTCTTTGAGTAAATGAGTATATCGTCGAGATAAACCATGATGAATTTATCCAAGTACTCTAGGAAGACCGAATTCATTTAGTGGGAGAAGGTGGCAGGGGCATTGGTTAAACCAAAGGGCATGACGGTGTACTCGTATTGGCCATAACGAGTAACAAAGGCCATTTTGAATGTTCATGTTCTTAATGTTGATTTGATGGTATCCCAACCTCAAATCCATTTGGAAAAGATTGAGGATCCAGCGCTCTGATCATACAGGTCATTGATCCTTGGGAGCGGATACTTGTTCTTTATGGTGACCAGGTTGACTGGTCGATAATGTACAACCATTCGATCTGTTCCATCCTTCTTCTTGACAAAGAGGGTGTGACAAGCCCAAGGAGAAGAACTAGGACAGATGAAACCCTTATTCAAGGCCTCAGCGAGTTGTTTCTTGAGTTTAGCTAGCTCTAAGGGTGCCATCTTATAGGGTCTCCTAGCTATTGGGATAGTTCATGGGACAAGATCTATCACGAAGTCTACATCCCTGTGAGGTGGAATGTCTGTCAGTTCTTGTGGAAAGACATTCGAGAATTCGTGGACTACCGAGATATCTGCAAGGTGTGGTAGAGGACTGGAATTAAGAGAATAGTGTCGGTGCTTGGCAACTCGACTTGAAACATTGACTATCCCACCTGATGGGTGTGTAATCTCAACACTCCTAGTGTGAGTATCAGTCTTGGCATAATGAGATGACATCCGGTCCATACCCATGATGATATTGATATCTAAAGACTTAAGTGCTATCATAGAAGCTAGGAAGACTAGCATGTCCACCAGAATTTCATTGCCATGGCTCACTCTAGAAGTTTGCCATTTAGATCCAGGAGTATACACTATGAGTGGAGTGGGCATATCACAAAATGACATGTCATGAAACTGAGCATAAGTTTCGGAGATGAACGAATGAGATGATCGAGTATCGAAAAAAACGGACGCTGGATGACAGTTGACAATAAGCATAGCAAGGATGACATCGGGATCATCAAGAGCTTCGTCGGTAGAGACGTCATTCACACGTCCACGTGCTACAGGGGTTGAATTAACATAGTACGCATTGCCTGGATTTCCATGACGAGTGGACTTCCTAGTCGGATTGGAACTATTATTCTACGGTCACTCACGGGAGTAATGTCCTGGTTCTCCACACTTGTAGCAAATCACCAGATTGGTATGCAGTGCAGCAGTGACAGCTGAACCACTGAAGATCTTGGATGGCGTGTATTCGGGAGGCGCCTCATAGGATGGCCTCACGGTATACCCGGACGGTAGAGCGGTATTCGGGAACCACACGCGGCGCTTATGCAATCCAGAGCCGAATGACAATCCAAAATCACGAGAGTACTTCTTAGTCGCCTCATAGTCAGTCTGTCCGGTCTTGTCATTGATGGCTTAATTGATGAGAGCTTGGGAACTAGGGCACTCATGCAGACATAGGTTGTGACAAATTTCACGGCTAAGTCCTTGCGGAACCTTGCTTGCTTCTTTGCATCAGTTGACACCTCTTCGGGTGCATAGCGAGAGAGATTTCCAAACTCACACCTATACGCATCTAGAATTAGCTTTCCCTGGGTGAAAGCACAGAACTCTCCCCTTTTGTGGTCCATAAGACCATCTAGAATGTGATGGGTGTAGAAAGTGGTACTGAAGTTAGTCCAAGTAGTTGCTGGGCCGACAGGATGCATAGCTTCATAGTTCTCCCACCAAAGATTGGCGGGTCCCTCAAGGAAGTAGGCAACATAGGTGACCTTGTCAGCCTCGGCCACATTAGCAGAGAGTAGCTTGCGAGTCATGCTTCACAACCAGTTATCTTCATCGAGGGGATCGAGGGAGTGGTGGTACATGGGCAGGTACAACTTCACAAAGTCATTTAGTGACACCCCATCATTACTCTCCTGACGTGTAGTGTTCTGTTCGATGCTTTCTAGCAAGCAGTTAGTCTCTCTCTTGTTCCTTTCTGCCTCAAGCATCACTTCCGCCAAAGATGGCAGGTGAGGCAGGTTCTCCTGTCTTTCTCTGTTGCTCTTGCCCTGCTCGTAAGCAGTAGCAGGGGTGCTCCTGGTGGCAACCATCATAGGAAACAAAACCAATGTCTTAGACAAGGAAGAGATCAATTCTACCTTAAGATATGCGGAATGTACTGGACAACATGGAATGCACGGGTGAACACCCGAACAATATGGTGACAAGCAAACTGCCATACATATACCATTGTTCATACACAACACAATATTTTTCGGAACAAGCCCAAGCTGAAGTACAAACTATAGATAAGATGATACAACTCATCAGAGGCATTCCAAGATTCCTATATATTATTTAGCTATGCCTCCGGAACTCAACACACATGTCAGACACATCCCACAAGACACCTGGAATATGGCGAATACAACTGCTACAATACTACTATGACCACACACGAACTCATGCGTCTACGTAGAACATATCATACAACTTACCCCCCGTGACCTAGGAGCTGAACCTGAGGGTCTCGAAACACCCTAGTGTGAGGTACCTGGGGTCCATAGGGACATGGATGTGTCCTAGGTCCCCTAGCTAGCGGCATAAGAGGTCTGTTAAGAGGGACGATGCCTCCAACATCAGGCCAGTCTACGCGGGATGGTAGATGAGTTCGCAATGGATTCAACATCTCCATATCTTCATAACCAGTTTGGACGATGTGTGCAAGCTACGTCAGAGCTGTCCAAAGACGAGTGCGGGTAGCTTAAAGGTCGAAACAAAGTGCACGGACATCACGACCCCTGTTCTCCAACATTCGTGTGGTAACCTGGAGTCTCGGAGCATCCTAGGAGTAATCATAATAAGCTCCATTAAGGTATCCTTCCTCTCCAGACAGTGACACTGGAAGATAACAGAACTCCATGTTCTGAAGTAGTCCATGGTTAGCTCTCATGATTGTGAGCATCAAATAGGAGGCATGCTGAACAACCATATATATGGTAAACCCTAATCCATACAATCAATGAAGCACCTTTGCAGCCCCACGGTACGATGGGTATATCCAAACGGTGCAGAGATACTGACTCTGATTGAAGTCGCGGTACTTCTCCTCCACTGTATACTCAATGTACCAGCGGTAACCGTTCTCCATCATTAACCAGACCAGCATAGCCGTGTCACCTGGTACATCGGTGCACCTGGTCGGACGGACAACCACATGGGGAGGACGAGAAGGCATCTGAAATAAAGAATAATGCAAATGCATTAGAGCTCCTAGTAGAAATCATACATCATAACAGCGGTAAATGCGCAAAAAACAATTTTGAGACATCGTGCAAAAGATTGGGTAGCATAACCACTCATCATCATAGATTCAAGGTTCCATAACAAAGATTTTTATCACACCAGAAATACTGAAGAACTGGATTTGAGACTCAAAGCAACCAGTCCTACAAGTCTACAGAGTAGTAACTCGTGATCCTAAGAAATAGGTGAGAAGCCTAGTCCTTAATCCCCGTAGAAAAGAAGAGGGTGACTCGGAATAGAATGACTCGAGAAGACAAGTAAGAAGAGCCTTACATTCCCTTCCACAATCAATTCCCTTACATAGCTAAAGGATTTCTAGAATCAACTTCGACCGGTTTGGCTGGGTAATCCTACAGTCAGCTAGTCTCTAATATGAACACTATCGGGACCCACATCCTAAGTCATATGAATCCAACATGTAACATATCACATCACTTTGTGGCCTCACACACGGAAATCCCCACCACTGCCACCTTACCTTGGTCGGGACCGTTTGCGTCTTCTGGCTTACGTATATGAATATGTCGCTAGCAATCATACGTCAAAGAAGCTGGGTCAACATGACTAGTTATAGACCCAAGTGGCACATCCATACAGGAACATGCATACGTAACCCAATAATGCAGGTGTCGGTCATGAACGTGTGTAGATGAGTAATAGTAAGCTACACAAACTCCAATACAACGTGAGACATTACTATCATCAATTTCGTGTAGATGAGTCATAGGAGGCTACATGGACTCTATTACACCGCGATACATTTCCCTATAGGCACTCACACAACAACAAAAAAGGATACACACCGGTCAAATAATGTGTCCGGAGAAGTAGAAGCTATCATGGCTCGCTGGAAGCACAAAGAGGCATTTCCCTGTAAAGAGGGCTACTAAAGGCACACAACTAGGTGTCGAATCCCACATATACCAATGCACGTCACATGTACGCACAACATGCACGATAATTGTAGATACAACATGCCATCACAACAAAACTCTACAACAAATCATTTATTTAAAAGGCTCAGAGAGCCTTGCATAATAGGTTCATACACGTAGGGGTCACAGGACCCGACACTCAAGTCATACACACAAAGTCATGCACACAAGCCATGCGAAAGCATAAAGGTGTATGAGTACAAACAAATGAGAGCATAAAAGGCATGTAGGCTGACTATCTAGAACCACTTGCAAAGGGGCTAGGTCGTAGCTGGGACACTAGCGACTCATCCTCGTCGATGTCTAGGTAGAACGCACTAGAGGGATCGCGGGTCTCGTGTGCAACGATTATTAAACAAACATGAGTACAAAAGTACTCAGCAAGTTTTACATCAGATCTAGCTACTCATGCATATGTATCAACAAGGGGAGTTGTGGGGTTTCATGCAGCAAGCCAACTTTGACTCTTGGCTATCGTCTACTATGACTACCAGTAGTTTGAGTAAGTTGAGATAGCGCACATGAGTTCGCTAATCACCACAACAATACACTACCATGGATACTCTACGGTCTTCCTACGGGAGTGCCATCCCTGGTACTCACACTTATCTTGACACTTTTATGAGTATCCATTTAAGTTATCAATGAGCAACATACATTTCCAAGTAGTCCATATCCGAGGACGCGACTATTTGAACAGATCATTAAACCCTTCATGGGTGTACTTCTTCACACATGTTTTCGCCATTTATCACCTTGTGCACATCATGCACCTCGACAACCTTCAGGCGGAAGCTCTGTGAGGGAATCGGCCATGGCGTGACTAAGCACACAAGAACCTAGTGCAGGTTTATTGTCTAGACAAAAATCGCATGAATGTCTAGCTGAAGGTTCCACTACACCCTCAAACGATGTGTGCAGGGTTTCCAAGACCACCGTTCGAGTCCCATTTGGTACACTATGGCACGTGCCTACCGCGTCATAGCCCACCCCTAATGTCAAGGCTACGCATGGCCTCTAGCATAGTCTACAAACACTAGTTTTTCCCAATGCGTGGTAGTAGCTAGTCTTGGATCACATACAATGTTGCTGATTTGTTCTTTTGTGAAATTATTGCTTGCATGGTGTGCCAAATACGATTGTTTCAAATCGTGATGCTAAATTTCTTAGCCACTTTTGGAGATGTTTATGGGCTAAGTTGGGGACAAAACTGCTTTTTAGTACTACATGTCACCCCAAACTAATGGACAAACTGAAGTAGTCAATAGATCATTGTCTACTATGCTGAAGGTTGTTTTGAAGAACAATCTAAAAATGTGGGAATAAAGCTTGCCTCATATTGAATTTTCTTATAATCGTTCGCTGCTTTCTACTACTAAGATGTGCCCTTTTGAAGTTGTGTATGGTTTCTTACCTCGTGCACCTATTGATTTGTTACTTCTTCCATCTTCGGGGAAGATTAATTTTGATGCTAAAGAATGTGCTTATTTCATATTAAAGATGCATTATTTAACTAAGGAAAACATTGAGCGTATGAATCCTAAATATAAACTTGCTGGAGATAAGGGAAGAAAACATGTTTTCTTTGCACTGGGAGATCTTGTTTGGTTGCATTTGTGTAAGGATAGGTTTCCTGATTTGCGCAAGTCAAAGCTAATGCCACGTGTTGATGGTCCTTTCAAGGTTTTAGAGAAAATAAATGATAATGGATATTGAGTTGAGTTGCGTGGAAATTTTGGGGTTAGTCCCACTTTTAACATTGCAGATTTGAAGCCATATTTGGGTGAGGAAGATGAGCTTTCGTCGAGGATGACTTCAGCTCAAGAAGGGGAGGATGATGAGGACATCAACACCATTGTTACACCCGCAGACCTAGCTGGTATGCATACTGGACCAGTTACTAGAGCTCATGCATGCCAATTAAATTACCACGTACTTTGTTTCTTGGAAATCCTTCTAATGTGCATGAACATATGATGCTGCCTAAGTTAGATACTTTTGTTGCACTTATGAATGAAGGACCTAGCATGGACAAGAAGGATATCTGTTGCAGCGGGATCAAGCATGGAGTAGAAGGTGCACGCACGGGAAAGAACAATTGAGCTTCCATCGGTGATTTTCGTACTTTGAAGCCACCATAAGGAGAGCACGAAGGCTTGGACAAAATATTCAAGACTCCACTTTATAATTTTCGTCCATAGGCTATTATAGGTGTCGTGCCACCTTATTTTTGGGCCAGGCCCATGGAATTTCAAAATATCATATTATAGGCTATTTTTGGAGTCTGTATATGCGGGGAAACTGAGTTAGGATCCATTTCGGACCCCTCCTCCAAGGGGTCACAAAATTCCTCCTCTATTCCCCCATATATACAACCCTTAGGGCGCCGTTTACAATTGATTTTTGTTTAGATTACAAGATCCCCATATCTGCAACTTCTCGTTCTTCGTTTCTGTTCCATGATCAGACAAAGGTGTCACAGAACCCCACTTTCATCAATAAAGATTTCCTCTTGTATTCTCAATATCCATATTGCAATATTTGTTTCTTGCTAGTTCTTCATTTGCGTGCAGGAAACAAACCCTCGTGGTCAGGTTGATCGTGCTCCGGTGTGGTCAATAACCTCTCGGGGTTGGTTTAGCGATTGCTAAGGCATGAAGTACTCACACATTTGTAGTCGGATCGTCAAAGTCTACTCCACCAAAACGATAACCACCATCTCATCGAAAGATAGGGACAACTTTGCCTCTATCACAACGCGGGCAACAGGGTTGTCAATCCCCTTGATCTCGTTATTTCCAAGCAAGCAAAGTGGGTAGATAAAAGCAGATAATTGCAAATTGCAAAGTCAAATAGAAGACAAATAATGGCAGCAAGGTATTGTCACGTTTGTAATTATATAAGTGAATAGGCCCCGGGGCAATAGTTTTCCCTAGCGACATCTCTCATAAAAAAAAGCATACGGTGGGTAAACAAATTAGTGTTGGGCAATTGACAGAAAAGTCGATAGTTATGCGATGTTCATGGCAATGATCATGTGTATATAGGCATCACGTCCAAAAAAATAGGCTGACTCCTGCCTGCACCTATTACTATTACACCACTTCATCTGCGCTTTTATACTTGCCTCTCTACGTATTAAGTTCATGACAAACGGAGTAATGCATGGATAACGATGACATGATGTAGAAAAAGTAAACTCAATCAGTATGAATAAACCCCATGGTTTTATCCTTAATGGAAACAACACAAAGATGTATGTTGTCCCTTTTTGTCACTAGGATATAAAAACTTGTTAGGTTGAACCCATTACAACACACCTCTCTCACTGCGGAAAGATCAATCTAGTTGGCGAAAGCAAATCAATAGACCAGAGAGAATTACGAAGCTATAACCATCATGCAAATAAGAATCATAATAATTTTAGAGAAGATTCAAATAATTTTCATGAATAATCTGAACATAAACCCACAATTCATCGTATCCCAACAACCGCATCGCACGAAAGAATTACATCGAATGGATCAAAGCGAAGATGTGATGATCATTGTATTTAAGATCAAGAGAGAGAGAGAGAGAGATAGGATAGCCATCTAGGTTCTAACTACGGATCCGTAGGTCTGTGGTAAACTACTCACACATCATCGTGAGGGCAGCAAGGTTGATAAAGAGGCCCTCCATGATCAATCCCCCTTTAGTAGGGTGTTGATAACCCACAAGTATATGTGATCGCGATAGTTTTCGAGGGCAGAGTATTCAACCCAAATTTACAGACTCGACACAAGGGGAGCCAAAGAATATTTGCAGGTATTAGTGATGACCCACAAGTATAGGGGATCAATCGTAGTCCTTTCGATAAGTAAGAGTGTCGAACCCAACGAGTAGCAGAAGGATCTGACAAGTGGTTTTCAGCAAGGTAAAATCTGCACGCACTGAAATTATCGGTAACAAGTGATTGTGTGGTGAGATGATACGTAGCGAGCAACAAGTAACAAAATTAGCAACGGTGCAGCAAAGTGGCCCAATCCCTTTTGTAGCAAGGGACAAGCCTGGACAATGTCTTATAGGAGGAAAAACGCTCCCGAGGACATACGGAATTTCTGTCATGCTAGTTTCATCATGTTCATATGATTCGCGTTCGTTACTTTGATAGTTTGATATGTGGGTGGACCGGCGCTTGGGTACTGCCCTTACTTGGACAAGCATCCCACTTATGATTAACCCCTCTCACAAGCATCCGGAACTACGAAAGAAGAATTAAGACAAAGTCTAACCATAGCATTAAACTAGTGGATCCAAATCAGCCCCTTACGAAGCAACGCATAAACTAGGGTTTAAGCTTCTGTCACTCTAGCAACCCATCATCTACTTACTACTTCCCAATGCCTTCCTCTAGGCCCTAATAATGGTGATGTGTTATGTAGTCGATGTTCACATAACACCACTAGAGGAAAAACAACATACAACATATCAAATTACCGAACGAATACCAAATTCACATGACTACTATTAGCATGACTTATCCCATGTCCTCGGGAACAAAAGTAACTACTCACAAAGCATAATCATATTCATGACCAGAGAGGTGATGAGTAGCATCAAGGATCTGAACATAAACTCTTCCACCAAATAATCCAACTAGCATCAACTACAAAGAGTAATCAACACTACTAGCAACCTTACAAGTACCAATCGGAGTCGCGAGACGGAGATTGGTTACAAGTGATGAACTAGGGTTTGTTGATGAGATGGTGCTGATGAAGATGTTGATGGTGACGAGTCCCCTCCGATGAGAGGAGTGTTGGTGATGACGATGGCGACGATTTCCCCCTCCGCGAGGGAAGTTTCCCCGGCAGGATCGTCCTGTCGGAGCTCTAGATTGGTTCTGCTCAAGTTCCGCCTCGTGGCGGCGGCGAAACCACGAAAAAGCTCCTCCCTGATTTTTTTCTGGAGGAAATCCTTCATATAGCAAAAGAGGGGGGCAAGTGGGCCTGCAGGGTGCCCACAAGCCCTCATGGCGCGGCTTGGGGGGGGGGGGGTGGCCGCGCCATGCAGGCTTGTGGCCACCTGCATGCCCCCCTCTGGCACTTCTTCGGCCCATTATTTTTGATAAATCAGGAAAAAAATCCTCGTTGATTTTTATGGCGTTTGGAGTTGCGCAGAATAGGTATCTCAACTTTGCTCCACTTTCAGGCCAGAATTCCAGTTGCGGCATTCTCCCTCTTCATGTAAACATTGCAAAATAAGAGAGAAAAGGCATAAGAATAGTACCGTGAAGTGAAATAACAGCCAAAGAAGCGATAAATATCAATATGAAAATGTGATGCAAAATGGACGCATCAACTCCCCCAAGCTTAGACCTCGCTTGTCCTCAAGCGAAAACCTAGCTCAATAAATATGTCCACATGTTTAGGGAGAGAGGTGTCGACAAAACAAGATACGAACATGCATGCATCATGATCAATATCAGAACAACAATACCAACATATAATCTCTCATTCTAAAGTGATAATTTCTTCACAAAGTAAAGCATGGATCAAGAACCTTACCGAGAAGTAACAACCGATAGCCTTTAGTCATTGAAGCAATTGCAATTTATCACAACATCAGAAAGAGTCAAATAAGAGCTTGTGAAGCAAATCAACATACTCAATCATTCTTTCGTTCTCTACAATTGCTACAACTCACGTGGTACTCATGAGATCAAAGTTTCAGCTAGACACGTAGAAAGATAGGGGCTTATAGTTTTGCCTCCCAACTACTTACCTCAAGGGTAATGTCAACGATAAAAATTCATGAATGCCTACCTCCAAGTTGACATATGAATATAGATCTTTCCCAAGCATATGATGTTAGCCAAGATAAAGGTGAAACAAGGAATTGGTGAAGATCACCATGACTCTTTCAAGGGAAAAAAGTAAAGGTACAATATAGGCCCTTCACAGAGGGAAGCAGAGGTTGTCATGCGCTTTTGCGGTTTGGATGCGTGTCCTCTTAGTGCGGAGGAACGTCACTTTATATTGCCTCCTCTGATAAAGAACTTTATTATGCAGTCTGTCGCTTTTATGTCTTCCTCATCACAGGTTCGTATAAAGCTTATTTTCCACACACTAATAGATCATACATATTAGAGAGCAATTTTTATTGCTTGCACCAATGACAACTTAGTTGAGGGATCTTATTCAATCCATAGGTAGGTATGCTGGACACTCATGGCAAAACTGGTTTGAAGGTTTATGGATGCACAAGTAGTATCTCTACTTGGTGCGGGAGTTTTGGCTAATATGAGGTGGAATCAATCGTTACATGCCAAGGGATCTCTAATCATATAACATTGTTCGGAGCCAAGCAAACACAATTCATTATGTTGTCTTCCTTGTCCAACATCTACTTCTAGGCATGCAATAGTTTAGTGAGTGTTCACAATCATAGATGGTGTCAGAGATGATATATTTATATGTGAACCTTTCCTTCTTTATCACTTCCTATTAATTGCAACAATGACCAAGGTCTACATTTGCCTACCCTCAACAAGTTTCAATACTCATTCTTTTTATATGTGAAGCCATCACTTCCCATAAGATCATTACATGATCTTTCATGCTTTTGTTCTATTCTCACTCTTTTGATCATGGCAAGAGACAAAGCCCTTCAACTAAGACACTCTTTATTATATGGCTCACGAGCAAGAATACATCGGGAGTGACACAAAGCAAAACTCAAGACTAAACCGCTAAGACTTTTAATCTACTAGAGAAAAATAAAACTGAAAAGGAAAACTAAAACAAAGGTAAAGGCAAAAGATGTGATGGTGATACGATACCGGGGCAACTCCCCCAAGCTTGGCAAAAGCCAAGGGGATTGCCCATACCAATGCTAAATTGTCTTACTTTGGTGGTGATGATGGAGGAGTTGTTGAAATCTTTGACTCCAAGAGGGCCATTAATCTTTGATTTATACCTTGGAGATCTGCGATATGTTTTTCCAGCAAAACAACTTCATGAGTGAGACAAGTATTGCGAGCACGAGTTGTTTCACAAAACCTCAAGAGTTCAATCAAAGATGGAGACAGTAGGTGGAGGTAGGGTTGGAGGAAATCCACTTCTTCAACTTCTTCTTTGTTGATCATAGATTGCACTTTGTCCCATGCCTTATCCTTCTCTTTAGCTTTGCCCTTGGTTTCTTTAGGTAGCCTTTCCTTAGCCTCCATGACCTCCATCCTTTTCAGATCAACATGAACTTATCCATAGATTTGACGGAGGTTGTTCTCCCCCACAGATTCCTGGGACGACATCTTGACCTAGATCTACGGCAGAAAACAGGCTCGAAACGAAAAACAGAGGAAATCTGCGTGATGCAGGGGTTAGACCAAACAGGAGTATATATAATGATTTTTTCCAGACGAGAAGGAGTACCCTGCACGAAATCGGAGTCCGAGAGGCGCACGAGGTGGCCACAAGCCCTCACGGCGCGGCCAGGGGGTGGGCCCACGCCGTGTAGGCTTGTCGCCTCCTCGCGCACTTTCCGGATTACTTTCAATTTTTGTATTTTTTCAAATATGCCAAAACGGAGAAAATTTCCTACTGGAAAAGTTTTGGACTCTGTTTTCTTACCAAATCACATACTTCTTCGTTTTCGGAGTCTGAAACACGCTGATAAATATCCCTTAGGTATTCTTCCGGAGTTATGGTATTGATGATATTGCTTTCAACATTTATGGGAGTACCAGAGATATAATGCTTGATTCTCTGCCCATTTACCACTCTCGGAGAATTACCTTCCGTGTTGTTGATCTTGATAGCACCGGAATGATATACTTCCTCCACAACATAGGGACCTTCCCATTTAGAGAGAAGCTAGCCTACAAAGAATCTTAAACGAGAGTTATATAGCAAGACATAATCACCTACATTGAACTCACGCTTTTGTATCCTCTTATCATGCCACCTCCTAACCTTCTCTTTGAATAGCTTGGCATTCTCATATGCCTGAGCTCTCCATTCATCAAGCGAGCTAATGTCAAATAACCTCTTCTCACCGGCATGTTTGAAATCAAAGTTGAGCTCTTTGATTGCCCAATAAGCTTTATGCTCTATCTCAAGAGGTAAATGACATGCTTTACTGTACACCATTTTGTACGGAGACATGCCCATGGGATTCTTATAGGCAGTTTTATAAGACCACAGTGCATTATCGAGTTCTTAGACCAATTCTTTCTAGACCTGTTAAGCAACGGTGCCAGAAAAGAGTCTTGATGACCCACAAGTATAGGGGATCAATCGTAGTCCTTTCGATAAGTAAGAGTATCGAACCCAAAGAGGAGCAGAAGGATCTGACAAGTGGTTTTCAGCAAGGTAAAATCTGCAAGCACTGAAATTGTCGGTAACAAGTGATTGTGTGGTGAGATGATTCGTAGCGAGCAACAAGTAACAAAATTAGCAATGGTGCAGCAAAGTGGCCCAATCCCTTTAGTAGCAAGGGACAAGCCTGGACAAAGTCTCATAGGAGGAAAAACACTCCCGAGGACACACGAGAATTTCTGTCATGCTAGTTTCATCATGTTCATATGATTCGCGTTCATTACTTTGATAGTTTGATATGTGGGTGGACCGGTGATACGTCTCCAACGTATCTATAATTTTTGATGGTTTCATGCTATTATCTTGTCAAACTTTGGATGTTTTGCATGCGTTTTATTTATTTTCTGGGACTAACTTATTAACTCAGTGCCAAGTGCCAGTTCCTGTTTTTTCCATGTTTTTGACCCCTTTCAGAGGAGATTTTGAAACGGAGTCCAAATGGAAGAAAAATCCCCGAAAATATTTTTTCTAGAACGGAAGAAGATCGGAGAGCTTGGGGGCTAAGCCAGAAGAGCCCCAGGGGCCCCACAAGTCCCCACCCCGCGGCCAGGGGGGCCGCGCCATGCAGGCTTGTGGGCCCCTTGGAGGTCCCCTGACCAAGATCTTGCGCTTATGAATTCCCAAATATTCCCAAAACAATCTGGGGAGCATCGTAATCACATTTCCGCCATCGCAAGCTTCTATCTCCGCAAGATCCCATCTGGGGCACGTCCTGGTGCCCTGCCGGAGGGGGATTTGGACATGGAAGGCTTCTCCATCAACACCATGACCTCTCCGATGATGCGTGAGCAGTTCACCATAGACCTACGGGTCAATAGCTAGTAACTAGATGGCTTATTCTCTCTCTTGGATCTTCAATACAAAGTTCTCCATGACCTTCATGGAGATCTATCCTATGTAATCTTCTTTTGCGGTGTGTTTGTCTAGATTCCATGAATTGTGGATTTATGGTCAGATTATCTATGAATCTCATTTGAGTTTCTTCTGATCTCTCTTATGCATGATTTCTTATCCTTGTAATTCTCTTCGAGTTGTGGGTTTTGTCTGGCCAACTAGATCTATGATTCTTGCAATGGGAGAAGTGCTTGCTTTTGGGTTCATACCGTGTGGTGACCTCACCCAGTGACAGAAGGGGTAGCAAGGCACGTATCGTGTTGTTGGCATCAAGGATAAAAAGATGGGGTTTTCGTCATTGGTTTGAGATTATCCCTCTACATCATGTCCTCTTGGTTAAAGCGTTACTCTGTTCATCATGAACTCAATACACTAGATGCATGCTGGATAGCGGTTGATGTGTGGAGTAATAGTAGTAGATGCAGAAAGTGTCGGTCTACTTGTCTCAGACGTGATGCCTATATGCTACATCATTGCCTTAGATATCGTCATGACTTTGCGCGGTTCTATCAATTGCTCGATAGTAATTTGTTCACCCACCGTATTACTTGCTATTTTGAGAGAAGCCTCTAGTGAACACTATGGCCCCCAGGGCCTACTCCACACCATATTTTCGGCCTTACACTTTTTAGTACGTTGTACTTTCCGCCTTCAGATCTCACTTTGCAAACAATCTTGAAGGGATTGACAACCCCTTTGAAGCGTTGGGTGCAAGCTTGTTTGTGTTTGCGCAGGTACTCTGGACTTGACGAGACCCTCCTTCTGGATAGATACCTTGGTTCTCGAACTGAGGGAAATACTTACTGCTCCTGTGCTGCATCACCCTTTCCTCTTCAAGGGAAAAACCAACGCAAGCCCAATCTCCGTCAACGTGTCAATTTCTGGCACTGTTGTTTGAGAAGTAGCAGAAGGATTTCTGGCGCCGTTGCCCGGGAGGAAGATCAAGTCAAGAACTCATCCAAGTATGTGTCGCAAACTCATGTCTTGCATTTACTTTGTTTGCCAGTTGCCTCTCGTTTTCCTCTCCCCCACTTCACCAATTTGCCTTTTTTGTTCACCTTTTCGTTTGCCCTTTTTCTCGCCCGCTTTTTGTTTGCTTGTCTGCTTGCTTGCTTGCTGAAGTCATCATGAATGAAAACACCAAACTTTGTGACTTCTCGAATACTAATAATAATATTTTATTAGTACTCCGATTGCTCCCGCCGCTAGTGCGGAGTCATACGAAATCAATGCCGCTTTGCTGAATCTTGTTATGAAAGAGCAATTATGTGGCCTTCCTAGTGAAGATGCCGCATCCCATCTCAATACCTTCATTGAGATTTGCGATATGCAAAAGAAAAGAGATGTGGATAATGACATGGATTCTTGAGCCTTTGGATGATTATTCAAATCTTTTACGTTGGCTTGAATTCCGTTTCTAGAAATATCTTGGACTCCGCCTTAGGTGGAACGTTCATGGAAATCACGTTAGGAGAAGCCACAAAGCTCTTAGACAACATCATGACGAACTACTCTCAGTGGCACACTGAAAGGTCACCTACACTACTGGAATTGAGAATTTTGCCTTCTGCCTTGCCTTTGCCGTCTGCTGACGCATGGCAAAGGTACTCTTTGCCGTCAGTTGGCACAATGCTGACAGCAAAGAGGTGGCTGATGGCAAAGGTTTTATTTGCCGTCGGCCACCTCTTTGCCGTCTGCTAGCGGACGGCAAAGGAGCCCTATGCGGACGACAAAGGGTGGGCAGACGGCAAAGCCCCCGCAACGGCCGAACCCCCACCCCCACCCACCCCGCCCCTTTGCCGTCCGCCACCCTCCCTTTGCACACGGCAAAGGGGGCATGGCCCTAACGGCTCCGGCGCCTCTAACGGCTCCCACCCCGCACCCAATCCCTGCCCGCCTACCCCCCTCTCCCTCTCTCTCGCGCGCACCGTCGTCTGCCCACCCCGCCGCCGCCGTAGCTCCCCTCCCCAGCCACCCCACGCCGCCGCCCTCCCGATCGCCGCCCCCTCCCACCTTCCTCCCGACCGCTGCCCCCCTCCCCCTCCCTCCTGGCCGCCGCCCCCTCCCATCTCCCTCCCAGCCGCCACCGCCCCCTCCCACCTCCCTCCCGACCCCCTCCCACCTCCCTCCCGGCCGCCGCCGCCCCCTCCCACCTACTTCCCGGACGCCGCCCCCCTCCCACCTCCCTCCCAGTCGCCGCCCCAGCCTCACCTCCCCTGTGCCGACGACCCCGACGCCCTCCCCTCCGGTAAGTATGTTTTTCATAATATTTTTTCCTATTTTTTCTTCTTCTTTTTTGCTAGAAAGTCCAAATAATAAATAGAAAAAGTAGAAAAGGTAGAAAAAGTAGAATAAGAATATGTAGTTTAGTGCTAGGTTTAGTTTTTTTTTCTTCTGTTTTTTATGTTAAATTAGTTAGTTAGTGTATGGGGAGTGCTACGCATCCTCCGGTTGATCTTTTAAAAAGATCATCCGGATCACAAGCCGTTAGATCTGTAGCATCGAACGATCGGACACGCCTCCATTATTGCAACATAGGCATTGTTGCAAAATTATTTCTGCAACACACGTCTTGTTGCGGAATTATTTTTGAAACATACATCTTGTTGCTGAAATGTTTGCAACAGATGTTTGTAGGAAAAAATTGCAACTGAGATTTTGTGGCATTTTTTCCAACTCATATCTTGTTGCAGAAATAATATCCAAAAGATGTTTTGTTGGAAAATATAAATATGTCGTGGACCATCACAACATCGCATATGTTTCCGAAACATAGCTTCTGTTGCATAAATATGTTCGACAAAACATGGTGTGGGTGACCTTATTTCAATGCGTGTCAGGCAAAAAAGGTGACAGACGCGTTCGCTAAGATTCGCCGGAGGATGGCAAGCATTTTCCTTACTTTATTAGGTAGAAAAAGTAGATAGAAAAGAAAAAAAATAGATAGAAAAAAAACTTAGAAGAAAATAAGAGAATAATAAACTAGAAGAAAAAAGAAGAAGAAGAAGAAGAAGAAGAAGAAGAAGAAGAAGAAAGAGGACAGGAGGAGAAACATAAAAGAAAGAAGAAGAAGAAGAAGAAGAAGAGGAGGAGGACGAGGAGGAGAAAAAAGACGAATAATAATAATAGTAAGATGATCAAGAAGAAGAAGAATAAAAAGAGGAGAGAGGAGAAGAAGAAAGAAGAGGACCCTGACCCCCGACCCGCGGCCCCCGACCACCGGTGCCCGATGCCACCAACCCCCGACCCTTGACCCCCTACCTCCGACGCCACTGACACCCGACTCCCGACCCTCGACACCCGACACCACTGACCCCCGACACCCGACTCTCGACTCCCGACGCCCGACGCCACCAACCCTCGACGCCCGACGCCACCAACCCCCGACCCTCGATCCCCGACCCCCGACACCACGAACACCCGACTCCCGACCCCCGATCCCCGACGCCCGACACCACTGACCCCCGACCCCCAACTCCCGACGCCCGACACCACTGACCCCCGACCCCCGACCTCCAACCCCCGACTCCCGACCCCCGACCCCCGACCCCCGACGCCACAGACCCTCGACCCCCGACCCCCTACCCCCGACCCCCTACCCCCGACCCCCGACGCCACTAACCCCCAACCCCGGCCCCCCGACACCTCTTTGGCCACTTGTTGATCAAAAAGACCCCAACCCCCGACGCTAGTGACCCTCGACCCTCGATGACACTGACCCCCGACCATCGACGCATTTAACCCAACTCCCGACCACCGACACCCGACATCACCGACCCTCGACGGCACTGACTCCCGACGCACAAATTTTCCACGTGCATTTCAATTATGTTAATTATAAAAACATCGTATTTGTGTTGATCGTGTGAATTTCAATGTGCAGTTGTTCGACGACCTCCACGTGCGTTGGACGAGCTCCGCCCTTGCGTTTGTTGGTGAGCACAAATGACTTCTCCTCCTACCCCCTTAATTTGCTCTGTCCCGGTCTTCGTGCCGATGAGACTTGCTAGCTATAGGTTTCTTCAATCATGAGTATGCGTGACCAGTATGCGTCTCCCGTTCGAAACGGCGACATCTATAAATATGCATTTCTTTGCATATTTATAACCGCCATCCTTTCGAATTGTCCAACATTATCCATGGACAGCCCGAGTATGTGTAGATTGGGTTTGTTTTCCCGTATGCTGTGCTCCAGATCCGATGCGGAATTTCGTCAGTGCCTCCCCTGTTGTTCTCTGGGTACACATCCTCTCTGCTTATTGCCGAGACGTGTATCAGGAGAACAACGGGGAGGTGCTGCCGAAATTCTGCGTCGCATCTGGAGCAGAGCATGGGAAAACGAACCCAGTCTACACATACTCGGGTGGGATTAGGACCTATCTTTACCTATTAGCGTGTAGGTTGCATGGACGTAATAAAACTGACAAACTTGATTAGCGTATGAGTATAGATGATGAATTATATATTTATTTCTTGTGCCCCCATAGGTAGCTAGGCAACATGAGTGATCGTGCTTGGATGTACACTGGTCACCCTAGTCAGAAAGACATGACCCATGAATGGTTAACAAAAACCAGGGGTTTGTGAGAGCCGCATTTGCAATGGCCAGCATAAAACATGGTGCCCTTGTCCCATCTGCGACAACTAGAAAAGGCAGACAGAGTTTGAAATGGGTAAACACCTGCAGAAGTGGGGTTTTACGCCTAATTATACGGTGTGGACTTTTCATGGTGAGTCTGACCAACGTGCCAGAGCTGAGGTGATTCGTCGTCGCACCGATGAGCATGGTATCGGGATTGAAAACATGGTGCAAGACTTTGATGATGCTCGTGATTCGGACGATGAGATGGAGGAATCTACAAAGGCATTCTATGAAATGCTGGAGTCTTCAAAACGTCCTCTCCACGGGCAGACTCAGCTTTGTCAGCTGGATGCCATCGCGCAAGTAATGGCTCTGAAGGCTCAATTCAACCTAGGCAGAGAATGCTACGACGCGATGATGATGATATTTGGACGCTTTCTACCCAAAGGCCATGTACTGCCTGCAAACCTGTACCAGTCAGAGAAAATCCTCCGTGTACTTAAGATGCCCTATGAGAAGATACATGCCTGTGAGAATGGATGTGCCTTATTTAGGCTTGAGTATGCGGCCTTGAACTATTGCCCCATTTGCAATTCTTCCAGGTATATTGTGGTAGACAACTTCATGGGTGAGAAGAATCAGACCGAAATCCCCATTAGTGTGCTTCGATATCTGCCAATCGTACCAAGACTTCAACGTCTTTTCATGGTCGAAGAGACGGCCAGACAGTTGACATGGCACAAATTGGGCAAAATAACCGAACTAGATGCGGATGGGAACAAGATGCTGGTACACACTTCAGATGGTTTTGCGTGGAGGCACTTCGATGCATTACATAAGGATAAATCGGAAGATCCAAGGCAACCTAGAGTTTTCATCAGCACGGATGGGTTCAATGTGTATGGTATGATGGCAGCACAATACAGTTGTTGGCCTGTATTTGTCATTCCACTAAATTTGCCACCCGGAGAGATTATGAAAAGAAAGAACATTTTCCTGACGTTGATAATTCCAGGGCCCAACTATCCAGGGAAGAATATGAATGTGTACATGCAGCCGCTTAAGGATGAGTTGCAAGAAGCCTGTGATAATGGGATCAAGACCTACGACGCGGCTACCAATTTTTTTTTCAAAATGCATGTGTGGTACGTGTACTCGACGCATGATTATCCGGCGTTTGCGCTATTCGCTGGTTGGTGTGTGCATGGAAGGTTCCCGTGCACCACATGCAAGGCAGCTCTTCAGTTCCGTTGGCTGCGGGCTGGTCGCAAGTATTCTTGCTTCGACATGCATAGACAATTCCTGGATCCTGACCATAAGTTCAGAAAAGACAAGAAGAATTTCATCAAAGGTAAAGTTGTCAAAAACACTGCACCAGCTGCGTTGACAGGCCAACAGACCCTTGATCAGTTAAACGCTCTCGAGCCTGATCCTTTGCGTCCAGGATACTTCAAAGGGTATAATACGGAACACGCCTGGACTCACAAGTCATGCTTATGGGATCTCCCTTACTTCATATACCTCATTTTCCCACACAACATTGACGTGATGCACACTAAAAAGAATATCGCGGAGGCCATTTTTGGTACATTGTTCGGCATAGAGGGGAAGTCAAAAGATAATCCTAAGGCTAGAATCGACCAGGAGGCTCTATGTGATAGACCGTTGCAAAACTTGCGACAACGGAAAGGAAAGCAAAGCATAGCGAAGCCAAAGGCATGGTTCAATCTTGAAAGGCCAGCTATGAGGGAAATGCTGTTGTGGGTGAAAATGCGGTTGATGTTCCCCGATGGGTATGCTGCGAATCTAAAGAGGGGAGCGAGTCTTGAGAAATTCAAAATATTTGGGCTCAAGAGTCATGATTGGCACATATGGATTAAGCGGGTAATGCCGGTGATGTTGCGTGGCTTTATCCCCGAGGATGAATGGCTAGTACTGGCAGAGCTGAGCTATTTCTTCCGTTCTCTTTGTGCGAAAGAACTATCGCCTGGCGTGCTAGATGAAATGGAAGAGTTGGCGCCGGAGTTGATCTGCAAATTAGAAAAGATCTATCCACCGGGCTTCTTTAATCCAATTCAACATTTGATTTTGCATCTCCCGGCCGAGGCAAGAATGGGGGGGCCCGTTCAAAATCGATGGTGCTACTCAAATGAGAGGATGCAGAAGACGCTTCGAGCTAAGTGTAAAAATAAACGTAGAATTGAAGCATCGATGGCCGAGGCATTCATTACTGAGGAGGCGGCAAACTTCGTGACAGCACACTACGAAGCCAAAAATCATGATTTGCATAACCCGAAGCCTCGGTACAATGATGGCGATCGAGAAAAAGTTCGATCCAACCTCAGCCTATTCAAAGGTAAGCTCGCACCATCCGGTGCTTCGAAAGGGAAATCGTTGGATGTCGAAGAATGGCGGACCATTTCATTGTATATGTTCACCAACCTAACAGAAGTGCGGCCGTACATCGAGTAAGTTCTCGGTAATTTATTGTTCCGCAACTTCTAATTGCTTTGAACTACTCTTATTCCCGGATATTTGATATAGTCGATACGTCGCTGAATTCTCGGATGGAGCGGTCATCGAAAAGGATTCCGTCGAAGAGTATGAGCTTCTCGCAAAGCATGGAGGCGACTATCCCGGTTTCATCTCTTGGTTCAAACAAAGGGTAATTAATTACCATTAAGGGCCCATTTGATTTATTGGTCTAATTTGCGGCTAATGCATCCATTCTTTCGTATTAAACTTGTAGGCTGATGCAGAGTCTATGGACGCTGAGTTGAGACAAGTTGCTAATGGTTTTGACTATAAGGTCCGTTCATTTGACAAATACAACATCAACGGGTATCACTTTCGTACCTTTGGCAAAGAGCTATCTAAGCCCGACCTAAAGACTACAAATTGTTCTGTCTCTGCTATCAGGGAAGGAGACACCGAGTATTATGGAAGAGTTGAAGCAATTTATGAACTTCTATTCTATGGTGAAAACCCACCGACCGTCGTAGTCTTCAAATGTCATTGGTTTGAGCCAAGGGAGACTAGAAGGACTCATGAACATATAGGACTAGTCGAAATCAACCGAAACACACACTTAGATGTTCCCGATGTCTATATTACGGCTCAACACGCGACACAAGTTTTCTATCTACCGGGGGCCTACCAAACTGATCCAAATCTCAAAGGTTGGGATGTCATTTATGAAGTGCCACCACATTTTAGACCACCTACCCTCAATGAAGAGGATTACGAACCTCACATTAACCCAGACACATATGAAGGAGAATTCTTCCAAGAAACACGTATGTCCAAGAAACGTTTGAAGAACCGCTCTACTTCACCCCAGAACATTGAAGTAGACAGCGACAGTGAATCCGTCTTAACCCCCGAGCCCGAACAGGAAGAGCTGGAAGAAGAAGAGGTTACTGCTGCGGATGACCTGTCACTTCTTGACCGATTAC
Source organism: Hordeum vulgare subsp. vulgare (assembly GCF_904849725.1). Taxonomy (NCBI): domain Eukaryota; kingdom Viridiplantae; phylum Streptophyta; class Magnoliopsida; order Poales; family Poaceae; genus Hordeum; species Hordeum vulgare. The sequence continues at coordinate 465,914,109 of NC_058519.1, forward strand.
ATAATGGTGGCCTTCCACATGTTCTTCGTGATAGTGATCATGATGATGCATTTATTGATGATAGTGATGATCATGATGCATTTATTGACCCCAAAGCATATATAGACGAGGACGATTGTTATTAGTTCATGTCAGGTATTCAACTATTATACTATATATAAATTTTGAGTTCATGTTAGGTATTCAATTTTTATTAGTCATGTTGGTATCTATGACGATGATACACTTAAATTATATACATTTTATTACTCCAGTTGGTATTTATGTTGTACTAATTTCATTTACTCTTTGCCATGACAGGTGTTGAAAGATGGTGGGAAAGGGTCGAAAGCACTCCGCGGCTGCTTCTTCGTCGGCGGGTGATGGGATGGGTACTTCCATTCCTGCCTCGCCTCTTCGGAGAGTGTTGCCCTCTACTTTGCAAGGAGCGCCCCCCATGAGAGGAGGTCGACCCCCCGCGAAGCCGAGAGGCACTAAAGGTACACGTTGTATTCATGTTGGTATTTATGTTGTACTCATGTTGTATGCATATTGGTATTTATATACATTTTATTACTCATGCTGGTATTTATGTTGTACTAAAGGTACACTTGGCCGCGGGAGAGGTAGGGCTACACGGTCTCCGCCACCACCCCAAGCTGATTCACCTGAGCACATGACTTCTAGGGTGGATTCGTCTGAGGTGGAGGCTACACGGTCTCCAGTTCACGAGCCTCGGGTGGACGAGCCTCAGGTCGACGAGCCTTCGACCCATGAGACTCGTGTCCCAGAGGCTTCCTTCCAGGCGACTCCGGAGCAAACCAGGGATGAGGGTACATCCCAAGAGACCCAGTGGGATACCTGGCCTGAGCCAAGTGGCCATGCTGGTAGCGACGAGGAGCTAGGTGAGGGGGCTACCGTCTACCAGCGTGGTAGTTCGGGGCTCTCGCTCGTGCCAGCGACCCCCGAGCAGAGGTGGTCAATTAGGCCAAATGGGGACAAGTAAGTTAATTTACTCTTATTTAACCTTCTGCCTTCGCATTTTCTAAAATATCTAATGTTTTGGCTTTAATTTGTCATACTGTAGGGGTTGGATTGTTGCCAAGGGTGTCCGCAAGCCCAACAGCGTCCTTGGTGTTCTTTGCCGTCAAAACTTCCCAGGGTTTGTTACGTTGCCCGGTCGGGAGCGAGAGGTAGGAATGACCTGGGAGCACTACTTGGGTGCCCCGACCCCGCCGGAGGTCGAGATCGACGGTGTTTTGTGTGACACGAGGGCGGACATGGTGATCCGAAAGTTCTGGGTAATTTCTCTTTCACACAATTATAAATCAACCATAGCTATTTATTGTACTAATCGGTGTTGTCTCGTTTGCAGACCTACTACAGGTGTGAGGAGGGATACGAGGAGGACGCGGCAAAGGTTATCGAAACCGAATGTCGCCGCCTACTTCAAAACTTTTGGCACGAGGCTCGGGTGCAGGCTGTTCGAGACTACTATGCCACGCGGCGTATTAGGCTTGACAAGGCGAAGTGCCGTGATGCTAAGATGGAGAAGGAGCATTACATGAAGGTAATTACATATTATTAAGGCTTTGTAGTTAGTTTCCTTGATTTGGTTCTTACGCGCTCAAATTTCTCTTTATTAACTTAGGCGCCCCCGAGATGGTGTGTGGATAGGATGGATTGTTGGGAGGCCTTGGTGGATCAGTGGTGCTCTGAAACATGGGAGGCCAGCCACAACAACGCCAAGGAGAAGCGTGGCAAAATGGTTGGTGTGCCACACCATCAAGGGAGCGTCAACTTAATCCAATTTGGCGAGAACTGGGTATGTGGTTTGCTTCACGCCTCATGCAATTCATTCTTAATGCTATCTTGAGCCCTTTACAAATACAATTTTCCTCTCTCTCTCTTTTAGGCGCGTCACAATAAAACGGAGGCGCCACAGATGTACGACCTGTATGCGATGGCCCATACTGCCTCATACAAGAAGGTCAAGGCATTCTCCGAGTCTGACCTCGAGCATCCAGAAAACTTCACCAACATCTCCTCCCACGACAAGCTCGTGAAGTACAGAGATCACGGGAAGGCGAGGAAAGGGGAGGACTTTAACCCGACCAAGAGGCCTATTGATCCAGAGCTGGTGATGATAGCTGGCAACGGGAGGCCCCATGGCTCGATCACCATTGGAGATGGCCTTATACGTTGTCCTAGCTCTCTCCGGTAGATAAAGGCACGCCAAACGAGCTCTTGTCCGGAGATAACACGTCGTCCACGGCCAGTCGAGCTCGCCATCGAGGTTAGTTTAATGGAGTCAACTATCTTTCCGCATTATATTGTGCGTTGGAACGAATATGATTACATTGCTAACAATGAGTTGTGTTGTAGGCTGCTGTTCAGAAAGAGAGAGAGGCAATGCACGCGGCTATGGCAGAGAAGGATAAGGAAATTAGGGAGCTCGAGGAGAGGACGACTGCATTGGTGGAGGCGGAGAGGGCACGGAATGATGCGTCTACCAGGGCCATATACGAGCTCTTCGTGGTAAGTTTCTTCTTCATGTTATTTCAAATCTTGCATTTGAATGTCCGTTTAATTAATAAATAAAAAGTTTGACTTGTCGAAACCAAATGTACAGTCTATGTGCGAGAAGAACGACCAAGTCCCTCCGCCGATGCCAGTCATTAACGTGGCGGGGACGGTGAGTTTCATTTTAGTAGAGTGATCTTAAGAGTGTCCTCATGCTAACTACACATTGCAAACGATGTTTGGTGCAGAATATCTCCCGAAACGCATTGCACGACCCTTCTACAGTCGAACCTTCTCCAGGGCAGCCTTCTCCATGTGAAACAAGCCAGAGCCACCGTGCTTGACCCTAACCTAGGTATGTTATTTCTAGTGTTTTAATAAAAGATAGCTAGATGACATAATTAGGTTAGTTAGCTCCAAAATGACCTATTTAATAAAAAATGACCTATACTTAGCTAATTAGCCACGAATTGACATAATTAGCTCCAAAAAGGCATTCTTAGCCAATTTAGCCCGAAGAAGGGGACAAGAGGAGAAGAAAGAGGAAAAATGAAAGGAAGGAAGAAGAAGAAGAGGAGAAGAAGAAGAAGGAGAGGGAGGAGGATAAGAAGAAGGAGAAGAAGGAGAAGAAGGAGAAGGAGCTCCTCCTTCTCCTTCTTCTTCCTCCTTCTTCCTCCTTCTCCTTCTCCTTCTTATTTTCTTCTTCTTCTCCTCTCCTTCTCCTTCTCCTCCTCCTCCTCCTCCTCCTTTTACTTCTTCTTCTCTTTCTCTTCTTCTACGTAGCTTAGACTCATCAAAGAAAGGCTAAATTGGCTAACTATCCATCTAGATGACATAATTAGCTTAGTTAGCTCCAAAATGACCTATTTAATAAAAAATGACCTATACTTAGCTAATTATCCTCGAAATGACATAATTAGCTCCAAAAAGGCATTCTTAGCCAATTTAACCCGAAGAAGGGGACAAGAGGAGAAGAAAGAGGAAAAATTAAAGGAAGGAAGAAGAAGAAGAAGGAGAGGGAGGAGGATAAGAAGAAGGAGAAGGAGGAGAAGAAGGAGAAGGAGCTCCTCCTTCTCCTTCTTCTTCCTCCTTCTTCCTCCTTCTCCTTCTCCTTCTTCTTTTCTTCTTCTTCTCCTCTCCTTCTCCTCCTCCTCCTCCTTCTTTTACTTCTTCTTCTCTTTCTCTTCTTCTACGTAGCTTAGACTCATCCAAGAAAGGCTAAATTGGCTAATTATCCATCTAGATGACATAATTAGCTTAGTTAGCTCCAAAATGACCTATTTAATAAAAAATGACCTATAGCTAGCTAATTATCCTCGAAATGACATAATTAGCTCCAAAAAGGCATTCTTAGCCAATTTAGCCTGAAGAAGGGGACAAGAAGAGAAGAAAGAGGAAAAATGAAAGGAAGGAAGAAGAAGAAGAGGAGAAGAAGAAGAAGGAGAGGGAGGAGGATAAGAAGAAGGAGAAGGAGGAGAAGAAGGAGAAGGAGCTCCTCCTTCTCCTTCTTCTTCCTCCTTCTTCCTCCTTCTCCTTCTCCTTCTTCTTTTCTTCTTCTTCTCCTCTCCTTCTCCTCCTCCTCCTCCTTCGTTTACTTCTTCTTCTCTTTCTTTTCTTCTACGTAGCTTAGACTCATCCAAGAAAGGCTAAATTGGCTAATTATCCATCTAAATGACATAATTAGCTTAGTTAGCTCCAAAAAGACCTATTTAATAAAAAATGACCTATACTTAGCTAATTACCCTCGAAATGACATAATTAGCTCCAAAAAGGCATTCATAGCCAATTTAGCCCGAAGAAGGGGACAAGAGGAGAAGAAAGGGGAAAAATGACAGGAAGGAAGAAGAAGAAGAGGAGAAGAAGAAGAAGGAGAGGGAGGAGGATAAGAAGAAGGAGAAGGAGGAGAAGAAGGAGAAGGAGCTCCTCCTTCTCCTTCTTCTTCCTCCTTCTTCCTCCTTCTCCTTCTCCTTCTTCTTTTCTTCTTCTTCTCCTCTCCTTCTCCTTCTCCTCCTCCTCCTCCTCCTCCTTCTTTTACTTATTGTTCTCTTTCTCTTCTTCTACGTAGCTTAGACTCATCCAAGAAAGGATAAATTGGCTAATTATCCATCTAGATTACATAATTAGCTTAGTTAGCTCCAAAATGACCCATTTAATAAAAAATGACCTATAGCTAGCTAATTATCCTCGAAATGACATAATTAGCTTCAAAAAGGCATTCTTAGCCAATTTAGCCTGAAGAAGGGGACAAGAGGAGAAGAAAGAGGAAAAATGAAAGGAAGGAAGAAGAAGAGGAGAAGAAGAAGAAGGAGAGGGAGGAGGATAAGAAGAAGGAGAAGGAGGAGAAGAAGGAGACGGAGCTCCTCCTTCTCCTTATTCTTCCTCCTTCTTCCTCCTTCTCCTTCTCCTTCTTCTTTTCTTCTTCTTCTCCTCTCCTTCCCCTCCTCCTCCTCCTCCTCCTTCTTTTACTTCTTCGTCTCTTTCTCTTCTTCTACGTAGCTTAGACTCATCCAAGAAAGGACAAATTGGCTAATTATCCATCTAAATGACATAATTAGCTTAGTTAGCTCCAAAATGACCTATTTAATAAAAAATGACCTATACTTAGCTAATTATCCTCGAAATGACATAATTAACTCCAAAAAGGCATTCTTAGCCAATTTAGCCCGAAGAAGGGGACAAGAGGAGAAGAAAGAGGAAAAATGAAAGGATGGAAGAAGAAGAAGAGGAGAAGAAGAAGAAGGAGAGGGAGGAGGATAAGAAGAAGGAGAAGGAGCTCCTCCTTATCCTTCTTCTTCCTCCTTCTTCCTCTTTCTCTTTCTCCTTCTTCTTTTCTTCTTCTTCTCCTCTTCCTTCTCCTTCTCCTCCTCCTCCTCCTCCTCCTCCTCCTTGTTTTACTTCTTCTTCTCTTTCTCTTCTTCTACGTAGCTTAGACTCATCCAAGAAAGCCTAAATTGGCTAATTATCCATCTAAATGACATAATTAGCTTAGTTATCCAAAATGACCTATTTAATAAAAAATGACCTATACTTGGCTAATTATACTACGAAATGACATAAATAGCTTAGTTAGCTCCTAAATGGTCTATTTAATAAAACATGACCTATAGTTAGCTAAGTTCTCTCCTAAATGACATAATAAGGCTTACGTAGCTGCAACATGACCTATTCCTTCTAATTTAGGTATTAAATGGCCTATAATTAGCCTAGCTAGATCAAAAATGGCTTAATAAGCATAGTTTGCTCCGGAATGACCTATTTTACCCAAGTTAGCTCCGAAACGACCTATAGTTAGATAGGGTTCCACCTTAATGACATAATTAGCTTAGTTAGCTCCTAAATGGTCTATACTTAGCTAATTTCTCTCCGAAATAACCTATATATACACTACTACATCTAGTATTATTCTTCTAACTTTCTTATTTGTCATTTTGCAGATTACCTTCACTTCACGGGAAGCTTGGAAAATATTGATGGAATGCTTGAAGATGATTTCTTGTACCATGGGTTGTATTGAAACTATTGTAGTATATGAATATATGAAACTTTGTATGCACGTGGATGAAACTGGTGTAATATATGAAACTTTGTATGCACGTGGATGCAACTTGAAAGCTGGATATAAGAGGTTATTTTAATATGGTTATGAGTACGGAAAGAAATTTATTTATGTCAAATATATATATATATCCTGATTATTGTTAAAAATGCTGGATATAACAAAAAATAAATAAATAAGGGGCTGGTTCCCCTCTTTGCCGTCTGCCCCCACATGGCAAAGGGGGGGAGGCAGACGACATAGGGGGGAATCTGCCCCCTCTCTCTCCCCTCTTTGCCGTCTGCCCCCAGATGGCAAAGGGGGGAGGCAGACGGCAAAGGGGGGAATCTACCCCCTCTCTCTCCCCTCTTTGCCGTCAGCCCCCACATGGCAAAGGGGGGGAGGCAGACGGCAAAGGGTGGAATCTGCCCCCTCTTTCTCCCCTCTTTGCCGTCTGCCCCCACATGGCAAAGGGGGGGAGAGGCAGACAGCAAAGGGGGGAGGCCTGCCGTTAACACTTAACGGGGACGTTGCAATATATGTCGTCCCAGTTAATTTGTCGTCTACCCCCTCATGACAAAGATTCTTTGCCGTCCGCTTTGGGAAAGCAGACGGCAAAGAACCTCTTCACCAGATTCTTTTTGCCGTCTACTTTGCCGTCAGCTGACCGACGGCAAAGCCTTCGCCGTCCGTGATTGCACCCTTTGCCGTCCGCTTTGGCAGACGGCAAATTTCTGAATTTCAGTAGTGCTACTAGTAAGAAGGTACACGCTATAGAGTAAATTAACTCGTTGAGTGCTAAGATGGACGAGTAAATGAATTTTGTTGCCAGTAGAAGTGCTCCTTTGGATCCTAATGATTTGCCTTTGTCTTCTTTGATTGAGAGTAGCAACGCTAGCTTGGACGTTAATTTTGTTGGTAGGAATAACTTTGGCAACAACAACGCTTTTAGAGGAAACTATGTTCCTAGGCCTTTTCCTAGTAACTCCTCTAATAACTTTGGCAACTCCTACAACAACGCACATGGAAATTACAATAGATTATCCTCTGATCTAGAGAGTAATATCAAAGAGTTCATCAACTCTCAAAAGATTTTCAATGCGTCCATAGAGGAAAAACAACTCAAAATTAACGATTTGGCTAAGAGCGTTGATAGGATTTCTTGTGATGTTGATGCTTTGAAAGTTAAATGTGCTCCTCCCAAAATCAACATGGATGAAACTTTGAAAGCTATGCTTGTTTCATGATTGAGAGCCAAGAAAGAACCGCTCAAATTCATGCTAGACATGAATGGCTTAAAATGGCGTGTTCTCGTGATGAGAATCACGAAGATCTTAAAGTGCTTGGTGTGACTCCCATTGAATCTTTTTTTATTGTGTCAAACCTAATGATTATGGGGCTGGATCTGAATCCACTTTGGTTGAAAAGTGCCCCAATGATTCGGAGTCCATCTATCTTGATGCTAAAAGCGTTAAAAGTGGAGTAGAAGACATTACAACTTTGAGTAGTAATGAAGTTACTACAGTGGATTTCAAGGAATTCAATTATGATAGTTTCTCCTTGATTGAATGCATTTCTTTGATGCAATCCATGTTAAACTCTCCGCATGCTTATAGCCAAAAAAAATCCTTTACCGATCATATCGTCGAAGCTATGATAAAAGCTCTTGAAGAGAAACTTGAATTGGCAGTCTCTATCCCTAGAAAGCTTCATGATGAGTGGGAACCTACCATCAAAATCAAAATCAAAAACTATGAGTGCAATGCTTTGTGTTATTTGGGTGCTAGTGTTTCTGCGATTCCAAAGTCTTTATGTGATATTCTGGGTTTTAATAAGATTGAAGAGTGTTCTCTTAATTTGCATCGTGCTGATTCTACTATCAAGAAACCCATGGGAAGGATCAATGATCGTCTTATTATTGAAAATAGGAACTATGTACCCGTGGGTTTCATTGTGCTTGACATTGATTGCAATCCTACATGCCCTATTATTCTTGGTAGACCTTTCCTAAGGACTATCGGTGCTATCATCGATATGAAGGAAGGGAATTTTAGATTTCAATTTCCTTTAAGGAAGGGCATGGAACACTTTCCTAGAAAGAAAATAAGATTTTCTTATGAATCCATGATGAGGGCCACTTATGGTTTGAGCACCAAAGACGACGATACGTGATTCTATAACTTCTATGCCTAGCTAAGGGTGTTAAACAATAGCGCTTGTTGGGACGCAACCCAATGAATTTATCTTTTTCTTTCTGTTTTGGTGCGTCCACACTTTCATAATTCTGTTGTGATTGTGTTTTTTGTGTTTCTTTTTGTGTTTGAGCCAAGCAAAACCTTTATGATTAGTCTTGGTATTGGTTGTTTGATCCTGCTAGAAAAAGAGAGAAACTTTTCGCTCATGAGATGATTTTTCATTTTTATTCAGAAAGAGATTTTGAGTTGATTATTTTTTCTTCTGATTTATATGATTTTTCCCTAGACCTTCGTAATTTTTCATATTTTCTGAGGTACCAGAAGCATACGAAGTATACAAATTTCTACAGACTGGTCTGTTTTTGACAGATTCTGTTTTTGTTGAGTTGGTTGCTTGTTTTGATGAAACTATGGTTAGTATCGGGGGGTACTAACCATGCAAATGTGAGAATATAGTATCCCATCATCAATATAGATGGAATTCAAGTTTTCTAAAGTACAAAAAGAAGTGGTAGTTTGTCTTCTTGCACTAATGTTATCACAAGTTTCTGTTTAAGTTTTGTGCTGTGAAGTTTTTAAGTTTTAGGTGACGTTCTCATGGACAAAGAGATAAGGAGTGGAAAGAGCTCGAGCTTGGGGATGCCCAAGCAACCCCAAGCCAAACTCAAGGACACCAAAAAAAGCCTAAGCTTGGGGATGCCCCGGGAAGGCATTCCCTCTTTCGTCTTCAATCCATCGGTAACTTTACTTGGAGCTATATTTTTATTAACCACATGATATGTGTTTTTCTTGGAGCGTCTTGTATCATAGGAGTCTTTTGTTTTTGTTGTGTCACAATCATCCTTGCTGCACATCTTTTTGAGAGAGAGAGACATGCACTCATCGTGGTTTTGCTAGAATGCACATAGTGCTTCACTTATATCTTTTGAGCTAGATACTTTTGCTCTTGTGCTTCACTTATATCTTTAGAGCACGGCGGTGCGTGATTTTGTAGTTGGCTTATGCTATGAAAGTAGTCCCAAATGTGCTAGTTACCCAAAGAGGATGCAAAAACCTCCATCTTCATGTGCATTGAGTAGAAAGAGAAGTTTTGATTCCTCTCAATTAGTTTTGAGACATGGATTCGGTAATATTAAAAGCTATGTTAGTAGGGTGTTGTGAATATAGAAATACTTGTGTTGGAGTTAGTGATTCCCGTAGCATGCACATATGTTGAAGCGCTATGTTAGGAAGTCGGAGCATAATTGATCTATTGATTGTCATCCTTTGTGTTGAGGTCGGGATCGCGCGCTGGTTTACACCTGCCAACCCTTCCCCTCGGAGTATGTGTTTAGCACTTTGTTTTGATTACTAATAAAAACTTTTGCAACAAGTATGTGAGTTCTTTATGACTAATGTTGAGTCCATGGTATAGATGCAATTTCACCTTCCACCATTGCTAGCCTCTCTAGCGCCGCGCAATTCTCACCGGTGCACAAACCCACCAAATTCCTTCCTCAAAACAGCCACCATACCTACCTACTATGGCATTTTCATAGCCATTCCGAGATATATTGCCATGCAACTACCACCGTTCCGTCTCATGACTTGTGCCATCACTCTCATATTGCCATTGCATGATCATACTAGATCGTTGCACATCCCGGTACACTGCCGGAGGCATTTCCTATGGAGTCATCATCGTTTTGATCTTCGAGCTGTGAGTAAATAAAAGTGTGATCATCATCATTATTAGAACATTGTCCCATGTGAGGAAATAAAAAAAAGAGGCCAAAGAGCCCAAAAACAAAACAAAAAAATAGAAAAAAAGAGGCCTAAGAGCCAAAAAAAAAAGAAATGAGAGAAAAAGAGAGAAGGGACAATGCTACTATCTTTTTCCATACTTGTGCTTCATGTTAGCACCATGTTCTTCATGATTGAGAGCTTCTTGCTTTGTCACTACCATATTCTAGTGGGAATCTTCGTTTTATAACTTGGCTTGTATATTCCAATGATGGGCTTCCTCAAAATTTCCCTAGGTCTTCGTGAGCAAGCATGTTGGATGCACACCCACTAGTTTTCCTTTTGAGCATACACATACTTATAGCTCTAGTGCATATCTTGTATGGCAATCCCTACTCATTCACATTGATATCTATTAATGGGCATCTCCATAGCCTATTGATACGCCGAGTCAATGTGACCTTCTCCTCCTTTTTGTCTCACAACCACCACCACACTCTATTCCACCTATAGTGCTATATCAATGGCTCGCGCTCATGTATTCAAGGATAGTTATAAAAAGTTTCAGAAAGTAAGAGTGCGAAAACAATTACTTGGCCAATTCCTGGGTTGTGCATGATTTAAATTAGTTGTGTGAGGATGATGGAGCATAGCCAGACTATATGATTTTGTAGGGATAACTTTCTTTGGCCTTGTTATTTTGAAAGTTCATGATTACTTTGCTAGTTTGCTTGAAGTATTAATGTATTCATGTCAATAGCAAACTATTGTTTTGAAACGTACGGATCTGAATATTCATGCCACGTGAAAGAAGTTGCAAAGGAGAATTATGCTATGTAGCATTCCACATCAATACTTCATTCTTTATCAATTCCCTTCTCGAGGACGAGCAGGAGTTAAGCTTGGGGATGCTTGATATGTCTCCAACGTATCTATAATTTTTGATGGTTTCGTGCTATTATCTTGTCAAACTTTGGATGTTTTGCATGCCTTTAATTTACTTTCTGGGACTAACTTATTAACTCAGTGCCAAGTCCCAGTTCCTGTTTTTTCCATGTTTTGGACCCCTTTGAGAGGAGATTTTGAAACGGAGTCCAAACGTAAGAAAATCCCCGAAAAGTTTTTTTTTGGAACTGAAGAAGATCGGAGAGCATGGGGGCCAAGCCAGAACAGCCCCAGGGGCCCCACAAGCCCGTACCCCGCGGCCAGGGGGGCGCCATGTAGGCTTGTGGCCCCCCTGGATGTCCCCTGACGTAGATGTTGCGCCTATAAATTCCCAAATATTCCCAAAACAATCAGGGGAGCATCGTAATCACTTTTCCGCCGCCGCAAGCTTCTGGCTCTACAAGATCCCATCTAGGGCACGTCCTGGTGCCCTGCCGGAGGGGGGATTCGGACACGGAAGGCTTCTCCATCAACACCATGACCTCTCCGATGATGCGTGAGTAGTTCACCATAGACCTACGGGTCCATAGCTACTAACTAAATGGCTTCTTCTCTCTCTTGGATCTTCAATACAAAGTTCTCCATGATCTTCATGGAGATCTATCCGATGTAATCTTCTTTTGCGGTGTGTTTATCAAGATCGGATGAATTGTGGATTTATGATCAGATTATCTATGAATCTTATTTGAGTTTCTTCTGATCTCTCTTATGCATGATTTCATATCCTTGTAATTCTTTTCAAGTTGTGGGTTTTGTCTAGCCAACTAGATCTATGATTCTTGCAATGGGAGAAGTGCTTGGTTTTAGGTTCATACCGTGTGGTGACCTCACCCAGTGATAGAAGGGGTAGCGAGGCACGTATCATGTTGTTACCATCAAGGGTAAAAAGATGGGGTTTTCATCATTGGTTTGAGATTATCCCTATACATCATGTCATCTTGCTTAAAGCGTTACTCTGTTCGTCATGAACTCAATACACTAGATGCATGCTGGATAGCGGTCGATGTGTGGAGTAATAGTAGTAGATGCAGAAAGTATCGGTCTACTTGTCTCGGACGTGATGCCTATATGCTAGATCATTGCCTTAGATATCGTCATGACTTTGCGAGGTTCTATCAATTGCTCGACAGTAATTTGTTCACCCACCGTATTACTTGCTATTTTGAGAGAAGCCTCTAGTGAACACTATGGCCCCAGGGTCTACTCCACACCATATTTTCAGCCTTACGCTTTTTACTACGTTGCACTTTCCGCCTTCAGATCTCACTTTGCAAACAATCTTGAAGGGATTGACAACCCCTTTGAAGCGTTGGGTGCAAGCTTGTTTGTGTTTGTGCAGGTACTCTGGACTTGGCAAGACCCTCCTTCTGGATCGATACCTTGGTTCTCAAACTAAGGGAAATACTGACTTATCCTGTGTTGCATCACCCTTTCCTCTTCAAGGGAAAAACCAACGGAAGCCCAATCTCCATCAACGTGTCAATTTCTGACGCTGTTGTTTGGGAAGTAGCAACCGGCGCATGGGTACTGCCCTTACTTGGACAAGCATCCCACTTATGATTAACCCGTCTCGCAAGCATCCGCAACTACAAAAGAAGAATTAAGACAAAGTCTAACCATAGCATTAAACTAGTGGATCCAAATCAGCCCCTTACGAAGCAACGCATAAACTAGGGTTTAAGCTTCTGTCACTCTAGCAACCCATCATCTACTTACTACTTCCCAATGCCTTCCTCTAGGCCCAAATAATGGTGAAGTGTTATGTAGTCGACGTTCACATAACACCACTAGAGGAAAAACAACATACAACATATCAAATTACCGAACGAATACCAAATTCACATGACTACTATTAGCATGACTTATCCCATGTCCTCAGGAACAAAAGTGACTACTCACAAAGCATAATCATATTCATGAACAGAGAGGTAATGAGTAGCATCAAGGATCTGAACATAAACTCTTCCACCAAATAATCCAACTAGCATCAACTACAAAGAGTAATCAACACTACTAGCAACCTTACAAGTACCAATCGGAGTCGCGAGATGGAGATTGGTTACAAGTGATGAACTAGGGTTTGGAGATGAGATGGTGCTGATGAAGATCTTGATGGTGGTGAGTCCCCTCCAATGAGAGGAGTCTTCGTGATGACGATGGCGACGATTTCCCCCTCCATGAGGGCAGTTTCCCCGACAGGATCGTCCTGCCAGAGCTCTAGATTGGTTCTGCTCAAGTTCCGCCTCGTGGCGGCGGCGAAACCACGAAAAAGCTCCTCCCTAATTTTTTTCTGGATGAAACCCTTCATACAGAAAAAGACAGGGGGAAAGTGGGCCTGCAGGGTGCCCACAAGCCCTCATGGCGCGGCCTGGGGGGTAGCCATGCCGTGCAGGCTTGTGGCCACCTGCACGGCCCCCTGTGGCACTTCTTCGGCCTAGTATTTTTGATAAATCGGGAAAAAATCCTTGTTGATTTTTACGACATTTCGAGTTGCGCAGGATAGGTATCTCAACTTTGCTCCACTTTCAGGCCAGAATTCCAGTTGCCGGCATTCTCCCTCTTCATGTAAACCTTGCAAAATAAGAGAGAAACGGCATAAGAATAGTACCGTGAAGTGAAATAACAGCCAAAGAAGCGATAAATATCAACATGAAAACATGATGCAAAATGGACGTACCAATTAGCAGTTGAGTTCTCAATTCAACTACACCTGGATATTTAGTATCGGCAGCATTGTGATGAGTACCACAGTAATATGATAGTTTTGATAGCATTGGTAACAATAGCAGCAGTAACGGTAACAGTGATAGAAGTTTTGTAGCAGTTGTAACAACAGTAGCAACAATAGTAACTTAGCAAGCACAATATGTGGAAAAATCGTAGGCACTGGATCAGTGATATTGCTGGATAATATTCATCATATAACACTTACGACATAGGGCGACACTGAACTAGCTCCCGTTTATCGATATAATGTAGGTATGTATGCCGTAAATAGTCATACGTGCTTATGAAAAAGAACATGCATGACATCTTTTGTCCTACCCTCCTGTGGCAGCGGGGTCCATAAGGAAACTAAGGGATATTAAGGCCTCCTTTTAATAGAGAACTGGAAGAAAGCATTAACGCATAGTGAATACATGAACTCCTCATACTACGGTAATCACCAGAAAGAATCCCAATTATTGTCACTTTGGGGTATGCGGATCCTAACACCTAGTAGGTGCATATGACTTACAAGATCGGATCAGGAACATAGATATAATTGTGAAAACATAAATGCTTCAGATCTGAAATCATGGCACTCGAGCCCTAGTGACAAGCATTAAGCATAGCAAAGTCATACCAACATCTATCTCCAAACAAAGTGGATACTAGGGATAAAGCCCTAACAAAACTAACTCGGTTACATGATGAATTGCATCCAACTCTTCATCAATCAGCAAGCGTACAAAGGGTTTTCTCACTCCCGATCGAGAGCATCATGGAATTGGCAATGGAGGAGGGTTGGTGATGACGAAGACCTAATATTCCCCTTTTTGGAGCCCCAAACGGACTCCAGATTGGGCCTCTCGATAAAGAAGAGGAGGTGGCTGCGGCTCCATATCGTGAACTTCGATGAAACTTCCTCTCTGATTTTTCTACGAAAGTAAGATTTTTTAGCGCTGGAATTAGGGTCATCAGAGCCACGTGGTCCCCACAAGACACCAGGCCGCGTCAGGGTCCTGGCGCGCCCCAATGTCTAGCGGGCTCCTGTGGCCTCCCCTCTCGTGGATCTTAGTTCTAGTATTTGTAGTTTATTCGAGAAAAAATCTCCAAAAAGTTTCGTTCCATTCCGAGAACTTCTATTTTTGCACAAAATCAAGACCATTGTAGTTCTGTTGAAAACAACGTCAGACCGTGTTAGTTTCATTCAATGCATGCAAATTGGAGTCCAAAACAAGAGCAAAAGCATTAGGAAAAGTAAATGTGATGCAGACGTATCAACTCCCCCAAGCGTAACCCATTTCTTGTCCACAAGCAATTCGGTTGACAAACTAAAAGTGATAAAGAGAAACTTTTACAAACTCTTTTGTTCTTGTTTACATATACATGCTTAGAGAGCACCCATGTTTTCAGCATAAATCATAACTAATCATATTGACAATAACTCTTAGAAACTATATTAGCTAATATCAATGGATAATCAACTAACGAGCACCAATAAGATAACTCAAAAGCCAACACTTGGTAAAACAATCATGATATAATATGATAACAATGGTATCTTGATACGTCTCCGTCGTATCTACTTTTCCAAACTCTTTTGCCTTTGTTTTGGACTCTAATTTGCATGATTTGAATGGAATTAACCCGGACTAACCCTGTTTTCAGCAGAATTGCCATGGTGTAGTTTTTGCGCAGAAACAAAAGTGCTCGGAATGACCTGGAAATTTACGGGGATTTTTCTAGAATATATGAAAAATACTGGCGCAAGAATCAATCGAAGAAGTGGAGCATGGAGCCCACAAGCCCACCAGGCGTGCCCCCTGGCCGCGCCTGGTAGGCTTGTGCGGCCCATGTTGCTCCACCGCCTCCAAATCCAGCTCTATTTAGTCCATTTCATCCGGAAAATAACAAGGAGAAGAGTTCATCGCGTTTTAGGATACGGAGGCGCCGCCACCTCATGTTCTTCCTCTGCAGGGCAGATCTGGAGTCCGTTCTGGGCTCCGGAGAGGGGAGATCGTCGCCATCATCATCATCAACCTTCCTTCATCACCAATTCCATGATGTTGTTCACTGTTCGTGAGTAATCTCATCGTAGGCTTGCTGGACGATGATGGGTTGGATGAGACCTATCCTGTAATCGAGTTAGTTTTGATGGGAATTGATCCCTAGTATCCAATATGTTTTGAGATTGATGTTGCTACTACTTTCCCATGCTTAATGCTTGTCACTAGGGCCCGAGTGCCATGATTTCAGATCTGAACCTATTATGTTGTCGTTAATATATGTGTGTTCTTGATCCTATCTTGCAAGTCGTAGTCACCTACTATGTGTTATGACACGGAAACCCCGGAGTGACAATAGCCGGAACAACTCCCGGAAATGACCATAGCATGAGGAATTCATGTATTCACTAAGTGTTAATTCGTTGGTCCGGTTCTTTATTAAAAGGAGAACCTTAATATCCCGTAGTTTCCATTACCACCCCGCTGTCACGGGAGGGATGGACAATAGATGTCATGCAAGTTCTTTTCCCTAAGCACGTATGACTACATACGGAATACATGCCTACATTACATTGACAAACTGGAGCTAGTTACATAACTCTCCGTGTTATAACTGTTGCGTGATGAATAACATATGGACAATCATCCATCACCGATCCAATGCCTACGAGTTTTTCCTACTGGTCCTTGCTACGTTACTTTGCTGCTACTGTTGTCACTGCTGCTACTGTTACTCTGTTGCTACTGTTGTTACTCTGCTGCTACTGCTGTCACTTTGTTGCTACTGGTTACTGTTGCTACTGTTGCTATCACACTACTTTGCTACTGATACTTGTCCGCAGATACTAAATCTTTCAGGTGTGGTTGAATTGACAACTCAACTCCTAATACTTGAGAATATTCTTTGGCTTCCCCTTGTGTCGAATCAATAAATTTGGGTTGAATACTGTACCCATGAAAACTGTTGCGATCCCCTATAGTTGTGGGTTATCAAGACCTTTTTCTGGCGCTGTTGCCGGGGAAGCATAGCTCTATTCTTTGAGTCACTTGGGATTTACGTCTCCTGATCACTATGAGGAATCTGAAAGAACCAAAAACCAAAGTCTTGCCCTCAACTACGAGGACAGGTAAGGAACTGCCATCTAGCTCTGCACTTGATTCACCTTCAGTTATGAGTAAGTTTGGGACACCACCTCCTGCTAGAAATCTTGATATGTCGCCTGTGCTTGATGATGCTACTTTTGCTATCCATGATACTTGTGACAATGCTATGCTTGATACTTCTTTGCCACTAGGTGCATTCCTTGATGCACAAATTGCTAGAATTTGCTGCTAGATGTGACGATACTTCTGAAACTGCTGAGATTATTGAAGTAGAACCTGCGATTTTGTCTGTTAGAACTAGCTCTCCTAGATATGAATTGCCTGATATGCCTGAGGGTTATGTTATGGAGGGAGGGATAGCTGAGGACTTTCTTGCTTGTAAGGATAACTATTATGTTGAGAAATTACTGCGCAAGTGGAAAGAAATTTTTTTGAACGCTAGGATGAAATACGACCCAAAGTTTGCTACTTCGCCTATCTTTTGTGACTGATAAGGATTATGAATTCTCTGTCGACCCTGACATAATCATTTTGGTCGAATATGATCCTTTTGACGGTTATGAGTCTGAAATGGTTGTAGCCCATCTTACCAAACTGCACGATATAGCCACCCTGTTCACGAGTGAGGAAAATATCTGCGACTACTATAGCCTTAAGCTGTTTCCTCTCTCACTAAAGGATGATGCTAAGACTTGGTTCAATTATCTTGCTCCTGGTTGTGTGCGTAGCCCCCAAGATATTATCTACTACTTCTCTGAAAAATATTTCCCTGGCCATAAGAAGCAAGCTGCCTTGCAGGAAATATACAACTTTGTGCAAGTTGAAGAAGAGAGTCTCCCACAAGCTTGGGGGAGGCTCTTCCAGCTACTGAATGCTTTGCGTGATCACCCTCTTGAGAAGAATGAAATACTTGATATCTTCTATAATGGACATACCGATGCTTCTAGAGACCACCTAGATAGTTGTGTCGGTTGTGTTTTTAGGGAACGAACCGTAGAACAAGATGAGATCCTATTGAATAATATCTTGTGCAATGAGAACGCTTGGACTATTCCCGAACCACCTCCGAAGCCAACTCCGAAGAAAAGAGGTATTCTATTCCTCAGTCCTGAAGATATCCAAGAAGCTAAGAAATCTATGAAAGAGGAAGGCATTAAATCTGAAGATGTCAAAAATCTACCACCTATCAAAGAGATCCATGATCTTGATAACCCGATACAAGTAGTAGAGGTAAACTCTCTTCGTAGATTCAATGAGAGTGACATTCCTTTTGATAAACCTGCTAGTTTATGCCTGGATGAATTTGATAACTTTGTTGCCAAACAACAAAGTTTCAATGATCATGTTAGCAGACAATTGGAACAGAATGCTCGTATGCTTAGTCATTTAAGTGCTTGTGTGGACAGAAATGTCAATGATCTTAAGCTCTTGAGTAAACATGCCTCTATGGTCACTACTCAAGTAGAACAAGTACTTAAAGCTCAGAATGACTTGCTCAATGAGTTGAATGACAATTCTGCCAGAGTCATCACTAGAGGCGGTAGAATGACCCAGGAACCTTTGTATCCTAAGGGTCATCCTAAGAGAATTGAACAAGATTATCAAGGAGTTAGCACTGATGCTAATAGTCATTCTAGGAAGAAGAGGAAGAAAGATGATATGAACTTGCACGCTAGCAACCCTGATGCTGTTACACCTGAGAATCCAAACGATGTCTCCGTTTCTGATTCTGAAACACAATCAGGTGATGAACATGAGCCTAATGATAATATCAATAGTGATGTTCATGTTGATGCTCAACCGAGCAATGATAGGGATGTGGAGATTGAACCTGTTGATCTTGATAACCCACAACCTAAGAATTGGAGATACGATAAGAACGACTTTGCTGCTAGGAAGCATGGTAAAGAAAGGGAACCATGGGTTCAGAAACCCATGCCCTTTCCTCCCATACCATCCAAGAAAAAGGATGATGAGGATTTTGAGCACTTTGTTGAAATTATTAGACCTATCTTTATGCAAATGCGTTTGACAGATATGCTCAAAATGTCTCTGTATGCTAAGTACATGAAGGATATTGTGACTAATAAGAGGAGGATACCTGAGGTTGAGATTTCACCATGCTCTCTAATTATACCTTCAAGGGTAGAACTCCTAAGAAACTAGGTGATCCCGGTGTGCACACTATACCTTGCTCCATTAAAGGCAACTACGTTAGAACTACTTTATGCGACCTTGGAGCCGGTGTTAGTGTTATGCCTCCATAGATTTCCCTATATCTACTTTTCCAAACTCTTATGCCCTTGTTTTGGACTCTAATTTGCATGATTTGAGTGGAACTAACCAGGACTAACGCTGTTTTTAGCAGAATTGCCAGGGTGTTGTTTTTGCGCAGAAATAAAAGTTTTCAGAATGACCTGGAAATTTACGGGGATTTTTTGTTGAATATATAAAAAATACTGGCGCAAGAATCAACCGGAGAAGTGGAGCGTGGAGCCAACGTTGCTCCACTGCCTCCAAATCCAGCTCTATTAGTCCCTTTTGTTCGAAAAAAAATCAAGGAGAAGAGTTCATCGCGTTTTACGATACGGAGGCGCCACCATCTCCTGTTCCTCCTCTAGAGGGCGGATCTGGAGTCCGTTCTGGGCTCCGGAGAGGGGAGATCGTCGCCATCGTCATCATCAACCTTCCTTCATCACTAATTTCATGATGCTCTTCACCGTTTGTGAGTAATCTCATCGTAGGCTTGCTGGACGGTGATGGGTTGGATGAGATCTATCATGTAATCGAGTTAGTTTGATGGGGATTGATCCCTAGTATCCACTATGTTCTGAGATTCATGTTGCTACTACTTTGCCATGCTTAATGCTTGTCACTAGGGCCCGAGTGCCATGATTTCAGATTTGAACCTATTATGTTGTCGTCAATAAATGTATGTTCTTGATCCTATCTTGCAAGTTGTAGTCACCTACTATGTGTTATGACCCGGCAACCCCGGAGTGAAAATAGCCGGAACCACTCCTGGAGATGACCATAGTATGAGGAGTTCATGTATTCATTAACAGTTAATGCGTTGGTCCGGTTCTTTATTAAAAGGAGAACCTAAATATCCCGTAGTTTCCATTAGGACCCCGCTGCCACGGGAGGGATGGGCAATAGATGGCATGCACGTTCTTTTCCCTAAGCACGTATGACTACAAACGGAATACATGCCTACATTACATTGACGAAGTGAAGCTAGTTACATATCTCTCCGTGTTATAACTGTTGCATGATGAATAACATCCGGCATAATCGTCCATCACCGATCCAATGCCTATGAGTTTTTCCTACTGGTCCTTGCTATGTTACTTTGCTACTACTGCTGTCACTGCTGCTACTGTTACTTTGTTGCTACTGTTGTTACTCTGCTGCTACTACTGTCACTTTGTTGCTACTGGTTACTGTTGCTACTGTTGCTATCACACTACTTTGCTACTGATACTTGTCCGCAGATACAAATTCTTTCAGGTGTTGTTGGATTGACAGCTCAACTGCTAATACTTGAGAATATTCTTTGGCCTCCCCTTGTGTCGAATCAATAAATTTGGGTTGAATACTCTACCCTTGAAAACTGTTGCGATCCGCTATACTTGTGGGTTATCATATCTCACTAGCCCTTTCTGAGACCGCAAAACATAAATTTAGAGCACCTCCAAAGTTCAAGCAGAGACTAGACATTATAATTCATGGTAAGAGAGATCCAGTCATGCTGCAAACAATGACTAATTAGACACAAACATCAGGATGACAGCAGTGCTCTGAGTCCTAGTGCTTATTTGGGAAGGTGATGATTCAAAGTAAAAAAAGTAACCCGAAAGTCCCTTTTCTAAGGAAAGCAGGGATTTGCATACGTGAGGGAGCTCATAGAAAAAATAAGAGATAACTTATTTTGGGAGGTACACCATTCCTATCAACGTTACGACCAAGAGTTACCAATATCTTCCATACTAAACAAATTAGCGGTGGTTCCCAAGCGGTAAAAGTAAAGGTTTACTCCCCCTCCACCAAAAAAACACAATCCACGGCTAGCCGAATCCACGGGTGTCGTCCATACCAACAACAATCCAGGGGAGTTTTGTTTAATTATTATCGATTTATGACTCGGGATTGGGAGTCCCTTTTAACCAGCTGTCGTGGTTTTGTCACGGCAGATGTCCTCGTGAAAGGACTTAGTGAAGGAGCCATCGCACCTAGGTGGCGACTCAAAGGGGGTGAGCGGAAGCGAGACTCAGATTTACCCAGGTTCGGCCCCTCGTGTGGAGTTAGAAGCCTACGTCCTGCTTTGTGTATATTGATGATGGATTCGATTACAAGGAGGGCGTAACTCGCCTGACCTAGCTCTCGATGATTTCTAACTTGATCTATTTGTCCCAGAGACTCGCCTTTATATACAGGTCGAGGCCCCACGGTTTACAAAGTCCTGGCCACGTTACAAATGGTGGCCTTCCTTATCTCTAAATCGCCGTGTATCTCAAGCCAAGGAAGACTCCTTGGCGGCTTATCTTCTTTGTCCTTCTTGAACCGCCATCTGGCTCATGGGCGGTGGCGGCCTTCTTACAAGATCTCCCAACACGCCCCAGGCCCAAACCAAGGCTTATGTGAGTCACGTATGTATGAGTCACCACTCTCCTCACCCGGCCCATTAGGGCGGGTCATACCGCACGTAATATCCCCAAATTAGGCCCCAGATTGACTTGAATTTATTCACGCCAATAGACTTCCACGCTCACCCTGGGTGACTCATACCACTATCATCCTTTCCATAAGTGACGAGCCACCATCCTTCAAAATTTCTCTGAGTCGCCAAGTCATTTGTTGATGACATCACCTTTTCCTCCATTCCCGGGATTCGATGACATCACTCCCAACGGATCTTTTTCGTCTTCATCGTGTTATCCCGAAAATTTAGGCGCCATCATTACTGGTTTTCAACTTGTCGCCTTGATTTCCGCGCCTCGCGTTTCATTTTTGCCCTATGCCTTTAAATAACCGCAGGGGAGTGGGGGCGCCGTCACCTACCCCCACTTCATCTCCTCGACTGCTTCGTCTTGCTCACGCCCGCGCTTCGGCCTCCTCACCATTCCCGAAGCTCCATCACCGGCCACCGCAGTCTAGGCGTCCCTAGGCCAGTGAATGGTGCGATCTCCGTCGCGGATCCTCCACAACCATCTCCTGGCATCGTCCTCCTTTTTTAGGTAAACATCCTTCCTTCATTAAGGTTAGATCTTGAATCCCCATGTTCTTCTAGGTCAGCACCGGAATGCTATGAACACTTCTTCCTCCATCTTGAATCCGTCCAATATGCTTATTGTAGATTCTTTTTAGTAAGAAATCATGGTAGTTTCACCGCATCACGTGACCATTTAATGTTTACTTAATGGATCCATATATCATCCTTGTCGCGTTTTTGCGTTCATAGCTTCCGTAATTTCGACACGCATTATTCCTTTAATTTGATCCAACCGTAGATCCATAAATTATTGCTCGTCTTTAGAAACATGTTTTATCCTTCTTCAGGGAATATCCCTAAGGAAAAAAACCCTTTAGAATTGCTACTCACCATCTTCCACCATGGCGAGTTAGAATATCCCCATAGATGCACCTTTGATTACTAAATTGGCGAGTCATAATATCCCTGTAGCTATACTGTAGATCACGCAACTGGCGAGTTGGCACTTAGGTGGTTTCTGATAAACCATCTTGTTCCTTCCTTTTGTAGTCATGGGCAATATCTCGAAATGCAATTGGTTACCAACCAAAATCAACGACGCCTATCTCGATAAATATGTTTTGGCGGGTTATCTTGACCCTAAAGAAATCATTGTCTAGCGGACGCCCCAGGCGAGGCAACTCCCCACCCTACCGAGGGGCTGGTAGTTGTTTTTGTTGATCACCTTGAACGAGGCTTCAAGCCTCCCGGGTCAAAGTTTTTCAGAGATGTTTTGCACTTTCTCAATCTTCATCCTCAAGACTTGGGGCCAAACTCCATCAGCAACCTGTGCCAATTCCAGGTGTTTTGCGAGGCTTATCTGCAGATAGAACCCATAGTGCTACTATTTATGAATTTCTTCTATCTGAACCGCCAGACCGAATTCTCCAGCGGGCCTTGCTTGGAACTTGGGGGGGTTAACATCCAACGACGTCGCGAATGCGGGTTCCCATCTATCATTTTGCCCAACCATCCCAAAGGCTGGGCAGAGTCTTGGTTCTATTGCAGTGACACATCTCCTCCCGATGAGAACCCACTTCCGGGTTTCAGAGAAAAACGCTTGCCCAAGGATTTCAAGCTGCCGAAAAAACTGACTGAAGAAGAAGAATCAATATTTATCCCTGTTTTCTCCCAGCTAAGGTCTTCGACCAACAATGGGCTTACTGGGATTGACCTAATCCGTTGTTGGGTAGAGTGTAGGATTCTGCCTTTGATTTGCCGGAACGGTTTGATGTGTGAGTATGACGGTAGCTTGAACCACCCCCAATGTTTCTTCCATACAAGACTTACTGAAGAA
The DNA here is from genome assembly GCF_904849725.1 of Hordeum vulgare subsp. vulgare. Taxonomy (NCBI): domain Eukaryota; kingdom Viridiplantae; phylum Streptophyta; class Magnoliopsida; order Poales; family Poaceae; genus Hordeum; species Hordeum vulgare. The sequence continues at coordinate 465,937,372 of NC_058519.1, forward strand.
GACATTGTTGAGGTGATCAAGAAGTTAACTAGCGAGCCCTTAGAGAACTGCGCCAAGACTGGGCTCAAGCCTTTCTGCCTCTCGAACCCGGCTCCAGTGGTAATAATCTAAGTTGGCTCCTTTTATTCTTTCAACACGTTTACCCATGTTCCTGATCTGAACTCTCATTACATCAATCAGAAAGGATCAGCATTTTGGTCTCGAAGGCCGAAGGTGACTGTCCAAAAACAACCAAGCCGCCTCCTAAGAAGAAAAAGAAGTTCAAGGGCAAACCCGCCACCAAGGAGTCATCTATCGTTGGCGAGTCTCGAGCCAGCGAAGAACAATCAGAGGTAAAAATTTACCCTTTTGTTTGTTATCACTATGTTCTGACTTATGCTTAAGCCCCGTTATTTTTGTTCGTAGGATGATGGCTATGAGAGTCAAGATGACGCCGTCGAGGTAATTTCTATTTCTTCCGACTCAGCTTCTTCTTCTCCTAAGCCGGCCAGGTGGATCAGTGGAAAAGTTCCCGTCTCACCCAAATGCTCATCTGGACCCTGATTTCCTTTTGAAGAAGGCGAGGTATACCCCAAAACGTCATACCCGAAGCCATTCCGGCGACTTAGTTCATGGGTTACCTGAAAAGACAACTGGTCGAAAACGGCAAAGTGAGGTATACTCCTGTTAACACCTTTCCCTTCTTGTGAAAAATGTTGCTCGCAGTTCATTCACTCCTTGAACTCTTGTCCATTAGGTTTCTCCTCCTTCATCCGGCGACTCAGCAATGTCGGCTCTCCCCCCAATGATTCGTGTACAGGGGTAAGTTCCTTTACTAACCATTTTCCTTCCCAATACTGATACATGTCCTAACTTTGGTGTCTTTTCATCTCAGAGCACAAGCAAGAAAACTGGTTTATTGTCCTCTGCTCCTAAAGCAACTGAGGTGTTTGGTATGAGCACCTGTATCCCAGAACCTGATAGAGACCCAACAGCGACCCATCATGATCCCGTGGGTGATTTTATTGATGTCCGGACTGATCCTTCAAGCCCTGTGAAGGAGGCAACTAAAAATATTAACCCGCCAAGCTCTACCAAGATGGCCGAAGACCCAGATACCGTAGTTGTTACTGGTACTGGTTATTCCAAGCCTGCAACTGCGGTGTTAACAAAAGATGCACCCATAGAGACCCACTCTTCTGCAGAACAAGACCTTAGCAAGCTAAAGCTTCCCAATTATGAAAAACTTGAATTTGAGCAACTCTATTCTGGTTTTGTAAGTCACCTGGAAACAAGCTATGAAATGGAAAAGAGCTTGGCCAATATGATGCAGATCAAACATGAGGTACGTCCTTTGTTATTTGTATTTCCACCCATTAGCCTTCCAGAAGACTAGTTTTCTTTGATGTATTGTATTTTTTGCGTCATCGGTGAGACCCATATCTGCGTGTAGCCCCCAAGGGCCGGGTCATCTTTTGAAAGCTGAGCCGGATCTTGAATTTAGTAAAGAACTTCAACCTATAGCCCCCTATGGTCGGGTCATCTTTTGAAAGATGAGCCGGGCCTTGAATTTAGTAAAAAACTTCAACCTGTACCCCCCAAGGGCCGGGTCATCTTTTGAAAGATGAGACGGGTCTTGAATTTAGTAAAACAATTCAACCTGTAGCCCCCAAGGGTGGCGTCATCTTTTGAAAGATGAGTCGGGTCTTGAATTTAGGAAAAAACTTCAACGTGTAGCCCCCAAGGGCCGGGTCATCTTTTGAAAGATGAGCCAGGTCTTGAATTTTGTATGACTTGAAAAGAATCATACATTAGCCCCCAAGTGTGAGGGATGTTGCTTGCAATAGTTCTGAAACTTGCTTCCCCAAAATTGATTTGCAGGAATCCTTGAGTCGGGCCGACTCAACCTTAGCTGATTTGAAGAAAAACTTAGCCGAACAGCAGGATGCTCGGGCTAAATCTGAAGAGAAATATCTATTGGCCCTTGCTGACATAGAGAAAATGAAGGCTCATCATAAAATTTTTGAGAAGAAAGCCCATGCTAATCACGCCGCCATCATGAAGCGGGCGGAACAAGCCGAGGAGAAGCTAGAAGCTGCTCTGCAACAACTCTCCGGCTTGAAAAAGCACATCTCCAACATGACCCAAGCTATCTTCGGTAAGGATCAATTCTCTTCATGTCACAAGAGTCGCAAAACATTTTGCACATACTAACTGTCACATGTTGTCCTTTGTAGGTCCGTGAGCCGCCAATCTCCAAAATGACTACATTCTGAAGTTGAAGGTGATTTACACTTTTACAAAGCAGTTGTATACGGGAGGCATGATGACGATGAAGGCAGTCATGGGCAACAAAGAGCCAATAAAATCCATCAAGCATATGCTGGGTTGCTTGTCGACATTGCCACCTCAAGTAGAAGAATTGAAAAGATCAGCCGCCAGCAAGGGAGCACTGACCACCCTAAGCCGGTGTCTGGCCTATGCTCCCGAACTTAAGCCAGAGGAGATAGCTACTGGTTACCCAGAATTTAAAGACGACGAGTGGAAGTTCACCGAAGAGGATTACCACTGGTGTGTGAAAGATTCTCGATCCGCGGCGACTCAGCTAGCGGCCAGCCTAGACATGAAAAAATACCAAGCGGCGTGTGATGACAACAATAAAAAGGTGGATCCTTCTTCGTACGAAGTTACCAGCCTGACTCCACGACGACGTAAGAATCCCTTCGATTTTGATGCTGATCTATCTGTCATCCTGAGCGATGAAGATGAGTTTGTCGCCTTGAACAAGTGCAATTGGAGGCGACTTACAAATCAAAGATGGAGAAAGCTCGAAGCAGGGTGACCCGGAGGAGGCTTGAACTTATTCAACATGAAATTGGTTCTTCGAAAACATTTAGATCTTTTTGTGACCGGGAAAAGACGCTCGGTATGGCTGAGTGAGCCATGTAATAGTTTTTATGTTTCAGGGAAACAGTCTCACAACCATACCTTATGCTTGACAGTTCTGAAGTGTCGTTCTTTTGTGGATCATGAACCGCCCTTTCCAAACCTGTGTCATAGTTTGACAAAAAAAAATCTTCAACCTGTTTACCACGAAAAACATCATAAGTTGACTCAATGAGTCGCAACAGGTAATAAACCGGCCCGGTGGGTCGCGGCAAGCAATAAGACAAGAGCCGGCTCAGTGAGTCGCGGCAGGATACAAGCCGGCCCATTGGGTCGCAGTGAGTGATAAACAAGGAGCTGGTTCAGTGAGTCGCGGCGAGTCATAAAAATGTTTTATGAAACCTTGCGGCAGTGCCATGAGGATAGTCATAAAATTTGTTGGCTCGATGAGTTGCGACAGGATAGGACGAGTTTGCAAAACTCTAGTGCTACCCCAAGAAGGCTTTTGCAACAACCCAAGTTATTTAGACCCGCTGATCAAGCGCGAGTCAGGCTTTAGTGAAGCAGGTTCAGTGAACCAATGGTTTGTCTATTTTCCATGTGTTGGCTCCTGCCGGTACCTTTCATGTTTTAACCAAGGCAGTTCAGGGTCCAAAAAAGCAGATTGACTTGCCAAGAGTACATGGGTCCATAGGGCGATTCGTCTAGCACATAATCCAGTATAACCATTTGTAATGCGGTAATTTTTCGCTAGCCAAGAGGGTATTCAGGCTGAACTTAGTGAGTGGAAGACCCGAAATGACCTATGATTAGGGGAAAAACCAGACATAGGATTGCAGAAGCGTATCCGCTCTTACTGCAAAATGACTTGGGAGCTAGTAGCCCCCATGTAAGCCCGCTTAGTTCTCAAAATCACATAAGGCGCCCATGTTTGAACCGTGCAACGTGGCAACTTTGGTCCTCTTTGGCTTACCAGTATCCAGTTTTGAAATAAGTGCAGCATGGCGACTTATGCTCTTTGATACTGATAGCGTCCATGCTTGGACGACTTATGGAACAATAAAGACGCATGCTTTCAAGAAGCTGAAACGGCAAAGAACCCCGAAGTTCGTGGGTGCCGGCTTTATGTCTTTATAAATAAAAGATTACAAATTTGGGATTGTAAAAATAAATAAGGATCCCATGGCTCTAAGTGTAGTAAGGCCGCAAGTGGGCGATGTTCCATGGGCGAGTTGTCTCAACCTCCGTCGTTTGCCTATTAGGGCGAAGATCCACCAAGTAGTATGAACTGTTCGGAGATTCTTGCTCATGAAAAATGGCCCTTCCCATGGCGGTGACAACTTATGCATACCAACGTGGTCTTGAATCAACCAGAGCACTAAGTTGCTGATGTCCCACAAGCGTATGGGATCGTAGCAGTTTTCGAGGGTAGAGTATTCAACCCAAATTTATTGATTCGCTCACATGGGGAAGCTAAAGAATATTCTCAGGTATTAGCAGCTGAGTTGTCAATTCAACCAGACCTGAAAGATTAGTCTCTGGAAGCAAAGTATCAGTAGCAAGGTAATATGATAGCAACGATGCCAGAAAAAGCCTTGGTTGACGGGATTGTCAGTACCGCTTACCTAGCCTCGGCAACGGCGCCAGCAAACTCTTGCAACAAGTAACAGCAGGGTAGCAAGGAACAGTAGTAGCATCAACAGCAAAGTAACAAGTAACAACAGTAGCAACAGTAGCAACAAAGTGACAGCAGCAAAGTGGCCCAATCCCTCTTGTAGCAAGGTACAAGCCTAGGCAAAGTAACGTAGCGAGAACTAGTAGTAAAAGACTCGTAGGCAGTGGATCGGTGATGGATGAGTGTGACAGATGTGATTCATCATGTAACAGCTATAACACGGAGAGATATGTGGCTAGCTCCTGTTCATCAATCTAATGTAGGCATGTATTCCGTATGTAGTCATACGTGCTTAGGGAAAAGAACTTGCATGACATCTATTGTCCATCCCTCCCATGGAAGCGGGGTCCTAATGGAAACTACGGGATATTAAGGTTCTCCTTTTAATTAAGAATCGGTCCAATGCATTAACATGCGGTGAATACATGAACTCCTCATACTATGGTCATCTCCGGGAGTGGTTCCGGCTATTGTCACTCTGGGGTTGCCGAGTCATAACACATAATAGGTGACTACAACTTGCAAGATAGGATCTAAACCACACATATATTGGCGAAAACATAATAGGTTCAGATCTGAAATCATGGCACTCCGGCCCTAGTGACAAGCATTAAGCATAGCCAAGAAGTAGCAACATCAATCTAGAACATAGTGGATACTAGGGATCGATCCCCATCAAGAACTAACTCGATTACATGATAGATCTCATCCAACTCATCACTGTCTAGCAAGCCTACGATGAGATTACTCACGAACGATGAAGAGCATCATGGAATTGTCGATGGAGAAAGGTTGATGATGACGATGGCGATGATTTGCCCTCTCCGGAGCCCGGACCGGAGTCCAGACCTGCCCTCCAGATGAAGTACAGGATGTGGCGGCGCCTCCGTATCGCAAAATGCGATGAAACCTTCTCTCTGATTTTTTTTCCAGGGGAAACGGAACATATAGAACTGAGATTGGGGCGGTGGTGCCACGTGGGCCCCACAAGCCCTCATGGCGCGGCCATAGGGGGTGGCCGCGGCCCAGGGGCTTGTGGCCCACTGGCATGCCCCCTCACGTGGATCTTTGCGCAGGTATTTTTATTTTATTCCAGAAAAAATCTCCGCAAATTTTTAGGACGTTCCGAGAACTTCCATTTCTGCACAAAAACAACACCATGACAATTCTGCTGAAAACAGCGTCAGTCCGGGTTAGTTCCATTCAAATCATGCAAATTAGAGTCCAAAACAAGGGCAAAAGATTTCGGAAAAGTAGATACGACGGAGACGTATGAACTCCCCCAAGCTTAAAGCCTTGCTTGTCCTCAAGCAACTCAGTTGACAAACTAAGAGAGACAAAAGAAAAACTTTGACGAACTATGTTTGATCTTGTTGTTGCAACTATGTCTAACTCATAACCAGAATTTCAGCAACATCACAAGCAAACCACATAAGCAGATGACATCTAGGTCTCACGGTAAACTCATATCAATGGCATAATCAGCTAGCGAGCAAACAATAATAAGCCTCAAGTGTCAACACTTCAATCAATGGCATAACATGAAGCAGTACGAATAGATGGTATCTCGCTAGCTCTTTCTGAGATCGCAAAACATAAATGCAGAGCACCTTAAAAGACCAAGGGCTTACTAAACATTGTAATTCATGGCAATGAAGATCCAGTCATAGTCATAATCAACACAGTTAAAAGCAAAGCATAAAAATGACAGAGGTGCTCTCTAATTGGTGCTTTTGTAAGAGGAGGATGGCTCAACAGGAACATAAATAGACAGACCCTTCACAGAGGGAAACATTGATTTGCAGAGGTACCAGAGCTCAAGCTTTGAAAACAGAGATAATAATTTTGGGTGCCATGCTTTCATTGTCAACGCAATGACTAAGAGTTCTCAATATCTTCCATGCTACACATGCTATAGGCGGTTCCCAAACAGAAAAGTAAAGTTTTGACTCCCCCACCACCAATCAATCACACTCCACGGCTAGCCGAAAGCTCGGGTACCGTCCAAACCAACAACAATCCCGGGGAGTTTTGTTTGCAATTATCTTTTCGATTTGAGCATGGAACTGGGATTCCAATTACCGGGCCATTTCTCGTGAATGATAGTGAATAAACACATATCGAGGATAACACTCCTAGCATGGAAGATACCAATAGCCCCCTGTCACCACATGAGCGGTTCGGGCATGCAAAACAGATTATTTCTTGAAGATTTAGAGAGTGGCACATGAAAATTTACATGGAACGGCAGGTAGATACTGCACATAGGTAGGTATGGTGGACTCATATGGCACAACTTTGGGTTTATGGGAGTGGATGCACAAGCAGTATTCTCGCATAGTACAAGTGAAGGCTAGCAAAAGATTGGGAAGCGACCAACTAGAGAGCAACAACGGTCATCAAAATGCATTGAGAGTAACTAACATTGAGTGCAAGCATGAGTAGGACATAAATCACCATGAACATGAATATCATAGAGGCTATGTTGATTTTGTTTAAACTACATGCGTGAACATGCACCAAGTCAAGCCACTTGAAACATTCAAAGGAGGATACCATCCTATCATACTACATCATAGTTATCTCAACATTCATGTGGGCAACCAAGGCAAACCATTATAAGCTCCTAGCTACGTAAGCATGGCATAAGCAACTATGATCTATAAGTTGTCATTGCAAACATGTTTCTCTCACAACAAAGCTGAATCAGGCATGATGAGCTAGTCATATTTACAAAAACAAAATAGATCGAGTTCATACCAGCTTTTCCAAGCTCAGTCACTTCATCAAATATCGTCATTATTGCCTTTCACTTGCACAACCGAACGATGTGAACAATAATAAGAGTGCTCGTGCATTGGACTAAAGCTGGAATCTGCAGGCAAACACAAAGGAGAAGACAAAGTAATATGGCTCTATGAAAGATAAACAGGTATGCATGCAAGAGCCACTAAACATTGTAACCAATATCTTCTACCTTGACCCAAAGAAAAAGAAAACTATCTACACGTGAAAGCTCCCAACACGCAAAAGAAGAAAAAGAAAATCTTTTTGGGTTTTCTCAAACTAGACAGACACACGAAAAGAAAACGAGAAAAAGAAAAATAAACTAGCATGAATGATAGAGTGGCAAAGTGTGAACACCGGCTAACAAAGTGAAAGCATAAGCAAGAAAGTAAAGTTGGTGAGAACACCTACTCCCTGATACATCTCAAACGTATCTATAATTTTTGATGGTTTCACGTTGTTATCGTGTCAACTTTGGATGTTTTGTTTACCTTTTAAATCTTTTTTGGGACTAACTTATTTATTCAGTGGCAAGCGCCAGTTCCTGTTTTTTCTATGTTTTTGACTCTTTTCATATCTGATTTTGGAACGGAGTCCAAATGGAATAAAATCCCCGAAATAATTTTTCCAGAGCGGAAGAAGATCGGGAGGCTTGAGGGCTAAGCAAGTGGGCCCATAGGGGGCCCACAAGCCCTGTTGCCGTGGCCAGGGGCGAGGCCGCGGCAACCAAGCTTGTGGCCCCCCTGGCGCTCCCCTGCCCTAGGTCTTTGGCCTATAAATTCCCTAAAATCCAGAGAAAATCAGGGCATCCACGAAAACACTTTTCCGCCGCCGCAAGCTTCCGTTTCCGCGAGATCTCATCTGGAGACCCTTCCCGGTGCCCTACCGGAGGGGATTTTGGAGTTGGTGGGCTTCTTCATCAACATCATCGCCCCTCCAATGACTTGTGAGTAGTTCACTTCAGACCTACGGGTCCGTAGTTAGTATCTAGATGGCTTCTTCTCTCTCTTGGATCTTCAATACAAAGTTCTCCATGATCTTCATGGAGATCTATCCGATGTAATCCTCTTTGGCGGTGTGTTTGTCGAGATCTGATGAATTGTGGATTTGTGATCAGATTATCTATGATATATATTTGAGTCTTTGCTGATCTCTTTTATGCATGATTTGATATCCTTGTAAGTCTCTCCGAGTCTTGGGTTTTGTTTGGCCAACTAGATCTATGATTCTTGCAATGGGAGAAGTGCTTGGTTTTGGGTTCATATCGTGTGGTGACCTTTCCCAGTGACAGAAGGGGCAGCAAGGCACGCATCATGTTGTTTCCATCAAGGGTAACAAGATGGGCTTTTATCGTAGATATGAGATTGTCCATCTACATCATGTCATCTTGCTTAAGGCGTTACTCTGTTCTCATGAACTTAATACACTAGATGCATGCTGGATAGCGGTCGACGTGTGGAGTAATAGTAGTAGATGCAGAAAGTATATGTCTACTTGTTTTGGACGTGATGCCTATAGATATAATCATTGCCATAGATAACGTCACGACTTTGCGCGGTTCTATCAATTGCTCGACAGTAATTCGTTCACCCACTGTCTACTTGCTTTCATGAGAGAAGCCACTAGTGAACACAACGGCCCCCAGGTCTATTCACACTTACCGTTTCCACTTTCGCTTTTACTTTGCTTTGTTTCTTTTCGCTTTCAGTTCTCACTTGGAAAACAATCTATAAGGGATTGACAGCCCCTTCATAGCATTGGGTGCAAGCTCTTTGTGTTTGTGCAGGTACTTGTGATAATCCTTCACTAGATCGATACCTTGCTTCTCAAAACTGAGGGAAATACTTACCGCCGCTGTGCTACATCACCCTTTCCGCTTCGAGGGAATACCAACGCAAGGCTCCAAGGCCACGGGGGAATCCTTTGGATATTTGACAAGGAAGTCCCTAAAGGCGTAGCCATAGAAGAAGGATTCCTGGTGCCGTTGCTGAGGAGTATCAAGACAAGAATAGTCTCCCGTCACCACGCTTGTTTCTGGTGCCGTTGGAAGGTCTGTTGTTGCAGTAGCACTCCCCCAAGCTTAGGCTTTTGGCCTAACTTGGTCAACTCCCAAGGACGGTCCTGGTGAAACCCATAATCATAATCGGGGTTATACGGGAGCGCTGCAGCCATTGCCTAAATAGCTGCCTCACCGAGACGAGCAGCTGTCGACTCCCTCTCATACTCCTCTGCCTCTCCTCTGGTTATGTAATATCGGTGTTTTACCTGAAAGTCAAAGAGAGCAGGAGCAGGAAGGGTAATATGGAAAACACGCTGTCGGTTAAATATCAAACGGTATAGGAGGGATTCATCATCTCTCTCAAGGACTGGTAGCGTGTCAAAGCAACACGCTCAAGGAAAGCTGTATGGAGCGGGGGATCTCCTTCGCGGATGGGTACTCCAAGAAAATTTGCTATGCGAGTGGCATAGATGCCGCCAAAAATCCCCATCAATAGCATTCTTATTCAGCCTCCTTGCTATAATAGCTCCCATGTTGATGCTTTTGTCACTCGTCACATCGCTCTTAAGGATACTAAGGTCGGGTGCGCAGAGGTGAGAATGCTCAATCTTTCCATTGATGCATCTGCCTATGAAGAGGGCAAAATAATGCAAGGCAGGAAAATGAATACTCCCCATGGTAGCTTGCGTAATGTCTCTAGTTTCTCCAACCGTAATACCAGCGCAAAAATCTCTAACCGGAGATTTAGGAGGTTTATTGAGGTTACCCCAAATAGGTATTTTGCAAATTCTACAGAAATCCTCTAAATCCATGGTATACGATTTATCATAGAGATCACACAGTACCGATGGCTCACGGCCAGCTGAAAATTGGAATCTACGAGCAAAAGAGGCAGTGAGAGTGACATACTGTTCACATTTATCGGAGATGAATTCTTCGAGTCCGACATTGCGAACAAATGCATCAAACTCATCTTTAAAGCCTGCCTCAATCATAAATTCATAAGAAGGCCATTCACATGGTTGGACCTACGCGTCCCTAGGTTGGTAAGGATCAGGCTCCCGAATCGCAAGACGGGGACCTCTCTTGCTTGAGGAACCACCATGATAGTTTCTCTTGAACATCTTCCTTTTCTGAAATTTTCAGTGACCCAAAGGAAAGGTGAACAAGGGTCAACTAAACTTGTAGCAACTACTCCAACAAGTGCCTAGAGGCCATATTACGGATCAAAACTACTTGGTACTAGCTAGAATTAGCATACAAAGCTCAAGAACATGGTCACCAAGGCAGCAAAAATACGCGGAGTATCAGGCACTAGAGCAAAAACTAATTGGACCAATGGAGGAGTCACTTACCAAGGAGTAATTTCCCCAAAACAGTCCGGAGAACGGTGATTTCAGCAAAGAGATCGAAAATTCCAGCAAGAGGAGCAAGAACACGGGTTTGAGCTGCGAAACAATTTTTTGTGGAGGTAGGAGAACTGGATGGGAGCAAGAATGAGTGGAGGGGGTGCATGTGGGCCCCACAAGCCTGGGTGGCGCGGCCAGGGGGGTGCCCGCGCCACTAGGGCTTGTGGCCCACTGGTGTGGCCCCAAGACAGACTCTTTGTCCCAGTATTTTTCAAATATTCCAGAAAATATCATACTTGATTTTTACAGCGTTCGGAGAACTTTGATTTTCGGGGTACTTTTCTACCGGACGCAAAATCAGAAAACAGGGAAAACTAAACTAAACCTATCATTTTTCTTCTAAGCAACCGTAGGTGAAAGCTTAAACCAGAGATTTGAGACTCCTCGATTCATCCATCTCATGGTCATCGAAAGAAATCCGTCAATGGGGTTGATCAAATCCCCTCGACAAAAAATTTTCAAATCACAAAAGAGAACGGAGAATTTTTCGACTAGTCACTAGGTCACCTCAATTGGGATGTGTATCTCCCCAACAAGCAAATCATACTTCATCTTGATGCGAGGAATAGGGCATTCAAAGCTCGCAATAAGAATCGATGAAGTTTTTTCGATAGCATTGATACAATGTACTCGATATTGTTTCTTCGGAAAGTGCACCTTATGTTGATTATCGTTGACATGGGAAGTGACATTGCCTTTGTTGCAATCTATAACAGCCCCTGCAATGTTTAAAAAGGGTCTTCCGAGGATAACAGCCATGGCATCGTCCTCGGGAATATCCAAGATAACAAAGTCTGTTAAGATAGTGGTGTTAGCAACCACAACAGGCACATCCTCGCAAATGTCGATAGGGAAAGCAGTTGATTTGTCGGCCATTTGCAGAGAGATTTCAGTGGGTGTCAACTTATCCAGTTCAAGTCTACGATAAAGAGAGAGAGGCATAACACAAACACCGGCTCCAAGGTCGCATAACGCAGTTCTAACGTAGTTACCTTTAATGGAGCAAGGTATAGTGGGCACACCGGGATCACCTAGTTTCTTCGGAGTTCCACCCTTGAAAGTGTAATTAGCAAGCATGGCCGAGATCTCAAGATCAGGTATCCTCCTCTTATTAGTCACAATATCTTTCATGTACTTAGCATACGGAGACATTTTGAGCATATCTGTCAAACGCATCTGCAGAAAGACAGGTCTGATCATTTCAACGAATCGCTCAAGATCCTCATCATCCTTTTTCTTGGATGGTTTGGGACGAAAGGGCATAGGTTTCGGAACCCACAGTTCACTTTGTTTACTATGCTTCCTAGCAGCGAAGTCATTCTTATCGTATCTTCTATTCTTAGGCTGTGGGTTATCAAGATCAACACTAGGTTCAATCTCCACATCCTTTTCATTGCTAGGTTGAGCATCTTCATGAACATCACTATTGATATTATCATTAGGCTCATGTTCATCACCAGATTGTGTTTCAGCATCAGAGACAGAGATATCATTTGGACTCTCAGGGGTAGCAGCAACATGGTTGCTAGCGTGCAGGTTCCTATCATCTTTCTTCTTCTTTCTAGGATGACTAGGTGCATTAGTGCTAAATCCTTGAGAATCTTGTTCAATTCTCTTCGAACGACCCTCAGGATACAAAGGTTCCTGGGTCATTTTACCGCCTCTAGTAATGACTCTGACAGAATTGTCATTCAACTCATTGAGCAAGTCATTATGAGCTTTAAGTACTTGTTCTACCTGAGTAGTAACCATAGAAGCATGTTTACTCACAAGCTTAAGATCATTGACATTTCTGTCCACACAAGCACTTAAATGACTGAGCATATGAGCATTATTTTCCAATTGTCTGCTAACATAATCACTGAAACTCTGTTGTTTGGCAACGAAGTTATCAAATTCATCCATGCATAAGCTAGCAGGTTTATCAAAAGGAATATCACTCTCATCAAACCTACGCAGAGAATTTACTTCTACTACCTGTATTGGGTTATCGAGACCATGGATCTCTTCGATAGGTGGTAGATTTTTGACATCTTCAGATTTAATGCCTTTCTCTCGCATAGATTTCTTGGCTTCTTGCATATCTTCAGGACTGAGGAATAGAATACCTCTTTTCTTCGGAGTTGGCTTAGGAGGTGGTTCGGGAATAGTCCAAGCATTCTCATTGCACAAGATGTTATTCAGTAGAATCTCAGCTTGTTTTACGGTTCGTTCCCTAAAAACACTACCGTCACAACTATCTAAGTGGTCTTCGGAAGCATCCTTAAGTCCATTATAGAAGATATCAAGTATCTCATTATTCTCAAGAGGGTGATCAGGCAAAGCATTCAGTAGCTGGATGAGCCTCCCCCAAGCTTGTGGGAGACTCTCTTCTTCAGCTTGAGCAAAGTTGTATATCTGCTGCAAGGCAGCTTGCTTCTTATGGGCAGGGAAATATTTTTCTGAGAAGTAGTAGACCATATCCTGGGGGCTACGCACACAACTAGGAGCAAGAGAAGTGAACCAGGTCTTAGCATCATCCTTTAGCGAGAAAGGAAACATCTTGAGTATATAGTAGTGGCGGATCTTTTCCTCACTAGTGAATAGGATGGCTATATCGTGGATTTTGGTAAGATGGGCTACAACCATTTTAGACTCATAACCGTGAAAAGGATCAGATTCGACCAGAGTGATTAACTCAGGGTCGACAGAGAATTCATAATCCTTATCGGTCACAAAGATAGGCGAAGTGGCAAACTACGGGTCATATTTCATCCTAGAGTTCAGAGATTTTTCTTTCCACCTGCGCAGAAGTTTCTCAACGCCATAGCTATCCTTACATGCAAGAAAATCCTCAGCTATATCTCCCTCCATAACATAGCGCGTATCAGGCATAACAGGCAATTCAGGCATAGTAGCAGGTTCTACTTCAATAGTATCAGCAGTTTCAGAAGTATCATCACATCTAGCAGCAGCTCTAGCAATATGTGCATCAGGGAATGCACCAAGTGGCAAAGCAGTATCAGGCATAGTATCAAGCATAGCATCATCAGGCATAGTATCAAGCATAGCATCATAAGCATCATGGGCAGCAGAAGTAGCATCATCAAGCACATGCGACATATCAAGATTTCTAGCAGGAGGCGAAGTCGCAAAATTACTCAAAACTGAAGGTGAATCAAGTGCAGAGCTAGATGGCAGTTCCTTACCTCTCCTCGTAGTGGAAGGTAGGATTTTAGTTCTTGGATCTTTCGGATTCCTCATAGTGATCAGCTGACGTCAATCCCAAGTGACTCAGAGAATATAGTTGTGCCTCCCCGGCAACGGCGCCAGAAAAAGCCTTGATGTCCCACAAGCGTATGGAATCGCAGCAGTTTTTAAGGGTAGAGTATTCAACCCAAATTTATTGATTCGCTCACAAGGGGAAGCTAAAGAATATTCTCAAGTATTAGCAGTTGAGTTGTCAATTCAACCACACCTGAAAGATTAGTGTCTCCAAGAAAAGTGTCAGTAGCAAGGTAATATGATAGCAACGGTGCCAGAAAAAGCCTTGGTTGACGGGATTGTCAGTACTTCTTACCTAGCCTCGGCAATGGTGCCACCAAACTCTTGCAACAAGTAACAGCAGGGTAGCAAGGAACAGGAGCAGCAGCAACAACAATGTAACAAGTAACAGCAGTAGCAACAGTAGCACCAAAGTGACAGCAACAAGGTGGCCCAATCCCTCTTGTAGCAAGGGACAAGCCTAGGCAAAGTAACGTAGCGAGAACTAGTAGTAAAAGACTCGTAGGCAGTGGATTGGTGATGGATGAGTGTGAAGGATGTGATTCATCATGTAACAGCAATAACACGGAGAGATATGTGGCTAGCTCCCATTCATCAATCTAATGTAGGCATGTATTCCGTATGTAGTGATACGTGCTTAGGGAAAAGAACTTGCATGAGATCTATTGTCCATCCCTCCCGTGGCAGCGGGGTCCTAATGGAAACTACGGATATTAAGGTTCTCCTTTTAATAAAGAACCGGACCAACGCATTAACACGCGGTGAATACATGAACTCCTCATATTATGGTCATCTCCGGGAGTGGTTCCGGCTATTGTCACTCCCAGGTTGCCGGGTCATAACACATAGTAGGTGACTACAACTTGCAAGATAGGATCTAAAACACACATATATTGGCGACAACATAATAGGTTCAGATCTGAAATCATGGCACTCGGGCCCTAGTGACAAGCATTAACCATAGCCAAGTAGTAGCAACATCAATCTAGAACATAGTGGATACTAGGGATCGATCCCCATCAAGAACTAACTCGATTACATGATAGATCTCATCCAACTCATCACTGTCTAGCAAGCCTACGATGAGATTACTCACGAACGATGAAGAGCATCATGGAATTGTCGATGGAGAAAGGTTGATGATGACGATGGCGATGATTTGCCCTCTCCAGAGCCCGGAACGGAGTCCAGACCTGCCCTCCAGATGAAGTACAGGATGTGGCGGCGCCTCCGTATCGCAAAATGCGATGAAACCTTCTCTCTAATTTTTTTTTCCAGGGGAAACGGAACATATAGAACTGAGATTGGGGCGGTGGTGCCACGTGGGCCCCACAAGCCCTCATGGCGCGGCCATAGGGGGTGGCCGCGGCCCAGGGGCTTGTGGCCCACTGGCATGCCCCCTCACGTGGATCTTTGCGCAGGTATTTTTATTTTATTCCAGAAAAAATCTCCGTAAATTTTTAGGACGTTCCGAGAACTTTCATTTCTGCACAAAAACAACACCATGGTAATTCTGCTGAAAACAACGTCAGTCCGGGTTAGTTCCATTCAAATCATGAAAATTAGAGTCCAAAACAAGGGCAAAAGAGTTCGGAAAAGTAGATACGATGGAGACGTATGAGTCGCCCTCTTGAAAAGTCCGGCTCTTGAAGCGACGGCTGTGATAGCATTGCAAGCCTTGCTGATAGATTGCCG
The DNA here is from genome assembly GCF_904849725.1 of Hordeum vulgare subsp. vulgare. Taxonomy (NCBI): domain Eukaryota; kingdom Viridiplantae; phylum Streptophyta; class Magnoliopsida; order Poales; family Poaceae; genus Hordeum; species Hordeum vulgare. The sequence goes on from NC_058519.1 coordinate 465,953,066, forward strand.
ATCGTGATACAGCCAAGTCTCGCTCCTCCTCCAATGCATCCAACGAGTCTTGACGTGCTAACTCGTTGTCCTGTTCCACATAAGCAACGACTCATGGTGAATCGTGCCTGATATCACTTGGCAATACTGCCTCTGCCGCGTAGACCAGGAAAGAGGGAGTAAAACACGTAGAGCGATTTGGGGTGGTTCTGATGCTCCATAAAACTAAGGGCGGTTCTTCAACCCAACACCCCGAGGTACGTTCCAGTGGTACCATAAACCGGGGCTTGATTCCTCGCAATATTTCTTGATTCGCCCTCTCTGCCTGTCCATTAGACTGGGGGTGTGCGATTGCAGAAATGTCAAGATGGATATGCTCCCTTCCGCAAAACTCTTGCATTGCGCCCTTTGATAGATTAGTACCATTATCAGTAATGATACTAGGAGGATATCCGAAGCGGCAGATCAACTTTTTTAGGAATTTGACGGTCGTGTCTGCATCACAGCTACTAACCGGCTCTGCTTCAACCCACTTGGTAAACTAGTCAACCGCCACCAATAAGTGAGTCTTTTTGTTGGACGCCATTTTGAAAGGACCAACCATGTCCAGCCCCCAGACCGCAAACGGCCATGTGATTGGAATCATCCGTAATTCATGAGACGACACGTACATCTCATGCCCAAATTTTTGCAACCATCACATCGGTGAACTATATCTTAAGCATCTGCATGAGCCGTCAGCCAAAAAAACCCATGCCTAAAAGCTTTGGAAACCAGGGAGCGTGACCCGGCATGATGACCGGAGTCGGCTGCATGAATTTCGTTGAGAATCATGCATGCTTCCTCGCAAGAGACACACCTTTGAAATACTCCTGAAGTGCTTCGCTTATGCTACTCGCCGTTATGTATGACCATGGACTTGCATCGACGGATGATTTGGTGGGCCAACAACTCATCAGTGGGTAACTCGCCTCGTGTGAGATACGCCATGTAGGGAACTTCCCAATCGGGGGTAGCACGAAGAGCTGCCACAAGTTGGGACTCGGGATCTAGCACCGCCAAATCTTCCTCTGAAGGCAGCCTTACCGATGGGTTATGTAACACATTCAAAAAGACATTGGGGGAACCGGCTTACGTTGTGAACGCAGTAGCGAAAGGGCATCCGCCTCTTCATTAAGTCGCAGATCGATGTGATCCACCTGAAAACCATGAAAATGACCCGCCACGTCCGACACAGCTCGCCTGTAAGCCGCCATCAAGGGATCTCTAGAATCCCAAGTGCGAGAAACCTGCTTTGCCACTAGATCTGAGTCGCCCAAACATCTGACTCGGGTGAGATTCATCTCCTTGGTGAGTCGCAACCCGTGGAGCAGAGCTTCATATTCTGCTGCATTGTTGGTACATGGCAACATGAGTCGGAGGTCATAGTAGAATTTGTCACCTTGAGGCAAAGTCAACACCACGCCAGCCCCCAAGCCTTCCAACTACCTAGACCCGTCAAAATGGATGGTCCAGTATGTGTGATCAGGCCTGTCTTTTGGAATCTGCAACTCGGTCCAGTCGTTGATGAAATCCACTAGTGCTTGAGACTTAATGGCCGTACAAGGGGTATATCGCACATGGTGAGGTCCTAACTCGATGGCCCACTTAGCAATCCGTCCAGTCGCTTCTCGATTCTGTATAATATCACCGAGGGGGCAGAACTGACCATAGTGATGGGATGCTATTGAAAGTAGTGTTTCAGCTTCCGTCTCGCCATAAACACCCCAAAGGCGAGCTTCTGCTAATGCAGGTAGCGTTGTTTTGAGAGGGTGAGGACTTCGCTGATAAAATATACTGGTCATTGAACCGAATATTCCTTTCCTTCTTCTTTCCACTCAACGACCACTGCCACGCTCACTGCTTTAGAATTCACCGTGATGTACAAGAGCATAGGCTCCTTGTTAGTCGGAGCAGCCAAGACGGGCGGCTTAACGAGTTGTTGCTTCAGGGCTTCGAAGGCTTCGTTGGGTTCATCCGTCCAAACAAATCGATCAGTTTTCTTGAGCAACTCATAAAGGGGGATGGCTTTCTCCCCAAGGCAACTTATGAAATGACTTAGAGCCGCGATGTGACCCGCCATGTGCTGAACCTGATTGATGTTGGCTGGCTTGCCTAATGAAGTGATCGCTTTAATTTTATCCGGGTTAGCTTCACTGCCTTGCTCTGACACCAGAAAACCCAATAACTTTCCTGCGGGAACACCAAAAACACACTTGGTAGGGTTAAGTCTCATCTGGTATACGCTTAAATTGTCAAAGGTCTCCCTGAGGTCCTCCAAAAGTGATTCCTTCTTCTCAGATCTGACTACGATATCGTCAACGTAGGCGTGAACATTGCGTCCGATCTGGCCATGCAAGCAATTCTGGATGCAACGTTGATAAGTCGCCCCCGCGCTCTTGAGCCCGAATGGCATGGACACGTAATAGAAGGCTCGAAAGGTGGTTATGAAGGACGTTTTCTCCTGGTCCGCCACAGCCATCTTGATTTGGTGGTATCCTGAGTAAGAAGCCAAAAAACACAAACGCTCGCAACCCGCTGTAGAGTCAATGATTTGATCAATGCGGGGAAGGGTGAAGGGATCCTTTGGATAGGCTCTGTTGAGGTCGGTGTAGTCGATGCACATGCGGAAGGTGCCATTCTTTCTTAGCACCGGGGCCGGGTTAGCTAACCATTCAGGATGGAAAACCTCAATGATGAACCCGGCGGCCAAAAGCCGGGCGACTTCCTCTCCAATTGCCTTTCGCCTTTCTTCGTTAAACCGGCAAAGATACTACAGAACAAGCTTTACTTTGGGGTCAATATTAAGATGGTGCTCAGCGAATTCTGTCAGTACACCCGGCCTGACTGAAGGTTGCCATGCGAAGATCTCCCTATTCTCATGGATGAATTCGATGAGCGTGCTTTCCTATTTGGCATCCAGACCCGTCCCAATGGGAACTGCTTGGTTGAGTCACCCGACGTGAAGTCGATCACCTTTGTGTCATTCATGGGTTTAAACTTGAGGGGAGGCTCCAAGTCGATTGTTGGTCGCTTGAGTGGCGTCATATCTGTTGGGTCAACATTGGCTTGGTGAAACTTGAGCTCCTCAGTCGCGCTAGCCGTCCTCGCATAAGCCGCGTCTCCTTCCTTGCATTCTTGGGCTATTTTCCTGTCCCCATTGATTGTGATAGTCCCCCTAGGTCCAGGCATTTTGAGCTTGAGATAAACATAACATGGGCGAGCCATGAACCGAGCGTAAGCTGGCCTTCGAAACAATGTGTGGTAAGGGCTCTTGACTTTGACCACCTCAAACATGAGAGACTCGCTCCTGTAATTAGACTCCGTGCCAAAAGCCATGTTAAGTTTGATCCGCCCAATAGGGTATGCCGACTTGCCCGGAACAATACCATGGAAAATCGTGGAAGATGGCATCAAATCTTTCTCTGAGAAGTTCATCCTTCGAAAGGTATCGAAATATAAGATGTTTATGCTGCTCCCACCATCCATAAGGACTTTGGAAAGGGTGTATCCTCCGACTCGGGGAGCCACGACCAAAGCCAAGTCACCAAGTTTATCAACTAGGGGCAGGTGATCTTCCCTACTCCAGGTGATGGGCTGCTCAGACCAATTGAGGTACCTAGGGAGCGCCGGCTCAACCATGCTAAAAGTTCTATGTTTCACCTATTGGTCCCGTTTGCAAGCGGTGGTGGTGAACACGTGATAATGCCCACTGTTCAACTGCTTAGGATTATTCTGAGAGCCGCCATTGTCATCCTGCAACTAGGGATCTCCTTGCGGGGGTGGTTGTTGAAACACGCCCTGCGGGTTGTATCGCTCTTGATTGTGGACCTGGTACTGTCTGGCATTAGACTGTGACCTGCCCTACGGGCCCGGGTTAGGGAATCCACCGAATGGGTTTCGGTGTGACCCGGGCATGCCCAACTGTCTTGTAACCCACCTTGGTCACCTCCTTGACCTTTCTTAAGAGCCTCGTCTCGGAACTCCTGCATCATGTAGCAATCCTCCCAAGAGTGGGTAGACGGTCCTTTGACCATGGCGTGCCGTGGGCAGGGGCCTTAGAGCATGTCGTGATAGTTGTGCGGCTTCTTCCCGCTGAAGCCCCGTTTCTTCTGGCTTTGGTTCCCGTTACTGGCATTTGTATTGGGGATGAAGTCTGTGGCACCTTCTTGTTGTCTCCTCTTACTTTGCCTGGCGTGGTTGTGGTTGCCCTGCCCCTGGAACTGGGTGTGACCTTTTGATGACTCGCCTCTCCTGGCGGTGCTAACCTTGTCATCATCTTCCCCGGGATCCTTAGTGTCGTCTGACTCGACATACCTGGTCAGGGTGTCCATCAACTCGCCCATGTCCTACACTTTACGCTTGAGTAGCCCAAGCTTCAGCATCAAAGGCTCGTAATGACAATTTTTATCCAGAATTAGCACTGCCTGAGCCGCCGAGATGCCATCTGATGAATGAATGACCTCTGCAACCCGCCGCGTCCAATGACGGGCCGACTAGTGCGGCCGTTGGACGCAGTGCTGTAGGTCAACGATGGTCATCGGGCATTTGCAAGTTCCTCGGAATTTTTTTATGAAACGTTCCTTCAACTCTGCCCAAGTGTTGATGGAGTTGGGCGGTAGGTTTTTCAACCATGTGCGCGTCATGCCTTCGAGCATCATGGTAAAATACTTGGCGCAGACCGCCTCATTCACATCGAGCATATCCATTGCAAGATCGTAACTCTCGATCCATGACCCTGGCTCGAGATCTGGTGTGTAATTGGGTACCTTTCTCGGTCCTTTGAAATCCTTTGGCATACGCTCGTTGCGGAGAGCGGGCATGAGACAGGGCACCCCAATGTGCCTGTCGCCTGTATCGGTCGATGCAGGTGGGGACTGGGCCTAAGACAGATAGCCTTGACCCGCCGCAGCCGCCGTCTCCATCAGGAGGGCGGCTCGCGCAGCATCCACAAGGTCTTAGTCTCATGTGTCGTGCATCCCAGGCGGGTTGGTCTATGGCAGACGCCGTTGCTCGCTGGTCACCACAGGCAGATCATCATGGCGACTTCTGGTGTGACTTGCCTGGGGCGTGGAGTGTAGCCGGTCACGGCTGTGTGAATATTGCGCATGTTGGACCACCGTTGTTTTCAGCATCTTGATGGCGTTTCTCGCCTCCACTTCGGCCAGGAGTTTCCGTAAATTGGGAGAGACTCCAAGTGGCGGGTTGCCGCCAGCATGTTATCCACGGGATTCGACAAATGACCCCTCAGCGTCTGGAAGTGGGCGCGGGCCTTCGTTGGCTGAGGTGGTGGCGGGTTAAGCGGCGGGTGAGCCAGACCATCCCCTGGAGCGGCCTACCAAGGCCGATCGTGTCCCATCCCGAGGTTATGCGGGCTGTCAAAGAGGCATGTTGGATTTAGATCGTCCGGGAGGCGACCATGATGTCTCCTCTGGTGGATGGCATCGAAAGTACGCTGTTGTCGCTCAAGCCTCCAGCCTTCGGTGTTCAACCGTTCTATATCCGCGGTGATCTGGGCCTGCTGCGTCGCCATCCTCGCGGCTTCCACTTCCACGTCCCGCTGAGTCTTGGCCATATCCTCTCATAGCTTCGCGAGTTTAGCATTGACTGTTTCCTGATTCTCTGTTGTTACCACGATAGCCATGAGTTTGGCTGTTTCTGCCGCCAAGTCCGCCATGACCTAAGCCGGAGCTTTCGATGAGCCGCCGACCTCATTGTTGCCCGCCGGGTTTGGCTGAGGCGGTGCCGCCCCCGCCATGTAGATGGCAACTTGTCGATGGGGTCTCGCAAAGTCCTCAGAGTTTGCCTCCCACGGCAACCCTCCGAGCTGTCCCTCGTAGAGAGGGTGAATTGAATCTGTGTCCCCTATAGATGACTCATCGTCCGAGTTGACAGGGGTGATCTCATGGACAACCGGCTCGACCTGTAGGCTAGCTCCGTGCATAAAGCCGACGAAAACGTGGCGTCCCCTGTCCTGATGTGTGACGGGGTGGGCGTACCGGGCTGGCTCAACGATGTCGGTGAAGGTGTCTGGCTCAGGTACGGGCGCCCTAAACATGCCGATGAAGACGTGGATCTTGCCGAAGGGGACCTTGTAACAAGATTCGACCGAATCGGCTTCACGCCCTGATACGTCTCCAACGTATCTATACTTTTTGTTGGTTCCATGCTATTATCTTGTCAACTTTGGATGTTTTGTATGCATGAATATGCTATTTTATATCTTTTTGGGGACTAACATATTAACTCAGTGCCAAGTGCCAGTTTCTGTTTTTTCCGTGTTTTTGACCTTTTTCAGAGGAGAATATTAAACGGAGTCCAAACGGAATAAAACCTGCGAAATGATTTTTTCCATAACAGAAGATACGCAGGAAATTTAAGAACCAAGGCAAAGGACCTCGGAGGAGGTCACAAGCCCACTAGGCTCGGCCTAGGGGGGCTAGCAGGCTTGTGGGCTCCCTGTGGCTCCTCTGCCCTACTCCTTCCGCTTATAAATTCTCCAAAAATCTGAAACCATTAGAGAGAGCCACGAAAATACTTTTCTGCCACCGCAAGCTTCTGTCTCCACAAGATCCCATCTGGGGCACGTTCTGGTGCCCTATCGGAGGGGGATTCGGACACGGAGGGCTTCTTCATCAACACCATTGCCTCTCCGATGATGCATGAATAGTTCACCACAGACCTTCGCGTCCTTAGCTATTAAATAGATGGCTTCTTCTCTCTCTTGGATCTTCAATACAAAGTTCTCCATGATCCTCATGGAGATCTATCCGATGTAACTTTCTTTTGCGGTGTGTTTGTCGAGATCCAATGAATTGTGGATTTATGATCAGATTATCTACGAATATTATTTGAGTGTCCTCTGATCTATTATATGCATGATTTTATATCCTTGTAATTCTCTTCGAGTTGTGGGTTTTGATTGGCCAACTTGATCTATAATTCTTGCAATGGGAGAAGTGCTTGGTTTTGGGTTCATATTGTGTTGTGTCCTCACCTAGTGACAGAAGGGGTAGCAAGGCACGCATCGTGTTGTTGCCATCAAGGGTAAAAAGATGGGGTTTATATCTATTGCATGAATTTATCCCTCTACATCATGTCATCTTGCTTAAGGCGTTACTCCATTTGTTATGAACTCAATACACTAGATGCATGCTGGATAGCGGTCGATGTGTGGAGTAATAGTAGTAGATGTAGAAAGTATCGGTCTACTTGTCTCGGTCGTGATGCCTATATGTATGATCATTGAATTAGATATCATCATGACTTTGCGCGGTTCTATCAATTGCTCGACAGTAATTCGTTCACCTACCGTAATACATGCTTTCATGATAGAAGCCTCTAGTGAACACTATGCCCCCCGGGTCTACTTCACATCATATTTTCAGCTCTACACTTTTACTTTGTTGCACTTTCCACCTTCAGATCTCACCTTGCAATTAATCGTGAAGGGATTGACTACCCCTTTATAGTGTTGGGTGCAAGTTTGTTTGTTTTAGCGCAGGTACATTGGAGACTTGTCTTGATACTCCTACTGGATTGATACCTTGGTTCTCAAACTGAGGGAAATACTTACTACTACTGTGCTGCATCATCCTTTCCTCTTCAAGGGAAAAACTAACGCAAGCTCAAGAGGTAGCAAGAAGAGTTTTTGGCGCCGTTGCCGGGGAAGATCAAGTCAAGAATAGTCTCCTGTCAACATGCCAATTTCTGGCTCCGTTGCCGAGGAGGATCAAGTCAAGAATAGTCTCCCATCAACGTGCCAATTTCTGGCACCGTTCCCGGGGAGTATCAAGTCAAGAATAGTCTTCCTTCAACGTGTCAATTTCTGGCGCCGGGGACTATTCTAAGTGAAGCTTATCCAAGTAACTGTCGCAAACTCATCTCTTGAATTTACTTTTTTGCCTTTTGCCTCTCGTTTTCCTCTCCCCCACTTCTGAAAAACAAGAAGTTACAAAAATATTTGCCTTTTTCGTTCGCCCTTTCTATCGCTTACCTTCCGTTTGCTTATGTGGGATAGTCTACCTATCCTTATGGCTAGTCCTATCTCTTTGAACATTACTACCGAGAGCAAAGTTCTTAATTTCAAACAAAATGAGGGAGAAAACTTAAAGGATGATTGGTATAGGATTTGCAATGCTCAGAATAGATCTACTCGTAAGCAATCTACTACTGTTCTGCTTCGCAACTTTTATGTGGGTATTTCCCCTTGGAATAGGTATTTTCTTGACATAATTGTAGGAATACCGTTGATTCTTACGGTGCGTTAATAAATTTGGTAGGCTCACCCCCCACTCATGGGTAATGGAACTACATTAACTTTGGAACATGTGATGCGTAGGCTGGATATCATTGAAAATAAAGTTGCTACGATTGAACTCATTGAAAATTTGGATAGAAAGATCCACAATGAAATCACTCAGTATGGATCAAAGGTGGGAATGACTTTGAAAAATTTAAAGGAGAAGGAACCCACGGTTAACGAAAAACTAGGTCATGATTCCGCTAGAATTGGCAAACTAGAGGATGTTATAACCAACTTGGGTTCTGCTTTTGCCGCTGTTCAGAACACTCCAAATTTTGCGCACAATAAGGCTACCAAGTTTGTTTTTTCCTAAAAACAATGGTGAACCATCTAGTCAGAGAGATGAATATCTTAAAATGTTGTTTGTTCACCCTACTTATGGTTTCAGCAACAAAGACGATGCTACTTGATTCTATCGCCTTATGCCTAGCTAAGGGCGTTAAACAATAGCGCTTGTTGGGAGGCAACCCAATGAATTTATTTTTTATTTTTGCTTTCTGTTTTTTGTGTCCACACCATCATAATTCTGTTATGATTGTGTTTTTTTTGTTTCTTTTTGTGTTTGTGCCAAGCAAAACCTTTATGATTAGTTTTGGTGATGGTTGTTTGATCTAGCTGAAAAAGACAGAAACTTTGTGCTCACTAAATTATTTTTAATTCCTATCCAGAAAGAGATTTTGAGTTGATTCTTCTTGCTTCTGGTTGATATGCCAATTGCCCTAATTTTCAAAATTGTTTAGAATTTTTGAAATAACAGAAGTATACTAAGTATACAGATTTCTACAGACTGGTCTGTTTTTGACAGATTCTGTTTTTGTTGTGTTGATTGCTTATTTTGATGAAACTATGGATAGTATCGGGGGGGGGGGGGTGGGGAGTACTAGCCATGGAAAACTTAGAATACAGTAATATAACATCAATCTAAATAGAAATAAAGTTCACTACAGTACCTAAATAGTTGGTAGTTTGTTTTCTTATGCTAATGATATCATGAGTTTCTGTTTAAGTTTTGTGTTGTGAAGTTTTCAAGTTTGGGTGATGTTCTCATGGACAATGGGATAAAGAGTGGAAAGAGCTTAATCTTGGGGATGCCCAAGGCATCCCAAGCCAAATTCAAGGACACCAAAAAGCGTAAGCTTGGGGATGCCCCGGGAAGGCATCCCCATTTTTGTCTTCAATCCATCGGTAACGTTACTTGGAGCTATATTTTTATTCACCACATGATATGTGTTTTGCTTGGAGAGTTCCGTATTATAGTAGACTTTTCTTCTTGTTTTGTCAGAATCATCCTTGCTGCACACCTTTTTTAGAGAGACATGCACTCATCGTGAATTTGCTAGGATACTCAATGAACTTCACTTATATCTTTTGAGTTAGGCAATTTAGCTCGCATGTGCTTCACTTATATATTTTGAGCTAGATAATTTTGCTCTAGTGCTTCGCTTCAATCTTTTTAGAGCATGGTGGTGTCATATTTTGTAGAAATTAAATCTCTCGATATTCACTTATATATATTGGACAGTGCTCACTCTCAGTAACTTGGTAATTGGCGTGTGCTATGAAAGTAGTCCTAAAGATGATAGGCATCCAAAGAGGATATAATAAAAACTTCCATATTCAAGTGCATTGATTAGTAAGAGAAGTTTGATTCCTAACAATTAACTTTTGAGACATGGATTTGGTAATATTAGAGTTATGTTAGTAGGGTGTTGTGAATCTAGAAATACTTGTGTTGAAGTTAGTGATTCACGTAGCATGCACGTATTGTGAGCTGCTATGTTAGGAAGTCGGAGCATAATTGATTTATTGATTGTCATCCTTTGTGTGGCAGTCAGGATCGCGCGATGGTTAACACCTACCAACCCTTCCCCTAGGAGTATGCGTTTAGCACTTTGTTTTGATTACTAATTAAACTTTCGCAATAAGTATATGAGTTCTTCATGACTAATGTGAGTGCATGGTATAGATGCAGTTTCAACTTCCACCATTGCTAGCCTCTCTAGTACCGCGCAACTTTTGCCGGTGCACAAACCCACCATATACCTTCCTCAAAACAGCCACCATACTTACCTATTATGGCATTTTCATAGCCATTCCGAGATATATTGCCATGCAACTCCCACTGTTCCGTCTCATGACTTGTGCCGTCACTTTCATATTGCCTTCGCATGATCGTTAGATAGCTAGCGAGATGTTTCAACGTCATACGCTAAGCTAGATCGTCGCACATCTCGGTACACTGCAGGAGGCATTTCCTATAGAGTCATCATTGCTCTAAGTATTGAGCTGTGAGCAAATAAAAGTGTGATGATCATCATTATTAGAGCATTGTCCCATGTGAGGAAATAAAAAAGGCCAAATATGCTCACCAAAAAAATAAAATTAAAAGAGGCCAAAGAGCCCAAACAAAAAAAAGAGAAAAAGAGAGAAGGTACAATGCTACTATCTTTTTCCACACTTGTGCTTCAAAATAGCACCATGTTCTTCATGATAGAGAGTCTCTTGTTTTGACACTTCCATATACTAGTGGGAATTTTGATTATATAAACTTGGCTTGTATATTCCAATGATGGGCTTCCTCAAAATTGCCCTAGGTCTTCGTGAGCAAGCAAGTTGGGTGCACACCCACTAGTTTTCCTTTTGAGCTATCACACACTTATTGCTCTAAGTGCATCCGTTGCATGGTAATCCCTACTCATTCACATTGATATCTATTGATGGGCATCTCCATAGCCCATTAATATGCCAAGTCAATGTGACCATCTCCTCCTTTTTGCCTGACAACCTCCAACACTCTATTCCACCTATAGTCATATATCCATGGCTCACGCTCATGTATTGCGTGAAAGTTGAAAAGGTTTGAGAAAGTAAGAGTGCAAAAACAATTACTTGGCCAATACCGGGGTTGTGCATGAGTTAAATTCGTTGTGTGGGGATGATGGAGCATAGCCAGACTATATTATTTTGTAGGGGTAACTTTCTTTGGCCTTGTTATTTCAAAAGTTCATGATCACTTTGCTAGTATGCTTGAAGTATTATTGTTTTCATGTCAATAGTAAACAATTGTTTTGAATCTTACGGATCTGAACATTCATGCCACAAGAAAGAAGTTACAAAGGACAAATATGTTAAAAATTCAGTCTTTATCACTTCCCTACTCAAGGGCGAGGAGGAGTTAAGCTTGGGGATGCTTGATACGTCTCGAGCGTTTCTATAATTTTTGTTGGTTCCATGCTATTATCTTGTCAACTTTGGGTGTTTTGTATGCATGAATATGCTATTTTATATCTTTTTTGGGACTAACCTATTAACTCAGTGCCAAGTGCCAGTTTCTGTTTTTTTCGTGTTTTTACCCTTTTCAGAGGAGAATATTAAACGGAGTCCAAACAGAATAAAACCTGCGAAATGATTTTTTCCATAACAGAAGATACGCAGGAAACTAAAGAACCAAGGCAAAGGACCTCGGAGAAGGTCACAACCCCACCAGGCCCGGCCTGGGGGGCCGGGCCTAGCAGGCTTGTGGGCTCCCCGTGGCTCCTCCGCCCTACTTTTTCCGCCTATAAATTCTCCAAAAATCTGAAACCACCAGAGAGAGCCACAAAAATACTTTTCCGCCGCCACAAGCTTCTGTCTCTGCAAGATCCCATCTGGGGCACATTCTGGTGCCCTGTCGGAGGGGGGATTCATACACGGAGGGCTTCTTCATCAACACCATTGCCTCTCCGATGATGCATGAGTAGTTCACCACAGACCTTCGTGTCCATAGCTAGTAGCTAGATGGCTTCTTCTCTCTCTTGGATCTTCAATACAAAGTTCTCCATGATCCTCATGGAGATCTATCCGATGTAACTTTCTTTTGCGGTGTGTTTGTCGAGATATGATGAATTGTTGATTTATGATCAGATTATCTATGAATATTATTTGAGTCTCCTCTAATCTCCTATATGCATTATTTGGCCAACTTGATCTATAATTCTTGCAATTGGAGAAGTGCTTGGTTTTGGGTTCATACCGTGTGGTGTCCTCACCTAGTGACAGAAGGGGTAGCGTGGCACGAATCGTGTTGTTGGCATCAAGGGTAAAAAGATGGGGTTTATATCTATTCCATGAATTTATCCCTCTACATCATGTCATCTTACTTAAGGCGTTACTCCGTTTGTTATGAACTTAATACAGTAGATGCATGCTGGATAGCGGTCGATGTGTGGAGTAATAGTAGTAGATGCAGAAAGTATCGGTCTACTTATCTCGGACGTGATGCCTATATGTATGATCGTTGCCTTAGATATCATCATGACATTGCACGATTCTATCAATTGCTCGATAGTAATTCGTTCACCCACCGTAGGACTTGCTTTCATGAGAGAAACCTCTAGTGAACACTATGGCCCCCGGGTCTACTTCGCATCATATTTTCAGCTCTACACTTTTACTTTGTTGCATTTTCCACCTTCAGATCTCACCTTGCAATTAATCGTAAAGGGATTGACAACCCCTTTATAGCGTTGGGTGCAAGTTTGTTTGTTTTTGCGCAGGTACATTGGAGACTTGTCTTGATACTCCTACTGGATTGATACCTTGGTTCTCAAACTGAGGGAAATACTTACTGCTGCTATGCTGCATCACCCTTTCCTCTTAAAGGGAAAAACCAACGCAAGCTCAAGAGGTAGCAGGCCCCCACTGCGAGTTGTCGATGTAGTATTTTCAACGATGGCTTTTCGTCATGATGCCAACCGCATAGCTTCCTGACCCTGGAAGGGCTCCCTATGAGAACTCGACTCCATCGTGCGCTAGCCCCACGGTGGGCGCCAACTGTCATGGTTTTATCATGGCAGATGTCCTCGTGAAAAGACTGAGTCAAGGATCCATCGCACCTTGGTGGCGGCTCAAAGGGGGTGAGCGGAAGTGGGACTCAGATTTACCTAGGTTCGGCCCCTCGTGTAGAGGTAAAAGCCTACGTCCTGCTTTGTGTATATTGATGATGGATTCGATTACAAGGAGGGAGTAACTCGCCTGACCTAGCTCTTTTTGATTTCTAACTTGATCTATTTGTCCCAGAGACACGCCTTTATATACAAGTCAAGGCCCCAGGGTTTATAAAGTCCTCGCCACATTACAAATCGTGGCCTTCCTTATCTCTAAGTCGCCGTGTATCTCAAGCCAAGGAAGACTCCTTGGCGGCTTATCTTCTTTGTCCTTCTTGAACCGCCATCTAGCTCATGGGCCATGGCAGCCTTTTTACAAGATCTCCCAACACGCCCCAGGCCCAAACCAAGGCTTATTTGAGTCATGTATGTATGAGTCGCCACTCTCCTTACCCGGCCCATTAGGGCGGGTCATACCGCAGGTAATATCCCCAACACCAGCCCCTCTCGTGCAAGGAGGAGTGAATAAACACTCATCATGAGAATAACCCGCTTAGCATGGAAGATACTGACCGCCCTTTGTTGCTCCATAAGCTGTCCAGGCACACAAAACGGAAATTCATTTGAAATATTTGAGGTGGCACATGCAAATTTACATGGAATGACAGGGTAATACCTCATATAGGTAGGTATATGATACGTCTCAAACGTATCTATAATTTTTGATGGTTTCATGCTATTATCTTGTCATCTTTGGATGTTCTATGTACCTTTTATATCTTTTCCGGGACTAACTTATTAATTGAGTGCCAAGTGCCAGTTCCTGTTTTTTCTGTGTTTTTGGCTCTTTTCAGATCTAATTTTCGAACGGAGTCCAAACGGAATAAAATCCCCGAAATAAATTTTTCCCGAACGGAAGAAGATCAGGGGGCTTGAGGGCCAAGCCAGGAGAGCTACAGGGGGCGCACAAGCCCTGTAGCCGCCACCAGGTGGGCGGCGGCTAGCAGGCTTGTGGCCTCCCTGGCGCCCCACTGACCTAGCTCCTTCGCCTATATATTCCCTAAAATACAGAGAAAAAAATCGTGGCATCCATGAAAACACTTTTCCGCCGCCGCAAGCTTCCGTTTCCGCGAGATCTCATCTGGAGACCCTTCCCGGTGGCCTGTCGGAGGGGACTTTGGAGTTGGAGGGCTTCTACATCAACATCATCGCCCCTCCAATGACTCGTGAGTAGTTCACTTCAGACATACGGGTCCGTAGTTAGTAGCTAGATGGCTTCTTCTCTCTCTTGGATCTTCAATATAAAGTTCTCCATGATCTTCATGGAGATCTATCCGATGTAATCCTCTTTGGTGGTGTGTTTGTCGAGATCCGATGAATTGTGGATTTGTGATCAGATTATCTATGATATATATTTGAGTCTTTGCTGATTTCTTATATGCATGATTTGATATCCTTGTAAGTCTCTCCGAGTCTTGGGTTTTGTTTGGCCAACTAGATCTATGATTCTTGCAATAGGAGAAGTGCTTGGTTTTGGGTTCATACCATGTGGTGACCTTTCCCAGTGACGGTAGGGGCAGCAAGGCACACATCGTGTAGTTGCCATCAAGGGTAACAAGATGGGCTTTGTCGTAGATATGAGATTGTCCATCTACATCATGTCATCTTGCTTAAGGCGTTACTCTGTTCTTTTGGCCTTAATACACTAGATGCATGTTGGATAGCGGTCGACGTGTGGAGTAATAGTAGTAGATGCAGAAAGTATCGGTCTACTTGTTTTGGACGTGATGCCTATAGATATAATCATTACCATAGATGACGTCACGACTTTGCACGGTTCTATCAATTGCTCGACCTTAATTTGTTCAGTCACCGTCTACTTGCTTTCATGAGAGAAGCCCCTAGTGAACACTACGGCCCCCGGGTCTATTCACACCTATCGTTTCCACTTCCGCTTTTACTTTGCTTTGTTACTTTGTTGCCTTCAGTTCTCACATGGCAAACAATCTATAAGAGATTGACAACCCCTTCATAGCGTTGGGAGCAAGCTTTTTGTGTTTGTGCAGGTACTTGTGATACTCCTTCACTAGATCGATACCTTGGTTCTCAAAACTGAGGGAAATACTTACCACCGCTGCGCTACATCACCCTTTCCGCTTCGAGGGAACACCAACGCAAGGCTCCAAGGCCACGGGGAAATCCTTTGCGTATTTTCCTAGGAAGTCCCTAAAGGCATAGCCGTAGCAGAAGGATTCCTGGTGCCGTTGCTGAGGAGTATCAAGACAAGAACAGTCTCCCTTCAGCACGTGTTTCTGGTGCCGTTGGAAGGTCTTTTGTTGCAGTAGGAGTATAGTGGACTCATTTTGAATAACTTTGTATCAAGGATTTTGATGCACAAGCAGTATTCCCGCTTAGTAGAGGCGAAGGCTAGCAAATAGGTTGGGAAACGACCAGCTAGAGAGCAAAGACGGTCATGAACATGATTTATGAATAATCATCATTGCATACTAGCATGAGTAGGATATAAACACCATGAACATAAATATCATGGAGGCTATGTTGGTTTTGATTCAACTACATGCATAAACATGTGCCAAGTCAAGCCACTCGAACATTCTGAGGTGGATACCATATCTTGATACTACATGAGAACCATTTTAATGCATGTTGACATCCAAGATAAATCATTATCCACTCCTAGCAACTTAAGCATGGCATGAATAACTATAATCTCAGATTGTTATTGCAAACATTTTTGGTCATAATATACTGAATCATGGATACTGGTCTAAACATATTTATAAAAACAAAAACAAGTTGAGTTCTTACCCGATTCTCTTTGCCACAGTCACTTCATCAAATATCGTCATTATTGCCTTTCACTTGCACAACCGAACGATATGAAAATAATAATAGAGCTAGAGTGCCATGGACTAAGATCGAATTTGCAACATTTCATTCAAAAGGAGAAGTCAAAGTAATATGGGCTCTTTATTAGATCCATAACAATGCATATGAGAGCCACTCAATATTTTCATCGTGATCTTCCCCTTGGGTATGACTCAAAGACGGGAAAACAAATTCAGAGGAACACACAAAAATATTTTTGGAGTTTTTAGTTTTTCAAAAAGAAAGTAAATTAAAGAAGGGAAAACTAAAACAAAAAAAACTATTTACACGGGAAGGCTCCCAACAAGTAAAATAAGAAAAGAGAAATGTTTTTGGGTTTTCTGCAAGTTTTTCAAATAGACAAGAAGAAGGCAAGAAAATAAACCTAACATGGATAATACAGTGCAGGAGTGTGAACAACGACAACTAGAATGTGTAAGCATGAATGTAAGGTTGGTGGAAACACGTACTCCCCCAAGCTTAGGCTTTTAGCCTAGTTTGGTAATCACCACTTGTAATTGCCTGGGTAATAGTTAGTGTGGTATCTCATGGAAGCCCTTGCTGCAGCCTCTGCGGTCTGACGGGCAACCTCCACTACCGCGTTGGATTCCTCCGCCTCCCTCTCACAGACATAATATCTTCATTTTCCCTAATATCAAAGAAGGAAGGTGCACGCAAACAGAACACACACAATAGATTTCTTATTAGACATTAGTTTGTAATTATAATCAGTAGTGGTGGCCTTTATGAACTTGTGGCATTTCATGGCCTCAAAAACTAGGTACTGAGTAGGAATAATAGGATCACTAGATCGCAATGACACACCAGAGTTCTGAGCTAAACGGGAATCATAAATCTCGCCATAAAAATTGCCACTCTCAGAATTGTGTTGCAATCTGCGTGCTACGATTCCTCCAAGGTTATAGCATTTAATTCCAGTTAACGCAATATGCGTGAGACTCAAGTTTGTAGCACATCAGGTACTACAATCTTGCTTCCCCACTATGCATTTTCCATTAAAGTGTGCTAGGTAACGAATTCAAGGAAAATGTATACTATCTATTCTACCTTGAGTTACCCCCCTATCTTCGCCAAAGCAAAGACTAGTTAAAAATGCCTCATCTTCAGATTTTCGCGGTTCATCTAGCGAACCCCAACGTGGAATTCTACATGCATCATAGAAATCATCTAGAGACATAGTGAAGGCATTTTCGTAGAGGCTAAAGGGGCTCTGAATTCTCAAGGATAAAATTTAAAGTCCCTTAGTGGAAGTTTCTGTAAGCTGATAGTGTCGCGTGCACTTATCTGAGATGAAGGGTGCGAGCTCAGCATTATGAATGTATTTCATAAATTCGTCCTTAATGCCTGCACCCAACATGAAGTAATCAATTGGCCAAAGGAACGATTTGTTGCAGGCTTCTCGCGCCGAACTTTCACTTGGCTCAGCATAAGACTATCGTATCGGAGTCTCACTCGTTGATGCCTCCGAGGACTTCCTCCTTGAAGAACTCCTCTTGAACCAGCTCATTATTCCTACATATAAATTTCTGAATATTTTTGGGTAAAAAACTAAAGTTAACAAAACTTCACAAGAATGATAGCCACTACTCATAGGAGTGCCTAGAGCCCAAAACAAGCATTCAAACTACTTGGAAATTAAAGAATTCAACATGCAAGCTCATCTAGAGCAACACCTAGGGTAGCTAATAACTTCTAAGATAAACCACATAAGGAAAAACTAATTGGAGGAGTGGGGGATTTACATACCAAGGAGCAATTCCCCAAAAGAGTTTCGGAAACAAAGTTTCGAGCAAAGAGATTGAAATCCACAGGTTTCACAGCAAGAACACGAGAGAGAGAGAGCTACGTGGATTTTTTTATGGAGGTGAGTGACGAAGTGAGGTGAAGAAATAAGTGAGTGGACCCTGAGAGGCCCACTAGACACCACTCTGTGCTAGGGCGACTGGCGCTCCCTGGTGTATCGTGGCCACCTCGGACACCCTCATGCAGTGTTTTTAGTGCCAGATATTCTCAAATATTCAGAAAAAATCGTGCGGAAATTTCAGGTGATTTGGAGAAATTTTATTTTTGGGTACTTTTAATTGCGTAGAAAAATGAAACACAAGAAAATCTGGACTTTTTATTAAATAAAAATAGCAGCAAAATTAAAATGGATACAAAGACTTGTGCCTACTGAATTCATCGACCTCATGCCTCTTGAAAATGATTCATTAACAAGGTTGATCAAGTCTTATTAACAACCACTTTCAGTTAGCATGATCCCTAAGAATTTTCGTAAAAAAATAAGTAACCTCAATGGGGATTTGCATATCCCCAAAAAGAAGTATCTCATATTTATTTTTGGTAGTAGGTAGAGGTAGTTGAAACCTTTCATTTGTGGTAGTGGGAGATTTTTCAATAACATTAACACCATTCACTTGAAATTGTTTCCTCAGAAAATGCACACTATATTCTTTACCATTGAAATGAAAAGTGACCTTTCTTTTGTTGCAATCAATAACAACCCCTACGGTATTCAGGAAAGGTCTGCCAAGGATAATTGACATGTTGTTATCCTCGAGTATATCCAGTATAACAAAGTCTGTCAGGATAGTAACATTTGCAACAACAAAAATGTGTACATCCTCACAAATACCGATAGTTATGGCAGTTGATATGTTAGCCAGTTGCAATGCAATTTCAGTAGGTGTGAGTTTATTCAAGTCAAGTCTTTTGTACAAAGAGAAATGCATAACACTAACACCAACTCCTAGATCACATAAAGCAGTTTTTACATAGTTATTCTTTATGGAACATGGTATAGTTGGTATTCCGAGATCTCCTAGTTTTTTAGGTACTTCATCCTTAAAGGCATAATTAGCAAGGATGGTAGAGATTTCAGCTTCTGGTATTTTTCTTTTCTTAGTGATGATGTTTGTCATCTACTTAGCATAAGGGGCCATCTTTAAAAGATCAGTCAAACGAGTACGCACAAAGACTAGCCTAAGCATTTTAGCAATGCATTCAAATTATTCATCATCTTTTTTCTTAGCTGGTTTTGGTGGATAAGGCATGGGTTTTAACCCATGGCTCTCTTTCTTTGCCATGTAGTCAAGCAACAAAATCTATTTTATCATAATGTTTGTTCTTAGGTTGTGGGTTATCAAGATCAACATCAGGTTCTATCTCAACATCATTATCTAGTTTTTTATCATTGTCAGGTTAAGAATCTACATGAGCTCCATCATTATCATTTTCATTATCACTAGGTGAATGCTCACTACGAGATTGAGTTTCAGCATCAGAAATAGAGATATAACTAGCACTATCAGAAGGTTTCTCTAATTCAGGTTCACTAGAAGTATGCAAGGTCCTATCATTTTTATTTTTATTTTTCTTCGTCAAACGACTAGGTGCATCAATACTAATTATTTGTGGACCGTGTTCAGTTCTTTTACGATGACCTTCTCGATAAAGTGGATCTTGAGTCATTGTTCCTCCTCTAGTCATTACTCTAACAGCATGATCATTCATATTATTAGTCATTTGATGAAGTAACTCACTTTGAGATTTAGCAACTTGTTTTAGTTGGGTTTGAACCATAGAAGCATGTTCTCCTACACCTCTTACATGATTGGTGACTCTAAATAACAAGTCACTTAAGCGAGCAATCATATCAGAGTTTTGTTTCAATTGTTTCATGACATGGGAGTTGAAATGATCTTGCTTTATAATATAATTATCAAACTCATATAAGCATTGACTAGGATGTTTATTGCAAGGAATGTCAACTTCATCAAAATGTACAAGAGAATTTACCATCACCACCAGTGGTGGTGTTTTGATACCATGGATTACTTTTATAGGTGGTAAATTCTTAACTTCTTCAGCTTTAATGCCCTTCTCCTTCATACATTTATCTACCTCTTGCATAGTTTTAGGACTAAGGAATAAGATACCCCTATTATTTGGAGTGGGTTGAGGTGGTGGTTCAAGAAGTTCCATTCATCATAATTCTTCAATATATTAGTCAATAACTCCTCAGTTTGTTTGACAGTTTGTTCCCTGAAAACACAACCAACACAAGTACCTAGGTGGTCCCTAGAAGCATCGGTTTGTCCATTATAGAATATATCAAGTATCTCATTTTACTTCAGAGGGTGATCAGGAAAAGCATTAAGTAATTGGAGAAGACTCCCCCAAGCTCTTGGGAAACTCTCTTCTTCAATTTTCACAAAGTTAAATATTTCCTGTAAGGCGGCTTGTTTCTTATGAGCAAGAAAATATTTTTCAAAGAAGTAATAAATCATATCATGGGGACTACGGACACAATGAGGAGCAAGAGTATTGTGCTTGAATTTTCACATAAATTTAATCATTTTCAAGAATTTCCTGAATATTTCAAATACCATAAATGACTTACTGCATTAGCACTACATCGGCGTGACATCGGCAGGTCACCTAACCGTTGTAGGTTAAACCGGACGAGTGGGTCCCACTGGCTAATCTCTCAGTTACTTAAATAGAATTAATTAGGTTAATTAATTGTGTTTATATTAATTAAGTGGCTATCAAGGGCTGATCCCACATGTTAGTGACCAATTAGTTTAACTCTGATTAAATTATTTAATTAGTTCATTAACTAAGTAACCCAAGGGGTTGGGCCCACGTGTCTCTAACCGTGGGGAGTTCAAAACCCGGTCAAAAGGGTCAACCCTACCGGCAGTTAGCCGTCGACAAGGCAAAGATATGGCGGAGTGCCTCAGTATTTCTCCCGGTGAGAAAAATAGCGGCGGAGGGCATCTAGGCAAGCATCAAGTGGAACAAGCTAGCGAGGCTGGGGTGGCCTGAATTATTGTTGGTGATGACCTTGGCAGACGGTGGAGCTCGGATGAGCTCAAGTCCGAGGCCACAGAGCACTAGGGAGTATCTAGGAGCTTCCACGGCTCCATAGGGACCTCATGAGCATGACTATGTGCTTAGATGCGAGCATAGCTCGCCCAAGTGGCATCATCAACATGATCGACGACGGGAAGCTCTCGGGCTCGGTTGTATCTCCGTCTATGCTATGGAATCGAGCGCGGGAGAGAGGGGATCGAAGCAGGGGCTCATGATGGTCACGGAAAGCATCTCAGTGGGCTTGGGGACGACTTGGTGCGGTCAGACAGCGACACCAATCTCCGGTGACTACAGGAAGAAGACGGAAACTTGCAGCTGTTGCCGAGCTCGTGACGAGGTGTGGCTCGACGGAGAGGACCAGCAGCTCGAGGCGAAGCTCGTGGGTACGTTGGAGGGGTGATGGGAGCATGGTGCCACACAAAATGCGGTGGCTGGCTCGCGACGGCTTTGGCCATGGCGGGGAGAAGGAATCACACGCGAGAGGCGGCGAATGAGCGGGCGAGCTCGATCCAGAAGGCAGCAGATACTTGTGATCTGTGTTGGGTTTTCCGTTAAGAGGAACGGGAAATTGCAGCACAATACGGGTAAGTATTACCCTCAGTTATGAAACCAAGGTTTATCGAACCAATAGGAATATCAATCCATAACCGTCTTCACCGGTTGCACACACAAGAGCAAACAACTTGCACCCAACGCGGGCAACAGGGTTGTCAATCCCCTTGATCTCATTATTTGCAAGCAAGTGAAGTGCATAGATAATAGAAGATAAGTGTAAATTGGAAAATAAAATAAAAGACAAATAATGGCAGCAATGTATTGTCATGTTTGTAATTATATAAGTGAATAGACCCGGGGGCATAGTTTTCCGTAGCGGCATCTCTCATAAAAAAGCATACGATGGGTAAACAAATTACTATTTGGCAATTGACAGAAAAGCGGATAGTTATGCGATGTTCATGATAATGATCATGTGTATATAGGCATCACGTCCAAAACAAATAGGTTCACTCCTTCCTGCACCTATTAGTATCACTCCACTTCAAGAGCGCTTCTATGCTTTCCTCTCCACGTATTAAGTTCATGACAAACAAAGTAATGCATGGATAACGATGGCAAATGAAGACAAAGTAAACTCAATCAATAGGAATAAACCCTATGGTTTTATCCTTAATGGAAACATCACAAAGACGTATCTTGTCCCCTTCTATCATTGGGATATAGAAACCTGTTAGATTGAACCCACTACAACGCACCTCTCTCACTTCGGAAAGATCACTCTACTTGGCCAAAGCAAATCAGTAGACCCGAGAGAATTACGAAGATATAACGATCATGCAAATAAGAATCATAATAATTTCAGAGAAGACTCAGAAACTTTTCATGAATAATCTGAACATAAACCCACAATTCATTGAATCCCAACAACCGCACCGCACGAAAGAATGGATCAATGTGAAGATGTGATGATCATTGTATTTAAGATAAAGAGAGAGAGATAGGATAGCCATCTAGGTTCTAACTACGGATCTATAGGTCTGTGGTGAACTACTCACACATCATCATGAGGGCGACAAGGTTGATGAAGAGGCCCTCCATGATCGATCCCCCTTCAGTATGGTGCTGATAACCCACAAGTATATGGGATCACGATAGTTTTCGAGGGCAGAGTATTCAACCCAAATTTATATATTCCACACAAGGGGAGCCAAAGAATATTTGCACGTATTAGCATCTGAGTTGTCAATTCAACCACACTTGGAGATTTAGTATCTGCAGCACAGTGATCTGTAGCGCAGTAATATGATAGTTTTGATAGCAGTGGAAACAGTAGCAGTAGTAACGGTAATAGTGATAGAAGTTTTGTAGCAAGTGTCACGACAATAGCAACAATAGTAACTTAGGAAGCACAATATATGGAAACTCCTAGCCACTGGATCGGTGATATTTCTAGATAATATTCATCATATAACAGTGACAACATAGGGCGACCTAGAACTAGCTCCCATTCAGCGATATAATGTAGGCATGTATTCCGTAAATAGTCATACGTGCTTATGGAAAAGAACTTGCATGACATTTTTTGTCCTACCTTCCCATGGCAGTGGGATCCATAAGGAAACTAATGGATATTAAGGCCTCCTTTTAATAAAGAACCGAAAGAAAGCATTAACACATAGTGCATACATGAACTCCTCATACTACAGTAATCATCGGAAAGAATCCCAATCATTGTCACTTTGGGGTATGCAGATCCTAACACGTAGTGGGTGCATATAACTTGCAAGATAGTATGAGGAACATAGATACATTGGTGAAAACATAAATGGTTTAGATCTGAAATCATGGCACTCGGGCCCTTGTGATAAGCATTAAGCATAGAAAAGTCATAGCAACATCTATCTCCGAACATAGTAGATACTAGGGATCAAGCCCTAACAAAACTATCTTGATTACATGATGAATCTCATCCAGCTCTTCATCGACCAGCAAGCCTATAAAGAGATTACTCACTCCCGATGGAGAGCATCATGGAATTGGCGATGGAGGAGGGTTGGTGATGATGAAGACCGAAGATTCCCCTTTTCGGAGCCCCAAATGGACTCCAGATTAGGCCTCCCAATGAAGAACAGGAGGTGGCGGTGGCTTTGTATCATGAAAAGCGATGAAAATTCCTCTCTGATTTTTTCTCCAAAAATAGGATTTTATAGCACTGGAATTAGGTTTAGCGGAGCCACATGGGCCCCACTAGAAACCAGGCCACGCTAGGGCAGCCTGGCGCGTCCTAATCTCTAGTAGGCGCCCGTGGGCTCCCCTCTGGTGGGTCTTTGTTTCAGTATTTTTCATTTATTCCAGAAAAAATCTCCAAAAAGATTCATTCCATTCTGGGAACTTCTATTTCTGCACAAAAACAACACCATGGTAGTTCTTGTGAAAACAACGTTAGTCCAGGTTAGTTTCATTCAAATCATGCAAATTAGAGTAAAAAACAAGATCAAGAGCGTTAGGAAAAGTAGATACGATGGAGACGTATCTGGTGACGGAACGGAGCTCCGGATGGGTACACGATGGAACAGAGACTTGCGGTGGCGGAAAAAGCGTTCCATGACTGCATCTAGGGTTTTTGGAATATATGTTAATTTATAGGCGAGAGAAAGGGTCAGGAGACCAACCAGGGAGGCACAAGCCATCTGGGCGCGGCCACCCCCTGGTCGCATCCTTTTGGCTTGTGCCTCCCTCGTGGTACCTCCGGTCTTATCCTGAAGCTTCCAGGTCTTTTTTTGTGCCGAAAAATCATAAAAAAGTTTCGTGGCAATTGGACTTGTTTGGTTCTAAACCTGAAAACTAAAAAACACGCAGAAAACATCAACTCACACTAAGCTTTTGGTCAATATGTTAGTTCTCAAAATGTATCCTAGAT
The DNA here is from genome assembly GCF_904849725.1 of Hordeum vulgare subsp. vulgare. Classification (NCBI taxonomy): domain Eukaryota; kingdom Viridiplantae; phylum Streptophyta; class Magnoliopsida; order Poales; family Poaceae; genus Hordeum; species Hordeum vulgare. The sequence continues at coordinate 465,977,460 of NC_058519.1, forward strand.
TGATAGTATAATTGCAAGGAATAATAAACAATTATAGATACTTTGGAGATGTATCAAACATCCCCAAGCTTAATTCATGCTCGTCCTCGAGTAGGTAAATGATAAAATTAGATTTTTTGATGTGACATGCTACCCAATATGATATGTTTTGCATGTATGCTCATTACGAAACGATGAATTAACAAACATTAACATAGTAATACTTATAAGCACAATCAAAAAATCATCAATCTTTCAAAGTATACATTTCACAAAGAATTTTTATCCCCATTCATCTTATTATATCAACAAAGCATGGCTCCATGTTCACCACACTAATCCAAATGTCAAGAACAACATGGTCCAAGTCAGGTAATTGGATCATACTTTTTCAATATGCATCAAATTTTTATTCTTCATGCAATACATGAGCGTGAACCTTGGACATAACATACGGGTGGAATAGAATAAGATGGTAGATATCAAAGGAGTGAAAGGTGGAGAAGATAGTCTCACATCAGCTAGGCGTACTTACAAGCTATGGATACATCCATCGAAAGATGTCAATGCAAGGAGTAGTGATTGCCATGCAAATGATGCACTAGAGCTATAAGTGTATGAAATCTCAACTCAAGCCAAGTGGGGTGTGCATCCAACTTGCTTGCTTATGAAGACCTCGGGCATTTCAGAAGGCCCGTCATAGGAATATACAAGACAAGTCTATAATAATGGAAAAGTGGTTCCCAGTAGCATATGAAAATGACATAGCATGAGAATCACTATATGAAGAATAAGGTGCCACTTTGAGGCACAAGTGTGGTAAAGGATAGTAGCAAATTCACTTCTCTTTTTTTCTCTCATTTTCATATATGGTGGGTTCATTTGGCCTCTCCATTTTATTTCCTCATTGGGACAATGCTCTAATAATGATTATCATCACACTTTTATTTACTTACAACTCACGATGAGAACCCGATATGAAGAATTATGAAACGATATGACTCAATATGAATGCCTCTAGCAGTGTAGGATGATGTGCAATGATCTAGCGTGGCATGTAAAAATATGATGAGCGGTGCCTTTGCCACAAATACTATGTCAATTCTATATGATCATGCAAAGCAATATTATGATGAACGAACTAGTTATATGATGTGATGATGAAATTTGCATCACAATATATCTCAGAATGGATATGGAAATGCCATAAGAGGTAGGTATGGTGTGTGTTTGAGGAAGATATAAGGAGTCTTATGTGTGATAGAGCATATCATGTCATGAGGTTTGGATGCGCCGGCGAAGTTTGGGCCGATCCTCCGGCTGTGAATGGGCAAGGCACGGTACCGAAGAGGCCAGCAAAATATGAGGAGGTGAGATTGCGTATGTCCATGGTTTCACATTAGTCATGATGAACTCATATACTTATTCCAAAGTTTTATTAATTTATCACAAATCAAAGTACTACTCACATGCCCCGAGGGAGGAGGTTGGGAGGAGTTAACCATCACGCGCCCTTGACCCGAAACAACACTAGGATTTTAACGAGGAATAGAAATACTCACACATCCTCACCATGTCTTTTAAATTTTTAGACAAACAAGAAGTTAACACCTCGTAGTACCAAAACTTCTACAAATAAACAATGATGTACTCACACATTTTTTCATATGACGATATCAATATCATTAACCCACAATTTCTCTTTTATGTGCTACATGATGGTTTTGATTATCACTCATTGAATACCCTTTTTTGTACTACTTCTCATGACCCACGTAAATTACCATCATTATTTATTAACTCTCAAAAAAATATAAGTGGAGAACAATAATGCAATCGTTTCTGTAACATATATACGCCACCGTGCTGAAAAATGATGTAAGTGAAGTACTTGAGCAACTACTAAGCTCAAGAGATATAAGTGAAGCACATAGAGTATTCTAAAAAAATATGATGAAGGTGTGTATCTATCAAATAGATGTGTCCAGAAAACTATGATTGTGGCAAACTAAAAATAAAAGAAACCAAAAGAAAACGATGCTCCAAGTAAAACTCATATCATGTGACGAATAAAAATATAGCTCCCAAGGGACATACTAATGGATTAAGACGGAAGAGTGGATGCCTTCTGAGGATCCCCAAGTTTAGACGCTTGAGTCTTCCTACCATATTACCTCGGGGTGCCTTGTACATCACCAAGATTAGTCTCTTGCCACTCCTTATTCCTTTGTCTATCATGATAACACCCAAAACTTGAAATATTCAATCACATAAAACTCAACAAAACTTTGCGAGATACGTTAGTATAATAAACATATAAAATACTTTAGGTACTGTTCTAGATTTATTTTTATTTTATTATTTCATAAGGTAGTGTATTCTAAATTATCCATGGCTTATAGCCCCTTACAATACATAGAATCATCAAAACAAGCGAACTATGCAAGCAAAAACAGAATATGTCTAAAATAGAACAAGCTGTAAAGATCTAGTTGAGTACCATACTTTTGTAAGTCCAAACATTCTAACAAATGAGGACTACCCGAGGGATTTTTATATCAATATTTTGTAAAATATTCAGCTTAAAAAGACATTCCGGTAAAATCACGGAAATTCTGGACTCGACGTCAAAGTTTTTTGCTTTTGCACCGTATCAATTCTAATTATCATGCAAATCATCCCTAAAGGATTTACTTGGCACAAACACTAATTACAAAATTAAAACACAATAATTATAGTATAAATAATCATGTTATCACAAACAAATAGAAAATAAAAACGAAAATATTGATAACTATTGGGTTGCCTCCGAGAAGCGCTATTGTTTTATGCCCCTAGCTAGGCATATTACATAGTTTCAAGTATTGCCATCTTTGACATTCCTCCCATAGGTAGGTATCATGATTGATCCATAAGGTGGTATAATTCCCTTTCTATGGAATTGTTCCATTCCTTTCTTTAATGGGAATTGGAACCTTAAGTTTCCCTCTTTCATGTCAATATTTGCACCTATAGTTCGTAAGAAGGGTCTTCCAACTATTATTGGACAAGTAGGATCGCAATAAATATCAAGAACAATGAAATCTACAGGCACATGATTCTTATTTTCAATAATGAGAACATCATTAATTCTACCTAAAGGTTTCTTAGTGGTAGAATCCAGAAGATGCAAGTTTAGGGAACACTCTTGAATGATAGTCAGACCAAGCACATCACAAAGAGATTAAGGTATAGTTGAAACACTAGCTCCAAGGTCACACAAAGCATTACATTCATATTTATTTATCTTTATTTTGATAGTAGGTTCCCACTCGTCATGCATTTTTCTAGGAATAGAGGTTTCTAACACAAGCTTTTAATCATTGCATTTTACCATAGCTTGCACTATATGTTGAGTAAAAGCTTTGTTTTGTTCATAAGCATTGGGTGAGCTAATAATGGATTGCAACGAGTAAATATATTCTACTAAATAGGAATTATCATAATTAAAGTTCTTGTAATCCAAGATAGTCGGTGCTTCACTAGTTAAAATTTTGACCTCTCCAAACCAACTTTTTTAGTTTTAGCATTAGAATCATCATCCTCCAAGAAAATGGAATGCTCTCCAAATAAACTTGACTCATCTCGAGTCCCTTTATTGTTTATATTCAGATATGTGAACAAAGATTAAGTAGGAGAAGTAACAACCATTTTAAGATCTTCATCATGATTTCGGTAAAAATCGGGTGAGAGATCCTTTTCTAAGAATTCCCACTTAACTTTTTACTTAGCGGTCCTGTCCATACTTTCATTCATAGATATTTTGATAGATTTGATAGCCTCATTAAAATCATTCTTAGGAGCCAAAGCTTTACTTTTAATAGTTTCTACATCAAGAGCAATTATATACATGTTTTTAGCCAACGTATCAATCACATGAAATTTTTCTTCTACCATAGTATTGATTTTTTTTAGAATAAATGAATTATTGAAATGTGTTTTCAAGATCAGATGGTATCCATAGTTGTTAGAGGAATTACTGGGATATGGCCTAGCATTGAAATGTCCTTGGTACTTGTGATCTGCGTTGGGTTTTCTGTGAAGAGGAACGGGTTATCATAACACAATGTGGGTAAGTATTCGCCTCAGTTATGAAACCAAGGTTTATTAGAACCAATAGGAATATCAACCACAACTGTCTTCAGCGGCTTGACACGAAAGAACAAACAACTTGCACCCAACGCGGGAAGAGGGTTGTCAATCCTCTTGTCTTGTTATTTGCAAGAAATTGACGTGTGTAGATAATTGTAGATAGAAAGATAAAATAAAAACAAGTAAATGGCAGCAAGGTAATGAATGTTTCATCAATATGTTATGAACAGACCCGGGGGCCTTAGCTTTTCCTAATGGCATCTCTCATGAAAAATAGCATAAAGTGGATAAACAAATTACTGTTGGACAATTGACAGAAAAGTGGATAGTTATGCGATATTCATTACAATGATCATGTGTATATAGGCATCATGCCCATAAACAAATAGGTCGACTCCTGCCTGCACCTATTACTATTACTCCACTCATCGACCGCTATCCAGCATGCATCTAGAGTATTTAGTAAAACACAGTAATGCATGGAGAATGATAACAAGATGTAGAAAAAGTAAAGTCAAGCAATATTAATAAACCCCATCATTTTTTCCTTAGTAGCAGCAGCAGAAGGACGCATCTTGTCCCCTTCCATCACTGGGATATAGAAATTCGCCAGGTTGAACCTACCACAACACACCTCTCTCACCGAAGAAATATCGATCTAGTTGGCCAAACTATTTCAATAGATTGGAGACAATTACGAAGCCATCATAATCATGCACATAAGAATCATATAAGTATTCACAGGAGGCTCAAATATTTATCATGAATAATCTGACGATAAACCCACAATTGATGAAATCCAAACAAACGCACCACACAAAAGGAATTACATCATATGGATCAAAGCGAAGATGCGATGATCATTGTATTGAAAACCAAAGAGAGAGAGAGAGATTTCCATGTAGGTACTGACTATGGACCCGTAGGTCTATGGTGAACAACTCACACATCATCATGAGGGCAGCAAGGTTGATGAAGAGGCTGTCTGTGATCGATCCCCCCTCCGGCATGGTGCCGGAACGGAGTTCCATATGGCCTCCCATCGGAACAGAGACCTGTGGCGACGTAAAGAGTGTTTCAGGACTCCCTGTGATGTTTTCAGGGTAGATGAAAATTTATAAGCCAAAGAATGGAGTCGGGAAGGCCACGAGAAAGGCACTAGTTATAAGGGCATCCACCCCAAGCGCCCCATAGGCTTGTGGTCCCCTCGTGAGGCCTCTAGCCTTCTTCGGATGCTCGTTGCTCTTCTTTTGGTCCAGAAAAAATCACCCAAAAGTTTTAGGGCAATTGGACTTCTATTCTTATGGAAAACCTGAAAAGTAAAAAACACGCAAAAAACAACAACTCGCATTAGGCACTCGGCCAATATGTTAGTGCTCAAACATAATATAAATTGGTAAACAAATACCCCAAAGGTATTCTAGAATGATAATATATCAACATGGAACAGTAAAAAAATATACATACGTTAGAGACGTATCAAGCATCCCCAAGCATAATTCCTGCTTGTCCTCGAATAGGTAAATGCTAAACAAAGAATTGTTGACGTGACATGCTATGTATGATGTAACCTTATGCAGGTATGCTCACTGAGAATCGATGAAATAACAAATATTAACACAACAATACTTATAGTTATAAGCAGCAAATCATTAATTTTTCAAAGTATACGATCCTCAAAGATTCTTTTACCCCCCATCCATCTTTATTATATTAGCAGGGCATGGATCCATGTTAAGCACATTAATACAAATGTCAAGCTCCACTGTGTCCAAGTCAGCAAAGTGGATCCTACTTTTTCAATATGCATCACCTTTTTATTCTTCACGCAATACATGAGCGTGAACCATTGGACCTAGCATAAAGGTGGAATCGAATATGGTGGTAGGTTTCAAAGGGGTAAAAGTGGAGAATATAGTCTCACATCAACTAGGCGTGCCAACAAGCTATGGAGATGCTCGTCGATAGGTTGATGCGAGGAGAAGTAATTGCCATGCAAATGATGAACAAGAGTTATACGTGTATGAAAGATCCGTTGAAGCTAAGTGGGGTGTGCATGCAACTTGCTTGCTCATGAAGACCTTGGGCATTTGAGGAAGCCCGTCATTGGAATATAAAAGCCAAGTTTATGGAAAAATAGTTCCCACTAGCATACGAATGATATAACATGAGACTCTCTATATGAAGAACAAGGTGCCACTTTGAGGCACAAGCGTGGTAAAGGGTAGTAGAAAAGTCACTTATCTCTTTTGCTCTCATTCATCTTTTATATGGTGGGCTCATTTGGCCTCCCTCATTTTTATTTCGTCACTAGGACAATGCTCTAGTAATGATGATCATCACACTTTTATTAACTTCTCTGAATGAATGCCTATGGCAGTGTACCAGGATGTCCAAAGATCTAGCGTGGCATGTATAAAAATATGATGAATGGTGGCTTTGCCACAAATACTATGTTAGCTATATGTGATCATGCAAAGCATTTTGATAATGAACGAACTAGTCATGTGAAGTGATAATGGCATTTGCGTGGCAATATATCTCGGAATGACAATTCAAATGCCATGATAGTTAGGTATAGTGGCTGTTGTGAGTAGGATATAAAAATTTTGTTCTGCAACAGAGCGTGTCATGTCACGGGGTTTGGATGCACCTGTGAAAGTTGCACCGTTCCTCAAGGTGAGAACGGGCGATGCACGGTACCAAAGAGGCTAGCAAATATGAGGAGGTGAGATTGTGTATGTCCATCGTGTCACATTAGTCCTGAAGAACTCATATACTTATTACAAAGTTCTTTAGTTTTATCACAAATGGAAGTACTACTCACATGCCCCAGGGAAGAGGGTTGCTAGTAATTAACCATCGCGCGACTCTGACTCAAAACAACACTAGGATTTCAACTTGAAATAGAAATGCTCACACATCATCACCATGCCTTTTAATTTTTTAGATGAATAATAAGTTTAACATCTCTTAATTTCAACACCTATCGGAATTAATAATTATGCACTCAAACATTTTTGTATCACCACATCAATATCATTAACAGAATTTCTTTATATGTGCCACATGATGGTTTTTATTATCACTCATTGAATACTCATTATTTTTTATCTAGTCTTATGACCCATGAAAATTACCATCACTATGTGTACATCTCTAAAACAAATATAAGTGAAGAACAATAGAATAATATTTCTATAAAATCTACATACCACCATGCTCAAAAACATATAAGTGAAGTACTAGAGCAACTTCTAGGCTCAAAAGATATAAGTGAAGCATATAGAGTATTCTAACAAATTGTGATGATGTGGTATCTCTATCAAATACGTGTGTCCAGCAAAAAAATATTGTGGTAAACTGAAAGTAAAAGCAAACAAAAGCAAATGACGCTCCAAGCAAAACTCATATCATGTGACGAATAAAAATATAGCTCCAAGTAACATACTGATGGATTGAGACGAAAAGAGAGGATGCCTTCAGGGCATCCCCAAGCTTAGACGCTTGAGTCTTCCTAGAATATTACCTTGGGATGCCTTGGGAATCCACAAGATTAGGCTTTTGCTTCTCCTCAATCCTTTTTCCATCGGGACAATGCCCAAAACTTGAAAACTTCTATCGCACAAAACTCAACAAAACTTCATGAGATTTGTTAGTATAAGGAACATAACAAATACTTTTAGGTGTTGTTACTATTTTACTCTTATTTTATTTTGGCATAGGGTACTGTATCTTAACTCCTCCATGCCTTATACCCCCCGATGCAATCCATAGCATCATCAAAACAAGAAAACTACGTATGCAAACATAGAATGGGAGAGAAACAGAATAGTATGTAGTAATATGTAATGAACCTATACTTCTGTAGCTCCAAAAAATTTAAAAAATTTGGACGACGTGAGGAATTTATATAGAAATCTTTGTAAAATATTCAACTTGAAAATATGTTATAGTAAAATCATAGAAATTCTTCAGTGGAGGTCAAAGTTTCTGTTTTGCATCGTATCAATTCTACTCATCATGCAAATCATACCAAAGCCATTACTTGGCACAAACACTAATTAAAACCTAAAAACACAATCATTATAGAGGAAATAATAATGTTATCACAAACTAACAGAAATAAATGATAACTATTGGGTTGACTCCCAACAAGCTCTTTCTTCATAGACACTAAGATAGGATTGAAATTCTAATGATGCTCACATAAAACATAAGAATTGAATCACAAAGAGAGCATCATAAAACACGTGACAAGAAAATTTATGTCTAACATACTTCCTATGCATAGGCATTTTATAAGCAATTAATTTATCAATACAAGTAGTGTCTAGCATAAGAAAGTAGGAAGAATGAAGCATTAACAATTTGAATATCAAGAGAGGTAACTAGTAACATGAAAATTTCTATAACCATATTTGCCTCTCTCATAATGATTACACGTAGAATAATATTCAAATTCAACAATATAGCAATCATTCTTTTCATTCAAGGAACTGTCATGAATCACTTTATAAATTTCACAATTTTTAGATTCATGATTTTCGAGCAAGACCTCATAAAGATAATCTAGTGCACTCTCACTAGCAATTGTTTCTACATAAACGAGTATTTTGAAAAGATTAGCTAGTGGATAAGGATACATTTATCTTTATTTTTGCATTTTACTTTCCATTTTGGTGTGACGAAGATAAAGATAGCATAGCTAGGCAAGTAAACTAGTTAGCGGAGATGCAATCTAGTCACAAGCAAAACAAGCAAAGATAAATATTTACGTATTTTTATTTTTTTAGACAAACTAAATATACCAGCAAATAAAGAGGAGCAAGTGAATGAAATTTTGTATGGAGTTACTTGGTAGTTGGTGATTATATTCCCCGGCAACGACACCAAAAATCCTTCCTAATACTTGTGATCTGCGTTGTGTCTTCTATGAAGAGGAACGGGTTATCGCAGCACAATGTGGGTAAGTATTTCCCTCATTTATGAAACCAAGGTTTATCGAACCAATAGGAATATCAACCACAGCCGTCTTTAGCGGTTGCACACATAAGAACAAATAACTTGCACCCAACACGGGCAAGAGGGTTGTCAATCCTCTTGTCTTGTTATTTGCAAGCAAGTGAGGCGTGTAGATAATTGTGGATAGCAAGATAAAATCAAAACATGCCAATTGCAGCAAGTTAATGAAGGTATTGTCAATATGTTGTGAATAGACCCAGGTCCATTTCCTTCCCTAATGGCATCTCCCATGAAAAATAACTTATAGTGGGTAAACAAATTACTGTTGGGCAATTGACAGAAAAGCGGATAGTTATGCGATATTCACGACAATGATCATGTGTATATAGGCATCACGTCCATAAACAAATAGGCCGACTCCTGCCTGCACCTATTACTATTACTCCACTCATCGACCACTATCCAGCATGCATCTAGAGTATTAAGTAAAATAGAGTAATGCATGTAGAACGATGACATTATGTAGACAAAGTAAACTCAAGCACTATGGATAAACCCATTGTTTTATCCTTAGTAGCAGCAACACAAACAGCCCATCTTGTCCCCTTCTTTCTGTGGCATATAGAAATTCACCAGGTTGAACCTACCACAATGCACTTCTCTCACCGAAGAAATATCAATCTAGTTTGGAGAGAATTATGAAGCTATCATAATCATGCACATAAGAATCATATAAGTATTCAGAGGAGACTCAAATATTTATCATGAATAATCTAAACATAAACTCACAATTCATCGGATCCCAAGAGACGCACCGCACAAAAGGAATTATACCATATGGTCAAAGCAAAGATGCGATGGGCATTGTATTGAAGATCAAAGAGAGAGATATTGCCATCTAGGTACTAACTATGGACCCGTAGGTCTATGGTGAACCACTCGCACATTATCGTGAGGGAAGCAAGGTTGATGAAGAGGCCCTCCGTGATTGATCCCCCTCTGGCAGGGTGCCGGAACAAAGCTCCAGATAATCTCTGTTGGGAACAGAAACTTGGGGAAGCGTAAAAAGTGTTTCGGGACTCCCCCTGGTGTTTTTAGGGAAGATGAGAACTTATAAGCAAAAGAACATAGTTGGGAGGGCCATGAGGGAGGCACAAGCTATCAAGGCACCCCAGGCCGTGCCTTGTTGGCTTGTGGGACCCTCGTGAGGCCTCCAACCTTCTTTGATGCTCGTTGGTCTTCTTTTGGTCTAGAAAAAACACCAAAAAGTTTTTGGGCAATTGGACTTCGTTTGGTATGGAAAAACCTGATAAGTGAAAAACACGTAGAAAACACCAACTCACACTCGGCACTGGGTCAATAGGTTACTTCTCAAAAATAATATAAATTGGTAAATAAATACCTGAAAATTATTCTAGAATGATAATATATCAGCATGGAACAATCAAAAATTATAGATACGTTGGAGAAGTATCATTCCCCTATATGCATTGTTGTTGAAATTATTTCGCGAGATAAAGTTCGCATCGGTAGCATCATTATTTACCTCAGTAAAAATTGACAAGGGCATATAATTAGAATCAACATGAGCATTTTTATTAGCAACCAAATTCATAAGAGCATCAACTTTTTCATTCAAAGTATTGATTTCCTCAACAGAATTTACCTTCTTACCGGTTGGAGCGCTTTCGATATGCCATTGAGCATGATGTTGTCAAGAAGTTTCATGGGCTCTCCTAAGGTAACATCCATAAAGGTACCACTAGTAGCAGAATCTAGAATATTTCTCGACACAAAGTATAGCCCAGCATAGACATTTTGGATAATCGTCCACAAGCTTATACCATGAGTAGGGCTATTTCTAATCATCAATTTCGTTCTCTCCCAACTTGTCCAACATGCTCTTGATCATGTTATTTAGAATTCATTATTTCATTTCTAAGGGAGATGATCTTAGCAGGAGGAAAATACTTGGCAATAAAGGATATTTACACTTATCCCATGTTCCAATACTATTATGTGATAAAGATGCAAACCAAGCCTTAGCTTTATCTCTTAGTGAAAAAGGAAATAATTTTAGTTTCACAATATTTTTTTATTTTTGTTTTTTGTGAGTCAAACTAAATATAACAACAAATAAAAAGAAGAAAAAGTGAATGATAATTTGTGTGAAGTTACTTGATAGTTGGTGATGATATTCCCCGGCACCGGCGCTAGAAATCCTTCCTCATACGTGTGATCTGTGTTAGGTTTTTCGTGAAGAGGAACGGGTAATTACAGCACAATACGGGTAAGTATTTCCCTCGATCATGAAACCAAGGTTTACGGAACCAATTGGAATATCAATCCACAACCGTCATCATCGGCTGCAACAAAAGAGCAAACAACTTGCACGCAGCGCGGGCAAGAGGGTTGTGAATCCCCCTGATCTCGTTATTTGCAAGCAAGTGAAGTGTGTAGGTAATAGTAGATAATTTTAAATTACAAAATAAAACAAAATAAAAATAATGGAATCAAGGTATTGTCGCATTTTTAATTATATAAATGAATAGACCCAAGAGCCATAGTTTTCCCTAGCGGCATCTCTCATGAAAATAAGCATGCGATGGGTAGACAAATTACACTTGGAAAATTGACAAAAAAGCAGATAGTTACGCGATGTTCACGGCAATGATCGTGTGTATATAGGCATCACATCCAAAACAAATAGGCCGACCCTTGCCTGCACCAATTACTATTAGTCCACTTTAAGATCGCTTCCATGCTTGCCTCTCTACGTATTAAGTTCATGGCAAACAGAGTAATGCATGGATAACGATGACATGATGTAGACAAAGTAAACTCAATCAATATGAAAAACCCCATAGTTCTATCCTTAGTGGCAAGAACACAAAGACGTATCTTGTCCCCTTATGTCACTTGGATATAATCCTTGTGTACCTAAATAATTGTAGTTGGGGAGAACTAGACTAGTTCTCCACAACTACAAATATTTAGGAACAGAGGGAGTAGAAACTTGTGAGATTGAACCCGCCATGACGCACCTCCCTCACTGAAGAAAGATCTATCTACTTGGCCAAAGCAAATCAATAGATCAGAGGTAATTACAAAGCTATAATGATCATGTAAATAAGAATCATAATAATTTCAGAGAAGACTCAAATACTTTTCATGAATAGTATGAGCATAAACCCACAATTCATCGGATCCCAACAAATGCACCGCACAAAAGAATTACATCAGATCGATCAAAGAGAAAATGTGATGATCATTGTAGTGAAGATCAAAAGAGAGAGAGAGATACACATCTAGGTACTAACTACGGACCCATAGGTCTGTGGTGAACTACTCACACATCATAATGAGGGCACCAAGGTTGGTGAACTACTCACACATCTAGGTACTAACTACGGACCCATAGGTCCGTGGTAGATCCCCCCTCCGTAAGGGTGGTGGAACGGAGCTCCAAATGTGCACAAGGTGGAACAAAGACTTTCGGTGGCGGGGAAAGTGTTTCGGGACTTCCCCTAGGGTTTTTGGAATATATGTGAATTTAGAGGCGAGAGAACGGGGTCAGCAGGGCAACCACAGACGGACAAGCCATCCTGGCGCGGCCACCACCCTGGTCGCGCCTTGTTGGCTTGTGCCTCCCTCGTGCTGCCTCTACTATTCTCCCTAAGCTTCCAGGTCTTCTTTTGGTCCATAAAAAATCATAAAAGATTTTCGTGTCAACTGGACTTCATTTGGTACTAAACCTGAACAGTAAAAAACACGCAGAAAACAATAACTCGCACTTGACACTGGGTCAATAGGTTAGTGATGAAAATAATATAAATTGGTAAATAATTACCCAAAAAGTATCCTAGAATGATAATATAATATCATGGAACAATCAAAAGTTATAGATATGTTGGAGACGTATCAGCAGCGGACAGCTCATCCACGTCGTCGTGCTTGCTCGAGGGAGCGAGGGAGACAGGAGGCGTTGCGCACGCGCGGCGAGTGTCGTGCCCTCTCTCACCACTGCTACTAGTAGAGGTGGAAGACGACTCACACACGTTAGTAGTGTTGGGCCGGCAAGTGGGCCTCAGGTAAGCCTCTCCTCATTTTTTTTTCTTTTTTCCTTTTCTAATTTTTGCTTGGTGTTTAATTTTGTTTGGGCAAAATCATAAAGCCAAAAACCCTAATATTTATTCCGGGGTTTAGGTAATATTTCTAAGCACCACAATACGTTCAGCACTTTTGGTGCAACTAAATCATTTATAGTTATTTAATTGTCATTTTCAGCAACATTTCTGGTTTATTCAAAATGCCAAAAGGATTGATTAAAAGTGCATCACCTCTCGTATGTTGTTTCTAACATTTATCACATATGGTAGATATTTTTGAAGGCCATTTTGGGTTCATTGAGATCTTAGCTATTAGAATTTGGTTTAAACAATGAGGTCGCGGGGTTTGTTAATCCCCATTTCAAGTTTAATAAAAAATAAACATGATGCAACATTCATGCTAGCACAAAGCAAGGGGTAAACTAGGGATGTGACAAAAGGCATTTGACTGGATAGAGACGACAAGGAGGGCTATTTCTATAAGGGCATCAGATGGAAGAGTGGCACTTTTGAGAACTGTTTTTAGGGCTAAAGTTGAGACTAGACGCAAATTAAAAAAATAGTTGGAAATGTCCCACGTGTGTACAAATAACAATTGTATTAGGTGTTTGTTGAGAGAACTGTATTAGGTGTGTTGCGTAAACAAGAGATTGATTGTATCTTATTGTAGGGTTGCTCGAGAGGATGATACAATCATACTACACCTTCTGCGGACTGACAAATTTTCTTGGGTCATCGACATGAGAAAAATTTAGAGTAAGAAATGGTATGTGAATTTTCCGACAAGATGCCATTTTCCTTTTTTTTTGTTTTTTCTTCATTTATCTCATTGTTTCTTCAAAGGGAACATTTGTTTTACATGATTCTCAAATCGCAGGCATATGAAAAGTAAAGAATTGGGATATCATGCCCATTTTTTTCTCGAATACACATGAGTATGTATTAAATAATATAAGGCTCACATTGCGTCCACCTTGAGGTGTTACCAAGACAAATACAAACACCTCCAACATTTCCGCCTCTAGTCTCTCGTGACTACTCTCTCCTAACCCTCCTAGATATATCACAAAATAAAAACTCAAGCTATCCCAAGGTAGATTATCTTGCAGCCAAAGATGGCCCTCCCACTTAATCCACTTGATAACATGACGAAGTGATAGTGCAACCCAATCAAAGACTATAGTATTCATGTGCATTTAGATCTCTCACATTGCAAGAAAGAATATGGTATGCACGTCTTTTTGTGACCCTCGACTTGCTCTTGTCATACCATATAGCCAAGTTTCCCACTTTGGTTTTCCCACAACACCGTAGATTCGTTTCCATCATTGCAAACAAATGGTTCAGAAGAATAGGGTTTATGTTTTCCTCTTGTTGATCACAAAACAAGCACACATCTTAATGATGTGGCAAACCTCTCCGCACCAATATATATGAGGACACAACCTATTCCTTAGGACAAGCCACACAAAGCAACCAGATTGCAGCAAGGCACGCTACTTCCACGTTAGATCCGCAGTGGGTATCACTTCGTGGCACACTAATTTAGCAACATATGCCTACCTAACCAAAAACGATCCATCCTTTCGTCGCAACTATTGGAAAGAATCGCTTCTCTTTGGATCAAGATGCATATTATCCAACCTTAGTCAAAGCAACACATATTTGTAAAGCATACCCACATCAAGGTTATGTCCACTCTAATACGTAGAGGATCTCTAGCTGATCCCTTATAATTTATAGGAGTATATGACCTCTTATCCTTTAGAGAAGTATATTTGCTCCTCTAAAATATTTTGGTTTCTAATTGAACCCCTAAACTTAACTCCCTAATACCAAGATTTAGTTCATACATTTCATCAAACGCTCACTATGCACCTCCATGCCGAGCATTAACGATGGTGACCACACCGTCGTGTCGGGACGAACGTATGTGGTCTGCTTCCCGGTGTCCATGCTAACGAGCACTCAGTTCCAGCGTTTCTAGAGCCAGGATCCATAGCACACATGAATGTGGCCTCTTTTTCGAGCCGTGAGAGCTAATGTAAGATAGGAGGGCGTTGACAGCGCTTGCCGCCACCACATGTTCTTGGCTGGCCTGGTCGTACCAGATGCCATTGTTGTCGTCGCGCACCACAACATTCTCATGATCGTCTCTTAGCGGACCAAGGCCACAAATACATCGGTGGCAATGGCTCGAGAATGTCGGTGAGGCGTCACAAGGATGTCTGATTTTAGGGCTCCCTTAGTCCAGGTGGTCAGGAGGAAGGACAAGGAGGAGGATATCATCTTCTCCTCCTGAGGCACGTCGACGAGCTCCCACTTCAGCAGTGATGCAAGGAGGTAGTCGAGTGTCATCTTAGCGAGCTTGAGTGTTTGGTGTGGCACTAAAAAGGCACCTGATTCGAGCTTAATGTGTGGTGAGTTAGCGAGCGCATGGTGATGGGCACGTGTGATGGTGAGCGACGATCTAGCAAAAGATGCTTGGGTGGGTGTAGGTACGAGCGGTGGGGTAGGATGGTGACGGGTCCGACATGAGGTCCAGGCCGATTGGGATGGTGCACTCAATGAAAAAGGCCTACAAGCATGACCATCGAAGCTCCATGGCTACCGCGCCCTTGATCTTCGTGTCACCCTAGCGACCAAGCAATAATAACGTGTGCGGTGTGGCACGACAAGTCCACTCCGGACGCTATGTTCCCTCCCTTCCCATCGCCTCTTCCGAGCGAACAAAACTTTTACACCAGCGAGGTGCGACAGAGTATATTTAGGGTTTGAGTGGCGGCTGGTGTAAAAACGATTCTTCTCCAAAGCTTTTGAGAGATCGGTTAAGTGCAATTTAAAGTAAAAACGGAAATTTAACACCTTTAGTAGATTATAAGATACCAACTGAAGATGGTCTTGATCTCCTAATGCTACTTCAGTGAGTTAGAGTCCTTAAGAAGTACTCCCTTCATTTGTATTTAGGCGGATGCTAGGCTTTAGCCGGCTAATCTCAGGGCAAGATCAGCCGCCTGGCCAGCCGTTGATTTGCGTCAACAGAATTTGATTAGGGTCGCTTGATTCCCTGGTAGGACCAAATTACCATTTCCATCCCACGTGCCCCGTGTCTCGTAGCAGCCTATCCAACCACCAACCAACATCCTTACTGCCCCGGCGTCACACGTAATAGCCTTTCCAGCCACCAACCAGCATCCCTACTACCCCATCGTCACACGTAATTCCATGGAGAAGCGATGATGCTCCATTGCTCTGATCGTCATACCCGGGCGATGCTCCAACGGCCCAAGAAGCTATACTGCAGAACCGGCATTGCTCCGCTGGAGCACTAATCATGCCCCCGACAATGCTCCAAGAAGCTCCACTATAAAACTGATGATGTCTCGGTGGCCTGGCGATGCTCTGACGACCTCGGAAGCTTCACGACAGCACCGATGATGTTTTGGCGGTCTGACCAGGCTCCAACGATCCTTTGACGACCCAAGAAGCCTCACTACATCATCCATGATGTTTCGACAACCCCACTTCAGCACATGTGATGATCTCGCGACCCAAGAAGCTCCCTTGCAGCACTGATGATGTTTCGGTGACCCGATGATGCTACGGTGACCCGAGAAGCTCCACTACATCGTCGATGATGTTTCGATGGCCTAACGATGTTCCCGCGACCCAAGAATCTCCCTTGTAGCACGATGATGTTTCGGTGGACCGGCGATGCTCCGACGACCCAAGAAGCTCCTTTGTAGAACTGGTGATGTTTTGGCACCCCAACGATGCGCCTACGACCCTAGGAGCTCCACTTCAGCACCGATGATGTTTCGGCGTCCCGATGATGCTCCAGCGACCCCGAGAATCTCCACTGTAATACCGGTGATGTTTTGACGGCCCGACGATGCTCCGACGACCCGAGAATATGAAAGCACATATGCACCCTTGGTGATTTTGATAATTCATGACAACATACAATGTATCTTGGACTAACACTTTTACCTAGATATTTCAGGAAAATTCCATGGAGAGCTATGGTTTAAGGTCTGTGTGGAGATGTCGTGGATGCAAGAAAGGAACAATGTTGAATCAATCTTCAAGCTAGAAGACTCTTCATTTTTTATTTTTGAGAAATCACTTTTGAGTCCATAGGAAAGCCAATATTAAAAGGGGGTGAGATAGTAAAATGAACTGATTGCTCAAATGCTCAAAGTTAGCCACCAAAACACTCAGTCATTTTTCCCACATATCCACTCTGTCAAGATCCACATACACAAATTTGGTGTCACCAACATTTCCATATATGACCCACCGAGTTTGACCTCAGATAGGAACTCTAGCCATTCCCACAAAATCGGTGCAACCGAAACTAAGTTGGTGCAACCGAGTTCAGTGTGACCAACACTCTATTGCCAAGATACACAAAATCAGAATTTCCGAGTTTGAGTATCGATACCATTGAGTTTGGCCATATGACCGTTAGTCACCTTTTCGGTGCCATCAAGTTTGGTACATCGGTCTCACCGAGATTCAAAGGTTCGCACTTTTAGTGCTAATCGGTACCACCGAGTTTTCCACTTTGGTGTCATCGAGTTTTCCTTTTTGTGTGTAACGGATGGATTTTGGCTGCTGGCTATATATACCCCTTCACCCACCTCTCATTCGTGGGAGAAGCACTCGGAACACACACTTCATTCCCAGATCCATTTTCTGACAGAGAACCACCTACTCATGTGTTGAGACCAAGATATTCCAATCCTATCATTTGAAACTTGATCTCTAGCCTCCCCAAACTGCTTTCCACCAAATCAACCTCTCCTACCCATGCATATTCTATGAGAGAGTGATTTGTGTTGAGGAGACTATCTTTAGAAGCACAAGAGCAAGGAGTTCATTGATCTACCACATCTATTACCTTTTGGAGGGCGGTGCCTCCTAGATTAGTTTGGTGTCGCTTGGGAGCCTCCTACTTCGTGTTGTGGAGTTGAACCAAGATGTTTGTAAGGGCAAGGAGATCGCCTACTTCGTGAAGATCTACCGTGAGTAAGGCTAGTACTCCATGGACAGAAGCCGTGGTGGAACATGCAAGGCCGCTTCTTTGTGGACCCTCCGTGGGTGGAGCCCTTCGTGGAGTCCCGCAGTCGTGACCCTCTGTGGGTTGAAGTCTCCAAAAACATGGATGTACGATAGCGCTACCTATCGGGACCATGCCAAAAATCGTTGTGTCAACCTCATGCGTTTGATCTTCCTAACCTCTACTCCTTTACATGTGCAAAGTCTTTACTTTTCTGTTGCCATATATGTTGACTAGCATGTGTAGCATGCACTAGACTTGTTAGAACTGCTAAAGTTTTGTCCTCCTAGAATTTGGGTTAGGCTATGATTTTTTTTCTTAATAAGTAGTCTATTCACCCCCTCTGGCACGCCTTCTATCGATCCCTCAATTGGTATCAGAGCAAGGTCTCCAAAACCTTGGTTTAACCGCCATTGGAGGAAGATGAATGTGATTAGTTCCCAGTGTTATATTTGATGAGTTCCATTTGCGCAAGTATGTTGAATATCCCTATGCGCCTCCCATTGATCCCATACATCCTTCTCATGATGATGAAGTTCATATGCTTGGTAACCTTAACACTGTCAATCTAATCATTAGAGGTTTACCAAGTAATGTGCTTAATCAGTTGCAAAACTTTGAGTGTGCTCATACCTTGTGGAAAGACTTAGAGAGAAGATATCCAAATTATCCCTTGAAAAATCTTGATATCATTGTCCCCAAATGCATTGCTTTGTACAAAATGAAGCCAACCGATCCTAACTTCGATAAATGCCTATTTCAGCTTCATGACCTTACACGAGCTAAAGGAAATGTCATTACTATTAACAGTATCATTGTTGAAGCCATTCGAATGCATAAACATGAACATTGTCATAGTGAAATTTCTGATTAAATTCTTGTTTCTTATGATGAGGGAACTTCATCCGATGATGACAATGTGGAGCATGGCTACTACAATGAAGATGAAGAGTTTGACATCGAGTATGAGAAGACCATGAGGAACCTTAGTCTTATGGCTAACCTTAAAGACTACATGGCCGGTGGTAAGGAGTGGGTTCTCGACAGTGGATCCACCGATCACATGACTCGAGATAAAGACATGTTTCATGATATTACACCAAACCGTGGACCTCCGAAGTATGTGACTTTTGGATAGAACTCCAAGGGTAAGGTACTTGGTCTTCGTAAGGTGGACGTATCTCATGACAGTTCCATTTAGAATGTCGTGCTTGTTGGATCCCTTGGCTACAATCTTCTTTCTATATTTAGAATAGCAGACTTTGGTTTCGATGTGCTATTTATGAAAGTTGAATGCCGAGTGTTTCGTACCGACAATCATTACATCGGCTTTACTCATTTCCGTAGAGGTGACCTATGCATTGTTGATTTCTCTAAGATATCCAAACCCCGTACATATCTTATCGCAAAATATTCTAAAGGTTGGTTATGGCATAGAAGGCTTGGACAAGTTGTTATGCGTAATCTTGACAAACTTATCAAGGGTGATCATATTCTTGGTGTTCAAGATGTTATCTTTGACAAAAATATACTTTGTATTGCTTGTCAAGCAGGAAAGCAAGTTGGTGGAAGTCATACCGTGAAGAACATTATGACCACAAGAAGACCCCTCGAGCTGCTTCACATGGATCTCTTTGGTCCCAATGTTTACAAGAGCCTTGGTGGAAATTCTTATAGTTTAGTCATTGTTGATGATTTTTCCAGATTTGCGTGGGTGTTCTTTCTCTATGATAAGTCGCAGGTACAAATGATCTTCAACAACTTTGCTCGGAAAGCTCAAAACGGTTTCAAGTGAAGATCAATAAGGTTTGGGGCAACAACAGAACGGAGTTCAAGAACACTAATGTCGATACTTTTCTTGATGAAGAAGGTATCTTACCTGAGTTCTGGCCGACATACACACCACAACAAAATGGAGTTGTTGAGAGGAAGAAGTGGATGCTCATAGAGATGGCAAGAACGATGCTTGATGAATACAAGACTCCAAGACACTTTTGGGCACAAGCCGTGGAAACAGCTTTCCATGCCATAAACCAAATCTACCTGCACAAGCTTCTCTATAAAATGTCATACGAGCTCCTCACTGGTAACAAACCCCAAGTCGGATACTTTTGGGAATTCGGCTCTAAGTGCTATATTCTGCATAAGCATCGTCGGTCTAAATTTGCACCTAAATCTTATGAAGGTTCCCTTCTTGGTTATGGATCAAACTCTCATGATTACCATGTCTACAACAACTTCACTCGAGAAGTTGAAGAGACGGTAGATGTGAAGTTTGATGAGACTAATGGTTCGCAAGTCAAACAATTGCCAATTGATGTAGGATACAAGGAACCTTCTGAAGCTATCAAAGACTTGTCTATTGGCAAGAATCATCCCATGGAGGGGAAGGAAAGCACTTCATCAACTCAAGCGGAAGCTCCCACTTCGTGTCAAGGCGAACCTCAAAATGACATGGAAGCATCCACAAGCGGTACACGACATGATGAAGAAGAGGAAGAAGGACAACATGATGATCCACCTCAACCTTCCTCACTACCACACCAAGGAGATGATCATGTCAATGACAACACTCAATATGATGAAGATTATGAAGAAGAAGCTGCTCCATCCAACAAGAAGAAGCTTTCACGAATTAGAGCAAGAGTGGACAGGGATCATCCGTTGAAACAAATCTACGGTGACATAAAAAATAGGAGAATCACTCGCTCTAAATCTTGTTTAGCTAATTTTGTGAGCATTATTCTTTCATCTCTAGTATTAAACCCTTGAAGGTAGAAAAAGCACTTCAAGATCCGGATTGGGTGAATGCTATGCACGAAGAGCTACACAACTTCGAGAGGAACCAAGTATGGACACTTGTTGAAAAACCTAAAGGCCAGAAGAATATCATTGGTACAAGCAGTTTTCAGAACAAGCAAGATGAATACGGACAATTTGTACGCAACAAAGCACGTCTCGTAGCCCAAGGATACACGCGAGTCGAAGGTATGGACTATGGTGAGACTTATGCTCCTGTTACTAGACTTGAAGCTATTTGTATTATTCTAGCTTATGCCAATCACCATGATATAACTCTTTACCAAATGGATATCAAAAGTGCCTTTCTCAATGGAGAAATCGAAGAGGAAGTTTATGTTAAACAAGCTCCTGGTTTTGTGGACCCTAAGAAACCTAATCATGTTTACAAACTTCGTAAAGTTTTATATGGTCTTAAACAAACACCTAGAGCTTGGTACAAATGCCTAACGAATTTTATCATTGAAAAGGGTTTTGAGATTTCTAAAATTGATGCAACCTTATTCACTAAAAGATTCATGGAGAACTATTTGTTTGCAAAATATATGTGGATGCTATTATCTTTGGTTCCACTAACCCACATTTTAGTGAAAAGTTTGGAAAGCTGATGTCTGAGAAGTATGAAATGTCTATGATGAATGAACTGAAGTTCTTCCTTGGATTGCAAATCAAACAATCGAGAGAAGGTACAATTATCTCTCAAACCAAGTACACCAAGGACTTAATCAAAAAGTTCAACATGCAAGAATGCAAAGGTATGAGAACCCCCATGCCTACTAGTGGACATCTTGACCTCACTAAGGAAGATAAACCCGTTGATCAAAAGGTTTATCGATCAATGATTGGTTCATTGTTATATCTATGTGCCTCCCATCCTGACATCATGTTGAGTGTTTGCATGTGTGCCCACTATCAAGTAGCACCTAAAGAGTGTCATCTACTGGGTCTGAAAAAGATAGTGAGATATCTTATACATACACCAAACTTTGGCATATGGTATCCCAAGGGATCTTCTTTTAATCTTGTTGGCTATTCCGACTCGGACTATGTTGGAGGCAAGGTTGATAAAAAATCCACCTCGGGTACATGTCAATTTCTTGGAAGATCTCTTGTCGCTTGGACATCCAAGAAACAAGACTCATTATCCTTATCCACTGCCAAAGCCGAATACATTGTTGTTGGATCATGATGTGCCCAATTACTATTGATGACTCAAACGCTTAAGGATTATGGTATTCATGTTAGAAAAGTTCCATTGTTGTGTGACAATGAAAGTGCTATTAAGATTGCCTATAATCATGTGCAACATTCTAGAACAAAACACATCCAAGTGCGACATCATTTCATTCGTGATCATGTTGCTTAAGGAGATATCGATCTCAAGCATGTTCGTACTGACCAACAACTAGCTGGTATCTTTACCAAACTACTTGATGAGAAAGTTTTCTGTCATTTGAGAAGTGAGTTGAACATCATTGATGCTTCAAACTTGAGCTAGACTCACTCGGAAGCATGCAAGGGCATGAGCTTGACTGACTATTCCTTGATGCCATTGATTTGATTATCTTATATGTTGGAAACTATGCTCCCATGTATTGCATCTAACTTTTTGTAGGTACTTGGAAGAAATACACACCACAAGATTGCCATCAACCCCAAGAAAAAGCAATCTTGACATGGCCAAGTATCAACAACCCCTCTTTGAGGATGAAGGAAGAAGATAACAAATAATATCCTTGACAACCAGTTTTTTTTTACCGGCTATTGTAGGGAAAACCCCCCACAGCCTTTTTCTTTCTTTTATTCCCATATATAAGAGTAGTATGTACAAGAAGAAATTAGAATGTACAAATGGGATGAGGAGCTAAGGCTACAAACCTCAAGGAGGCAAAAAGGAAACCCATTTAAGGAGATCATCCCTGAAACTAGCCTTAATCCTATGAGCTAACAGGGAAATGTCATGGATGAAACGAGATCTCCATTTTCTGAACTTTGGCTGCTCCTGGTTAAAGACCTTGGCATTTCTGACAGTCCAGATGTTCCAACATGCAGTGAAGACCACCTTAGCAAAAAGGGGGTTATGGAAGTCTCGTTTAGTAGCTACAGTAGCACTCCACACAGATGGACCGTGCCATGTGATCTGCAGGTAATTCCACACCCTCATACTGAAAAGACAGTTCAAGAATATGTGATATCTATCTTCCTTGACTCTAGCATGGCATAGAACACAGAGATTGGAGTCGGAAACATTCCAGTGACGTCGTTCAAGCATGTCTTGAGTGTTAAGCCTGTCCATGATGAGCATCCAGGCAAACATCTTAATCTTCATGGTACAACAGCTTTTCCAGATCCAGTTGGGTAAAGGGTTTGGTGTAATACTGTTGTGAATGTGAGTATAGTATCTCTTGGCTGTGTAGGCCTTAGCATCTTATCCCCATACCCATCTGTCAAAGGCCTGATGATCAATATCCAGGCCTTGAAGCAAAGATTGAACTGAAAGCAGCTCCTAGTAAGCTTGAGCAGACAGTGGCAAGTGGAACATAGAGAGCATGTTGTCATCATAAAACGCTTTAAAGACCTCTTGAGCTATGCAGAAAGGATGAGCCACAAAAGAAAAAAGTCTTTGGAATCTAGCAGCCAGGGGCCTAGTGGAGTTTCCAATCAACCAGGAGTCACACCAAAACATGAAGGAGTCACCCTTGTTAGGCTGAACATATGTAACTGATCTGAATTTGTCAAGCCGTTTACAGATATCCTTCCACCAAAAAGAACCACAAAGGGGAGTTCCCTGAGGCGCTGTGTCATGATAGTAAGTGTTCCAGATTAAGTGAACCCATGGGATATCAGCATGATTTAGAAATTGATCAACATGCCTGAGCAGCAGTGCTTCATTCTGGATTGCTAGATTCATAATACCTAACCCCCCTTTATATTTAGGTCTGCACACTAGTTGCCAGGCAGCAAGAGAGGGTGCATGATCTTGCCCATTTTTCCTCCATAGACATTGCCTTTGAATTCTTTCAAGCTGCTTCAGTACGCCTGGTGGGATGTCCAGACTGCATAGAAAGAAGATAGGCACAGAAGACAGTGTTGAGTTTAAATACCGTAACCTTCCCCCCTGAGCCAGAAAAGATGAACTAGCATTGAGCCTTCTTTCCATGTTATCAACCAGTGGCATGAGATCGATGATTCTTGGTTTAGTTGTCCAAACTGGAAGGCCATGGTATGTGTAGGGCAAAGATCCCACTTTGCAGCCAATGGAGTTTGCCCGGTCCTGGAGTTGCTGTGGAGGAGTGTTGACAGGTAGAAGGGCAGATTTGTGATGATTCACCTGTAATCCAGTGGATTGGGAGAAAAGTAAGAGCATTTTCTTGAACTGTAACAATTGAGGTTTATCAGCAGGTAGGATGATAAGGGTATCATCAGCAGATTGCACTATGGGGAAATCCTTATCATGACAAGGTATGGGCAGCTGAATCACACCCTTCACCAGCAGTTGGTTAACCAGAGTCTGTAAAAAATCAGCAGCAATAGCAAAAAGCAGTGGGGACATGGGATCTCCCTGCGTGACTCCTTTCTTGCACATAAACTTATTTCCAGGCACACCATTGATCAGGACCGAAGATGAGCCATAAGTTAGTAGCTGCTTTACCCAAAGTATCCATCTGTCATTGATGCCTTTGTGTTTGAGAATCTGAAAAATGAACTCGTGCTCCACAGAGTCGAATGCCTTTTCTTGGATTGATGGCATTGATGCAGGTACTCTAGAGTCCATCCAACACAATCTTGAATGGTTCTAGACTTGATAAAACCATACTGATTCTTGTGAAGACACTTCACAATCTGCAACTGTAACCTGTTAGCAATCATTTGGAACAGAAATTTGAGGCCCATCCCAGTAAGTGATATTGGTCTGTAATCTCCCACTTGTTCAGGTGATCTCTTCTTGGGAATCAGAGTAATATAAGATGAGTTCAAGTTCTCAAGTTGAGCATGACCAGCATGGAAAGCAGCAGCAAGTTGATAAAACTCAGGGGAGATAATGGGCCAGCATTTCTTGAAGAAAAGATCATTAAAACCATCAGGTCGAGGAGCTTTGTCATTGGGCATTTCCTGAACAGTCTTGTCCATTTCAGACTTAGAAAAAGGTTCTGTGAGAATATCCAGACCCTCCACCTTCTGAAGCATAGATTGTAAATCAAATGTCATGTTAATGCCAAGAGAAGTGCCCATTCTATCCTTAAATGATGCCCAAAAACATGCAGCAATTTGATCATGATCAGATATGATGGAACCATCATTTAACTTGAGAGATGCAATGGAATTCCTCCTATATCTCTCACTTGCCATAGCATGGAAGAATTTAGTGTTTTCCTCACCAACTTTAACAAATCTGATAGTGGCTCTCTTTTTCCAGTATAAGCACTGGAGATGCAAAAGATGCTCCAAGTGTAACTTAACAGTATTCTTGAAGTTAGCCTCTGGTCTGAAGAGTGTCCTCAATTCCTTAAGCTCATCCAAGCACAACACAACTTGATTGCATATGGAGATGAAAATTTTCAACTGAGATAGATTTGTGTGCCACTTTTTCAGAGCCTGCCTAAGATGTTCCATCTTATCCATAATGACAGCAGTAATATGGGTTTTCCTGGAAGGAATGAGCTAGGATTGCTGAACACACTCCATGAAGCCCTCCATTTCAACCAGTAGTTTTCAAAGCGAAATAAGTTGCACTAAGGGATGGAAGTATTGACATTGACCACACAAGGAACATGATCAGAAGCTGTCTTTGCAACGGGGAGCACTTGTGTAAGAGGATATGAGGAGATCCAGTTGGCTGATGTGAAAAACCAGTCAAGCTGCTCCAGAAGAGGGGAATCTTGCATATTGGACCAAGTGAAAGATCTGCCTTTAATGGGTAGTTCCAGCAATCCGAGATGCCCAATAATTTCATTGAAGATGAACATATCATTTACATCAGCCCCAGGAAGTTTTCTGTTGTCAGGGGATCTAATGAAATTAAAATCTCCAAGAAGCAACCAATTTGCCCAGTGGGTATATGAAGATTGTATAGCCAGCTAACAAATAGATCTCTAGCTTCACCTTGACAAGGACCATAGACATTCACCAAAGTCCAGGATTCACCAGTATGATTTGAGGTAAAGGAGATGATCAAACCATAGGGTGTGCATTCAACTAACTGACCAGTAAGAACGGAAGAGTTCCAAAGGGTGATAAGCCCCCCTGATGCCCCGTGGAGGGAGAGTAGGCAAACTGATCAAAACGTTTGGGACAGAATCACTTGACTGTACGAAACTCAATTGACTGCATTTTGGTTTCCTGCAAGCACACCACAGCAGCTAGGCTCTCATCAATCTTGTTACGAACCGCATGTTGCTTATGGTCCGAATTTAGACCACGCACATTCCAACACAACAAACGCCAACTTCTCGTAGAACGACTATCCATTGGACAATATACATAGAGCAAATGTAGGGCTATGTAATAGCCTGTGCGACCATGGTTCAGTTAACCAAAAGACAGAGCAAGCAGAAGTCTCACAGTACATGGAGCCAGTACAGTAACAAATTAACATAAGTGAACTAATCATCAGCAGACGCTGGCGCGGAATCAGCAGGATCTTCCATAAGTCGATCCATAGTTAGCTTCTCAGGGGCAATGCCAAGTGTGTGCCCGACCGCTTGTATCACCGGAATAGGAGTGGCGGGAGGTCCTTGCACATCATCAGACTCCTGCGGTGGAGAAGGCATTGGCTTGGCCTTGGGCTTCCTCTTCTTGGGGACGTGCGCTGGCAGCTCCTGCAGGATCAGTTTGAAGCCATCTCGCTTGATGGAGCCGCGGGTGCATCGACGAACAGAGGAGTCAACGATAGGAGTGGCCTTCTTGCGAGTCCCTTTCTTCGTTGGAGCAGGAGATTGAAAGGATAAGTCCTCTATAGACGAAAATGGACTGACAGGGATTACCTCATCCACGGAGAGTGTGCTGCTAGCAGGCTCTGGTGGTGTTAGCGCTGGAGCAGCAGGGTCGAAGGCCGCCGCCCATGATCGCTTGGGGATCACAATGGGCGCCACCATTGGCATCTGCAGCTGGCGAGGCACGTGCATAGAGGTAGCAGCTCCCATTAAAGCATCAAAAGTACGGGACCAGGATAGAACTGGCGGTAGAGGAGGCCCATAAAAAACCCTGGCAGCCCCAACAAAGAGGTTGTCAGACTGAATTTGAGGGGGTTTGTATGGGACAATCGCCAGAGGATTGTCATCTTGCGCCTCCTCCACCCCAAGCACATCCTCCTTCGACTCAGCAGCAGGACCCTGGACAAACCGGTGCCATGTCAGCATCAGGGGCGACAGGGTTAGCCACTATTAGCTCCAGGTTGGGAGCCGGGGGGGCTTGATCAGCAGGTTCCGCCTCAATGTCGCCCTGCAGTTGAGGGTCGAGATCGACAAGCTCATGAACCGAGTCGGAAGAAGAAGGACTCGGTTGATCAATCACCATGGACTCTTGATCTTGAACAGGATCAGCAGGAGGTGCTTCTGGGGCCGCTTCAGGTTCCCATCCTCCTCCATCAGCAGCTGTCGGCGGCTGTCCCAACCACCGTCCTCAGCAGCAGCAGCAGCAGCAGGTACCACTGGGTCTTCAGGTGCTAGCGGCACCGCATTCCATCCCAACACAGCGTACAAGGCAGAGCAAATTGTAGGTTGTCATTGACGAGAAGTCCAGGAAGCGGGTGAGGGTTGCCATTGAGGGGCATGGGATCCTCATCATTGGGCAGTACTTCGGCAGGCGCCGCCCCCAGGATGTATACCGGTGCAAACCAGGACACCTTGCCCCCCCAAGGAGCATATTCAGAGAAGTTGATACCGCGAGGGACCAAGTCGGTCGTCTGGAAACGAAGCAAACACAATGGAGCGAACCAAGTAAGGATCATCGCTGACCCAATGACGGAAATCTCCGAAGGTGTTGATAGCAGCCCGCAAGTCTTCAGTATTGCGGAAGTCCAGGGGGACCCCCAGAAGCATGAGGCACCCATGGCAAAAACCATCTTGTCCACGGAAACCAACTCCCTGATCATGTCGCAAGAAGCACACTACAGAGTTATGGGCAACTTCCTGCAGAACCATGTGAACCGCAGCGTAGCTCTCCGCCGCATCTCTAAGTTCAAACAGTCCAACGCCCTCAATCCATGGCTAGGCAGATCGAACATGAAGTCCGCGATGAAGAAGAAGAGCGGCTACTTCTTGCCGTACCTGGACCAAGTGGTCAGCCGGGGGCGCAGGGTGGACGTCAGCAATTACAAAGCGCTCATGACGCCTTGTGATGGGGACAGCAGGCGTGGTGTAGGTCCGAGGCAGCCGGTCAGGTCCTCCGTCGATGATGGTGTGGCCCGGCGGGAGAAAGAACTCAGGATTGAGCTCGAAGTTCGCCATTGCGGGAGGCGGTGGCGGAGTGGTAGGCGGCGTCTTGGAGGGAGTTCGAGGATGCGACGGCGATGAGACAGGGCAGAACTGAGCTGCAGGCGTTGCGGTTTCGCCAAGAATATCAACAGTTCCCGAGATATCAGCGACAGGGGAGGTGGTGGGTCTCTTACAGTTCCAAGTAAGACAATTATTACGCATAAAAGAGGCTCCTCTAGATCGTGCGTGACCTACAATGGTTGTCATTTGGATATATTATGCTCTTCCTTGCATGATTAACCATTGTAGGTGAAAAGTGAACCAAAACGACATGGACTACTCCCAACTCAAGATGATCTTCATCAACTTTGAGCATCCACAACAAGTTCACATACATGCCACGTCATCAACATCATTCTAAGGTATGTATTCATATCCTTGATAAATCTCTACACCAATTCATGGAGTGAAGCAACTCAAGTGATATGAAGACATTGAAAAGCTTAATCAAGAGATGGTAACCCCATTTTTGTGCTTAATGATGAGTAAGACCTATGATCAAGCATCCTTGCTTGACTCCTCAAGTCAAATACTCTAATATAGGTGATCTTGTCACCGCCCCACATCTAGATGGAGATCACTGTATGGTTCACATTTGACCGTTCACACTCTTAGAACCATCCAACTCTCATCTACATGTATGTATATATCTCATATATTAAAAAAATCGTTGCTAGCTTTGTTTTTCTTCTACTTTTCTTTCTCTTTCTCAATTAGTACCTTCTTTTACAATTGGAATCTTGAAACAAATCGTCCGACTAGCCTATTATTATGTTAAAGACTTGACTATCATTGCAACTCGGTTTCACCGAATTGGCAAACTCGGTCCAACCAATTTCACCCAAGAGGCCTGAATATCATTCTCGGTTCTACCACACCATTTTGCCTTGGTGACTCCGATTTTTCTGACAAACTTTATTGCTCTGAAAGTTTCTTCTGAATGTATGTTATAGGGGGAGAAAACTTCTCTATGGGGAGAAAAACCTTAGTGATCCCATGCAATATAAGAGGGAGAATCATCTAGGATCCCTAACATAGAGGGAGATAATTCAAGGAACTCTTATTCATACCAAAGAAGAAAAAAAGACAAATTCAAGGAGCCCTTTTAAAAGTGAGAAGTATCCAGGATCCCTTTATCTCAATGAGCCCTTACCCTCTAACCTTCTTTTTGGTATATTATGCCAAAGGGGGAGAAATATCAAAGTATCAAAGATTCCATTCAATGAACCTATTTATAGGGGAGAAATATCACCAAGAGGCTTCTACAAAAGAGGGAGAAACAACATTAAGGGGACATATTTGTTCCTAAAAGGAGATGTATCAAACCTTACACATTAAGGGGGAGAGAGATAAATATGACTTTATTGGTTTGAACTTATTTTCCCTGCCTACTCCCAATATCTACATGCTATGATTCACGAGGAGAGGAAACCTTACATATTCATCTTTAGGGGAGAAAAGTTCTTGTTCTTCGGAGACATATCCTTTTATCGAAACCTATCATTAATATGTGTTCAATTTCTTGGTACTTTTTAGGGGCTTTGCATCTTTACAACAGGGTACTCTTGTGCTATCTAACATTTGTTTTACCAAGTGTACTCCTATCTTAAGACGCTCAAGATCCTCAAGGTAAGTATATGCATCATATCCTTGTTCATGATGACCTCTTGTTTCTTGCACATACTGTTTGCAAGAGAGAGTCTTGAACATGGAACTTCTTCATTTACATATGTTTGAAGCATATAGCCAGGATGTCTATGACTTGTCTTGTCCTTCTACCTTGTGTGTGCCCATGCATTCCAAAGCAACTATCCTTTAAAATGAATTGCACACATTCAGGGGGAGCTTGTCTTAGTCATGTTTCATTCAAAGCTGTCACATCCTTATGATTATATTTATTTAAAGTTTTTATTGTATGTTGTCATCAATTACCAAAAAGGGGGAGATTGAAATCACATATGCTCCCTTGGTGATTTTGATAATTCATGACAACATACAGTGTCTCTTGGACTAACACTTTAACCTACGTATTTCACGAAAATCCATGGAGAGCTATGGCTTAAGGTTTATGTGGAGATGCCCGTGGATGCAAAAAAGAAACAATGTTGTCTCAAACTTCAAGCTAGAAGACTCTTCATTTTATATTTGTGAGAAATCACTTTTGAGTCCATAGGAAAGCCAATACTATTAAAAGCGAGTGAGGCAGTAAAATGAACTGATTGCTCAAATACTCAAAGTTAGCCACCAAAACGCTCGGTTATTTTTCCCACATATCCACTTTGTCAAGATCCACATACACAAATTCGGTGTCACCGACATTTCCATATCCAACCCACCGAGTTTGACCTCAGACAGGAACACTAGCCATTCCCACCAGATCGGTGCAATCGAAACCAAGTCGGTGCTACCGAGTTCAGTGTGACCAACATTCTATTGTCAAGATACACAAAATCAGAATTTACGAGTCCGAGTATCGGTGCCATCGAGTTTTCCATCTGACCGTTAGTCACCTTTCCGGTGCCACCAAGTTTTATATATCGGTCTCACCGAGATTCAGAAGTTCACACTTTTAGTGCTAATTGGTACCACTGAGTTTTCAACTTCGGTGTTACCGAGTTTTCGTATTTGTGTGTAATGGTTGGATTTTGCCTGCTGCCTATATATACCCCTTCACCCATCTCTCATTTGTTGGACAAGCACTCAAAACACACACTTCATTGCCAAATCCATTTTCTGAGAGAGAACCAACCTACTCATGTGCTGAGACCAAGATATTCCAATCCAATCATTTGAAACTTGATCACTAGCCTCCCCAAACTGCTTTCCACCAAATCAACCTCTCTTACCCATGCATATTCTGTGAGAGAGTGATTTGTGTTGAGGAGACAATCTTTAGAAGCACAAGAGCAAGGATTTCATTGATCTACCACATCTATTACCTTTTGGAGGGTGGTGCCTCCTAGATTGGTTAGGTGTCTCTTGGGAGCCTCCTACTTCGTGTTATGGAGTTGAACCAAGATGTTTGTAAGGGCAATGAGATCGCCTACTTCGTGAAGATCTACCATGAGTAAGGATAATCCTCCGTGGACGGAAGCTATGGTGGAATAGACATGGCCGCTTCTTTGTGGACCCTCCATGGGTGGAGCCCTCCATGGACTCTCGCATCCGTTACCCACCGTGGGTTGACGTCTCCACCAAGATGGATGTACGATAGCATGACCTATCGTAACCGTGCCAAAAATCATCGTGCCAACCTCATGTGTTTGATCTTCCTAACCTCTACTTCTTTACATGTGCGAAGTCTTTACTTTTCCACTGCCATATATGTTGACTAGCATGTGTAGGGTGCACTAGACTTATTAGAACTGCTGAATTTCTGCCCTCCTATAATTTGGGTTAGGCTAGAAATTTTATCTTGACAAGTACTCCCTCCGTCCCAAATTAAGTGACTCAAAAATGACTCAGTTTTGTACTAACTTTTGTACAAAACTGAGTCATTTTTGAGTCACTTAATTTGGGACGGATAGAGTAGTTTATTCACCCCCCCCCTCTATACACAACTTCTATCCACCCCTCAGAAGCTCCACTGGAGCACCGGTGGTGTTTCAACACACACGCGATGGTCTATCGCAGCACCGGTGATGCGACGATGGCCCGGCGATGCCTTGTCGCAACACTAGTGATGTTCTCATGGCTCAACGGTGCTTCAAGTCTCTTCCCACCTCGCTCAGCACTACACTCGGTGTCCTAGCAACCAAAACTAAGCTCACCCACCATGTGTCCCCATTGTGGCACCGATTGCATCTCCCATGGACGGTTTCCAACAGCCGCTCGGCGGCCCTTAGCAGGATCGTCGATCTCCATTGCAAGGGTCACATGTCGCACCCCTAGCTAGCAGCAATCACTTAAGACTTCCCTTGTTTTTTCAAAGAGAAATTACGGAAGCGGCTGTTGAAAACTGTGTTGATAATAATACATCACTAGCATCTTCACTCATCCATTGTTGAGTCTCTTCAAGGAGAAAACGCGAACCACGACAAAAAATAAAAATATTACGAACAATGCAACAAGAATAGTAAACCAACTGAATTGAAAACCACACTTTCTCTGCATTGGCTACTAGTTGAGGAAACAACATTGCTAGATAAAATGTGAAAACCTCTAACAAAAAAACACTGTCTAGCCAGGAACATACAAAGAGGTAAGCCTACAGGTGAAACAAAGCTTCTAGTGAATCATTGTCACATTATCTAGCACACCATGCATGTAATCAGAAGCCTTATTTTTGACCAAAAAAGAGTCCTAGAAAAATGAACAAAAATGACTAGAGTCTCTTCTGCAATAAAACACCGCTCCCCACTTGCGTAGAATCAAACCCATGACTAGAAAAAAGAAAGCAAAAAAGCACATCCCAGTCTGGAAAACTAACATTCCTGCTGCTGCCTACAATTGCTGATCTGAAATGAACAAAAGTAAATAATGCTAGACTCTTAGGCTGACGTGCATATTCTAAGTGAAGGCCATGGTGGTTATGGGGTTGAGTATGGATTGTCTACATGATTAATCCATATGTACACGTGATATGGTATAATAGTGTTCGCACGTAGCCTCACGAAAGCATGACTGATTAGCGTCAGAGTGTCAGCAATGCTCACAAATTGTACTGCAAAATGATTGCAGTAAAAGCAATGACGTGCTAGTAGTTCAGAGTTCGAACATTCATTCTAGTGTTCGAACTCCAAATAAAATCTAAGATTTATCGCCGTCATATCCACCTAAGTTACAAACTAACTAATTTGATTATTCTAAAGAGCTGAAGAGTTAAAAGGATGATTTTCCTTGAGTGTCTAACAGATAGTCAAGCTGGCTTTACTGAATTATGATAAACTTTAAAGCGCTTTGCTAATCCTCTTCACAAGTTGAGATATCTTGTCATTCTATCAGCATAACTAAATAACATCACAAGTATGTCTTTCCTTTTTTCTAATAAAGATCATACGATTTGTGTGCCGGCCAGCATACTTTGTATTGCAATGAAGCATCATTCTCAGTCTGGAGAACAACATTCTTGCGCTACTCAGTAGTATGAAGCACCACTCCTAGTCTGAAGAACAACAACATTATTGTTGCTGCTTTGAAAATGAAGACACAGTGGATTGCTCTGCTGGCCGTCGATTTGGTGATCTAAAACGAAGCAAATCCTCCACACACACGCATGATCTATGCAGCACCCTCGCTCCGGTCTAATCGTCCCTGACCTAAATGGTCCCGGCGAACCCCTCCGACCTACAATCACCGTGTCGTCAGCTCCCCTCCCCCTGCCCCAAGAGTGCCACTCGTTGGAACCTAGCATTTTAGTTTGATTCTGGGGGAAGGTGAGAAAACACCTGAGCGTAGTTCCTGAATCAATGCTCTCAGTCGTCGTCGTGCCTGGCTCCACTTCCCGTCGTCGCCATGGCCTTGTTGTTCTAGATGCTCACCGCCGCATTGCCTCTCGCATCAGCTGGATCTGAGGCCTTCGCTTTGCTATAAGGCCCTGTTTGTTTCAGAAGTCCCAGGATTTTTTTAGTCCAACAAAATGTCCCTAGTCCCTACCCGTTTGTTTCCATTGACTAAACAGGGACTAGAGGTCATTGAATGACATGAAAAAAAACCATGTTACCGCTAGTAATATACTAGAAGTTATTAAATGACATGCTAAAAGTAGTGGCACTCTTGGAAAAAGTGCCAAAAAAGTCCCAAAAGACCCTCTTATAGAAACTTCTTCCTTTAGTCCCAAATACCCCCTTTTAGTCCCTAAAAGTCCCTTCTGTTTGTTTTACATGGGACTAAAAGGAACTTTTTTTAGTCCCTACACCAAAAAGTCTCTGGAAACAAACACCCTCTAAGTGAGTCACTGCATGGTTGGGCTACGTAAAGAGGTTTCCTTAACTAGTCGTAGTTATCGTAGTATCTGACGGCTCTCCGCACGGCTGATATGCATTGTAAAATCAACCGCCTGATTTGAACAATTCTACTTTTATTTATTAGAGCAACTCCAATGGTCCGACCCAAACGGACAGCGATTTTGTCCCTTTTTTATCCGTTTGGATCAGCCGCCCGCCTGGCGTCCGCCCTGTTGTAGATTTGGATCGGCACTGCGCCCAACGCGCCGACCCATATGTGCCGGTGTGGCAAGCTGGCCACCGTATTTAAACAAAAAGCTTATTTTTGCATTGCTTTTGCATTCAAACGTATAGTCAAATAACATAGTTTCAATCGAATAAAATAACATAGTTTTACAAGCCGAATAAAAGTAAAAATGTCTCACATAGTTTTGCAAGCCGAATAAATAAGATACATCTATTGGTTGTCAACATGAGCTCGCATATGCTCAACCAAATCATTTTGCAGTTGCACGTGAGTTCTCAATCACTCATGTCATGATGAAATTGGGTGAATTGTTCAAACGTTGTCGCTCCTCCATGCTCAGGCACAACATTCTCACCCTGAAACGGAAACCCTTGATCATACAGACGTTTCAGACGCTATACAAGTAGTCATCACCTCCCACTGTTTCTGCATGCTCCAGGTATTAGCAAGATACCGAATGAAGCCCCATCGAGATTGCAAAACACGAAAGTCACGCTCAACATCCTTCCTAGCACTCTCTTGCTCTTGGGAAAATCTTTTTCTCTTCTCTCCGACAGGGTTGGGGATTGTCTTGACAATAGTAGTCCACTGAGGATGGATACCGTCACTCACGTAGTATCCTTTGTCGTAGTTGTGGCCGTTCATAGTAAAGTTCACCGGTGGAATGTTGCCTTAGACAAGCCTAGCAAACAACAGCGAGCGTTGAAGCACGTTGATATCATTGTGTCATCTGGCCATGCCAAAAAAAGAGTGCCAGATCCAGAGATCTTGGGATGCCACGACCTCTAATATGACAGTGCAAGCCCTCACATGGCCCTTATACCGCCCTCGCCAAACAGAAGGGCGGTTCTTCCACTCCTAGTGCATGTAGTCTATGCTGTCAAGCATCCCTGGGAAGCCCCTGTTGACATTCATCGCCAACAAACATGTTGTATCTTCAGGTGTCCGCTCTCTCAAGTACTTAGGGCCAAATACAGCAATAAAAACCTTGCAGAACTTATACAAGGACTCTAGGCATGTAGACTCGCTCATACGGATGTACTCGTCAATGAGACCAACAGGCACTCCGTATGCAAGCATTCGGATGGCAGCAGTGCATTTCTGTTAAGAGGAGAAACCAATCTTTCCAACGGCATCCTCTTTGCACTAGAAAAAGTCATTGTAGCCGACCACCCCCTCTCTAATACGGTTGAAAAGATGCCTACTCATATGAAAACGGTGGCGGAATTTCTCATGTTTGAACAACGGATTTGTTGTATCATAGTAGTCCTTCCAAAGAAGGAGATGGCCGCTCTCTCTGTTGTGATTCAACACCGAAAGGTTGCCTGGAATGGAGCCACGGGACAACGGCCACTGTCTATTGAGGTGGTGAGGTACCAACACGAAAACAATATCTCCTCCACGTCATCGGACGATGAATCGCCGGAGTCGCAAAGGAAATTGTGAAAAAATAACTCGTCGATGGAGTCCATTTTGTACCTTGGCAAACTGTCGAACAGCTTGCGGGCATCGACGAAGGAGACGGACAGCGAAGGGAGTCACGTTGACGAAGGAGACGGACGCCCGGGGCGGCGAGGCAACTTCTTGGTCGCGGTCACGGCTGTGTGGGGAGGGCGTGTTGGAAATATGCCCTAGACGCAATAATAAATTAGTTAATATTATATTTTCTTGTTCATGATAATAGTTTATTATCCATGCTATAATTGTATTGATTGGAAACACAAATACATGTGTGGATACATAGACAAAACACTATCCCTAGTAAGCCTCTAGTTGACTAGCTCGTTGACCAAAGATGGTTACGGTTTCCTAACCATAGACAAGTGTTGTCACTTGATAAGAGAATCACATCATTAGGAGAATTATGTGATGGACAAGACCCAAACTATAAACGTAGCATATGATTGTGTCAGTTTATTGCTACTGTTTTCTGCATGTCAATGTATATGTTCCTATGACCATGAGATCATGCAACTCCTGGACACCAGAGGAATACCTTATGTGTATCAAACGTCGAAACGTTACTGGGTGACTATAAAGATGCTCTACAAGTATCTCCGAAGGTGTCTGTTGGGTTGGCATGGATCAAGACTGGGATTTTTCACTCCGTGTGACGGAGAGGTATCTCGGGGCCCACTCAGTAATACAACATCACAACAAGCCTTGCAAGCAATGTGACTAAGGAGTTAGTCAAAGGATCTTCTGTTACGGAACGAGAAAAGAGACTTTCCGATAACGAGATTGAACTAGGTATGGAGATACCGACGATCGAATCTCGGGGAAGTAACATACCGAAGGACAAAGGGAACAACATACGGGATTAACTGAATCCTTGACATAGAGGTTCAACCAATAGAGATCTTTGTAGAATATGTAGGAGCCAATATGGACATCCTTGTCCCGCTATTGTTTATTGACTAGGGAGTGTCTCGTTTCATGTTTGCATAGTTCTCAAACCCGCAGGGTCTGCACACTTATGGTTCGATGACGTTTCGGTGTAGTTAAGTTATAGATGTTGGTAACCGAAAGTTGTTCGGAGTTCCGGATGAGATCCTGGACGTCACGAGGAGCTCCGGAATGGTCTGGAGGTAAATATTTGTATATATGAATTCCAGGTTTGGTCACCGGAAAAGTTTCAGGTACTTCGGTAGTGTACCGGGAGTGTCGGGAGGGTACCGGGGACCATCGGGAGGGGTGTCATGCCCCGAGGAGCCTCATGGGGTGTGGGAGGAGACAAACCAGCCCCTAGTGGTCTATCCTAAGCCCCCACTAAGTCCAATGAGGTTTGAGAGGGAAAAAATCCAAAGGTGGAAGCGGAGGAAAGGGTTTCCAAGTGGACACGAGGAATCCTACTCCTAGTAGGATTGGAGTAGAACTCCTCCACCTCCAATTTCGGCCAAACATTGAGGGTTTGAGGCTGCCTCCTCCCCTCCCTCCCTCCTATATATACTAGGTCTTTGTTCAGTTGCACAGGATTTGAGGAGGATTAAGAGGGATTGTGAAGGATTAAATCCCGTCTAGGTCAAATTCCTCCCCAATCCCCTCCAAACCTCTTCAATCCCCTTGAGGCCTTGTTTGGCACAAATGGTTTTCAAGCCCCCAAGGAGGTGGGGATTCTAGGGGATTTGGTGAATCCCTCTCTTCCACCCAATCCTCTTGAATCCCCATTACACGAGTTCCACTAGCGCTTCCTCGATGCTTCAAAATCACTTGGTTTGAGGTGGATTTGAGTAGATTAAAGGGGTTTGCTCACCACAAACCCTGTCTGCCAAATGGACATGCAAGGAATCGTGGGGTTTTTGGCCCCCTCAGGGATAATCCCCTAGAAACCTCCCCAAACCCTACGCACCAAACAAGGCCTGATGGAGGGATTAAACGAACAAGCCCTAAAGGAATCAGAGGCAGCCCTAACCCTAATTGCCACGTGTTCCCTCTACTTCTCTCTAGATCTGTTTCTCCTCCAGTCTAGTTTGGCGGTGCTTAGGCAAAGCCCTGCTAGATTAGTTCACCAACACCACCACGCCGTCGTGCTGGAGAACTCATCTACCCCTCTGCCCCTCTTGCTGGATTAATAAGGCGGGGATCGTCATCGAGTTGTACGTGTGCTGAACACGGAGGTGTCATCTGTTCGGCACTAGATCGAGATGGATCGTGATGGGATCACGGGACGGATCGTGATGGGATCACGGGATGGGCTGCGATTTGGATCGCGAAGATGTTCTACTACATCAACCGCGTTATATACGCTTCCGATTAGCGATCTACAAGGATATGTGGATTCACTATCCCCTCTCGTAGATGATCATCACCATGGATAGGTATTGCATGTGCGTAGGAATTTTTTTGTTTCCCATGTGACGTTCCACAGCAGTGGCATCATGAGTTAGGTTCATGCGTAGATGATATCTCAAGTAGAACACAAAAGAGTTTGTGGGCGTTGATGTTCAAATTGCTGCCCTCCTATGTCTTTTCTTGATTTGGCGGTATTGTTGGATTGAAGCGGCCCGGACCAACATTACTCGTATGCTTACGGGAGGTTGGTTTCATCAACTAACATGCAACTGGTTGCATAAATATGACTGGCGGGTGCCTATTTCTTCAACTTTAGTTGAATCGGATTTGACCGATGCGGTCCTTGGAGAAGGTTAAATAGCAACTTGCATATCACCATTGTGGTTTTGCGTAAGTAAGATGTGACCATACTAGATACCCATAACAACCACGTAAAGCATCCAACAACAAATTAGAGGACGTCTAAATTGTTTTTGCAGGGTATGCATGTGATGTGATATGGACAAAGGCATGATATGATATATTGGATGTAAGAGATGATCATCTTGCAATAGTTAAATATTGACTTGCACGTCGATGCTACGGCAACGGGCAGGAGCCATAGGGTTGTTTTTAATTACTTTTGCGCTTGGAGATGGTTTGCTTCATCACTAGTAGTAGCTTTAGTAGTAAAAGCATAGTTAGCACGACAACCTCGATGGAAGCACAATGATGGATATCATGACGATGGAGATCATAGTGTGGCGTGATATGTCTCCGTCGTATTGTCGTGACCCCGATCCTAAGCCATAGGAATCCAGCTTGTAACACATCGCATCCCTTTGTGGTCTCACGCACGGTTAACTCCACGGCTGCAGCCTTACCTTAGCCGGGACCGTTTGCGTATTTTGACTCACGTATGCGATAGTTTCGCTAGCAATCCAATGTCAAAGAACCCGGATCGACATGTCTAGTTATAAACCAAAGTGGCAGTACCGCACAAGGACAGGCATACATGACCCAACAAAGCAGGTGTCGGTCATCAGCGAGTGTAGACGAGTCGTAGCAAGCTACAAGGACTCCATTACATCGCGTGACATTTCCCCGAAGGGGACAGACACAGCAGCTAAGAAGGACACATGCCGGTCAACCAATGTGTCCGGAGCAGTAGCGAACTACCAAGGCTCGTTGGATCACAAAGGGGCATTTCCTTGTAAGGGGTGCTACTAAAGTTCACGACTAGGTAATCGAACCCCATACATATCAAGTACGACACACGTACGCATGGTATACCGATATGTATAGATACATCGATGGCATCACAACATAACCATACACATACAAGCTTTATTTAAGAGGCTCGGAAGAGCCACACACATAATATTACACATTAAGGGTCTCACGACCCATGATAGCAGTCATACAATACAAGCCAGCGGAAGAGTTATAAACTGTCTGGGTACAGACAGTGCAACTAGAAGGCACATGGCCTGACTATACTACAGAGCCGACGTAGGGCCAGATCGTAGCTGGGACACCAGCTAGTCGTCGTCGTCGATGTCTACGAAGAACCCTCCATTAGGGTCATTAGCAACCTCTGCAACATTTATTAAGAAAACATGAGTACGAAGGTACTCAGCAAGACTTTAGGAGAACTAACTACTCATGCAAGGTATCAAAAGGTATTGTGGGATTTCAGGTGGAAAGCCAGCATTTGACTCGTGGCTAGACAACTTACATTTTTAAATAATTTTGACAGCTTGATTTCTCGCACACGAGTCCACTAACACCACAACAATACACTATCGTGGAATCATTCCGTCTCCGTACGGAAATGCCGTCCACGACACTCACGCTTATCTTGACAATTTTATGAGTAGCCATTGAAGTTATCTATGAACAACATATGTCTCCAAGTAGTCCATATCCGCGGACGCGGCTATTCGAATAGATCATAACCCTGCAGGGGTGTACTTCGTCACACACGCTCTCACCACTTATCGCCATGTGCATGTCATGCACCTCGGCAACCTTCAAGCGGAAGCCCAGCGAGGGAGTCGGCCACGACCGTTAACCACACTAGTACCTAGTCCAGGTTTATCGCCTATCTGAGAGTAACCCGTACGGAAGTCCGGCCGAGGTTTCCGCCACGGCCTCAAACGATGTGTGCAGGGTTCCCAAGCCCACCATCCGGGGGCCACTTGGTACACCGTGCCACTGCCTACCGCATCACGGCCCACCTCTCAATTCAGCACCATGCACGGCCTCCAGCATTACTATAAACACCAGAAACTACTTGCAACTCCTGGACCGAGTACTACGCGATTAATAGGCCGAGCGGGGTCATATTTCAGGGCCCAGCATGTGGTAGTATCTAGTCTTGGATTACATACACGGAACTCAGTTCCTAAGGACGGTTCCAATGAAACAACCCGCCATGTACTCGTACACAGTCTTTCACCGGTACCTTTACCAAATCAAGTTCAACACACAACCTTTGCTCACCGAACACATTCCTCATTTCTGTTCATCTCCCAGATGACAGACCATACACAACTCTAAGCATAGCATGCATAGCAGGATAAGGCATATCATAGCTCAAGCAACTACCAGGTATGCTAGGTTGCAAGGTTCGGCTATTTACTGTGACAAGGTTAAGTCATGCAAAGGAAGTGGGTCCAACTATCGTGGCAAAAGCAGTTAAAGCATTTGATCCTAATGCAATGAATAGGTGCAGGAGCAAGAACATAGGAGTTATCGGGATGATCAAAAGGGTTGCTTGCCTTGTTGCTCAGAGGAGGAACGATATCCGTCAGACGGATATTCGGTGGAATCCGGGGGTGCGGAGCCTACCGAAATGAATGGCAACATTCAATAACAATCATATGCACTCAAAATGATGCATGAGCATGGCATGAGAATGC
Organism: Hordeum vulgare subsp. vulgare; assembly: GCF_904849725.1. NCBI lineage: Eukaryota > Viridiplantae > Streptophyta > Magnoliopsida > Poales > Poaceae > Hordeum > Hordeum vulgare. Next base: position 466,018,807 of record NC_058519.1, read on the forward strand.
AAGGTGATAAGTTATTATTTTCAACATGTAACAGGTTTAGAGTTGATTTGAATCACATTCGAATAGCAATTTAAACGGGTATTCTCGGATACCGGTTTAATTGATTCGACCTGATGCTTGGTTCATCTTGATGTTAACATCCAAGAATTGTCATGTTATGATACTGATTTGTACTTAGGGCAGTGTGTGATCATTGCATATATAATGAAATTTGAATATTTTTGCAAATTCCATTTATAAGGTGATTAAAGAATTGAATTATTCCTTATTTCACAATTTAGGGTTCTGTAACTTTTTCAAAATAGTTGAAAATAGCATAATAAGAATCCTTGAATTTTTCTGATACTTTTTCATATATATATTATTTTCATTGGAGTTACAGATTAATTTCTATGATTTTTACAAATTTTAGCAATTTCCTGAATTAGTTTTAAACTGGAAATTCTATTTATTGCATCAGGCTGACGTCAGCAGGTCAGCCGACCTGTTCAGGTCAAACCTGACAGGGGGGGCCCACTGGTCAGCCTCTCTAGGACTAATCTCGCGCTCACCAGCCCCTAATTGGGGTTTGACCAGGCGTGGGGCCCTCTGTCAGCGACTGAGGGGAGGGCGATTACACCCTAATGGTCGGCCACGTCGACGCCCACCGGAGGGTGGTCGCCGGCGACCAGACCCGCGGCGGAGGGCTCGTCGGAGGCGACCTAGACGTCGCTGCATAGCACCAAAACGCACGCGGTTGGCAGCTACAGCATGCTCGCGAAGTGGCCGATCTGGCAGGACCAACTGGGGAGGCTAGGGTCGCAGCAAGAGGCGTCGGCGACGAGCCGGAGCGGCAGCCAAAGCTCGGGCGTCCTCGGGGTCTTTGAATTAGGGGGATCTATGCTCGGTTCTTAGCTGCTACGGCATCTACGCGTCGTCCTGGAGGTCCTGGTGCTCTCGGAAGGACGAGCTGATCATCGGAGGGCTACCGGCGACGAGCGGCAGCGGCGGTCCTCGTCGGCCTCCGGCGAAACTAGGGCTAGAGGAGGGGATCGACGGGGAAAACTTAGAGAAAACGACCGCATGCTCACAGAGAGTGCAGAGCAGAGCTCAAATGGCTCGGGGAAGGACTGGGGGCGACGAATCGACGGGAGAGGTCCGGCGGCCGGAGGAGGAAGACGACGGCGTTGCGGGCGTTGCAGGGCTCGAGGAAGCTTCGGCTTCTGCAGAGACGACCAGGGCGACGAGGCGGAGCTAATGGCGTGCTGTGGGAGGGGATCCTATGGCCAGGGGCATGGCCAGCTCGAGCTCGAGCTCGGCTCTAATGGCAGCAGCAGGGAGAAGGAGGGGATCCGGGAGGAGGAGGAGAACCGAGGCGGGGAATGGATAGGGGAAGCTGTGGGGAGCTTATCCCCGTCGTCGCCAGCGCGAACCGGCGGCCAGGCAGGCACGCAGGTGCGTGGCCGCGCCGGAGGGGGCGGCGGCCACCTCCTGCTGCCTACTGGTGCGAGGGAGGGGACGAGCGGGGAGATGGGCCGGGCCAGGCTTAGGCGACAGGTAAGTTTTTTCCCATTTTCTCTGTTTTTGTTCTTCTGTTTTGCTATTTATTGCTTTGCTAATTATTTCAGCTCCAAAACAAAAAGTAAAAACTATTTTAGACCTCCTGAAATATTTGTTATAATATCCCCACTCATTTCCAAGACTTTGAGCATTTTTGGAAAATTATCGTTTCAGATTTCAAATTTTAAATTTGAAACCAGTGGCTTTTGCATTTATTTAAAATGCTTAAATTGTCAAGAAAAATAGTTTTCTCCAATGCTCATTTACTTTCATGATTTATCAGAAAGTTTGAACATTTCTTGAGGCCATTTTGGGTTCATTGATTTTGAACTAGTTGAAATTTCCTTTAATTGAAATGGTGGCTAGGGTTTTGAGTTTTTCCTTTGCCACTTTGTTGTTTTTGTTGAAACTTCTTAGATGCAAATGCAAAGAAGACATGAGCACAATGCTATCTTGCTTAAGGGTTAGGGATGTGACACGTATCTTGTTGTTTTTGTTGAGGTATTTTTCCGAACTCTTTTGCCTTGTTTTGGACTCTAATTTGCATGATTTGAATGGAACTAACCCGGACTAACGCTGTTTTCAGCAGAATTGCCATGGTGTTGTTTTTGTGCAGAAATAAAAGTTCTCGGAATGTCCTGAAAATTTATGGAGATTCTTTCTGGAATAAAAGAAAAATACCTGCGCAAAGATCCACGTGAGGGGGAGTGCCAGTGGGCCACAAGCCCACAGGCCGCAGCCACACCCTATGGTCGCGCCGTGCAGGCTTGTGGGGCCCACGTGGTACCACCGCCCCCAATCTCAGTTCTATATCTTCCGTATTGCGTGGAAAAAATCAGAGAGAAGGTTTCATCGCGTTTTGCGATACGAAGGCGCCGCCACATCCCGTTTTTCATCTGGAGGACAGATCTGGAGTCCGTTCCGGCTCCGGGGAGGGGAAATCGTCGCCATCGTCATCATCAACGTTTCTCCATCGACAATTCCATGATGCTCTACATCGTTCGTGAGTAATATCATCGTAGGCTCGTTGGACGGTGATGATTTGGATGAGATCTATCATGTAATCGAGTTAGTTCTTGACGGGGATTGATCCCTAGTATCCACTATGTTCTAGATTGATGTTGCTACTACTTGGCTATGCTTAATGCTTGTCACTAGGGCCCGAGTGCCATGAGTTCAGATCTGAACCTATTATGTTGTCGCCAATATATGTGTGTTTTAGATCCTATCTTGCAAGTTGTAGTCACCTACTATGTGTTATTACCCGGCAACCCCGGAGTGACAATAGCCGGAACCACTCCCGGAGATGACCATAGTATGAGGAGTTCATGTATTCACCACGTGTTAATGCGTTGGTCCGGTTCTTTATTAAAAGGAGAACCTTAATTTCCCGTAGTTTCCATTAGGACCCCGCTGCCACGGGAGGGATGGGCAATAGATGTCATGCAAGTTCTTTTCCCTAAGCACGTATGACTACATACGGAATACATGCCTACATTAGATTGATGAACGGGAGCTAGCCACATATCTCTCCGTGTTATAGCTGTTGCATGATGAATCACATCCTTCACACTCATCCATCACCGATCCACTCCTTACGAGTCTTTTACAACTTGTCCTCGCTACGTTACTTTGCCTAGGTTTGTCCCTTGCTACAAGAGGGATTGGGCCACTTTGCTACTGTTGCTACTGTTGTTACTTGTTACTTTGCTGTTGTTGCTACTATTGTTCCTTGCTACTCCGATGTTACTTGTTGCAAGACTTTGTTGGCGCTAACATCCCGTCAACAAGGCTTTTTCTGGCGCCGTTACCGGGGATTACCAAAGCTTTTTCTGGTGTCGTTGCTATCTTACTACCTTGCTACTGATACTTTTCTTGCAGAAACTAATCTTTCAGGTGTGGTTGAATTGAAAACTTGGCTGCTAATACTTAAGAATATTCTTTAGCGTCCCCTTGTGAGCGAATCAATAAATTTGGGTTGAATACTCTACCCTTGAAAACTGCTGCGATCCCATACGCTTGTGGGACATCAAGGCTTTTTCTGGCACCGTTGCCGGGGAGGCACAGCTATATTCTCTGAGTCACTTGGGATTGACGTCTGCTGATCACTATGAGGAATCTGAAAGATCCAAGAACCAAAATCTTGCCTTCCACTACGAGGAGAGGTAAGGAACTTCCATCTAGCTCTGCACTTGATTCACCTTCATTTTTGAGTAAGTTTGCGACTTCACCTCCTACTAGAAATCTTGATATGTCGCCTGTGCTTGATGATGCTACTTCTGCTGCCCATGATGCTTATGATGCTATGCTAGATACTATGCCTGATGCTATTCTAGATACTATGCCTGATAATGCTATGCTTGATACTATGCCTGCTATGCTTGATACTGCTTTGCCACTTGGTTCCCTTGATGCACGTATTGCTAGAGTTGCTGCTAGATGTGATGATACTTCTGAAACTGCTGATACTATAGAAGTAGAACCTGCTACTATGCCTGAATTGCATGTTATGCCTGATACGCGCTATGTTATGGAGGGAGAGATAGGTGAGGATTTTCTTGCGTGTAAGGATAGCTATGATGTTGAGAAACTTCTGCGCATGTGGAAAGAAAAATCTCTGAACGCTAGGATGAAATACGATCCGAAGTTTGCTACTTCACCTATCTTTGTGACCGATAAGGATTATGAATTCTCTGTCGACCGTGAGTTAATCACTCTGGTCGAATATGATCCTTTTCACGGTTACGAGACTGAAACGGTTGTAGCCCGTCTTACCAAACTGTACGATATAGCCACCCTATTCACTAGTGAGGAAAAGATAGGCCACAACTATATCCTCAAGTTGTTTCCTTTCTTGCTAAAGGATGATGCTAAGACTTGGTTCACTTCTCTTGCTCTTGGTTGTGTGCATAGCCCCCAGGATATGGTCTACTACTTCTGTGAGAAATATTTTCCCTGCCCATAAGAAGCAAGCTGCCTTGCAGGAAATATACAACTTTGCTCAAGTTGAAGAAGAGAGTCTCCCACAAGCTTGGGGGAGGCTTATCCAGCTACTGAATGCCTTGCCTGATCACCCTATTGAGAAGAACGAAATACTTGATATCTTCTATAATGGACTTACCAATGCTTCAAAAGACCACTTAGATAGTTGTGTCGGTAGTGTTTTTAGGGAACGAACTATAGAACAAGCTGAGATTCTGTTGAACAATATCTTGTGCAATGAGAATGCTTGGACTATTCCCGAACCACCTCCTAAGCCAACTCCGAAGAAAAGAGGTATTCTATTCCTCAGTCCAGAAGATATTCAAGAAACCAAGAAATCTATGCGAGAGAAAGGCATTAAATCTGAAGATGTCAAAAATCTACCGCCTATTGAAGAGATCCATGGTCTCAATAACCCGATACAGGTAGTAGAAGTAAATTCTCTGCGTAGGTTTGATGAGAGTGATATTCCTTTTGATAAACCTTCTAGCTTATGCATGGAAAATTTGATAAATTTGTTGCTAAACAACAGAGTTTCAATGATTATGTTAGCAGACAATTGGAACAGAATGCTCGTATGCTTAGTCATTTAAGTGCTTGTGTGGACAGAAATGTTAATGATGTTAAGCTTCTGAGTAAACATGCCTCTATGGTTGCTACTCAAGTCGAACAAGTACTTAAATCTCATAAAGACTTGCTCAATGAGTTGAACGACAATTCCGCCAGAGTCGTTACTAGAGGCGGTAGAATGACCCAGGAACCCTTGTATCCTGAGGGTCATCCAAAGAGAATTGAACAAGATTCTCAAGGAGTTAGCACTGATGCACCTAGTCATCCTAGAAAGAAGAAGAAAGATGATAGGAACCTGCACGCTAGCAACTCTGTTGCTGCTACACCTGAGAGTCCAAACGATGTTTGTGTCTCTGATGCTGAAACACAATCTGGTGATGAACATGAGGCTAAAGATAATATCAATAGTGATGTTCATGAAGATGCTCAACCTTGCAATGAAAAAGATGTGGAGATTGAACCTAGTGTTGATCTAGATAACCCACAGCCTTAGACTAGAAGATACGATAAGAATGACTTCGCTGCTAGGAAGCACGGTAAAGAAAGGGAGCCATGGGTTCAGAAACCTATGCCCTTTCCTCCCAACCCATCCAAGAAAAAGGATGATGAGGGTTTTGAGCGCTTCGTTGAAATGATCAGACCTGTCTTTCTGCAGATGCATTTGACTGATATGCTCAAGATGTCTCCGTATGCTAAGTACATGAAAGATATTGTGACTAATAAGAGGAGGATACCTGATCTTGAGATCTCGGCCATGCTTCCCAACTACACTTTCAAGGGTGGAACTCCGAAGAAACTAGGTGAGCCCGATGTGCCCACTATACCTTGCTCCATTAAAGGCAACTATGTTAGAACTACTTTATGCGACCTTGGAGCCGGTGTTAGTGTTATGCCTTCATACGTCTCCAACGTATCTATAACTTTTGATGGTTTCATGGTATTATCTTGTCAAACTTGGGATATTTTGCATGCCTTTTATTTATTTTCTGGGACTAACTTATTAACTCAGTGCCTAGTGCCAGTTCCTATTTTTTCCATGTTTTTTACCCCTTTCAGAGGAGATTTTGAAATGGAGTACAAACGGAAGAAAATCCCCGAAAAGATTTTTTTCTGGGACGGAAGAAGATCGGAGAGCTTGGGGGCCAAGCCAGAAGAGCCCCAGGGGCCCCACAAGCCCCCACCCCGCGTCCAGGGGGCGCGCCATGCAGGCTTGTGGGCCCCTAGGAGGACCCCTGACCTAGATCTTGCGCCTATAAATTCCCAAATATTCCCAAAAAATCAGGGGAGCATCGTAATCACTTTTCCGCCGCCGCAACCTTCTGTCTCCGCAAAATCCCATGTGGGGCACGTCCTGGTGCCCTGCCGGACGGGGGGATTTGGACACGGAAGGCTTCTCCATCAACACCATGACCTCTCCGATGATGCGTGAGTAGTTCACCATAGACCTACGGGTCCATATCTAGTAACTAGATGGCTTCTTCTCTCTCTTGGATCTTCCATACAAAGTTCTTCATGATCTTCATGGAGATCTATCCAATGTAATCTTCTTTTGCGGTGTGTTTGTTGAGATCTGATGAATTGTGGATTTATGATCAGATTATCTATGAATCTTATTTGAGTTTCTTCTCATCTCTCTTATGCATGATTTCATATCCTTGTAATTCTCTTCGAGTTGTGCGTTTTGTTTGACCAACTAGATCTATGATTCTTGCAATGGGAGAAGTGCTTGGTTTTGGGTTCATACCGTGCGGTGACCTCACCCAGTGACAGAAGGGGTAGCTAGGCACATATCGTGTTGTTGCCATCAAGGGTAAAAAGATGGGGTTTTCATCATTGGTTTGAGATTATCCCTCTACGTCATGTCATCTTGCTTAAAGCGTTACTCTGTTCATCATGAACTCAATACACTAGATGCATGCTGGATAGCGGTCGATGTGTGGAGTAATAGTAGTACATGCAGAAAGTATCGGTCTATTTGTCTCGGACGTGATGCCTATATGCTAGATCATTGCCATAGATACCGTCATGACTTTGCGCGGTTCTATCAATTGTTCACCCACCGTGATATTTGCTATTTTGAGAGAAGCCTCTAGTGAACACTATGGCCCCCATGGTCTACTCCACACCATATTTTCAGCCTTACACGTTTCACTTTGTTGCACCTTCCGCCTTCAGATCTCACTTTTGCAAACAATCTTGAAGGGATTGACAACCCCTTTGAAGCGTTGGGTGCAAGCTTGTTTGTGTTTGCGCAGGTACTTTGGACTTGACGAGGCCCTCCTTTTGGTTCTATACCTTGGTTCTCAAACTGAGGGAAAGACCGACGCAAACAAGGGAAAGACCGACGCAAACCAGAGAAGTAACAAGAAGAATTCCTACGCGCTAGGGAAGGACTTTTGTTGCCGCAGCGGAAGAATTTCTGGCGCCGTTGCCAGGGAGGAAGATCAAGTCAAGAACTCATCCAAGTAAGTGTCGCAAACTTATTTACTTTGTTTGCCAGTTGCCTCTCGTTTTCCTCTCCCCCACTTCACGAATTTGCCTTTTTCGTTCGCCTTTTCATTCGCCTTTTTCGTTCGCCCTTTTTCTCGCCCGCTTCTTGTTTGCTCATGTGCTTGCCTGCTTGCTGAAGTCACCATGAACGAAAATACCAAGCTTTGTGACATCTCAAATACTAATACTAATGATTTTATTAGTACTCCGATTCCTCCCGCCACTAGTGCAGAGTCATACGAAATCAATGCCGCTTTGCTCAATCTTATGATGAAAGAGCAATTCTCTGGCCTTCCTAGTGAAGATGCCGCATCCCATCTCAATACCTTCATCGAGCTTTGTGATATGCAAAAGAAAAAAGATGTGGATAATGACGTGATTAAATTGAAGCTTTTTCCTTTCTCGTTGCGAGATCGCGCAAAAACTTGGTTTTCTTCTTTGCCCAAAAATAGTATCGATTCTTCGGATAAGTGCAAAGATGCTTATATATCCAAGTATTTTCCGCCAGCTAAGATCATCTCTCTCCATAATGATATCATGAATTTAAAGCAACTTGATCATGAGCATGTTGCATAAGCTTGGGAGAGAATGAAATTAATGATTAGAAATTGTCCCGCTCATGGCTTGAGCCTTTGGATGATTATTCGAATCTTTTACGCTGGCTTGAATTTCGCTTCTAGAAATATCTTGGACTCCGCCTTAGGTGGAACGTTCATGGAAATCACGTTAGGAGAAGCCACAAAGCTCTGAGACAACATCATGACGAACTTCTCTCAGTGGCACACTGAAAGGTCACCTACTAGTAAGAAGGTACACGCTATAGAAGAAATTAACTCGTTGAATGCTAAGATGGATGAGTTAATGAATTTGGTTGCTAGTAGAAGTGCTCCTTTGGATCCTAATTATTTTCCTTTGTCTTCTTTGATTGAGAGTAGCAACGCTAGCCTGGACGTAAATTTTGTTGGTAGGAATAATTTTGGCAACAACAACGCTTTTAGGGGAAACTATGTTCCTAGGCCTTTTCCTAGTAACTCCTCTAATAACTTTGGCAACTCCTACAACAATACCCATGTGAATTACAATAGATTACCCTCTGATCTAGAGAGTACTATCAAAGAGTTCATCAACTCTCAAAAGATTTTCAATGCGTCCATAGAGGAAAAACTACTCAAAATTGACGATTTGGCAAAGAGCGTTGATAGGATTTCTTATGATGTTGATGCTTTGGAAGTTAGATGTGCTCCTCCCAAAATCAACATGGATGAAACTTTGAAAGCTATGTGTGTTTCCATGATTGAGAGCCAAGAAAGAACTGCCCAAATTCGTGCTAGACATGAATGGCATAAAAAGGCATGTTCTCGTGATGAGAATCACGAAGATCTTAAAGTGCTTGGTGTGAATCCCATTGAATCCTTGTTTTCTTGTGTCAAACCTAATCATTATGGGTCTGGATATGAATCCACTTTGGTTGAAAAGTGCCCCAATGATTCGGAGTCCATCTATCTTGATGCTAAAAGCGTTAAAACTGGAGTAGAAGACGTTAAAACTTTGAGTAGTAATGAAATTACTACCATGGATTTCAAGGAATTGAATTAAGATAGTTGCTCCTTGATTGAATGCATTTCTTTGACGTAATCCATGTTAAACTCTCTGCACACTTATAGCCAAAACAAAGCCTTTACCGATCATATCGTCGAAGCTATGATAAAAGGTTTTGAAGAGAAACTTGAATTGGAAGTCTCTATCCCTAGAAAGCTTCATGATGAGTGGGAACCTACCATCAAAATCAAAATCAAAAACTATGAGTGCAACGCTTTGTGTGATTTGGGTGCTAGTGTTTCTGCGATTCCAAAGTCTTTATGTGATATTCTGGGTTATAATGAGATTGAAGAGTGTTCTCTTAATTTGCATCTTGCTGATTCTACTATCAAGAAACCCATGGGAAGGATCAAGGATGTTCTTATTATTGCAAATAGGAACTATGTACCCGTGGATTTCATTGTGCTTGACATTGATTGCAATCCTACATGCCTTATTATTCTTGGTAGACCTTTCCTAAGGACTATCGGTGCTATCATCGATATGAAGGAAGGGAATATTAGATTTCAATTTTCTTTAAGGAAGGGCATGGAAGACTTTCCTAGAAAGAAAATAAGATTGCCTTATGAATCCATGAAGAGGGCTACTTATGGTTTGAGCATCAAAGACGACGATACGTGATTCTATCGCTACTATGCCTAGCTAAGGGCGTTAAACAATAGCGCTTGTTGGGAGGCAACCCAATGAATTTATCTTTTTCTTTCTGTTTTGTTGCGTCCACACTTTCACAATTATGTTGTGATTGTGTTTTTTGTGTTTCTTTTTGTGTTTGAGCCAAGCAAAACCTTTATGAGTGGTCTTGGTAATGGTTGTTTGATCTTGCTGGAAAAAGACAGAAACTTTTCGCTCACGAGATGATTTTTCATTTTTATTCAGAAAGATCTTTTGAGTTTATTCTTCTTGATTCTGATAGATATGCTTTTTCCCTAGACCGTCGTAAGTTTTCAGATTTTTTGAGAAACCAGAAGTATACGAAGTATACAGATTGCTATAGACTGGTCTGTTTTTGACAGATTCTATTTTTATTGAGTTGGTTGCTTGTTTTGATGAAACTATGGTTAGTATCGGGGGGTACTAGCCATGGAAAAGTGAGAATATAGTAGCTCATCATCAATATAGATGGAATTCAAGTTTTCTACAGTACCAAATTAAGTGGTAGTTTGTTTTCTTGTACTAATGTTATCACAAGTTTCTGTTTAAGTTTTGTGTTGTGAAGTTTTCAAGTTTTGGGTGACGTTCTCATGCACAAAGAGATAAGCAGTGGAAAGAGCTCAAGCTTGGGGATTCCCAAGGTACCCCAAGCCAAATTCAAGGACACCAAATAGCCTAAGCTTGGGGATGCCCCGGGAAGGCATCCCCTCTTTCGTCTTCAATCCATCGGTAACATTACTTGGAACTATATTTTTATTCACCACGTGATATGTGTTTTGCTTGGAGCATCTTGTATCATAGGAGTCTTTTCTTTTTGTTGTGTCACAATCATCCTGGCTGCACACCTTTTTGAGAGAGACAGACATGCACTCATCGTGATTTTGCTAGAATGCTCATTGTGCTTCACTTATATCTTTTGAGCTAGATACTTTTGCTTTAGTGCTTCACTTATATCTTTTGAGCTAGATACTTTTGCTCTTGTGCTTCACTTATATCTTTAGAGCACGACGGTGCATGATTTGGTAGTTGGCTTATGCTATGAAAGAAGTCCCATGTGCTAGGTACCCAAAGAGGATGCAAAAACCTCCATCTTCATGTGCATTGAGTAGAAAGAGAAGTTGTGATTCCTCTCAATTAGTTTTGAGAAACGGATTTGGTAATATTGAGAGTTATGTTAGTAGGGTGTTGTGAATCTAGAAATACTTGTGTTGAAGTTAGTGATTCTCGTAGCATGCACATATGGTGAACCGCTATGTTAGGAAGTCAGAGCATAATTGATCTATTGATTTTCATCCTTTGTGTTAAGGTCGGGATTGCACGATGGTTTACACCTACCAACCCTTCCCCTCGGAGTATGCGTTTAGCACTCTATTTCGATTACTAATAAAAAAATTGCAACAAGTATGTGAGTTCTTTATGACTAATGTTGAGTCCATGGTATAGATGGACTTTCACCTTCCACCATTGCTAGCCTCTCTAGCGCCGCGCAATTCTCGCCGGTGCACAAACCCACCAAATTCCTTCCTCAAAACAGCCACCATACCTACCTACTATGGCATTTTCAGAGCCATTCTGAGATATATTTCCATGCAACTACCACTGTTCCGTCTCATGACTTGTGCCGTCAATTTCATATTGCCATTGCATGATCATACTAGATCGTTGCACATCCCGGTACACTGCCGGAGGCATTTCCTATGGAGCCATCATCATTGTAATTTTTGAGCTTTGAGTAACTAAAAGTGTGATGATCATCATTATTAAATCATTGTACCAATAGAGGAAATAAAATAAAAAAAGAAGAGGCCAAAGAGCCCCAAAACAAAAAAAAAGAAAATAAAAAAGAGGCCTAACAACCCAAATAAAAAAGGAAATGAGAGAAAAAGAGAGAAGGGACAATGCTACTATCTTTTTCCACACTTGTGCTTCATAATAGCACCATGTTCTTCATGACTGAGAGCTTCTTGCTTTGTCACTACTATATGCTAGTGGGAATCTTTGTTTTATAACTTGGCTTGTAGATTCCAATGATGGGCTTCCTCAAAATTGCCCTACGTCTTCGTGAGCAAGCAAGTTGGATGCACACCCACTAGTTTTCCCTTGAGCTTTCACATACCTATAGCTCTAGTGCATCTCTTGTATGGCAATCCCTACTCATTCACGTTGTTATCTATTAATGGGCATCTCCATAGCCTATTGATACGCCGAGTCAATGTGACCATCTCCTCCTTTTTGTATCACAACCACCACCACAATCTATTCCACCTATAGTGCTATATCCATGGCTCGCGCTCATGTATTGCGTGATAGTTATAAAAAGTTTGAGAAAGTAAGAGTGCGAAAACAATTACTTGGCCAATTCCGGGGTTGTGCATGATTTACATTAGTTTTGTGAGGATGATGGAGCATAGCCAGACTATATGATTTTGTAGGGATAACTTTCTTTGGCCTTGTTATTTTGAAAGTTCATGATTACTTTGCTAGTTTGCTTGAAGTATTACTATTTTCATGTCAATAGCAAACTATTGTTTCGAATCGTACGGATCAGAATATTCATGCCACGTGAAAGAAGTTGTAAAGGACAACTATGCTAGGTAGCATTCCACATCAAAAATATCGTTCTTTATCACTTCCCTACTCGAGGACGAGCAGGAGTTAAGCTTGGGGATGCTTGATACGTCTCCAACGTATCTATAATTTTTGATTGTTTCGTGTTATTATCTTATCAAACTTGGGATGTTTTGCATGCCTTTTATTTATTTTCTGGGACTAACTTATTAACTCAGTGCCAAGTGCCAGTTCCTGTTTTTTCCATGTTTTTGACCCCTTTCAGAGTTGATTTTGAAACGGAGTCCAAATGAAAGAAAATCCCCGAAAATATTTTTTCACAAACGGAAGAAGATCGGAGAGCTTGGGGGCCAACCAGAAGAGCCCCAGGGGCCCCACAAGACCCCACCCCGCGGCCAGGGGGGCGCGCCATGCAGGCTTGTGGGCCCCCTGGAGGTCCCCTGACCTAGATCTTGCGCCTATAAATTCCCAAATATTCCCAAAAAATCAGGGGAGCATCGTAATCACTTTTCCGCCGCCGCAAGCTTCTGTCTCCGCAAGATCCCATCTGGGGCACGTCCTGGTGCCCTGTCGGAGGGGGGTTTGGACACGGAAGGCTTCTCCACCAACACCATGACCCCTCCGATGATGCGTGAGTAGTTCACCATAGACCTACAGGTCATAGCTAGTAACTAGATGGCTTCTTCTCTCTCTTGGATCTTCAATACAAAGTTCTCCATGATCTTCATGGAGATCTATCCGATGTAATCTTCTTTTGTGGTGTGTTTGTCGAGATCCGATGAATTGAGGATTTATGATCAGATATCTATGGATCTTATTTGAGTTTCTTCTGATCTCTCTTATGCATGATTTCGTATCCTTGTAATTCTCTTCGAGTTGTGGGTTTTGTTTGGCCAACTAGAGCTATGATTCTTGAAATGGGAGAAGTTCTTGGTTTTGGGTTCATACGTGCGGTGACCTCACCCAGTGACAGAAGGGGTAGCGAGGCATGCATCGTGTTGTTGCCATCAAGGGTAAAAAGATGGGGTTTTCATCATTGGTTTGAGATTATCCCTCTACATCATGTCATCTTGCTTAAAGCGTTACTCTGTTCGTCATGAACTCAATACATTAGATGCATGCTGGATAGTGGTCGATGTGTGGAGTAATAGTAGTTGATGCAGAAACTATCGGTTTACTTGTCTCAGACATGATGCCTATATGCTAGATCATTGCCTTAGATATCGTCATGAGTTTGCGCGGTTCTATCAATTGCTCGACAGTAATTTGTTCACCCACCGTGATATTTGCTATTTTGAGAGAAGCCTCTAGTGAACACTATGGACCCCAGGGTCTACTCCACACCATATTTTCGGCCTTACACTTTTCACTTCGTTGCACTTTCCTCCTTCAGATCTCAGTTTTGCAAACAATCTTGAAGGGATTGACAACCCCTTTGAAGCGTTGGGTCCAAGCTTGTTTGTGTTTGTGCAGGTACTTTGGACTTGACGAGGCCCTCCTTTTGGTTCGATACCTTGGTTCTCAAACAGAGGGAAATACTTACTACTCGTGTGCTGCATCACCCTTTCCTCTTCAAGGGAAAAACCGACCCAAACCAGAGAAGTAACAAGAAGAATTCCTACGCGCCAGGGAAGGACTTTTGTTGCTGCAGCATGCCTCTCTCTCTGTATCGTAGACTTGAACTGGATAAGTTGACACCCACTAAAATCTCTCTGCAAATGGCCGACAAATCAACTTCTTTCCCTATCGACATTTGTGAGGATGTGCCTGTTGTGGTTGCTAACACCACTATCTTAACAGACTTTGTTATCTTGGATATTCCCGAGCACGATACCATGGCTGTCATTCTCGGAAGACCCTTTTTAAACACTGCAGGGGCTGTTATAGATTGCAACAAAGGCAATGTCACTTTCCATGTCAACGGTAATGAGCACACGGTGCACTTTCCGAAGAAACAATATCGAGTACATTGCATCAATGCTATCGAAAAAACGTCATCGATTCTTACAGGGAGCTTTGAATGCCCTATTCCTCCTGTCAAGATGAAGTATGATTTGCTTGTTGGGGAGATACACATCCCCATTGAGGTGACCTAGTGACTATTCTAAAATTCTCCCTTCTCTTTTGCGATTCAAAAAAGTTTTGTCGAGGGGATGTGATCAACCCCAATGAAGGATTTCTTTCGATGACCATAACCTGGATGAATCAAGGAGTCACAAACCTCTGTTCCAAGTTTTCGCACTATAGGTTGCTAAGAAGAAAAATGATAGATTTAGTTTAGTTTTCCCTCTTTTCTGTTTTAGCGTCCGGTACAAAAGTACCCCGAAAATCAAAGTTCTCCGAACGGTGTGAAAATAAAGTATAATTTTTTCTGGAATATTTGAAAAATACTGGGACAAAGAGTCTCTCTGGGGGCCACACCAGTGGGCCACAAGCCCTAGGGGCGCGGGCACCCCCCTGGCCGCGCCACCCAGGCTTGTGGGGCCCACAGGCACCCCCACCACTCATTCTTGCTCCCATCCAGTTCTCCTACCTCCAGAAAAAATCGTTTCGCAGCTCAAACCCGTGTTCTTGCTCCTCTTGCTAGGATTTTTGATCTCTTTGCTCAAATCGCCGTTCTCCGAACTATTTTGGGGAAATTACTCCTGGGTAAGTGACTACTCCATTGGTCCAATTAGTTTTTTCTCTAGTGCCTTATACTCCACGTATTTTTGCTGCCTTGGTGACCATGTTCTTGAGCTTTGTATGCTGATTCTAGCTGGTACCAAGTAGTTTTGATGCGTAATATGGTCTCTAGGCACTTGTTGGAGTAGTTGCTACTAGTTTAGTTGAACCTTGTTCACCTTTCCTTTGGGTCACTGAAATTTTCAGAAAAGGAAGATGTTCCGGAGAAACTTTCAGGGTGGTTCCTTAAGCAAGAGAGGTCCCCGTCTTGCAATTCGGGAGCCTGATGCTTACCAACCTTGGGACCCGCAGGTTCAACCATGTGAATGGCCTTTTGATGAATTTATGATTGAGGCAGGCTTCAAAGATGAGTTTGATGCATTTGTTCACAATGTCGGACTCGAAGAATTCATCTCCGATAAATGTGAACAGTATGTTTCTCTCAGTGCCTCTTTTGTTCGTAGATTCAAATTTTCAGCTGGCCGTGAGCCATCGGTACTGTTCGATCTCTATGATAAATCGTATACCATGGACTTAGAGGATTTCAGTAGAATTTGCAAAATACCTATTTGGGGTAACCTCAATGATCCTCCTAAATCTTCGGTTAGAGATTTTTGTGCTGGTATTACGGTTGGAGAAACTAGAGACATTACGCAAGCTACCATGGGGAGTATTCATTTTCCTGCCTTGCATTACTTTGCCTTCTTCATTGGCAGATGCATTAATGGCAAGATTGAGCATTGTCACCTCTGCACACCCGGCCTTAGTATCCTTAAGAGCGCAGTGACGGGTGACAAAAGCTTCAACATGGGAACTATTATAGCAAGGAGGCTGAATGAGAATGCTATTGATGGGGATTTCTTTGGTGGGATCTATGCCACTCGCATAGCAAATTTTCTCAGAGTACCCATCCGCGAAGGAGATCCCCCACTCCATACAGCTTTCCTTGACCGCGTCGCTATGATACGCTACCAGTTCCTTGAGAGGGATGATGAATCCCTCCTAAACAGCTTGATATTTAACCAGCAGCGCGTTTTCCATATTACCCTTCCTGCTCCTGCTCTCTTTGACTTTCAGGTAAAACGGAGATATTACATAACTAGAGGAGAGGCAGAGGAGTATGAGAGGGAGGCAAAAGCTGCTCGTCTCCGTGAGGCAGCTATTCAGGCAGTGGCTGCAGCGCTCCCGTATAACCCTCATTATGATTTTGGGTTTCGCCAGGACCATCCTTGGGAGTAAACCAAGTTAGGCCAAAAGCCTAAGCTTGGGGGAGAACGTGTTCTCACCGACTTTACATTCTTGCTTATGCTTTCACTTTGTTAGCCGGTCTTCACACTTTGCCACTTTATCATCCATGCTAGTTTATTTTCTTTTTCTAGTTTTCTTTTCGTGTGTTTATCTAGTTTGAGAAAAACCAAAAAGATTTTCTTTTTCCTCTTTTGCTTGTTGGGAGCTTTCCGTGTAGATAGTTTTCTTTTTCTTTGGGTCAAGGTAGAAGATATTGGTTACAATGTTTAGTGGCTCTTGCATGCATACATGTTTAGCTTTCAAAGAGCCATATTACTTTGCCTTCTCCTTTGTGTTTGCCTGCAGATTCCAGCTTTAGTCCAATGCACGAGCATGCTTATTATTGTTCACATCATTCGGTCATGCAAGTGAAAGGCAATAATGATAATATATGATGAAGTGACTGAGCCTGGAAAAGCTGGTATGAACTCGATCTATTTTGTTTTTGTAAATATGACTAGCTCATCATGCCTGATTCAGCTTTGTTGTGAGAGAAACATGTTTGCAATGACAACTTAGAGATCATAGTTGCTTATGTCGTGCTTACTTAGCTAGGAGCTTATAATGGTTTGTCTTGGATGCCCACATGAATGTTGAGATGACTATGATGTAGTATGATAGGATGGTATCCTCCTTTGAATGTTTCAAGTGGCTTGACTTGGCGCATGTTCACGCATGTAGTTGAAACAAAATCAACATAGCCTCTATGATGTTCATGTTCATGGTGATTTATGTCCTACTCATGCTTGCACTCAATGTTAGTAACTCTCAATGCATTTTGATGATTGTTGTTGCTCTCTGGTTGGTCGCTTCCCGGTCTTTTGCTAGCCTTCACTTGTACTAAGAGGGAATACTGCTTGTGCATCCACCTCCCATAAACCCAAAGTTGTGCCATATGAGTCCACCATACCTACCTATGTGCGGTATCTACCTGCCGTTCCAAGTAAATTTGCATGTGCCATTCTCTAAATCTTCAAGAAATAATCTATTTTGCATGCCCGAACCGCTCATGTGGTGACAGGGGGCTATTGGTATCTTCCATGCTAGGCGTGTTATCCTCGATATGTGTTTATTCACTATCATTAATGAGAAAGGGGCCGGTAATTGGAATGCCTAGTTCCATGCTCAAATCGAAAAGATAATTGCAAACAAAACTCCCCCAGGATTGTTGTTGGTATGGACGGTACCCGAGGATTCGGCTAGCCGTGGAGTGTGATTGATTGGTGGTGGGGGAGTCAAAACTTTAATTTTCTGTTTGGGAACCGCCTATATCATGTGTAGCGTGGAAGATGTTGAGAACTCCGAGTCATTGCGTTGACAATGAAAGGATGCCACCCAAAATTATTATCTCTGGTTTAAAAGCTTGAGCTCTGGCACCTCTGCAAATCAATGCTTCCCTCTGCGAAGGGCCTGTCTATTTATGTTCCTGTTGAGTCATCCTCCTCTTACAAAAGCACCAATTAGAGAGCACCTCTGTCATTTTTATGCTTTGCTTTTAACTATGTTGAGTATGACTATGACTGGATCTTCTTTGCCATGAATTACAATGTTTAGTCAGCCCTTGGTCTTTGAAGGTGCTCTGCATTTATGTTTTGCGGTCTCAAAAAGAGCTAGCTAGATACCATCTATTCGTACTACTTCATGTTGTTTTGGTTGAAGTGTTGACACTTGAAGCTTATTATTATTTGCTAGCTAGTTGATTATGCCATTAATATGGGTTTACCGTGAGACCTAGATGTCATTTGCTTATGTGGTTTGATTGTGATGTTGCTGAAATTCTGGTTGTGAGTTAGACATGATTGCAACAACAAGATCAAACAGAGTTCGTGAAAGTTTTTCTTTTATCTCTCTCAGTTTGTCAACTGAGTTGCTTGAGGACAAGCAAGGCTTTAAGCTTGGGGGAGTTGATACGTCTCCGTCATATCTACTTTTCCGAACTCTTTTGCCCTTGTTTTGGACTCTAATTTGCATGATTTGAATGGAACTAACCCAGACTGACGTTGTTTTCAGCAGAATTGCCATGGTGCTGTTTTTGTGCAGAAATAAAAGTTCTCAGAATGTCCTGAAAATTTATGGAGATTTTTTCTGGAATAAAAGAAAAATACATGTGCAAATATCCACATGAGGGGCGTGCCACTGGGCCACAAGCCCACAGGCCACGGCCAGCCCCTATGGCCATGCCGTGCAGGCTTGTGGGGCCCACGTGGCACCACCACCCCCAATCTTAGTTCTATATCTTCCATTTCGCCTGGAAAAAAATCAGAGCGAAGGTTTCATCGCGGTTTGCGATACGGAGGCGCTGACACATCTTGTTCTTCATGTGGAGGGCAGATCTGGAGTCCGTTTCAGGCTCCGGAGAGGGGAAATCATCGCCATCGTCATCATCAACCTTTCTCCATCGAAAATTCCATGATGCTCATCACCGTTCGTGAGTAATCTCATCGTTGGCTTGCTGGACGGTGATGAGATGGATGAGATCTATCATGTAATCGCGTTAGTTCTTGACGGGGATTGATCCCTAGTATCCATTATGTTCAAGATTGATGTTGCTACTACTTGGCTATGCTTAATGCTTGTCACTAGGGCCCGAGTGCCATGCTTTCAGATCTGAACCTATTATGTTGTCGCCAATATATGTGTGTTTTAGATCCTATCTTGCAAGTTGTAGTCACCTACTATGTGTTATGACCCGGCAACCCCGGAGTGACAATAGCCGGAACCACTCCCGAAGATGACCATAGTATGAGGAGTTCATGTATTCACCGCGTATTAATGCATTGGTCCGGTTCTTTATTAAAAGGAGAACCTTAATATCCCGTAGTTTCCATTAGGACCCCGCTGTCACGGGAGGGATGGACAATAGAGGTCATGCAAGTTCTTTTCCCTAAGCACGTATGACTACATACGGAATACATGCCTACATTAGATTGATGAACGGGAGCTAGCCACATATCTCTCCGTATTATAGTTGTTACATGATGACTCACATCCGCCACACTCATCCATCACCGATCCACTGCCTACGAGTCTTTTACTACTGGTCCTCGCTATGTTACTTTGCCTAGGTTTGTCCCTTGCTACAAGAGGGATTGGGCCACTTTGCTGCTGCTGTCACTTTGCTGTTGTTGCTACTACAGTTACTTGTTACTTTGCTGCTGCTACTACTACTATTCCTTGCTACTCCGCTGTTACTTGTTGCAAGATATTGTTGGCGCTAACATCCCGTCAACAAGGCTTTTTCTTGCACCGTTGCCGGGGATTGCCAAAGCTTTTTCTGGTGCCGTTGCTATCATACTACCTTGTTACTGGTACTTTGCTTGCAGACACTAATCTTTCAGGTGTGTTTGAATTGACAACTCAGCTGCTAATACTTGAGAATATTCTTTAGCTTCCCCTTGTGAGTGAATTAATAAATTTGGGTTGAATACTCTACCCTCGAAAATTGCTGCGATCCCATATGATTGTGGGACATCATGGCGCTGGTGACGATGGAGATCATGCATGTGCTTTGCTGATGGAGATCAAGAAGCACAAGTTCATGGGCATGTCATCTCGCTTATGATTTGCATGTGATGTTAATCCTTCTATGCACCTTGTTTTGCT
Source organism: Hordeum vulgare subsp. vulgare (assembly GCF_904849725.1). Lineage (NCBI taxonomy): Eukaryota > Viridiplantae > Streptophyta > Magnoliopsida > Poales > Poaceae > Hordeum > Hordeum vulgare. Next base: position 466,038,760 of record NC_058519.1, read on the forward strand.
TAGGATGACGGTAGCATTGTAAGGTGATCCCTCACTAAAATTTCAAGATAAAATTGTGTTCTCCCCGACTGTGCACCATTGCGACATTTCGTCGTTTCAAGACACCACATGATGATCGTGTGTGATAGACTCAACGCTCACATACAACGGGTGCAAAATAGTTGCACACGCGGAACACTCAGGTTAAACTTGACGAGCCTAGCATGTACAGATATGGCCTTGGAACACAAGCGACCGAAAGGTCGAGCATGAATCATATAGTTGATATGATCAACATGGAGATGTTCACCATTGAAACTATACTCAACTCACATGATGATCGGACTTGAGTTAATGAATTTGGATCATGCGACACTCAAATGACTAGAGGGATGTCAATTTGAGTGGGAGTTTTATGATTAGCTAAACTCATTTATATATCATGAACATAGTCAAAAGGCCTTTGCAAATTATGTTGTAGCTTGCGTTGTAGCTCTACTGTTATTGATATGTTCCTAGAGAAAACTTATTTGAAAGTTGATAGTAGCAATTATGCGGACTGGGTCCGTAAACTGAGGATTGTCCTCATTGTTGCGCAGAAGGTGTTGGGGATCGTAGTAATTTCAAAAAAATTCCTACGCCATACAAGGATCTATCTATGGAGAAACCAGCAACGAGTGAAGTTGTAGAGCATCTTCATACCTTTGATGATTGCTAAGCGGAAGCGTTGCTAGAACGCGGTTAATGGAGTTGTATTCGCAGAGATTCAGATCACGGTGGATTCCAATATATGCACCGAACGACAGTGCCTTCGCATTCAACACACGTGTAGCCCGGTGATGTCTCCAACGCCTTGATCCACCAAGGAGGGAGGAGAGGTTGAGGGAGAGCTCTGGCAGCACGACGGCGTGGTGATAGTGCATCTACGTGGTAACTCCAACAGGGCTTCGCCAAGCTATGTGGAGGACGAGAAGGAGGAAGGGTAGGGCTGCGCCTTTGAGGGAGGAGAAGTTGTGTGCAGCCCTCCCAAAACCCTTGGTATATATAGGAGGGAGGGAGAGGGGCCGGCAACCCTAGGGTTTCCCCTTAGGTGGTGTGCCAGCCTCCTAGATGGGGCGGTGGCCAGGCCAAGGGTGCAACAGCCCTAGGGGTGGCTTGCCACTAAAGGCAAGCCCCCACGCCCTAGGGTTTTGGCCCACCTTGCCTCCTTGCACTTTGGGCTGGGTGGTGGTTGCGCACCAGCCCACTTTGGGCTGGTTCCCATCCACCTCTTGGCCCAAATACCCTTTCGTGGCTGTAGGACTTTCACGGTGGACCCCGGAACCCTTCCGGTGGTCCCGGTACATTACCGGTGACGCCCGAAACACTTTCGGCGTCCAAATCCTCACTTCCTATATATGAATATTTACCTCCAGACCATTCTGAACCTCCTCGTGACGTCCGGGATCTCATCTGGGACTCTGAACAACCTTCATAACAACGTACACTATTCCCCTATAACCCTGGCATCATCGAACCTTAAGTGTGTAGACCCTACGGGTTCGGGAGACATGCATACATGACCGAGACACCTCTCCGATCAATAACCAAAAGCGGGGTCTGGTTATCCATGTTGGTTCCCGCATGTTTCACGATGATCTCATCGGATGAACCACGATGTCAAGGATTCAATTAATCATGTATGCAATTCCCTTTGTCTACTACTGCGGCAACAAAAGTCCTTCCCTGGCACGTAGGAATTCTTCTTGTTACTTCTCTGGTTTGCGTCATTTTTTCCCTTGAAGAGGAAAGGGTGATGCAGCACAGGAGCAGTAAGTATTTCCCTCAGTTTGAGAACCAAGGTACCGAACCAAAAGGAGGGCCTCGTCAAGTCCAAAGTACCTGCGCAAAAACAAACAAGCTTGCACCCAACGGTTCAAAGGGGTTGTCAATCCCTTCAAGATTGTTTGCAAAGTGAGATTTGAAGGCGGAAAGTGCAACGAAGTGAAAAGTGTAAGGCTGAAAATATGGTGTGGAGTAGACCCTGGGGGCCTGATGGGGTTATAGTCCTAGGGTAGGGTCATAGGCCTGCCCTGTAGGTCCTACCCAAGGACTACCCCTCATAAGGGACAAGGCCCTTAGTCAGTTCCGACTGAACTAAGGAGTTCCCATCATCCATTCGATAACAGATCCTCGACCATCCAGTCGGAGACGAGCATTCGGAGTATATCAAACTAACCGACTGGATTCCACTATGTGCATCGTAACCCCCCTGGAGGGAAACGGTCATATGTTTCAAGGTGCCTTTATTAGCATTTAAGACATACGTTACCTGTAACGTAGGCATTTATTCACCACGACTCCACCCCTGTGCACCGAACCGTTGTGGAGGGCAGCGCACTCTATATAAGCCACCCTCCCCCACTGGTGCAGGGGTTAGAAATTCACTGTATTCCATATTCCACTCGACAATAAGCTCCCAGAGCACTGAGACGTAGGGCTATTACCTCCACCGCAGAGGGGCCTGAACTCATACAACCTCGCCGTAGCTAAGGCTCTGCCCATCCTTTCGTACCCTACACATCTACTGTCAGACTTATACCCACGACAGTTGGCGCCCACCTTGGGGCAGGCGTCTAAGCGACTTTCGGCGAGTTTGCGACTACATCGTTTCGTCATGTCGTCCGGTGGAGATTCGAGCATGGGTCACGAGATCCTCTTCGGCGCTCTCTCCTTCATCATCGACGATTCGGCATGGCTTCAGGATGCTCCTCTTGACGTCGAGGCGCTTCCCCGCCGCGGGGCTACGCACTTCCGTGCCGGCACCCGCGGCATTCTTCTTCTCCAGCAGTCGGCTTCGGTGTCGACCTACACCGCCGTCACGCGCCGCAACAAGCGGTCCCGCCGTCCGCGGCTCCAGCATTGGGTACAACACGCCCAAGCGCGCCAGAACGCATCTTCACAAGTGGCGGTCCTAGAGTCGGTTGTGGTTGCCCCGTCGTCCCAACGCTCGAACTCGGTTCCGACTGAGTTTCCTTCCGAGTACGTGGGTCGCGGGCCTGCAGCAGAAGTACACATGGCCAACTCCCATGAAGGTCCCCGTCAAGCTGGCCGGAACGAGCACGAGATCGGCGAAACATCCGGCGCTCGCCGTCCACCTCGCCGTTCTGCCAGTCGGCACACTCGGCGGAGCAACGTGGAGTTGTTCCGCACACCCATCCTCAACTTGGCTGCGGCTGCCAAGATAGCCGATTCCCTTCAGCCGACAGATTCAGAGGCTGGCAGGGGGATCGAGCAAATCCGCGCCCTGTTGCACACGGCGCAGCAGCAAAATTCGGCGGTCTCCCAGTCGCACAACAGGATCCACAATAGTTCTGTTCATGCGAATACGCATTGGTTAGTTCACAGCCCTGGTTCTCATCAGCGACAGAGGGGAGGCAACCGTTCCATAAATCCCGAAGATCGTCGCTGTTCATGCACCCCTCCGCGGGGTGGGCCCTACGGGCCCCGACATCATGATGATCGGCGTTCAGTCGGTGACACTTACGACCCAAGGCCCGACGCGAGAGGGTATATCGCCCAGCGGAGGGTCGACCAGGGCCGTGCCCACCGCGATGGTTACGATATTGACCGTCCGAGTGGAAGTAGGACCATCGTTTCTGGTCCCGAGTGTTTCAGTCGAGCCATCCGTTCGGCTGACATCCCTCCCAACTTCCGATTGGCGACGGGAATCAGCAAGTTTACAGGAGAGTCCAAGCCAGAAACGTGGCTGGATGATTACCGAGTGTTCGTCCAGATCGGAGGAGGGGACGACCACGTCGCCATGAAGAACCTCCCTCTGATGCTCGACGGCTCGACGCGAGCGTGGCTGAACCAGTTGGCCCCCTCAAGCATCTACAGCTGGGCAGATCTGGCCCGAGTGTTTATCAGGACCCTCGAAGGGACGTGCAAGCGCCCTGATGGCCTCGTGGAGCTCCAGCATTGTGTCCAGAAGCAGAATGAACCCCTGCGCGATTTCATTCAGCGTTGGACAACCCTCTACCACACAGTGGAGAACGTCACAGAGCATCAAGCAGTCTGCATCTTCAAGGCAGGCGTGCGGTACAGGGATCTGTACCTGAAGTTTGGCCGAACAGGCGACATCTCCATGACCAAGATGATGGAGATAGCTGCACGCTATGCAAATGGCGAAGAAGAGGACCGCATCCGAAGCGGCAAGCACAAAACAGTCGCCGATGGAGATGGGAATAACACTCGGAAGCAGAAGCAGAACGCTCCGTCCACTCCGCAGGCAGAAGCCACAGCTGTAACCAATGACAAGTTCAAGGGCAAAGGGAAGGCTCAGTTCACCCCCAAGAAGAAGCAGTTCAATAACCCCATCCTGGACCAGCCGTGTCCGATTCATACGAAGATGGATGAAGAGGGCAACGCCATATATCCGAAGCATACCACTCGGCAATGTCGCCTGCTGATCCAGGGGTTCGGCGAAGGGCAACCGAGTGAAAAGGACAATGAACAGGATGAGGAGGATAAGGAGGATCCGTTCCGCCAAGTCCATGCAACACTGATGATTTTTGCTGACGTTGAGAGCAAGAGTCGACTAAAGCTGGTGAACAGGGAGGTGAACATGGCCACCCCTACCAACCCCAAGTTCCTCAAATGGTCTCAGACTGCGATCACCTTTGACAAGTCGGATCATCCAGCACATGTACCCACCCCAGGGAGACAGGCTCTGGTCGTCGACCCGGTCGTGGAAGGAGTCCGACTGCGCAAAGTCCTCTTGGACGGCGGCAGTGGTTTGAACATCATGTACGCCGACACTCTCAAGGGGGTGGGCATTCCGATGTCCAAACTCAGCGAGAGTAGCATGCAGTTCCATGGAGTCGTCCCTGGGCGAAAGGCCAAGTCACTCGGCCAGATCACGTTGGACGTCGTTTTCGGCTCCGACAAGAACTTCCGCAAGGAAAAGCTGACGTTCGAGGTGGTGGACTTCCAGAGCGCGTACCACGCAATTCTGGGCCGCCCGGCGTATGCACGTTTCATGGCCCGTCCATGTTATGTGTACCTGAAGCTAAAGATGCCAGGCCCGAAAGGTGTGATCACTATCACAGGCAATCGACAGCGGGCCAAAGAGTGTCTGCAGCAGGGATCACGGATTGCCGATCAGCAGATGGCTGTCCTCGAGCTTGACGAGTACAAGAAAACAGTCGACCCCGTTGACTTGATGCGTGCGAAGAAGCCAGCTTCGGAGTCTGCATTCCAGTCGGCGGGAGAGACGAAGAAGTTCAGCATCCACCCGACGGACGACACTGCTGCCCCGACGAACATCTCCACCACCCTCGATCCTAAATAGGAAGCCGAGCTCACCCAATTCCTCCGTGAGAACTGGGACATCTTCGCATGGAAGCCCTCTGACATGCCAGGTGTACCCAAGGAGTTGGCTGAGCACCGACTGCATGTGGATCCCACCACTCGGCCTGTCCGAGAACGCCTGCGTCGGTCCGCCGCGCACAAGAGGAAGGCAATCGGAGAAGAAGTGGCCAAGCTTTTGGCAGCCAACTTCATTCGCGAGGTACACCACTCCGAGTGGCTCGCCAATGTTGTCATGGTGCCCAAGAAGGACAAGTCGCTCCGAATGTGCATCGACTTCAAGCATCTCAATAAGGTCTGCCCGAAAGACCATTTTCCGCTCCCACGCATCGATCAAATTGTCGATTCGACTGCGGGTGGCGAGCGTTTGTCATTTCTTGATGCCTACTCGGGCTATCATCAGATCCGTCTGTATGGCCCCGATGAATTAAACAGCCTTCATCACCCCATTCGGGTGCTTCTGCTACATCACTATGCCATTCGGTTTGAAGAATGCAGGAGCTACCCTTATGCGCATGATCCAAAAATGCCTCCTCGACCAGATTGGTAGGAATGTGGAGGCGTATACGGATGATATTGTAGTCAAGCCACGCAAAGGTTCCGACCTGCTGACTGACTTGGCAAAAACATTCACCAACCTTCGTAGGTACGATATCAAGCTCAACCCCGCCAAGTGTTCATTCGGCGTTCCCAGCAGAAAGTTACTTGGTTTCTTCGTTTCCGAACGAGGGATCGATGTCAACCCCGAAAAGATCGGGACCATCGTCCGAATGGAGAGGCCGGTCGGAATACACGATGTTCAACGGCTCACAGGTTGCCTAGCGGCTTTGAGCAGGTTTATCAGTCGACTCAGCGAGAAAGCACTTCCTCTGTACCGACTCATGAAGAAATCAGATACTTTCGAGTGGACAGATGAAGCCCAAGTTGCATTCGACGACCTCAAAGTCCTACTTTCCACCCAGCCGGTTCTTACTGCCCCACTCAGTAAAGAGCCCCTTCTTCTGTATATCACGGCTACAATCCAAGTCGTCGGCACTGTTCTTACAGTCGAACGAGAAGAAGAAGGCAAAGCATACAAAGTTCAGCGGCCAGTGTATTACGTCTCCGAAGTCCTGACTCCTTCCAAGCAGAGGTATCCCCACTATCAAAAACTTATCTACGGGATTTACATGACTGCGAAGAAGGTGGCTCATTATTTCCAAGACCACTCGGTGTCTGTCGTTTCTGATGCTCCGTTGTCGGAAATCCTCCGCAATCGGGACGCATCGGGCCGAGTGGCGAAGTGGGCAATGGAGATGTTGTACTGCGATATCAAGTTCGAGGCCAAGAAAGCTATTAAGTCTCAAGCTCTGGCTGACTTCATAGCAGAATGGGTAGAACAACAGCAACCGACCCACATCTACTCAGCTCATTGGACAATGTTCTTCGATGGGTCCAAGATGTTGAATGGCTCCGGCGCCGGCATTGTGATCATAGCGCCAAAGCGCGACAAACTCAAGTATGTGTTGTAGATACACTTTGATTCCTCCAACATGAGGCAGAGTATGAAGCTCTCCTTTATGGACTGCGCATGGCCATCGCACTCGGCGTCCGTCGCCTGATGGTCTATGGCGATTCGGATTTGGTGGTTAATCAAGTGATGAAAGAGTGGGACGTCAGGAACCCCACCATGACCACATACTGCAATGCAGTGAGGAAGATCGAGAAGAAGTTTGAAGGTCTAGAACTCCACCATGTTCCGCGACTGAAGAACCAAGCAGCTGATGAGTTGGCAAAACTCGGATCCACTCGGAGACCAGTCCCGAGTGACGCCTGCCTCGAGCACCTCCACCTTCCCTCAGTTAAAGAAGATCACTTCACAGAGGAACCAGTACAACCAAAGAGCTCGACAGATCCGACTAAAGTCGACGTACCTGCTGTGGTTGATCTGATCATGGAGATTCTTGCTGTCATCCCCGATTAGACTGTGCTGATCATTGCATATATCCTGAGGCAGGAATTACCAGAAGACGAAGTCCAGGCCAGGCAGATAGTCCGCAGGTCGAAGTCGTTCACTGTCATTGATGGCCAGTTGTTCAAGGAAAGCGTTTCAGGCGTTCTTCAACGATGCATCTCCCCAGAGGAGGGACAGTTGATCCTGGAAGAAATTCACTCGGGAACCTGCGGTCATCACGCCTCTTCAAGAGCAATCGTCGCCAAAGCATTCAGAGCTGGCTTCTTCTGGCTACAGGCGAACAAAATGGCTAAAGATATGGTTGACCGATGTGAAGGCTGTCAGTTCTACTCCAACAAGTCCCACAAGCCAACATCTGCGTTGAAGACAATTCCTCTTGTTTGGCCATTTGCAGTATGGGGATTAGATACTGTTGGTCCATTCAGGACAGGCCAAGGGGGATACACACATCTGTTGGTGGCAGTCGGCAAGTTCACAAAGTGGATCGAAGCCAAGCCCATCAAGAAGCTCGACGCTCTAACGGCTATCAAGTTTGTCAGGGACATCATCTCCAGATTCGGGGTACCTCACAGCATAATCACTGACAACGGAACAAACTTTGACTTGGACAAATTCAAAGGTTTCTGTACCGGCCAAGGTATCCGAGTGGATTTTGCATATGTGGCGCATCCCCAAACAAACGGGCAAGCAGAGCGGGCGAATGGACTTGTTCTGCAAGGTTTGAAGCCTCGACTCCTACGAGAGGTGGGACATGCTGCTGGTGCATGGGTCACCGAGCTACCTTCGGTGCTATGGGGTCTCCGCACAACCCCAAATAGATCTACAGGGCGATCCCCGTTCTTCCTCGTTTAGGGAGCAGAGGCAGTCCTTCCGAGTGACTTGCTTCCCAATGCTCCACGAGTTGAACTCTTCTCCGAAGCTGAAGCAGAACGAGCAAGGCAAGACAGAGTGGATCTTCTAGAGGAGGAGTGCGAGATGGCACTGACTCGCTCAACAATTTATCAACATGATCTGCGGCGCTTCCACGCGTGACACGTCTGGAGTCGTACATTCCAAGCTGGCGACCTGGTGCTCCGAGCGGATCAGCAGAGACCTCATAAGTTGGCTCCCGCCTGGGAAGGACCCTTCATCATCTCCAAGGTGCTGAATAACGGTGCATACCGACTCTACAACATTGACAGGGAAACAGATGAGCCGCGAGCATGGAACGGAGATCTCCTGAAGCGCTTCTACACGTGACCGTCGACTGAAGCTATGTAAAGAACAAGTATTGGTGAAATAATACAAAGCAGATTGAGTTTTTGCAGATTCAAAATTCTTCCGCGGTCGCAGACTCCGGTCTCAAAAAAAAAACTTAGCTGCGATCAAGAATCGCCTAAGTACTGACTTTCTCCGAGTGTGCACTAAACGTCGCACTCGGGGACTTAGCTGCGATCAAGAATCGCCTAAGTGCTGACTTTCTCCGAGTGTGCACTAAACATCGCACTCGGGGACTTAGCTGCGATCAAGAATCGCCTAAGTTCTGACTTTCTCCGAGTGTGCACTAAACGTCGCACTCGGGGACTTAGCTGCGATCAAGAATCGCCTAAGTACTGACTTTCTCCGACTGTGCACTAAACTTCGCACTCGGGGACTTAGATGCGATCAAGAATCGCCTAAGTTCTGACTTTCTCCGAGTGTGCACTAAACGTCGCACTCGGGGACTTAGCTGCGATCAAGAATCGCCTAAGTACTGACTTTCTCCGAGTGTGCACTAAACGTCGCACTCGGGGACTTAGCTGTGATCAAGAATCGCCTAAGTTCTGACTTTCTCCGAGTGTGCACTAAACGTCGCACTCGGGGACTTAGCTGCGATCAAGAATCGCCTAAGTACTGACTTTCTTCGAGTGTGCACTAAACGTCGCACTCGGGGACTTAGCTGCGATCAAGAATCGCCTAAGTACAAATTTTATCCGACTGTGCACTAGACGTCGCACTCGGGGACTTAGCTGCGATCAAGAATCGCCTAAGTACAAATTTTCTCCGAGTGTGCACTAACCGTCACACTCGAAGACTTAACTGCGATCAAGAATCGCTTAAATGAGAAAGCTTCCTTCGACTGTATCCTACAGATACACTCGGGGACTTAGCAGACCCTCATTGAGGCTCATGTGGATGTCAAGACCACTGACAATTACAAGAGTAGCAGACCCTCATTGAGGCTCATGTGGATGTCAAGACCACTGACAATTACATGAGTAGCAGACCCTCATTGAGGCTCATGTGCATGTCAAGACCACTACCAATTACATGAGTAACAACCCACTCCAAGTACGACCTTACAGTCACACTCGAGGACTTAGCTGCGATCCCGAATCGCCTAAGTACTACAATGCCTTCGACTCTATCCTACAGATACACTCGGGGACTCAAAAGGCCCTTAGTGAGACTCATGTCGATGTCAGGACCACTGACAATTACATGAGTAGCAGAACCTCATTGAGGCTTATGTAGATGTCAAGACCACTGACAATTATATGAGTAACAATCCGCTCCGAGTACGACCTGACAGTCGCACTCAAAGACTTAGCCGCGATCACGAATCGCCTAAGTACTCTATTGCCTTCGAGTGTATCCTACAGATTCACTCCGGGACTCAGCAGACCCTCAGTGAGGCTCATGGAGATGTCAATACAACTGACAATTACATGCTCCGCATGTTTGCCATTGGCTTCACCAAGAAACGCCAAACAAAAACTCGAGCCAAAATCGTATCAACAACTCTTTGGCAACAGAAGAGCAAAAGATTCGATTCAAATTCAAAGTTCACCTAAAGATAGTTGGCCCGGTGTGGATCAAGCTTACCCGCACCGAACCAAGAATGTGACGGCCAACAGCAGTGGCCAAAGTTTCTTACAACCAACACTCGGCATACCGAGGTAAAAGTTTTCTTAAGCGTCGTCAGGACTGGCGCTAGGACTGGCGGGCTCTACGAATGTGTCCAGGTCGATCCCGTCGGCGATGCGGGTGGTGCTCTCAAGGAAGGTCTCCATGAAGTCTTCGAATCGCAGCTTCTTCGTGTTGGCGACCTGCAATGCCTTCAGCTTCTCTACGCGCACCTCCTTGCAATGCACTCGGACCAGAGACAGAGCAATGTCCGCACCACAGCGAGCCGCAGACTTCTTCCATGACTGCACTCGGTTTGGGACCTCCTCCAGCCGAGTCATCAAGCCTTCCATCTCGTGCCGAGACTCGTCTTCAGGCCAAAGCTCCTTGTTGATCCGGCCGACGACTTCTCTCAGTCGACCGATGAAAGGCCCAACTTTGCCCAGGCGAATGTGCGCTCAGAGCAGATCTAGATTGGCGTCCTCGCCGAGTGGAATGTTCTCAAGAATCGACCGCTCAACGTCAGCTGCTTCAGCCTAAGCGTCCATGCAAAAATCTGCAAAGAGAGGACGAGCAAACAATAAGCGCCGAGTGAAATGCACATACCACAAGCACTCAGAAAAACAGAACTTACCACCGAGAAGCGCTATCATCTGCCGGGCCCAGTCACTGACATATTTTTCTTGTGCTATACACCGCCTGTTCAGCACTTTCATTTGTCCCATCAGCTCGGTCCTTTGCGCCTTCATTCTCTCCACTTCAGTAGTCAATGCCTTGTTTGCCTCACGGGCCTGCTCCAAGGACTTTTCTCGTTCCGCCAGAACATCCTTCATACAAGCCATTGCAACCATTGCCGCATCCAGCTCACCAGCAAACTGAACCGTTTCAGCCCTAAGAGTCTCGTACGCTGTCCCCATCTCGCAAGTTTTTTGCCAGCCAGCGCCAAGAGATGGTCAGAAAAATTCAATAATAAAGAGTCTAAGTTCTTCAGACCCCTGCCGACGCAAGCAGTCGACAGCGGTCTCGGGGACTACACCCAGTGGGTTCACTGAGAGTGACCCCACTGGCATGAAACTCAAACAGGTCCGACCTATTGAGCTACATGACAACACATAAGCCTATGAGGCTACTACTACCCGACCTGAGTAAAATTACTCTCGGGGACTCATCCAGTAGGTGCACTCCGAGTTCCCCAATTGTTAGCATTCGAACAGATTAATTTTTGATCTGATCAAGTCAAAGAAAATGTCTATACAGACAACTGCCGGTGCAAGCACTCGACAGAAGTCTCGGGGACTACACCCACTGGGTTCACTAAGAGTGAACCCATTGCAAAAATCATACGATATCCGAGCACACCCAGTGGGTTACAAGAGAAAAGTAAATACTTACTAGCCCACTTACTCGGATATCGTCCCGCAGTTCCAAGCTTCGCTGGTACAGGGACGCGATGGAGTCGTACGCCTTCTTGGCCTCTCCTGCCATCAGCTCCGCCTGCACCATGGCCCCCTTGGCCGCTCCCACCTGATCCTCCGGGAGGCGCTGGACGTTGTACTCGACAGTCAACGGGCCTGGCATCGTTGGAGGCTCCTTGGGCATCCCAAGGCCCGCTCCAGTTTATTCAGCAGCAACCAGCGCCTCAGTCGGCGGCATCGCCTCAGTCGGTGGCACGTCTGTGGCGAGAGCAGTAACTGGCGGAACAGCCTCAAGGACAGGCATTGCAGCTTGCTCAGACCTCCCCTGGTCACCCTCATCAACATAAATCGCCCATGAGGGAAACCCGACCGAACGGCGTGAGATCACAGGAAAAAAGGCAAGACCGAAGACAGAATTCGTGATGCAATAATATAAACTCTCGGAAGCGCTACGACGCACCTGGCTGGGACGAGACAACATTGTCCATGTCCATGGTATCATCCCCCTGGCATGCCGGAGAGGTGGCAGAGGTAGCAACTCTGTCGAGTGAAATTCATTCGACCAATAAATAGGAGTCCAATCGAATATCGGAAGAAGTTAGAAGAACAATGCACTTACATTGAGGTGACGGGAACGATGACCCTCATCCGCGGCAAAGACTTCCGAGGTTTAGATCCGCTCGGTTTGGCCACCTTGGAAGGCTGACCCGCAGGCTCAGCAGCAGCGTCCCTGGTCCTCTTGATGCTCTGAGCACTCAGAACCACGGGAACAGTTGGCGGGGCGCTCGGAACCGTAGGAGCGGTTGGCGGGGCACTCGAGGATGTTGGAGGGGCCGAGGGAGCCGCAGGTTCATGTCGGCGTTTGATTCGAAGCTCTGGCGGCGGGGGTGGCGAGTTCTACTCTTCGTCTTCCTCCTCCTCTTCCCTAGACTCCTCCTCCGTCTCCCCACTGTCGGAGACGTACTCGACGCTCTCCATGCTGCCCTCCTCCTCCTCCTCGGTCAGGTTCCCGTTCGAGACAGGAGAGAACCAGTGGGTCCACTTCTGCATAAAATACAGTCGGCGACATCAGACGTCAGACAGTGATTCAAGAAAGCGATAAAACTAAGACAGTTATGTGCACTCGACAAGTTGTACTCACCTCGTTCGGAGGAGGGTTGTCCGCGCAGAAAGCCTTCACTCGCCGGGACCCTCTGGGGTTCTCGCAGGCGCCTGTGATCTGGAGCACCCACGACACCACCGTCTCCCCGGTCACGCACTCGACGTTGGTCCGAGTAGAGTCTTCGGGCCCCGTGTAGTGCCACATGGCGTGGTCTCAGGCCTGCAGTGGTTGGATGCGCCAGCCGAGGAAAACCTCCAGCAAATCTATGCCGGTGACTCCCTTTGTGACGACATCTACGAGTGCGTCGACCAGAGGCTGGATATGGATCTTCTCCGCCTTCGTGAGCGCGAGCTGCTTAGGCGGAGCTGGTCGATCTAAGCTAAAAGGAGGCAACCCTGTCGTGGCATTCGGGCAAGCAACGTCCTGGCAGTAGAACCATGTCGACTGCCAGTTCCTAACCGATTCACTCAGCTGAAGAGCGGGATAACTAATTTTTCTCTTCTTTTGGAAGCCTAAGCCTCCGCAGAGCTGGAGAAGGTGAGTCTTATCATCCGACTGATTAAGTCGTTTGATAGTTTGGGATCTAGCAGAGAAGATATGTTTGAAAAGCCCCCAATGGGGAGGACAGCCGATGAAGCACTCGCACAAGACTACGAAAGCAGAGAGATGAGCTATGGCATTGGGGGGAAAGTGGTGGAGCTGCGCCCCGAAGTGGTTCATTATGCCTTTGAAGAAAGGATGTGGGGGCAGGGAGAAACCTCGATGCACGTGGCTGAGCAGCAGGACGTGCTCCCCCTCCCGGGGCGCCGGCTCGGTCTCACCCTCCGCCGGCAACCTCCACGACTTGTGCGCGATCATCCCGTGCTCCACCAGCTCCAGCGGGTCCTCCTCTGTCACCGTGGAGGGGAGGAAGTCCCCCTGGATCCACCCCGCCGGTAGCGTTCGCTGCCTCCGCTCAGCAGGTGCCGCCGCCTTCCCCCTCTTCTTCCGCGCCTCTAGCTTGCTAGTCTGCCCCTTTGTCATGGCGAATGCTGCGGATTCGCGAGGGAGAAGGAGAAGGAAGAAGCTTGGGATGTGCGGAGGATGGCGAAGGGAGCGGAGCAAAGGCAAGATATCCGGCGAGCGTAACGAAAAAACCCTCGCCGCTGAGGTTTATGTAAGGTTCTGACTGGGTCACTGGCAAGTGGCCCCAAAATCTTATCCCCCGACCGGCCGCGGCGATATTAGTCGAGAAGATGAAGGCGCGGGAATCGAGGCGTCAGGCACTACTCGAGCGCGATGTCGTCATCCCCGCTGAGCGCGCGGTAACCGAAATTTGAGGATCCCGGAAAATCCGCCACTATTAGTTGACTGGTCACGTTAGAAGATACCACGGAAGCACTCGGTTTCCGACAGTTTGTTTCACAAATACTTCCACTCGGATCGTTGGTCAGAAAAGATAAAATGGATCGAGGCAAGCAACGCCAAAGTCACATCCGTACCAGTCAGATCCAAACTTCAAGCATCGCTTCGTCGTTCCAACCCCAATCCATTCGGGGACTAATGATGGGGTTATAGTCCTAGGGTAGGGTCATAGGACTGCCGTGTAGGTCCTACCCAAGGACTACCCCTCATACGGGACAAGGCCCTTAGTCAGTTCCGACTGAACTAAGGAGTTCCCATCATCCAGTCGGTAACAGATCCTCGACCATCCAGTCGGAGACGAGCATTCGGAGTATATCAAACTAACCGACTAGATTCCACTCTGTGCATCGTAACCCCCCTGGAGGGAAACGGTCATATGTTTCCATGTGCCTTTATTAGCATTTAAGACATATGTTACCTGTAATGTAGGCATTTATTCGCCACTACTCCACCCCTGTGCACCGAACCGTTGTGGAGGGCAGCGCACTCTATATAAGCCACCCTCCCCCACTGGTGCAGGGGTTAGCAATTCACTGTATTCCATATTCCACTCGACAACAAGCTACCAGAGCACTGAGACGTAGGGCTATTATCTCCACCACAGAGGGGCCTGAACTCATACAACCTCGTCGTAGCTAAGGCTCTGCCCATCCTTTCGTACCCTACACATCTACTGTCAGACTTATACCCACGACAGGGCCATAGTGTTCACTAGAGGCTTCTCTCAAAATAGCAAATATTACGGTGGGTGAACAAATTATTGTCAAGAAATTGATAGAACCGCGCAAAGTCATGAAGATATCTAAGGCAATGATCTAGCATATAGGCATCACGTCCAAGACAAGTAGACCGATACTTTCTGCATCTACTACTATTACTCCACACATCGACCGCTATCCAGCATGCGTCTAGTGTATTGAGTTCATGACGAACAGAGTAACGCTTTAAGCAAGATGACATGATGTAGAGGGATAATCTCAAACCAATGATGAAAATGCCATCTTTTTACCCTTGATGGCAACAACGCGATACGTGCCTCGCTACCCCTTCTGTCACTAGGTTAGGTCACCGCACGGTATGAACCCAAAACCAAGCACTTCTCCCATTGCAAGAATCATAGATCTAGTTGGCCAAACAAAACCCACAACTCGAAGAGAATTACAAGGATATGAAATCATGCATAAGAGAGATCAGAAGAAACTCAAATAAGATTCATAGATAATATGATCATAAATCCACAATTCATCGGATCTCGACAAACACATCGCAAAAGAAGATTACATCGGATAGATCTCCATGAAGATCATGGAGAACTTTGTATTGAAGATCCAAGAGAGAAAATAAGCCATCTAGTTACTAGCTATGGACCCATAGGTCTATGGTGAACTACTCACGCATCGTCGGAGAGGTCATGGTGTCGATGGAGAAGCCTTCTGTGTCTGAATCACCCCTCCGGCAGGGCACCATGACGTGCCCCCAGATGGGATCTTGCGGAGACAGAAGCTTGCGGCGGCGGAAAAGTGATTACGATGCTCCCCTGATTTTTTTGGGAATATTTGGGAATTTATAGGCGCAAGATCTAGGTCAGGGGACCTCCAGGGGGGCCCACAAGCCTGCATGACGCGCCCCCCTGGCCACGGGGTGGGGGCTTGTGGGGCCCCTGGGGCTCTTCTAGCTTGGTCCCCAAGCTCTCCGATCTTCATCCGTTCCAGAAAAAATCTTTTCGGGGATTTTCTTCCGTTTGGACTCCGTTTCAAAATCTCCTTTGAAAGGGGTCAAAAACATGGAAAAAACAGGAACTGGCACTTGGCACTCAGTTAATAAGTTAGTCCCAGAAAATAAATAAAAGGCATGCAAAACATCCAAAGTTTGACAAGATAATAGCATGAAACCATCAAAAATTATAGATACGTTGAAGACATATCAAGCATCCCCAAGCTTAACTCCTGCTCGTCCTCGAGTAGGGAAGTGATAAAGAATGAATTTTTGATGTGGAATGCTACCTAGCATAGTTGTCCTTTGCAACTTCTTTCACGTGGCATGAATATTCAAATCCGTACGATTCGAAAAAATAGTTTGCTATTGACATGAAAAAAGTAATACTTCAAGCAAACTAGCAAAGTAATCATGAACTTTTAAAATAACAAGGCCAAAGAAAGTTATCCCTACAAAATCATATAGTCTGGCTATGCTCCATCATCCTCACACAACTAATGTAAATCATGCACAACCACGGAATTGGCCAAGTAATTGTTTTCGCACTCTTACTTTCTCAAACTTTTTATAACAATCACGCAATACATGAGCGCGAGCCATGGATATAGCACTATAGGTGGAATAGAGTGTGGTGGTGGTTGTGAGACAAAAAGGAGGAGATGGTCACATTGACTTGGCGTATCAATAGGCTATGGAGATTCCCATTAATAGATATCAATGTGAATGAGTAGGGATTGCCATACAAGAGATGCGCTAGAGCTATAAGTATGTGAAATCTCAAAAGGAAAACTAGTGCGTGTGCATCCAACTTGCTTGCTCATGAAGACCTAGGGCAAATTTGAGGAAGCCCATCATTGGAATATACAAGCCAAGTTATAAAACGAAGATTCCCACTAGCATATGGTAGTGAGAAAGCAAGAAGCTCTCAATCATGAAGAACATGGTGCTATTATAAAGCACAAGTGTGGAAAAAGATAGTAGCATTGTCCCTTCTCTCTTTTTCTCTCATTTCTTTTTTTTATTTGGGCTCTTAGGACTCTCTTTTTTTCTCTCCTTTTTTTATTTTTGGGCTCTTTGGCCTCTCTTTTTTTCCTCACATGGGACAATGCTCTAATAATGATCATCATCACACTTTTTAGTTACTCAAAGCTCAAAGATCACAATGATGATGACTCCATAGGAAATGCCTCCGGCGGTGTACCGGGATGTGCAACAATCTAGTATGATCATCCAATGGAAATATGAAAGTGACGGCACAAGTCATGAGACGGAACGGAGGTAGTTGCATGGCAATATATCTCGGAATGGCTATGAAATGCCATAGTAGGTAGGTATGGTGGTTGTTTTGAGGAAGGAATTTGGTGGGTTTGTGCACCGGCGAGAATTGCGCGGCACTAGAGAGGCTAGCAATGCTGGAAGGTGAAAGTGCATCTATACCATGGGCTCAACATTAGTCATAAAGAACTCACATACTTGTTGCAAAAAAATTATTAGTAATGAAAACAAAATGCTAAACGCATACTCCGAGGGGAAGGGTTGGTAAGTGTAAACAATCAATAGATCAATTATGCTCCGACTTCCTAACATAGCGGTTCACCATACGTGCATGCTACGGGAATCACTAACTTCAACACAAGTATTTATAGATTCACAACACCCTACTAACATAACTTTTAATAATACCGAATCTGTGTCCCAAAACTAATTGAGAGGAATCGAAACTTCTCTTTCTACTTAATGCACATGAAGATGGAGGGTTTTGCATCCTTTTTGGGTACCTAGGACATGGGACTACTTTCATAGCATAAGCCAACTACCAATTCATGCACCGTCGTGCTCTAAAGATATAAGTGAAGCATAAGAGCAAAAGTATCTAGCTCAAAAGATATAAGTGAAGCACTAGAGCAGAAGTATCTAGCTCAAAAAATATAAGTGAAGCACAATGAGCATTCTAGCAAAACCACGATGAGTGCATGTCTCTCTCTCTCTCAAAAAGGTGTGCAGCAAGGATGATTGTGACACAACAAAAAGAAAAGACTCCTATGATACAAAAGGCTCCAAGCAAAACACATATCATGTGGTGAATAAAAATATAGCTCCAAGTAATGTTACCGATGGATTGAAGACGAAAGAGGGGATGCCTTCCTAGGGCATCCCCAAGCTTAGGCTTTTTGGTGTCCTTGAATTTGGCTTGGGGTGCCTTGGGCATCCCCAAGCTTGAGCTATTTCCACTCCTTATCTCTTTGTCCATGAGAACGTCACCCAAAACTTGAAAACTTCACAACACAAAACTTAAACACAAACTTGTGATAACATTAGTACAAGAAAACAAACTACCACTTCTTTTGGTACTATAGCAAACTTGAATTCCATCTATATTGATGATGAGCTACTGTATTCTCACTTTTCCATGGCTAGTACCCCCCGATACTAAACATAGTTTCATCAAACCAAGCAACCAACTCAATAAAAACAGAATCTGTCAAAAACAGACCAGTCTGTAGCAATCTGTATACTTCGTATACTTCTGGTACCTCACAAAATCTGAAAAATTACGAAGGTATAGGGAAAAAGCATATCAATCAGCATCAAAAAGAATTAACTCAAAAGCTCTTTCTGAATAAAAAAGAAAAATCATCTCATGAGTGAAAAGTTTCTGTCTTTTTCCAGCAAGATCAAACAGCCATTACCAAGACTAATCATAAAGGTTTTGCTTGGCTCAAACACAAAAAGAAACACAAAAACCACAATCACAACAGAATTATGAAAGTGTTGACGCAACAAAACAGAAAGAAAAAAGATAAATTCATTGGGTTGCCTCCCAACAAGCGCTATTGTTTAACGCCCTTAGCTAGGCATAGTAGCGATAGAATCATGTATCGTCGTCTTTGGTGCTCAAACCATAAGTGGCTCTCATCATGGATTCATAAGGTAATCTTATTTTCTTTCTAGGAAAGTGTTCCATGCCCTTCCTTAAAGGAAATTGAAATCTAATATTCCCTTCCTTCATATCAATGATAGCACCGATAGTCCTTAGGAAAGGTCTACCAAGAATAATAGGGCATGTAGGATTGCAATCAATGTCAAGCACAATGAAATCCACGGGTACATAGTTCCTATTTGCAATAATAAGAACATCATTGATCCTTCCCGTGGGTTTCTTGATAGTAGAATCAGCAAGATGGAAATTAAAAGAACACTCTTCAATCTCATTAAAACCCAGAATATCACATAAAGACTTTGGAATCGCAGAAACACTAGCACCCAAATCACACAAAGCATTGCACTCATAGTTTTTTATTTTGATTTTGATGGTAGGTTCCCCTCATCATGAAGCTTTCTAGGGATAGAGACTTCCAATTCAAGTTTCTCTTCAAGAGCTTTTATCATAGCTTCGATGATATGATCGGTAAAGGCTTTGTTTTGGCTATAGGCGTGCGGAGAGTTTAACATGGATTGCATCAAAGAAATGCATTCAATCAAGGAGCAACTATCATAATTGAATTCCTTGAAATCCACGGTAGTAACTTCATTACTACTCAAAGTTTTAACATCTTCTACTCCACTTTTAACGCTTTTAGCATCAAGATAGATGGACTCCGAATCATTGGGGCACTTTTCAACCAAAGTGGATTCGTATCCAGCCCCATAATCATTAGGTTTGACACAAGAAAACAAAGATTCAATGGGAGTCACACCAAGCACTTTAAGATCTTCGTAATTCTCATCACGAGAACACGCCTTTTTAAGCCATTCATGTCTAGCACGAATTTGGGCGGTTCTTTCTTGGCTTTCAATCATGAAAACACGCATATCTTTTAAAGTTTCATCCATGTTGATTTTGGGAGGAGCACATCTAACTTTCAAAGCATCAACATCACAAGAAACCCTATCAACGCTCTTAGCCAAATTGTCAATTTTGAGTAGTTTTTCCTCTATGGACGCATTGAAAATCTTTTGAGAGTTGATGAACTCTTTAATATTACTCTCTAGATCAGAGGGTAATCTATTTTAATTTCCATGGGTATTGTTGTAGGAGTTTCCAAAGTTATTAGAGGAGTTACTAGGAAAAGGCCTAGGAACATAGTTTCCCCTAAAAGCATTGTTGTTGCCAAAGTTATTCCTACCAACAAAATTTACATCCAAGCTAGCGTTGCTACTCTCAATCAAAGAAGACAAAGGGAAATCATTAGGATCCAAAGGAGCACTTCTACTAGCAACCAAATTCATTATTCATCCATCCTAGCACTCAACGAGTTAATTTCTTCTATAGCGTGTACCTTCTTACTAGTAGGTGACCTTTCAGTGTGCCACTGAGAGTAGTTCGTCATGATGTTGTCTAAGAGCTTTGTGGCTTCTCCTAACATGATTTCCATGAACGTTCCACCTGAGGCGGAGTCCAAGATATTTCTAGAAGCGAAATTCAAGCCAGCGTAAAACATTTGAATAATCATCCAAAGACTCAAGCCATGAGCGGGACAATTTCTAATCATTAATTTCATTCTCTCCCAAGCTTGTGCAACATGTTCATGATCAAGTTGCTTGAAATTCATGATATCACTACAGAGAGAGATGATCTTAGCCGGCGGAAAGTACTTGGATATATAAGCATCTTTGCACTTATCCCAAGAATCGATACTATTTTTGGGCAAAGAAGAAGACCTAGTTTTTGCGCGATATCGCAACAAGAAAGGAAAAAAGCTTCAATTTAATCGCGTCATTATCCACATCTTTTTTTCTTTTGCATATTGCAAAGCTCAATGAAGGTATTGATATGGGATGCGGCATCTTCACTAGGAAGGCCAGAGAATTGCTCTTTCATGAAAAGATTCAGCAAAGCGTCATTGATTTCGTATGACTCCGCACTAGTGGCGGGAGCAATCGGAGTACTAATAAAATCATTATTATTAGTATTCGAGAAGTCACAAAGCTTGGTGTTTTCATTCATGGTGACTTCAGCAAGCAGGCAAGCACACGAGCAAACAAAAAGCGGGCGAGAAAAAGGGCGAACGAAAAGGCGAACAAAAAAGGCAAATTGCTGAAGTGGGGGAGAGGAAAACGAGAGGCAACTAGCAAACAAAGTAAATGCAAGAGATGAGTTTGCGACACTTACTTGGATGAGTTCTTGACTTGATATTCCTCCCCGTCAACGGCGCCACAAATTCTTCTGTTGCGGCAAAAAAAGTCCTTCCCTGGCGCGTAGGAATTCTTCTTGTTACTTCTCTGGTTTGCGTCGGTTTTTCCCTTGAAGAGGAAAGGGTGATGCAGCAAAGGAGCAGTAAGTATTTCCCTCAGTTTGAGAACCAATGTATCGAACCAAAAGGAGGGCCTCGTCAAGTCCAAAGTACCTGCGCAAAAACAAACAAGCTTGCACCCAACGCTTCAAAGCGTTGTCAATCCCTTCAAGATTGTTTGCAAAGTGAGATCTGAAGGCGGAGAGTGCAACAAAGTGAAAAGTGTAAGGCTGAAAATATGGTGTGGAGTACAGCCTCGGGGCCATAGTGTTCACTAGAGGCTTCTCTCAAAATAGCAAATATTACGGTGGGTGAACAAATTACTGTCGAGCAACTAATAGAACCGCGCAAAGTCATGACGATATCTAAGGCAATGATCTAGCATATAGGCATCACGTCCGAGACAAGTAGACCGATACTTTCTGCATCTATTACTATTACTCCACACATCGACCGCTATCCAACATGCATCTAGTGTATTGAGTTCATGACGAACAGAGTAACGCTTTAAGCAAGATGACATGATGTAGAGGGATAATCTCAAACCAATGATGAAAACCCCATCTTTTTACCCTTGATGGCAACAACACGATACATGCCTAGCTACCCCTTCTGTCACTGGGTGAGGTCACCGCACGGTATGAAGCCAAAACCAAGCACTTCTTCCATTGCAAGAATCATAGATCTAGTTGGCCAAACAAAACCCACAACTCGAAGAGAATTACATGGATATGAAATCATGCATAAGAGAGATCAGAAGAAACTCAAATAAGATTCATAGATAATCTGATCATAAATCCACAATTCATTGGATCTCGACAAACACACCGCAAAAGAAGATTACATCGGATAGATCTCCATGAAGATCATGGAGAACTTTGTATTGAAGATCCAAGAGAGAGAAGAAGCCATCTAGTTACTAGCTATGGACCCGTAGGTCTATGGTGAACTACTCACGCATCATCGGAGAGGTCATGGTGTTGATGGAGAAGCCTTCCGTGTCCAAATCCCCCCTCCGGCAGGGCACCAGGACGTGCCCCACATGGGATCTTGCGGAGACAGAAAGCTTGCGGCATCGGAAAAGTGATTACGATGCTCCCCTGATTTTTTGGGAATATTTGGGAATTTATAAGCGCAAGATCTAGGTCAGGGGACCTTCAGGGAGGCACAAGCCTGGATGGCGCACCCCTAGTAGCCGCGGAGTGGGGGCTTGTGGGGGGCCAGGGGCTCTTCTGGCTTGGCCCCCAAGCTCTCCTATCTTCTTCCGTTCCAGAAAAAATATTTTCTGGGATTTACTTCTGTTTGGACTCCGTTTCAAAATCTCCTCTAAAAGGGGTCAAAAACATGGAAAAAACAGGAACTGGCACTTGGCACTGAGTTAATAAGTTAGTCCCGGAAAATAAATAAAAGGCATGCAAAACATCCAAAGTTTGACAAGATAATAGCATGAAACCATCAAAAATTATAGATACGTTGACATATCATCTACCAGTATGATACTTGCCCGAGATTCGATCACCGGTATCCCCATACCTTGTTCAATCTCGTTACCGGCAAGTCTCTTTACTCATTCCGTAACAAATCAACCCGTGGCTAAATCCTTAGACACACTGAGCTCAATATGATGATGGATTACCGAGTGGGCCCACAGATACCTCTCCGTCACACGGAGTGACAAATCCCAGTCTCGATTCGTACAACCCAACAAACACTTTCAGATATACCCGTAGTGCACCTTTATAATCACCCACTTACATTGTGAGGTTTGATACACCCAAAGCATTCCTACGGTATCCGGGAGGTGCACAATCTCATGGTCTAAGGAAATGATACTTGACATTAGAAAAGCTTTAGCAGACAAACAACATGATCTAGTGCTATGCTTAGGATTGGGTCTTGTCCATCACATCATTCCCCAATGATGTGATCCCGTTATCAATGATACCCAATGTCCATTATCAGGAAACCATGATCATCTATTGATCAATGAGCTAGCCAACTAGAGGCTCACTAGGGACACATTGTGATCTATATATTCACACATGTATTACGGTTTCTCGTTAATACAATTATAGCATGAATAATGGACAATTATCATGAACTAGGAAATATAATAATAACCACTTTATTATTGCCTCTAGGGCATATTTCCAACATAAGGCTTATGTCCTTAATGCACCACTCGGTGTGTTGAACCCAATCATCGTCTGTGGATGTTGCGAACATCTGACATACACGTTTTTGATGACTACGTGATAGTTCAGTGCATAGTTTTTAATGGCTTAGAATTGTGGCGCCAAAGACGTTTTGAACGTCACGGAACATATGAGATGTTCAAAAAGCTGAAATTGGGATTTCACGCACGTGTCCGCGTTGAGAGGTATGAGACCTCCGACAAGATTCTTGGCCTGCGAAGTAAGGGAGAAAAGCTCAATCGTTGAGCATGTACTCAGATTGTCTGAGTACTACAATCACTTGAATCGAGTGGGAGCTGATCTTCCAAATGAGATGGTGATGGTTCTCCAAAGTCACTGCCACCAAGCTACTAGAGATTCTTGATGAACTATAACATATCAAGGATAGATATGATGATCCTTGAGCTATTCGCGATGTTTGACACCGCGAAAGTAGAAATCAAGTAGGAGCATTGCTACGGCGACAGAAATCTTCGGTCGTCTCTTGAGCTTGCGTTGGTTTTTCCCTTGAAGAGGAAAGGGCGATGCAGCACAGGAGCAGTCAGTATTTCCCTCAGTTTGAGAACCAAGGTATCAATCCAGTAGGAGAATCTCGTCAAGTCCAGAGTACGTGCACAAACACAAAAGAGCTTGCACCCAACGCTATAAAGGGGTTGTCAATCCCTTCAAGTTTGATTGCAAAGTGAGATTGATGTCTACTACGCAATCTTCTGCTTGTAGACCTTGTTGGGCCTCCAAGTGCAGAGGTTTGTAGGACAGTAGCAATTTTCCCTCAAGTGGGTGACCTAAGGTTTATCAATCCGTGGGAGGCGTAGGATGAATATGGTCTCTCTCAAGCAACCCTGCAACCAAATAACAAAGAGTCTCTTGTGTCCCCAACACACCCAATACAATGGTAAGTTGTATAGGTGCACTAGTTCGGCAAAGAGATGGTGATACAAGTACAATATGGATGGTAGATATAGGTTTTTGTAATCTGAAATTACAAAAACAGAAAGGTAACAAATGGTAAAACTGAGCACGAACGGTATTGGAATGCGTGGAAACAAGGCCTAGGGTTCATACTTTCACTAGTGAAGTTCTCTCAACAATAATAACATAATTGGATCATATAACTAGCCCTCAACACGCAACAAAGAGTCACTCCAAAGTCACTAATAGCGGGGAACAAACGAAGAGATTATTGTCGGGTATGAAACCACCACAAAGTTATTCTTTCTGATCGATCTATTCAAGAGTCCGTAGTAAAATAACACGAAGCTATTCTTTCCGTTCGATCCGTCATAGAGTTTGTACTAGAATAACACCTTAAGATACATATCATCCAAGACCCTAATGTCACCTAGATACTCCATTGTCACCTCAAGTATCCGTGGGCATGATTATACGATATGCATCACATAATCTCAGAATCATCTATTCAACCAACACATAGAACTTCAAAGAGTGCCCCAAAGTTTCTACCGGAGAGTCAAAACGTGTGCCAACCCCTATGCATAGGTTCCCAATGTCACGAACCCGCAAGTTGATCACCAAAACATACATCGAGTACTCACATGAATCAAACGTGTGCCAACCCATATGCATAGGTTCCCAATGTCTCAAACCCACAAGTTGATCACAGCAGATAGACACGTGCAAGACATACATCAAGTGTTCTCAAAGACTCAATCCGATAAGATAACTCCAAAGGGGAAACTCAATTCATTACAAGAGGGAGAGGGGGAAGAACATCATAAGATCCAACTATAGTAGCAAAGCCCATGGTACATCGAGATCAAGACATCTCAAGAACACGAGAGAGCGAGATCAAACAAATAGCTACTGGTACATACCCTCAGCCCCGAGGGAGAACTACTCCCTCCTCGTCATGGAGATCGCCGGGATGATGAAGATGGCCACCGGAGATGGATTCCCCCTCCGGCAGGTTGCCGGAACGGGCTCCAGATTGGTTTTTGGTGGCTACAGAGGCTTGCGGCGGCGGAACTCCCGATATAGGTTTCTTTTTGGGGGTTTCTGTATTTATAGGAATTTATGGCGGTGGAATTATGTCGATTGGGCCACGAGGAGGTCAAAAGCCTCGTAGGCGCCGCCTAGGGGGGTGGTGGTGGCCTCAGGGCTTGTGACTCCCTCGTGGCTCTTCTGGCCTTCTTACAAAGCTTCGGGGGTCTCTTTTGGTCCAAAAAAATCATCGTAAAGTTTCATTCCATTTGGACTCCGTCTGAAAAAGGGTCAAAAACACAGAAAAAACAGAAACTGGCACTTGGCACTGAGTTAATAGGTTAGTCCCAAAAAGATATAAAATAGCATATTCATGCATATAAAACATCCAAAGTTGACAAGATAATAGCATGGAACCATCAAAAATTATAGATACGTTGGAGACGTATCAAGCATCCCCAAGCTTAACTCCTGCTCGTCCTTGAGTAGGGAAGTGATAAAGAATGAATTTTTGATGTTGCATGCTACCTAGCATAGTTGTCGTGTGTAACTTCTCTCACGTGACATGAATGTTCAGATCCTTAGATTCAAAACAATAGTTTGCTATTGATGTGGAGACAATAATACTTCAAGCAAACTAGCAAGGTAATCATGAACTTTCAAAATAACAAGGCCAAAAGAAAGTTATCCCTACAAAATCATATAGTCTGGCTATGCTCTATCATCCTTGCACAACGAATTTAAATCATGCACAACCTCAGTATTGGCCAAGTAATTGTTTTCACACCTTTACTTTGTCAAACTTTTTCAACTCTCACGCAATACATGAGCGTGAGCCATGGTTATAGCACTATAGGTGGAATGGAGTGGTGGAGGTTGTGAGACAAAAAAGGAGAAGATGGTCACATTGACTAGGCACATCAATGAGCTATGGAGATGCTTATCAATAGATGTCAATGTGAATGAGTAGGGATTGCCATGCAAGAGATGCAATAGAGCTATGAGTATGTGAAAGCTCTTAAGGAAAACTAGTGGGTGTGCATCCAACTTGCTTGCTCACGAAGACCTAAGGCAATTTTGAGGAAGCCCATCATTGGAATATACAAGCCAAGTTATATAATGAAAATTTCCCACTAGCTATATGGTGGTGACAAAACGAGAAACTCTCAATCATGAAGATCATGGTGCTTAATAAGCACAAGTGTGGAAAGATAGTAGCATTGTCCCTTCTCTCTTTTTCTCTCATTTTTTTGGTGGGCTCTTTGGCCTTTTTTATATTTTTATTTTTATTTTTGTGGGCATATTTGGCCTCTTTTTGTAAATGGGCTTCGCTGGCCTCTTTAATTTCCTCACATGGGACAATGTTCCATCAATCATGATCATCACACTTACAACTCAAAACTTAGAGCAATGATGACTCTATATGGAATGCCTTCGGTAGTGTACCGTGACAATGATCTAGCATGGCATAGACATCAATGGAAACATCATGCAAGCTATCTTATGATCATGCAATGGCAATGTAGAAGATGAGGCACATGTCATGGTGGTAATTGCATGGCAATATATCTCGGAATGGCTTTGAAAAAGCCATAGTAGGTAGGTATGGTGGCTGTTTTGAGGGAAGCTAATGGCGGTTTTATGCACCGGCGAAAGTTGCACGGCACTAAAGAAGATAGTGATGGTGGAAGGTGAAAGTGCATCTAAACCATGGACTCAACATTAGTCATGAAGAACTCATATACTTGTTGTGAAAGTTTTAGTAGTAATCGAAACAAATCATTCAACGTATACTCCCAGGAGAAGGGTTGGTAGGTATAAACCATCACGCGATCCTGATCGCTACCCAAAGGATGACAATCAATAAACTAATCATGCTCAAACTTCATCACATAGCGGTTCACCATACGTGCATGCTACGGGAATCACTAACTTCAACACAAGTATCTCTAGATTCACAACACCATACTAACATACCTTATATATTACCACAACCACATCTCAAAACTAATTGAGAGGAATCAAGCTTCTCTTTCTACTCAATGCACATGAAGATGGAAGTTTTCGTATCCCTTCGGATAACTACCACTTTTGGGACTACTTTCATAGCATAAGCCAACTACCAAGCCACGCATCGTTGTGCTCTAAAAGATATAAGTGAAGCACATAGAGCAAAATCAACTAGCTCTAAAGATATAAGTCAAGCACAAGAGCAAAAGTATCTAGCTCAAAAGATATAAGTGAAGCACAATGAGCATTCTAGCAAAATCACGATGAGTGCATGTCTCTCTCTCTCAAAAAGTGTGAAGCAAGGATTATTGTGACACAACAAAAGTAAAAGACTCCTACGATACAAGACGCTCCAAGCAAAACACATATCATGTGGTGAATAAAAATATAGCTCCAAGTAACATTACCGATGGATTGAAGATGAAAGAGGGGATGCCTTCCCGGGGCATCCCCAAGCTTAGGATCTTTCGGCATACTTGAATCAACTTGGGGTGCCTTGGGCATCCCCAATCTTGAGCTATTGCCACTCTTTATCTCTTTGTCCATAAGAACTTCACCCAGAACTTGAAAACTTCACAACACAAAACTTAAACAGAAACTCGTGATATCATTAGTATAAGAAAGCAAATCACCACTTCCTTAGGTACTGTAGCAAACTTAAATTCTACTTATGTTGGTGTTGGGTTACTGTATTTTCACTTTTCCATGGCTAGTACCCTCTGATACTATCCATAGTTTCATCAAAATAAGCAACCAACTCAACAAAAACAGAATCTGTTAACAGCAGAGCAGTCTGTAGCAATCTGTATACTTCGTATACTTCTGTTACTTCAAAAAATATGAACAATTACGACAGTCTGAAGAAATTGCATAGAAACCAGCAGCAAAAAGAATCAACTCAAAATCTCTTACAGAATAAAAATGAAAATTATTTTCGTGAGCAGAAATTTTCTGTCTTTTTCCAGCATGATCAGACAATCATCACCAAGACTAATCATAACGGTTTTGCTTGGCACAAACACAAAAAGAAACACAAAAGACACAATCATAATAGAATTATGATGGTGTGGAGAAAACAAAACAGTAAGCAAAAAGCAAAGAAAAATTTATTCATTGGGTTGCCTCCCAACAAGCGCTATCGTTTAACGCCCTTAGCTAGGCATTGATTTCAATGATGCTCACATAAAAGGTAAGGATTGAAACACAACGAGAGCATCATGGAGAAAATGGCTAGCACATTTAAGTCTAACCCACTTCCTATGGATAGGGATTTTGTGATCAAACAATTTATTGGAGCAAGAATCAACTAGCATAGGAAGGCAAAACAAGCATAGCTTCAAAAATTTCAAAATATGGAGAGGAAGCTTGATACTATTGCAATAAGTAGAAGCATATGATCCTCTCTCATAGTAATTTTTAGTAGCATCATGAATGAATTCAACAATATAACCAGCACCTAAGGCTTTCTTTTCATGATCTACAAGCATAGGAATTTTACTACTCTCCACATAAGGAAATCTATTCTCAAGAATAGTAGTGGGAGTATCGTAAAAGACTTGAGCACTACAAATTGTGTCCACAATGAAAAAGCAAAGTTTAGAAAAGAGGTTCTCGAGAGTATGACAAGTTTTCTCATCCTTCTTCTTTAAAGCATAAGTATCCTCACAATAATCATCATAGATAGGGGGCATGCTTTCATCAAAATGATTTTGATCATTCAAAGTGGAAGAACTAAAAAGATCATCTTCATCAAATATAGCATCCCCAAGCTTGTGGCTTTGCATATCATTAGAATCATGGATATTCAAAGAATTCATGCTAAAAACATTGCAATCATGCTCATCCTTCACATATTCTATGCCAAGCATTCTATTTAATTCTTCTTTCAGCACTTGAGCACAAATTTCCTTCCCATCATGCTCACGAAAGACATTGAAAAGATGGAGCATATGAGGCATCCTCAATTCCATTTTTTTGTAGTTTTGTAGCAAAAGAACAAGAAACAAAAATATTCGATTGCAAGATCTAAAGATATACCTTCAAGCGCTAACCTCCCCGGCAACGGTGCCAGAAAAGAGCTTGATGTCTACTACGCAACCTTCTCCTTGTAGACGTTGTTGGGCCTCCAAGTCCAGAGGTTTGTAGGACAGTAGCAATTTCCCCTCAAGTGGGTGACCTAAGGTTTATCAATCTATGGGAGGCGTAGGATGAAGATGGTCTCTCTCAACCAACCCTGCAACCAAATAACAATGAGTCTATTGTGTCCCCAACACACCCAATACAATGGTAAGTTGTATAGGTGCACTAGTTCGGCGAAGAGATGGTGATACAAGTGCAGTATGGATGGTAGATATAGGTTTTTGTAATCTTAAATTACAAAAACAGCAAGGTAACAAATGGTAAAAGTGAGCACGAACGGTATTGCAATGCATGGAAACAAGGCCTAGGGTCCATACTTTCACTAGTGAAGTTGTCTCAACAATAATAACATAATTGGATCATATAACTAGCCCTCAACACGCAACAAAGAGTCATTCCAAAGTCACTAATAGCGCGGAACAAACGAAGAGACTATTGTCCGGTACAATACCACCCAAAGTTATTCTTTCTGGTCGATCTATTCAAGAGTTCGTAGTAAAATAACACGAAACTATTCTTTCAATTCGATCCATCATAGAGTTCGTACTAGAATAACACCTTAAGATACATATCAACCAAGACCCTAATGTCACCTAGAACTCCATTGTCACAGCAAATATCCGTAGGCATGATTATATGATATGCATCACATAATATCAGAATCATCTATTCAACCAACACATAGAACTTCAAAGAGTGCCCCAAAGTTTCTACCGGACAGTCAAAACGTGTGCCAACCCCTATGCATAGATTCCCAATGTCACGAACCCGCAAGTTGATCACCAAAACATACATCGAGTACTCACATGAATCAAACGTGTGCCAACCCATATGCATAGGTTCCCAATGTCACAAACCCGCAAGTTGATCACAGTAGATAGACATGTGCAAGACATACATCAAGTGTTCTCAAAGACTCAATCCGATAAGATAACTCCAAAGGGGAAACTCAATTCATTACAAGAGGGAGAAGGGGAAGAACATCATAAGATCCAACTATAGTAGCAAAGCCCATGGTACATCGAGATCAAGACATCTCAAGAACACGAGAGAGAGATCAAACACATAGCTACTGGTACATACCCTCAGCCCCGAGGGAGAACTACTCCCTCCTCGTCATGGAGATCGTCGGGATGATGAAGATGGCCACCGGAGATGGATTCCCCCTCTGGCAGGGTGCCGGAACGGGCTCCAGATTGGTTTTTGGTGGCTACAGAGGCTTGCGGTGGCGGAACTCCCGATCTAGGTTTCTTTTTGGGGGTTTCTGAATTTATAGGAATTTATGGCGGTGGAATAACGTCGGTTGGGCCCACGAGGAGGTCACAAGCCTGGTAGGCGCCGCCTAGGGGGTGGCGGCGGCCTCAGGGCTTGTGACTCAATCGTGGCTCTTCTGGCCTTCTTCCAAAGCTTTGGGGTTCTCTTCTGGTCCAAAAAAATTATTGTAAAGTTTCATTCCATTTGGACTCCGTCTCAAAAAGGGTCAAAAACACGAAAAAAACAGAAACTGGCAATTGGCACTGAGTTAATAGGTTAGTCCCAAAAAAGATATAAAATAGCATATTCATGCATATAAAACATCCAAAGTTGACAAGATAATAGCATGGAACCATCAAAAATTATAGATACGTTGGAGACGTATCAGAGATTTGAAGGCGGAAAGTAAAGAGTAAGGCTGAAAATATGATGTCAAGTAGACCCGGGGGCCATAGTGTTCACTAGAGGCTTCTCTCAAAATAGCAAATATTATGGTGGGTGAACAAATTACTGTCGAGCAATTCATAGAACCACGCAAAGTCATGACAATATCTAAGACAATGATCATACATATAAGCATCACGTCCGAGACAAGTAGACGATACTTTCTGCATCTACTACTATTACTCCACACATCGACCGCTATCCACCATGCATCTAGTGTATTGAGTTCATGACGAACAGAGTAACGCCTTAAGCAAGATGACATGATGTAGAGGGATAATCTCAAACCATGATGAAAACCCCATCTTTTTACCCTTGATGGCAACAACATGATGCGTGCCTCGCTACCCCTTCTGTCACTGGGTGAGGTCACCGCACGGTATGAACCCAAAACCAAGCACTTCTCCCATTACAAGAATCATAGAACTAGTTGGCCAAACAAAACCCACAACTCGAAGAGAACTACAAGGATATAAAATCATGCATAAGAGAGATCAGAAGAAACTCAAATAAGATTCATAGATAATTTGATCATAAATCCACAATTCATCGGATCTCGACAAACACACCGCAAAAGAAGATTACATCAGATAGATCTCCATGAAGATCATGGAGAACTTTGTATTGAAGATCCAAGAGAGAGAAGAAGCCATCTAGCTACTAGCTATGGACCCGTAGGTCTGTAGTGAACTACTCACGCATCATCGGAGAGGTCATGGTGTTGATGAAGAAGCCCTCTGTATCCGAATCCCCCCCTCCGGCAGGGCACTAGAACGTGCCCCAGATGGGATCTTGCGGAGACAGAAGCTTGTGGCGGAAGAAAAGTACTTTCGATGATCTCCTGATTTTTTTCTGGGATTTTAGGGAATATATAGGCCGAAGACCTAGGGCAGAGGTGGCCCAGGGAGCCCACAAACGTGGGAGGCGTTGGCCCCCCTGGCCGCGGCTAGGGGGCTTGTGGGGTCCCTGGAGACCCCCTGCCTTGGTTCTCATGCTTCCCGACCTTCTTCTGTTTTGAAAAAAATATTTTTGGAAGTTTCGTTCCGTTTGGACTCCGTTTAAAATCCTCCTCTGAAAAGGGTCAAAAACATGGAAAAACAGGAACTGGCACTTGGCACAGAGTTAATATGTTAGTCCCAAAAAAGATATAAAAGGCATACAAAACATCCAAAGTTTGACAAGATAATAGCATGAAACCATCAAAAATTATAAATACGTTGGAGACGTATCAAGCATCCCCAAGCTTAACTCCTGCTCGTCCTCGAGTAGGGAAGTGATAAAGACCGAATTTTTGATGTGGAATGCTACCTATCATAGTTGTCCTTTGTAACTTCTTTCGTGTGACATGAATGTTTAGATCCGTAAGATTCAAAACAATAGTTTGCTAGTTACATGAAAACAATAATACTTCAAGCAAACTAGCAAGGTAGTCATGAACTTTCAAAATAACAAGGCCAAGGAAAGTTATCCCTACAAAATCATATAGTGTGGCTATGCTCCATCATCCTCACACAACTAATGTAAATCATGCACAACCCCGGTATTGGCCAAGTAATTGTTTTCGCACTTACTTTCTCAAACTTTTTATAACTATCACACAATACATGAGCGTGAGCCATGGATATAGCACTATTGGTGGAATAGAGTGTGGTGGTGGTCGTGAGACAAAAAGGAGGAGATGGTCACATTGACTCGGCGTATCAAAGGGCTATGGAGATGCCCATGAATAGATATCAATGTGAATGAGTAGGGATTGCCATACAAAGGATGCACTAGAGCAATAAGTATGTGAAAGCTCAAAAGGAGAACTAGTGGGTGTGCATCCAACTTGCTTTCTCATGAAGACCTAGGGCAATTTTGAGGAAGCCCGTCATTGGAATATACAAGCCAAGTTATAGAATGAAGATTCCCACTAGCATATGGCGGTGACGAAACGAGAGGCTCTCAATCATGAAGAACATGGTGCTATTATGAAGCACAAGTGTGGAAAAAGGTAGTAGCATTGTCCCTTCTCTCTTTTTCTCTCTCTTTTTTTATTTGGGCTCTTTGGCCTCTTTTTTTTCTTTTTTTTATTTGGGCTCTTTGGCCTCTTATTTTCTAATTTCCTCACATGGGAAAAAGCTCTAATAATGATGATCATCACACTTTTATTTACTCACAGCTCAAAGCTTAGAATGATGATGACTCTATAGGAAATGCCTCCGACAGTGTACCGGGATGTGCAACAATCTAGCTTGGCGTATGATGTTGAAACATCTCGCTAGCTATCTTACGATCATGCAATGGAAATATGAGAGTGACGAGACAAGTCATGAGATGGAACGGTGGGAGTTGCATGGCAATATATCTTGGAATGGCTATGAAAATGCCATAGTAGGTAGGTATGGTGGTTGTTTTGAGGAAGGCATATGGTGGGTTTATGTACCGGCGAGAATTGCGTGGCACTAGAGAGGCTAGCAATGGTGGAAGGTGAAAGTGCATCTGTACCATGGACTCACATTAGTCATGAAGAACTCACATACTTGTTGCGAAAGTTTTTATTAGTAATCGAAACAAAGTGCTAAACGCATACTCCTAGGGGAAGGGTTGGTAGGTGTTAACCATCGCGCGATCCCGACCACAACACAAAGGATGGCAATCAATAGATCAATTACGCTCCGACTTCCTAACATAGCGGTTCACCATACGTGCATGCTACGGAAATCACTAACTTCAACACACGTATTTCTAGATTCACAACACCCTACTAACATAACTCTTAATATTACCAAATCCACGTCTCAAAACTAATTGATAGGAATCAAAACTTCTCTTTCTACTCAATGCACATGAAGATGGAAGTTTTTGTATCCTCTTAGGGTACCTATCATCTTTGGGACTACTTTCATAGCATAAGCCAACTACCAAGTCACGCACCGCCGTGCTCTAAAAGATCTAAGTGAAGCACATAGAGCAAAATTATCTAGCTCAAAAGATATAAGTGAAGCACTATGAGCATTCTAGCAAAATCATGATGAGTGCATGTCTCTCTCAAAAGGTGTACAGAAAGGATGATTGTGACACAACAAAAAGAAAAGACTCCTATGATACAAGACGCTCCAAGAAAAACACATATCATGTGGTGAATAAAAATATAGCTCCAAGTAATGTTACCGATGGATTGAAGACGAAAGAGGGGATGTCTTCCCGGGGCATCCCCAAGCTTAGAATTTTTGGTGTCCTTGAATTTGGCTTGGGATGCCTTGGCATCCCCAAGCTTGAGCTATTTCCACTCCTTATCTATTTTTCAATGAGAATATCACCCAAAACATGAAAACTTCACAACACAAAACTTAAACAGAAACTCGTGATAACATTAACACAAGAAAACAAACAACCACCTCTTTAGGTACTGTAGAAATCTTGATTTCTATTTATATTGGTGTTATATTACTGTATTATCACTTTTCCATGGCTAGTACCCCCGATACTATCGATACTTTCATCAAAACAAGCAAGCAACTCAACAAAAACAGAATCTGTCAAAAACAGACCAGTCTGTAGCAATCTATATACTTTGTATACTTCTGGTACCTCAAACATTCTAAAAAATTACGACTACCTGGGAAAAAGGCATATCAACCATCAGCAAAAAGAATCAACTCAAAATCTCTTTCTGAATAAAAATGAAAAATAATCTCGTAAGCGAAAAGTTTCTGTCTTTTTCCAGCAGGATCGAACAACCATCACCAAGACTAGTCATAAGGTTTTGCTTGGCTCAAACACAAAAAGAAACACAAAAAATACAATCACAACAGAATTATGATAGTGTGTATGCAACAAAACAGAAAGAAAAAGGATAAATTCATTGGGTTGGCTCCCAACAAGCGCTATTGTTTAACGCCCTTAGCTAGGCATTGATAACTCAATGATGCTCACATAAAATACAAGAATTGAAGCACAACGAGAGTATCATAAAGCATGTGAAAATCACATCTAAGTCTAACATACTTCCTATGCATAGGCATTTTATAGGAAAACAAATTGGCAGGACAACCAATAGTTACCAAATGCAAGGAAGAAGAAAGAGATAATAGCAATCTCAACATAACGAGAGGTAATTTGATAACATGAAGGTTTCTACCACAATATTTTCCTCTCTCATGGAAATTACATGTGGGATCATAATCAAATTCAACAATATATCTATCACAAAGGATATTATTTTCATGATCCACATGCATGCAAAGTTGACGCTCTTCAAAAATAGTGGGATTATCATCAACTAAAGTCAAGTGCACTCAACTCACTAGAAATTGGATCAACATAATTGGATCTCTTAAAGAGATTAGCAAGTGGATGAGGATCCATATCACTAGATTTTAAGCAAGCGAAGATGCAAGCATATGGAAGGCACATAGCATACAAGCAAAGGAAAGCAAGCGAAAAAGGCAAAGGTCGAACGAAAAAAAAGCAAATATTTTTTTGTAAATTTTTGTTTTTCAGAAGTGGGGGAGAGGAAAACTAGAGGCAAAAAAAGTAAATGCAAGAGATGAGTTTGCGACACTTACTTGGATGAGTTCTTGACTTGATCCTCCCCTGCAACGGCGCCAGAAATTCTTCTGCTATGGCGATAGAAATATTCCGTCGTCTCTTGATCTTGCGTTGGTTTTTCCCTTGAAGAGGAAACGGCGATGCAGCACAGGAGCAGTAAGTATTTCCCTCAGTTTGACAACCAAGGTATCAATCCACTAGGAGAATCTCGTCAAGTCCAGAGTACCTACATAAACACAAAAGAGCTTGCACCCAACACTATAAAGGGGTTGTCAATCCCTTCAAGTTTGATTGCAAAGTGAGATCTGAAGGCGGAAAGTGCAACGAAGAAAAATAGTAAGGCTGAAAATATGATGTGAAGTAGACCCGGGGGCCATAGTGTTCACTAGAGGCTTCTCTCAACATAGAAAATATTACGGTGGGTGAACAAATTACTGTCGAGCAATTGATAGAACCACGCAAAATCATGACGATATCTAAGGCAATGATCATACATATAGGCATCACGTCCGAGACAAGTAGACCGATACTTTCTGCATCTACTACTATTACTCCACACATCGACCGCTATCCAGCATGCATCTAGTGTATTGAGTTCATGACGAACAGAGTAACGCTATAAGCAAGATGATATGATGTAGAGGAATAATCTCAAACCAATGATGAAAACCCCATCTTTTTACCCTTGATGGCAACAACACGATGTGTACCTCGCTACCCCTTCTGTCGTTGGGTGAGGTCACCGCACGGTATGAACCCAAAACCAAGCACTAGTCCCATTGCAAGAATCATAGATCTAGTTGGCCAAACAAAACCCACATCTCGAAGAGAATTACAACGACATGAAATCATGCATAAGAGAGATCAGAAGAAACTCAAATAAGATTCATAGGTAATCTGGTCATAAATCCACAATTCATCGGATCTCAACAAACACACCGCAAAAGAAGATTACATCGGATAGATCTCCGTGAAGATCATGGAGAACTTTGTATTGAAGATCCAAGAGAGAGAAGAAGCCATCTAGCTACTAGCTATGGACTCGTAGGTCTGTAGTGAACTACTCACGCATCATCGGAGAGGTCATGGTGTTGATGAAGAAGCCCTCCGTATCCGAATCCCCCACTCCGGCAGGGCACCAGAACGTGCCCCAGATGGGATCTTGCGGAGAAAGAAGCTTGCGGCGGCGGAAAAGTACTTTCGATTATCTCCTAATTTTTTCTGGGATTTTGGGGAATATATAGGTGGAAGACCTAGGGCAGAGGTGGCCCAGGGAGCCCACAAGCCTGGGAGGCGCGGGCCCCCCTGGCCACGGCTAGGGGGCTTGTGGGGTCCCTGGAGGCCCCCTGCCTTGGTTCTCAAGCTTCCCGATCTTCTTCTGTTTCGGAAAAAATCTTTTTGGAAGTTTCGTTCCGTTTGGACTCCGTTTAAAATCCTCCTCTGAAAAGGGTCAAAAACATGGAAAAAATAGGAACTGGCACTTGGCACTGAGTTAATAAGTTTGTCCCAAAAAAGATATAAAAGGCATTCAAAACATCCAAAGTTTGACAAGATAATAGCATGAAACCATCAAAAATTATAAATACGTTGGAGACGTATCAAGCATCAATTGTTGATGATTAGTAAAACCACTAGTTTCAAGAAGGGCAAGGGCAAGAAGGGATACTTCATGAAACATCAAACGAGTTGCTGCTCTAATGAAGAAACCCAAGGTTGAACCCAAACCCGAGACTAAGTGCTTCTGTTATGAGGGGAACGGTCACTGAAGCGGAACTACCCTAGATACTTGGTAGATGAGAAGGTTGGCAAAGTCGGCAAAAGTATATTGGATATATGTGATATTGATGTGTACCTTACAAGTACTCCTAGTAGCATCAAGGTATTAGATACTGGTTCAGTTGCTAAGTGTTAGTAACTCGAAATTGTAGCTACAGATTAAGTGGATACTAGCAAGCGTGAGGTGACGATGTGTGTTCGAAGTAATTCCAAGGTTGATGTGATCAACATCGCACGATCCCTCTACCATCGGGATTAGTGTTAAACCTGAATAATTGTTATTTGGTGTTTGCGTTGAGCATAGACATGATTAGATTGTGTTGATCACAATACGTTTATTCATTTAAAGACAATAATGGTTATTCTGTTTATTTGAATAATACCTTCAATGATCTTGCACCTAAAATGAATGGTTTATTGAATCTCGATCATAGTGATACACATGTTCATAATATTGATGCCAAAAGATGCAAAGTAGTAATGATAGTACCACTTACTTGTGGCACTGCCGCTTGAGTCATATTTGTATAAAACGCATGAAGAAGCTCCATGGTGATGGATCTTGTGACTCACTCGTTTTTGAAATGTTTGAGACGTGCGAACCATGCCTATTGGTGTAAACGCATGAAGAAACTCCATGCATATGGATCGTTTGGACTCACTTGATTTTGAATCACTTGAGACATGCAAATCATACCACATGGGCAAGATGACTGAAGGCCTCGTTTTCCAATGAGATGGAACAAGAAAG
Source organism: Hordeum vulgare subsp. vulgare (assembly GCF_904849725.1). Classification (NCBI taxonomy): domain Eukaryota; kingdom Viridiplantae; phylum Streptophyta; class Magnoliopsida; order Poales; family Poaceae; genus Hordeum; species Hordeum vulgare. Next base: position 466,076,821 of record NC_058519.1, read on the forward strand.
TAACTTATTTGAAGTAATACATTTTGATGTGTGCAGTCCAATGAGTGATTAGGCACGCAGTGGATATCGTTATGTTCTTACTTCACTAACGATTTGAATAGATACATCAGTATTTTCTTGATGAATCACAAGTCTGAAATATTGAAAAGTTCAAGCTATTTTAGGGTGAAGATTGCCTGACAAGAGGATAAATTGTGTACGATATGATCATAGATATGAATATGTGAGTTGCGAGTTTGGTACAAAGTTAAGACAATGTGGAAATTGTTTCACAACTAATGCCACCTAGAACACCATGGTGTGATGGTGTGTCCGAAAATCATAGCCGCGCCCTATTGGATATGGTGGATACTATGATGTCTCTTATCAAATTATGACTATCGTTTTTGGGTTAGGCATTAAAGAAAACCGCATTCACTTCAAATAGGGCACCACGTAATTTCATTGACATGACACCGTATGAACTATGGCTTGGAGAAACCTAAGCTGTCGTTTCTTAAAAGTTTAGGGTTGCGACGCTTATGTGAAAAAGTTTCAGCCTAATAAGCTCGAACCCAAAGCGGATAAATGCATCCTCATAGGACACCCAAAACTGTTGGGTATACCTCCTATCTCGGGTCCGGAAGCAAAGTGTTTCTTTCTAGAAACGGGTCCTTTCTCGAGAAAAAAGGTTTCTCTCGAAAGAATTGAGTGGGAGGATGGTGGAACTTGATGAGGTTATTAAACTGTCACTTCAACCAGTGTGTAGCAGGGCACGGGAAGTTGTTCGTGTGGTGCCTACACCAATTGAAGTGAAAGCTGATGATAGTGATCATGAAGCTTCAGGATCAAGTTACTACAAACCTCGTAGGTCGACAAGGTCACATACTCCTCCAGAGTGGTACGATAACCCTGTCTTGGAGGTCATGTTGTTGGACAATAATGAACCTACGAGCTATGGACAAGCGATGGTGGGCCTAGATTCCGATAAATGGCTGGAGTCCATGAAATCTGAATGAGGATCCATGTATGAAACCAAAGTGTAGACTTTGCAATAACTACCTGATGCTTGTAAGACTGTTAAAGTACAAATGGATCTTTAAAAGGAAGACATACGATGATGGTGAAAAGTCACCATTAAGAAAGCTCGAGTTGTCGCAAAGATTTTTCTAACAAGTTCAAAGAGTTGACTATGATGAGACTTTCTCACTCATAACGATGCTAAGAGTCTGTTGGAATTATGTTAGCAGTTGCTGCATTATTTATGAAATCTTGCAGATAGGATGTCAAAACATTGTTTCCTCGAGGAAAGGTTGTATGTGATACAACCAGAAGGTTTTGTCGATCCTAAGGATGCTAACAAGTATGCAAGCTCGAGTGATCCTTCTATGGACTGGAGCAAGCATCTCGGAGTTGGCCTATACGCTTTGATGAGATGATAAAAGTTTTTGGGTTTATACAAGGTTTGTGAGAAACTTGTATTTCCAAAGAAGTGAGTGGGAGCACTATAGAATTTCTGATTAGAATATGTGATTGACATATTGTTGATCGAAAATAATGTAGAATTTCTGGAAACCATAAAGGGTTGTTTGAAAGGATTTTTTCAAAGTAAAACCTGGATAGAGCTACTTGAACATTAAGCATCAAGATCTATGGAGATAGATCAAAACGCTTAATAGAACTTCCAACAAAATGCATGCCTTGACAAGTTATTGAAGGAGTTCAAAATAGATCGGCAAAGAAGGAGTTTTTGGCTGTGTTGTAGGTGTGAATTTGAGTAAGACTCAAAGCTCGACCACGGCAGAAGAAAAAGAAAGGACGAAAGTCTTCCCCTATGCCTTAGTCGTAGGCTCTAAAGTATGGCATGCTCTGTACCGCACCTGGTGTGTGCATTGCCATGCGTCTGTCAAGAGGTACAAAGAGTGATCCAAGATTGAATCTCTGAACAACGGTCAAAGTTATCATTAGTAACTAGCGGACTAAGTAATTTTCTCGATTATGGAGGTGATTGAAGAGTTCGTCGTAAAGAGTTACGTTGGTGCAAGCTTTGACACTAATCCGAATAACTCTGAGTAGTAAACCGGATTCGTATAGTGGAGCAGTCATTTGGAATAGTTCCAAATGGCACGTGGTAGCAGCATCTATAGAATGACATAGAGATTTGTAAAGCACACACAGATCTGAAAGGTTCAGACCCATTGACTAAAACCTCTCTCACAAGCAAGTCATGATCAAGCACCAGAACTGTATGGGTGTTAGATTCATTACAATCACATAGTGATGTGAACTAGATTATTGACTCTAGTGCAATTGGGAGACTGTTGGAAATATGCCCTAGAGGAAATAATAAATTATTTATTATTATATTTTCTTGTTCATGATAATCGTTTATTATCCATGCTATAATTGTATTGATTGGAAACAAAAATACATGTGTGGATACATAAACAAAAAACTGTCCCTAGTAAGCCTCTAGTTGACTAGCTCGTTGATCAAAGATGGTTAATGTTTCCTAACCATAGACAAGTGTTGTCACTTGATAATGGAAACACATCATTAGGAGAATGATGTGATGGACAATACCCAAACTGTAAACGTAGCATATGATTGTGTCAGTTTATTGCTACTGTTTTCTTCATGTCAATGTATCTGTTCCTATGACTATGAGATCATGCAAATCCCGGACATCGGAGGAATACCTTGTGTGTATCAAACGTCGCAATGTTACTGGGTGACTATAAAGGTGCTCTACAGGTATCTACGAAGGTGTCTGTTGGGTTGGCATGGATCAAGACTGGAATGTGTCACTTTGTGTGACGGAGAGGTATCTCGGGGCCCACTTGATAATACAACGTCACATCAAGCCTTGCAAGCAATGTGACTAAGGAGTTAGTCATGGGATATTGTATTAAGGAACGAGAAAAGTGACTTGTCGGTAACGAGATTGAACTAGGTATGGAGATACTGACGATCGACTCTCGGGCAAGTAACATACTGAAGGACAATGGGAACATCATACGGGATTAACTGAATACTTGACATAGAGGTTCGACCGATAGAGATCTTCATAAAATATATAGGAGCCAATATGGACATCTAGGTCCCGCTATTGGTTATTGACCGGGGAGTGTCTCGGGTCATATCTGCATAGTTCTCGAACCCGCAGGGTCTGCACACTTAAGGTTCGATGACGTTTTGGTATAGTTGAGTTCAAGGTATTGGTAACTGAAAGTTGTTCGGGGTGCCGATGAGATCCCAAACATCACGAGGAGATCCGGAATGGTCTAGAGTTAAAGATTGATATCTATGAAGTCCTGTTTTGGTCATCGGAAAAGTTTCGGGTACTTCGGTAGTGTACCGGGAGTGCCTGGAGGGTACCGGGGACCATCGGGAGGGGTGTCATGCCCCGAGGGGCCTCATGGCTGTGGGAGGAGACAAACCAGTCCCTAGTGGGCTGGCCTTAGCCCCCACTAAGGCCCATGAGGTTTGAGAAGGAAAAAACCCAAAGATAGAAGAGGATGAAAGGCTTTTCAAGTGGAGAGGAGGAACCCTGCTCCTAGTAGGATTCCAGTAGGACTCCTCCACCTCCAATTTCGGCCAAACCTTGAGGGTTTGAGGCTGCCTCCTCCACCCCCTCCCTCCCTCCTATATATACTAGAGGAATTAGAGGTAGCCCTTGTTGGGGAATGTTGCATGGGAAACAAAAAAATTCCTACGCACACGAAGACCTATCATGGTGATGTCCATCTACGAGAGGAGATTTGGATCTATGTACCTGTTATACCCTAGCTTATTAGGGATGATAGAATACTCATATAAATAAGGAATTCCTTCTTTTCCGGAAGCCCATTCGAATAGAACTCCCTGGTAAGTGTGCTTGGCTTGGAGTAGTTCTAGGATGGGTGACCGACCGGGAAGTTGATCTCAGGTGCGCATGAGTGAGGACAAAGTGTGCAGAAAAGACTAGTATTGATATGTGGGGCCAGTCTAGATCCCGCCAGGAGTAACGACCGCCGGCGGGTGTGTCCGGGGCATTACAAGTTTGGTATCAGAGCCGACCCTCATGGTTACACGGATGTTTGCGGACAAGTGTGCGGTCCTCTTGTTCATGACGTTTGTGACCCGTCGTGGCACACGACATGGTACATGTACTGGACTGAATGCACAGACGTTTGTACCAAGAGGGAACACTCATGTGGCCCGACGAGGACGTCGGTTCCTCTGAGTGGTGGTGTATGTGATAGCCTGGCTTATCAGGGATGATAGACTACTCATATAAATAAGGAATTCCTTCTTTTCTGGGAGCCCATTCGAACAGAACTCCCAAGTTAAGCGTGATTGCCTTGGAGTAGTTCCAGGATGGGTGACCGACCGGGAAGTTGATCCCGGATGCGCATGTGTGAGGACAAAGTGCGCAGAAAAGACTAGTATTGATATGTGGGGCCAGTCTAGATCCCGCCAGGAGTAACGACCGCCGGCGGGTGTGTCTGCGGTGTTACAGTACCCTTGTAGATCGCGCATCAGGAAGCGTTTAAGAAACGCGGTTGATGTAGTGGAACGTCCTCACGTCCCTCGATCAGCCCCACGAACCGTCCCGTGATCCGTCCCACGATCTGTTCCGATCTAGTGCCGAACGGACGGCACCTCCACGTTCAGCACACGTACAGCTCGACGATGATCTCGGCCTTCTTGATCCAGCAAGCAAAACAGAGAAGTAGATGAGTTCTCCGGCAGCGTGAGGGCGCTCTGGTGGTGGTGAGGATCTACTCGTGCACAGCTCCGCCCGAGCTCCGCAGAAATACGATCTAGAGGCAAAACTATGGTGTCCAGATCTGAGTTGCACGTGGCAAAAGTTGTCCCAAATCAGCCCTAAATCACCACTATATATAGGAGGGAGGGGGAGGAGGCTTTCCTTGAGGGCCAAGCCCTCAAGGGTGCGTCGGCCAAGGGAGAGGAGGAGTCCTACTCCAATCCTATTCCAACTAGCATTGGAAAGTGGAGTCCTTATCTCCTTTCCCACCTCTTTTTTTTTCTTTTCTTTGGTTTTCTTTCTTTGGCGCATAGGCCCTCTTGGGCTGTCCCACCAGCCCACTAAGGGCTGGTGAGCCACCCATAGGGCATTTGGGCTCCCCCCCGGGTGGGTTTCCCCCCTCCCGGTGAACTTCCGAAACCCATTCGTCACTCCTGGTACATTTCCGGTAATGTCTGAAAACCTTCCGGTAACCAAATGAAGTCATCCTATATATCAATCTTCGTCTCCGGACCATTCCGGATACCCTCGTGACATCCGTGATATCATCTGGGACTTCGAACAACATTCGTAACCTCACATATAACTCAACTATACTAAAACATCGTCGAACCTTAAGTGTGCAGACCCTGCGGGTTTGAGAACTATGTAGACATGCCCCGAGGTACTCCTCGGTCAATATCCAATAGCGGGACCTAGATGCCCATATTGGATCCTACATATTCTCCAAAGATCTTATCGGTTGAACCTCAGTGTCAAGGATTCATATAATCCCGTATGTCATTCCCTTTGTCCTTCGGTATGTTACTTGCCCGAGATTTGATCGTCGATATCCGCATACCTATTTCAATCTCGTTATCGACAAGTCTCTTTACTTGTTCCGTAATACAAGATCCCGTGACTTACTCTTAGTCATATTGCTTGCAAGGCTTGTGTGTGATATTGTATTACCGAGTGGGGCCCGAGATACCTCTCCTTCACACGGAGTGACAAAATCCCAGTCTTGATCCATACTAACTCAACGGACACCTTCGGACATACGTATAGAAAACCTTTATAGTCACTCAGTTATGTTGTGACGTTTGATGCATACAAGGTATTCCTCCGGTGCCAGTGAGTTATATGATCTCATGGTCATAGGAACAAATACTTGACACGCAGAAAACAATAGCAATAAAACGACACGATCAATATGCTACGTTCATAGTTTGGGTCTTGTCCATCACATGATTCTCCTAATGATGTGGTCCTGTTATCAAGTGACAACACTTGTCTATGGTTAGGAAACCTTGATCAACGAGCTAGTCAACTAGAGGCTTAGTAGGGACAGTGTTTTTGTCTATGTATGCACACATGTATTTGAGTTTCCAATCAATACAATTATAGCATGGATAATAAACGATTATCATGAACAAAGAAATATAATAATAACTAATTTATTATTGCCTCTAGGGCATATTTCCAACAGTCTCCCACTTGCACTAGAGTCAATAATCTAGTTCACATCACCATGTCATTTTAACGAATCCAACACCCATATAGTTGTGGGGTCTGATCATGTCCTGCTCGTGAGAGAGGTTTTAGTCAACGGTTCTGAAACTTTCAGATCCGTGTGTGCTTTACAAATATTTATGTCATCTTATAGATACTGTTACTACGTGCTATTCGGAAATACTCCAAATATCTACTCTACTGTACGAATCCGTTTTACTACTCATTGTTATTCGGATTAGTGTCAAAGCTTGCATCGACGTAACCCTTTACGATGAACTCTTTAACCACCTCCATAATCGAGAAAAATTCCTTAGTTTGTTAATTCACTAAGGATAACATTGACCGTTGTTTAGTGATTCAATCCTGGTCACTTTGTGTACCTCTTAACAGACTGTGGCAAGGCACACACTAGGTGCGGTACACAGCATGTCATACTTTAGAGTCTATGGCTAAGGCATAGGGGACGACCTTCGTCCTTTTTCTTTCTTCTGTCATGGTCAGGATTTTAAGTCTTACTCATATTCACACCTTACAACACAGCCAAGAACTCCTTCTTTGCCGATCTATTTTGAACTCCTTCAAAAACTTGTCAAGGCATGCATTTCATTTGAAAGTTCTATTAAGCATCCTGATCTATCTCTATAGATCGTGATGCTCAATGTTCAAATAGCTCTATCCAGGTTTTCCTTTGAAAAACTCCTTTCAAAAAACCTTTTATGCTTTATAGAAATTCTACATTACTTCCGATCAACAATATGTCAACCACATCTACTTATCAAAAATTCTATAGTGCTCCCACTCACTTCTTCAGAAATACAAGTTTCTTATAAACCTTGTACAAACCCAAAAAGCTTTGATCATCTCATCAAAATGTATATTCCAACTCCGAGATGCTTGCACCAGTCCATTGAAGGATCGCTGGAGCTTGCATACTATTAGTATCCTTAGGATCGACAAAACCTTCTGGTTGTATCACATACAACCTTTCCTCAAGGAAACCTTCGAGGAAACAATGTCTGAACATCCTATGTGCAATATTTCATAAATAATGCATCAACTACTAACATAATTCCAACATACTTTTAGCATCGCTACGAGTGAGAAAGTCTCATCATAGTCAACTCTTTGATCTTGTCGGAAACATATTTGCCACAAGTTGAGCTTTTCTTAATAGTGACTTTTCACCATCATCGTCTGTCTTCCTTTTAAAGATCCATCTTTACTTAATAGTCCTATGACCATCAAGTAGTTCTTACAAAGTCTACACTTTGTTTTATTTCATGGATCCTCTCTCGGATTACATGGCCTCCAGCCATTTGTCGGAATCCGGGCCCACCGTTGCTTCTCCATAGCTCGTAGGTTCATTGTTGTTCAACAACATGACCTCCAAGACAGGGTTACCGTACCACTCTGTAGTAGTACGCGACCTTTGTCGACCTACGAGGTTTGTAGTGTTGGAAATATGCCCTAGAGGCAATAATAAATTAGTTATTATTATATTTCTTAGTTCATGATAATCGTTTATTATCCATGCTATAATTGTATTGATTGGAAACACAATACTTGTGTGGATACATAGACAAAACACTGTCCCTAGTAAGCCTCTAGTTGACTAGCTCGTTGATCAAAGATGGTCAAGGTTTCCTGGCCATAGGCAAGTGTTGTCACTTGATAACGGGATCACGTCATTGGGAGAATCACGTGATGGACTAGACCCAAACTAATAGACATAGCATGTTGATCGTGTCATTTTGTTGCTACTGTTTTCTGCGTGTCAAGTATTTATTCCTATGACCATGAGATCATATAACTCACTGATACCGGAGGAATGCTTTGTGTGTATCAAACGTCGCAATGTAACTGGGTGACTATAAAGATGCTCTACAGGTATCTCCGAAGGTGTTAGTTGAGTTAGTATGGATCAAGACTGGGATTTGTCACTCCGTATGACGGAGAGGTATCTCGGGGCCCACTCGGTAATACAACATCACACACAAGCCTTGCAAGCAATGTAACTTAGTGTAAGTTGCGGGATCTTGTATTACGGAACGAGTAAAGAGACTTGCCGGTAAACGAGATTGAAATAGGTATGCGGATACTGACGATCGAATCTCGGGCAAGTAACATACCGAAGGACAAAGGGAATGACATACGGGATTATATGAATCCTTGGCACTGAGGTTCAAACGATAAGATCTTCGTAGAATATGTAGGATCCAATATGGGCATCCAGGTCCCGCTATTGGATATTGACCGAGGAGTCTCTCGGGTCATGTCTACATAGTTCTCGAACCCGCGGGGTCTGCACACTTAAGGTTCGACGTTGTTTTATGTGTATTTGAGTTATATGGTTGGTTACCGAATGTTGTTCGGAGTCCCGGATGAGATCACGGACGTCACGAGGGTTTCCGGAATGGTCCGGAAACGAAGATTGATATATAGGATGACCTCATTTGGTTACCGGAAGGTTTTCGTGCATTACCGGAAAAGTTTCGGGCTCATCGGTAGTGTACCGGGAGTGCCGGGAGGGGTGCCGGGGACCATCGAGAGGGGTGTCACGCCCCAAGGGGTCTCATGGGCTATGGGAAGAGATAAACCAGCCCCTAGTGGGCTGGAATAAGTTCCCACAAAGGCCCATAAGGTTTGAGAAGGAAAAAACACAAGGTGGAAAGAGTTTCCAAGTGGGAAGGTGGAATCCTACTCCAAGTAGGATTGGAGTAGGACTCCTCCACCTCCAATTTCGGCCAAACCTTTAGGTTTTGAGGCTGCCTCCTCCCCTCCCTCCCACCTATATATACGGAGGTTTTAGGGCTGATTTGAGACGACTTTTCCACGGCAGCCCGACCACATACCTCCACGGTTTTTCCTCTAGATCGCGTTTCTCCGGAGCTCGGGCGGAGCCCTGCTGAGACAAGGTCATCACCAACCTCCGGAGCGCCGTCACGCTGCCGGAGAACTCTTCTACCTCTCCGTCTCTCTTGCTGGATCAAGAAGGCCGAGATCATCGTCGAGCTGTACGTCTGCTGAACGCGGAGGTGCCGTCTGTTCGGTACTAGATCGTGGGACTGATCGCGGGATTGTTCGCGGGGCGGATCGAGGGACGTGAGGACGTTCCACTACATCAACCGCGTTCACTAACGCTTCTGCTGTACGATCTACAAGGGTACGTAGATCACTCATCCCCTCTCGTAGATGGACATCACCATGATAGGTCTTCGCGCGCGTAGGAAAATTTTTGTTTCCCATGCGACGTTCCCCAACATGTAGTAACTTGATCCGAAGCTCAATGATCACCATATCATGTGCCCTACTACACACTATTTGATGTGACGGTTCACTAACCTCATCAAGTTCCACCACCCTCCAACTCAATTCTTTTGAGAGAAACCTTTCCTCGAGAAAGGACCTATTTCTAGAAAAAAAAACACTTTGCTTCCGGATCTAAGATAGGAGATGTATCTAACTGTTTTGGATATCCTATGAAGATGCATTTATCCGCTTTGGGTTCGAGCTTATCAGACTGAAACTTTTTCACATAAGCAGCCCCAAACTTTCAAGAAACTACAACTTAGGTTTCTCCAAACCATAATCTGTATTGTGTCATCTCAACGGAAATACGTGGTGCCCTATTTAAAGTGAATGCGGTTGTCTCTAATGCATAACCCATAAATGATAGTGGTAATTCGATAAGAGACATCATAGTATGCACCACATCAAATAGGGCGCGGCTATACCGTTCGTACACACAATCACACTATGGTATTCTAGGTGGCATAAATTGTGAAACAATTTCCACATTGTCTTAACTTTGTACTAAAAACTAAGGGCTGGTGCGCCACCCCTAGGGCCTTTGGGCATCCCCCGGGTGGGTTGCCCCCCTCTCGGTGAACTTCCGCAACCCATTCGTCACTCCCTGTACATTCCGAGTAATGTCCGTAAACCTTCCGGTAACCAAATGAAATCATCCTATATATTAATCATCGTCTCCGGACCATTCCGAAAACCCTCGTGACGTCCGTGATCTCATCCGGGACTCCGAACAACATTCGGTAACCACACATAAAACTCAACTATACTAAAACATCGCCGAACCTTAAGTGTGCATACCCTGCGGGTTCGAGAACTATGTAGACATGCCCCGAGGTACTCCTCGGTCAATATCCAATAGCGGGACCTGGATGCCCATATTGGATCCTACATATTCTCCGAAGATCTTATCGGTTGAACCTCAGTGTCAAGGACTCATATAATCCCGTATGTCATTCCCTTTGTCCTTCGGTATGTTACTTGCCCGAGATTTGATCGTAGGTATCCGCATACCTGTTTCAATCTCGTTACCGGCAAGTCTCTTTACTCATTCCGTAATACAAGATCACGTGACTTACACTTAGTCATATTGCTTGCAAGGCTTGTGTGTGATGTTGTATTACCGAGTGGGCCCCGAGATACCTATCTGTCACACGGAGTGACAAATCCCAGTCTTGGTCCATACTAACTCAACGGACACCTTCGGAGATACCTGTAGAACACCTTTTTAGTCACCCAGTTACGTTGTGACGTTTGATGCACACAAGGTATTCCTCCGGTGCTAGTGAGTTATATGATCTCATGGTCATAGGAACAAATACTTGACACGCAGAAAACAATAGCAATAAAACGACACGATCAATATGCTACGTTCATAGTATGGGTCTTGTCCATCACATGATTCTCCTAACGATGTGATCCCGTTATCAAGTGACAACACTTGTCTATGGTTAGGAAACCTTGACCATCTTTTGATCAACGAGCTAGTCAACTAGAGGCTCACTAGGGAGAGTGTTTTTGTCTATGTATCCACACATGTATTTGAGTTTCCAATCATTACAATTATAGCATGGATAATAAACGATTATCGCGGACAAACACATATAATAATAACTAATTTATTAACGCCTCTAGGGCATATTTCTAACAGCCCTAACCCTAATTGCCACGTGCTCCCTCTACTTCTCTCTAGATCTGTTTCTCCTGTAGTCTAGTTCGGCGATGCTTAGGTGAAGCCATGCTGGATTAGTTCACTACCACTAACACCACGCCGCCGTGCTGGAGAACTCATCTACCTCTCCGCCCCTCTTACTGGATCAAGAAGACGGGGATCGTCATCAAGTTGTACGTGTGCTGAACATGAAGGTGTCGTCTATTCGGCATTAGATCGGAATGGATCGTGATAGATCTCGAGACGGATCGTGATGAGATCGCGGGACGGCTGCGATTTGGATCGCGAAAATGTTCCACTACATCAACCGCGTCGACCCAAGCGGATGCTAGCGGACGAAATGGTTTGCCTCTTTGAAGTTGCTCTTAGGCCTCTTTGTATTTTAAGTTCAAGTTTGGCCATCTAGTTTGGTGCAAAATAAAAGGAGAACTAGTAAACCCGGATGGTAGTACTACCAGGCAATATAAACATGTCGTGACACAATGGCACACACAACAAGAAACAGTAATGTGCGGGTGTGGCATTCAAAATATTCGAAACGGACCTGAAACCTATGGCATGTACTGTAGTATAGCTTTGCGGACTGCAGCGTTTGTTGCTTGCACGAGGAAAACCCATTAAATACTCCCTGGTCAGTAGATTTCATCAAATGAGGTAGTGTAGCTTCCACAGTTGGATCGGCGTCACTAGCGAAGCCACCTGCGCGCGGTTGGGCATGCTTTTCTCCCGATGGTCAAGCACACAACCACCAGACAACGGTAGTCAGAATTTTCTGGCAGACGGAAACCAAAACCACCAGTAGGAGTTGACAATACTGTAGCAGAACCTTAGCTGTACCAAACTATCCTCGCCGCCTCAGATCAGATGCTGAGTCATGCCGCTGTGCAAAAAAAAATTTATGCCGGGCCAAGCCAATCTGTAGGCGCTATGGCGTACATACTACAAAACGGTCTCGATCGAGCGCGCGCGGCTGAGCAGGCGAAAAGCAACCACGACGCTGCGGGGGGTGCCGGTCCCCTCCCCTCCTCGGTTTTTTCAGTGCAGTCACGAGACGGACGCTCAGAGGTCCGTGCTCCGCTGCTCCCACCGCGCTGCCCTGCGCTTCTCCTGATTTTAGTAAGTCTCTTCCGCGCCACGGGTCACGTTATATCTGCGCTACATCCCGCTGCCCAAGCGCCTCCCCTCCCCTTGCTCTGCCCGCTTTCGCTAGGAACCCAAGAAACAACTGGCAATGAGGGACATGAGTGTCGACGCCGGCGGCATGGGGGCGATGCCGATGCCGCCACCGCGGGCCGACCACACGGTAACGAAGGCGGCGGCGCCGCACAAAATGATGGAGATGATGCACATGACCTTCTTCTGGAGCGACCGCGTGGTGGTCCTCTTCCCGGGCTGGCCGGGGGAGCGCGGCGCCGGGATGTACCTCCTCTGCCTCCTCCTCGTGCTTGCTCTCGCCGCCCTCACCGAGGCACTCGCCCTGCTCTCGCGCCGCCTCGCCCGCCGCGGTGAGGACGGCGGCCCGGCCACGGCAGCCTCCGCGGCGCTGCTGACGGCGGTGCACGCCGCCAGGATGGGGATGGCCTACCTGGTGATGCTGGCCGTCATGTCGTTCAACGTCGGCGTCCTCCTCGCGGCAGTCGCCGGCCATGCCGTCGGGTTCCTCTTCGCGCGGAGCAGAGTGCGCACCGGAGCGGCGCGCGGTAATATCACACCCCCTGAGCTCTGTGGCGTCCCGCCGTCTCACCTGTCCAAGCCTTAGTCAGATTCCGGTCAAAATTGCTTCTGTGATCTTCTTGTACTAGCCCTAAAGATAGTACAGTACCCACAAGTCCAGATTCTTGCTAAAACATGCGTTTACATCTGTCTTACAGGGACTAACTAGTAACCACTACTGATCTCGTCTTACGAAGGTGTGTGTTTTGTTTCTCTCAACTATTGTCCGTGTTTAGATTTCATCCTCAAAACCTAAAAAGCACCGACACGGCGACACGGACACGTCGACACGCATACGGGGACACGGGATACGACTTTTTCCAAAAACAGCCCATCGAAGACACGACAAGTATATATAAAAAATAAATATAAATGTACATGTAATATACAGTTAAAGACAGAAAAGAGAAAGAAATACTGCCCCATTTGTTGTCTGTTGTCTCCTATTTCAATTCAAGTGCTTGATTGACCATCCAAACCAAATCCATGTCATTGCATCTTGCAAAACACAACAAACACCGGTCTATTAGTATTAGAGAGAGAGAGAGATCATAATAATCTGAAATGGTACTTGACAAACAGCAAAACACAACCAAACCATGACAAATTGACTAAAAGCATAACGGATAGGAGCTTACAAGGCTCAGGTGGCCACATAACAGATAGTTCAAATGGCCTTAGTCTAAAAATTTAAGAGTGCATTACATAAATGGTAGGAACATAAATTAAATAAGCTCATAGGCAGCTAGGCTGATGGCTGAAGGCTAAAGCTTGATGGATAAAGAGACTCAAGTGAGAGAATCTATTATCTCCTCCTCCAAAGCTGGTTCATCAAGTGAAAGATCTGCACCTTCAAGCATGCCCACACCACCAAAACTTTCTACTCCATCTCCCCCAATGTCCCACATTTTGCTTGGCCTAGTTAGATATGCTTGAGAATTCCTTGAAAGCAAGCGGTGGTTGTTGTGTGTGAACACCAAATCAGCAGCTCTAGCAGGAGTAAGCTTGTTTCTTGCAGCGCTATGGATGAAGCCGTACGTACTCTAGTTCCTCTCACAACAAGAGAAAGATGTTGGCTGCCCAAGTACCTTCAAGGCTAAAAAATTTAACAGCCTTGTGCTTACTCCATGAGTGCCCCACCATTGCTTAGGTTCAAAGTCAGCTCTATCTTCAATAGAATCTGGATTTTCAAAGGCATTCATGAAAAGAGCAAAATCAGCAAATTCTTTCTTGATAGTCTTGAAATCTTCTTGATCTGGATAGAACTTTCGAAAGCATTTGTTCCTCATTTCAGTAACTTCACTATCATCATTGGGGCTGATACGGCCAGGGACTTCGTTAATCCAACTAGCAATATAGTACCTAAATAAAATCAGCAAGCACTTGAACATTAAGAACCTGAAATGATAAACAACATGTGCAACTTCAATTCAGATTTTACCTTGGATTGAGTGAGTGAGCCAAACAATGCAGGGGGTATTGCTTTTGGTCCAACGGGCAACAAGGATCTCTTTAATGATGTCATACAAGATACACTCTTCATGGGGCTCCTTCCCCTCAAACCGATAGATAGGTATTTTGACCTATGAACAAGATGACGAATAAAATCAGCATGTTACACATGTCAACAATGATCAAATCAGCATGTATTCATGTATATATTATATACCTTCTCTATCATGGAATACCACATTTCATAGATCAAGTGGAGGCATGGCTTGTCCGTGTCGGACAACCTTATCATTGCATAAATAGGGTCGGTAAAAGAAACAATGTATTCTATTTTATCCCACCACATATCATTTAAAACAAGCTCCTTCAACTTTTGAGCTTTAGCTATATCATCATCCCTATAAGAAGACCAATTTGGATGAACAACCATTTGAACAAGTGCATCCTTGATTAAAAGAAGCCTCTTGAGCATGATCACAACACTTGCGAATCTAGTTTCTGCAATCTGGAGGAACTTGAGTTTGCTGAACTCGTTGAACATAGAGAGCCTCATGCTATGGTTCATGATAAAATTCTTGATGAAAGAGGCATCATCAGCTACCTCTTTGATAAACCAAAGATAGAAATTGTTCCCTTCATTGTTCTTCGGATCACATATATTCTTTAGTGCAAGGTTGAGAGTGTGAACAATGCAAGGAGTCCAAAAGATGTTATTGTATTTTGCTGCAATCATCAAACCAGCAGCTTTGCAATTTGCAGCATTATCGGTGACCACTTGAACCACATTCTCCACTCCAACATCCTCAATTACTTCCTTTAACTTCTCAATGATATATTCTTTGCTTTTTATCTACAAATGAAGGGCAACAAATCAGCAAGCAATATGTGCAGCAAAAAGAACCAAAAGAAAAACAAGATTAGGCAAGTACCTCTCCCTCAGTGGCAATTGCCTTTAGGAACATCGGACCACCTTCCGTCACAGCCATGAAGTTTAAAATGGGTCGCCTTTGAGGATCAGACCACCCATCGGTTGCAATAGTGATTCCTTTGTAAGGCCATGTACTTTTGATGGGTTCTAGGCTCCTTTGAATGTGCTTCTTCTCTTGGTCAAGAAGAGTTGTCCTCAAGGAATTGTATCCAGGAGGCACATACCCACCCAAGCTATTGTTCGCAACAAAACTGATGGCTGCCCGGAAGTTAGGGTTCCTTGCAAGGTTGAATGGAAGTCCTACAATATGGTGCAACCAACAAAGTAAGCAAAATTTACCATGCTTGAATAAAAAGAACAGATGCAAAACTACACACCTGCAGTGAAAAACATCCTAGCAATATGAGCATCCGCTTGCTGTCAGGCCTCGGCATTAAAACTATCTCCAATGGTTGTTCCTGTTTGCTTTCTCTTTCTTGATGGACCAGATTCCACATAGGGAGGCAATGGAAGTGTATGCCTACCTATACCATGTTCAATGAGTTCATTGGCTGCCCTATCCTGCTTGCAAAGTTGTTCAAATGCAGGCTGTGAAATTTTGTCACAAGTTGCTATATCCTTTTTTTTATCTGAAGCAGATGAGCCTTCACTCTTGAATAGGTGCCTGGATAAGTTTTGAGGTAGAAATTGCACTTGAATTTGATGTTTCCTCCACGGCTACCGGACGAAGAAGCACCGGTTTCATTGACAACTCTCTGAACATAAGCCCGGAGAGGATATTTGGGATCCACCCCACCAGGTCCATGTTGCCCTCCGTCACTCTCACCCACTGATGATTGGCTCCCAGATGTAGCTCCATGGCTCCCAGATGCAATGTTCCCTAGCAGCAGCAATAAGCAATCAGCAGCAGCAGCAATAAGCAATTAGCAGCAACAACAATAAGCAAACAACAGTCAGCAGCAGCAGCAATAAGCAATCAGCATTCAGCAGCAGCAGTAATAAGAAAACAGCAGCAGGCGATTCCATACGTGCCGACGGCGACAGCGGCTCGGCGGCGATTCCAGGAGCTGGCGGCGGCGACTGCTGGAGCTGGCGGCGGCTACTGCTGGAGCTGGCGGCGGTGGCTGAGACTCCAGAACGGGGGAAACCCTACGTCAAAGCTGGTCGCGAGGAGGTGCTGTTTTATGTGCCCGTCGATGGGACCTGAAAAAAGGCTGCGCCGAGCCAACTCGGGCCACCGGACGTGTCCCCAGCGTGTCCCTAACGTGTTGGGGCGTTTTTTCTTTTTTTTAATCACAGATCGTGAATACGGGGGGATACATGTATTTGGCCGTGTCCAGCCGTTCCCCCGTGTCCAGCCGTGTCAGCACGGGGATTCGGCGTGGCTGGCCATGTCCATGCTTTTTAGCTCAAAACATTCCCAAAAAGATAAAATGTTCAAACTAAACTCCTCCATCGAATTATGCAGTGCAGTTTTTATTATGTCCGCCAGGTAGGAGGAAGAGCTTCTGATGCATACACTTTTCGACAAAAGTGAATTTTATTGACTCATATAAAGCATCAATTACATATAAACAAGTGAATATATATCTGGCCTTTGCATAGATATGATACACACAGTCATCACTAAGACATGCGAAAACAATTCGCTAAATAGTAAAGTTATATAAAACCAAAGAAATGCATAAACGATGAAAA
Organism: Hordeum vulgare subsp. vulgare; assembly: GCF_904849725.1. NCBI lineage: Eukaryota > Viridiplantae > Streptophyta > Magnoliopsida > Poales > Poaceae > Hordeum > Hordeum vulgare. The sequence continues at coordinate 466,093,813 of NC_058519.1, forward strand.
TAATTAAGCAAACAAATTCACGTCTGACAAGCTATAATTGTGATCATTTCCATACCAACCATCTCATGACATCATAAGAACAATGAAGTATTTCAATAACAACGCATTTTTTTTGAAAAAAACTGGTTATCCCCTTGCCCCATTTTATTAAAATGAAGCATCCAAGCAACCTAGTTACAAATCAACAATCACCAACAACTAAATCAAAAAGCACCCAACCCACGCAAAACACTCAAGAAATGTTTGGAAGGAAGGGCTGAGACGACCAGCAAACTACAAGAAAAAATAAAGATCACCCAAGCAGTCTGGGCAACCATCAGCAACAATCTTAAATCTTATTATTACAGCGACCAAGGAAAGATAATCAGATGCTCACATCCATGCTATCCGCATGAGTCCCCCCCCCCCCGGTGCTTGTCCAGCAAAAGGACGAATCGCCTTAATATGTCCGCTTGTGCGGTGTCGCAAAGAACCATCTATTGCTGCAAAATCCCTTTTAGCTTGACAAGGTCGCAGCCGAGGCCTATCCATGTGCGCCCCTGGAAACATAATTCATTCCTCAATCTCCATATGCTCCATAAGGAGGCAGCAGTTACCAAATTAAGCACGAGCCTTTCTTTGTTTAAATTCCATAAGGAAGAAACATCATCAAAGCATTGGATTCTACGAATATGAAAAAACTCACATATTACTAACCAAATACTACCAGCATTAACACAGTCAAAGAACAAGTGTTGAATAGATCCAGCTTCATTACAAAACAAGCAGGATAGATCATCCATTATTTTCCTTTTAGCCACATTGTCCCTAGTTAAAATTTTGTTGTATAGAGACAACCACAGAAAAACATGAATATTTTGAGGACACAAAGTTTTCCATAGAGTATCTCCAAAAGGAGAAATAACACAACCAAAGTTAATGCACTTGTAAAAGGATTTCACTGAATATTTACCATTAGGCTCTAGCAGGTAAGTCCTCGGATTCCGACAAAGGGAAATTTTTAATATGTTCAATAAGTTGTTCCCACCTCACCATAACCTTGTGATCCACACAACGTCTAAAGGAAAGTTTAAGAATTATCCTATCCCAAACCTGGGACACCGAGCATTCCTGTTGGTTGCAGATATCAAACAGCTCCCAAAATCCGACTTTAAGGGAACAATCCCCAGCCGAGGTATCATGCCAAAAACTAATATTATTACCATTACCAATTTTCCAGGAATAAAAGTTTCTGCCAGCTTGTAATGCCCAGGAAACACTCTTCCAGAAGGGGGAGCCTACCTGTTGTCTAGACCATAGGATATTTGGGGCATACACATTATACTTATAAGCAATTAACTTCTTCCACTCACTATTGTTATTATCAAAGAATCTCTTTCCCCGTGAAGCCAGAAGGGCCATATTAAATTCTCTCAAATTGGGTACCCCCAAACCTCCAAAGTCTTTTTTCGTGGAGACCAACCCCAATGGACTAAATGGTATTTATGTTGGTCTCCCACACTCCTGTTGGGGAATGTTGCATGGAAAACAAAAAATTTACTACGCACACAAAGACCTATCATGGCGATGTCCATCTACGAGAGGAGATTTGGATCTACGTACCCTTGTAGATCGCACAGCAGGAAGCGTTAAGAAACGCGGTTGATGTAGTGGAACGTCTTCACGTCCCTCGATCCGCCCCACGAACCGTCCCACGAACTGTCCCGCGATCCGTCCCACGAACCGTTCCGTCCTAGTGCCGAACGGACGGCACCTCCGCGTTCAACACACGTACAGCTCGACGATGATCTCGGCCTTCTTGATCCAGCAAGCAAGACAGAGAAGTAGATGAGTTCTCCGACAGCGTGACGATGCTCCGGTGGTGGTGATGATCTACTCCTGCAGGGCTCCGTCCGAGCTTCGCAGAAACCCGATCTAGAGGTGGAACTATGTGGTTTAGGGTTGAGTTGCACTTGGATCTCAAATCGGCCCTAAATCACCACTATATATAGGAGGGAGGTGAAGGAGGCTTGCCTTGAGGGCCAAGCCCTCAAGGGTGCGCCGGCCAAGGGGGAGGTGGACTCCCACCCCAATTCGGTTTGGGGGAAGGAGTCCACTCCTTCCTTCCCACCTCCCCTTTTTCCTTTTTCCTTTTCTTTTCTTTGGTATTTTCTTATGTGGCCACTACAAGAAATATGCTAATAAACGATGCTATATTTTTATCGCTACATCGTCACGGTTTTTAATTTACGATGATCTTACGACGAAAAACGAAGCGTCGAAAACTGACAACAACGATGTTTTGATCGAAATCGTCGTAACTTTTACGACGATTCCTGGATTGTCGTAACCTTTACGACGATCCTAAATCATCGTTGACAATCTAACCCAGTCCTACGTGGCAGTCCTATGTGGCAAAATTACGACGAAATCAAAACGTCATGGTTGAAATCAACCCAACCCATTTCAATTGATCACATGGGCTGGTTTTATTTTGTGGACCTTTTTCTTATTGGGCTTCTTTTTAGGCCTTAGCCTATTTACAGCCAGGACCCAAATACATTTGGTCCAGTTTCAGTTTTGACCTTTTTTTTTCATTTTTGAATTCAGCAAATTTTTGTTCCAGAACTTGGTTTCATTTTTATTTGTTGGGCCTTTTCAACCCAATTATTTATCCAATATTAAATCCAACACTATTTCATATTCAAATTAAGAAAACTCCAAGTTGAATTAAAATCATCCATCATATAACATCACATAATACATCTCCCAGGTTTACATAACACAATAAGTCATCTCCTAAATACATTTCCTTACACAGGAATATAGCAAAAACAAACAGAATTACACAACAGAACAATGGCACATCTGCTACTGTCACTACAATGGACTTCATTCCACTCTCCTATGAGACATGCTCGAGATGCGACAACTTGTCATCCTACAAGTAGACTCTCCTACAATCATCTCTATCCGAGCCTGAAAGAGCAGCAAATCCAATTTTATTTAGCATACAACCTGTACAGGAGTAAGAAATGCAAGAGTAAAATAAAATCCATCAACCAGTGAACAAACAAGAAAGCTACCAGATCTTCAGGAAGTAAAACAATTAAACAGTCACAATTTATAGATACACCAACATCTGTGAACCTAATCTGCACTATGGGTTCAATGCCATTAGCATCTCCAGGGTTTATAGGAGAAAAAGTGAACCGCATGCAAAATATTCATACTTAAGACTGAAAAACAAAGATAGATGTTGTCCTTAGCAGAATCCAGACCAGCGAGAGTTGTATGCGCATGACTTAGCACAACTAGGAAAGTAAAATAGGATAAAGATAAGCAAGACTAAAAAAATACACGTCAGAATAGCGGATCATAATCTCAGTAACCTCATTAACGTTAGTTGGCAAGATTAATGGAGCAAGCCATTTAATCATTGTCTACTCATGAAAGAAGATGCAACTATTAATCATAACAAATACTCATGCATTCCCCGTCAGAATAGCAAAGAACTCACAAGACACGCCGTATAATTCGCATCAACACCCGCTCCCAGCGCAGGAATCAACATCCCAACGAGAGTCCAGCAACAGCAGCCAGGCAAGCTACAAGATCCGCGGCTCGGGTCAGCCGAGATCCGGATCTCCCTCGCCCCCGGCCCGATCCGCCATGCCCGTCTTCTTGATAGTAACGCCACCGATGCCCTGCAAGAAACATCATGGGAAACATGTAAGAACCTGCTCTTCCTCTTCAGCGGAAAAAGGAAATCGACTGCTTGTCTACTCTGTGGTTCCAGTTATAGAAGCAACTTCATTCGGATTTGCGCAACTTAACTAAAATGCATTATGCGGGTAATGACTACCAACTTCTCCTTGTGGGGGAATACCATCAAATAAGCATAGAATACGATAGACTGAAATTGCACTAATGACAATCTAGCAGCTGATCCACTAATAGATGGTATGCATGCAGGGAAATATAGAGCAACTACAAGTCCTTTAGTCTGCACAATATACAACCACTAATAGATGGTATGCACGCAGGGAAACATAGAGCTACTACAAGTCCTTTAGCCTACACAATGCAGGGGAAGGAAAAGTGCATGTACGAGCTAGTAATAGATACGAGGCTTGTACATGCTATGGTGTCACATTTTTTTTATCAAGTAGCACGAGTTGCCCTGTTTACAATGGATGATGCGTGAGAGCATTCATCTGATGAACACGCTTGCATTAATTGGGGGGTAGAGCGGTATAGTAGCTCCTACAATGAGGTTTAGTAACATATTATTCATAAAACAACCGGTACCAACTGAGTAAATTAATTCAGTTTGCTCGGCAAAGCTAACATGAGTGGTTACAGAGAATTCACAAAGCGTTGATGGTTCACGGGTAGTAGCTTTCGATAAAGAAATGTACCTTCTTTCCTCGAATGACAACCCCAGGTTCAACTTGGATGACCATGTACTTTGTGCCTCCAAGGAAAAAAACAGTTGGTGCAAGATGTCGGGGTTCGTCAAAGTCTTTAATGATGCCAGCAATCTCCTCAGGCTTGAACTGCAGCATCCAGAAGCAGAAAACAAGGGAAAGCTCAGATAGGGCAGCTACACGATATACTTAATAACAATTCGGCAGCAAAATGGCTAATATAATATGACTAAGAAAACAATAACAAATCGGCAAGCAAGCATTTGGGCGGGGGGGCTCTCATGCTATTATGTCGGTCCGTCCTCTTTCTCCCCCACCCTCACTCTAAAAATACTTACTATCACTCTGTCTGAACATTGCCCTCACCCATGACACTGGGAAGCAAATCAAAAGTTTGATGGTACTACAGCTAATGTGGTGCAACACTGACCAGTTGGGTTAATTTAGTATATGCACTGGGTAGCAGGCACAAGTAGACTAATTCAGGTTCAGGTCGATGTCTGAAAAGTGACGACGGGTTATGAATTCAGAAAATTGCTGGGTCCTCCTATCAGCCCGTCCGTTGCACAAGCTGTCGTGTTGCTTGATACAATTGTGACGGCTGGGAACGAGAAGTAGATTCCATGGCGCACCTCGGATTATTAGACTAGACACTACGCTGCTGGCGCGTTGCACACACAACTTCGATCAGCTGTCCGGCCGAAAGTGCTGAGATCAGTTATACAATCCCCCAAAGAAGTGCTACAGAATCTTGAATTCTTTCCTAAAACTCGAGTTCATCTGAATTTTGGCAACTAATATAACGCGAAATTGGTTGTTAAGTTTGTTTGGCGTGTGTGGCGCTGACAGCTACTGACAGACTGATCATGGCGATGGTGTTGGATGCGATCGAGAAATTGGTATGGGTGACAGAGACGAGAGGCATGGAGGAGATGAGGGGCAGGGAAGAGGGGACTGACCGCTTCGATGTCGATCCTGTAGATGACGTGGAGCCGGTGCTTCTCCCGGCTGCTCGCCCGGTACACCATGGCGAGGTGCACGGCGGCGAGCACGAGCGACATGAGGAACATGGCCTCGACGGCGAGGGCCTGGCCCTTGCCGTGCAGGTCGAGGCCGGCGGCGCCGTCCGCGGCGACGCCGAAGACCGCGACGGCCTTGGCGAGGACGTAGAAGAGGGAGCCGACGCTGCACGTCGCCACCACCCACACGTAGGCCGCGCCGCCCCCACATGCCGTGTACGCTCCTGCACACACACGCACAGAGGAAAAACCAGCCAGACGATTAGCAAACTAGCAGGAACAAAATCTCAGGTCCTTTTTGGGAGCCGACAACGGACGACAGACGAGCGGAGGATGGGTGGGACGGTGGATAGGAGGTAGCGGCTGCGATCTGGAAGGGAGGAGGAGAGGTGTTCGATCTGAATGTGCTAGGGTTCGCTGAGAAATTAGACCTTAACCCACACTTTACTTTTCACTTTGATCATTTGCCCCTTCCCCTGAGATTGACGGGTGGGGCCCGGGTCCACTTCCCATTCACATAATCCTGAGGCAAATCATCAAACCCCTGATAAAGTGTGGCAAATTAGATGCTAGTTTTGCTATGTCCCCTATTTGTTGCAATGATCATGATTGGGGTTATGATTTTTCTTATGATCTTGAAAATTTGTTTAAGCCCCATGATAAGTATGATATTTGCAATAATATTGAAAGTGGGTTTGCAGAAGTCATGACTTTAGTCGATGATAATCCCATTATTTTTGAAGAGCGTCAACTTTGCATGCATGTGGATCATGAAAAGAATATCCTTTGTGATAGCTATATTGTTCAATTTGAATATGATCCCGCATGTAATTGTTATGAGAGAGGAAAATATTATGGTAGAAACTTTCATGTTACTAATTTACCTCTCGTTATGTTGAGATTGATATTGTCTCTTTCTTCTTCCTTGCATTTGCTAGTTATTGCTTGTCTTGATAAGTTGTTTTTCTATAAAATGCCTATGCATATGAAGTATGTTAGACTTAGATGTGATTTTCACATGCTTTATGATGCTCTCGTTGTGCTTCAATTTTTGTCTTTTGTGTGAGCATCATTGAATTATCAATGCCTAGCTAAGGGCGTTAAACAATAGCGCTTGTTGGGAGGCAACCCAATGAATAAATTTATTTTTGCTTTTTGCTTTCTGTTTTGTTGTGTCCACACCATCATAATCCTGTTATGATTGTGTCTTTTGTGTTTCTTTTTGTGTTTGAGCCAAGTAAAACCTTTATGACTAGTTTTGGTGATGGTTGTTTGATCGTGCTGAAAATGATAGAAACTTTTTGCTCATGAAATTATTTTTCATTCTTATCAAGACAGAGATTTTGAGTTGATTCTTTTTGCTGCTGGTTGATATGCCAATTGCCCAAATCTATACTTATACCAGTTAGGCACTCCCTAAAAAATCCCACATTAATTAGAAATTAAGAGCCGTTAATCTGGTGGGACCAAATTATTATGGTCCAGATCAACCCATCTAATACTCAGCCAATTTTTTAACTATCTCGGATGTGAAACTTACAAACCAAAATAGATATGATGCAAAAGAAATTAGATACGGTGCAAAATCCCATCTTAACAATTAAAAAACAATTCACGCTAGAAAGAAAAACTCACATATCGGACTACATACGTATTGCTCCAATGTCTCTACCTCATGCCGATCTATGCAATAATATTCGATCCCTACCCCCCCCCCCCCCAATTGAAACAATCATCATCAACATCCATCAATCTCTATCAACTCCATCCATGGTATCTTCCTCTCACGCCAAGATGCAGCAATCCAGATGCACGTGAAAGATTCTGAGTTTCTGACTACTTAACCGCAGGTGCATAAGCAATTGTTTGTTTTGTTGCTTAGATCCAATATGTTGTACGAAATTTTAATCGCATTGTTATACTATGAAATTCCTATTACTGACGAACTCTATCTAGCGTCTGTCCGTGGTGGTAGCAGGAGATGTGCAATGGGCTTCTTTGGTGAAGGGGTAGTGTTAAAGGATAGCTGCAAGGACGAGGAGTCGACCATAGTAGTTTCTCAAGGACGGGAGTTGCCCTATCTGCATCAAACTGCTATTTTAGTGTTGGTATACCTTCTCCTTCGCTGCATGTCCCAATGGTTTGGAACGATCATGCTAGATTCGTAATCTGTTCGAACATTAAGCTGACGAAATTAAGAGATTGCAAATGAAGGGGGTGTGCAGGGTGATTGCTCTCGAATCTTCCAGCGCCAATGGAACTTGGATATTTGGAAGGAATTGAAGGTGTTACATGGTCGATCACCAACGAACGGAATTAGGAGATCACACAGGAAGGGGGTCGGCGAAGCTCCTATCCCATCTGCTCAGCCGCTGGTCCTCCTAGGTGATTGTAGCTACACCATCTACCATGTTGCCCCTATTGTTGCTAGGAGGTACGTGGTTGGTCAAATACTACATCAATGACGATGCCAGGGCCGTACATGCTTGAAGAAACACTAGGACTAATGGCTCTCCCATGGCCGTGCAAACAATCTCTCTCTAATTATTATTTTTTGTGCATACATAGGAGCAATACTACTTGCTGATCTCTAGAAGAACCATGGCTGCAAGCTCTTCCGATCCTAACTCTCATATCAATCTATACATCTAAAAATCCACCATCTCTTCCTCTCTCCATTTGCATGAAATCTCTATTCTCTTCCGACCCTAATAATATATTTGTTCCTGCTCCGTAGATTGTCCATACATACTTTCATCTCATCATGGTTGTATATAGGTTATAGTCAGCAATTTGATGTATCTTCCTGAAATCCTGATAGGTTTATTACTCATCTGGCATGTATGATTTAAGGTATGCGTGCAATAGCGTAATTTTATCAGTTCATGAAGATAACACCTGTTTAGGGAGTGAACACCAAAGTTAATATAGATGTTTCAGTTGGCTAATCCTTGAGAGCCATGACAATGGCTTATCTAATCCAAATCCTCTTTCTATGATTGTGCGGTTTGCTTAATATTTTTAGATGCGGACACTCTGTATAGATGTGGTTGTATCTTATTGCTTTCATCTGTTGACAAAAGAGACCTGCTCCACTCCATGTTCCTATTGAAAAAAAATACATGAGTTGACACCATTAATAATCCAATCCATGGACCTTGGGTTTTCCATGTATTAATACTGGATTTACGCACATGTGTGGCACATCTTTAGTCCATATATTTTTCTTAAATTTTAGACAATTTATGTAACCATATACTGTCAAATTGGCATCAGTTCAAGTAAATACATTTTATGTGATTATTTGTATTTACTAATACGGGTGCATGTTATAGTCTTTTTGCGGCGAACCGACTTTGGTTATTTGCACATCGGATGTACGAACCCATCGTGAAATATGTGCACCCGAATGGCTAACATGGAATTGCTATGTGTTTTTGTACGAACATGATATGTTATTTTAACTCCTAAGGTTATAAATACTTTTGTGTCTAAAATTACATTTAGGGAACATTCGGATTCCCTCCGAGCCGGAGCGGAGTGGCGTCCAGTGTTAATTCGGAGAGTTTGTAAAATGCAGCTCCGCCTACTCTGTTCCGCGGAGGGCTGCCGAACAGGCGCTTAGATAGATCTAGGCAACCGAATTACATTCCAAATTTTCATTCCAACTTTCACATTCTGAATTATTGCTTTGTCTTTGTGGCATTTATTAATGTGTTTATAATAAGACTATGAAGGTACTGATCAGCTCTTAGCTATATGTATTGCTTCACTCACATTTGGGTTGTGCTTCATTTTACAAAGGTTTGCATCATGCTTCCACGCAGGGACGATTGTAGAGGGAACGAGGGGGGCTAGACCCCCCTAACAAATTGTTTTTTCTACTATAATAATGATTTTTGTAGTAAAAAAAATTCATTTCATATGAACTTTGCCTCCTTCATGTACAAACTTGCCCCCTATGCTTCCATGCTGGCTCCGTCCGTGCTTCGAGGTTGAGGAATTTGCACGCTTATGTTAGAATCAATAAATTTTCAGTATAACTTGCTTAGACATATTGACAATGGTGTTGGACGGGCTCTTGACGATACTTCTCCGTTCATTTATTTACAATATAAATATGAGACTTCATTGTCGTTCATTTTCTGTTCATAACTGGGTTTTTATATATGTACATGCACTTAGCTTTATTAAATGTCGGTGAAGTTCTAATTGACATATTCATTATATATGACATATTTTATGGTGACTATTCATTGTGTTTTCTGCATCTAGATGCAATGGAGTGACCAATGTTTCAGTTAAATAATCTCATTGTAGATACAATAGTATCATTGATTATAGCTATGTTTCTATTTAAGTCCCTTCTCTATGCACACTAAATAAATGAAAGTAAGAGATATTTGGAAAAAATTGTGCATCCATGCAAAACCTCTAATCATGGAATTATAAAAACTCAAATGTCTATTTGAACGAGTAAAGCATCGTCTCCCATTACTATTGTAGGTAACTTATGATTAATAATGCATGCTTTTACTAAAAGTGTAAAATAAATAATATGATTACAATTATTAAATTATGTCACATAAAAATATGATCCAGTGTTACCTACATGTATTGTAAAATATTGCTTTTGACATAATATTGCAAATATATTAATACTCCTATTAAATTAGTTGGAAGCGGGTCAAATTTGAACTGCGCATGCATTATAGTTGGCTTTTTATTTTTCTCAAAAATAATTTATAGGTACAAAAATATCTATTTAATCATAGAAACATCAAAAGTTTTCCCGGATTCAACCACTAGCTAGGAACGGTCATACCCGCCGTTTTGACCGCATTTTGAAATGACCATGAAAAATTCAAAAAAATCAAAAAAATTGGAAAACCTTTGCATTGTGTCATTATATGTCACAAATTTACGAGGAAAAATAATAAACTTGTAATACGACAATTATTTTTAAAAAGTGTTCTCTGAAATGGGCTATCATGTTTGAAGATCCATGGTTTTCAAGCCAAATGATCAATCTTATGGCCACATTCATTGCATAGTTTGTTCAAATGATTTAATATTATCCACAAGGGTGCGTATTGGCATGGCAAACAACATTGATTAAGGAAGTTTTCATTTTCCTTGAATGTAAAATTCATTTTCCATTTTTCAAGTGTCCAAAATGAGTTTTTTTTGTGAAGGACCTATCATATATTTGTTTCAAAATTGTACCAAATCATTTTTCTAAAATACTAGGACACCTTTCATTTACAATTGACAAAATGGTTGGGTGTTAAAATCTTTTATCCACCTCTCGTGAAAAAGACAAATTTTCATCGAATCAGCTGGGAGCGGGTCAAATTTGAACAGCAGCTGCATTATAGTTTGATCTTTATTTTCCCCAAAAATCATTTATAGGTACATAAGAATCTATTTAATCATAAATACATGGTGTGGTGTCTTGACGTGGAGGTTTGGAAGGTGGTCGAGGGCCCCAACTCCAGAGCGCGTAAACTTGCATGCCAGCCACGTGGTCACCGCCTGACCGTTGTGTTGCCACGCGTTCGGGGTAGAATAGGCATGTCTGGTGGGTTGGAAAATCCTCGATAGGTGTTAGGAAGAATATCACAATAGAAGAATCTCACGAGGAGACCAGACTAAGCTCAAACATGAATTAGCAGCCAAGTGTTTGATTAGCGGTGCGGGAAATGCACATAGACAATGGGCCTAAATTTTGGATGAGGTTGATCATCTACTAAGGACACTCTCTTGGCAAATTTTAGCTCAAATGTATGAACCTAGGTGACACTTGCTTTGGAAAGTACCACACTGTGCAGAAATATGGATGTTGAAGCTGGGATCAAATGAATGAATATATTGAGCTGAAATTTGGTGTATAATGCTAATTTAGGCATATGAAGGCACTCTAATTTTTTTATACCATTTGGACATGCCAAAGTGACACTTCCTTCACAATGTGTTAATCCAGATAGAAAATGGTAATTGAAACTGGGCTCACATACATGATTGGATTGAGCTAAAATTTGGAGGAGGATGATAACTTGGGCACATTAAGGCACTGTAATAATTTCATAAATTTTGGATAAACAAAAATTGTACTTCCTTCACAATGCTCTCTATTAAACAGAATATTGGGAAAAATATTGACGGAAACTAGCCGAGTTCAATGAGCTAAAATTTGGTGGAGTTATGTTATATGGTAAGTTTTATTCCATGGTAAATTTTCATCAACTATAAAGCAATATAAAATGTTGTTGCTTCACAAACTGAAAATATTACTAGAAACAAAGATTGGATGCTGAGCTCACATGGATTGTTACATGTGGCTGAAATTTTGTGGAGAGCTATGGTTTTGGCATATAAAAGATGTGGACAAAATTCAACTCATCAGGATATTCCTAGCTAGTATTTCCTTCACAAAGCTGTGAGCTGAACACAAACTTTGGAAATTTGCCGAGAAAGATTTACTAGGCAAATGATTATGAAAGTTTTCATGAGGCAATGATTTGGATAGGAAAGAGTGCCCAACAATTTTGAGGGCAATCAAAACAATCGAAATAACACTTCCTTCACAAAGTGCTATTCTAAACAGAATAGGAAAATGAATATTGCTGAATTAATTTTGAACTATGGAAGGAAGGGTTTTCACATATTTGAGGAATATATGATCCAAAGTATTTATGAGAATGTTTCGAGAATTTTTTGAATGACAGAATAGTAGGTTGCTTCACAAACTAGGCAGGTTTGGCGCGTGACATAGAATGGACCCATGAGTGACATGTCAACATAGTTAGAACATGTTACAACATTTTTATAATCATCATAAAAGTTATGATGATCTCATCTTATGCGGTTACGACATTTTTGACTCACATCGTTTTAACTTATATGTAGATTTGACCCCTAAAATGTCTTACGACAGTCTCGGATGAAATCGTCATAGATTTATGACGAATTCATCAACGACGTCTTAAAAACGTCATGTATGAGCATATTTCTTGTAGTGGGCGCCATGGGCCCCTTGGGCTGACTCCACCAGTCCACTAGGGACTTGTGGTGCCATCCTATGGCCTTGGGCTCACTCCCGGGTGGGTGGGCCCCTCCTGGCGAACTCCCGGAACCCATTCATCACTCCCGGTACACTCCCAGAATTGCCCGAAACCTTCCGGTAACCAAATGAAACCATCCTATATATCAATCTTCGTTTCTGGAAACCCTCGTGATGTCCGTGATCTCATCCGGGACTCCGAACAACATTCGGTAACCACACATATAACTCAACTATACTAAAACATCGCCGAACCTTAAGTGTGCAGACCCTGCGGGTTCGAGAACTATGTAGACATGCCCCAAGGCACTCCTCGGTCAATATCCAATAGCGGGACCTAGATGCCCATATTGGATCCTACATATTCTCTGAAGATCTTATCTGTTGAACCTCAGTGTCAAGGATTCATATAATCTCGTACGTCATTCCCTTTGTCCTTCGGTATGATACTTTCCCGAGATTCGATTGTCGGTATTCGCATACCTATTTCAATCTCGTTACCGGAAAGTCTCTTTAACTCGTTCTGTAATACAAGATCCCGTGACTTACACTTAGTCACATTGCCTGCAAGGCTTGTGTGTGATGTTGTATTACCGAGTGGGCCGCAAGATACCTCTCCATCATACGGAGTGAGAAATCTCAGTCTTGATCCATACTAACTCATTGGACACCTTCAGAGATACATGTAGAGCACCTTTATAGTCACCCAACTACGTTGTGAAGTTTGAAGCACACAAGGTATTCCTCCGGTGCCAGTGATTTATATGATCTCATGGTCATAGGAATAAATACTCGACACGTAGAAAACAATAGCAATAAAACGACACGATCAGTATGCTACGTTCATAGTTTGGGTCTAGTCCATCACATGATTCTCCTAATGATGTGATCCAGTTATCAAGTGACAACACTTGCATATAGTCAGAAAACCTTGACTATCATTTATCAACTAGCTAGCCAACTAGAGGCTTGCTAGGGACATTGTTTTTTCTATGTATCCACACATGTATCTATATTTTCATTCAATACAATTTTAGCATGGATAATAAACGATTATCTTTAAACATGAAATATAATAATAACTATTTATCATTGCCTCTAGGGCATATTCCCAACAGTTTCCCACTTGGATTAGAGTCAATAATCTAGTCCTCACATTGTCATGCGATTTACATTGTAATAAATCGAACACTCATATAGTTCTAGTGTTGATCATGTTTTGCCCGTGGAAAAGGTTTAGTCAGCGGGTCTGCTACAGTCAGATCCTGGACACTTTGCAATATTCACGTCCTCTCATTCGACGTAGTCGCGGATGAGGTTGAAGTGTTGTTTGATGTGTCTGGTCTTGTTGTGAAACCTTGGTTCCTTTGCTAAGGCAATGGCACCAGTGTTGTCACATAACATAGTTAATGGATCTAGTGCGCTCGGCACAACTCCAAGATCTCTCATGAACTGCTTCATCCAGACACCCTCCTTTGCTGCCTCCGAGGCAGCCATGTACTCCGCTTCACATGTAGAATCTGCTACGACGCTCTGCTTGGAACTGCACCAGCTTACTGCACCAGCTTACTGCACCCCCATTAAGAATAAATACGTATCCCGTTTGCGACTTAGAGTCATACGGATCGGTGTCAAAACTTGCGTCGACGTAACCTTTTATGACGAGCTCTTTGTCACCTCCATAAACGAGAAACATTTCCTTAGTCCTTTTTAGGTACTTCAGAATATTCTTGACCGTCGTCCAGTGATCCACTCCTAGATTACTCTGAAACCTGCCTGCCATACTTATGGCCGAGCTGACGTCTGGTCTAGTGCACAATATTGCATACATGATAGAACCTACGACTGAAGCGTAGGCGCGGAACTCATTTGTTCTCTATCTTCCGCAGTTGTTGGGCACTGAGTCTTACTCAATTTTATACCTTGTAATACTGGCAAGAACCCTTTCTTGGACTGTTCCATTTTGAACTTCTTCAAAACTTTATCAAGGTATGTGCTTTGTGAAAGTCCTATCAGGCGTCTCGATCTATCCCTATAGATCTTAATGCCTAGAATGTAAGCAGCTTCTCCTAGGTCCTTCATAGAGAAACTTTTATTCAAGTAATCCTTTATGCTCTCCAAAAGCTCCACGTTGTTTCCAATCAGCAATATGTCATCCACATATAATATTAGAAACGCCACAGAGCTCCCACTCACTTTCTTGTAAATACAAGATTCTCCAACCACTTGTATAAACCCAAATGCTTTGATCACCTCATCAAAGCGCTTATTCCAACTACGAAATGCTTGTACCAGTCCATAAATGGATCGCTGTAGCTTGCATACTTTGTTAGCATTCTTTGGATCGACAAAACCTTCGGGTTGCATCGTGTACAACTCTTCCTTAAGAAAACCGTTAAGGAACACCGTTTTGACATCCATCTGCCAGATTTCATAATCGTAAATGGCAGCTATTGCTAACATGATTCGGATGGACTTAAGCATCACTACCGGTGAGAATGTTTCATCGTAGTCAACTCCTTAAACTTGTGAAAAACCCTTTGCCATGGTCACATTACCGTCTGCGTCCGTCTTCTTCTTAAAGATCCATTTGTTCTGAATAGCCTTGCGGCCTTCAGGTAGTACTTCCAAAGTCCACACTTTGTTGTCGTACATGGATCCTATCTCGGACTTCATGGCCTCCGGCCATTTGTTGGAATCCGGGCCCACCATTTGTTGGAATCCGGGCCCACCACTAACAACGTAATTGATAAGACAGGATTACCGTACCACTTAGGAGCAGTACGTGCTCTTGTCGACCTGCGAGGTCCGATAGGAACTTGATCCAAAGTTTCATGATCATCATCATGAACTTCGTCCTCAACCGGCGTCGCAATGACAGGGGTTTCCCCTTGCCCTGCGCCACTATCTAGAGGGATAAGAGGTTGGACAACCTCATCAAGTTCTATCTTCCTCCCATTAAATTCTTTCGAGAGAAACTTGTTCTCAAGAAAAGCTCCGTTTTTAGCAACCAAAACTTTGCCCTTGGATTTGAGATAGAAGGTATACCCAACTATATCTTTTGGGTAACCTATGAAGACGCACTATTACGCTTTGGGTTCTAGCTTTTCAGGCTGAAACTTTTTGAGATAAGCATCACATCCCCAAACTTTAAGAAACGACAACTTTGGTCTTTTTCCATACCACAGTTCGTATGGTGTCGTCTCAACGGATTTTGATGGTGCCCTATTTAAAGTGAATTCAACTGTCTCTAATGCATAACCCCAAAATGATAATAGAAAATCGGTAAGAGACATCATAGATTGCACCATCTCTAATAAAGTACGATTACGACGTTCAGACACACCATTACGCTGTGGTGTTCCAGGCGGTGTTAATTGTGAAACAATTCCACATTGTCTTAAGTGAGCACCAAACTTGAAACTCAGATATTCACCCCCACGATTAGACCGTAGGAACTTCATCTTCTTGTTACGATGATTTTCAACTTCACTCTAAAATTGCTTGAACTTCTCAAACGTTTCAGCCTTGTGTTTCATCAAGTAGACATAACCATATCTACTCAAATCGTGAGTGAAGGTGAGAAAATAACGATATCCACCGCGCTCCTCCACACTCATTGGACCGCACACATCGGTATGTATGATTTCCAACAAGTCACTTGCACGCTCCATTGTTCCGGAGAACGGAGTCTTAGTCATCTTGCCCATGAGGCATGGTTCGCATGCGTCAAGTGAATCAAAGTCAAGTGACTCCAAAAGTCCATCGAAATGGAGTTTCTTCATGCGCTTTACACCAATATGACCTAAGCGGCAGTGCCACAAAAACATGGCTCTATCATTGTTAACTCTTACTCTTTTGGTCTCAATGGTATGTATATGTGTATCATCGTTATCAAGAGTCAATATGAACAAACCTCTCACATTGGGTGCATGACCATAAAAGATATTACTCATAGAAATAGAAAAACCATTATTCTCTGACTTAAACAAGTAACCGTCTCGCAATAAACAAGATCCAGATATAATGTTCTTGCTTAATACAAGCACTAAATATAAATTATTTAAGGTCATAACTAATCCTGATGGTAACTGAAGTGAAACTGTGCCGTCGTCGATTGCGTCAACCTTCGCCAACCTTCGCTTATTCCGCAGTTCCTGTTTCGAGTTGCAAATATGAGCAACAGAACCGGTATCGAATACCCAGGCACTACTACGAGAGCTAGTTAAGTACACATCAATAACATGTATATCGAATATACCTGATTTTTCCTTGGTCGCCTTCTTATCAGCCAAATACTTGGGGCAGTTGCGCTTCCAGTGACCCATACCCTTGCAATAATAACACTCCGTTTCAGGCTTAGGTCCAGCTTTGGGTTTCTTCGTCGGATTGGCAACAGGCTTGCCGCTCTTCTTGGAATTACCCTTCTTTCCTTTGCCGTTTCTCTTGAAACTAGTGGTCTTATTCACCATCAACACTTGATTCTCTTTACGGAGTTCTGACTCTGCGACTTTCAGCATCACGAATAACTCGCCAGGTGACTTTTTCATCCCTATCATGTTATAGTTCAACACAAAGCTCTTGTAGCTTGGTGGCCATGATTGAAGAATTCTGTCAGTGATAGCCTCTTGCGGGAGTTCAATCCCCAGCTCAGCTAGACGGTTTGAGTACCCAGACATTTTGACCACATGTTCACTTACAGACGAATTCTCCTCCATCTTGCAAGCATAGAATTTATCGGAGGCCTCATACCTCTCGATCCGGGCGTTCTTCTGAAAGATAAACTTCAACTCCTGGAACATCTCAAATGCTCCATGATGCTCAAAGCAACGTTGAAGTCCGGACTCTAAGCCATACAAGACTGCACATTGAACTACTCAGTAGTTCTCCTTACGTGTTAACCAAGCGTTCTTGACATCTTGGTCAGCCGTAGCGGCTGGTTCATCTCCTAGCACAACATTAAGGACATAATCCTTCTTCCCAGCTTGCAGGAGCAACTTAAGATTATGAGCCCAGTCTACAAAGTTGCTTCCATCATCTTTCAAGTTAGCTTTCTCTAGGAACGTATTAAAATTCAGGGTCACTGTCGCGTGAGCCATTGATCTACAACACAAATATTTTCAAAGTGGACTTAGACTATGTTCAAGATAATTAGAGTTTAACAAATCAAATTACTTGCTAAACTCCCACTCAAAAAGTACATCTCTCTAGTCATTTGAGTGGTACATGATCCAAATTCACTAACTCAAGTCCGATCATCATGTGAGTTGAGAATAGTTTCAGTGGTAAGCATCTCTATGTTAATCATATCAACTATACGATTCATGCTCGAACTTTCGGTCTCATGTGTTCCGAAGCCATGTGTGCACATGCTAGGATCGTCAAGCTTAACCCGAGTGTTCAGCGTGTGCAACTGTTTTGCACCCGTTGTATGTGAACGTTGAGTCTATCACACCAGATCATCACGTGGTGTCTCGAAACGACGAACTGTAGCAACGGTGCACAGTCGGGGAGAACACAAATTTCGTCTTGAAATTTTAGTGAGAGATCACCTCATAATGCTATCGTTGTTCTAAGCAAAATAAGGTGCATACACTACTGGAATCCAGTTCTTTGCCGTCAGCCATATCTTTGCCGTCTGCTGGCTGATGGCAAAGAACCTCTTTGCCGTCAGTTGACACAAGGCGGATGACAAAGGGCTGACTGATGGCAAAAATACTATTTGCCATGTGTCGGCCCTTTGCCGTGTGCCAGCGGACGACAAAGGGACCAAGGGCAGACAGTAAAGAGCACGGGTGGGTCCCATGCCTGCCGTGTCCGACGGAAGGCTAACTTTGCCATGTGTCGGCCTTTGCCGTCTGCCGTGGGGCCCTTGGCCGTCGGGGGGGGGGGGGGCGGCAAAGGGGCCGACCGTGTAACGGCCGTCTTCTCCCCCTCGTGCTCACTGTCTCTCTCTCCCCCCACACACTGTCTCTCTCCCCCTCACGCTCACTATCACTCGCCCCTGCCGCCGCCCCGCCTCGCTCCCACCGGCGACCCCCTCCCCGTGGCGCTCCCCTCCCCGCGGCGACCCCCTCCCTGCGGCCACCCCGGCCCCTCCCCGCGGCCACCCCCTCCCCGCGGCCACACCTCCCTGCGGCCACACCCCTCCCCGCGGCCACACCCCTCCCCGCGGCGACCCCTCCCTACGGCCACCCCCTCCCCGCGGCGACCCCCTCCCCGCGGCCCTCCTCCCCCACCACCACGCCTCCTCCCTGGTGAGTTCATTTTCTTTCATTTTTTTCTTTTTTTTCATTTCATTGCATCTGTTAGTTTAGGTTACTGTCAGTGTTAATTAGGTTAATGTTAGTTTAGGTTAATTAGGTTACTATTAGTTTAACGTTAATTAGGTTATTGTTAGTTTAGGTTAATTAGGTTACTATTAGTTTAGTGTTAATTATGTTACTGTTAGAAGAGGAGGAGGAGGAGGAGAAAGAAGAAGAAGAAGAAGAAGAAGAAGAAGAAGAAGAAAAAGAAGAAGAAGAAGAAGACGAGGAGAGAAAAGAAGAAGAAGAAGAAGAAGAAGAGGAGAAAGAAGAAGAAGAAGAAGAAGAAGAAAAAGAGGAGAGAGGAGAAGAAGAAAGAAAAGGACCCCGTCCCCCGACCCCCCGCCCACGACCCCCGACGCCCGACGCCACCAACCCCTGAGGCCCGACGCCACCAACCCCCGACCCCCGACGCCACTGACACCCGACTACCGACCCCCGACACCCGACACCACTGACCCCCAACCCCCGACACCCGACTCCCGACCCCCAATGCCCGACACCACCAACCCTCGACGCCCGACGCCACCAACCCCCGACCCTCGACCCCCGACCCCCAATGCCACTGACACCCGACTCCCGACCCTCGACGCCCGACACCACTTACCCCCGACCCCCAACTCCCGACGCCCGACAACACTGACCCCCGACCCCCGACCCCCGACCCCTGACTCCCGACCCCCGACGCCCGACACCACTGACCCCCGACCCCCTACCCCCGACCCCCGACGCCACTAACCCCCAACCCCGGGCCCCCGACACCTCTTTGGCCCCTTGTTGATCGAAAAGACCCCAACCCCCGACGCTAGTGACCCTCGACCCCTGACGACACTGACCCCCGACCATTGACGCATTTAACCCGACTCCCGACCACCGACACCCGACAGCACCGACCCTCGACGCCACTAAGCCCCGACCCCCGACACCTCTTTTAGTTACAGTTGAACGAGAAGGTGATTTTCGGCCTTCTAGAGGCCCACGGGGTCATACTTTTGTAAATTATGAGTTAGGTCACATATTTTCCGATTATGTTAATTATAAAAATATCATATTTGTGTTGATCGTGTGAATTTCAATGTGCAGTTGTTCGACGACCTCCACGTGCGTTGGACGAGCTCCGCCCTTGCGTTTGTTGGTGAGCACAAATGACTTCTCCTCCTACCCCCTTAATTTGCTCTGTCCCGGTCTTCGCCGATGAAACTTGCTAGCTATAGGTTTCTTCAATCATGAGTATGCGTGACCAGTATGCGTCTCCCATTCGAAAGGGCGACAGCTATAAATATGCATTTCTTTGCATATTTATAACCGCTATCCTTTTGAATTGTCCAACATTATCCATGGACAGCCCGAGTATGTGTAGATTGGGTTTGTTTTCCCATATGCTGTGCTCCGGATCCGACGCGGAATTTCGTCAGTGCCTCCCCTGTTGTTCTCCGGGTACACATCCTCTCTGCTTATTGCCGAGACGTGTATCACGAGAACAACGGGGACGTGCTGCCGAAATTCTTGGTCGCATATGGAGCAGAGCATGGGAAAACGAACCCAATCTACACATACTCGGGTGGGATTAGGACCTA
Organism: Hordeum vulgare subsp. vulgare; assembly: GCF_904849725.1. NCBI lineage: Eukaryota > Viridiplantae > Streptophyta > Magnoliopsida > Poales > Poaceae > Hordeum > Hordeum vulgare. The sequence goes on from NC_058519.1 coordinate 466,114,186, forward strand.
TCTTTACCTATTAGCGTGTAGGTTGCATGGACATAATAAAACTGACAAACTTGATTAGCGTATGAATATAGATGATGAATTATATATTTATTTCTTGTGCCCCCATAGGTAGCTAGGCAACATGAGTGATCGTGCTTGGATGTACACTAGTCACCCTAGTCAGAAAGACATGACCCACGAATGGTTAACAAAAACCAGGGGGTTTGTGAGAGCCGCATTTGCAAATGGCCAGCAAAAAACATGGTGCCCCTGTCCCAACTGCGACAACTGGAAAAAGAAGACAGAGTTTGAAATGGGTAAACACCTACAGAAGTGGGGTTTTACGCCTAATTATACGGTGTGGACTTTTCATGGTAAGTCTGACCAACGTGCCAGAGCTGAGGTGATTCGTGGTCGCACCGACGAGCATGGTACCGGGATTGAAGACATGGTGCAAGACTTTGATGATGCTTGGGATTTGGAAGATGAGATGGAGGAATCTACAAAGGCCTTCTATGAAATGTTGGAGTCTTCAAAACGTCCTCTCCACGAGCAGATTGAGCTTTGTCAGCTAGATGCCATCGCGCAAGTAATGGCTCTGAAGGCTCAATTCAACCTAGGCAGAGAATGCTACGACGCGATGATGACGATATTTGGACGCTTTCTACCCAAAGGCCATGTACTGCTTGCAAACCTGTACCAGTCAGAGAAAATCCTCCGTGTACTTAAGATGCCCTATGAGAAGATACATGCCTGTGAGAATGGATGTGCCTTATTTATGCTTGAGTATGCGGCCTTGAACTATTGCCCCATTTGCAATTCTTCCAGGTATATTATGGTAGACAACGGTATGGGTGAGAAGAATAAGACCAAAATCCCCATTAGTGTTCTTCGGTATCTGCCAATCGTACCAAGACTTCAACGTCTTTCCATGATCGAAGAGACGGCCAGACAGATGACATGGCACAAATTGGGCAAAAGAACCGAACTAGATGCGGATGGGAACAAGATGCTGGTACACACTTCAGATGGTTTTGCGTGGAGGCACTTCGATGCATTACATAAGGATAAATCGGAAGATCCAAGGCAACCTAGAGTTGCCATAAGCACGGATGGGTTCAATGTGTATGGTATGACGGCAACACAATACAGTTGTTGGCCCGTATTTGTCATTCCACTAAATTTGCCACCTGGAGAGATTATGAAAAGAAAGAACATTTTCTCGACGTTGATAATTCCAGGGCCCAACTATCCGGGGAAGAATATGAATGTGTACATGCAGCCGCTTAAGGATGAGTTGCAAGAAGCCTGGGATAATGGGATCAAGACCTACGACGCGGCTACCAAAACAAATTTCAAAATGCATGTGTGGTACATGTACTCGACGCATGATTATTCGGCGTCTGCGCTATTCGCTGGCTGGTGTGTGCATGGAAGGTTCCCGTGCACCACATGCAAGGCAGCTCTTCAGTTCCGTTGGCTACAGGCTGTTCGCAAGTATTCTTGCTTCGACATGCATAGACAATTCCTGGATCCTGACCATAAGTTCAGAAAAGACAAGAAGAATTTCATCAAAGGTAGAGTTGTCAAAAACACTGCAGCAGCTGCGTTGACAGGCCAACAGACCCATGATCAGTTAAACGCTCTCGAGCCTGATCCTTTGCGTCCAGGATACTTCAAAGGGTATAATACAGAACACACCTAGACTCACAAGTCATGCTTATGGGATCTGCCTTACTTCAAAGACGTCCTTTGCCCACACAACATCGACGTGATGCACACTGAAAAGAATATTGCGGATGCCATTTTTGGTACATTGTTTGGCATAGAGGGGAAGTGAAAAGATAATCCTAAGGCTAGAATCAACCTGGAGGCTCTATGTGATAGACCGTTGCAAAACTTGCGACAACGGAAAGGAAAGCAAAGCATAGCGAAGCCAAAGGCATGGTTCAATCTTGAAAGGCCAGCTATGAGGGAAATGCTATTGTGGGTGAAAATGCGGTTGATGTTCCCCGATGGGTATGCTGCGAATCTAAAGAGGGGAGTGAGTCTTGAGATATTGAAAATATTTGGGCTCAAGAGTCATGATTGGCACATATGGATTGAGCGGGTAATGCCGGTGATGTTGCGTGGCTTTATCCCTGAAGATGAATGGCTATTACTGGCAGAGCTGAGCTATTTCTTCCATTCTCTTTGTGCGAAAGAACTATCGCCTGGCGTGCTAGATGAAATGGAAGAGTTGGCGCCGGAGTTGACCTGCAAATTAGAAAAGATCTTTCCACCGGGCTTCTTTAATCCAATGCAACATTTGATTTTGCATCTCCCGACCGAGGCAAGAATGGGGGGGCCGTTCAAAATCGATGGTGCTACTCAACTGAGAGGATGCAGAAGACGCTTTGAGCTAAGTGTAAAAATAAACGTAGAATTGAAGCATCGATGGCCGAGGCATTCATTCTTGAGTTGGCGGAAAACTTCGTGATAGCACACTACTAAGCTAAAAATCATCATATGCATAACCCGAAGCCTCGGTACAATGATGGCGATCCAAAAAAAGTTCGATGCAACCTCAGCCTATTCAAAGGTAAGCTCGCACCATCCGGTGCTTTGAAAGGGAAATCCTTGGATGTCGAAGAATGTTGGACCATTTCTTTGTATATCTTCACCAACCTAACAGAAGTGCGGCCGTACATCGAGTAAGTTCTCGCTAATTTATTGTTCCGCAAATTCTAATTGCTTTGAACTACTCTTATTCCTGGATATTTGATATAGTCGATACATCGCCGAATTCTCGAATGGAGCGGTCATAGAAAAGGATTCTGTCGAAGAGTATGAGCTTCTCGCAAAGCATGGAGGCGACTATCCCGGTTTCACCTCTTGGTTCAAACAAAGGGTAATTAATTACCATTAAGGGCCCATTTGATTTCTTGGTCTAATTTGCGGCTAATGCATCCATTCTTTCGTACTAAACTTGTAGGCTGATGCAGAGTCTATGGACGCCGAGTTGAGACAAGTCGCTAATGGTTTCGACTATAAGGTTCGTTCACTTGACAAATACAACATCAACGGGTATCACTTTCGTACCTTTGGCAAAGAGCTATCTATGCCCGACCTATAGACTACAAATTGTTCTGTCTCTGCTATCGGTGAAGGAGACACCGAGTATTATGGAAGAGTTGAAGCAATTTATGAACTTCTATTCCATGGTGAAAACCCATCGACCGTCGTAGTGTTCAAATGTTATTGGTTTGAGCCGAGGGAGGCTAGAAGGACTCATGAACATATAGGACTAGTCAAAATAAACCAAAACACCCACTTAGATGTTCCCGATGTCTATATTACGGCTCAACAGGCGACACAAGTTTTCTATCTACCGTGGGCCTGCCAAACTGATCCAAATCTCAAAGGTTGGGATGTCGTTTATGAAGTGCCACCACATTTTAGACCACCTACCCTCAATGAAGAGGATTACGAACCTCACATTAACCCAGACACATATGAAGGAGAATTCTTCCAAGAAACACGTATGTCCAAGAAATGTTTCAAGAACAACTCTACTTCACCCCAGAACATTGAAGTAGACAGCGACAGTGAATCTGTCTTAACCCCTGAGCCCGAACAGTAATAAGCATAGTTTGCTCTGGAATGACCCATTTTACCCAAGTTAGCTCCAAAACAACCTATAGTTAGCTAGGGTTCCACCTAAATGACATAATTAGCTTAGTTAGCTTCAAGATGGTCTATTTAATAAAACATGACCTAGACTTAGCTAATTATCCTCGAAATGACATAATTAGCTCCAAGAAGGCATTCTTAGCTAATTTAGCCGAAGAAGGGGACAAGAGGAGAAGAAAGAGGAAAAATGAAAGGAAGGAAAAAGAATAAGAAGAGAAGAAGAAGAAGATAAGAAGAAGAAGAGAAGGAGGAGGATAAGAAGAAGGAGAAGATGGAGGAGAAGAAGGAGAAGGAGGAGCTCCTCCTTCTCCTTCTTCTTCCTCCTTCTTCCTCCTTATCTTCCTCCTTCTCCTTCTTCTTTTCTTCTTATTCTCCTCTTCCTTCTCCTTCTCCTCCTCCTCCTCCTCCTCCTCCTTCATTTACTTCTTCTTCTCTTTCTCTTCTTCTACGTAGCTTAGACTCATCCAAGAAAGACCAAATTGGCTAATTATCCTACAAAAGGACATAATTAGCTTAGTTAGCTCCAAATGACCTATTTAATAAAAAATGACCTATAGTTAGCTAAGTTCTCTCCTAAATGACATAATAAGGCTTACGTAGCTGCAAGATGACATATTCCCCCAAACTTAGGTATTAAATGGCCTATAATTAGCGTAGCTAGATCCAAATGGCTTAATAAGCATAGTTTGCTCCGAAATGACCTATTTTACCCAAGTTAGCTCCGAAACGACCTATATTTAGCTAGGGTTCCACCTAAATGACATAATTAGCTTAGTTAGCTCCAAAATGGTCTATTTCATAAAACATGACCTATACTCAGCTAATTATCCTCGAAATGACATAATTAGCTCCAAAAAGGCATTCTTAGCTAATTGAGCCCGAAGAAGGGGACAAGAGGAGAAGAAAGAGGAAAATTGAAAGGAGGGAAGAAGAAGAAGAAGAAGAGAAGGATGAGTATAAGAACAAGGAGAAGAAGGAGGAGAAGTTCTTCCTCCTTCTTCCTCCTCCTTCTCCTTCTCGTTCTTCTTTTCTTCTTCTTCTCCTCTTCCTTCTCCTTCTCCTCCTCCTCCCCCTTCTTTTACTTCTTCTTCTCTTTCTCTTCTTCTACGTAGCTTAGACTCATCTAAGAAAGACCAAATTGGCTAATTATCCTACAAAAGGACATAATTAGCTTAGTTAGCTCCAAAATGACCTATTTAATAAAAAATGACCTATAGTTAGCTAAGTTCTCTCCTAAATGACATAATAAGGCTTACGTAGCTGCAAGATGACCTATTACCCCTAACTTAGGTATTAAATGGCCTATAATTAGCCTAGCTAGATCCAAAATGGCTTAATAAGCATAGTTTGCTCCGGAATGACCTATTTTACCCTAGTTAGCCCCTATATTTAGCTAGGGTTCCACCTAAATGACATAATTAGCTTAGTTAGCTCCAAAATGGTCCATTTAATAAAAAGAAGGAGGAGGAGGAGAAGAAAGAGGAAAAATGAAAGGAAGGAAGTAGAAGAAGAAGAGAAGAAGAAGGAGGAAGGAGAAGGAGAAGGAGAAGGAGGAGAGAAGCTCCTTCTCCTTCTTCTACTCCTTCTTCTTCTTCTTCTTGTCCTTCTTCTTTTCTTCTTCTTCTCCTTCCCCTAGTCCTTCTCCTCCTCCTCCTCCTCCTTCTTATTCTTCTTTTTCTTCTCCTTCTTCTTCTCTTTCTTGCTTCTTCTCTTCTTGCTTCTTCTCTTTCTTCTTCTATGTAGGTTATTTTCCCCAACAAAGACATACTTAGCTAATTATCCTCCAAAATGACATAATTACCATAGCTAGGTAAAAAAATCATAAGAATCTTGGTTAGCTCATTAAAATGACTAATTTAGCTCCAAAATGACATAATAAGGTCAAAATGGATTAATAATCATAGTTGGCTACAAAATGACATATTTTTATCCAAGTTAGCTCTAGAATGACCTATAGTTAACTAAGTTCTCTCCTAAATGACATAATAAGGCTATGTAGCTCCAAGATGACCTATTCCACCTAATTTAGCTATTAAATGGCCTATACTTAGCTAATTTATCTTTGAAATAACCTATATATACTTCTTCATCTAGTATTATTCTTCTAACTTTCTTATTTGTCATTTTGCAGATTACATTCACTTCACGGGAAGCTTGGATTATATTGATGGAATGCTTGAAGATGATTTCTTGTACCATGGCTTCATGGAAGCTTGTATTGAAACTATTGTAGTATATGGATATATATGAAACTTTGTATGCATGTGTATGAAACTGGTGTAATATATGGTTTGGTATGGATGCAACTTGCATAATATGTATGCACTATGGATGAAAGTTATTTTAATATGGTTATGAGTACGGAAAGAAATTTTATTTATGTCAAATATATATATATATATATATCCCGATTATTGTTAAAAATGCTGGATATGATAAGAAATATATTAAAAAGGGGTTGGTTCCCCCCTTTGCCGTCTGCCCCCACATGGCAATGGGGTGATGGCAGACGGCAAAGGGGAAGAGAGGGGGCTGGTTCCCCCCTTTGCCGTCTGCCCCCGCATGGCAAAGCTGGGATGGCAGACAGTAAAGAGGGGAGTGAGAGGGGCTGGTTCCCCCCTTTGCCGTCTGCCCCCCACATGGCAAAGATTCTTTGCCGTCCGCTTTAAAAAAGAAGACGACAAAGAACCTCTTCACCAGATTTTTTTGCCGTCTAATTTGACGTCTGCTGACCGACGGCAAAGCCTTTGCCGTCAGTGGTTCCCCCCTTTGCCGTCCGCCATGGCAGACGGCAAATTTCTGAATTTCAGTAGTGATAAAAGGATTAACATCACATGCAATTCATAAGTGACATGATATGGCCATCATCATGTGCTTCTTGATCTCCATCACCAAAGCACCGACACGATCTTCTTGTTACCGGCACCACACCATGATCTCCATCATCATGATCTCCATCAACGTGTCGCCTTCGGGGTTGTCGTGCTACTTATGGTATTACTACTAAAGCTACGTCCTAGCAATATAGTAAACGCATCTGCAAACGCAAACGTTAGTTTAAAGACAACCCTATGGCTCCTGCCGGTTGCCGTACCATCGACGTGCAAGTCGATATTAACTATTACAACATGATCATCTCATACATCCAATATATCACATCATGTCATTGTCCATATCATATCACAAGCATACCCTACAAAAACAAGTTAGACGTCCTCTAATTCGTTGTTGCATGTTTTACGTGGCTGTTATGGGTATCTAGTATGATCGCATCTTACTTATGCAAAAACCAGAACGGAGCTGTGCAAATTGCTATTTAACCTCTCCAAGGACCACCTCGGTCAAAACCAATTCAACTAAAGTTGAAGAAACCGACACCCGCCAGTCATCTTTATGCAACGAGGTTGCATCTCAATCGATGAAACCCGTCTTTCGTAAGTGTACGAATAATGTCGGTCCGGGCCGCTTCAATCCAAAAATACCGCCGAATCAAGAAAAGACTAAGGAAGGCAGAGAGTCGAACATCACCGTCCACAAAACCCTTTGTGTTCTACTCGAGATAACATCTATGCATGAACCTAGCTCATGATGCCAATTTTGGGGAACGTTGCATGGGAAACAAAAATTTTCCTACGCACACGAAGATCTATCATGGTGATATCCATCTATGAGAGGAGATTTGGATCTACGTACCCTTGTAGATCGCACAACAGGAAGCATTAAGAAACGTGGTTGATGTAGTGGAACGTCTTCACGTCCCTCGATCCGCCCCACGAACCGTCCCACGAACCGTCCCGCGATCCATCCCACTATCCGTTCCGATCTAGTGCTGAACGGACGACACCTCCGCGTTCAGCATACGTACAACTCGACGATGATCTCAGCCTTCTTGATCCATCAAGCAAGACGAAGAAGTAGATGAGTTCTCCGGAAGCGTGATGGCGCTCTGGTGGTGGTGATGATCTATTCCTGCAGGGCTCCGCCCGAGCTCCGCACAAATCAGATCTAGAGGTGGAACTATGTGGTTTAGGGTTGAGTTGCACATGGCAAAAGTTGTCTCAAAGCAGCCCTAAATCACCACTATATATAGGAGGGAGGGGGAGGAGGCTTGCCTTTAGGGACAAGCCCTCAAGGGGTGCGCCAGCCAAGGGGGAGGTGGACTCCCACCCCAATTCGGTTTGGGGGAAGGAGTCCACTCCTTCCTTCCCACCTCCCCTTTTTCCTTTTCTTTTCTTTGGTATTTTCTTATGTGGAGCCATGGGCCCCTTGGGCTGACTCCACCAGCCCACTAGGGACTTATGGCGCCACGCTATGGCCTTGGGCTCACTCCCTGGTGGGTGGGCCCCTCCCGGTGAACTGCCGGAACCCATTCATCACTCCCGGTACACTGCCGGAATTGCCCGAAACTTTCCGGTAACCAAACGAAACCATCCTATATATTAATATTTGTTTCTGGACCATTCCGGAAACCCTTGTGATGTCCGAGATCTCATCCGGGACTCCGAACAACGTTCGGTAACCACACATATAACTCAACTATACTAAAACATCGCCGAACCTTAAGTGTGCAGACCCTGCGGGTTCGTGAACTATGTAGATATGCCCCGAGGCACTCCTCGGTCAATATCCAATAACAGGACCTGGATGCCCATATTGGATCCTACATATTCTCTGAAGATCTTATCGGTTGAACCTCAGTGTCAAGGATTCATATAATCCCGTATGTCATTCCCTTTGTCCTTCGGTATGTTATTTGCCCGAGATTCGATCGTCGGTATCCGCATAACTATTTCAATCTCGTTATCGGCAAGTCTCTTTTACTCGTTCTGTAATATAAGATCATGTGACTTACACTTAGTCACATTGCTTGCAAGGCTTGTGTGTGATGTTGTATTACCGAGTGGGCCCCGAGATACCTCTCCGTCATACGGATTGATAAATCCCAGTCTTGATCCATACTAACTCAACGGACACCTTCAGAGATACCTGTAGAGCACCTTTATAGTCACCCAATTACGTTGTGACGTTTGATGCATATAAGGTATTCCTCCGGTGCCAGTGAGTTATATGATCTCATGGTCATAGGAATAAATACTTGACACGCAGAAAACAATAGCAATAAAATGACACGATCAATATGCTACGTTCATAGTTTGGTTCTAGTCCATCACATGATTCTCCTAATGCTGTGATCCAGTTATCATGTGACAACACTTGCATATAGTCAGAAAACCTTGACTATCATTGATCAACTGGCTAGCCAACTAGAGGCTTGCTAGGGACATTGTTTTGTCTATGTATCCACACATGTATCTATGTTTTCATTCAATACAATTGTAGCATGGATAATAAATGATTATCTTTAAACAGGAAATATAATTATAACTATTTATCATTGCCTCTAGGGCATATTTCCAACAACTCCCCCATAAGAAATGTGCCATTTGGGAATTAATAGCATTGATCGCCCATTTGGGGAATTTCATCACTGCCATCAGATAAGCAGGAATACTTACAATACAAGCACACAACAGAATTATTTTACCTTTATATGTAAGGTATCTACCGAGCAAACCGGAAATACTCTTAATAATTGTGTCAATTAAAGCCTGTAAATTTCCCTCTTTAGCTTGTCATAGTGTAGAGGCACTCCCAGATATTTAATGGGAAAAGAACCTAGGTTACAACGGAAAATTTGGGCAAAGAAGTTCGCCTTCTCTTCATCTATATTAATAGTAATCAGGTCACTTTTATGAAATTTGATTTTCATACCCGATAAACTCCCAAAGCAGGATAAAATCCATTTATTTTTTTATCTTTCTCATAGGATTCCTCTAGAAAGCGGAGAGTATCATCGGCATATTGAAGACTAATTACCCCACCCGGTATTACATTTGTTAACAACCCCGAAATCAGACCATGATTAGAGGCTTTAGCCAACATCTTAGAGAAAACATCAACCACTAGATTGAATAGAAGGAGGAATATAGGGTCTCCTTGTTTAAGAACTTCTCCACCTATGAAATAGGAACGAGTGGTGTCATTAATCCGCACACTAAAGGTGCCTTGAAACAGTAATCTCTTGATCCAGGAGATCCACTTGGATAAAAAAACCTGGATTCAAGCATCTCAAATAGGAAATCCCAGCTAACCCGATCATAGGCTTTTTCATAATCAAGTTTGAGCACAAGCCCGGGGGAGTTAGATTTCTTCACCTTATGAATCACTTCATGAGCCAGAACCACACTTTCAAGAATATATCTCCCTTTGATAAAAGCAGTTTGATTACGAGAAATTCTTTTGAAGAATCTCATTTTCACCATTAGTAATCAATCCATCTTCCCCACAAATGGAAGGCCCAAGATGAATGTTATGCCTCTCTTCATGGCCAAACAGTCCTTTATAGAAGGATGTCGCCACCTCCAACATTTCATTTGTAGTATAAAAATGGCGAGAGTCCCCAATGAGCTCAGACAAATTGTTCTTACGATGTCTGTGATTTGCTAAAGCATGAAAGTATGCATTATTCTTATCTCCATCTTTGATTCTACGGTCTCCCGATATCTACCATAAGGAAGTCTCTTCCTTACTCATAATGTTCTCCAACTCACTCTTAGTTTCTTTCATACGGGCCTTGTCCTCATCTGTAACACGCCGAGATTCCGCAAAGATATATAAGATATCAAATTCCTGAACTAGCTCCCTCTTTTTCTTCTTAAGGGCTGCTTCAATGTTAGCACTCCAACCTTTAATTTTTTTCCCAAGCCAATTAGTCTTAATAAGCCAAACATCTATGGCATATTTCCCCAATACTGAGGAACTCCACATAGTCTCCACTAGACTATTAAAATCAGGTTGTTCGAACCACCATTTCTCGAATCTAAATAACTTTGGAGAGGTAACCCTCCGAGCCATAGTATCAAGCAGAAGGGGAGTATGGTCACTGCCAATTCCGAGAAGAGCCCTCAGCACAGATAACGGAAACAAGGTATCCCAAGAAGGGGAAACAAAAACTCTATCAATGGTAGAGAAAATGGGGTTATCCTGATTGTTACACCAAGTGTACTTCCTATTACAATATTGATCTCCATCAATCCCCACTTATTAATCCATTCATTGAATAGGAAAGTAATAGAGTTATTGACATTACCGCTACTTTTATCAGATTCAGATCTAATAAGATTAAAATCGCCACCCAAGATTATGGGATAAGAAGCATTATTCATTACATCATGCAGCTCCGTAATAAACTCAACTTTATGTTCATTGTACAACGTACCATAAACAACAACAAATTGTGAGACAATCTTGTCAGTTTTATTCGTAATTGTAGCAATCACACAGAGCTTCCTATTGACAAAGCCAACAATCTCATAGATATCACTATTAATGCCCACAAGGACACCACCAGTTGTTTTCTGGGTAGACAATTGATGCCAAATAAAGCTCTTATTACCTGCAATATTGTTCAAGGTGGTATTGTCAATGTTCTCTTTATTGGTTTCAAAGAAACCAACAAAGACTACTATATTCATATTAAGGAAATCACGCAAGCGCTGAATTTTACCAGGTTGACCCAGACCCCGAATATTCCAGAAGGCACCTATCATAAATTTTTAAAAGGGTGGGATAGGCCACAAAGCCTTCTAGATTGTCTCAAATTTGGGCAAGAGCTACCTAGATCAGCATCGTCTTTTGATCTAATGGTAGCACCGACACCGCCTGGGGTAGCACCCCCATCTACAGTACGTGTGGGAGTGTATAGGTTATCAGGTAAAATAGTTTCAGGATTAGCATCCGCAAATTCAAGATATCTAAGACTCTCTCTAAGAAGTAAATCTCGAATAATATCATTTTGGTCCACAGAACTATCACCCACACATAAATCAATTTTAGTCACTTGATCAGCAAGCAGATTTGCATTAGAAGTAACAAAAGATTTACCTAGGAAGGAAGCAGGAATTTCCAAGTTCTTCTTTTGTAAATACGCACTAGATTTCTCCATGATTTTGATATTCCCATGTTGTCTTGTAGTAGGTCTGGTAGAGAGCATAGGGCCCCACTTCTTAGATTGATTTGAGTCCCCCTTCAGCTTCTTTTCAGTCTCTGCCATCTCCATTGACTCCATCAAAGATCTCTTAGCAGATCCAGGAGTTGCAGCTAGGTTTTCAGGGAGGCATTCCATCTCTGGAAGATTAACCTCATCTTCCCCTTCAGAATCAACCATCTCAAATCTCCTAAGTTGGACAGAACAATACTCCATGTGTGAACAAATATCCATATTATCTTGTAGTGGTAACATCTCAGCAGTCTCAGGAAAGCCTCCCACATGTTCACAAGGTGTTTTGATCTATGTTTCCTCAATGAATTTCTCATGAACCTCATCACATAGCATCATGGGGTGGAACTTAGTTGCAGAGACACAAGTCCCTTCACCTTTGCTCCTAGAACCAGAAGGTTTTCCATGTGAAAAGTTTGCCCTATCAAGTTCATCTACAGGTTCATGAGCATCACCATCCATAGAGTCTTTACCATTATGATCAAAATCATCATCCAACTTGTCATCATCCCCAATATCCACATCAGGGTCATCATCATCACCCTCAGATCCCTCCCCAGCTTGTTCAAATCCTTCAACCGTGAAAAACAGAATGTATAGTTTCTTTTTGTGGGGACCCCGACTGGTAAGTCAAGATCGGCATGCCCAGTGATCCCAAGGATCAATGCTCACTGAACACAGATACTGAATAATAGAGTCTTACATCCATACATACCGTTTGATACAATAAATGACCACTTCGGTCGAGTCTTACATACATAGGGCCTTAAAGGCCAAAGCACCAAACTAGACCTATAGCGGAATTATTGGTTGAAAGCGTGAACCCATGCCATCAGCCTTAACCTACAGGCATTCTGACTGGGAAGCATCCTAGCTCGCAAGAACGTCACCGAGTTAACCTTCACCATATCCTGTTCTTTCACACCTGCTCAATGATATAACCAGTGGCAAGCCAGTGAGTACTTTGAATGTACTCGCAAACAGTCCATGATATGAGCATTGATAGTGAAGAATAATAGTAACATGTATCTATAGTGGAATGCAATGTGGTGGCATGATCAGGTATATGCAACAAGTTAAAGAATTACTTTTGAAGAACAGGTTACAGATATCGACATATCTGACAAGGGTTGAACACACCGGGTTCACCCTATATGCCAAGTCATCGGACTTGTCATAACCTCAAGGTTTTAATGAGGGCTAAACCATCCGGGTTTACCCTATATGCCAAGTCATCGAACTTCATCATATTATTGCGATTATCATAACAATACCATTTTAACACCACACACACACACTTTTGGTTTATGCGGAAACACTGGACGTAGTTTAAGCAGCACCACCCAACTGTCCTTGACCGTGGACACGGCTATTCGAATAGTTTACACTCTACAGAGTAGTACGCTGGACCCACGAGAAACGGGAAACTTCCGTGTCATCCACGACTCGCGGTATATCACATATACCCGAGGTAAGTACCCGATCATCATCTTTCCCCTGACGATACTAGACAAAGAGGTCCACTCGATTGGTACCCAGCCCACATGTTGTACGTCTTACGAGCACCGACTCTGGACCGTATCAACCATGCAGGGACCAACGGTGTGCCTGGAACTCATAATAATGGCATAGTCGTCCTACTTGGCACGACCCCATCACGAGAGTGACACCGATCACTCCCGCCACTAGTAATGTGGCTCTTTTCTAGTACCGACCAGAGTAATCAACAAAGCCCCGTCCCATAAAGGGGTATCGTGGTCGTACTGGTAAGGTTGGGACGGTCGACACATCATAAATCTAATCCCATTTCCGAAACCATACTCACACAAAATCACCGGTGCATCACTTCACCAAAAGTGATCACCAACTCATCATCACCCTCGGGCATTAGTGGCACCCGACGGGGTTTTCATAAACTCTTTATTTAACTCATCATTATGCTTGTGATAGTATGCTCTATTATTACTTGTCAACATGGTATAACATGACCCTCACGAGGTAGGGTCAAGCTCAATGCAATGATCTTACTTTACTAGTCAACATGACAGTAGCATGATCCTCGTAGATGGTAGGGTCAGCTCATCATGTTTGTGCTCCGAGGACCCATGTGAATATCATTACTATCAATGCAAGTGCTTCGAAGAAGCCTTCGGTACCATCACATCAATGACGAACCGGCATCGTGATCACATGTAACGGAAAATACTTGCTATACTAGCATGCATCATTTTATATACTTAAGTCATGGCAAAAGGGCTGCTTGCCTTGATCACGTAAGTCCTCGGGGTCTTCTAGGTCTTCCGCTCCAACTCCGAGTACTCCGTCTACCGTCAACTATCGTCGGAAACAACTATAGTAAGCCGTAGAACAAGCAGAATAAAAGTGTTCTATAAATAGAAGTTATATTTTTCTTGGACCTCTCTGGTCATAAGAAAAATACCTGAATCCTTGCCAAGGGGTTTGAATCATCAGGGGTGTCTAGATGGAAGGAAAGGAGGGATAGGTGACCATTGAAGAGGTCATCAGAAAACATTCTGTTAAAAATGAGTGGAGGCACCATTTAACAGAGAATGATTTTAGAAATATTTAGGAAGTGGTTTCACTGGATTTGGAGATGGTATAAATATACTAGGAATTTTCTAATGTGGAATAAATAGCAATATGAAGCTATTTATTATAAGCAACAGAATTAAGTTTGATAAAAATGTTGACCAAGGCTCTAAAATTAGGAAATGATTTAAGAAGGTTCTGGAAATTTGTATCACTCCAATTGGAGTTGATTTGAACCCTATAGGATTTTACAAAGGTGGGCTAAATATATTCAAATCTGCATTTGAATAATAATACCACAGAAAGGTTCTTGGAAAAATGTGCAACACACATATTCGCATAGTCCTTGACTTTAGGATCGTGCAGGAATTTGAATCAAGCAAATTGGAGTTAAAATGAATTTGTAATGGATTTTAGAAGATAGGAATAAAAGAAAAAGGAGAAAGGGGAACTTATCCTTGAGTTAATAAGTGCCTGGGGCGGCAGATAGGCGAATGGGCCGGCCTGTTGGCTCGGCCTGGCGCGCAGGGCCATGCAGGAGGCGCCTTGCGCGAAATACGCCTTCTGCGCAAGGAGGCGGCCTTCCACCAAGGCGCAGCCCACCTGGCGGCCTCCTTCCCCGGCTGACGCGTGGGCCCGCTGGCCTCTTCTTCAACCTCCCACTGCACGGCGGTAGAGGGGCTTGCCACAGCTCGCGGGCGCTACGAGGCTTCGTTCCCGAGGGTCTGGCCACCAGGGCATTTGCGGGGAGGATGTCACATCCCTAACCCTTAAGCAAGTTAGCCTTGTGCTCATGTCTTCTTTGCATTTGCATCTAAGAATTTTCAACAAGAACAAGAAAGTGGCAAAGGAAAAACTCAAAACCCTAGCCACTACTTTAAATAAAGAAAATCTCAAACTAGTTCAATTCAATGAACCCAAAATGGCCTTAAGAAATGTTCAAACTTTCTGATAAATCATGAAAGTAAATGAGCATTGGAGAAAACTTTTTTCTTGACACTTTAGCATTTTATTTTAATGCAAAAGCCACTGGTTTCAAACTTTAAATTTGAAATTAGAAACTATAAATTTTCAAAAATGTTGAAAACTTTGGAAATGGATGGGAATATTATAACAAATAATCAGGTGTGTCTAAAATAATTTTTACCACCTTTTTGGAGCTCAAATAAATAGCAAAACATTAGTTAACAAAACAGAACAAAACAGAAAAGAAAAAGGAGGAAGAAAACCTTACCTGACGCCTGAGGAGGCCCAGCCCACCAGGGGCAGGGTCGTCTTCTTCCTCTGCCTTCTGGCAGAGGGGAGATCGACCACGGCGGCCCCCTCCACCTCCTGCTTCGCCGTGGCGAGCTCCAGAGCCTCCGTGCCAGCGCGACGACGGGGATAAGCTCCCCAGGGTCTCCTCTATCCATTCCCCAACACCGTTTTCCCTCTCCTCTCGGATCTTGCCCTCCGTCCTGCTGCCGCCATTAGAGCCGAGCTCGAGCCCGAGCCGCAGCGCTTCTAGCCACAGGAACATTCCTCCGAGTAGTTCGTTAGCTCCGCCTCGTCGAGCCGGTCCTCCCTGCAGAAGCCGAAGTCTCCCCAAGCTCTGCATCGCCCCCAACGCCGTCGTCTTCCACCTCCGGCCACCGGAACTCTCCCATCGATTCGCTCCCTCCAGCGCACCCCCGAGCCCCTCAGCAGCACCATCGGAACCGCCGTGAGCTCGTCGTCGTTTCCCCTCTCGCCCCACGCTCTTCCGTGCATCCTAGATCCGTTCCCCACCAAGGCCGAGAGCTTCTCGCCGCCGGTCATGTCGTCGCTGTCGCTGTGGTGTGTGACCCACGCGCTCGAGCTAGGGATCGAGCTCTTGGAGCCTCCAGGAGTATGATGAGCCCTCCAGCTGCCCTCCCCGTGCCCTAGAGCCCTCTCTCTTAGAAGGCCGAGCTTCGGCCGCCGCTTTGGCTCATTGCCGGTGCCTCTTCCGGCGACCCTAGCTTCCCCTGATGCCCCTGGTAGATGCGGCGTTGCTCCAGCTACCCGTAGCTCCTTTCTGCGCCCAAAACCGACGGCCGATGCGCTGTCTAGCTCTCCCCGGCGAGCCCTCCGCCGTGCCCGTGGTCGCCGCCGGCCATGCTCCGGTGGGGGCTGACGTGGCAAAGCTAACCCAGCAGCTTAGGGGCTTAATCACTCGTTGACAGTGGGCCCAAGGCCAAGTCAAACCCCAATTAGGGCTGGTCAGCGTGGGATTAGTCCCACAGAGGCTGACCAGTGGGGCCCCCCTGTCAGGTTTGACCTGAACAAGTCGGCTGACCTGCTGACGTCAGTCTGATGCAATAAAAAGAATTTCCAGTATAGAAATAATTCCAGTAAATTGCTAAAACTTGTAAAAATCATAGAAATTAATCTGTAACTCCAATGAAAATAATTTATATATGAAAAAGTATCAGAAAAATTCAAGGATTCTGATTATGCTATTTTAAACCATGTTTGAAAAAGTTACAGAACCCTAAAATGTGGAATAAGGAATAATTCAATTCTTATAATTACTTTTTAAATGGAATTTGGAAAAATATTCAAATTTCATTATGAATGCAATGATCACACACTGTCCTAGTTACAAATCAGTACCATAACATGACATCTCATGCATGCTAACATCAAGTTGATCTGAGCATCAGGTCGAATCAATTAAAACGGTATCCGAGAATACCCCGTTTGAATTGATATTCGAATGTGATTCAAATCAACTCTAAACCTAATACATGTTGATTATAATAACTTATCACCTTGCATTCTCATGCCATGCTCATGCATCATTTTGATTGCATATGATTGTTATTGAATGTTGCCATTTATTTCGGTAGGCTCCGCAACCCCGGATTCCACCGAATATCCGTCTGACGAATATCGTTCCTCCTTTGAGCAACAAGGCAAGCAACCCCCTTTGATCATCCCGATAATTCCCATGTTCTTGCTCCTGTACTTATTTATTGCATTAGGATCAAATGCTTCAACTGCTTTTGCCACGTTAGTTGAACCCACTTCCTTTGCATGACCTAACCTTGTCATAGTAAATAGCCGAACCTTGCAACCTAGCGTACCTGGTAGTTGGTTGAGCTATGATGTGCCTTATCCTGCTATGCATGCTATGCTTAGAGTTGTGTATGGTCTGTCATCTGGGAGATGAACAGAATTGTGGAACGTGTTCGGTAATCAAAGGGTGTGTGTTGAACTTGATTTGGTAAAGGTACCGGTGAAAGGCTGTGTAGGAGTACATGGCGGGTTGTTTCATTGGAACCGTCCTTAGGAACTGAGTTCCGTGTATGTAATCCAAGACTAGATACTACCACATGCTGGGCCCTGAAATATGACCCCGCTCGGCCTATTAATCGCTTAGTACTCGGTCCAGGAGTTGCAAGTAGTTTCTAGTGTTTATAGTAATGCTGGAGGCCGTGCATGGTGCTGACCTGAGAGGTGGACCGTGATGCGGTAGGCAGTGGCACGGTGTACCAAGTGGCACCCGGATGGTGGGCTTGGGAACCCTGCGCACATCGTTTGAGGCCGTGGCGGAAACCTCGGCCGGACTTCCATACGGGTTACTCTCAGATAGGCGATAAACCTGGACTAGGTACTAGTGTGGTTAACGGTCGTGGCCGACTCCCTCGCTGGGCTTCCGCTTGAAGGTTGCCGAGGTGCATGACGTGCACATGGCGATAAGTGGCGAGAGCATGTGTGACGAAGTACACCCCTGCAGGGTTATGATCTATTCGAATAGCCGCGTCCGCGGATATGGACTACTTGGAGACATATGTTGTTCATAGATAACTTCAATGGCTACTCTTAAAATTGCCAAGATAAGCATGAGTGTCATGGACGGCATTTCCGTACGGAGACGGAATGATTCCACGATAGTGTATTGTTGTGGTGGTAGTGGACTCGCGTGCGAGAAATCAAGTTGTCAAAATTATTTTAAAAATGCAAGTTGTCTAGCCACGAGTCAAATGCTGGCTTTCCGCATGAAACCCCACAATACCTTTTGATACCTTGCATGAGTAGTTAGTTGTCCTAAAGTCTTGCTGAGTACCTTCATACTCATGTTTGCTTAATACATGTTGCAGAGGTTGCTAATGACCCTAATGGAGGGTTCTTCGTAGACATCGACGACGACGAGTAGCTGGTGTCCCAGCTACGATCTGGCCCTACGTTGGATATGTAGTATAGTCAGGCCATGTGCCTTCTAGTTGCCCTGTCTGTACTCAGACAGTTTAAACTCTTCCGCTGGCTTGTAACTGAATGACTGCTATTATGGGTCGTGAGACCCTTGATGTGTAATATTATGTGTGTGGCTCTTCCGAGCCTCTTAAATAAAGGTTGTATGTTTGTGGTTATGTTGTGATGCCATCGATGTATCTATACATATCGGTATGCCATGCATACGTGTGTCGTACTTGATATGTATGGGGTTCGATTACCTAGTCGTGAACTT
The DNA here is from genome assembly GCF_904849725.1 of Hordeum vulgare subsp. vulgare. Taxonomy (NCBI): domain Eukaryota; kingdom Viridiplantae; phylum Streptophyta; class Magnoliopsida; order Poales; family Poaceae; genus Hordeum; species Hordeum vulgare. The sequence continues at coordinate 466,132,917 of NC_058519.1, forward strand.
TAGTAGCACTCCTTACAAGGAAATGCCCCTTTGTGAATCAACGAGCCTTGGTAGTTTGCTACTGCTCCGGACACATTGGTTGACCGGCATGTGTCCTTCTTAGCTGCTGTGTCTGTCCCCTTTGGGGAAATGTCACGCGATGTAATGGAGTCCTTGTAGCTTGCTACGACTCGTCTACATTCGCTGATGACCGACACCTGCTTTGTTGGGTCATGTATGCCTGTCCTTGTGCGGTACTGCCACTTTGGTTTATGATTAGACATGTCGATCCGGGTTCTTTGACATTGGAATGCTAGCGGCACTATCGCATACGTGAGTCAAAAGACGCAAACGGTCCCGACTAAGGTAAGGCTGCAGCCGTGGAGTTAACCGTGCGTGAGACCACAAAGGGATGCGATGTGTTACAGGCTGGATTCCTATGGCTTAGGATCGGGGTCCCGACAGCGTTGGTATCAGAGCCTGACTGACTGTAGGATTACTAAGCCAAACTGGTCGAAGTTGAGTCTAGAATTGCTTTAGTTATATATAAGGGAATTGTTTGTGGAAGGGAACGTAAGACTCTTGTTCTCTTCTCAAGTTATTCTATTCTGGTCATCCTCGTCTCTTCTGCGGGAATTAGGGACTAGGTTACTCATCTTCTCCTAGGCTCGTGTTTCCGATCGGTAGCTTATAGGACTACGGGTCAAGAGATATTGGGTTTCTTTTATTCCTAAGAAAAAGGAAGTAAGTTTGATGATCAGAGAGTTGAACTTGATAGTTGAGTGGTTACGCTATTCCATTTTGGGTTGTCTCAAAATTTGTTTTTGAGCATTTACAACCGTTATGCTGCCCAATTTTTGCATTCAGAGCTCTAATGCTTTTGCATTACTCTCTATTTACAGATGCCTGGTCGTCCTTCTCGTCAGGTGGTACGTCTGACCAGGTGCATTGATGTGCCGGGTCATTCGGCCATGCTGGTCAGGGTGATGTCGGTGTGCGGTTACCGCTGGTACCCCGAGTACACAGTGGAGGAACATTACCGAGACTTCAACCAGAGCCAGTACATCTGCACTGTTAGGGTATTTCCAGACTACCGTGGAGCGGAGAAGCCAATCCATTGGTCCTATGGGTTGGGGGTCACTGTTGACATGGCAGTACAAGATGCTGCCTGTTCAATGCTGACCATTATGAGAGCGAGACATGCACTACTGCAGAATTCAGAGTTCTGCTATGTTCCGGCCTCTCAGCTTGGTGAAGAGGGATACCTCAGTGGAGTCTATTTTGATTCTTCTATGGAGGATCCACTACTGCAGTCCACTGTTGAGATGCTAGAGAACAGAGACAGGGATGCTCGTGCTCTCCGTATGGAGCTTTATGCTACCCGTGCCCGTTTGTGGACAACTTTGACGCAGCTGGCACCGGTAGTCCAGACAGGGTATGGAGAGATGGAGATGCTGAACCCTGTTAGGACCCATCTTCCGGCCCACGTTGAATGGCCAGCTATAGGAGGAGTCACACCTCTTCGGGGACCCCTCTTACCACCAGTCAGGGGACCAAGGCCACATCCGTGTCCTTATGGATCCCAGGGATCTCAGGCTAGAGTGTTTCCTGATCCGCAAGTTGAGCTTCCAAGTCATGGAGGTAATCTCTATGAGATGTTCTATGCGGATGCCTGAGCTGTGAGCGGAAGGATAGTATGGTAGTAGCCGTACGTTCACAGTCCTGCGTGACTTGTGAAGTATGTATGTAATGTGAAATGAATTCCGGAGGCCTAGATAAATAATGTATAGGAAGCTTGTAAGCCTCTGATGAGTAGTTTCATAATTTCAGTAGTTGCTCTTCGGTTAAGGTTGTACTGAACTATGTAAGGGTGTGTATGAACCATGGTGTATATATAGCAGTTGCTTGTTACCATGCTGTTCGGATATTCATTTCCGCATTCCGTGTGTTCAGTACATTCTTAATCCATAGCTAGTATTGATATGATATTGGTCTAAGCTGTGAGTTTGTTTGTTAGGATGGTGTTCACCAGGTTGAACCGTGCCCCTGCTCATGAGCAAGGTGAGGGTAGTCAAGCAACGTAGGAAGACCTGCCTCACCCACCTTCTCTGGTAGAAGTGATGCTTGAGGCAGAAAGAAACAAAAGGGAGACCAACCGACTGCTAGAGCGTATTGAGCAGAATACGGCTCGACAGCCTAGGAATGCTGCAGTGTCCCTCAATGACTTTGTGAAGCTGAATCCTCCAAAGTTTCATCATTCCGTCGATCCCCTCGACGCCGATGACTGGCTGTGCAGCATCTCACGCAAGATTCGCTCTGCGAATGTGTCTGAGGCCGATAAGGTGACCTTTGCGGCGTATTTCCTGGAAGGACCCGCCAATCTAGGGTGGGAGAATTTTGAAGCTATGCATCCCGCTGAACTAGTGGCAACATGGGTAGACTTCAGTGCAACTTTTCATCTGCACCATATTCCAGAGGGCCTGATGGACAGAAAGAGAGAGGAGTTCTGTGCCTTCACTCAGGGCAAGTTGTCTGTGGATTCCTATAGCCGCGAGTTCGGTAACCTCGCCCGCTATGCAACAGAGGAGGTGTCTACTGACGCCAAGAAGCAAGCAAGGTTTCGTAAGGGTCTGAGCCCTGAGCTCCGTCGTGATCTGCGCCTCCATGAGTGTGCAAGTTTTCAAGCCCTAGTCAACAAAGCGATCAGTGACGAGACTGGTCATACTGACTTCGAAGCCACAAGGAAGCACTCCCGTGACTTTGGCTCGTCTTCTGGTTCCGCGTTTCCAAAACGCAGGCTGTGGGTTCCGAACAGTTCTCTGCCGCCAAGATACACTCCGAGGCCATCCTACGTGGCGCCTCAGACGAATCAGACCAACCCTCCAACAAAAGCTTATGGTGGTCCAGCTAGCAATGCTGCACCACGTACCAACCAGGTGATATGCTACAAGTGTGGAGAACTAGGGCACTATTCCCGTGAGTGTCCTCAGAATGTGGGTGCCAAGCAACCCGGAAAGTCCGTCGGGCAGGCCAAGTCGGGCAAAGCGTACTATGTGAAGCCAACTCCTGCACGTGGCCGTGTGAACTATGTGTCAGCAGAAGAAGCCGCAGAGGATCCCGATGTCATGCTGGGTACGCTTCTTGTTAATCATCACCCAGCGTCTGTTCTCTTTGACACTGGGTCTTCTCATTCCTTCATTTCAGAAAGTTATGCAAAGTTGCATAACATGTCATTTTGTGATATGACAATCCCATTGGTTGTCCAAACCCCTCGTAGTAAATGGCAAACCTCTAGGATAACCTATGACAATGAAATTCTAGTAGACAGGCTAGTTTTTCTAACCTCATTGATAGCATTGAAATCTTCGGATATTAATATCATCTTGGGCATGGACTAGATGTCAGCTCACTATGCCAAGATTGATACTCATTCTAGAAATGTCCAGCTTACCCATCCCTCGGGTGAGATAGTAAATGTCTCTACTCGAGTTGCCAAATGCCAACTCTTTCCCTAAATGCCAACCCTCTTCCGGAACTTGAAGACATTCCGGTAGTCCGTGACTTTCCGGATGTTTTTCCAGAGGAACTGCCAGGAATTCCACCTGATAGAGATGTAGAGTTTGTAATAGATCTTGTTCCGGGAACTGTCCCAATAGCCAGAAGACCTTATAAGATGGCACCCCTGGAGCTAGCCGAACTTAAGAAGCAACTAGATGAGGCCTTGAACAAGGGTTTCATTCGTCCTAGCACTTCTCCTTGGGCTTGCCCCGTCCTCTTCGTCAAGAAGAAAGATGGAACGGATCGGATGGTTGTAGATTACCGACCAGTTAATCTGGTCACCATAAAGAACAAGTATCCGCTCCCCAGGATGAACGATTTGTACGATCAGCTCGCTGGATCCTTAGTCTTCTCCAAAATGGATTTGAGGTTGGGATACCATCAAATCAAGATTAAGAACGGGGACATTCCAAAAACGGCTTTTGTTACTCGTTATGGCCAATATGAGTACACCGTTATGTCCTTCGGTTTAACCAATGCCCCAGCCACCTTCTCCCGGCTGATGAATTCAATCTTCATGGAGTATTTGGATAAATTCGTCGTAGTATACCTCGATGATATTCTCATCTACTCGAAGAATGAACAAGAACATGCCGAGCATCTAAGGCTGGTATTGATGAAACTTCGAGAGCATCGCCTTTATGCCAAATTTTCAAAATGTGAATTCTGGTTACCAGAAGTGACCTATCTAGGCCACGTAATCTCTGGTAAGGGTATTGCTGTCAATCCCGAGAGAGTTCAAGCTGTCCTTGATTGGACTCAACCTGAATCGGTTAAGCAAGTTAGGAGTTTTCTTGGTCTAGCGAGCTATTGTCGCCGCTTTGTCGAGAATTTCTCCAAGGTTGCAAAGCCTCTAACTGAACTCCTCAAGAAAGATAAAAAGTTCGAGTGGACACCACAGTGTGAGCATAGTTTTCAGGAACTGAAAAGACGCCTGACTTCCGCACCTGTGTTGCTACCACCAGATTTTCTAAGGACTTTGTTATCTATTGCGACGCCTCGCGACAAGGATTAGGTTGCATTCTCATGCAAGATCGTCATGTGATCGCATACGCATCTCGACAGTTGCATCCACATGAGGATAATTATCCCACACATGACCTTGAGCTTGCAGCTGTGGTCCATGCACTAAAAACCTGGCGACATTACCTTCTGGGTAATCGTTCTGAAATATTCACTGATCACCAAAGTCTGAAATATATTTTCACCCAGCCGGATTTGAATCTCAGGCAAAGACGGTGGGTTGAGTTGATCTCGGATTACGACTTAGGGATAACTTACACCCCGGGAAGGCCAATGTCATGGCCGATGCGCTAAGTCGTAAATCTTATTGTAACAATTTGATGCTACAACAAGGTCAACCACATCTCCATGAGGACTTTCGGAAGTTGAATCTTCATATTGTTCCTCAAGGATTCCTTTCTACCCTGGTGGCGAAGCCTACTCTTAAGGATCAAATTATAGCTGGCCAAAAGCGTGACAAGGGTATATCACGGATCAAGGAGAATATTTTTAGCGGAAACGCTAAAGAATTTTCCATGAACGATCAAGGTGTTGTGTTCTTCCAGAATCGTTTGGTGGTTCCTAAGAACCCACATCTAAGGCAGTTAATCCTTAAGGAGGCTCATGATTCTCCTCTCACCATTCATCCCGATAGTACTAAGATGTATCGGGACCTACGCCAGAGGTTCCGGTGGACTAGGATGAAGAGAGAAATTGCTGAGTTCGTTGCTAACTGCGACGTTTGTCGTCGAGTTAAGGCAGAACATCAAAGGCCTGCTGGCACCCTTCAACCTCTAGCTACTCCTGAATGGAAATGGGATAAAGTCAGCATGGATTTCATTACCGGATTTCCCAAGACCAAGATAGGAAATAATGCTATCTTTGTGGTCATTGACCGTCTTTCCAAAGTGGCTCATTTTCTTCCTGTTCGTGAGAGTATAACAGCTAGCCAGCTAGCAGAGTTATATATCTCTCGAATAGTGTCTCTTCATGGTGTTCCCCTGGAGATTAACTCGGACCGTGGAAGTATCTTTACTTCTCGCTTCTGGGAAAGTTTTCAGAATGCCATGGGGACTCACTTATCTTTTAGCACTGCTTTCCATTCCCAATCAAGTGGTCAAGTAGAAAGAGTGAATCAAATCCTAGAAGATATGCTCCGAGCTTGTGTTATGTCGTTCGGTATGAATTGGGAAAAGTGCCTTCCATTCGCCGAATTTCCTTATAACAATAGTTACCAATCAAGCTTGGGCAAAGCCCCTTTTGAAGTTCTCTATGGACGAAGATGTCGAACACCTCTTAATTGGTCAGAAACCGGAGAGAGGCAACTCTTTGGTCCGGATATGATCCAGGATGCAGAAGAGCAGGTTTGCATTATTCGTGAAAAGTTGAAGACAGCCCAGTCTCGTCAAAAGAGCCAATATGATTGTCATCATAAGGCTGTGACCTTTGAAGTTGATGAGAAGGCTTACCTTCGGGTTACACCTTTGAAGGGTACCCATCGTTTCGGTATCAAGGGCAAGTTGGCTCCTCGTTACATTGGTCCTTTTCGCATTCTTGCCAAACAAGGAGAAGTTGCCTACTAGTTGGAACTTCCTCCGCATCTTTCCAAGGTTCATGATGTTTTCCACGTCTCGCAACTCAGGCGTTGCTTTTCGGATCCTATCCGTGAAGTGGACCAAGAAACGCTTGATCTACAAGATAACCTTTCATACCGAGAATACCCCGTACGTATTCTTGATCAAGCTGAGCGTACCACTCGACGTCGAAATCTCAAGTTTCTTAAGGTTCAATGGTCAAATCATTCTGAAAAGGAGGCAACTTGGGAAAGAGAGGATCGTCTCCGACTTGAGTATCCTGCGTTATTCCCGACGACTTCTAAATCTCGGGACGAGATTCTTTTGAGTGGGGGTGAGTTGTCGCATCCCTAACCCTTAAGCAAGTCAGCCTTGTGCTCATGTCTTCTTTGCATTTGCATCTAAGAATTTTCAACAAGAACAAGAAAGTGGCAAAGGAAAAACTCAAAACCCTAGCCACTACTTTAAATAAAGAAAATCTCAAACTAGTTCAAATCAATGAACCCAAAATGGCCTCAAGAAATGTTCAAACTTTCTGATAAATCATGAAAGTAAATGAGCATTGGAGAAAACTTTTTTCTTGACACTTTAAGCATTTTATTTTAATGCAAAAGCCACTGGTTTCAAACTTTAAATTTGAAATCAGAAACTATGAATTTTCAAAAATGTTGAAAACTTTGGAAATGGATGGGAATATTATAAAAAATAATCAGGTGTGTCTAAAATAATTTTTACCACCTTTTTGGAGCTGAAATAAATAGCAAAACATTAGTTAACAAAACAGAACAAAACAGAAAAGAAAAAGGAGGAAGAAAACCTTACCTGACGCCTGAGGAGGCCCAGCCCACCAGGGGCAGGGTCGTCTTCTTCCTCTGCCTTCTGGCAGAGGGGAGATCGACCACGGCGGCCCCCTCCACCTCCTGCTTCGCCGTGGCGAGCTCCAGAGCCTCCGTGCCAGCGCGACGACGGGGATAAGCTCCCCAGGGTCTCCTCTATCCATTCCCCAACACCGTTTTCCCTCTCCTCTCGGATCTTGCCCTCCGTCCTGCTGCCGCCATTAGAGCCGAGCTCGAGCCCGAGCCGCAGCGCTTCTAGCCACGGGAACATTCCTCCGAGTAGTTCGTTAGCTCCGCCTCGTCGAGCCGGTCCTCCCTGCAGAAGCCGAAGTCTCCCCAAGCTCTGCATCGCCCCCAACGCCGTCGTCTTCCACCTCCGGCCACCGGAACTCTCCCATCGATTCGCTCCCTCCAGCGCACCCCCGAGCCCCTCAGCAGCACCATCGGAACCGCCGTGAGCTCGTCGTCGTTTCCCCTCTCGCCCCACGCTCTTCCGTGCATCCTAGATCCGTTCCCCACCAAGGCCGAGAGCTTCTCGCCGCCGGTCATGTCGTCGCTGTCGCTGTGGTGTCTGACCCACGCGCTCGAGCTAGGGATCGAGCTCTTGGAGCCTCCAGGAGTATGATGAGCCCTCCAGCTGCCCTCCCCGTGCCCTAGAGCCCTCTCTCTTAGAAGGCCGAGCTTCGGCCGCCGCTTTGGCTCATCGCCGGTGCCTCTTCCGGCGACCCTAGCTTCCCCTGATGCCCCTGGTAGATGCGGCGTTGCTCCAGCTACCCGTAGCTCCTTTCTGCGCCCAAAACCGACGGCCGATGCGCTGTCTAGCTCTCCCCGGCGAGCCCTCCGCCGTGCCCGTGGTCGCCGCCGGCCATGCTCCGGTGGGGGCTGACGTGGCAAAGCTAACCCAGCAGCTTAGGGGCTTAATCACTCGTTGACAGTGGGCCCAAGGCCAAGTCAAACCCCAATTAGGGCTGGTCAGCGTGGGATTAGTCCCACAGAGGCTGACCAGTGGGGCCCCCCTGTCAGGTTTGACCTGAACAAGTCGGCTGACCTGCTGACGTCAGTCTGATGCAATAAAAAGAATTTCCAGTATAGAAATAATTCCAGTAAATTGCTAAAACTTGTAAAAATCATAGAAATTAATCTGTAACTCCAATGAAAATAATTTATATATGAAAAAGTATCAGAAAAATTCAAGGATTCTGATTATGCTATTTTAAACCATGTTTGAAAAAGTTACAGAACCCTAAAATGTGGAATAAGGAATAATTCAATTCTTATAATTACTTTTTAAATGGAATTTGGAAAAATATTCAAATTTCATTATGAATGCAATGATCACACACTGTCCTAGTTACAAATCAGTACCATAACATGACATCTCATGCATGCTAACATCAAGTTGATCTGAGCATCAGGTCGAATCAATTAAAACGGTATCCGAGAATACCCCGTTTGAATTGATATTCGAATGTGATTCAAATCAACTCTAAACCTAATACATGTTGATTATAATAACTTATCACCTTGCATTCTCATGCCATGCTCATGCATCATTTTGATTGCATATGATTGTTATTGAATGTTGCCATTTATTTCGGTAGGCTCCGCAACCCCGGATTCCACCGAATATCCGTCTGACGAATATCGTTCCTCCTTTGAGCAACAAGGCAAGCAACCCCCTTTGATCATCCCGATAATTCCCATGTTCTTGCTCCTGTACTTATTTATTGCATTAGGATCAAATGCTTCAACTGCTTTTGCCACGTTAGTTGAACCCACTTCCTTTGCATGACCTAACCTTGTCATAGTAAATAGCCGAACCTTGCAACCTAGCGTACCTGGTAGTTGGTTGAGCTATGATGTGCCTTATCCTGCTATGCATGCTATGCTTAGAGTTGTGTATGGTCTGTCATCTGGGAGATGAACAGAATTGTGGAACGTGTTCGGTAATCAAAGGGTGTGTGTTGAACTTGATTTGGTAAAGGTACCGGTGAAAGGCTGTGTAGGAGTACATGGCGGGTTGTTTCATTGGAACCGTCCTTAGGAACTGAGTTCCGTGTATGTAATCCAAGACTAGATACTACCACATGCTGGGCCCTGAAATATGACCCCGCTCGGCCTATTAATCGCTTAGTACTCGGTCCAGGAGTTGCAAGTAGTTTCTAGTGTTTATAGTAATGCTGGAGGCCGTGCATGGTGCTGACCTGAGAGGTGGACCGTGATGCGGTAGGCAGTGGCACGGTGTACCAAGTGGCACCCGGATGGTGGGCTTGGGAACCCTGCGCACATCGTTTGAGGCCGTGGCGGAAACCTCGGCCGGACTTCCATACGGGTTACTCTCAGATAGGCGATAAACCTGGACTAGGTACTAGTGTGGTTAACGGTCGTGGCCGACTCCCTCGCTGGGCTTCCGCTTGAAGGTTGCCGAGGTGCATGACGTGCACATGGCGATAAGTGGCGAGAGCGTGTGTGACGAAGTACACCCCTGCAGGGTTATGATCTATTCGAATAGCCGCGTCCGCGGATATGGACTACTTGGAGACATATGTTGTTCATAGATAACTTCAATGGCTACTCTTAAAATTGCCAAGATAAGCATGAGTGTCATGGACGGCATTTCCGTACGGAGACGGAATGATTCCACGATAGTGTATTGTTGTGGTGGTAGTGGACTCGCGTGCGAGAAATCAAGTTGTCAAAATTATTTTAAAAATGCAAGTTGTCTAGCCACGAGTCAAATGCTGGCTTTCCGCATGAAACCCCACAATACCTTTTGATACCTTGCATGAGTAGTTAGTTGTCCTAAAGTCTTGCTGAGTACCTTCATACTCATGTTTGCTTAATACATGTTGCAGAGGTTGCTAATGACCCTAATGGAGGGTTCTTCGTAGACATCGACGACGACGAGTAGCTGGTGTCCCAGCTACGATCTGGCCCTACGTTGGATATGTAGTATAGTCAGGCCATGTGCCTTCTAGTTGCCCTGTCTGTACTCAGACAGTTTAAACTCTTCCGCTGGCTTGTAACTGAATGACTGCTATTATGGGTCGTGAGACCCTTGATGTGTAATATTATGTGTGTGGCTCTTCCGAGCCTCTTAAATAAAGGTTGTATGTTTGTGGTTATGTTGTGATGCCATCGATGTATCTATACATATCGGTATGCCATGCATACGTGTGTCGTACTTGATATGTATGGGGTTCGATTACCTAGTCGTGAACTTTAGTAGCACTCCTTACAAGGAAATGCCCCTTTGTGAATCAACGAGCCTTGGTAGTTTGGTACTGCTCCGGACACATTGGTTGACCGGCATGTGTCCTTCTTAGCTGCTGTGTCTGTCCCCTTTGGGGAAATGTCACGCGATGTAATGGAGTCCTTGTAGCTTGCTACGACTCGTCTACATTCGCTGATGACCGACACCTGCTTTGTTGGGTCATGTATGCCTGTCCTTGTGCGGTACTGCCACTTTGGTTTATGACTAGACATGTCGATCCGGGTTCCTTGACATTGGATTGCTAGCGACACTATCGCATACGTGAGTCAAAAGACGCAAACGGTCCCGGCTAAGTTAAGGTTGCAGCCGTGGAGTTAACCGTGCGTGAGACCACAAAGGGATGCGATGTGTTACAGGCTGGATTCCTATGGCTTAGGATCGGGGTCCCGACAGAGGAGCCGCACCCTCCTGGGTGACTTACCTTCGACGGAGGACAAGAAGATGGGCGCAACCCTGGCCACAGCAGATCCAGCGACGGCGGCCGAGGGAATGGCTTCCCACGCCACCAAGAGGAGGAAGCGAAAACGAGGAAAAGACTCCGGGGAGACGGGGAATCGTCCTAGGGCAGCAACACAGAAGGGAGGGCTCGGGACACGCGGTGCGCTCGGGACCATGGCCGCGGCCACACACCGGCCGATGGAGAGGACAGGGGCTCGGAAGAGCCGAGGGTTGGCTTAGAGTCTAACCTAGGAGGAGAGGGGAAATGCGGAGGGCTGCAGGGCCTCCGGGGCACCCCTACGTAGCCGGAAGAGGAGAGGAGAGGGGTTGGAGAGCCCGGGCGCAGGCATGGCTGAAGCTGGCCATGGCGGCCATGGGATGAGGGGAAGGAGCTTGGGAGAGAGAAGAGGGCTCAAGGGTGGTTCCAGGGAGAGAGGGAGAGCTGCCGAGGCATCAGTGGCTCGGGTAGGCTTCAAATGGAGAGGGGAGAACCGAAGAAAGCTTGGGAGCTCCCGGAGCTCCGAGGGCACGGAGTAGACACGCGTGCCAGAGGGGTTTTGGAAGCTTGCTGGTGGAGGGGAATGGCTTGAACGGTCAAAAGGGGATGCTTTGACACTCTGAGACATGGTGTCAAGGAGGGGACCGGGCTGCAGAAGGAGAAGAGGGTGCAGAGCACCATTACTGCACGCTAGAGTGGTGGTCACCACTGTCACCTGTGTCCTGGGGCACCCCTTGGCCAGGCCAAGGTGTCAACCGTGCAAGGCATGCTTGCCACGATGCACTGGTGTAGTCTGGACCAAGTTGGAGCTGTCTAGGTGTGGTTTTGACTGCTGTTAAGTTTCTAACAGCAAACTTATAGCTGATAAAAGTGGGTCTTAGGTGGGGAGACTTGGGGAGAAATTATGTCTGGCAGTGCTAGGCATGGAAGGACTTTAATACTGCAAAGTTTCAGCCCAAGCAAGGGAGTATAGCTACTACTTGCTGTTCAAAGCCACGATTCAGCCAGAAATCCATTTGAAGAACTGCTGCTCATTTGTAGCGACCCGACTCAAGACGAGTCAAGCCTCTGGTGTTTCCGTACCATCCCAAGATCATGCTGGTACACACTCAGTACATCAATGTATATATCAAGAGTTCAATCACACAGCTTTATTAATCGAAATCTCATAACGAGTATTTTATTACAATAAAGGATTACAATAAAGTGGCTGAAGGCCATCTCATGAGAAATCTAACGAAGACTAGCGGAAATATCAGGTAGACGAGTCCATCCGACTCCAGGGCATGTCGCTGAGCGTAGATCATAGCCTCACTCCTGGACAGAAAAGTACTCTGCAACATGATACGTTGCAGCCGTGTAGGTCAGCATATGGAATATGCCGGCAAGTCATCAAAGAGAGGGGTAAAAATAATAATCAACTATCTCTACATGCATATTTGGCAGGTGGGGCTATAAGTTTTGCATGAAGCCAATTTTATCCTACAACAAGAGGGGCTGGAAGCAAAATATTACTACATTATTTGTTGTTAACGAGATGGTTCCGCCAACCAATTCTCGTACCCGAGTTGTTGTTAACACCCACATCATTATTAAGTTGTGTCGAGAGTTCAGGGGAATTTCAATGCCTTCGGCTCAAGTTGTCCATGACCGTGGACACGGCTAATCGATTAGGTTGGGCACTCTACAGAGTTTTGCACACGTTCCCCACAAGATTTGATCGCCTCTGTGTATGTCCTCGCACTTCAGGGTGTCTGAAGACCGGATGATCAAAACATGGTCTTTCAATGGGTCCCTCTGAATCCCTGTCGGTGCCCATCCAATCCTACCGTTCTTCTACATCTGCTAGCACCGCCTGTCCAGAGTCGCCGCGTTGTCCAACAAATCCAGAGCCCATAATGACTTGTGGCTGTGCAGGTAAGCCTTGGGTCTTGAAAATATCCGTCCGTCTCTTTGAGCCTGGGTGAAGCTTTCCGCAAGATGTCATGGCCGTCTCCAGCATCCCGGGTCATCCACTGGTTTCTCCAGGGAGCCGATCAACCGTCCTTCACCCAAAGTGGCATTGCATCACGAGGTCTTGAAAAGTCTTGACTTAACCGGTCTTGTTTATTGAAGTATCCTCGCATCACTCGTGATAAACTCTCAACCAGAATCCCGTCTTCTCAAGCATAGCAATATGAAATTTGTCGTCCCGGGCCTAGTAACGGGTTGTTGGGTGCCTACCACATGATACTACAATATGTAACCATAATTTCCAAGTACCTAGTCAGGATGCAATTGGGCATAGGATGGTAGAACTACGATGCATAAAACATAGGTGATACATGATCAAATGGCTTGCCTTGATGATAGTTGTCTTGATCGAGCGCTTCTAAGTAACAAGCTTCGCACTCCGGGTGATCTACCGATACAAACAAATACACACCATAAGCACTACAATCAAACAACAAGTAAAAATAACATCACAAGTAAATAGTTGCTATGGCCAAAGTGAAAGAATTCACTACACGTCACTAAGGCAGAAACTTGTTTCTGTTAAAACCCCAAGTAAAAATATTTCAAAAAATTTGAAACTTATACCACAGTAAGATATAATCACTAGGAGGCAGTAGCAAAAAGAATCGACTCCAAATCATTTTTCAAACTCCTGGAATAAGCAAAACAAGGTTTAAACTAAATCTGATCTAATTCAAATTTGAAAATTTGAAACATTGACAAATTATTTGTTTTTAGAAACTACAGAACAATTGTGATCTACTGGAACACGTTTCAACTCCATTGGAATTCGGGATCAAAAGCTATGATCAAAACAAACTTGAAACTTTTCTGTTTTGGAAATAAACAGAAAAAAGAAAACAGATTCTAACCGATACGTGGCAGTCCCTGATTGGTTGCAGGGGTGATTGCTGTGGGAAAACTAACAAACGGCCGAAACTTAAGAAAATCTACGGCTACAAATAAGTGGCCAGAAAAGCGTTCGGGTTTTTATTTAAAAACCGAAGGGGTAACTAAGATCTAATCTAGCGCGTTTATGCACGATCCAACGGCTAACAGGGGGGTGGGGTGCTCACCGGCGTGGGAGTTCTCCGGCGAGGGCTTGACGGCGGCGGCGGCTCGGGTGTGGACGTGGGTGGCGCTCCAGGGGGTCTCCGGCGGCGGCGGAAGCTCCAGTCGATGCGGACGAGGGCGGCGGGCACGCTGGTGGCGCGAGGAGAGGTCGGGGATGTCGGGGAGGAGTGGGGCCGTGGCAATGGCGCGGTGGCTGTGGCGAACTTCGGCGAGGTCTGGCGGGGTGACGGGGTGGAGCTTGGGCAGGGCGGCGGCGGGGTGGGACGGGGCGAGGAGGGGTCGAGGGCCTCGGGTTTTATAGGGGAGAGGAGGGAGGCGCAGAGGGAAAGAGATCGGGAGGTCCGGCGAACTTGGAAGGGGACCGGGGTGACGGGAAGGAAAGAGAGGGAGGGAAAGGAAGGGGGTGACCGAGCGGTGTTCTGGTCGGCCAGGGGGGCCCGGGTGGCAGAGAGAGAGGGGAGGGACCGCGGGATCAGCCACCCGATCCTGAAAGGATTCGGATCCGGCTAAAGGGCGATTTGGCCCACAAGGCCTATCTGGCGCCGGTGCGATTTCTAAAAAAAACTACCTTTCCTATTTTTCTAAAATAGGAAGTAAAACAAAGAAAAAGGCAGGTAAATAATATCCTAAAATAGGGGTATTATATACCGAAAAAATCAGAAAAATATCCTCTACTCGATTAACATTTTTCCAAGGGAAAAATAAAAACTTTTAAAAAAATGTTTTTCAGAAAACCCCCTAAATGCTTTATTTCTTTTTTGCAAATATTTTCGCGATAACACCATGGATTTCTTGGCTCCAAATATTTCAGAGATGCCTCACATTTTTGGAGGGTCATTTTCCTCGGCTCTCTCTTTTGTGTGCAAGAGATTATTTCCCGGCATTTCTCGTGTGAAGAAAAATATAAATGCAAAAGGCAAAAGTCGAAAGAATTCAAATGCAAACTTTATTTAAATCAATATGCATAGATGCTTAGCTACAATGTAAAACATTCCGAATTAGGAAAATTGGGATGTTACAAACCTACCCACCTTAAGATGAATCTCGCCCTCGAGATTCGGGTTGGCTAGAAAATAGGTGCGGGTGGTCTCGACGAAGATCCTCTTCTCGTTCCCAGGTGGCTTCTTCCTCGGTGTGGTGGCTCCACAACACCTTGCAGAACTTGATGATCTTGCTGCGGGTAACTCTGTTGGCAGTCTCAAGAATCCTGACGGGTTTCTCCTCATACATCAGATCACTGTCAAGCTGTATGGCCTCTAGGGGCACTGTATCCCTCAACGGAACATTAGCCATCTCAGCGTGGCATTTCTTGAACTGGGAAACAAGGAAGACATCATGAACTCCGGACAATCCTTCCGGTAGTTCCAGTTTATATGCAACTTCGCCTCTACGTTCAAGAATTTTGTAGGGGCCAATGAATCGGGGTGCTAACTTTCCTTTCACGCCAAATACCTTGATTCCTCGGAGTGGAGACACCCAAAGATATGCTCGGTCTCCCACTTCGTAGGTTACTTCCTTGCGTTTGCTGTCAGCATAACTTTTCTGCCTGGACTGAGCTATCTTGAGTCGGTCACGAATTAGCTTGACCTTCTCTTCAGAATCTCGGATAAGGTCGGGACCAAAAAGTTGTCGGTCTCCAACTCCATCCTACATCAACGGTGTTCTGCACCTCCTTCACTATATAGCTTCGAAAGGGGCCATCTTCAGACTGGTCTGGTAGCTGTTGTTCTATGAGAACTCGGCATAAGGTAAATTGTCATCCCAACTAGACCCATAGTCTAGTGCACAAGCTCTCAACATGTCCTCCAGAATCTGATTGACTCTCTCGGTCTGTCCATCTGTCTGTGGGTGAAAAGCTGTACTGAACTCCAATCTCGTTCCCAAGGTTTCATGCAGTTGGTGCCAAAATTTTGATGTGAACTGAGTCCCTCTATCTGACACAATGCTCTTCGGTACTCCGTGCAGACATACGGTCCTCGTCATATATATCTTGGCCAGCTTGGCACTCGTGTAAGTAGTCTTTACAGGAATGAAGTGAGCTACCTTGGTCAAACGATCGACCACAACCCAAATAGAATCATAGCCAGAACGGGTCCTCGGTAATCCTGTGATGAAGTCCATACCCAGCTTTTCCCATTTCCACTCGAGTATCGGCAGAGGTTGGAGCAAACCTGCTGGCTTCTGATGCTCGGCTTTTACTCGCTTACAAACATCGCATATTGCTACGAACTCGGCAATGTCTTTCTTCATTCCTATCCACCAGAAACTTTCTTTCAGATCCAGATACATCTTGGTGTTGCCGGGGTGTATCGAGTATGGGGAATCATGGGCCTCCTGGAGTATCAACTTCGTGAGTTCGGGATCATTGGGCACATAAATGCGATCCTCAAACCATAAAGTTCCGTGTTCATCCTCACGAAAACCTTTAGCCTTCCCGTCTTTCATTTTCTGTTTAATCTCAGCTATCTCCTTGTCTGATTTCTGTGCTTGGCGGATCTTTTCTGTCAAAGTGGACTGAATTTCTAGTGTGGCAACAAATCCTCTTGGAACTATTTCCAATTTGAGCTCTCGGAGGTCATCGGCTAACTCCTGGGGTAACCCTCCTGCTATGAGTGTGTTCACATAACTCTTGCGGCTCAACGCATCGGCTACAATATTTGCCTTGCCTGGGTGATAATGCAATCTCATGTCATAGTCCTTGATCAACTCTAGCCATCGCCTCTGTCTGAGGTTCAACTCCTTCTGCGTGAAGATATATTTCAGGCTCTTGTGATCAGTGTAAACATCACAACTATTTCCGATCAGGAAATGTCTCCAGGTCTTGAGAGCGTGCACTACGGCTGCTAGTTCCAAGTCATGCGTGGCATAATTCAACTCATGGGGTCTGAGCTGTCTGGATGCATAGGCTACAACTTTACCTTCTTGCATGAGCACTCCTCCGAGTCCTTGACGAGAAGCGTCACAGTAAACCTGGAAATCCTTCCGAATGTTCGGGAATATCAGCACTGGGGCTGTAACCAGACGTTTCTTCAACTCTTGAAAACTGGTTTCACATTCCTCAGTCCAAACATACTTGGATTCCTTCTTCAACAACGCTGTCATGGGCTTGGCGATCTTTGAGAAATTCTCAATGAACCTCCGGTAATATCCGGCAAGTCCGAGGAAACTGCGGATCTCCTTGACTGAAGTGGCTGCTACCCATTCGATGACTGCTGCGACCTTGGCAGGGTCCACTGCTATTCCTTCTCCTGAGATGACGTGTCCGAGGAATCCGACTTCCTTCAACCAAAACTCACATTTGCTAAACTTTGCATACAACTTATGCTCTCGAAGTTTCTCCAGAACTAGACGCAGATGTTCCTTGTGTTCCTCTTCGTTCTTGGAAAATATCAGTATGTCATCGATGAACACCACGACAAACTTGTCCAAGTATTCCGTAAATACCTTGTTCATCAGATTCATAAAATATGCCGGAGAATTAGTCAGTCCAAATGACATGACCGTGTACTTATACAAGCCGTACCGAGTTGTGAAGGCTGTCTTGGGTATATCTTGTTCACGAATCTTCAACTGATGATACCCGGATCGAAGATCGATCTTGGAGAATATTCAGTCTCCAACTAACTGGTCAAACAGATCATTGATCATCGGCAAGGGGTACTTGTTCTTGATGGTCACCTCGTTCAATGCACGATAATCGACAACCATTCTCAAGGACTTATCCTTCTTTTCAACCAAGACCACTGGGGCTCCCCAAGGTGAAGAACTTGGGCGATTATACCCTTTGTCCAACAACTCCTTAATTTGCTTCTTGATTTCTACCAAGTCATTTGCGGGCATCCGATAGGGTCTCTTGGATATCGGGGTTGTTCCGGGTAATAGCTCAATCAGGAACTCAATCTCTCTATCAGGTGGCATGCCCGGCAATTCCTCCGGAAATACATCTGGGTATTCCTGTACAATCGGTACTTCCTCCTCGACTACTCCCGTGAGATAGTTTACTCGTTTACTCCGTGTCGGGCGCTGAGACACGTACTTAATCCGCTTTTGCTCGGGGTGGTGAGCAAATTAGACTTAAGGGCACAATCAATATTCCCTTCATACTTGGCCAACCAATCCATGCCTAGGATTACATCCAATCCCTGGGACTCTAATACGATGAGGTCGGTGGGGAAATTATGGTTCCCGATGTTGAGACTTAAAGCATGGCATCCTATCCCGTCTGTCATCATGCCTCCTGGGGAACTGACCTTAATAGGCTGGCTGAGGGTTCTAGTCGGCAAACTATACTTTTCCACAACTACACTTGATATGAATGAATGCGTTGCACCGGAATCAAAAAGTACCAATACTGGACATGAATTTAGCAAAAGCTTACCAACCACAGTATCGGGGTGATCATAGACCTCTTCAACATCAATGTGATTCACCTGAGCTCGAGGAAAAGGATTGGGCTTCTTTGCTGCAGAGTTGCCGTTGCCGTTTCCATTTCCTTGCTTGTTCTGGGGACGTTCAGTGGCATAGTGTCCCGTCTTCTGACACTTGAAGCAGGTGATATGATTCAGATCCTTCTGAGCTGGAGCTGAATGACGCTGAGTGCCAGTACCGCCATTCTTGAAGTTGCTGTTGTTGCGGTGGTTCCCATTTCCTCCATGGTTGTGGCCTCCATGGTTGTGTACTGGGTGGTTATGCTGGACGTGTCCTCCAAACTTATCGGATCCATTCCCGGTATTCCCTGAATAGGGTGTGTAGCGAGGCTTCTGCTGAGTGCCGGAGTTGAACTTTCCATTCCCATACTTCCGCTTATGGTTCTCCATATGCTGGTGTTTCCCCTCCAAGATGAGGGCCTTATCTACCAACTCCTGGTAGTTGTTGAAGGTGGCTACAGTCAGCTGAATGCTCAGCTCATCATTGAGTCCCTCCAAGAACTTTTCCTGCTTGGCCGCATCATCGTCCACATCTCCAGGTGCATAACGGGCGAGCATGCTGAATTCATCGACATACTGAGCCACAGAGCGATTTCCCTGGCGTAAGTTGCGAAACTCACGCTTCTTCAGACTCATTGCACCAGCTGAGACATGTGCGGTACGGAAGGCTTGCTTGAACTGCTCCCAAGTGACTCCAGCAATGGGGTATGTGGTGGTGTAGTTCTCCCACCATGCAGCTGCAGGGCCTTCAAGTTGATGCGCGGCAAAGCGCACCTTCTCAGCTTCAGTACAACCAGCAGTGATAAGTTCCCGCTCCATCTTGCGGAGCCAATCATCTGCCACAATGGGCTCAATGCTGCTGGAGAAAGTCGGAGGGTTCAACCTCAGGAAATGGGTGAGATTGTCGGCCTGGGGTGGATGATGGTTGTTGTTATTGTTCTGGTTCTGGATGATCAGCTGCATCAGGGTGTTTTGTTGCTGAATCAACTGGGTGAGTTCCGGCGGAAAGTTGGAAGTAGGGGCACGTCTCGGAGGCATCTGATGTTTGTAGAGGAGTGAGATTAGCATAGAACAATGGTCTAAGAGTAATTACACTACCCATATGATATGCAACAAAACAAGTATCACACCACACATTTTATTCAATACCATCACAAAAGGTTCACACACGGGGATACAAAATTCGATAACCTAAACATCGGCCTAAGCGTTTAACGATAAGATAAATTTGGTGGTCTAGTCTAAGTGTCCTCCTCAGAAAAGCATGGTGGTGGGTCCTTTGGTGGAGCTTTCTTCATCGTCCTCGTCATTGCTGATCAAGGGGGCTACGTCACCTTCGGGATGAAGGTTCTCGCCCATGTCCAGTTCCTCCTCCTGGTATGCAACTCGAGTCTTTAGCTTCTCGATCCTCTCCAGAAAGTCCTTCACCTCCAGTTCGTGCTCATAGTGGGCTTCCCAGGCTGCTTCTTCAAGTTCTAGTTCGCGGAGCGACAGTTGCTTGATTTTCCTGGCGTCCTTGATCACACGATGCTCCAGAGTCCCGCTGTGTTTCTCCAAGGTCTGGGCATAAGACACGAGAGCATCCTTGGTCTTGCTTGAGATGATTTCTTCGTCTTCTCTTCTCCGGGATACCGTGAATAGGTCCGGTGAAATAGGGTAGCCTCTGTACACTTCCTTGATACGTCCGAGTGCACAATGGACCGCCATGTCCCTTCCGAGCATCCAGTTGGGTGCGATGAACTTGAAGTCCACAGGCTCGGTGCATGGCTCGAATGTCCTTCCGGGAATGTGCACCTCGATCCTGTAGCGTGAATCCTCCGGGTAAGACGAAGTAGGCTTCCCGGTGATAGTCGGTAGAGAAATCCTCAAGTCCTTGGTGATCTGTACCAGCTCCTTTCCGAGAGGCATAGTGGCGTCGGTCTGGCAAAACTCCGTGAACTTAACGGGGATGAAGGTGGCCATCTAAAACATTGGAAAATCGGAGAGAAGTCAGAAATGATCAGAAGAGGAAATAGAGGATTTATAGACATAAGAAAAATAGTTTTCTTCCTAAGGCTTTTCCATTCCTAGAGGTTGCGTCCTACGGTCAGCGTGTGCTCTGATACCATTTCTGTAGCGACCCGACTCAAGATGAGTCAAGCCTCTGGTGTTTCCGTACCATCCCAAGATCATGCTGGTACACACTCAGTACATCAATGTATATATCAAGAGTTCAATCACACAGCTTTATTAATCGAAATCTCATAACGAGTACTTTATTACAATAAAGGATTACAATAAAGTGGCTGAAGGCCATCTCATGAGATATCTAACGAAGACTAGCGGAAGCATCAGGTAGACGAGTCCATCCGACTCCAGGGCATGTCGCCGAGCGTATATCGTAGCCTCACTCCTGGTCGGAAAAGTACTCTGCAACATGATACATTGCAGCCGTGTAGGTCAGCATATGGAATATGCCGGCAAGTCATCAAAGAGAGGGGTAAAAATAATAATCAACTATCTCTACATGCATATTTGGCAGGTGGGGCTATAAGTTTTGCATAAAGCCAATTTTATCCTACAACAAGAGGGGCTGGAAGCAAAATATTACTACATTGTTTGTTGTTAACGAGATGGTTCCGCTAACCAATTCTCGTACCCAATTTGTTGTTAACACCCACATCATTATTAAGTTGTGTCGAGAGTTCAGGGGAATTTCAATGCCTTCGGCTCAACTTGTCCATGACCGTGGACATGGCTAATCGATTAGGTTGGGCACTCTGCAGAGTTTTGCACACGTTCCCCACAAGATTTGATCACCTCTGTGTATGTCCTCGCACTTCAGGGTGTTTGAAGACCGGATGATGAAAACATGGTCTTTCAATGGGTCCCTCTGAATCCCTGTCGGTGCCCATCCAATCCTACCATTCTTCTACATATGCTAGCACCGCCTGTCCAGAGTCGCCGCCTTGTCCAACCAAGCCAGAGCCCATAATGACTTGTGGCTGTGCAGGTAATCCTTGGGTCTTGAAAATATCCGTCCGTCTCTTTGAGCCTGGGTGAAGCTTTCCGCAAGATGTCATGGCCGTCTCCAGCATCCCGGGTCATCCACTGGTTTCTCCAGGGAGCCGATCAACCGTCCTTCACCCAAAGAGGTCTTGAAAAGTCTTGACTTAACCGGTCTTGTTTATTAAAGTATCCTCGCATCACTCGTGATAAACTCTCAACCAGAATCCCGTCTACTCAAGCATAGCAATATGAAATTTGTCGTCCCGGGCCTAGTAACGGGTTGTTGGGTGCCTACCACATGATACTACAATATGTAACCATAATTTCCAAGTACCTAGTCAGGATGCAATTGGGCATAGGATGGTAGAACTACGATGCATAAAACATAGGTGATACATGATCAAATGGCTTGCCTTGATGATAGTTGCCTTGATCGAGCGCTTCTAAGTAACAAGCTTCGCACTCCGGGTGATCTACCGATACAAACAAATACACACCATAAGCACTACAATCAAACAACAAGTAAAAATAACATCACAAGTAAATAGTTGCTATGGCCAAAGTGAAAGAATTCACTACACGTTACTAAGGCAGAAACTTGTTTCTGTTAAAACCCCAAGTAAAAATATTTAAACAAATTTGAAACTTATACCACAGTAAGATATAATCACTAGGAGGCAGTAGCAAAAAGAATCGACTCCAAATCATTTTTCAAACTCCTGGAATAAGCCAAACAAGATTTAAACTAAATCTGATCTAATTCAAATTTTAAAATTTCAAACATAGACAAATTATATGTTTTTAGAAACTACAGAAAAATTGTGATCTACTGGAACAAGTTTCAACTCCATTGGAATTCTGGATCAAAAGCTATGATCAAAACAAACTTGAAACTTTTCTGTTTTGGAAATAAACAGAAAAAAGAAAACAGATTCTAACCGATACGTGGCAGTCCCTGATTGGTTGCGGGGGTGAGTGCTGCGGGAAAACTAACAAACGACCGAAACTTAAGAAAATCTACGGCTAAGAATAAGTGGGGTAGAAAACCGTTCGGGTTTTTATTTAAAAACCGAAGGGGTAACTAAGATCTAATCTAGCGCGTTTATGCACGATCCAACGGCTAACAGGGGGGTGGGGTGCTCACCGGCGTGGGAGTTCTCCGGCGAGGGCTTGACGGCGGCGGCGGCTCGGGTGTGGACGTGGGTGGCGCTCCAGGGGGTCTCCGACGGCGGCGGGAGCTCCAGTCGATGCGGACGAGGGCGGCGGGCACGCTGGTGGCGCGAGGAGAGGCCGCGGATGTCGGGGAGGAGTGGGGCCGTGGCAATGGCGCGGTGGCTGTGGCGAACTTCGGCGAGGTCTGGCGGGGTGACGGGGCGGAGCTTGGGCAGGGCGGCGGCGGGGTGGGACGGGGCGAGGAGGGGTCGAGGGCCTCGGGTTTTATAGGGGTGAGGAGGGAGGCGCAGAGGGAAAGAGATCGGGAGGTCCGGCGAACTTGGAAGGGGACCGGGGTGACGGGAAGGAAAGAGAGGGAGGGAAAGGAAGGGGGTGACCGAGCGGTGGTCTGGTCGGCCTGGGGGGGCCCGGGTGGCAGAGAGAGAGGGGAGGGACCGCGGGATCAGCCACCCGATCCTGAAAGGATTCGGATCCGGCTAAAGGGTGATTTGGCCCACACGGCCTATCTGGCGCCGGTGCGATTTCTAAAAAAAACTACCTTTCCTATTTTTCTAAAATAGGAAGTAAAACAAATAAAAAGGCAGGTAAATAAAATCCTAAAATAGGGGTATTATATACCGAAAAAATCAGAAAAATATCCTCTACTCGATTAACATTTTCCAAGGCAAAAATAAAAACTTTTAAAAAAATGTTTTTCAGAAAACCCCCTAAATGCTTTATTTCTTTTTTGCAAATATTTTCGCGATAAAACTTTGGCTTTCTTGGCTCCAAATATTTGAGAGATGCCTCACATTTTTGGAGGGTCATTTTCCTCCGCTCTCTCTCTTGCGTGCAAGAGATTATTTCCCGACATTTCTCGTGTGAAGAAAAAATAGAAATGCAAAAGGCAAAAGTCGAAAGAATTCAAATGCAAACTTTATTTAAATCAATATGCATAGATGCTTAGCTACAATGTAAAACATTCCCAATTAGGAAAATTGGGATGTTTCATCATTTTTCCTACATGAGCATGCCATCTATTGATTTGAAATGATGCATTGAGACACTAGAGAGGCTGTGGAAAGAATTGGGGGTGATGGCTTAAGCAGAAGAATGGGAAGAAGGGTAAAACAGTGTTGCCAAGGGTGAAAATGAGAGAAAGTTACAAAGGGACCTTCTCCAATAATTGACCAGTGGCCATGGAAATGTCTCTGGAGGTGAAATGCAACTATGTGAGGCTGTGGTAGAAAGTTGAGCTCAAGGGTAAAAGTAGAAGGGGCAATAGAAGTCAAATTAGTGAGTGCACACAAGGTGTTTGATCTGTGGTTAGGCTACTAGATGGATTCCAATGGCTATGAAACTTAAGAGGATCAAATAATAGATCAAAATAGGCTTGCACACCAAATTTGGGATTTGCTGGATGAGTTTTCCAATGTAGACTTGGAAAACCCTAGAAAGGGGCAGAAATGGGTTTCTGCTTAGAACCCTATTCAAATAAATTCCCACAAATCCAATATTCGGTGTAGGGGCATTACTTGAGAATTAAGGCATGCACAAAAAGCTTGAGGTCAATTGGACAAACTTTATAATGTAAAGTTTGTCAAAGTCAGAAATCAACAGAGAGTGTTTTGAGGGTTTTAGGACAAGTTCCTCTATTCTCCTTGGTGTACCACTTGGTGTGGATGCCTCATTGGAGTACTGGAACATGTCCACCAAATTTGAGCACAATTGGAGACACTTCACAATGTAGAGTTGCTCAAATTTGATTCTGGACAGATAGGGTTTTAGAGTGATTAGGGGAGTCAAATCAACTTGGATTGAAATGAAACTTGGCAAGATCATCAAGAATATCATAGATGACATGCTAGAATTTCACTGGAATTTATGGAGAATATTTCTTATAGAAATATTCCAAAAGCTTGAAATAGGCAGGAATGGTTTTGGAGGGGTTTGCCCAATATTTTGAACATGTCCATGTGTTGAAACTCATAAATATGGAATAAATATATCCACTAAGTTTCCCTAAATTTTCTTAAATATTTTGAAAGCAATAAAAATATCTTTCCTTCATAGGAGACCATTTCTGGCCTCACAGAAAGGCTTTTAAATAAAATAATAAAATAACTTTTAAAATAATAATATGATGATTTTTGGAATAAATTTTGATAATAGGTTTTAAATAAAAGTATTGGTGCAAAAGAAATTCCCTAATCTGAGGACTTTGTAGTACAAACCTCATCTCAGGGGTTTGAAAGTTTAATTCAAAGAAAAGCTTTTTGGTGAAAATAATATTTGGTGAAACAGATATTTTTCCTAAACACATGGCATAATCATTAGGAAGGAGATCATGTGATGAGAAGATGATTAAGAGAATGGCAAGAATTAATGGGGATCAATCACATGCAAAACAAACAGACACACAATAGTCACTCTAAGCATCACAAGCATTCACAAAAAATTTAATTGGTCCTAATTTTTGAAATAAGTTAATTAGTCAGGAAGGCCAAAAACTGGGGTGTGACACTTTTTCATCTCAACCAGCCTCTCATATGGAATTTTGGTGGGATCTCTCCATGCTACCATGATTCTAATTTTTTTCATAAAAACTTTTGAATATCCCATTCCAGTCCACATCTAAC
This sequence comes from Hordeum vulgare subsp. vulgare, assembly GCF_904849725.1. Classification (NCBI taxonomy): domain Eukaryota; kingdom Viridiplantae; phylum Streptophyta; class Magnoliopsida; order Poales; family Poaceae; genus Hordeum; species Hordeum vulgare. The sequence continues at coordinate 466,157,851 of NC_058519.1, forward strand.
AGAATACCAAAGCATGAGGCAATTTGAGCAAAGACCTTCCAAGCACACCACCTGGGGGGATACCTTCCACTTTATCCAAGCCTTAGTTAGTTCTCCAAAAGGGTCAAGCATCCGAGCCCATTCACAAATCTTAACAGACACCCCATCAATAGGTAGGTCAAAAGCAGGAAACTCAATGAGAGCTTACACTTTCTTGCATGGTGGGAATCTTAGCAAGAACTTCTTCTCTTCTAGCCCTCTGATGTGCCATGGCCATTCCTTCCCTTTGCAAAAAATGCCATTCAGTTGGGTAATTAGATATGAGGCAGATACCTCACCTTTCAACACTTTAAGAATTGCACAATTTTTGCAATTGAGCCAGTTAGATTCAGCAGCTATAGGGATGTCAATGTGAAAAAAACCCAACCCTGTCGCTGCACTCCCAAAATACTCTGCTGTAGGTTGTAACCGAGCCCAAGAATGCAGTTATTCACATTATGGGTGCGAGAAGAGATGAAACACTTTTTCGGTTCAACACAATTACCAACATAATGACCCGGCCAGCTACAGTTAAAGCAGACCATATCTTTGTACCTTGGATCCAGGGCCTGCACAGCTGGGACCGAAGGAGCGGCATGAACCATGCCCGTGACAACAGTGGTAGCCGGATCACCCTTAGCAGCAGCGCGAGAGGAAGGCCTTGGAGCCGGCAGTGCCACCTTTGCTGCCGGAACAACGGGGGGCGGCGGAGGAGCTCCTTGCACCCCTTTTTTTGGAGGAGCTTGCCGTTTCTAAGGGTGCTGTTGTCCTCGTTGCTCCATGGTATTCTTCACCACAGCCACAAAAGAGATGCTGCCTGGTCCAATCCCCTCACACTCAAGCTGGAATTGGGTATGAATAGGGTCAAAACGACGAGGGTGAACAACAGGGTAGCAATATTCGGCTGTAAAGCAGCGAGATCTGAACAGATCTTTCCTGATCCAGAAGAGGTGGCTACCTAGGGCGGGGCTAGGTTTTGGAGGAGGGGAAGATGGGCACGACTAGCCTGGCGGCAAGCAGGGGAGGGGATAACCCACAACTGACGATAAAATTCCGCCACCTCCTCCTCATCTCTATCACTCGGTCTGGAAGACGCCTTTCGGTTCCCCGCTTTCCCACAACAGATCCTCTAATGAATGACATCGGTGGAAGAGTAGGCCCCAAAGCAGGCCAAACCTCATTTGAATCCTTTTCAGCACCACCTGCAGAAGCAAGATCGCCACTGGCACGGACCCTCACTGGAGTTCGGATGTTGGACAGTCGGCCATCATCCGAATCCAAAACCTCACTAACAGATACATCGGTGATCCTTTGAGTAACAATCCTCGAGTCTCTATATCCTTCAACACAAACGCTCTCAACTGCACAAGCAGGGAATGAGTATTTAAACCTTGCAGATTGAATTACCTTATGCAAATCCTTCCTCACCTCGCCTTGATCCCCCGACCATGGTGGAGGTTCTCCCACCCGACATCCCCGCGCATACCCGCGGCGTGCTCCAGGTCCACGCTCGCGGGAAATCCCCCGTCTCAGGGAAGGCGGGGAGGGCTGACCCTGGGAGGCAGAACATTCAAAGAGATTTTGGCAAGTTGCTCAAACGACGGCGGCCTGATGTTGAGCCTGGAGGGGCTCGCCGCCTTGAGGCGACGCCATCTTGCCGCTTCCATCGGGTCAGCCAATTCCGCTTCCTGGATGGCCCAGAAGATCAAATAGAAATCCATCCCTCCATTTTCACCGGCAAAGCGACAACGTTCCGTGAATGTGATGTTGCGGATGACCTTGACACAAATCTGTGGCCACGCACCCTGATTCGGGAACCGCCCGCGCACCACCCGGAGGATTTCCGCCCTCGCCGCTGGTGAATGCGAATCAATCAGTGGCTGCAACTCCACCGGGTCCAGCGGCGCATCCATAATTGGCACCAGAGCCGCCACCTACGTTGAAGGTCGTGGGTGATGCGCCCGCAGTGGCTACAACTCCACCGGGTCCAGCGGCGCATCCATAATTGGCACCAGAGCCGCCACCTACGTTGAAGGTCGTGGGTGATGCGCCCGCGTCCTCCATCTCGAGCTCCTCGTCATCAGTTCAGAGGCGAGAGGGGAGGACGAGCCGCTGGATCTCTGTGGGCTGGGATGGTGAATCATATATCTCGCGGTCTGGGTGGGTGGGGGTTAGGCAACCATTAATGGCGGATGTGGGAGGGTTAGGTTTCGCCTGTCGATCTCCCGTGTCGCCACGCTCGCTCGCGAAATGAGTCATCTCCATAATGGCACACAACAATTCAGAAAACAAGGCCCCGCGTCGTAATTCTCTATAGCACGTACGAACTGCGCTGTAATACATATGTACGGTCTCACTGGCAATCCTTAAGGACACCGTTGTTTCTGTCAGAGAACCAACATCGACACAAATCTCTGGCCACGCACCTTGATTTGGTAACCGCCCGCGCACCACCCGGAGGATTTCTGCCCTCGCCGCTGGTGAGTGCGAATCGATCACTGGCTGCAACTCCACCGGGTCCAGCGGCGCATCCGGAATTGGCACCGGAGCCGCCACCCACGTTGAAGGTCGTAAGCGACACACCCGCCTCCTCCATCTCGAGCTCCTCATCATCAGTTGAGAGGCGAGAGGGGAGGACGAGCCACTGGATCTCTGTTGGTTGGGATGGTGAATCAGATATCTCGCGGTCTGGGTGGGTGGGGGTTAGGCAACCATTAATGGCGGATGTGGGAGGGTTAGTTTTCGCCACGCTCGCTCATGAAATGAGTCATCTCCATAAGGGCACACAACAATTCTAAAAAGAAGGCCCTACGTCGTAATTCTCTGTAGCACGTACGAACTACGCTGTAATACGTATGTACAGGCTCACTGGCAATCCCTAAGGACATCGTTGTTTCTCTCAAAGAACCGACGATCATAAGAGCTCGTTCGTTTCCTCCCACAACAACGCATTTAGAAAAGAAGCAACACACAATCGCTGCCGTCACAAGATTCAACCACTATAGGCCGCGTTCTAGGTTTACACCTCGAAAAATAACCTGAGCATATCTTACCAATGCCTTCAATAAGGTAACAACGCAAAAAAATCGCCATTGTGAGATATAACCATCTCGGTTGTACGAAGATTATCATCCCGGAGGTCGCCGAAGTCTATCATGTGTTATCGCCACCTCTTTTATGCAATCTCAGAAGCTTCATGCACTCGGCTAGAAATCGACCATCGCCGCTGCACAACCATACCCTTCGCATCAATCCGTGTTGCATAGATTTCGTCTCAACGTCGAAGACAACCACCGGATATGAAGAGAGGAACCCTCACGAGGACCTTCCGGTGGCCACTACAATCTATAGGGAGGTCACCGTCACAGGGATTGGTCACCACGGACCAACACTGATGGCAAAGCAGACCACCACAACTCACACCTCGTGCGGAGAAACTCCTTCCAAGCCCATCGACCCACGGGTCTTATACTTCCTTTTTGTGTGATCCAGTAACGAAACAGAAAGTACCACACCTATTTTCCCAAGAAATAACATGGGTAATCAAACCCGCGAGAGGAAGGTTCCCTTGAGGCGATGGTGTCTAGCAAGCAATTGTTAAAGTATTAACTAGCAAGGTGACCCTCGCAAATTCGAGGGCTACATATTTAGTGCATTAAAATGTCGATATTTTATTTTTATATTATGCACATATTCTTATACTCTTATTTACACCCTTTTTGTATATAGTAGACACTATTTTAGACATTGGTACATTTATAAAGGTCAAGCATTGATGTTACTTTTTCATGAATACATGATTATGCTGAAAACAAATAAAAAAATTGAATTACGCGTCCTTGACATAAAATTGGGGCACCGAGCTGCAAGGACACCAACCAAATCAACCTACAATATGAACATTAGCGAGACAAGTTGTCGTATATTAAAATGTGGAGTAGGCTTGTAACTCTATATAACATTCGGGCATAGAGCTGCACACACATTAACTAAACTACGTTTCCATTTGGTGTATGTAATGCAGAGCAATCCGATTTTGTTCATGTCCGGCCTTGTTGCATGTTTAATTCTTGCAACACAAATGGATCCATATTTTGTAATATAATAAAAATCGCACTAATAATTGAGCATCAAAATCTCAAGCCCTAGATTTCATTAAACAATGCTTATTCATGTACCCCTATATTGATGCTTATGTTGGTGGCAATTCATTAAGCCATTTATTTTTCATATCAACCATAGGAACTTTGTATGTTGCCGATAATAGGAATTTCCGAGAGAGCATGTGATTGTAAGAAGAATATTTACACTGGCTATAATTAAATAGGGTTCAAAATCGTCTTTGATTTTGAAACACAATACTATTGGTTCTATTTATTTTCTCTAGCTATAGTCATGCTACCAAAATCATTACTTGTCAATTCAAAGTTTGTAAAAACTAAAACATTGAATCAAATGATCTAACTACCATAATGGTATCGTGCCACCGTGAGAGCGTCAGTCGACAACCTTTGACGTGCTTGCGGCGTCGCCTACCTGCCATCCACAACCTTCGACGTGCTCCGCCTACGTGCGTGCAGAACTTGCAGAGAATGGTGCAGCTGCATATGAGGTGGCTATGTGATGGAAGATGATTGTTGGATGTTTTGGCCATATATTAATGTATAGGCGTGTGTATATAACTTTAATTACAATTTTCCTTTTGCAGATAACTTGAAGGCAGTTGATAAAATAGGACGATGGGGACCATGCATGGATATAAGCTGTAATAATATCAAATTCCCTATCCTCCAAATACCAAGTTATATTATTCAAAACAAATCTGGATTACTTAATGTTTGTTACATCACTAACAGGAAAAGGAAACACATATGTAAGATTATAGGTGCAACAATTAGTGTTGTACACTCGTACTTTTCCAATATTTCTTGTCTACACATCACCTAGTCGAGAGGTAATTGGTCACAGAGCATGTGGAAGTGGAACATATATGTCCTTATAGATTATTTCTACCTGGAGTACTTGACATAAAGATCAGTATGGTGGACGCGCACAGTTAACTGCAACAAGTAGAGCAGAAGGACCACAAATAGATTAATCAACCTAAGCATCTATCTAGTCGAAACAGACATGAATTCATTCTCCAATTATTAGTTTTTCTCGCAAACCTAGTGAGTGTCTCCAACACTAAAAACACGTCTTCGCGTCACTTATATGCAAAACAAAATTGTGGTGTCATTATAAAACAAAACAATTTGTATTATTAAAAAAATACTCACATGTACAGTGTGCAATCATTCCTTCATGGATGAACAATCATACAAATCCAAGAATTGACACTAGTAGAAAAAGGGCCTATAGCCCCGGTTCGGTTGGTCCATTAGTCCCGGTTCGCGAACTCGGGTTAATGACCTTCCACGTAGCTAATTGATGACCCACAAGTGTAGGGGATCTATCGTAGTCCTTTCGATAAGTAAGAGTGTCGAATCCAACGAGGAGCAGAAGGAACTGACAAGTGGTTTTCAGCAAGGTATTCTCTGCACGCACTGAAATTATCGATAACAGATAGTTGTGTGATAACATGATTCGTAGAAAGAAGCTAGTAACAATAGTAACAAAGGTGCAGCAGGATGGACCAATCCCTTTTGTAGCAAGGGACAAGCCTGGACCAACTCTTATATGAGGTGAAGCGCTCCCGAGGACACCTAGGAATTTCTATCAAGCTAGTTTTCATCATGTTCATATGATTCACGTTCGCTACTTTGATATTTTGATATGTGGGTGGCCGGTTCTTCGGTGCTAACCTTACTTGGACAAACATCCCACTTATGATTAACCCCTTCGCAAGCATCCGCAACAACGAAATAAGAATTAAGACAAAGTCTAACCATAGCATTAAACTAGTTGATCCAAATCAGCCCCTTACGAAGCAACGCATAAACTAGGGTTTAAGCTTCTGTGACTCTAGCAACCCATCATCTACTTATTACTTCCCAATGCCTTCCTATAGGCCCAAATAATGGTGAAGTGTCATGTAGTCGAAGTTCACATAACACCACTAGAGGAAAGACAACATACATCACATCAAAATATCGAGCGAATACCAAATTCGCATGACTACTTATAGCAAGAATTATCCCATGTCCTCAGGAACAAAAGTGACTACTCACAAAGCATAATTATGTTCATGACCAGAGAGGTATTTAATAGCATTAAGTATCTGAACATATGATCTTCCACCGAGTAATCCAACTAGCATCAACTACAAAGAGTAATTAACACTACTAGCAACCTTACAAGTAACAATCGGAGTCGCGAGACGGAGATTGGTTACAAGTGATGAACTAGGGTTTGGAGATGAGATGGTGCTGATGAAGGTGTTGATGGAGATGAGTCCCCTCTGATGAGAGGAGTGTTAGTCATGATGATGGTGACGATTTCCCCCTCCGGGAGGGAAGTTTCCCCGGCAGGACAGCCCTGCCAGAGCTCTAGATTGGTTCAGCTCAAGTTCCGCCTCGTGGCGGCGGCGATTCCTCCCAAAAGCCTTCTCTTGATTTTTTCTGGGACGAAACCTTCCTTATAGCAGAAGATGGGAGCCGGAGGGGCAACAGGGGGCCCAAAAGCCACCCACGCGCGGCTAGGGGGGTAGGTCGCGCTTGCCAGGCTTGTGGCCTCCTGGTGGCTCCCCTCCAGTATTTTTTATAAAATCCAAAGTAATTCCTTGTTGATTTTCATGGCTATCGTGGTTTTTTCACGGTAGACGTCCTCGTGAAATGACTTAGAGATGGAGCCATCGCACCTTGGTGGCAACTCGAAGGGTTGAGCGAAAGCGAGACTCAGATTTACCCAGGTTCGGCCCCTCGTGAGGAGGTAAAAGCCTATGTCCTGCTATGTGTGGATTAATGGTGCTTTCGATTACAAGGAGGGCGTAACTCGCCTGACCTAGCTCTCGATTCTCTCTAACTCGTCTGACCTCTCCCTGGGACTCGCCTTTATATACAGGTCGAGGCCATAGGGTTTACAAAGTCCTGCCATTTTACTCTTTGTGGCTTTCCTTATCCCTAAGTCACGGTGTCCCCCACGATTAGGAGCTTTCTTGGCAATCAATCATCCGCACGACCTCTCGAACTGCCATCTAGCTTCTGGGCCACGGGACGCTCAACTAATGGGGAGTCGCCCCTTTGGTGACCCGACCCACTAGGGGCGGGTTACCCATAGGTAATATCCCCAACATTAGGCCCCAGATTGTCCTGAATTCATTCATGTCAATAAACTCCTATCAACTTGGGGCGAATCTCCCCATTTCTAACCTTCGGTGAATGTTAAGTCGTCATCCGTTGTACCTGATCTGAGTCACCATGTATTATCGAATGGCATCACCTCGTCCCCTTAGTTCCAGGGCTCCTAACACGGCAACCGTCAACGGATATTTTGTTCATAATCACTTATCCCAAAAATCTAGGTGCCATCATCGCAATCTCTGACTTGTCGCCTCGATCTCCGCCTCGACAATCTTGATTTCTGTTCCTTGCCCTTTAAATAACAATGGAAGTGGGAGGGGAGGAAACCCCGTCACCAACCTCCATCTCTTCTTCGTCTTCCTCGCGCGCTTCATCTCCGAGCATCAGCGCCCCGACATCGTCTTCGGCTCCTGGAGCTTCTCCATCGACCGTGATCTTCCGAGCGTCAAGGAACACAAAGCACTGCGCATTTGTCCCTGGCACCGATCTCCTGCCCTCAGGTACACACATACCCTCCATTTAGGGTTAGGCCGAGACAACCATGACTGTAGTTCCTTGCGAACTAGCTTCCACGACGCGACGAATACCTTTATCTTCTTTAGATCCATTTCATGTTTTCGTGATAGACCCTAGGCAGTAGAAGGCTTCGGCCATTTGATAATGTCCTTTCGCTAGCTTAGACCTTCATACCGCAGATCCAATGATGTCGTTGCGTTATGTGCATAGTTCTCTGTCGTTATTCTTAGGCAATATCCTTCTATTTTGACCTATTCGTAGATCCACAATTTACAGCCTATTTTTAGAAACATGTTTGCTCAGCTGTCGAGAATATCCCTAAGGAAAAAAGCACCTCTGAGAGTCGCCATTTAGCTCCAACCTCTAGCGACTTAATTTTTACCATCATAGCTATGACACCTTCCCTTCTAGTTTGAAGGGCGAGTTATAATACTTTGAAGATATGTCCAGGATACGTCCATTTTGCATCATATTTCATGTTGATATTTATCGCTTCTTGGGCTGTTATTTCACTTCACGGTACTATTATTATGACTTTTCTCTCTTATTTTGCAAGGTTTACATGAAGAGGGAGAATGCCGGGAACTGGAATTCTGGCCTGAAAGTGGAGCAAAGTTGAGATACCTATTCTGCGCAACTCCAAACGCCGTAAAAATCAACGAGGATTTTTTCCGGATTTATCAAAAATACTGGGCCGAAGAAGTGCCACAAGGGCGCCAGGGGGTGCGCACAAGCTTGCACGGTGTGGCCACCCCCCAGGCCGCGCCATGAGGTCTTGTGGGCAGCCTGCTGGCCCACTTGCCCCCCTCTTTTGCTATATGAAGGGTTTCGTCCATGAAAAAAAATCAAGGAGGAGCTTTTTCGTGGATTCGCCGCCGCCACGAGGCGGAACTTGAGCAGAACCAATCAAGAGCTCCGGCAGGACGATCCTGCCAGGGAAACTTCCCTCCCAGAGGGGAAATTGTCGCCATCGTCATCACCAACACTCCTCTCATCGGAGGGGACTCGTCACCATCAACATCTTCATCAGCACCATCTCATCTCCAAACCCTAGTTCATCACTTGTAACCAATCTCCGTCTCGCGACTCCGATTTGTACTTCTAAGGTTGCTAGTAGTGTTGATTACTCTTTGTAGTTGATGCTTGTTGGATTATTTGGTGGAAGAGTTTATGTTCAGATCCTTGATGCTACTCATTACCTCTGTGGTCATGAATATGACTATTCTTTGTGAGTAGTTACTTTTGTTCCTGAGGACATGGGATAAGTCATGCTAATAGTAGTCATGTGAGTTTGGTATTCGTTCGATATTTTGATGTGTTGTATGTTGTTTTTCCTCTAGTGGTGTTATGCGAACGTAAACTACATAACACTTCACCATTATTTGGGCCTAGAGGAAGGCATTGGGAAGTAGTAAGTAGATGATGGGTTGCTAGAGTGATAAAAGCATAAACCCTATTTATGCGTTGCTTCGTAAGGGGCTTATTTGGATCCACTAGTTTAATGCTATGGTTAGACTTTGTCTTAATTCTTCTTTCATAGTTGCGGATGCTTGCGAGAGGGGTTAATCGTAAGTGGGATGCTTGTCCAAGTAAGGGCAGTACCCAAGCGCCGGTCCACCCACATATAAAACTATCAAAGTAAAGAACGTGAATCATATTAACATGATGAAACTAGCATGACAGAAATTCCCGTGTGTCCTCGGGAGCGTTTTTCCTCCTATAAGACTTTGTCCATGCTTGTACCTTGCTGCAAAAGGGATTGGGCCACTTTGCTGCACCGTTGCTACTTTTTTTACTTGTTGTTTGCTACGAATCATCTCACTACACAATCACTTGTTACCAACAATTTCAGTGCCTGCAGATTTTACCTTGCTGAAAACCACTTGTCAGATCCTTCTGCTCCTCGTTGGGTTCAACACTCTTACTTATCGAAAGGACTATGATTGATCCCCTATACTTCTTGGTCATCAAGACTCTTTTCTAGCGCCGTTGCCGGGGAGTGAAGCGCCTTTGGTAAGTGGAACTTGGTAAGAAAACATTCATATGGTGTGCTGAAATTTATTGTCACTTGTCACTATGGATAGTAATCCTTTGAGGGGCTTGTTCGGGGTATCTTCACCTCGAACGGAAGCACAAAGAGTTTCTCCTCAACCTTCTGCACATACTAAAAATATTTGCTTTGAATTTCCTTCGGGTATGCTTGAGAAACTGCTGGCTAATCCTTTTGCAGGAGATGGAACATCACATCTAGACTTGCATCTAATCTATGTAGATGAAGTTTATGGTTTATTTAAGCTTGCAGGTGTGCCCGAGGATGAGGTCAAGAAGAGGGTCTTTCCTTTATCTTTGAAGGATAAGGCGTTGACATGGTATAGGCTATGTGATGACACTGGATCATGGGACTACAATCGGTTGAAATTGGAATTTCATCAAAAGTTTTATCCTATGCATTTAGTACATCGTGATCGGAATTATACTTATAATTTTTGGCCTCGTGACAGAGAAAGCATCGCTCAAGCTTGGGGAAGGCTTAAATCAATGCTATATTCATGCCCCAATCATGAGCTCTCGATAGAAATTATCATTCAGAACTTCTATGCTCGGCTGTCTCATGATGATCGCACCATGCTTGACACTTCTTGTACCAGTTCTTTTATGAAAAGAGATATTGACTTCAAATGGAATTTATTGGAGAACTAAACGCAACTCTGAAGATTGGGAGCTTGAAGAAGGTAAGGAGTCAGGTATGAATTTCATGTTTGATTGCGTTAAATCCTTTGTTGAAACAAATACCTTTAGTGAATTTAGCGCTAAGTATGGACTTGACTCTGAGATAGTAGCTTCATTGTGTGAATCTTTTGCTGCTCATATTGATCTCCCCAAAGAGAAGTGGTTTAAAAATCCTCCTCCTTTAGAAGTCAATGTAGTTAAACCCACTGCAGTTGAGGAGAAAGTCATTGCCTATAATGATCCTGTTGTTCCGAGTGCTTACATTGAGAAAACCACCTTTCCCTGTCAGGATAAAGGATCATTCTAAAGCTTCAACTGTGATACGTAGAGGCTATATTAGAACACCTACACCCCCTGAGGAAATCAGAGTTGAACCTAGCATTGCTATTATCAAAGATCTTCTGTCCGACGATGTTGAGGTACATAAAATTCACTTATGTGAAGATGCTGCTAGAATTGCTAAACCTCACGTTAGAGACAAACATAGGCCTGTTGTTGGCATGCCTGTGGTTTCTGTTAAGATAGGAGATCATTGTTATCATGCTTTATGTGACGTGGGTGCTAGTGTTAGTGCAATACCTCAATCCTTATACGATGAAATTAAAGACGAGATTGCACCTGTTGAGATAGAGCCTATTGATGTCACTATTCAGCTTGCCAATAGAGATACTATCTGCCCTCTGGGAATTGTTAGGGATGTTGAAGTCTTGTGTGGTAAAACGAAGTACCCTGCTAATTTCCTCGTTCTTGCTACCGCACAAGATAGCTTTTGTCCCATCATATTTGGCAGACCTTTTCTCAATACAGTCAATGCTCATATCGATTGTGAGAAGCAAACTGTCACTGTTGGCTTTGAAGGTGTGTCACATGAGTTCAATTTCTCCTAGTTTGGTAGACAACGTCATGAAAAAGAGTTTCCTAGTAGGGATGAAACTATTGCCTTAGCCTCTATTGCCGTACCCCCTACTGATCCCTTAGAGCAATACTTGCTTGAGCATGAAAATGATATGCATATGGATGAAAGGGATGAGATACATAGAGTTGTCTTAGAACAATATCCTATCCTTAAGAATAACTTGCCTGTTGAACTACTTGGGGATCCACCCCCACAAAAGGGTGATCCTGTGTTTGAGATTAAACACTTGCCTGATACTCTTAAGTATGCCTATCTTGATGAAAAGGAGATATATCCTATCATTATTAGTGCTAGCGTCTCAGAGCATGAAGAAAAGAAGTTACTAAAAACTCTAAGGAAGCACCGCACTGCTATTGGATATACTCTTGATAATCTTAAGGGCATTAGTCCTACCCTATGCCAGCACAAGATTAAAACTGATCCTGATTCTAAACCAGTTGCTGATCATCAAAGGAGATTAAATCCTAAGATGAAAGAAGTAGTGAGAAAAGAAATACTAAAGCTCCTGGAAGCGGGTATTATCTATCCTATTGCTCATAGCGATTGGGTGAGTCCGGTGCATTGCGTCCCTAAGAAGGGAGGCATTACCATTGTCCCTAATGATAAGGATGAATTGATCCCACACAGGATTAGTACTGGCTATAGGATGGTGATCGATTTTAGGAAACTGAATAAAGCCACTAGGAAAGATCATTACCCTTTGCCTTTTATCGATCAAATGCTAGAAAGGCTGTCTAAACACACACACTTCTGCTTTCTAGACGGATATTCTGGTTTCTCCCAAATACCAGTTGTACAATCTGATCAGGAGAAAACCACTTTCACCTATCCTTCCCGTACCTCTGCTTATAGACGTATGCCTTTTGGCTTATCTAATGCACCTGTCACCTTTCAAAGATGTATGATGGCTATATTCTCTGACTTTTGTGAAAAGATTGTTGAGATTTTCATGGATGACTTCTCTGTTTACGGGTCTTCCTTTGATGATTGCCTCAGCAACCTTGATCAAGTCTTACAGAGATGTAGAGACACCAATCTTGTCTTGAATTGGGAGAAGTGCCACTTTATGGTTAATGAAGGCATCGTCTTAGGACATAAAATTTCTCAAAGAGGTATTGATGTCGATAAGGCTAAGGTTGATGCAATCGAGAAAATGCCATACCCCACAGATATCAAAGATATAAGAAGTTTCCTTGGTCATGCTGGTTTCTATAGAAGGTTCATCAAAGACTTCTCTAAGATTTCTAGGCCTCTTACCAATCTCTTACAAAAGGATATTCCTATTGTTTTTGACGATGATTGTGAGGAAGCCTTCGAAATACTTAAGAGGGCTTTGATAACTGCACCTATTGTTCAACCACCTGATTGGAACTTACCTTTTGAAATCATGTGTGATGCTAGCGATTATGGTGTTGGTGCTGTTCTAGGGCAAAGAGTCGATAAGAAGTTGAATGTTATTCACTACGCTAGTAAAACTCTAGACAGTGCCTAGAGAAACTATGCTACTACGGAGAAGGAGTTTTTAGCAGTCGTGTTTGCATGTGAAAAGTTCAGCTCTTACATAGTTGATTCGAAAGTCACTATTCACACTGATCATGCTGCTATTAAGTACCTCATGGAGAAGAAAGACACTAAACCTAGACTTATCAGATGGGTTCTCTTGCTACAAGAATTGATTTGCACGTTGTCGACAGAAAGGGTGCTGATAACCCAGTAGCAGATAACTTGTCTAGGTTGGAGAACGTTCTTGATGACCCACAACCCATTGATGATAGCTTTCCCGGTGAGCAACTGAATGTCATCAATGCTTCACATAGTGCACCATGGTATGCTGATTATGCAAACTATATCGTTGCCAAATACATACCACCTAGTTTCACGTACCAGCAAAATAAGAAATTCTTCTTTCACTTGAGACATTACTTTTGGGATGATCCTCACCTTTATAAGGAAGGAGTAGATGGTGTTATTAGATGTTGTGTACCTGAACACGAACAGGGACAAATCCTACAGAGGTGTCACTCCGAGGCCTACGGAGGACACCATGCGGGAGATAGAACTGCACACAAGGTATTGCAATCAGGTTTCTATTGGCCCACTCTCTTTAAGGATGCCCGTAAGTTTGTCTTGTCTTGTGATGAGTGTCAAAGAATTGGTAATATTAGCAAACGTCAGGAAATGCCTATGAGCTATTCACTTGTCATTGAACCATTTGATGTCTGGGCTTTGATTATATGGGACCTTTTCCAAAATCCAATGGGTATACTCCCATCTTAGTTGCTGTTGATTACGTCACTAAGTGGGTAGAAGCTATCCCCACTAGTAGTGCTGATCACAACACCTCTATCAAGATGCTGAAAGAAGTTGTCTTCCCTAGATTTGGAGTCCCTAGATATCTAATGACCGACGGTGGTTCACACTTCATTCATGGTGCTTTCCGTAAAACGCTCGCTAAGTACGATGTCAACCATAGAATTGTGTCTCCCTACCACCCTCAGTCCAGTCCGAAAAGTGCGCGAGGAGGCGACAAGCCTGCACGGCACGGACCCACCCCCTGGCCGCGCCGTAAGGGCTTGTGGCCACCTCGTGCGCCTCCTGGACTCCGTTTTCGTGCGGGGTACTCCTTCTGGTCTAAAAAAATCATTATATATACTTCCATTTGGTCTGACCCCTGCATCAAGCAGATTTCCTCTGTTTTTTGTTTCGAGCCTGTTTCTGTTGCACATCTAGATCACCATGACTTCCCCAAAAGCTCCGAAGGACAAGATCTTCGAGAAGGTCATCAATCCCTACCTCACGGGAGTGCTGCAACACCCTCAATCTATCGAGATGCATGAGGGGATGTTGCACATCCATGATGTTGAGGGGCCTAAGAAGACCGGAAGCATGGAGACGAGGCTCGAAGCAATGGAGCAACAAGTCTTCAAGTGCCAAGGGATGGTGGAGCGTGGACTCAACGCCAACCACATGATGATCACGGAGTTCACCAACAAGCACATGATTGATGCCAATGACATCGGGAAGCACCTCTCCAGGCTCTATGACATGATTGATCAACTCCAGACCCAGATCTATGACCTGCAGAACCAAAGCTGTGAGTATGAGTATAGATTTCAATCAATACGGTTGGCTGCAGATTTGAGGATTTCGGAGACTCGTTCATATTTCCATGATGGAGCACCTATGCCTTGGAAGACGGAGAATCAAACTCATGTTGCAACAACTCCACCATCACCACCAAAGGAAGACAACTGAGCATTGGTATGGGCAATCCCCTTGGCTTGTGCGAAGCTTGGGGGAGTTGCCCTGGTATCGTGTCACCATCACATCTTTTGCCTTTATCTTTGTTTTAGTTTTCCTTTTCAGTTTTGTTTTTCTCTAGTAGTTTAAAAGTCTTAGTGTTTTAGTCTTGAGTCTTGCTTTGTGTCACCCCTGATGTATTCGACCTCGTGAGGCATATAATAAAGGGTGTCTTAGTTAAAGGGCTTTGCCTCTTGCCATGATCAAAAGAGTGAGAATAGAACAAAAGCATGAAAGATCATGTAATGATCTTATGGGAAGTGATGGCTTCACATATAAGAAGAATGATGATTGAAACATGTTGAGGGTAGACAAACGTAGACCTTGGTCATGGTTGCAATTAATAGGAAGTGATAAAGAAGGAGAGGTCACATATAAATATATCATCTCTGACACCATCTATGATTGTGAACACTCACTAAACTATTGCATGCCTAGAAGTAGATGTTGGACAAGGAGGACAGCATTATGAATTGTGTTTGCTTGGCTCCGAACAATGTTATATGATTAGAGATCGCTTAGCATGTGATGATTGCTTCCACCTCACATTAGCCCAACCTCCCGCACTAAGTAGAGATACTACTTGTGCATCCATAAACCATCAACCCAGTTTGAACATGTGAGGCCACCATACCTACCTATGGATTGAATAAGATCCCTCAAGTAAGTTTTCATCGGTGCAAGCAATAAAAATTGCTTTCTAATATGTATGATCTATTAGTGTGTGGAAAATAAGCTTTGTACGAACCTGTGATGAGGAAGACATAAAAGCGACAGACTGCATAATAAAGTTCTTTATAACAGGAGGCAATATAAAGTGATGTTCCTCCACACTAAGAGGACACGCATCCAAACCTGAAAAGCGCATGACAACCTCTGCTTCCCTCTGTGAAGGGCCTATGTTGTACCTTTACTTTTTGCCCTTGAAAGAGTCATGGTGATCTTCACCAATTCCCTATTAAGCCTTTATCTTGGCTAACGTCATACGCTTGGGAAAGATCTATATTCATATGTCAACTTGGAGGTAGGCATTCATGAATTATTATTGTTGACATTAGCCTTGAGGTAAGCAGTTGGGAGGCAAAACTATAAGCCCCTATCTTTCTCTGTGTCCAACTGAAACTTTGATCTCATGAGTACCACGTGACTTGTAGCAATTGTAGAGAATGAAAGAATGATTGAGTATGTGGATTTGCTTTACAAGCTCTTATTTGAATCTTTCTAATGTTGTGATAAATTGCAATTGTTTCAATGACTAAACGCTATCGGTTGTTACTTCTCTGTAAGGTTCTTGATCCATGCTTTACTTTGTGAAGGAATTATCACTTTAGCATGAGAGATTATATGTTTGTATTGTTGTTCTGATCTTGATCATGATGCATGCATGTTCATATCTTGCTTTGTCGACACCTCTCTCCCTAAACATGTGGACATATTTATTGAGCTAGGCTTTCGCTTGAGGATAAGCGAGGTCTAAGCTTGGGGGAGTTGATACGTCCATTTTGCATCATGTTTTGATGTTGATATTTATCGCTTCTTGGGCTGTTATTTCACTTCATGGTACTATTCTTATGCCTTTTCTCTCTTATTTTGCAAGGTTTACATGAAGAGGGAGAATGCCGGCAACTGGAATTCTGGCATGAAAGTGGAGCAAAGTTGAGATACCTATTCTGCGCAACTCCAAACGCCGTAAAAATCAACGAGGATTTTTTTTGGATTTATCAAAAATACTGGGCCGAAGAAGTTCGTCCAGGAAAAAATTATGGAGGAGCTTTTTCGTGGATTCGCCGCCGCCACGAGTCGGAACTTGAGCAGAACCAATCTAGAGCTCCGGCAGGACGATCCTGCCGGGGAAACTTCCCTCCCGGAGGGGGAAGTCGTCGCCATCGTCATCACCAACACTCCTCTCATCGGAGGGGACTCGTCACCATCAACATCTTCATCAGCACCATCTCATCTCCGAGCCCTAGTTCATCACTTGTAACCAATCTCCATCTCGCGACTCCGATTGGTACTTGTAAGGTTGCTAGTAGTGTTGATTACTCTTTGTAGTTGATGCTAGTTGGATTATTTGGTGGAAGAGTTTATGTTCAGATCCTTGATGCTACTCATTACCTCTCTGGTCATGAATATGATTATGCTTTGTGAGTAGTTACTTTTGTTCCTGAGGACATGGGATAAGTCATGCTAATAGTGGTCATGTGAGTTTGGTATTCATTCGATATTTTGATGTGTTGTATGTTGTTTTTCCTCTAGTGGTGTTATGTGAACATAGACTATATAACACTTCACCATTATTTGGGCCTAGAGGAAGGCATTGGGAAGTAGTAAGTAGATGATGGGTTGCTAGACTGACACAAGCTTAAAGCCTAGTTTATGCGTTGCTTCGTAAGGGGCTGATTTGGATCCACTAGTTTAATGCTATGGTTAGACTTTGTCTTATTTCTTCTTTCGTAGTTGCGGATGCTTACGAGAGGGGTTAATCATAAGTGGGATGCTTGTCCAAGTAGAGGCAGTATCCAAGTGCCGGTCCACCCACATATCAAACTATCAAATTAACAAACGCGAATCATATGAACATGATGAAACTAGCATGACAGAAATTCCCGTGTGTCCTCGGGAGCATTTTTCCTCCTATAAGACTTTGTCCAGGTTTGTCCCTTGCTACAAAAGGGATTGGGCCACTTTGTTGCACAGTTGCTACTTTTGTTACTTGTTGCTTGCTACGAATCATCTCACCACACAATCACTTGTTACCAACAATTTCAGCGCCTGCAGATTTTACCTTGCTGAAAACCACTTGTCAGATCCTTCTGCTCCTCGTTGGGTTCAACACTATTACTTATCGAAAGGACTACGATTGATCCCCTATACTTGTGGGTCATCAGTCCATGACTCGCCTGAATAGCGGGTTATGATGTATGTCAACCACTTGGCGAGTCACCAAATCTTTTCCGAACACCGTAGACCCATACCAGCGGGTTAGAACTCTTCCTAGTTTTTTACTGAATCGCCTTATTCCCCTCTCTTTTGTAGTCATGGCCATTAGGAAGTGTGACTGGTTACCGACAAAAGTCGGCGATGCCATGCTTGAGAAGTTTGTTAAGGCGGGTCTTCTTGACAGTAAGGAAACTATTGGTTGGAGAACCTCCCCGGGCGAGTTGACTCCGAACCCTGCTCCAGGAGAAGTACTAATCTTTACCGACTACCTTGAGCGCGGTTTTAAGCCACCCGGGTCAAAGTTTTTCCGGGACGTCCTGCATTTCCTCAATGTTCACCCTCAAGACCTAGGACCAAACTCCATCAGCAACCTATGCGAGTTCCAGGTTTTCTGTGAAGTGTATTTGCAGAGAGAGCCCGTAATTCCCTTATTCTGGAACTTTTTCCATCTGAACTGCCAGATCGAGTTTCCCAATGGTCCCAACCACGAGCTCGGAGGAGTCAACATCCAAAGACACCGTGAACGTGGATTTCCAACTGTTCTCTTGCCCAGCCATCCCAAAGGCTGGGTCGAGTCATGGTTCTACTGCCGAGACACCTCTCCACCCGGCGAGAACCCTCTTCCGGGCTTCACAGCAGATCGCCTGCCCATGGATTTGAAATTCCACGAGAAGCTCGTAGAGGAAGAAGAGTCGGAGTTTATCCCCATTTTCTCTGAGTTAAAATCTTTGAAAAACAACGGGCTCATCGGGATCGATCTATTCTGCTGCTGGATAGAATGGAACATCCTTCCCTTGAGCCGCCGAGACGGGCTGATGTACGGATATGATGGTAGAGTAGATCATCCATAGTGATTTAGTCGCAAAAAACTCTTGGAGAGTGAAACATCGGAATCATCAGGAAACAGACCGGTGAATCCTTGGAAGAATGTGCCAAAATTGGGCTTAAGGCCTTCTGCCGCTCCAACCCGGTGCCTCCAGTAAGAATCCAAGCCGCCTTTCGTCCTTTTTATGCTTAACAATGCTCTTGGTTTGAAATTTCCTTCCATTCATGAGAAAACCGATGTATTTTGGCGAAGGGGCCCCAAAGTGGCTGCCCAAAAGACCACCAAGCCGCCACCAAAAAAGAAGAAGACAGTAAGCAAAAAGAAAGCCGCCACCAAAGATTCATCTTTTGTTGGCGACTCACAAGCAGACGAGACACACTCAGAGGTAAGGTTTCCCCCTCATTCATCATATATGTGTTCCGACTTACGTTTATACCATGCATCCTTCTGTGTAGGGCGGGGACCATGAGAGAAAAAATGATGCAGTCGAGGTAATTTCCATTTCTTCCGACTCACCTTCTCTTTCCCCTAGACCTGCCATGAGGATCTGCGGAAAAGTGCCCATATCTCACCCATATGCTTATATGGACCCTGATATCCTTTTGAAGAAAGCAAGATTTACCCCCACGCGCAAGACCCGTAGTTGCTCTCGCGACTTAATCACCGGACTGTCTGAGAAGACAACCGGTCGGAAACGCACCAACGAGGTACATTCTTGTTTTATCATACCCTTTGTCGTGTAAAATATGACTCATCACTTTTTTCACTTCAAGTCTTTGTTCTGTGAGACTTCCCCCCCTACATCTGGCGACTCGGCAATATCAGCTCGCCCGCCGATGATTCGTGTGCAAGGGTGAGTCTTCTTTGTTAATCCTATTTTTTCTAAACAATGATATGTGCTTTTAATCTTGGTGCTTTTGTCGCATGGCACAAGCAAAGAGAAGAAAAACCGGCGACCCATCTTCATCTCTCCAAACATCTGACGCCTTAGGCACAAGCACCTCTATTCCTAAGACTGATGAAGAGAAAACAATGGCTCATGATATTCCTGCGGACGATATTCCCGAAGCCCGGGATGACTCGCTCGTCATTTTGAAGTAGACCGCTGGTAAGTGTAACCCGCCAAGCCCTCTCAAGGCGACTGACGATCCAGACGTCGTGGTCACTGGCATTGGCTACTCCACTCCTCCGACTGCAGTGCTTTCCAAACATACCTCCAAGGCAACTCACCTTTCTCCTGATGAAGACACAGACAACCTCAAGCTCCCCCAATATGAGAAGCTGGAATTCGACCAACTTTGTTCCGGTTTCGCGAGTCATCTGGAGAGGGATTACGAAATGAACAAGAGCTTGATCCGTCTTATGAGGACTAAACATGAGGTACGTATGTTTAGGTATTTTCCTGCACCCATTAGCCTTCCAAGGGCCGGCTCATCTTTTGAAAGATGAGTTGGGTCTTTGAATATAAAAAATCTCTAACCTGTAGCCCCCAAGGGCCGGGTCATCTTTTAAAAGATGAGCCGGGTCTTGTATTAGATAGAAAACTTCAACCTGTAGCCCCCAAGGGCTAGGTCATCTTTTGAAAGATGAGCCGGGTCTTGTATTAGATAAAAAACTGCAACCTGTAGCCCCCAAGGGTCGGGTCATCTTTTGAAAGATGAGCCGGGTCTTGTATTAGATAAAAAATGCAACCTGTAGCCCCCAAGGGCCAGGTCATCTTTTGAAAGATGAGCCGGGTCTTGCATATGGTATGATTTTGATGAAAATCATACATTAGCCCCCAAGTATCAGGAGTATTGCTTGCAGTAATGCTGAAACTTGTCTCCCCAAATTTGATGTGTAGGAGTCTGTGACAAAGACCGAGTCGGCGGTGGCCGACTTAAAGAAAAATCTGGCTGAACAACAGGATGCACACTCCGAGTTGGAGAAGAAATTCCACTTACTTCAGGCTGAGCTGGAGAAGATGAAGGCTAACCAGCAAAAAATTGAGAAGAAAGCCAAAGCCGATCAAGCCACCATTCTTAAGCGTGCTGAGCAGGCTGAGGAAAAATTGAAAGCCGACCAACAAGAGCTAACCGGCTTAAAGAAGCGTGTGTCCAATATGACAGTCGCCATGTTTGGTAAGTGTTAACCTTTGAATGTTTGATTTACTAATCTAGTATAAAAAATTATCAAATACTGATGTGCCCTTTGCAGGTGCACGGCCACCAATCTTCCACACGACTACCTGCTTAAGTTAAAAGCTATGTATACCTTCATTGAGCAGCTATACACCGGGGGCGTGCTGACGATCAAGGCAGTGATGGGCAACAAGGGACTAGTGATGACCATCAAGCAGATGCTGGACTTCCTGTCTACATTGCCTCCTCAGATAGAGGAATTAAAAAGATCAGCCGCCCGGAATGGAGTTTTGAACACCCTGAGTTGGTGCTTAGCGTACGCCCCTGAGCTCAAAACCGAAGAAATAGTCGACGGCTACCCCGAGCTGAAGGATGACGTGTCAAAATTCACCGAGGTGGACTATCACCGAGCTATCGTAGAATCTCGCTATGCGGCGACTCAACTGGCAGCTAGTTTAGATTTGAACAAATACCAAGCCGCCTATGACGAGAAGAAAAATAAGGTGACACCTCCTTCATATGAAACCGCTAGCTTGGTTCCTAGTCGGCCCAAGAATCCTTTTGATCTTGACATGGACCTATCTCTCTTCCTTGACGATGAAGACGAGTTCGTTGCCTTGTCCAAGTGTAATTGGAAGCTGAGCGACTTATGAATCGAAGGCGGGGAGAGCTCAAGGCAAGGTGACTCGGCGGCAGCCTGATTTGCCAATGGATCCTTCCTCCACTGGGGGATGACACCCATTCTGGCCATGCGAGCCATGTAATAGCCTTGTTAGTGTGTGTGAAACACCAAGTATGTCGTATTACCTTTTGATGGAACTACTGGTAGTCCTTGAATCTATGCATGACTCGCCTGCAATTTTGATAAACCAAGGAATGTTACAATGTGACAAACAAGTTTTTTCCTGATGTGTTAGGAAAAACAGCAGCCGAGTCAGTAAGTGTATGGCCAGGAATAAACCAGCCCCGTGGATCATGGCAAGAAATAAATTAGCCCCCGGGTTATGGCGAGAAATAAATCAGCCCCCGCGTTATGGCGAGAAATAAATCAGCCCCGAGTTATGGCAAAAAATGAGCCGGGGCGAGTTATAATCAAAGCCGGCTCAAAGATATGTTAAGAACCTTCTGATCTTGTCATCAAGAAGTAAAAAAAAAATTATCGACTCAGTGAGTTTCGATAGGATAAGACGAGTTTGCAAAACTCTAGTGTTACCCTTAGGAAGATTTTGCAAAAAAGCCTTGTTGTTTTAGACCGGCTCATCAGGCGCGAGTCAAGCTTCTGTGAAGCAGGTTCAATGAACCAATGGTTTCTCTATTTCCCATGTGTGACTCTGGCCGGTACCTTTTATGTTTTAACCAAGGTGAGTTCAGGGTCCAAACAATGGATTGACTCGCCCTCAGTACATAGGTCCATGTGGCGACTTGTTCAACACATAGTCCAGTATAACCATTTGTATGCGGTAATTTTTCGCTAGCCAAGAGGGTATTCAGGCTGAACTTAATGAGTAGAAGCCCCCAAGTGACCTATGATTTAGGAGGAAACCAAGCATAGGATTACAGAAGCGTATACGCTCTTATTGCAAAACTACTTGGGGACTAGTAGCCCCCAAGTAAGCCGGCTTAATTCTCAAAACCATATAAGGCGCCTATGTTTGAACCGTGCAACGTGGCAATGTTGGTCCTCTTTGGCTTTATCAAAGCCTAGTTTTGAAGCAAGTGCAGCATGGGGACTTACGCACTTTGACCTTGATAGCATCCATGTTTGGGCGACTTATAGAACAATAAAGACTCATGCTTTCAAAAGCTAAAACGGCAAAGGACCCCGAAATTCGTGGGTGTCGGCTTTACTGCTTTCATAATTCATGGATTACAAAAAACTCGTAAAGAAAAAGGGGGAGCTCATTGCTCTAAGTGTAGTAAGGCCGCAGATGGGCTATGTTCCAGGGGCGAGTTGTCTCAACCTTTGTAGTCGGCCGATCTGGGCGAAGATCCACCAAATAGTATGAGCCATTCCGAAGATTCTTGCTGACGACAAACGGTCCTTCCCATGGAGGTGATAGCTTGTGCATACCAGTATGATCTTGAATCAAACGGAGCACCAAATCGCCTTCTTGGAAAGCTCGTCTCTTGACCCGACGACTATGGTAACGTCGCAAGTCCTGTTGATAAATCGCCGATCGTGATGCGGCCAAGTCACGTTCCTCCTCCAAGGCGTCCAGCGAGTCTTATCGCACCAACTCGTTGTCCCGTTCCACGTAGGCGGCGACTCGTGGGGAATCATGTTTGATGTCACTTGGTAACACCGATTCTGCTCCGTAGACTAGAAAGAAAGGAGTAAAACCCGTGGAGTGGTTTGGAGTCATCCTGATACTCCACAGTACTGATGGCAACTCCTCGACCCAACATCCTGGTGTCTGTTCCAAAGGTACCATGAGCCGAGGCTTAATCCCCCGCAACATTTCTTGATTCACCCTCTGTGCCTGTCCATTA
Organism: Hordeum vulgare subsp. vulgare; assembly: GCF_904849725.1. Lineage (NCBI taxonomy): Eukaryota > Viridiplantae > Streptophyta > Magnoliopsida > Poales > Poaceae > Hordeum > Hordeum vulgare. The sequence continues at coordinate 466,180,948 of NC_058519.1, forward strand.
GACTAGGGATGTGCAACCGCGGAAACATCAAGCCGGATATGCTCTCATGAACAGAACTCTTGCATTGCACCTTTGGATAAATTAGTACCATTGTTAGTAATGATACTATGAGGATATCCGAATCTGAAAATAAGTTTCTTCAAGAATTTGACGGTCGTATCAGCGTCACAACTGCTAACAGGTTCCGCCTCCACCACTTGGTAAATTTGTCAACCGCCACAAATAGGTGAGTGTTTTTGGTGGAAGACATCTTGAAGGGACCGACCATGTCAAGCCCCCGGACTTCAAACGGCCAAGTGATTGGTATCATCCGCAATTCCTGAGCCGGCACATGCATCTGGCGTCCAAACTTTTGGCAGCCATCATATTGGCGAACGATCTCCTATGCGTCTGTGTGAGCCGTCAGCCAATAAAACCCATGTCTGAAGGCTTTAGAAACCAAGGATCGGGACCCGGCATGATGACCACAGTCGCTCGCGGGAATTTCAGTGAGGATCATACATCCTTCTTTAGAAGAGACGCATCTTTGAAATACCCTCGAGGTGCTTCGTTTGTGTAACTCACCATTGTGTATGACCATGGATTTACACCGACGGATGATTTGGCAAGCTAGCAACTCGTCGGTTGGTAACTCGCCTCTGGTGAGGTACTCCATGTAAGGAATCGCCCAGTCTAGAGTAGCATGAAGAGCTGCCACGAGTTGAGACTCGGGGTCCGGTACCGCTAAATCTTCCTCCGAAGGCAGTTTCACTGAAGGGTTATGTAATATATCCAAAAAGACATTGGGAGGAACTGGCTTACGTTGTGAACCAAGGCGGGAAAGAGCGTCCGCTGCTTCATTAAGCCATCGGTCGATGTGATCCACTTGATAACCATTGAAGTGACCCGCCACATCTGACACAGCTCGTCTGTAAGCCACCATCAGAGGGGCTCATGAATCCCACGTGCCAGAAACCTGCTGCGCCACCAGATCTGAATCGCCCAAACATCTCACTCGTGTGAGATTCATCTCTTTCGAGAGTCGCAAGCCATGGAGCTAAGCTTCGTATTCTGCTGCATTATTGGTACATGGGAACATTTGCCGAAGGATATAACAAAACTTGTCACCTTGAGGCGAAGTTATCAACACACCAGCCCCCGAGCCTTCCAGCTGTCTGGACCCATCGAAATAGATGGTCCAGTAAGTAAGATCGGGTCTCTCCTCCGGGATTTGTAACTCGGTCCAATCATTGATGAAGTCCACGAGTGCTTGAGATTTGATGGCCGTCCGAGGCGTATATCGTACATGATGGGATCCAAGCTCGATGGCCCACTTAGCAATCCGTCGAGTAGCCTCTCGATTCTGTATGATGTCGCCGAGGGGGGCGGAGCTGATGACCGTGATCGGGTGTTCCTGGTAGTAATGTTTCAGCTTTCGACTCGCCATGAACACCCCAAAAACTAACTTTTGCCAATGTGGGTAACGTAGCTTGGAGAGGGTGAGGACCTCGCTGATGAAATACACCGGTCGCTGGACCGGGTAGTGCTTTCCTTCTTCCTTTCGTTCAACAACTACTGCCACACACCGCTTTAGAATTTGCTGCAATGTACAGGAGCATAGGTTCTTTGCCTACTAGAGCCGCCAACACTGGCGGGTTAGCTAATTGTTGCTTCAAGGCTTCGAGGGCTTCATTGGCTTCGTCCGTCCAAACGAAACGACTAGTTTTCATGAGCAACTGGTAGAGAGGGATGGCCTTCTCCCCGAGGTGACTTATGAAGCGGCCCAGGGCCGCAATTCGACCCGCCATATGCTGCACCTGGTTAACGTTGGCTAGTTTCCCAAGTGAAGTAATCGCCTCAATCTTGTCCGGTTGGCCTCAATGCCACGTTCCGACACCAAGAAACCCAATAACTTCCCCGCAGGGACACCAAAGACACACTTGGTGGGGTTAAGCCTCATCTGGTAGACACGCAGGTTGCCGAAGGTTTCCTTGAGATCCTCCAAGAGCGACTCCTTGCGGTGAGACCTGACCACGATGTCGTCCACATAAGCATGGACGTTACGACCTATCTAGCTGTGTAAGCAGTTTTGGATGCAGCGCTGGTAAGTCGCCCCTGCACTCTTGAGCCCAAACGGCATGGACACGTAACAGAAAGCTCCGAATGGGGTTATGAAGGATGTCTTCTCCTGATCCGCCACCGCCATCTTTATCTGATGGTATCCTGAATAAGCGTCCAAGAAACACAGACGTTCGCAACCCGCCGTCGAATCAATAATTTGATCAATGCGGGGAAGGGCGAAGGGATCCTTCGGACAAGCTCTGTTGAGGTCAGTGTAGTCAATGCACATGCGGTAAGTGCCGTTCTTCTTAAGCACCAGGACCGGGTTAGCCAACCATTCAGGATGAAAAACCTCGATGATGAACCCGGCGGCAAGGAGCCGGGCTACTTCCTCCCCGATCGCCTTACGACGTTCTTCATTAAACATGCGAAGGTACTATCGAACCGGCTTAATTTTAGGGTCAGTATTAAGATGGTGCTCAGCGAATTCTCTCGGTACACCCGACATGTTAGAAAGTTTCCATGCAAAGATGTCCCGATTCTCACGGATGAATTCGATGAGCGCGCTTTCCTATTTGGGGTCAAGACCCGACCCAATAGTGAACTGCTTGGTGGAGTCGGCCGGCGTAAAGTCGATAACCTTGGTGTCGTCCATTGGTTTAAACTTGAGAGGCGGCTCAGAATCAATGGTCGGCCTTTTGAGCGGTGTCATGTCCGCCGGGTCAATATTGGATTGGTGAAACTTGAGCTGCTCAGCTGTGCAGGCTGACTCGGCATAAGCCGCGTCTCCTTCTTCACACTCTTGGTCTATCTTCCTGTCGCCATGGATGGTAATTGGACCCTTAGGTCCGGGCATCTTGAGTTTGAGGTAAACATAACATGGAAGGGTCATGAATCTGGCGTACGCCGGCCGCCCAAACAGCGCATGGTAGAGGCTCTTGATTTTGACCACCTCGAACGGGAGGGACTCGCTCCTATAATTTGACTCCGTGCCAAAAACCACGTTAAGCTTAATCTGCCCAATTGGATATGTCGACTTACCGGGGACGATGCCGTGGAAGACCATGGATGATGGCATCACGTCTTTCTCCAAGAGGTTCATCCGCCGGAAAGTGTCGAAGTATAGAATGTTGATGCTGCTGCCCCCATCCATGAGGACTTTGGAGAGGGTGTACCCCTAACTTGGGGAGCCATGACCAAAGCCAAGTCGCCAGGGTTGTCTACTCGGGGTGGATGGTCTTCCCTGCTCCAGGTTATGGGTTGCTCAGACCAGTGAAGGTATCGGGGGAGCGCCGTCTTAGCTACGAAAGCTCTATGCTTCACCTAATGATCCCACTTACAGGTGTTGGTGGTGAACACATGGTACTGCCTGCTGTTCAATTGTTTGGGATTATTATGGAACCCGCCACGATCTTCCTGCCGCTGGGGGTCCCCTTGCGGGAGGGGTTGCTGGAACACTCCCGGTGGGTGATATTGCTGGTTGTGAACTTGGTATTGGCCAGCATTGGGTTGTGACCCTCCCTATGGTCCTTGGTTAGAAAAACTTCCGAACGTGACTTGGCGTGACCTGGACGCGCGGGTTGTTCCTGTCGCTGGCCCTGTTCGCCACCTTGGCCTCTCCTGATCGCCTCGGCCCGGAATTCCTGCATCACATAGCAGTCCTCCCATGAGTGAGTCGCCGGTCCTTCCGCCGTGGCATGTTGCGGACACGGGCCTTTAAGCATCCCGTGGTAATTGCGTGGTTTCTTCCCGCTAAAGCCCCGCTTCTTCTAACGTGGGTTTGCATTGCCAGTATTAGTATTAGCAACAACTTCCGTGGGACCTTACTGTTGTCTTTTCTTGCCGTGTCCACCATGGTGGTGGTTGCCCCGTCCTTGAAACTGAGAGTGACCCTTGTGTAACTCGCCCTTCCTGGCGGTACTAACTTTGTCGTCGTCCTCCCCTGGATCCTTGGTGTCGTCCGACTCGCCATACCTGGTGAGGGTATCCATTAACTCGCCCATGTCCTGTACTTTTCGCTTAAGTCACCCTAGCTTTAGCACCAGAGGTTCGTAATGGCAGTTCTTCTCCAGGATCAACACCGCCTGAGCCGCCGAGATGCCTTCCGATGAATGAATAACTTCCGCAACTAGCCTGGTCCAATGGTGGGCCGACTCATCCAGCCGCTGGACGCAGTGTTGTAGGTCAACGATGGTCATCGGGCGCTTGCAGGTCCCTCTGAAATTCTTGATGAAGCGCTCCTTTATCTCCGCCCAAGTGTTGATGGAGTTGGGCGGCCAGTTTTTCAGCCATGCGCGCGCCGTCCCCTCAAGCATCATATTGAAGTATTTAGCTCAAATTGCCTCGTTTACATCAAGCATGTCCATCGCGAGCTTGTAACTCTCAATGCATGACCCTAGCTCGAGGTCCGGCGAGTAATTGGGGACCTTACGGGGCCCTTGGAAGTCCTTTGGCATGCGCTCGTTGCGCAAAGCTGGTGCAAGGTACGATACCCTGATGTGCTTGCCCCTGGCACCCAGGGGGGGCGGGAGGTGACGTCACGCCAGCCGGGTAAACCTGACCCGCCGCTGTTGTGGGCTCTAACTGATGCGCGGCTCACGCCGCATCCACGATATCCTGGGCTCGCGTGTCGGGCATCCCGAGCGGACCGTATTGAGGGAATCGCCACGGCCCACTGGTTACTGCGGGGAAGTCCTCATGGAGACTTCTGGTGTGACTCGCCTGTGGCGTGGAGTGTGGCCGATCAAGGCTATGAGAATACTATGCGTGCTGAACCACGTCCATCTTTAGCATCTCGATGGTGTTCCTGGGTTCTATCTCGGTCAGGGTGTTTCCATATATCAGAAGGGACTCCAGGTGACGGGTCGCTGCCAGCACATTGTCCACGGGATTCGAGAAGTGACCCCGTGGCATCTGGAACCGAGTCGCATGGGCATCCATTGGCTAAGGCGGCAGCAGATTGGGCGGTCGAACCGCTCCTCCCCTTGGGATGGTTTGTAAAAGCCGATCAAGACCCGCCCGAGGGGTGCGCGGAGTGTCGAAAAGGCGAGTTGGGTGTAAGTCGGCCTGGATGCGCCCATTGTGCCTCCTTTGGTGAGCGGCATCAGACGCGCGTTGTTGTCTCTCGAGCCGCCAGCCTTCGGTGTTGAGTCGCTCCGTCTCTGCTGCGACCGCGACCTGCTGCGTCTCAATCCTGGTGGCTTCTGCTTCCATGTGCCGCTGTGCCTTGGCAAGTGCCTCCCGCAGCTTAGCTAGCTCGGCGTTGACAGACTCCTGATTCTCAGACGTGATCGTGGTTGCCATGAGCCTGGCGACCTCCGCCGCTAACTCCGTCATGGTTTGCTCTGGGGGTTTGGACGTCCCCCGGTATCGTTATTGCCAGTTGGATTCTGCTGAGGCTGCGCTGACCCCGCCATGTAGATAGCGATTTGCCGGCGAGACCTCTCGAAGACCTCGGGATCCATCGCCAATGACAGCCCCCCCGAGCTGTCCTTCCTTAAGAGGGTGGATCGATTCCGTCTCACCCATGGATGACTCGCCATCAGAATTGACAGGGGTGATCTCCTGGCCCGCCACTTCGTCTTGCGAATCGTCTCCCTGTGTAAAACTGATGAAAATGTGGCAACTCCTGTTCCGCCGTGTAACGAGGAGGACGTACCTGGCCGGCTCGACGATGTCGGTGGAGATGTCTGGCTCAGGCACGGGCGTCCCGATCATGCCGATGAAGACGGTGATCTTGCCGAAGGGGACTCAGTAGCCAAATTCGACGGAATCGGCCTCCGGCTCCCACAGTGAGTTGTCGATGTAGTACTCCCCGCGGCGGCTCTTAGTCATGATTCCGACCGCATAGCTTTCTAACCCTGGTAGGGCTCCCTTCGAGAACTCAACTCCATCGTGCGGTAGCCCCATGGTGGGCGCCAACTGTCGTGGTTTTGTCACGGCAGATGTCCTCCTGAAAGGACTTAGAGATGGAGCCATTGCACCTTGGTGGCGACTCGAAGGGGGTGAGAGAAAGCGAGACTCAGATTTACCCAGGTTCGGCCCCTCGCGAGGAGGTAAAAGCCTACGTCCTGCTATGTGTGGATTAATGGTGGTTTCGATTACAAGGAGGGCGTAACTCGTCTGACCTAGCTCTCGATTCTCTCTAACTCGCCTGACCTCTCCCTTGGACTCGCCTTTATATACAGGTCGAGGCGATAGGGTTTACAAAGTCCTGCCATTTTACTCTTTGTGGCTTTCCTTATCCCTAAGTCACGGTGTCCCCCACGATTAGGAGCTTTCTTGGCAATCCATCATCCGCACGACCTCTCGAACCGCCATCCAGCTTCTGGGCCACGGGACGCGCAACTAATGGCGAGTCGCCCCTTTTGGTGACCCGGCCCAGTAGGGGCGGGTTACCCATAGGTAATATCCCCAACAACGACTTTTGGAGTTGTGCATAATAGGTGTCTCAAACTTGCTCCTTTTCGAGCCCAGAATTCCAGCTGCCGACATTCTCCCTTTTCATGTAAACCTTATAAAATAAGAGAGAAGGCATAAGTATTGTACCATAATGTGTAATAACAGCCCATAATGCGATAAATATCAACATAAAAGCATGATGCAAAATGGACGTATAAACTCCCCCAAGCTTAGACCTCACTTGTCCTCAAGCGGAAGCCGAGATCAATAAATATGCCCACATGTTTAGAGATAGAGGTGTCAATAAAACAAAATACGGACATGCAGGCATCATGATCATATTTAGAACATCAATATCGTCATATAATCTCTTATGCTAAAGTGACAATTCCTTCACAAAGTAAAGTATGGATCAAGAACCATATTGAGAATTAACAACCAATAGCCTTTAGTCATTGAAGCAATTGCAATTTATCCTAACATCAGAAAGAGTCAAATAAGAGCTTTCAAAGCAAATCCACATACTCAATCATCTTTTAGTCTTCCACAATTGCTAAAACTCACGTGGTACTCATGAGATCAAAGTTTCAGTTGGACACAGAGAAAGATAGGGGCTTATAGTTTCGCCTCCCAACTACTTACGTCAAGTGTAATGTCAATAATAATAATTCATGAATACTTATTTCCAAGTTGACATATGAATATAGATCTTTCCCTAGCACATGATGTTAGCCAGGATAATGGCGAAATAAGGAATTGATGTCGATCACCATGACTCTTCTAAAGATAAAAAGTGAAGGTACAAGATAGGCCCTTCGCAGAGTGAAGCAGAGGTTGTCATGCACTTTTGAGGTTTGGATCTGTGACCTCTTAGTGTGAAGGAACGTCACTTTATATTGCCTCCTATGATAAAGAACTTTATTATGCAGTCTGTCGCTTTTATGTATTCCTCATCACATGTTCGTACAAAGCTTATTTTCCACACACTAATAGATCATACATATTTAGGGAGCAATTTTTATTGCTTGCACCCATGACAACTTACTTGAGGGATCTTATTCAATCCATAGGTAGGTATGGTGGACACTCATGGCAAAACTGGGTTGAAGATTTATGGATGCACAAGTAGTATCTCTACTTAGTGCGCAAGTTTTGGCTGATATAAGGTGGAAGCAACCGTCATATGCTAAGGGATCTCCAGTCATATAACATTGTTCGGAACCAAGCAAACATAATTCATTATGTTGTCCTCCTTGTCCAACATCTACTTCTAAGCATGTAATAGTTTAATGAGTGTTCACAATCATAGACGGTGCCAAAGATGATATATTTATATGTGAACCTCTCCTTCTTTATTACTTCCTATTAATTGCAACAATGACCAAGGTCTACGTTTGTCCACCCACAACAAGTTTCACTGAACATTCTTTTTATATGTGAAGCCATCACTTCCCATAAGATCATTACATGATCTTTCATGCTTTTGTTCTTTTATTATTCTTTCTTTAGATCATGGCAGAAACAAGGCCCTTAACTAAAACACTCTTTATTATATAACTCACGAACGTACATTGGGGGTAACACAAAGCAAAACTCAAGCCTAGAACATACTAAGAACTTTATTCTACTAGAAAAAGATAAAACCAAAAAGGATCGAACTAAGAAAAAGGTAAAGGCAAAAGATGTGATGGTGATACGATACCGGGGCCACTCCCCCAAGCTTGGCACAAGCCAAGGGGAGTGCCCATACCCGTGCTTAATTGTCTTCCTTGGAGGGTGATGGTGGTGGAGTTGTTGCAGAGTTCTTGAACTTGCTTAATTTCCTCTTGAGCACAAAATTCTGCTCCTTCAGATCGTTAATTTCCTCTTCAAGCCTCAACACCCTCTGGCATAATTCTTGCTTACTCTCCTGCAAAAGATGAGAAGGGGTAAACAAAATCTTAGGCTTCTTCTTTGAGTCAGGAAGGCTCGACTTCTTGAACTCCACATGTGTGTTTCCAAATTGGGGTAGAGGAGCCTCCTCTTCATCGGAACTTGTTCCTTCCTTCCCCTTGGGATCATAATCTTCTTCCTCATCAGCAAGTTTGAAATCAAAGTTGAGCTCTTTGATTGCCCAATAAGCCTTATGCTCTAGCTCAAGAGGTAAATGACATGCTTTATCGTAAACCATTTTGTACGGAGACATGCCCATGGGATTCTTATAAGCAGTTCTATAAGCCCACAGTGCGTCATCAAGCTTCTTAGACCAATTCTTTCTAGACCTATTAACAGTCTTTTGCAGAATTAGTTTAATTTCTCTATTACTTAGCTCTACTTGACCACTGGACTGAGGATGATCAGGAGATGCAATTCTATGGTTGACATCATACTTAGCAAGCATTTTACGGAAAGCACCATGAATAAAATGTGAACCACCATCAATCATTAAATATCTAGGGACTCCAAATCTAGGGAAAATAAATTCTTTAAGCATCCTAATGGAGGTGTTGTGATCAGCACTACTAGTTGGGATAGCTTCTACCCACTTAGTAATGTAATCAACATCAACTAGAATATGAGTATACCCGTTAGACTTTGGAAAAGGTCCCATATAATCAAAACCCCAAACATCAAATGGTTCAATGACAAGCGAATAATTCATAGGCATTTCCTGATGTTTAATGATATTACCTATTCTTTGACATTAATCACAAGACAAGACAAATTTCGGGCATCCTTGAAGAGGGTAGGCCAATAGAAACCGGATTGCAATACCTTGTGTGCAATTCTATCTCCTGCATGGTGTCACCCGTAAGCCTCGGAGTGACACTTCTGTTGGATCTGTCCCTGTTCATGCTCAGGTACACAACATCTGATAACAGCATCTACTCCTTTATAAAGATGAGGATCATCCCAAAAGTAATGTCTCAAATCAAAGAAGAATTTCTTCTTTTGTTGGTATCTGAAACTAGGTGGTATAAATTTAGCAACAATATAATTTGCATAATCAGCATACCAAGGTGTACTATGTGAAGCATTGATGACATTCAGTTGCTCATCAGGAAAGCTATCGTCAATAAGTTGTGGGTCATCAAGAACATTCTCCAACCTAGACAAGTTATCTGCTACGGGGTTCTCAGCACCCTTCCTATCAACAACATGCAAATCAAATTCTTGTAGCAAGAGAACCCATCTGATAAGTCTAGGTTTAACATATTTCTTTTCCATGAGATACTTAATAGCAGCATGATCAGTGTGAATAGTATCCTTGGAATCAACAATATAAGATCTGACCTTTTCACATGCAAACACGACTGCTAAAAATTCCTTTTCAGTAGTAGCATAGTTTCTTTGGGCACTGTCTAGAGTTTTACTAGCATAATGAATAACATTCAATTTCTTATCGGCTCTTTGTCCTAGAACTGCACCAACAACATAATCACTAGCATCACACATTATTTCAAAAGGTAGGTTCCAATCAGGTGGTTGAACAATAGGTGCAGTTATCAAGGCCTTCTTAAGTATTTCAAATGCTTCTTCACAATCATCATAAAAAACAAATGGAATATCCTTTTGCAAGAGATTGGTAAGAGGCCTAGAAATCTTAGACAAGTCTTTAATGAACCTTCTATAGAAACCAGCATGACCAAGGAAACTTCTTGTACCTTTAATGTCTATAGGGCATGGCATTTTCTCGATCGCATCAACTTTAGCCTTATCGAATTCAATACCCCTTTCAGAAATTTTATGTCCTAAGAAGATGCCTTCATTAACCATAAAGTGGCACTTCTCCCAATTCAAGACGAGGTTGGTATCTTTACATCTCTGCAAAACTCGATCAAGGTTACTCAGGAAATGATCAAAATAAGACCCATAAACGGAGAAGTTATCCATGAAAACCTCAACAATCTTTTCACAAAAGTCAGAGAATATGGCCATCATACATCTTTGAAAGGTAGAAGGTGCATTACATAAGCCAATAGGCTTACGTCTATAAGCAAAGGTACCAAAGGGGCAGGTAAAAGTGGTTTTCTCCTCGTCAGATTGTGCAACTGGTATTTGGGAGAAACCAGAATAACCATCTAGAAAGCAAAAGTGTGTGTGTTTAGACAATCTTTCTAGCATTTGGTCATTAAAAGGCAAGGGGTAGTGATCTTTCCAAGTGGCTTTATTCAATTTCCTAAAATCAGTTACCATCCTATAGCCAGTAACAATTCTCTTTGGGATCAATTCATCTTTATCATTAGCGACAACGGTAATACCTCCCTTCTTAGGGACGCAATGTACCGGACTTAACCAATCACTATGAGCAACATGATAGATAATACCTGCTTCCAGGAGCTTTAGTATTTCTTTTCTTACTACCTCTTTCATCTTAGGATTTAATCTTCGTTGATGATCGGGAACTGGTTTGGAATCAGGATCAGTTTTAATTTTATGCTGGCATAGAGTGGGACTAATGCCCTTAAGATCATCAAGAGTATATCCAATAGCAGCACGATGCATCCTCAGAGTTTTCAATAATTTATTTTCTTCATGCTCTGAAAGGCTAGCACTAATAATAACAGGATATATCTCTTTTTCTTCGAGATAAGCATAGTTATGAGTATCACATAACTGTTCAAGCTCAAACACAGGATCACCCTTTGGTGGGGGTGGATCTCCAAGTAGTTCAACATGAAAATTATTTTGAAGGACAAGATGTTGTTCAAAGATAACTCTATCTATCTCATTCATTTCATCCATATGCATATCATTTTCATGCTCAAGCAAGTATTGCTCTAAAGGATCAGTAGGAGGCACAACAATAGAAGCTAGGGCATTAATTTCATCCTTACTAGACAATTCTTTTTCATGAGGTTGTCTACCAAACATGGAGAAATTGAATTTATGTGAAACACCTTCAAAGCCAACAGTGACAGTTTGCTTCTCACAGTCAATATGAGTATTGAAAGTATTGAGGAAAGGTCTGCAATATATCATGGGACAAAAGCTATCTTGTGTGGTAGCATGAACGAGAAAATCAGTAGGATACTAATTTTACCACACAAGACTTCAATATCCCTAACAATTCCCAAAGGGCAGATAGTATCTCTATTGGCAAGCTGAATAGTAACATCAATAGATTCCATTTCGACACGTGCAATCTCGTCTTTAATTTCATCATATAAAGATTGAGGTATTGCACTAACACTAGCACCCATGTCACATAAACCATGATAACAATGATCTCCTATCTTAACAGAAACAACAGGCATGCCAACAACAGGTTTATGTTTGTCTCTAGCATGAGGTTTAGCAATTCTAGCAGCATCTTTACAGAAGTGAATAACATGCCCATCAACATTGTCGGACAAGAGATCTTTGATAATAGCAATGCTAGATTCAACTTTAATTTGCTCAGGGGGTGTAGGTGTTCTAATGTAGCCCTTACGCATCACAGTTGAAGATTTAGCAAGATCCTTTATTCTAACAGGGAAAGGTGGTTTCTCAATGTAAACACTAGGAACAATAGGATCATTATAAGCAATGACTTTCTCCTCAACTGGATTGGGTTTAACTACATTGACTTCTATGGGAGGATGATATTTAAACCACTTATCTTTAGGGATATTAATATGAGAAGCAAATGATTCACACAATGAAGCTACTACTCACAGTCAAGTCCATGTTTAGCGCTAATATCACAAAAAGTATTTGTTTCAACGAAGGATTTAACGCAATCGAACTTAAGATTCATACCCGACTCCTTACCTTCATCAAACTCCCAATCTTTAGAGTCGCGTTTAATTCTTTTGAATAAATCCCATTTGAAATCAATATCTCTCTTCATAAAAGAACCGGTACAAGAAGTGTCAAGCATGGTGCGATTATCATGAGAAAGCCGAGCATAAAAGTTCTAAATAATAATTTCTCTCGAGCGCTCATGGTTGGGGCATGAATATAACATTGACTTAAGCCTCCCCCAAGCTTGAGCTATACTTTATCTATCACGAGGCCAAAAATTATAGATATAATTCTGATCACGATGTACCAAATGCATAGGATAAAACTTTTGATGAAATTCCAATTTCAATCGGTTGTAGTTCCATGATCCAGTATCATCACATAGCCTATACCATGTCAATGCTTTATCCCTCAAAGATAAGGGAAAGACCTTCTTCTTGACCTCATCCTCGGGCAAACCTGCAAGCTTAAATAAACCACAAACTTCATACCCGAAGGAATAAGCACAAACTTACATAAATTAGATGCATGTTGGGACGTGACGTTCCATCTCCTGTAAAAGGATTAGCCAACAGTTTCTCTAGCATACCTGAAGGAATTTCATAATAAATATTTTCAGTAGGTGCAGTAGGTTGAGGAGGAACTCCTTGTGCTTACGGTCGAGGTAAAGATACCCCGAACAAGCACCTCAAAGGATTAGTTTCTATAGTGACAACCGACAATAAATTTCAGCACACTATATAAATGTTTCCTTACAAATTCCACTTACCAAATGCGCTTCAGTCCCCGGCAACGGCGCCAGAAAAGAGTCTTGATGACTCACAAGTGTAGGGGATCTTTCGTAGTCCATTCGATAAGTAAGAGTGTCGAACCCAATGAGGACCAGAAGGAACTGACAAGTGTTTTCAGCAAGGTATTCTGTGCAGGCACTAAAATTACTGGTAACAGATAGTTGTGTGATAAGGTGATTCGTAGCAAGAAGCAAGTAACAATAGTAACAAAGGTGCAGCAAGATGGCCTAATCCATTTTGTAGCTAGGGACAAGCCTGGACGAACTATTATATGAGGTGAAGCGCTCCCGAGGACACATAGGAATTTCTGTCAAGCTAGTTTTCATCATGTTCATATGATTCACGTTCGCTACTTTGATATTTTGATATGTGGGTGGACAGGTGCTTGGGTGCTGCCCTTACTTGGACAAACATCCCACTTATGATTAAACCCTCTCGCAAGCATCCGCAATTAAGAAAGAAGAATTAAGACTAAGTCTAACCATAGCAGTAAACTAGTGGATCCAAATCAGCCCCTTACGAAGCAACACATAAACCAGGGTTTAAGCTTCTGTCACTCTAGAAACCCATCATCTACTTATTACTTCCCAATGCCTTACTCTAGGCCCAAATAATGGTGAAGTGTCATGTAGTCTATGTTCACATAACACCACTAGAGGAAAGACAACATACATCGCATCAAAATGTCGAAGGAATACCAAATTCACATGACTACTTATAGCAAGACTTATCCCATGTCCTCAGGAACAAAAGTGACTACTCATAAAGCATAATTATGTTCATGACCAGAGACGTATTGAATAACATTAAGGATCTGAACATATGAAACGGGATGAACTCTTCTCTCTTAATTTTTTCCGGGCGAGAGAGAATATATAGAGCTGGAGTTGGAGGCTGCGGAGCCATGAGGGCCTCACAAGCCTGCCAGGCACGGCCAGGGGGGCCGCCCCTCCTAGGCTTGTGGGATCCTGGCTCTATCCCTCCAGGTAATTCTTGCCCCAGTATTTTAATATATTCCACAAAAAATCCTCGTATATTTCCAGGTCATTCCGAGAAATTTTATTTCTGTGCAAAAACAACACCAAGGCAATTCTGCTGAAAACAACGTCAGTCCGGGTTAGTTCCATTCAAATCATGCAAATTAGAGTCCAAACTAGGGCAAAAGAGTTTGGAAAAGTAGATACAATGGAGACATATCCACTCCCCCAAGCTTAAAGCCTTGCTTGTCCTCAAGCAATTCAGTTGACAAACTCAAAGAGACAAAAGAAAAACTTTTCAGAACTCTCTTTGATCTTGGTGTTGTGATTATGTCTAACTCGTATTCGGATTTTCAGCAAGATCATAAGCTAACAACATAAGCAATGACATTTAGGTCTCATGGTGAACTCATATCAATGGCATAATCAACTAGCGAGCAATAATAATAAGTTTCAAACGTCAACACTTCAATTAAAACAATCATGAAGCAACATGAACAGATGGTATCTCGCTAGCCCGTTCTAAGACAACAAAACATAAATGCAGAGCACCTTCAAGGACCAAGGGCTGACTGAACATTGTAATTCATGGCAAAGAAGATATAGTCACAGTCATACTCAATATCAATTAATAGCAAAGCATAAAAATGACGGAGGTGCTCTCTAATTGGTGCCTTTTAATAAGAAGAGGATGACTCAACAGAAACGTAAATAGATAGGCCCTTCGCAGAGGGAAGCATTGATTTGCAGAGGTGCTAGAGCTCAATCTTTTAAAACAAAGATAGATAATTTTGGGTTGCATGCTTTCATTGTCAACGCGATGACCAAGAGTTTTCACCATCTTCCATGCTACACATAGTATAGGCGGTTCCCAAACAGAAAAGTAAAGTTTTGAATCCCCCACCACCGATCAATCACACTCCACGACTAGCCGAATCCTTAGGTGTCGTCCATACCAAAAACAATCCACGGGGAGTTTTGTTTGCAATTATGTTTTCGGTTTGAGCATGGAACTGGGCATTTCGATTACCGGCCCCTTTCTCGTGAGTGATAGTGAATAAACACGCATCGAGGATAACACGCCTAGCATGGAAGATACTGACAGCCCCTTGTCACCACATGAGCGGTTCAGGCATACAAAACAGATTATTACTTGAAGATTTAGAGAGTGGCACATGCAAATTTACATGGAACGACAGGTAGATACCGCATATAGGTAGGTATGGTGGACTCATATGGGACAACTTTGGGTTTATGGAAGTGGATGCACAAGCAGTATTCCCGCTTAGTACAAGTGAAGGCTACCAGAAGACTGGGAAGCGACCAACTAGAGAGCGACAACAATCATCAATAAGCATTGAAATTAACCAACGTTGAGTGCAAGCATGAGTAGGACATAAATCACCATAAACATGAATATCATAGAGGCTATGTTGATTTTGTTTCAACTACATGCGTGAACATGTGCCAAGTCAAGCCACTTGAATCATTCAAAGGAGGATACCACCCTATCATACTACATCATAATCATCTTGAAATTCATGTTGGCATCCAAGACAAACCATTATAAGCTCCTAGCTAATTAAGCATGGCATTAGAAACTATGATCTCTAAGTTGTCATTGCAAACATTTTTCTCTCATAACAATGCGGAATTAGAAACGATGAGCTAGTCATATTTACAAAAACAAAATAGGTCGAGTTCATACCAGCTTTTCCAGGCTCAGTCACTTCATCATATATCGTCATTATTGCCTTTCACTTGCACGACCGAATGATGTGAATAACAATGAGAGCGTTCATGCATTGGACTAAGCTGGAATCTACAAGCAAACTCAGAGGAGAAGACAAAGTAATATGGCTCTTGGACGGATAAAAAAATATGCATGTGAGAGCCACTAAACATTTTAACCATGGTCTTCTACCTTGACCCAAAGAAAAAGAAAACTATTTACACGGGAAAGCTCCCATTAAGCAAAATAAGAACAGGAAATATTTTTGGGTTTTCCTTTTTTTTACCACTAAGCAAGGTGGAAAGTAAACTTACAACTATTTTTTTCTCAAATTAAACAAACACACGAGAAGAAAGCGAGAAAAAGAAATAAACTAGCATGGATGATACGATGTCAAGGTGTGAACACCGAGTAACAAGGTGAATGTGTGAGCATGAATATAAAGTCGGTGAGAAACACGTACTCCCACAAGCTTAGGCTTTTGGCCTAAGTTGGTCTACTCCCAAGGAGGGAAGTAACCGTCTCCGGGGTACTCCGGAGTGTACTGAGGGTGCCACTGCTGGGTAAGCTCCTCTGACTCCCATTGATAAACTAACATCTGGTACTCGTCTAGTAGCTCGGGCACGGGTCCCTGTGGTGGTGCTATGCCCCAGTATGCATAGATGTCCAAGGGCATAATAATGTACCTGCCTAGATGAAGATTGAACAAAGAAGGAGCAAGCAAAGTATAGTCTCACGAGTACCCTGGCTAAATACCAAGTTATAAATCATCCTCTTATTTATATCTTTATCAAGAAAGTCATGGCGAACCATGCTATCATAATCTAGATATCTCTCAGGAAGAAGCATCTCTTCTTCCTTGTACATTCTAATAGGTATCTCAAAATGTTTAGCAAGATGGGTAGCATAGATACCTCCATAAACAACGCCTTTAGTACTGTTCGTGTTCAACCGTTGAGTGCTGACACACAAGTATAGGGGATCAATCGTAGTCCTTTCGATAAATAAGAGTGTCGAACCCAACGAGGAGCAGAATGATCTGACAAGTGGTTTTTAGCAAGGTAAAATTAGCAGGCACTGAAATTGTCGTTAACAAGTGATTGTGTGGTGAGATGATTCGTAGCAAGCAACAAGTAATAAAAGTAGCAATGGTGCAGCAAAGTGGCCCAATCCCTTTTGTAGCAATGGACAAGCCTTGACAAAGTCTTATAGGAGAAAAACACTCTCTAGGACACACGGGAATTTCTGTCATGCTAGTTTCATCATGTTCATATGATTCACGTTCGTTACTTTGATAGTTTGATATGTGGGTGGACCGGCGCTTGGGTACTGCCCTTACTTGGACAAGCATCCCACTTATGATTAACCTCTCTCGCAAGCATCCGCAACTACGAAAGAAGAATTAAGACAAAGTCTAACCATAGCATTAAACTAGTGGATCCAAATCAGCCCCTTACGAAGCAACGCATAAACTAGGGTTTAAGCTTCTGTCACTATAGCAAACCATCATCTACTTACTACTTCCCAATGCCTTCCTCTAGGCCCAAATAATGGTGAAGTGTTATGTAGTCGACGTTCACATAACACCACTAGAGGAAAAACAACATACACCACATCAAAATATCGAACGAATACCAAATTCACATGACTACTATTAGCATGACTTATCCCATGTCCTCAGGAACAAAAGTAACTTCTCACAAAGCATAATCATATTCATGACCAGAGAGGTAATGAGTAGAATCAAGGATTTGAACATAAACTCTTCCACCAAATAATCCAACTAGGATCAACTACAAAGAGTAATTAACACTACTAGCAACCTTACAAGTACCAATCGGAGTCGCGAGACGGAGATTGGTTACAAGTGATGAAATAGGGTTTGGAGATGAGATGGTGCTGATGAAGATGTTGATGTTGACGAGTGCCCTCCGATGAGAGGAGTGTTGGTGATGACGATGACGACGATTTCCCCCTTCGAGAGGGAAGTTTCCCCGGCAGGATCGTCCTGCCGGAGCTCTAGATTGGTTCTGCTCAAGTTCGGCCTCGTGGCGGCGGCGAATCCAAAAAAAAAATCTCCTCCTTGATTTGTTTCTGGATGAAACCCTTCATATAGCAAAAGAGGGGGCAAGTGGGCCTGCAGGCTGCCCACAAGCTGTCATGGCGCGGCCTGGGGGGTGGCCGCGCCGTGCAGGCTTGTGGGCACCCCCTGGCGCCCCTCTGGCACTTCTTCGGCCCAGTATTTTTGATAAATCCAGAAAAAAATCCTCGTTGATTTTTATGGCGTTTGGAGTTGCGCAGAATAGGTATCTCAACTTTGCTCCACTTTCTGGCCAGAATTCCAGTTGCCGGCATTCTCCCTCTTCATGTAAACCTTGCAAAATAAGAGAGAAAAGGCATAAGAATAGTACCGTGAAGTGAAATAACAGCCCAAGAAGCGATAAATATCAAGATGAAAACATGATGCAAAATGGACGTATCAACTCCCCCAAGCTTAGACCTCGCTTGTCCTCAAGCGAAAGCCTGGCTCAATAAATATGTCCACTTGTTTAGGGAGAGTGGTGTGGACAAAACAAGATATGAACATGCATGCATCATGATCATGATGAGAACAACAATACCAACATATAATCTCTCATGCTAAAGTGATAATTCCTTCACAAAGTAAAGCATGGATGAAGAACCTTACCAAGAAGTAACAACCGATAGCCTTTAGTCACTGAAGCAATCGCAATTTATCACAACATCAGAAAGAGTCAAATAAGAGCTTGTAAAGCAAATCCACATACTCAATCATTCTTTCGTTCTCTACAATTGCTACAACTCACGTGGTACTCATGAGATCAAAGTTTCAGCTGGACACACAGAAAGGTAGGGGCTTATAGTTTTGCCTCCCAACTGCTTACCTCAAGGGTAATGTCAACAATAACAATTCATGAATGCCGACCTCCAAGTTGACATATGAATATAGATCTTTCCCAAGCATATGACGTTAGCCAAGATAAAGGCGAAACAAGGAATTGGTGAAGATCACCATGACTCTTTCAAGGCGAAAAAGTAAAGGTAAAAGAGAGGCACTTCGCAGAGGGAAGCATAGGTTGTCATGTGCTTTTCAGGTTTGGATGCGTGTCCTCTTAGTTCGGAGGAACGTCACTTTATATTGCCTCCTGCGATAAAGAACTTTATTATGCAGTCTGTCGCTTTTATGTCTTCCTCATCACAGGTTCGTATAAAGCTTATTTTCCACACACTAACAGATCATAAATATTAGAGAGCAATTTTTATTGCTTGCACCGATGACAACTCACTTGATGGATCTTATTCAATCCATAGGTAGGTACGGTGGACACTCATGGAAAAACTGGTTTGAAGGTTTATGGATGCACAAGTAGTATCTCTACTTGGCGTGGGTTTTTTTAGCTAATATGAGGTGGAAGCAATCGTCACATGCTAAGGGATCTCTAATCATATAACATTGTTCGGAGCCAAGCAAACACAATTCATTATGTTGTCTTCCTTGTCCAACATCCACTTCTAGGCATGCAATAGTTTAGTGAGTGTTCACAATCATAGATGGTGTGAGAGATGATATATTTATATGTGAACCCCTCCTTCTTTATTATTTCCTATTAATTGCAACCATGACCAAGGTCTACGTTTGCCTACCCTCAACAAGTTTCAATCCTCATTATTTTTATATGTGAAGCCATCACTTCCCATAAGATCATTACATGATCTTTCATGCTTTTGTTCTATTCTCACTCTTTTGATCATGGCAAGAGGCAAAGCCCTTCAACTAAGACACTGTTTATTATATGGCTCACGAGCTCAAATACATCGGGGGTGACACAAGGCAAAACTCAAGACTAAAACGCTCAGACTTTTAAACTACTAGAGAAAAAGAAAACTGAAAAGGAAAACTAAAACAAAGGTAAAGGCAAAAGATGTGATGGTGATACGATACCGGGGCAACTCCCCCAAGCTTGTTACAAGTCAAGGGGATTGCCCATACCTATCCTCAGTTGTCTTCCTTTGGTGGTGATGGTGGTGGAGTTGTTGCAATCTTTGACTCCAAGAGGGCCATTAATCTTTGGTTTATACCTTGGAGATAGTAGGTGGAGGTAGGGTTGGAGGAAATCCACTTCTTCAACTTCTTCCTTGTTGAGCATAGATTGCACTTTGTCACATGCCTCATCTTTCTCCTTAGCTTTGCCCTTGGTTTCTTTAGGTAGCCTTTCCTTAGAGTCCATGACCTCCATCCTTTTCAGATCAGGATGAACATCTCCATAGATTTGACGGAGATTGTTCTCCCCCACAGATTCCACGGACGACATCTTGCTCTAAATCTGCGGTAGAAAACAGGCTTGAAACAAAAAACAAAGGAAATCTGTGTGATGCAGGGGTCAGACCAAACGGGAGTATATATAATGATTTTTTTCAGACCAGAAGGAGTACCCCGCACGAAAACGGAGTCCGGGAGGCGCACGAGGTGGCCACAAGCCCTCACGGCGCGGCCAGGGGGTTGTTCCGCGCCGTGCAGGCTTGTCGCCTCCTCGCACACTTTTCGGAC
Source organism: Hordeum vulgare subsp. vulgare (assembly GCF_904849725.1). NCBI lineage: Eukaryota > Viridiplantae > Streptophyta > Magnoliopsida > Poales > Poaceae > Hordeum > Hordeum vulgare. Next base: position 466,201,165 of record NC_058519.1, read on the forward strand.
TACTTCCAAATTTTGTATTTTTTCAAATATTCCAAAACGGAGAAAATTTCCTACAGGAAAAGTTTTGGACTCTGTTTTCTTACCGAATCACATACCTCTTTGTTTTCGGAGTCTGAAACACGCGGATAAGTATCCCTTAGGTATTCTTCCGGAGTTATGGTATTGATGATATTGCTTTCAACATTTATGGGAGTACCTGAGATATAATGCTTGATTCTCTGCCCATTTACAACTCTTGGACAATTACCTTCCGTGTTGTTGATCTTGATAGCACCGGAACGATATACTTTCTCAACAACATAGGGACCTTCCCATTTAGAGAGAAGCTTGCGTGCAAAGAATCTTAAACGAGAGTTATATAGCAATACATAATCACCTACATTGAACTCACGCTTTTGTATCCTCTTATCATGCCACCTATTAACATTCTCCTTGAACAACTTGGCATTCTCATATGCCTGAGTTCTCCATTCATCAAGCGAGGTAATATCAAATAACCTCTTCTTACCGGCAAGTTTGAAATCAAAGTTGAGCTCTTTGATTGCCCAATAAGCTTTATGCTCTAACTCAAGAGGTAAGTGACATGCTTTCCCATACACCATTTTGTATGGAGACATGCCCATGGGATTCTTATAGGCACTCCTATAAGCCCACAGTGCATTATCGAGCTTCTTAGACCAATTCTTTTTAGGCCTGTTGACAGACTTTTGCAGAATTAGTTTAATTTCTCTATTGCTTAGATCTACTTGACCACTGGACTGATGGTGATAGGGAGACACAATTCTATGGTTGACATCGTACTTAGCAAGCGTTTTACGGAAAGCACCATGAATGAAATGTGAACCACCGTCGGTCATTAGAAATCTAGGGAAGATAACTTCTTTCAGCATCCTGATAGAGGTGTTGTGATCAGCACTACTAGTGGGGATAGCTTCTACCCACTTAGTGATGTAATCAACAGCAACTAGGATATGAGTATACCCGTTGGATTTTGGAAAAGGTCCCATATAATCAAAGCCCCAAACATCAAATGGTTCAATGACAAGTGAATAGTTTATAGGCATTTCCTGACGTTTGCTAATATTACCTATTGTTTGACATTCGTCACAAGACAAGACAAACTTACGGGCATCCTTGAAGAGAGTGGGCCAATAGAAACCTGACTGCAATACCTTGTGTGAAGTTCTATCGCCCACATGGTGTCCTTCGTAGGCCTCGGAGTGACACTTCTGTAGGATTTGTCCCTGTTCAAGTTCAGGTACACAACGTCTAATAACACCATCTACTCCTTCCTTATAAAGGTGAGGATCATCCCAAAAGTAATGTCTCAACTCAAAGAAGAATTTCTTCTTTTGCTGGTACGTGAAACTAGGTGGTATGTATTTGGCAACGATATAGTTTGCATAATCAGCATACCACGGTGCACTACGTCAAGCATTGATGACATTCAGTTGCTCATCGGGAAAGCTATCATCAATTGGTTGTGGGTCATCAAGAACGTTGTCCAACCTAGACAAGTTATCTGCTACCGGGTTATCAGCACCCTTTCTATCGACAATGCGCAAATCAAATTCTTGTAGCAAGAGAATCCATCTGATAAGTCTAGGTTTAGCGTCTTTCTTCTCCATGAGGTACTTAATAGCAGCATGATCAGTGTGAATAGTGACTTTGGAATCAACTATGTAAGACCTGAACTTTTCACATGCAAACACGACTGCTAAAAGTTCCTTCTCCGTAGTAGCATAGTTTCTCTCGGCACTGTCTAGAGTTTTACTAGCATAGTGAATAACATTCAACTTCTTATCAACTCTTTTCCCTAGAACAGCACCAACGGCATAATCGCTATCATCACACATGATCTCAAAAGGTAAGTTCCAATCAGGTGGTTGAACAATAGGTGCAGTTATCAAAGCCCTTTTAAGTATTTCGAAGGCTTCCTCACAATCCTCGTCAAAGACAAATGGAATATCCTTCTGCAAGAGAATGGTAAGAGGCCTAGAAATCTGTGGGGTATGGAATAGTATTTCGAAGTCTTTAATGAACCTTCTATATAAACCAGCATGACCAAGGAAACTTCTTATACCTTTGATATCTGTGGGGTATGACATTTTCTCGATTGCATCAACCTTAGCCTTATCACCTTCAATACCTCTTTCAGAAATTTTATGTCCTAAGACGATGCCTTCATTAACCATAAAGTGGCACTTCTCCCAATTCAAGACAAGATTGGTGTCTTTACATCTCTGTAAGACTCGATCAAGGTTGCTGAGGCAATCATCAGAAGAAGACCTGTAAACGGAAAAGTCATGCATGAAGACCTCGACAATCTTTTCACAAAATTCAGAGAATATAGCCATCATACATCTTTGAAAGGTGGCAGGTGCATTACATAAGCCATAAGGCATACGTCTATAAGCAAAGGTACCGAAAGGGCAGGTGAAAGTGGTTTTCTCCTAATCAGATTGTGCAACTGGTATTTGGGAGAAACCAGAATAACCGTCTAGAAAGCAGAAGTGTGTGTGTTTAGACAACCTTTCTAGCATTTGGTCGATAAAAGGCAAAGGGTAATGATCTTTCCTAGTGGCTTTATTCAATTTCCTAAAATCGATCACCATCCTATTGCCAGTAATAATCCTCTGTGGGATCAATTCATCTTTATCATTAGGGACAACGGTAATGCCTCCCTTCTTAGGGACGCAATGCACCGGACTCACCCAATCGCTATGAGCAACATGATAGATAATACCCGCTTCCAGGAGCTTTAGTATTTCTTTTCTTACTACTTCTTTCATCTTAGGATTCAATCTCCTTTGATGATCAGCAATTCGTTCGAAGTCAGGATCAGTTTTAATCTTGTGCTGGCATAGAGTAGGACTAATGCCCTTATGATCATCAAGAGTATATCCAATAGCAGCACGGTGCTTTCTCAGAGTTTTTAGTAACTTCTGTTCTTCATGCTCTGAGAGTCTAGCACTAATTATAACATGATATATCTCTTTTTCATCAAGATAGGCATACTTAAGAGTATGAGGAAACTGTTTAAGCTCGAACACAGGATCACCCTTTGGTGGAGGTAGATCCCCAAGTAGTTCAAAAAGCAAGTTATTCTTAAGAATAGGATATTGTTCTAAGATGACTCTATCTATCTCATCCCTTTCATCCATATGCATATCATTTTCATGCTCAAGCAAGTATTGCTCTAAGGGATCAGTAGGAGGCACGAAAATAGAAGCTAAGGCAATAGTTTCATCCCTACTAGGCAACTCCTTTTCATGAGGTTGTCTACCAAACTTGGAGAAATTGACCTCATGTGACACACCTTCAAAGCCAATAGTTACAGTTTGCTTCTCACAATCAATATGAGCATTGACGGTATTGAGGAAGGGTCTGCCAAATATGATGGGACAAAAGCTATCTTGTGCAGTAGCAAGAACGAGGAAATCAGCAGGATACTTCGTTTTACCACACAAGACTTCAATATCCCTAACAATTCCCACAGGGCAGATAGTATCTCTATTGGCAAGCTAAATAGTGACATCTATAGGTTCTATCTCTACAGGTGCAATCTCATCTTTGATTTCATCGTACAAGGATTGAGGTATTGCACTAACACTAGCACCCACGTCACAAAAACCATGATAACAATGATCTCCTATCTTAACAGAAACCACATGCATGCCAACAATAGGCCTATGTTTGTCTCTAATGTGAGGTTTAGCAATTCTAGCAGCATCTTCACAGAAGTGAATATTATGTCCCTCAAAATCGCCGGATAGAAGATCTTAGATAATAGCAATGCTAGGTTCAACTCTAATTTGCTCAGGGGGTGTAGGTGTTCTAATATAGCCTCTACATATCACAGTTGATGCTTTAGAATGATCCTTTATCCTAACAGGGAAAGGTGGTTTCTCAATGTAAGCACTGGGAACAACAGGATCATTATAGGCAATGACTTTCTCTTCAACTGGAGTGGGTTTAACTACATTGACTTCTAAAGGAGGATGATATTTAAACCACTTCTCTTTGGGAGATGAAGAGCAGCAAAGGATTCACACAATGAAGCTACTATCTCAGAGTCAAGTCCATACTTAGCGCAATCAAACGTGAAATTCATACCTGACTCCTTACCTTCTTCAAGCTCCCAATCTTCAGAGTTGCGTTTAATTCTCTCCAATAAATTCCATTTGATGTCAATATCTGTCTTCATAAAATAACTGGTACAATAAGTGTCAAGCTGTTGGGGAATGTGGTACGGGAAATAAAAATTTTCCTACGCGCACGAAGACCTATCATGGTGATGTCCATCTATGAGAGGGGATTTCCGATCTACGTATCCTTGTAGATCGCACAACAGGAAGCGTTAAGAAACGCGGTTGATGTAGTGGAACATCCTCACGTCCCTCGATCCGCCCCGCAAACCGTCCCATGAACCGTCCCTCGATCCGTCCCACGATCCGCTCCGATCTAGTGCCGAACGGACGGCACCTCCGCGTTCAGCACACGTACAACTCGACGATGATCTCAGCCTTCTTGATCCAGCAAGAGAGACGGAGAGGTAGATGAGTTCTCCGGCAGAGTGACGGTGCTCCGGAGGTTGGTGGTGATCTATCCCTGCAGGGCTCCGCCCGAGCACCGCAGAAATACGATCTAGAGGAAAAACCGTGGAGGTATGTGGTCGGGCTACTGTGGCAAAGTTGTCTCAAATCAGCCCTAATACCTCAGTATATATAGGAGGAAGGGGAGTGCCTTGCCTTGAGGCACAAGAAATCCCCAAGGGGTCGACCGAAGCAAGGGGAGGAGTCCTCCTCCTCCAATCCTAGTCCAACTAGGATTGGAAGGTGGAGTCCTTCTCCACTTTCCCACTTCTCCCTTTTTTTTCTTTTTTCCTTTGATTCCCGCGCATAGGGCCTCCTGGGCTGTCCCAGCAGCCCACTAAGGGCTGGTGCGGCACCCCTAAGGCCTATGGACTTCCCCCCGGGTGGGCTGCCCCCCCGGTGAATACCCGGAACCCATTCATCACTCCGGGTACATTCCGGGTAATGTCCGAAAACTTTCTGGTAATCAAATGAGGCCATCCTATATACCAATCTTCATTTCCGGACCATTTCGGAAACCCTCGTGACAACCATGATCTCATCCGAAACTCCGAACAACATTCGGTAACCAACCATATAACTCAAATATGCATAGAACAACGCCGAACCTTAAGTGTGCAGACCCTGCGGGTTCGAGAACTATGTAGACATGACCCGAGGGACTCCTCGGTCATTATCCAATAGCGGGACCTGGATGCCCATATTGGATCCTACATATTCTACGAAGATCTTATCGATTGAACCTCAGTGCCAATGATTCATATAATCCCGTATGTCATTCCCTTTGTCCTTCGGTATGTTACTTTCCCGAGATTCGATCGTCAGTATCCGCTTACCTATTTCAATCTCATTTACCGGCAAGTCTCTTTACTCGATCCGTAATACAAGATCCCGTGACTTACACTAAGTCACGTTGCTTGCAAGGCTTGTGTGTGATGTTGTATTACGGAGTGGGCCTCGAGATACCTCTCCGTCACACGGAGTGACAAATCCCAGTCTTGATCCATACTAACTCAACGGACACCTTCAGAGATACCTGTAGAGCATCTTTATAGTCACCCAGTTACGTTGTGATATTTGATACATACAAGGCATTCCTCCGGGGCTAGTGAGTTATATGATCTCATGGTCATAGGAATAAATTCTTGACATGCAGAAAACAGTAGCAACAAAATGACACGATCAACATGCTACGTTCATTAGTTTGGGTTTAGTCCATCACATGATTCTGATGTGATCCAGTTATCAAGCAACAACACCTTGTACATAGTCAGAAGACCTTGACTATCCTTAATCAACTGGCTAGCCAACTAGAGGCTTGCTAGGGACAATGTTTTGTCTATGTATCCACACATGTATCTAAGTCTTCATTTAATACAACTATAGCATGGATAATAAACGATTATCTTGATACAGGAATTATAACAATAACTTATTTATCATTGCCTCTAGGGCATAATTCCAACAGTCTCCCACTTGCACTAGAGTCAGTAATCTAGTCCTCACATTGTCATGCGAATTACATTGTAATAAATCTAACACCCATACAGTTATGGTGTTGATCATGCTTCGCCTATGGAAGAGGTTTAGTCAGCGGGTCTGCCACATCCAGATCCGTGTGCACTTTCCAGATATTCACGTCCTCCTCCTCGACATAGTCGCGGATGAGGTTGAAGCATCGTTTGATGTGTTTGGTCTTCTTGTGAAACCGTGGTTCCTTTGCTAAGGCAATGACACCCGTGTTGTCACAAAACAGGGTTATTGGATTCAGTGCGCTCGGCACCACTCCAAGATCCGTCATGAACTGCTTCATCCAGACACCCTCCTTAGCTTCCTCCGAGGCAGCCATGTACTCCGCTTCACATGTAGAATCAGCTACGACGCTTTGCTTGGAACTGCAACAACTTATCGCACCCCCATTCAGAATAAATACGTATCCGGTCTGCGACTTAGAGTCGTCCGGATCTGTGTCAAAGCTTGCATCGACGTAACCTTTTACGGCAAGCTCTTTGTCACCTCCATATACGAGAAACATCTCCTTAGTCCTTTTCAGGTACTTCAGGATATTCTTGACCGCCGTCCAGTGATCAACTCCTGGATTACTATGGAACGTGCCTGCCATACTTATGGCCAGGGTAACGTCCGGTCTAGTGCACATCATTGCATACATGATAGAACCTATGGCTGAAGCATAGGGGACAGAACTCATATGCTCTCTATCTTTATCAGTTGCTGGGCACCGAGTCTTACTCAATCTCGTACCTTGTAAAACTGACAAGAACCCCTTCTTGGACTGTTCCATTTTGAACCTCTTCAAAACTTTATCAAGGTACATGCTTTGTGAATGTCCTATTAAGTGTTTTGATCTATCCCTGTAGATCTTTATGCCTAGAATGTAAGCATCTTCTCCTAGGTCCTTCATAGAGAAACTTTTATTCAAGTAATCCTTTATGCTCTCCAAAAGCGCCACGCTGTTTCCAATCAGTAATATGTCATCCACATATAGTATTAGGAACGCCACAGAGCTCCCACTCACTTTCTTGTAAATACAGGATTCTCCAACCACCTGTATAAACCCAAATGCTTTGATCACCTCATCAAAGCGTTTATTCCAACTCCGAGATGCTTGCACCAGTCCATAAATGGATCGCTAGAGCTTGCACACTTTGTCAGCATTTTTAGGATCGACAAAACCTTCGGGTTACATCATATACAACTCTTCCTTAAGGAAACCGTTAAGGAACGCCGTTTTGACATGCATCTGCCAGATTTCATAATCGAAAAATGCACCTATTGCTAACATGATTCGGACGGACTTAAGCATCGCTACGGGTGAGAATGTCTCAGCGTAGTCAATTCCTTGAACTTGTGTAAAACCCTTTGCCACAAGTCGAGCTTTATAAACGGTCACATTACCGTCAGCGTCCGTCTTCTTCTTAAAGATCCATTTGTTTTGAATAGCCTTGCGGCCTTCAGGTAGTACTTCCAAAGTACACACTTTGTTTTCATACATAGATCCTATCTCAGACTTCATGGCCTCCAGCCATTTGTTGGAATCCAGGCCCACCATTGCTTCTTCATAATTCGCAGGGTCATCGTTGTCCAACAATATAATTGATAAGACTGGATTACCGTACCACTCGGGAGTAGTACGCGGTCTCGTCGACCTGTGAGGTCCGACAGAAACTTGATCCGGAGTTTCATTATCATCATCATTAACTTCCTCCTCAATCGGCATCACAACGACAGGGGTTTCCCCTTGGCCTGCGCCACCATCCAGAGGGATGAGAGGTTCGACAACCTCATCAAGTTCTATCTTCCTCCCACTCAATTCTCTCAAGAGAAACTCCTTCTCAAGAAAAGCTCTGTTCTTAGCAACAAACACTTTGCCCTCGGATTTGAGATAGAAGGTATACCCAACTGTCTCTTTTGGGTAACCTACAAAGACACACTTCTCCGCTTTGGGTTCCAGCTTTTCAGGCTGAAGCTTTTTGACATAAGCATCACATCCCCAAACTTTAAGAAACGACAATTTTGGTCTTTTGCCATACCACAGGTGATATGGTGTCGTCTCAACGGATTTTGATGGTGCCCTATTTAAAGTGAATGCAGCTGTTTCTATTGCATAACCCCAAAACAATAATGGCAAATCGGTAAGAGACATCATAGATCGCACCATCTCTAATAAAGTACGATTAGGACGTTCGGACACACCATTACGCTGTGGTGTTCCAGGCGGTGTCAACTATGAAACAATTCCACATTGTCTTAAGTGAGCACCAAACTCGAAACTCAGATGTTCACCCCCACGATCAGACCGTAGGAACTTGATCTTCTTGTTACGATGATTTTCAACTTCACTCTGAAATTGTTTGAACTTTTCAAATTTTTCAGACTTGTGCTTCATCAAGTAGACATAACCGTATCTACTCAAATCGTCAGTGAAGGTGAGAAAATAACGATATCCGTCGCGTGCCTCCACACTCATCGGACCACACACATCGGTATGTATAATTTCCAACAAGTCACTTGCATGCTCCATTGCTCCGGAGAACGGAGTTTTAGTCATCTTGCCCATGAGGCATGGTTCGCATGCGTCAAGTGAATCAAAGTCAAGTGACTCCAGAAGTCCATCGGTATGGAGTTTCTTCATACGCTTCACACCAATATGACCTAAACGGCAGTGCCATAAAAACATGGCACTATCATTGTTAACTCTAATTCTTTTGGTCTCAATGTTATGTATATGTGTATTATCACTATCAAGATTCAATATGAACAATCCTCTCACATTGGGTGCATGACCATAAAACATATTACTCATAGAAATAGAACAACCATTATTCTCTGACTTAAACGAGTATCCATCTCGCAATAAACAAGATCCAGATATAATGTTCATGCTTAACGCAGGCACTAAATAACATTTATTTAATTTCATAACTAATCCTGATGGTAACTGAAGTGCAACTATGCCGACGGCGATTGCATCAACCCTGGAACCATTTCCCACGTGCATCGTCACTTCATCCTTCGCTTATTCCGCAGTTCCTGTTTCGAGTTGCAAATATGAGCAACAGAACCGGTATCGAATACCCACGCACTAATGCGAGAGCTGGTTAAGTACACATCAATAACATGTATATCGAATATACCTGATTTTTCCTTGGCCGCCTTCTTATCAGCCAAATACTTGGGGCACTTGCGCTTCCAGTGAACCATACCCTTGCAATAATAGCACTCCGTTTCAGGCTTAGGTCCAGCTTTGGGTTTCTTCGTCGGATTGGCAACAGGCTTGCCGCTCTTCTTTGAATTACCCTTCTTTCCTTTGCCATTTACCTTGAAACCAGTGGTCTTATTCACCATCAACACTTGATGCTCTTTACGGAGTTCTGCCTCTGCGACTTTCAGCATCGCGAATAACTCGCCGGGTGACTTGTTCATCCCTTGCATGTTATAGTTCAACACAAAGGCCTTATAGCTTGGTGGCAGTGATTGTAGAATTCTCTCAGTGATAGTCTCTTGCGGGAGTTCAATCCCCAGCTCAGCTAGACGGTTTGAGTACCCATACATTTTGAGCACATGTTCACTGACAGAAGAATTCTCCTCCATCTTGCAAGAATAGAATTTATCGGAGGTCTCATACCTCTCGATCCGGGTATTCTTCTGAAAGATAAACTTCAACTCCTGGAACATCTCATATGCTCCATGATGCTCAAAGCGACGTTGAAGTCCCGGCTCTAAGCCATACAAGACTGCACATTGAACTACTGAGTAGTCCTCCTTGCATGCTAACCAAGCGTTCTTAACATCTTGGTCAGCCGCGGCGTGTGGTTCATCTCCTAGCGCAGCATTAAGGACATAATCCGTCTTCCCAGCTTGCAGGAGCAACTTAAGATTACGAGCCCAGTCTACAAAGTTGCTTCCATCATCTTTCAACTTACCTTTCTCTAGGAACATATTAAAATTCAGGGTGACTGTCGCGTGAGCCATTGATCTACAACACAAGTATTTTCAAAGTGGACTTAGACTATGTTCAAGATAATTAGAGTTTAACTAATCAAATTACTTGCTAAATTCCCACTCAAAAAGTACATCTCACTAGTCATTTGAGTGGTTCATGATCCAATTCCACTAGCTCAAGTCCGATCATCACGTGAGTTGAGGATAGTTTCAGTGGTAAGCATCCCTATGCTAATCATATCAACTATATGATTCATAATCGACCTTTCGGCCTCATGTGTTCCGAGGCCATGTATGCACATGCTAGGCTCATCAAGCTTAACCCGAGTGTCTCGCGTGTGCAACTGTTTTGCACCCGTTGTATGTGAACGTTGAGTCTATCACACCCGATCATCACGTGGTGTCTAGAAACGACGAACTGTAGCAACGGTGCACAGTCGGGGAGAACACAATTTCGTCTTGAAATTTTAGTGAGAGATCACCTCATAATGCTACCGTCGTTCTAAGCAAAATAAGGTGCATAAAAGGATTAGCATCACTTGCAATTCATAAGTGACATGATATGGCCATCATCAAGTGCTCCATGATCTTCATCACCAAACCACCGGTATGATCTTTCTTGTCACCGGCGCCACACCATGATCCCCATCATCATGATCTCCATCATCGTGCCTCCGTCGAGGTTGTCGTGTATGCTATGCTATTGCTACTAAAGCTACGTCCTAGCAATATAGTAAACGCATCTGCAAACACAAACTTTAGTTCTAAAGACAACCCTATGTCTCCTGTCGGTTGCCGTAGCATCGACGTGCAAGTCGATATTAACTATTACAACATGATCATCTCATACATCCAATATATCACATCACATCGTCGGCCATATCACATCACAAGCATACCCTGCAAAAACAAGTTAGACGTCCTCTAATTGTTGTTGCATGTTTTACATGGTGGCTATGGGTATCTAGTAGGATCCCATCTTACTTACGCAAACACCACAACGGGGATGTATGAATTGTTATTTAACCTCTCTCCAAGGACATCTGATGACCCACAAGTATAGGGGATCAATCGTAGTCCTTTCGATAAGTAAGAGTGTCGAACCCAACGAGGAGCAGAAGGCTCTGATAAACGGTTTTCAGCAAGGTAATAACTGCAAGCACTGAAAGTAGCGGTAACAAGTGATGATGTAGTGAGGTGAAACGTAGCAGGTGAAAAGTAACAAGTAACAAGAGTAGCAACGGTGCAGCAAAGTGGCCCAATCCATTTTGTACCAAGGGACAAGCCTGAACAAAGTCTTATAGGAAGTAAAACGCTCCCGAGGACACACGGGAATTTCTGTCATGCTAGTTTCATCATGTTCATATGATTCGCGTTCGTTACTTTGATAGTTTGATATGTGGGTGGACCGGCGCTTGGGTACTTCCCTTACTTGGACAAGCATCCCACTTATGATTAACACCTCTCGCAAGAATCCGCAACTACGAAAGAAGAATTAAGACAACGTCTAACCATAGCATTAAACTAGTGGATCCAAATCAGCCCCTTACGAAGAAACGCATAGACTGGGGTTTAAGCTTCTGTCACTCTAGCAACCCATCATCTACTTACTACTCCCCAATGTCTTCCTCTAGGCCCAAATTAGGTGAAGTGTTATGTAGTCGACATTCACATAACACCATTAGAGGAAAAACAACATACAACATATCAAAATACCGAACGAATACCAAATTCACATGACTATTATTAGCATGAGTTATCCCATGTCCTCAGGAACAAAAGTAACTACTCACACAGCATAATCATAATCATGATCAGAGGTGTAATAAGTAGCATCAAGGATCTAAACATAAACTCTTCCACCAAGTAATCCAACTAGCATCAACTACAAAGAGTAATCCACACTACTAGCAACCTTACAAGTACCAATCGGAGTCGCGAGACGGAGATTGGTTACAGGTGATGAAATAGGGTTTGGAGATGAGAAGGTGCTGATGAAGATGTTGATGGAGACGAGTCCCCTCCGATGAGAGGAGTGTTGGTGATGACGATGTCGACGAATTATCCCTCCGGGAGGGAAGTGTCTCCGGCAGGATCGTCCTGCCGGAGCTCTAGATTGGTTCTGCTCAAGTTCCACCTCGTGGCGGCGGAGAATCCACGAAAATGCTCCTCCCTGATTTTTTTCCAGACGAAACCCTTCATATAGCAGAAGAGGGGTGCCAGTGGGCCACCAGGGTGCCCACGAGCCCTGTTGCCGTGGCCAGGGGGCAGGCCACGGACACCAGGATTTTGGGCCCCTGGCAGCTCCCCTCTGGCACTTCTTTCGCCCAATATTTTTTATATATTCCCAAAAAATTCCACGTTGATTTTCAGGGCATTGGAGTTGTGCAGAATAGAGGACTCAGACTTGCTCCTTTTCCAGTCCAGCATTCCAACTGCTTGTATTCTCCCTCTTCAAATAAACCGTGCAAAATAAGAGAGAAAAGGCATAAGTATGGTACCACAAAGTATAATAACAGTCCATAAAGAGATAAATATCAACATAAAAGCATGATGCAAAATGGACGTATCAACTCCCCCAAGCTTAGACCTCGCTTGTCCTCATGCGAAAACCAAGATCCATAAACATGTCCACATGTTTAGGGATGAAGGTGTCGATAAAACATAATACGGACATGAGGGCATCATGATCACACATAGAACAACAATATATCATAAAGATCCTTATGGGAAAGTAACAATTCCTTCACAAAGCAACGCATGAAACAAAAACCTTACCGAGAAGTAGCCAACAACAGTCCATAGTCATTGAAGCAATTGTAATTTATCATAACATCAGAAAGAGTAAAATAAGAGCTTGTAAAGCAAATCCACATACTCAAGCATCTCTTTTGTTTTCCACAATTTTTACAACTCACGTGGTACTCATGGTATCAAAGTTTCAGTTGGACACAGAGAAAGATAGGGGCTTATAATTTTGCCTCCCAACCATTTACCTCAAGGGTAAAGTCAACAATAATAAAGCATAAGTACTCATCTCCAAGTTGATATATGAATATAGATCTTTCCCAAGCATATGACGGTAGCCAAGATAAAGGCGAAATAAGGAATTTGTGAAGATCACCATGACTCTTTCAAGGGAAAAAGTAAAGGTACAAGATAGGCCCTTCGCAGAGGGAAGAAGAGGTTGTCATGAGCTTTTGATGTTTGGACGCGTGTCCTCTTAGTGCAGACGAACACCACTTTATATTGCCTCCTGTGATAAAGAACTTTATTATGCAGTCTGTCGCTTTTATGTCTTCCTCATCACAGGTTCGTATAAATCTTATTTTCCACACACTAATAGATCATACATATTACAGAGCAATTTTTATTGCTTGCACCGATGACAATTTACTTGAGGGATCTTATTCAATCCATAGGTAGGTATGGTGGACTCTCATGGCAAAACTGGGTTGAAGGTTTATGGATGCACAAGTAGTATCTCTACTTGGTGCGGGACTTTTGGCTAATATGAGGTGGAAGCAATCGTCACATGCTAAGGGATCTCTAAACATATTACATTGTTTGGAATCAAGCAAACACAATTCATTATGTTGTCTTCCTTGTCCAACATCTACTTCTAAGCATGTAATAGTTTGGTGAGTGCTCACAATTGTAAAAGGTGTCTAAGATGATATATTTATATGTGAACCTCTCTTTCCTTATTACTTCTTATTAATTGCAACAATGTCTGGGGTATTTGATGGTTTATTCTCAACAAGTTTCAATCATCATACTTGTTATATGTGAAGCTATCACTTTCTATAAGATCATCTCATGATCTTCTGTCGTTCTTTTCATACTTTTGATCACCGCACAAACAAAGCCCTTGACTAAGATACTCTTTATTATATAGCTCGCAAGCTCGAATACATCGGGGGAGACACAAGGCAAAAGAATCAAACTAAACACTAAAGACTTATTCCACTAAGAGAAGAAATAAAAACTGAAAAGGAAAGAACTAAAACAAAGGTAAAAGCAAAAGATATAAAGGTGATACGATACCAGGGAAACTCCCCCAAGCTTGGCACAAGCCAAGCGAGTTGCCCATTCCAATGCGTAGTTGTCTTCCTTTGGTGGTGAAGGTGGTGGAGTTGCAACATGAGTTTGATCCTCCGTCTTCCAAGGCATAGGTTCTTCATCATGGCAGGATAAACGAGTCGCCGGAATCCTCAAATCTGCAGCCAACCGTATTGATTTAAATCTATACTCATACTCACAATTTTGGTTCTGCAGGTCATAGATCTGGTCGTGGAGCTAATCAACGCTGTCATAGATCCTGGAGAGGTGCTTCCCAATGTCATTGGCATCCATCTTGTGTTTGTTGGTGAACTCCGTGATCATCAGGTGGTTGGCGTTGAGTCCACGCTCCACCATCCCTTGGCACTTGAAGACTTGATGCTCCATTGCTTCGAGCCTCGTCTCCACGCTTCCGGTCTTCTTAGGCCCCTCAACATCACGGATGTGCAACATCCCCTCACGCATCTCAATAGATTGAGGGTGTTGCAGCACTTCCGTGAGGTAGGGATTGATGACCCTCTCAAAGATCTTGTCCTTAGGAGCTTTTGGGGAAGTCATGACGATCTAGATCTACAACAAAAACAGGCTCGAAACGAAAAACAGAGGAAAACTGCGTGATACAGAGATCAAAACCCTCGGGCGTATATATAATGATTTTTTCTGGACCAGAAGGAGTGCTCCGCAAGAAAACGGAGTCCGGGAGGCACACGAGGTGCCCACAAGCCCTGTCGCCGCGTCCACGGGGGTAGGCCGCGGCGACCAAGCTTGTGGCCGCCCCGTGCGCTCTTCGGACTGCTTTTTATTTTTCTATTTTTCCAAAAATTCCAAAACGGAGAAAATTTCCTACTGGAAAAGTTTTGGAGTCCAATTACTTACCGAAACACATACCTTTTTGTTTTCAGAGTCTGAAACAGGCTGATAAACATCCCATATGTACTCCTCTGGAGTTATGATATTGATGATATTGCTCTCAATATTTATGGGAGTACTAGAGATATAATGCTTGATTCTTTGCCCATTTACCACTCTCGGAAAATTACCTTCCGTGTTATTGATTTTGATGGCACCGGAACGATATACTTCCTCGACAACGTAGGGACCTTCCCATTTAGAGAGAAGCTTGTGTGCGAAGAATCTTAAGGGAGAATTGTATAGCAGGACATAATCACCTACATTGAACTCACATTTTTGTATTCTTTTATCGTGCCATCTCTTAACCTTTTCCTTGAACAACTTGGCATTCTCATATGCCTCAGCCCTCCATTCATCTAATGAGCTGATATCAAACAACTGCTTCTCACCGGCAAGTTTGAAATCGAAGTTGAGCTCTTTGATTTCCCAATAAGCTTTGTGTTCTAGCTCAAGAGGTAAATGACAGGCCTTACCGTAAACTATTTTATACGGCGACATGCCAATGAGATTCTTATAAGCAGTCCTATAAGCCCATAGTGCATCGTCAAGTTTGTAGACCAATTATTTCGAGATCTATTGACATTCTTTTGTAGGATCAATTTGATCTCCCTATTACTCAACTCCACTTGACCACTAGACTGAGGATGATAAGGAGATGCAACTCTATGGTTGACATCATACTTAGCGAGCATCTTGCGGAAAACACCATGAATGAAGTGTGAACCGCCATCAGTCATCAGATATCTAGGGACTCCAATTGTTGGGAAGATGACTTCTTTAAGCATTTTAATAGAGGTGTGGTGATCAACGTTTCTAGTGGGGATAGCTTCTACCAACTTAGTGACGTAATCCACAACAACTAAGATGTGGGTGTACCCATTGGAACTCGGGAAGGGTCCCATATAATCAAAGCCCCAGACATCAAATGGTTCAATGACAAGTAAATAGTTCATAGGCATTTCCTGACGCTTAGTGATGTTCCCTATTCTTTGGCATTCGTCACAAGACAATACAAACTTACGGGCATCCTTGAAGAGAGTGGGCCAATAGAAACCTGATTGCAATACCTTATGAGTAGTTCTATCTCCAGCATGGTGTCCTCCGTAGGCTTCGGAATGACACTTCTGCAGGATCTGTCCCTGTTCATGTTCAGGCACACAACATCTAATAACACCATCTACTCCTTCCTTATAAAGGTGAGGATCATCCCAAAGGTAGTGTCTCAAATCAAAGAAGAATTTCTTCTTTTGCTGGTAGGTCAAACTGGGTGGTATGTATTTGGCTACAATATAGTTTGCGTAATCAGCATACCACGATGCACTATGTGAAGTGCGGATGACATTCAATTGCTCATCAGGAAAGCTGTCATCAATAGTCGTGGGTCATCAAGGACATTTTCTAGCATGGACAAGTTATCTACTACAGGGTTATCAGCACCCTTTCGGTCAACAACGTGCAAATCAAATTCCTGTAGCAGGAGAACCCATCTGATTAGCCTAGGCTTAGCGTCCTTCTTCTCCATAAGGTACTTAATAGCAGCATGATCAGAGTGAATAGTGACTTTGGAGTCAACTATATAAGATCTTAACTTTTCACATGCAAACACGACTGCTAAAAACTCCTTCTCCGTAGTAGCATAGTTTCTCTGGGCACTGTCTAGAGTTTTACTAGCGTAGTGAATAACATTCAACTTCTTGTCCACTCTTTGTCCTAGAACAGCACCAACAACATAATCACTAGCGTCGCACATGATTTCAAAGGGCAAGTTCCAATCAGGTGGTTGAACAATAGGTGCGGTTGTCAAGGCCCTCTTAAGTATTTCGAAAGCTTCCTCACAATCCTCATAAAAAAGAGAACATCCTTCGGCAAGAGGTTGGTAAGAAGCCTAGAAATCTTAGAGAAGTCTTTAATGAACCTTCTATAGAAACCAGCATGGCCTAGGAAACTCCGTATACCTCTGATATCTGTGGGGCAATGCATTTTCTCAATTGCATCAACCTTAGCCTTATCAACTTCAATGCCTTTCTCAGAGATTTTGTGTCCTAAGATGATGCCTTCATTAACCATGAAGTGGCACTTCTCCCAGTTCAAGACGAGGTTGGTATCTTTGCATCTCTGTAAAACTCGATCAAGGTTGCTGAGGCAATCATCAAAGGAAGAACCGTAAACGGAGAAATCATCCATGAAAACCTCAACAATCTTTTCACAAAAGTCAGAGAATATTGCCATCATACGTCTTTGAAAGGTGGCAGGTGCATTGCATAAGCCAAAAGGCATACGTCTATAAGCAAAGGTACCGAAGGGGTAGGTGAAAGTGGTTTTCTCCTGATCAGATCGTGCAACAGGTATTTGCGAGAATCCTGAATAACCGTCTAGAAAGCAGAAGTGTGTGTGTTTAGATAGCCTTTCTAGCATTTGGTCCATAAACGACAAAGGATAATGGTCTTTCCTGGTTTCCTTGTTCAGTTTCCGGAAGTCGATCACCATCCTATAGATAGTAATAATCCTCTGTGGGATTAGTTCATTCTTATCATTAGGAACGATGGTGATACCTCCCTTCTTAAGTACGCAATGTACTGGACTTACCGAATCACTATGAGCAACAAGATAAATGATTCCTGCTTCCAGAAGCTTTAATATTTCTTTTCTCACGACCTCTTTCATCCTAGGATTTAATCTCCGTTGATGATCAGCAACTGGCTTAGAATCAGGATCGGTTTTAATCTTGTGCTGACATAGTGGGGCTAATACCCTTAAGATCATCAAGAGTATATCGAATAGCAACACGGTGCTTCCTCAAAGTTTTTATTAACTTCTTCTCTTCGTGATTCGAGAGGTGAGCACTAATAATAACCGGATATATCTCCTTCTCATCAAGATACGCATACTTAAGAGTATCTGGTAACTATTTTAGCTCGAACACAGGATCACCCTTTGGTGGGGGAGGATCCCCAAGCAGTTCAACAGGCAGATTATTCTTAAGAATAGGATATTGTTCTAAAACAATTTTATCTATCTCATCTCTTTCATCCATATGCATATCATTTTCATGCTCAAGCATATATTGCTCTAAAGGATCCGTAGGAGGCACGAAAATAGAGGCAAGAGCAATGATTTCATCACTACTAGACGACTCTTTTTCATGGGGTTGTCTTCCAAACATGGAGAAGTTAAATTCATGAGACACACTCTCGAAACTAACAGTGACAGTCTATTTAATGCAATCAATATGAGCATTAACAGTGTTGAGAAAGGGTCTACCAAATATGATGGGACAAAAGCTATCTTGTGCAGTAGCAAGGGCGAGGAAATCACTAGGACACTTCCTCTTACCACACAGGACTTCTACGTCTCTCACAATTCCCACAGGGCAGATAGTGTCTCTATTAGCTAGTGTAATAGTGACATCAATGGGTTCTAACTCAGCAGGTGCAATCTCATCATTGATTTCATCATCAAGGGATCGGGGTATTGCACTAACACTAGCCCCCATATGACATAAACCATGATAATAGTGATTTCCTATCTTGACAGAAACAGCGGGCAGGCCAACTATAGGTCCGTATTTGTCTTTCGTGTGAGGTTTAGCAATTCTAGCGGAGTCCTCATAGAATTTGATAACATGCCCGTCTATGTCTTCGGCTAAGAGATCTTTGATAATAGCAACACTAGGTTCAACTCTAATTTCCTCAGGGGGTGCAAGTGGTCTAATGTAACCCCTACGTATCACAGTTGGAGCTTTAGAATAATCCTTTTTCCTAGCAGGGTAAGGTGGTTTCTCAGTGTAGGCACAAGGAACAATAGGATCATTATAGGCAATGACTTTCTCTTCAACTGGATTGGGTTTAAATATGTTGACTTCTACATGAGGATGATACTTAAACCACTTCTCTTTGGGAAGATCAATATGAGCAGCAAAAGATTCACATAGAGAAGCTACTATCTCAGAGTCAAGTCCATACTTAGCGCTAAAATCTCTAGAAGTGTTTGTTTCAACAAAAGATTTAACGCAATCAAACTGGAAATTCATACCTGACTCCTTACCTTCTTCAAGCTCCCAATCTTTAGAGTTACGTTTGATTCTTCCCAATAAATTCCACTTGTGGTCAATATCCTTCTTCGTAAAAGAACTGGTACAAGAAGTGTCAAGCATGGTACGATCTTCGTGAGAAAGCCGAGCATAAAAGTTTTGAGTGATAATTTCTCTCGAGAGATCATGATTGGGGCATGAATATAGCATTGATTTAAGCCTCCCCCAAGCTTGAGCTATGCTTTCCCTGTCACGAGGCCAAAAGTTATAAATAGAATTCCGATCACGATGTACTAAATGCATAGGATAAAACTTTTGATGAAATTCCAATTTCAACCGATTGTAGTCCCATGATCCAGTATCATCACATAGCCTATACCATGTCAACACCTTATCCTTCAAAGATAAGGGAAAGCCTTTCTTCTTTACCTCATCGTCAGGCAAACCTGCAAGCTTAAATAAACTACAAACTTCATCTACATAGATTAGATGCAAGTCTCGATGTTAAGATCCATCTCCTATAAAAGGATTAGCCAGCACTTTCTCGAGCATACTCGAAGGAATTTCATAAAAGATATTTTCAGTAGGTAACTTAGGTTGAGGATCAACTCCTCGTGCTTCCGTTCGTGGTGAAGATACCCCGAACAAATTCCTCAAAGGAACAGTTTCCATAGTGACAATTGACAATAAATTTCAACACAATATATAAATGTTTCCTTACCAAATTCCACTTACCATAGGCGCTTCACTCCCCGGCAACGGCGCCAGAAAAGAGTCTTGATGACCCAAAAGTATAGGGGATCAATCGTAGTCCTTTCTATAAGTAAGAGTATCGAACCCAACGAGGAGCAGAAGGCTCTGATAAACGGTTTTCAGCAAGGTAACAACTGCAAGCACTGAAAGTAGCGGTAACAAGTGATGGTCTACTGAGGTGAAACGTAGCAGGTGAAAAGTAACAAGTAACAAGAGTAGAAACGATGCAGCAAAGTGGCCCAATCCCTTTTGTAGCAAGGGATAATCCTGAACAAAGTCTTATAGGAAGTAAAACGCTCCCGAGGACACACGGGAATTTCTATCATGCTAGTTTCATCATGTTCATATGATTCGCGTTCGTTACATTGATAGTTTGATATGTGGGTCGACCGGCGCTTGGGTACTGCCCTTACTTGCACAAGCATCCTACTTATGATTAACCCCTCTATCAAGAAGAATTAAGACAATGTCTAAGAATAACATTAAACTATTGGATCCAAATCAGCCCCTTACGAGGCAACGCATAGACTGGGCTTTAAGCTTCTGTCACTCTAGCAACCCATCATCTACTTACTACTCCTCAGTGTCTTCCTCTAGGCCCAAATATGGTGAAGTGTTATGTAGTCGACATTCACATAACACCACTAGAGGAAAAACAACATACAACATATCAAAATACCGAACGAGTACCAAATTCACATGACTATTATTAGCATGACTTATCCCATGTCCTCAGGAACAAAAGTAACTACTCACAAAGCATAATCATAATCATGATCAGAGGTATAATGAGTAGCATCAAGGATCTAAACATAAACTCTTCCACCAAGTAATCCAACTAGCATCAACTACAAAGAGTAATCAACACTACTAGCAACCTTACAAGTACCAATCGGAGTCTCGAGACGGAGATTGGTTGCAAGTGATGAACTAGGGTTTGGAGATGAGATGGTGCTGATGAAGATGTTGATGGAGACGAGTCCCCTCTGATGAGAGGAGTGTTGGTGATGACGATGGCGACGATTTCCCCCTCCGGGAGGGAAGTTTCCCCGGCAGGATCGTCCTGCCGGAGCTCTAGATTGGTTCTGCTCAAGTTCCACCTCGTGGCGGCAGAGAATCCACGAAAAAGCTCCTCCCTGATTTTTTTCCGGACGAAACCCTTCATATAGCAGAAGAGGGAGGCCAGTGGGCTACCAGGGTGCCCACAAGCCCCGTTGTCGCGACCAGGGGGGCAGGCCGCGGCCACCAGGCTTGTGCCCCCCTGGCAGCTCCCCTCTGGCAGTTCTTTCGCCCAGTATTTTTTATATATTCCCAAAAATTCCATGTTGATTTTCAGGGCATTTGGAGTTGCGCAGAATAGAGGATTCAGACTTGCTCCTTTTCTAGTCCAGAATTCCAGCTGCCGATATTCTCCCTCTTCAAATAAACCTTGCAAAATAAGACAGAAAAGGCATAAGTATGGTACCACAAAGTATAATAATAGTCCATAAAGCGATAAATATCAACATGAAAGCATGATGCAAAATGGACGTATCAACCTCCTCGGTCAAATCCGATTCAACTAAAGTTGGAGAAACAGACACTCGCGAGTGATCTTTGAGCAACGGGGTTGCTCGTAGCGATGAAACCAGTCTCTCGTAAGCGTAAGAGTAATGTCGGTCCGAGCCGCTTTAATTCAACAATACCGAGGAATCAAGAAAAGGCTAAGGAGGGCAGCAAATCGCACATCACCACCCACAAAAAAAATTGTGTTCTACTCGAGATGATATCTACGCATGAACCAAGCTCATGATGCCAATGTTGGGGAACGTGGTACGGAAAACAAAAATTTTCCTACGTGCACGAAGACCTATCATGGTGATGTCCTACTAGAGGGGATTTCCGATCTACGTACCCTTGTAGATCGCACAACAGGAAGCGTTAAGAAACGCGGTTGATGTAGTGGAACGTCCTCACGTCCCTCGATCCGCCCCGCGAACCGTGCCACGAACCGTCCCGCGATCCATCCCATGATCCGCTCCGATCTAGTGCCGAACGGACGGCACCTCCGCGTTCAGCACACGTACAGCTCGACGATGATCTCGGCCTTCTGATCCAGCAAGACAGAAGGAGAGGTAGATGAGTTCTCTGGCAGCGTGATGACGCTCCAGAGGTTGGTGGTGATCTATCTCAGCAGGGCTCCGCCCGAGCTCCGCAGAAATACGATCTAGAGGAAAAACCGTGGAGGTATGTGGTCGGGCTGCCGTGGCAAAGTTGGCTCAAATCAGCCCTAATACCTCAGTATATATAGGAGGGAGGGGGAGGGCCTTGCCTTGAGGCTCAAGAGAGCCCCAAGGGGTCAGCCATAGCAAGGGGAGGAGTCCTCCTCCTCCAATCCTAGTCCAACTAGGATTGGAAGGTGGAGTCCTTCTCCACTTTCCCACTTCTCCCTTTTTTTCTTTTTCCTTTGATTCCTGCGCATAGGGCCTCTTGGGCTGTCCCACCAGCCCACTAAGGGCTGGTGCGGCACCCCTAAGGCCTATGGGCTTCCCCCGGGTGGGCTGCCCCCCGGTGAACAACGGAACCACTCCTAGTACATTCCCGGTAATGTCCGAAAACTTTCCGGTAATGAAATGAGGCCATCCTATATATCAATCTTCGTTTCCGGACCATTCTGGAAACCCTCATGATGTCCGTGATCTCATCCAGGACTCCGAACAACATTCGGTAACCAACCATATAACTCAAATACGCATAAAACAACACCGAACCTTAAGTGTGCAGACCCTGGGGGTTCGATAACTATGTAGACATGACCCGAGGGACTCCTCGGTCAATATCCAATAGCGGGGCCTGGATGCCCATATTGGATCCTACATATTCTACGAAGATCTTATCGATTGAACCTCAGTGCCAAGGATTCATATAATCGCCTATGTCATTCCCTTTGTCCTTCGGTATGTTACTTGCTCGAGATTCGATCATCAGTATCCGCATACCTATTTCAATCTCGTTTACCAGCAAGTCTCTTTACTTGTTCCGTAATACAAGATCCCGTGACTTACACTAAGTCACATTGCTTTCAAGGCTTGTGTGTGATGTTGTATTACCGAGTGGGTCCCGAGATACCTCTCTGTCACACGGAGTGACAAATCCAAGTCTTGATCCATACTAACTCAACGGACACCTTCCAAGATACCTATAGAGCATCTTTATAGTCACCCAGTTACGTTGTGACATTTTATACACACAAGGCATTCCTCCGGTGCCAGTGAGTTATATGATCTCATGGTCACAGGAATAAATACTTGACTCGCAGAAAACAGTAGCAACAAAATGACACGTTCAACATGCTACGTTCATTAGTTTGGGTCTAGTCCATCACATGATTCACTCAATGATGTGATCCAGTTATCAAGCAACAACACCTTGTACATAGTCAGAAGACCTTGACTATCCTTAATCAACTGGCTAGCCAACTAGAGGCTTGCTAGGGACAGTGTTTTGTCTATGTATCCACACATGTATGTAATTCTTCATTTAATACAATTATAGCATGGATAATAAACGATTATCTTGATAGAGGAATTATAACAATAACTTATTTATCATTGCCTCTAGGGCATAATTCCAACACAAGCATGGTGCGATCATCATGAGAAAGCCGAGCATGCAAGTTCTGAATGATAATTTCTCTCGAGAGCTCATGATTGGGGCATGATTATAGCATTGATTTAAGCCTCCCCAAGCTTCAGCGATGCTTTCTCTGTCACGAGGCCAAAAATTGTAAATATAATTCCGATCACGATGTACTAAATGCATAGGATAAAACTTTTGATGAAATTCCAATTTCAACCGATTGTAGTCCCATGATCCAGTATCATCACATAGCCTATACCATGTCAACGCCTTATCCTTCAAAGATAAAGGAAATACCTTCTTCTTGACCTCATCCTCGGGCACACCTACAAGCTTAAATAAACCACAAACTTCATCTACATAGATTAGATGCAAGTCTGGATGTGATGTTCCATCTCCTGTAAAAGGATTGGCCAGCAGTTTCTCAAGCATACCCGAAGGAAATTCAAAGCAAATATTTTCAGTAGGTGCAGCAGGTTGAGGAGCAACTATTTGTGCTTCCGTTCGAGGTGAAGATACCCCGAACAAGCCCCTCAAAGGACTAGTATCCAGAGTGACAAGTGACAATAAATTTCAGCACACTAAATGAATGTTTCCTTACCAAGTTCCACTTACCAAAGGCGCTTCACTCCCCGACAACGGCGCCAGAAAAGAGTCTTGATGACCCACAAGTATAGGGGATCAATCGTAGTCCTTTCGATAAGTAAGAGTGTCGAACCCAACGAGGAGCAGAAGGATCTGACAAGTGGTTTTTAGCAAGGTAAAATCTGCAGGCACTGAAATTGTCGGTAACAAGTGATTGTGTGGTGAGATGATTCGTAGAAACCAATAAGTAACAAAAGTAGCAACGGTGCAGCAAAGTGGTCCAATCCCTTTTGTAGCAAGGGACAAGCCTGGACAAAGTCTTATAGGAGGAAAAACGCTCCCGAGGACACACGGGAATTTCTGTCATGCTAGTTTCATCATGTTCATATGATTCGCGTTCGTTACTTTGATAGTTTGATATGTGGGTGGACCGGCGCTTGGGTACTGCCCTTACTTGGACAAGCATCCCACTTATGATTAACCCCTCTTGCAAGCATCCGCAACTATGAAAGAAGAATTAAGACAAAGTCTAACCATAACATTAAACTAGTGGATCCAAATCAGCCGCTTACGAAGCAACACATAAACTAGGGTTTAAGCTTCTGTCACTCTAGCAACCCATCATCTACCTAGTACTTCCCAATGCCTTCCTCTAGGCCCAAATAATGGTGAAGTGTTATGTAGTCGACGTTCACATAACACCACTAGAGGAAAAACAACATACAACACATCAAAATATCGAACGAATACCAAATTCACATGACTACTATTAGCATGACTTATCCCTTGTCCTCAGGAACAAAAGTAACTACTCACAAAGCATAATCATATTCATGAACAGAGAGGTAATGAGTAGCATCAAGGATCTGAACATAAACTCATCCACCAAATAATCCAACTAGCATCAACTACAAAGAGTAATCATCACTACTAGCAACCTTACATGTTCCAATCGTACTCGCGAGACGGAGATTGGTTACAAGTGATGAACTAGGGTTTGGAGATGAGATGGTGCTGACGAAGATGTTGATGGTGACGAGTTCCCTCCGATGGGAGGAGTGTTGGTGATGACGATGACGACGATTTCCCCCTCCGGGAGGGAAGTTTCTCTGGCAGGATCGTCCTACCGGAGCTCTAGATTGGTTCTTCTCAAGTTCCCCCTCGTGGCTGCGGCGAATCCACGAAAAAGCTCCTCCTTGATTTTTTTGGACGAAACCCTTCATATAGCAGAAGAGGGGGGCAAGTGGGCCAGCAGGCTGCCCACAAGCCCTCATGGCGCGACCTGGGGGGGTGGTCGCGTCGTGCAGGCTTGTGGGCACCCCTTGGCACCCCTCTGGCACTTCTTCGGCCGAGTATTTTTGATAAATCCGGAAAAAAATCCTTGTTGATTTTTACGGCGTTTGGAGTTGCGCAGAATAGGTATCTCAACTTTGCTCCAATTTCAGGCCAGAATTCCAGTTGCCGGCATTCTCCCTGTTCATGTAAACCATGCAGAATAAGAGAGAAAAGTCATAAGAATAGTACCGTGAAGTGAAATAACAGCCCAAGAAGTGACAAATATCAACACGAAAACATGATGCAAAATGGACGTATCATTGAGCCACTATAGCGCCCAAGCTATAAGTTTTATCTCTATAGAGAGCTTCGCGCAAAACCGCAAGATCTGGGGAGCTAAGAGCCCGAGCTTTCCCACGGCTAATCAAACATTTTCCCACGAATAATGAGAGATACCGAAGCATGGGAAAATGTACACTCGCAAGTCTAGCGCAATACACTCCTCTCCCCTCTCCTACAACAATAGTATCAATGAAAGCCTCGAAGTCCCGTGGACGAGGTTCATGAATATCCCCAACATAAGGTAAATTGCAAACATTGCAAAAATCCTAAAGTGACATGCGGTGGGGGACACCATATAACTTTAACTCAACCATAGGAGGACTCTTCCTTGGATAGAAATTAAAGCTCTGCACGACAATATTAGTGAGGAGGAGGTATTGTGGACACTTATCTTCAACAAATGCGGTAAGGCCAACGTTCTCCACCAAGTAATAAAAATCCTCTTAAATACAAACGGCACGTAAGAACACATCGCTTGGCCACTCGTTCGCTCGAACTTCTGCAAGTCGGTGGACCGGATACTTGGGTTTCTTATTCTCATTTTCATCTTCCTTGGGGTCACGGCTTGAAGAGCCTCTTAGGAACCTCCTCATCTTTTCCTTTTCTTTCTCTGAAAATTTCTGAAATTTTTAGTGACTCAAAAGAAAAGTGAACAAGGCTCAATTAAACTCAGAGCAACTACTCCTACAAGTGCCTAGAGGCCATATCATGCATCAAAACTACTTGGGACCAACTAAAATTGACATGCAAAGCTCAAGAACAGGGTCACCAAGGCAGCAAAAGTACGCAACGAATAAAGCACTAGAGCAAAAACTTATTGGACCAATGGAGGAGTCACATACCAAGGAAAAATTCCCCAAAACAGTTTGGTGAATGGGGCTTTGCACAAGGAGATCGAAAAATGCAGGAAGAAGAGCAAGAACATGGGTTTGAGCTGTGGAATGATTTTTTTTCTGGAGGTAGCAGAAGGATATGGGAGCTGGAATAAGTGGAGGGGGGCCACGTGGGACCCACAAGCTTGCCATGCGCGACCAGGGGGGATCCCGCGCCTCTTGGGCTTGTGGCCCACTGGTGCATCCCCCTAACTAGCTTTCCATCTTAGAAATTTTAAAATATTCCAGAAAAAAGCATACTTGAATTTCAGGGCATTTGGAGAACTTTTATTTTCGGGACACTTTTCTAAGGGACGGAAAATACAGAAAACAGGAAAAATAAAGCTAAATTTATCATTTTTCTTCTAAGCAAAAGAAAGTAAAGTTCGGAACAGAAGGTTGTGACTTCTGGATTCATCCATCTCGTGGTCATCAAAAGAAATCCAACAATGAGGTTGATCAAGTCTCCTTGACAAACTTTTTTCAAATCACATAGAGCTGGAGAATTTTGGAATAATCACTAGGTTACCTCAACGGGGATGTGCATATCCCGAACAAGTAAATCATATTTCATCTTGACAGTAGGTATGGGGCATTCAAAGCTTCCAATAAGAATTGATGAAGATTTTTCAATAGCATTGGCCCTGTTTGGATACTCTAACCGGGTTAGAGGTTAGAATTAGATTCTAACCCTCAACTAACCCTGAACTAACTCTAACCCAAGAGGTGTTTGGATGAGAGGGTTAGATTGGCAATAAATGCTCTTTTCCAATCATTTGGCTACTTTTGTCCATGTTCAGTGTCGGATTTGGTGTGGCCGGTCGTTGTGTGGCCGGCAGGGCAGGGCGCGGCGGGGCGGGGCGGGGCGGGCCGCGGCAGGGCGCAGCGGCCGGCGGCTGGGGCGCGGCGGGGCGGGGTGGGGCGGCGGGGCGCGGCGGGGCGGCGGCTGGGGCGCGGCGGGGTGCGGCGGGGCGGCCCGGCGGCGGGGCGGGGCGGGCCGCGGCCGGCGGTTGGGAGGGCGACGGGAGGGACAACGACGGGAGGGACGGGGGGTTGGTGGGATCTGGTGCGGGCTGGATGGAGTAGCAATTGATTTTTTTATTTTTTTTTGTCCCCACCTAACTCTAACCCAAAAAAGCACCTCTTGGGTGGGTTAGAGTTTTTGGGTGGGTTAGATGCATCTAACCCAATCTAACCCTACCTGTTTGGATTTTTGAGGGTTAGATAGCTCAACTCTAACCCAATCTAACTCTAACCCTAGGATCCAAACAGGGCCATTGATGCAATGTAGTCGATATTGTTTCTTCGGAAAGTGTACCGTGTGCTCATTACCATTAACATGGAAAGTGACATCTCCTTTGTTGCAATCAATAACAGTCCCTGTAGTGTTTAAAAAGGGTCTTCCAAGGATGACCGCCATGGCATCATCCTCGGGAATATCTAAAATAACAAAGTCCGTTAAGATAGTAACGTTGGCAACCACAACAGGCACATCCTCGCAAATGCCGCTAGGAAAAGCAGTTGATTTGTCGGCGTTTGCAAAGACATTTCAAATGGGTGTCAGCTTATCCAATTCAAGTCTATGATAAGGAGAGAGAGGCATAACACCAACACCAGCTCCAAGATCGCATAAAGCAGTTCTAACATAATTTCATTTAATGGAGCAAGGTATAATGGGCACTCCGGGATCACCTAGTTTCTTAGGAGTCCCACCCTTGAAGTTGTAATTAGCAAGCATGGTGGAAATCTCAACCTCAGGTATCTTCCTTTCATTAGTCACAATATCTTTCATGTACTTGGCATAAGGAGACATTTTGAGCATATCTGTCAAACGCATTTGCAGAATGACAGGTCTAATCATTTCAACAAAGCGCTCCAAATCTTCCTCATCCATTTTTTGGATGGTTTGGGAGGAAAGGGCATGGGTTTATGAACGCATGGTTCTCTTTCTTTACCATGCTTCCTAGCAATAAATTCGTTCTTATCATTCGTTCTTAGGTTGTGGGTTATCAAGATCAACAACAGGTTCAATCTCCACATCCTTATCATTACTAGGTTGAGCATCAACATGAACACCACTATCAATATTATCACTAGGCTCATGTTCATCACCAGATTGTGTTTCGTCATCAGAAACAGAGACATCATTTGGATTCTCGGGTGTAACAACAACATGTTCGCTAGCATGCAAGTTCCTATCATCTTTCTTTTTCTTCCTATTACCAGGATGTCTAGGTGCCTCAGTGTTAACTCCTTGAGAATCTTGTTCAGTTCTCTTAGGATGGCCCTCAGGATACAAAGGTTCCTGAGTCATTCTACCACCTCTAGTGACGACTCTAACATAATTTTCATTCAACTCATTGAGAAAGTCATTTTGAGCCTTAAGTACTTGTTCTACTTGAGTAGTGACCATAGAGGCATGTTTACTCAAAAGCTTAAGATCACTGACATTTCTATCCACACAAGCACTTATATGATTAATCATGCAAGCATTTTGTTCCAATTGTCTGCTAACATAATCATTAAAACTTTGTTGTTTGGCAACGAAGTTATCAAATTCATCTAACCATAAACTAGCAGGTTTATCATAAGGAATATCACTCTCATTGAATCTATGAATAGAATTTACCTCCACTACCCGTGTCGGGTTATCAAGACCATGTATCTCTTAGATAGGTGGTAGATTCTTAACATCTTCATATTTAATACCTTTCTCTTGCATAGATTTCTTGGCTTCTTGCATATCTTCAGGACTGAGGAATAGAATACCTCTTTTTTCGGAGTTGGCTTCGGAGGTGGTTCGGGTATAGTCCAGGCATTATCATTGCTCAAGATATTATTCAATAGAATTCCAGCCTGTTCCACAGTTCTTTCCCTCAAAACACAACCAGCACAACTATCTAGGTGGTCCCTAGAAGCATCGGTTAGTCCATTATAAAGATATCAAGTATTTCATTCTTCTCAAGAGGGTGATCAGGCAAAGCATTAAGTAACTGGACAAGCCTACCCCAAGCTTGTGGGAGACTCTCTTCTTCAACTTGCACAGAGTTATATATATCCTGCAAGGCAGTTTGTTTTTTATGGGCAGGAAAATATTTCTCAGAGAAGTGGTAAATCATACCCTCGGGACTACACACACAACCAGGAGCAAGAGAAGTAAACCAAGTCTTAGCATCACCCTTTAGTGAGAAAGGAAACAACTTAAGGATATAGTAATGGCGAAGTTTTTCCTCACCCGTGAATAGGGTGGCTATATCATTCAGCTTAGTAAGATGTGCTACAAGCGTTTCGAACTCATAATCATGAAAAGGATCAGATTCAACCAAAGTGATTAACTCAGGATCAACAGAGAATTCATAATCCTTATCGGTAACAAAGATGGATGATTAGCAAACTTAGGATCGTATTTCATTCTAGCATTCAGAGATTTTTCTTTCCACTTGCGCAATAAATTCTCAAGATCATAGCTATCCTTACAAGCATAACATAACCCTCCGGTATATTAGGCAATTCATATCTGGGAGAGCTAGTTCTAACAGGTGAAACAAAAGGTTCTACTTCAATAATTTCATCAGTTTCAGAAGTATCATCACATTCAGCAGTAACTCTAGCAATTTGTGCATCAAGAAATGCACCCAGTGGCAAATCATTATCAAGCAAAGCATCATGGATAGCATAAGTAGCATCATCAAGCATAGGCGACACATCAGAATTTCTAGTAGGTGGTGGTGTCTTAAATTTACTCATAACAGAAGGTGAATCAAGTGCAGAGCTAGATGGCAGCTCCTTACCTGTCCTCGTAGTTGAGGGCAAGACTTTAGTTTTTGGATCTCTCGGATTCCTCATAGTGATCAACAGACGTAAATCCCAAGTGACTCAGAAAATAGAGCTATGCCTCCCCGGCAACGACGCTAGAAAATAGTCTTGATAACCCACAAGTATAGGGGATCGCAACAGTTTTCGAGGGCAGAGTATTCAACCCAAATTTGTTGATTCGACACAAGGGGAAGCCAAAGAATATTTTTGAGTATTAGTAGTTGGGTTGTCAATTCAACAACACCTGAAAGACTTAGTATCTGCAGCAAAATTTCAGTAGCAAAGTAGTGTGATAGTAACGGTAGGAGCGATAAAGTAACTTAGCAAGGAACAGTAGGAAAAAATCGTAGGCATTGGATCGGTGATGGAGAATTATGTCGGATGACATTCATCATGTAACAGTTATAACTTAGGGTGATAAGTAACTAGCTCCAGTTCGTCAATGTAATGTAGGAACGTATTCCATATTTAGTCATACATGCTTATGGAAAAGAACTTGCATGACATCTATTGTCCGTCCCTCCCGTGGCAGCGGGGTCCTAATGGAAACTAACGGATATTAAGGTCTCCTTTTAATAGAGAACCGGAACAAAGCATTAGCACATAGTGAATACATGAACTCCTCATACTATGGTCATCTTCGGGAGTGGTTCCGTTTATTGTCACTCCGGGGTTGCCGGGTCATAACACATAGTAGGTGACTACAACTTGCAAGATAGGACCAAGAACACACATATATTGATGAAAACATAATAGGTTCAGATCTGAAATCATGGCACTCGGGCCCTAGTGACAAGCATTAAGCATAGCAAAGTAGTAGCAACATCAATCTCAGAACATAGTGGATACTAGGGATCAAACCCCATCAAAACTAACTCGATTACATGATAAATCTGATCCAACCCATCACCATCCAGCAAGCCTACGATGAGATTACTCACGAACGATGAAGAGCATCATGGAATTGGCGAGGAAGGATGCTTGGTGTGATGACGACTGCGTCGATTTCCCCTCTCCGGAGCCCAGAACGGACTCCAGATCTACCCTCCAGAGAAGAACAGGTGGTGGCGGCGGCTCCGTATCATGAAACGCGATGAACTCTTCTCTCCTAATTTTTTCCGGCCGAGAGAGAATATATAGAGCTGGAGTTGGAGGCTGCGGAGTCACGAGGGCCTCACAAGCCTGCCAGGCGCGACCAGGGGGGCGCCTCCTGGACTTGTGGGCTCCTAGCTCAGTCCCTCCAGGTAACTCTTGCGCCAGTATTTTTTATATATTCCACAAAAAATCCTCATAAATTTCCAGGTCATTCGGAGAACTTTTATTTCTGCGCAAAAACAACACCATGGAAATTCTGCTGAAAACAACGTTAGTCCGGGTTAATTCCATTCAAATCATGCAAATTAGAGTCCAAAACAAGGGCAAAAGAGTTTGGAAAAGTTGTTACGATGGAGAGGTATCATGTAGCAACGAGGAGGATCCGTCGTTAGTGCATCATCACCATCATCCTGGAATTGCGTGGAAGCGACACTCCTTTTCCGATTCGATGCAGCTTCGATCAAGAGCCGCTGATATTGGCCGCTACCTTGCTGTATGTCGATTTGATCCTGCTGCAGCCGCTTTACTGCTTCTTCTAGATTATGCAACCGGTCTGCCTCAGCCGCTTTATCACGTGCCTCCTTTTCCTTTCTCTTCTGATGGATTCTATCGGGAAATCTCTTCCTTTCCTTGGAAAACGCAAGCATCCACGGCGGGGAGCCTGGTAAGCCTCGTGCTCGCCCTTTGTGTTCCTTATTCCCAAGGGCGCGTGTGAGCTCGTCGTTCTCTCTATCGGGAACGAACCATCCCTCTTCAACATCATGTACTACACGTCTAATGTCCTCGATGGGCATAGGATTATCTTTGTGTATTTGGTTATATATTTCCTTCCCTTCTGCGTCCAACAAGCCCCCATGCGCGTAAAACCTGATTCTTCCCTGTTCGAGCCATCTTAAGGGCTCCGGAGTGATATGTTTTTTTCCAGAAATGATGCCTCAAGTGCTTCCCACTTAGCCATCTTACCACCGTAGCCACCAGGCCCATAATATGGTTGTACTTCTTTTTACCTGCATTCATCTTATTTGTTGCAGACTTTTTCAAAGCGTCCTCCGATTTATTGTACGACACAAATTTGGACCAGTAGTCTTTTATCTTTTCATAGCCGTGATTGAAATCTGGAATCTTATCTTTCAAGATAAATTCCTGGTGCAATCTTTTATTCCAGCCCCTAAATAGATCGGCCATCTTCTTCAGAGCCCACTCCTTGACTTTTTTCTCTAGGGCCTCTTTTCGCCTCTTCATTTTCTCCTCTATTGGCTCCTCCACATTTGGATCCACCTCTGGCGCCGACTAGGTGAAACGAAGCATGAGCTTTCTCCAAAGGTTTTCTTTGGCTGATGTGCCGACATTTTTGAGACTCCTTCCTCCCTTGGCTTAATACATTCTCGAGTGGTGATAGGGATCTTGTCCCTAACAACAACTCTGCATGCCTTCACAAACTTGTGCTTTACATCTGTGGGAGCAATTGGTTGCCCGACATTTGAGACTGTTTCGATATTGTATCTCTCACCATCATCTAGCTTCTTGGTTGGGCCTCGTTTCGTCCGTACTGAAGTTTTGCTCGATCTGGAGGGCTAAAATAAAGAGAGATAATATATGTATATAGCAGAGGATTAATTTATTAATATATATATATATATGCACCCCGATGGAGCGGTCGGCTTCTCCCTCGTCGGCTTCTTCCTCGTTGGAGCCGCCAATTCCGCCCTCGCCCGAGGCGTGGGCGTCTACCTCACCAGAGCTTCTACCTCGTGTGTTGAGAGACTCATCTCCCTCACCGGACTTGTTCAGAAACTGATTCGTGGCATCGACATCGCAAACTAAAATATCATCCCCACGGATGACACCATGCATCACGTCTTCCTGATATTCGTCTTTGTCGTGTATTGGATCCATAGTATCTACAAATTAATTAAACATAAAAAATAAATTAACTAACAACTAAAACTCCCGCTTATATACATCGAATAATCCACTTAATTAATGCATCATCGAATAATCCACTTAATATTATCGAATATATAATCTGGAATACAAAAATAATACATCTCTCAAATACAGTAATACATCGAATAATATATAATTGATCAACCAACAAAGAGCCGTCGTTGTACTGAAGTGCGGGCGGTGGACACCCAAAGAGCAGGGACCATCACCGGATCATAGCTCGGGTGAGATCCCTGAAGAACCTGCCAGGTACTGGAGAACCTGACATCCAATGCCTCCATGTAACGACGGACGTGCTCGTCCTCCTCCCTGGCACGGCGACGTACCTCCTCCTCGGGGGCCGGCAACCTAGGCACCGAAAGTGGCCCCCGCGACCGCCACCAAAGAAGCTCCGGGTCGACGACGGGAGCCCGATTCCTCACCAACCTGCGTGCCTCAAAAGGTAACTCCTCCTAGTGCCAGCCTGGCGGAGCCTAGTCCCGCACATGCTGGCGCCTATCAAGCAGGTGGTCGCCACCGAGTCGACGATAAGGATGCGGGCCGGGCATCGTATGTCCTACTATTTAAATTCTTACTATTTAATAAACTTTTCTAAACTTGTACTCCCTCCGTTCCAAAATATAAGACCTTTTAAAGATTTCATCAGAAAACTGTATATGGAGAACAATGAGTGAATCTATTCTCTAAAATATGTCTAACGCGTTCTCTTAACCTTTAAGGGATTTAACAAAATGGCGACATTCTGGATGTGTAGAAAATGATCCATATTTTTCCTCATCTCATCTACCCTTCTATATGTCACATTATCTATTGTCAAAGGATTCAAGAAAACCATGACTTCATCATTACCTAGTAGTAATGGGCGCATGATGCTATGAAGCTTTACAAAGTTGTTTTGTAATGGAATCCCGAATAGGATAATTAGCTTTTTGGTACATAGTTCAAAAAGAGCCATCCGAATATCACTATTTGGAAGGACTTTGCTGAACTTTCTACCAAGACGAATTATTCTATCAGGAACTCCGTTCCAAAACAACTTTCGAGAGTTTAAAAGCGCCATGCGTCTGTTACTACCAGGTAATGATGAATCCATGGATTTCTTCAAGAAAACCATGACTTCATCATTACCTAGTAGTAATAGGCACATGATGCTATGAAGCTTTACAAAGTTGTTTTGTAAGGGAATCTTGAATAGGATAATTAGCTTTTTGGTATGCAGTTCGAAAAGAGCCATCCGAATATCGCTATTTGGAAGGACTTTGCTGAACTTCGTACAACTTTCGAGAGCTTGATAGTGCCTTGCGTCTGTTACTATCAGGTAATGATGAAGCCATGGACCATGACTTCATCATTACCTAGTAGTAATAGGCGCATGATGCTATGAAGCTTTACAAAGTTTTTTTGTAACGGAATCCCGAATAGGATAATTTGCTTTTTGGTACCTAGTTCAAAAAGAGCCATCCGAATATCGCTATTTGGAAGGACTTTGCTGAACTTCATACCAAAAAACGAATTACTCTATCAGGAACTCCGTTCCAAAACAACTTTCGAGAGATTGATAGCGCCATGCATCTGTTACTACCAGGTAATGATGAAGCCATGAATTTCTTCAAGAAAACCATGACTTCGTCATTACCTAGTAGTAATAGGTGCATGATGCTATGAAGCTTTATAAAGTTGTTTTCTAAAGGAATCCCAAATAGGATAATTAGCCTTTTGGTACGCAGTTCAATAAGAGCCATCTGAATATAGCTATTTGGAAGGACTTTGCTGAACTTCGTACCAAAAAATGGATCATTCTATCAGGAACTCAGTTCCAAAACAAGTTTCGAGAGCTTGATAGTGCCAATCGTCTGTTACTACCAGGTAATGATGAAGCCATGGATTTCTCCAATACTTTGACGGACAACACTGTGACATATAGAATCTAGCTAGCTAGGTTACATAGTTGAGACAAAAAAAATTGAATCAACTTGTGCACATACATAATGTGGAAGTTTTGATAAATCCATTATTAACACTAACAATGCTGTTTTCTCTCGCTTAACCGACACTTAAAAGAAAATTCACTTAAACATGTACAATCTACAATCTACAAATATTCTACAATTTACAAATATCACTTAAGCATATAAATGCTTAACTGATATTTGTAGATTGTAGATTTGTATATGCTTAAACACTAAGTGTGATCTAAACTAACTTACTTAAATTAACATAACGCTAAACTAACAATACCATATTAATTAACACTAACTAACTAAACCTAATAACACAAATTTACATAACACGAAAATAACACAAATAACCTATTTAACACTAACCTATCTAACCCTAAATTCACCAAATATTCTAAAAATAACATTTAAGCATATACAATAGCAAAATTAAGCAATAATCTACAAAATACTAATTAAGCATCTATATACGTACAAAATTCCATAAGCATGCATGTCGACGATCGATTGAGAGAGGAGAGGAGAGAGGCTCACCGGCGGCAGGGGGTCTTGGATCGAGGAGGATGATAGGGCGACGACGACGGCGAGGAGGATGTCGGGGCAACGGCGGCGGGAGGAGGACGACAGGGCGACAATGACGGCGAGGAGGACAATAGGGCGACGGTGCCGACGAGGAGGACGGTAGGGCGACGGCGATGGCAAGGAGGACGGCAGGGCGACGACGACGGCGCGTAGCCTGGTGGCGTCGAGCAGTTCGTCCGGTGTTGTAGGCGAGCGAGAGGAGGAAGAAAGATCGAAACGGTGATTTGGGTTGGAAATGTCCAACTCCTGATTATATGGGCGGAGCTTTAGTCCCGGGCCGGGGCTCGAACCGGGACTAAAGACACCCTTTAGTCCCTGGTGGAGCCACCACCCGGGACTAAAGACCATTTTTCGGCTGCCCAAAAGGAGGAAAGCAGTGGCCTTTAGTCCGAGGTCGTGGCTCCACCCGGGACTAAAGGGGGTCTTTAGTCCAGGTTTGAGCCCTGACCCAGGACTAAAGGCGTGGGCTGGCTCCGGCGCGGTGCAGGGCAATCTTTGGTCCCACCTCGCCGAGCGAGGAGCACTGGTAGTGCTTTATAAGCACTACCGCGCTAGCTCATTTGAGGTTCTCTCTGTTGCAGACATATGGGCCTAACTCTTCTCTCGTTGCTTGTTGGGCCTATTTGGCCCACGGGCCTGCATCCTGGCCCACTTCTCGGGTAGGGTTTCTAGTCGTATGCACGCCGTGATGGCCCAATAGGCGGCATTTTTACTTTAATAATTTTTACTCCTAGTTTATATTTTAATTCTTTGCTATTAAAGATTTTTTTCTATTTTATTTTAATTTTCTATTTAAGATTTTAACAAAAAAATTTATGAAGATTCTTTTAAGTTGATTATTTTTTGTTTCTTTTAAATTAATGTTTTACTTGATTATTTTTAAAAAATAAAACACTTTGATAATTTTAGTTCATTCTTTTTAGTTAATGTTTTAGTTGATTCTTTTTAGTTGACATCACAAATTTTCAACAATTTCTAACTTCATTTGATATTTTTCGTGCATTTACTTATTTGTTTTTTAGCTAATTGACTCTGAAATTGAAAAGCACTACAAATTAACACTAAAAATGTTGAAAGTTGACATGGTATAATCATTTCACCCACATAGCATGTGCTAAAAAGTTGAGAGGGTTACGACAAAAACTGGATGCACTTCATGTACAAAACGGACAATCTCTTTCGATATATTAGGGTTTTAGAAGGAGAACTCATGTGTTACCAAGGGATTTTATTTTATTGAACTTATTTGAACTCCATACTTTTTGTGTGTTCAAAATGCACCATTCAAAGGCACACCACAAATTTTCATCAATTTCTGACTTCATTTGATATTGTTATGCATTTACTTATTTGTTTTTAGCTAATTCACACTGAAATTGAAAAGCACTACAAATGAACTCTGAAAATGTTGAATGTTGCCATGGTATCGTCATTTCACCCACATAGCATGTGCTAAAAACTTGAGAGGTTGACGACAAAAACTGGATGCACTTCGTGTACAAAACGGACAATCTCTTT
Organism: Hordeum vulgare subsp. vulgare; assembly: GCF_904849725.1. NCBI lineage: Eukaryota > Viridiplantae > Streptophyta > Magnoliopsida > Poales > Poaceae > Hordeum > Hordeum vulgare. The sequence continues at coordinate 466,238,588 of NC_058519.1, forward strand.
CGAAGTTTGAGTATTTTGAACGAGAACTCATCTGTTACAAAGGGATTTCATTTTTTTGAACATATTTGAAGTCCATACTTTTTGTGTGTTTAAGATGCACGATTCAAAGGCACATCACAAATTTTCAACAATTTCTGACTTCATTTAATATTTTTCGTTCATTTACTTATTTTTTTTGAGAAAATTGACCCTGAAATTGAAAAACATTACAAATGAACTTTCAAAATTTTGAAAATTGAGAGGGTTACGACAAAAATTGGATGCACTTCGTGTACAAAACGGAGAATCTATTTCAAAGTATCAGGGTTTCGAACGAGAACTCATCTATTACAATTGGATTTCATTTTTGTGAACTTATTTGAACTCCATAATTTTTGTGTGTTCAAAATGGACCATTCAAAGGCACATCACAAATTTTCATCAATTTCACACTTCATATGATATTTTTATGTTTTTGAGGTAATTGACACTGAAATTGAAAAGCACTACAAATGAACTCTTAAAATGTTGAAAGTTGGCATGGTATCATAATTTCACCCACATAGCATGTGCTAAAAAGATGAGAGGGTTACGACAAAAACTGGATGCACTTCGTGTACAAAACGGACAATCTCTTTCGAAGTATTGTGGTTTCGAACGAGAACTCGTCTGTTGCAAAGGGATTTCATTTGTTTGAACTCCATACTTTTTGTGTGTTCAAAATGCACCCTTCAAAGGCACATCACAAATTTTCAACGATTTCTGACTTCATTTGATATTTTCATGCATTTACTTACTTGTTTGTGAGCTAATTGACCCTGAAATTGAAAATCACTACAAATGAACTCTGAAAATGTTGAAAGCTCGCATGGTATCATCATTTCACCCACGTAGCATCTGCCAAAAAGTTGAGAGGGTTACGATAAAAACTGGATGCACTTCTGTACAAAACGGACAATCTCTTTCGAAGTATGAGGGTTTCGAACGAGAACTCATCTGTTACAAAGGGATTTCATTTCTTTAAACTTATTTGAACTCCATACTTTTTGTGTGTTCAAAATGCACCATTCAAAGGCACATCACAAATTTTCAGTAATTTCTGACTTCACATAAATTTTTTCGTGCATTTACTTATTTGTTTTTGAGCTAATTAACCCTGAAATTGAAAAGCACTACAAATGAACCCTGAAAATGTTGAAAGTTGACATGGTATCATCATTTCACTCACATATCATGTGCTTATATGTTGAGAGGGTTACGACAAAAACTGGATGCACTTCGTGTACAAAACGGACAATCTCTTTCGAAGTATCAGGGTTTCAAACGAGAACTCATCTGTTACAAAGGGATTTCATTTTTTTGAACTTATGTGATTTCCATACTTTTTTTGTTTTGAAAATGCACCATTCAAAGGCACATAACAAAATTTCATCAATTTCTGACTTCATTTGATATTTTTATGCATTTCCTTATTTGTTTTTGAGCTAATTGACACTGAAATTGAAAAGCACTACAAATGAACTCTGAAAATGTTGAATGTTGGCAAGGTAACATAATTTCACCCACATAGTATGTGCTAAAACATTGAGAGGGTTACGACAAAAACTGGATGCACTTCGTGTACAAAAACACAATCTCTTTCGAAGTATTAGGGTTTCGAGCGAGAACTCATCTGGTACAAAGGGATTTAATTTTTTGAACTTATTTGAACTCCATACTTATTGTGTGTTCAAAATGCACAATTCAAAAGGACATCACTAATTTTCAACAATTTCTGACTTCATTTGATATTTTTTGTGCATCTATTTATTTGTTTTTGAGCTAATTGACCCTCAAATTGAAAAGCACTACAAATGTACTCTGAAAATGTTGAAAGTTGGCATGGTATCATCTTTTCACCCACATAGAATGTGCTAAAAAGTTGAGAGGGTTACGACAAAAAGTGCATGCACTTCGTGTACAAAACGGTCAATCTTTTTCCAAGTATCAGGGTTTCGAATGAGAACTCGTCTATTACAAAGGGATTTCGTTTTTGTGAACTTATTTGAACTCTATACTTTTTGTGTGTTCAAAATGCACCATTAAAAGGCACAACACAAATGTTCAAAAATTTCTTACTTCATTTGATATATTCATGCATTTACTTATTTGTTTTTGAGCTAATTGACCCTGAAATTGAAAAGCACTACAAATAAACTCTGAAAATGTTGAAAGTTGGCATGGTATCATCATTTCACCCACATAGCATGTACTAAAAAGTTGAGAGGGTTACGACAAAAACTGGATGCACTTCATGTACAAAACGGACAATCTCTTTCGTAGTAGCAGGGTTTCGAACGAGAACTCATCTTTTACAAAGGGATTTCATTTTTTTGAACTTATTTGAACTCCATACTTTTTGTGTGTTAAAAATGCACCATTCAAAGGCACATCACAAATTTTCAACAATTTCTGACTTCATTTGATATTTTTCGTGCATTTACTTATTTGTTTTCGAGCTAATTGACCCAGAAATTGAAAAGCACTACAAATGAACTCTGAAAATGTTGAAAGTTGGCATTGTATCATAATTTCACCCACATAGCATGTGCTAAAAAGTGGAGAGGGTTACGACAAAAACTGGATGCACTTCGTGTACAAAACAAACAATCTCTTTTGAAGTATGAGGGTTTCGAACGAGAACTCATTTGTTACAAAGGGATTTCATTTTTTGAACTAATTTGAACTCTGTAATATTTGTGTGTTAAAAATGCACCATTCAAAGGCACATCACAAATTTTCATCAATTTCTGACTTCATTTGATATTTTTATGCATTTACTTATTTGTTTTTGAGCTAATTAACACTAAAATTCAAAAGCACTACAAATGAACTGTGAAAATGTTGAAAGTTGGCATGGTATCATAATTTTACCCACAAAGTATGTGCTAAAAAGTTGAGAGGGTTACAACAAAAACTATAAGCACTTCGTGTACAAAACGGACAATATCTTTCGAAGTATCAGGGTTTCGAACGAGAACTCATCTGTTACAAAGAGATTTCATATTTTAAACTTATTTGAACTCCATACTTTTTGTGTGTTCAAAATGCACCATTCAAAGACACATCACAAATTTTCAACAATTTCTGACTTCAATTGATATTTTTCGTGCATTTACTTATTTGTTTTTGAGCTAACTGACCCTGAAATAGAAAAGCACTACAAATGAACTCTGAAAATGTTGAAAGTTGGCATGGTATCTTCATTTTACCCACATAGCTTGTGCTAAAAAGTTGAGACGGTTACGACAAAAACTGGATGCACTTCGTGTACAAAACGGACAATCTCTTTTGAAGTATCACGGTTTCGAACGAGAATTCATTTGTTACAAAGGGATTCCATTTTTTTGAACTTATTTGACCTCCATACTTTTTGTGTTCGAAATGCACCATTCAAAGGCACATCACAAACTTTTAACAATTTCTAACTTCATTTGATATTTTTCATGCATTTACTTATTTGTTTTTGAGCTAATTGACCCTGAAATTGAAAAGCACTACAATGAACTCTGAAAATGTTGAAAGTTGGCATGGTATCATCATTTCACCCACATCGCATGTGCGAAAAAGTTGAGAGGGTTATGACAAAAACTGGATGCACTTCGTGTACAAAACGGACAATCTCTTTCGAAGTATGAGGGTTTCGAACGAGAACTCATCTGTTACAAAGGGATTTCATTTTTTGAACTTGTTTGAATTCCACACTTTTTGTGTGTTTAAAATGCACCATTCAAGGGCATATCACAAATTTTCATCAATTTCTGACTTCAGTTGACATTTTTATGCATTTACATATTTGTTTTTGAGCTAACTGACCCTGAAATAGAAAAGCACTACAAATGAACTCTGAAAATGTTGAAAGTTGGCATGGTATCTTCATTTCACCCACATAGCTTGTGCTAAAAAGTTGAGACGGTTACGACAAAAACTGGATGCACTTCGTGTACAAAACGGACAATCTCTTTTGAAGTATCAGGGTTTCGAACGAGAATTCATTTGTTACAAAGGGATTCCATTTTTTTGAACTTATTTGACCTCCATACTTTTTGTGTTCAAAATGCACCATTCAAAGGCACATCACAAAATTTTAACAATTTCTAACTTCAGTTGATATTTTTCGTGCATTTACTTATTTGTTTTTGAGCTAATTGACCCTGAAATTGAAAAGCACTACAATGAACTCTGAAAATGTTGAAAGTTGGCATGGTATCATCATTTCACCCACATCGCATGTGCGAAAAAGTTGAGAGGGTTATGACGAAAACTGGATGCACTTCGTGTACAAAACGGACAATCTCTTTCGAAGTATGAGGGTTTCGAACGAGAACTCATCTGTTACAAAGGGATTTTATTTTTTGAACTTGTTTGAACTCCACACTTTTTGTGTGTTTAAAATGCACCATTCAAGGGCATATCACAAATTTTCATCAATTTCTGACTTCAGTTGACATTTTTATGCATTTACTTATTTGTTTTTGAGCTAATTGACTCTGAAATTGAAAAGCACTACAAATGAACTCTGGAAATGTTGAAGGTTGGCATGGTATCATAATTTCACCCACATAGCATGTGCTAAAAAGTTGACAGGGTTACGACAAAAACTGGATGCATTTCGTGTACAAAACGGACAATCTCTTTCGAAGTATGAGGGTTTCGAACGAGAGCTCATCTAATACGAAGGGATTTCTTTTTCTATACTTACTTGAACACCATACTTTTTGTGTATTCAAAATGCACCATTCAAAGGCACATCACAAAATTTCATCAATTTCTCACTTCATTTGATATTTTTATGCATTAACTTATTTGTTTTTGAGCTAATTGACACTGAAATTGAAAAGCACTACAAAAAAATTCTGAAAATGTTTAAAGTTGGCATGGTAACATAATTTCACCCACATAGCATGTGCTAAAAAGTTGAGAGGGTTACGACAAAAACTGGATGCACTTCGTGCACAAAACGGACAATCCCATTCGAAATATTAGGGTTTCAAATGAGAACTCATCTGTTACGAAGGGATTTCATTTTTTGAACTTATTTGAACTCCATACTTTTTGTGTGATCAAAATGCACCATTCAGAGGCACAACACAAATTTTCATCAATTTCTCACTTCATTTAATATTTTATGCATTTACTTATTTGTTTTTGAGCTAATTGACACTCAAATTGAAAAGCATTACAAATGAACTCTGAAAATGTTGGAAGTTGGCATGGTAACATAATTTCACCCACATAGCATGTGCGAAAAAGTTGAGAGGGTTACAACAAAAACTGAATGCACTTCGTGTACAAAACGGACAATTTTCTTTCGAAATATTAGGGTTTCGAACGAGAACTCATCTGTTACAAAGGGATTTCATTTTTTGAACTTATTGGAACTCCATACTTTTTGTGCGTTCAAAATGCACCATTCAAAGGCACATCACAAAATTTCATCAATTTCTGATTTCCTTTGATATTTTTATGCATTTACTTATTTGTTTTGAGCTAATTGACCCTGAAATTGAAAAGCACTACAAATGAACTCTGAAAATGTTAAATGTTGGCATGGTATCATCATTTCACCCATAATGAATGTGCTAAAAACTTGATAGGGTTACGACAAAAACTGGATGCACTTCGTGTACAAAACGGACAATCTCTTTCGAAGTACGAGGGTTTCGAACGAGAACTCATCTCTTACAAAGGGATTTCATTTTTTAAACTTATTTGAACACCATACTTTTTGTGTATTTAAAATGCACCATTCAAAGGCACACCACAAAATTTCATCAATTTCTGACTTCATCTAATATTTTTATGCATTAACTTATTTGTTTTTGAGCTAATTGACACTGAAATTGAAAAACACTATAAATGAACTCTAAAAATGTTGAAAGTTGCCATGGTAACATAATTTCACCCACATAGGATGTGCTAAAAAAGTTGAGAGGGTTACGAAAAAACTGGATGCACTTCGTGCACAAAACGAACAATCCCTTTCGAAATATTAGGGTTTCGAACGAGAACTCATTTGTTACAAAGGGATTTCATTTTTTTGAACTTATTTGAACTGCATAATTTTTGTGTGTTCGAAATGCACCATTCAAAGGCACAACACAAATTTTCATCAATTTCTCACTTCATTTAATATTTTTATGCATTTACTTATTTGTTTTTGAGCTAATTGACACTGAAATTGAAAAGCACTACAAATGACCTCTCTGAAAATGTTGAAAGTCGGCATGGTATCATAATTTCACCCACATAGCATGTGCTAAAAAGTTGAGGAGGTTACGACAAAAACTAGATGCACTTCGTGTACAAAACGGACAATCTCTTTTGAAGTATCAGGGTTTCGAACGAGAACTCATCTGTTACAAAGGGATTTCATTTTTTTGAACTTATTTGAACTCCATACTTTTTGTGTGTTCAAAATGCACCTTTGAAAGGCACATCACTAATTTTTAACAATTTATGACTTCATTTCATATTTTTCGTGCATTTACTTATTTGTTGTTGAGCTAACTGACCCTGAAATAGAAAATCACTACAAATGAACTCTGAAAATGTTGGAAGTTGGCATGGTATCTTCATTTCACCCACGTAGCATGTGCTAAAAAGTTGAGAGGGTTACGACAAAAACTGGATGCACTTCCTGTAAAAAGGGACAATCTCTTTCGAAGTATCAGGGTTTCGAACGAGAACTCGTGTGTTGCAAAGTGTTTTCATTTTTTTGAACTTCATACTTTTTGTGTGTTCAAAATGCACCATTCAAAGTAACATCACAATTTTTCAACAATTTCTGACTTCATTTGATATTTTTCGTGCATTTACTTACTTGTTTTTGAGTTAATATACCCTGAAATTGAAAAGCACTACAAATGAACTCTGAAAATGTTGAAAGCTGGCATGGTATCATAATTTCACCCACATAGCCTGTGCTAAAAAGTTGAGAGGGTTACGACAAAAACTGGATGCACTTCGTGTACAAAACGGACGATCTCTTTCGAAGTATTAGGGTTTCGAATGAGAAATCATCTGTTACAAAGGGATTTCATTTTTTTGAACTTATTTGAACTCCATACTTTTTGTGTGTTCAAAATGGACCATTAGAAGGCACATCACTAATTTTCAACAAGTTCTGACTTCATTTCATATTTTTCGTGCATTTACTTATTTGTTTTTGAGCTAATTGACCCTGAAATTTAGAAGCACTACAAATGAACTCTAAAATTGTTGAAAGTTGGCATGTGTTGGGACCTCGATCCTAAGTCATAGGAATCCAGCCTGTAACACATTGCATCCCTTTGCGGTCTCACGGACGGTTATCCCCACGACTCCCACCTTACCTTTGCCGGGACAGTTTGTGCGTTTTCACTCACATATGCATTAGTGTCGCTAGCATTCCAATGTCAAAGAACCCGGGTCGACATATCTAGTCATAAACTCAAGTGGCTCGATTGTACACAGACAAGCATTCATGACCCAGAAAAGTAGGTGTCGGTCAACAGCGAGTGTAGATGAGTCGTAGCAAGCTATAAAGACTCAATTACACCGCGTGACATTTCCCCGAAGGGACAGACACAACAGCTAAGAAGGACACATGCCGGTCAACCAATGTGTCCGGAGCAGTAGCGGACTACCAAAGCTCGGTGGAATCACAAAGGGGCATTTCTCTGTATAGAGAGCTACTAAGGCATACGACTAGGTGTCGAATACCATACATATCAAAGTGCATCACACGTACGCATGACATACTAGATATGCATAGATACAACAATGGCATCACAACAAAACCATACAACATCACGACATTTATTTAGAAGACTCGGAAGAGTCTTGCATAATATGTTCATAGAAGCAGGGGTCACACGACCCGACACTCAAGTCATACAAACCAATGGAAGCATAAAGTTGTCTCAGTACAGACAGATGAAAGGATAAGGCATAACACCTGACTATCTATAGATCCCTTCTGAAAGGGGCCAGGTCGTAGCTGGGACACCAGCTACTCGTCATCATCGATGTCTAGAAAGAACCCAGCTGTTGGCTTGTGGGTATCCTCTACAACAATTATTAAGCAAACATGAGTACAAAAGTACTCAGCAAGACTTCAGAACAGATCTATCTACTCATGCTCACGTATCAATAAAGGGTTGTGGTGTTTCATGCAGCTAGCCAGCTTTGACTCTTGGCTAGACAAAACTACATTTTTAAATAGTTTTGACAACTTTGTTTTCTCATACACGAGTCCACTAACTCCACAACAACACACCATCATGGAATCATTCCCGTCTTCCCACGGAAATGCCATCCACGACACTCACACTTATCTTGATACTTTTATGAGTATCCATTAAAGTTATCTATGAACAACATATGTTTCCAAGTAGGCCATATCCGCGGACGCGGCTATTCGAATAGATCATAACCCTGTAGGAGTGTACTTCTTCACACACGCTCTCACCACTTATCGCTATGTGCACGTCATGCACCTCGACAACCTTCAAGCGGAAGCCCAGCGAGGGAGTCGGCCACGACCGTTAACCACATTAGTACCTAGTCCAGGTTTATCGCCTATTTGAGGGTAACCCGCGCGCAAGTCCGGCCGAGGTTTCCGCCACGGCCCCAAACGATGTGCGCAGGGTTCCCAAGCCCACCATCCGGGTGCCACTTGGTACACCGTGCCACTGCCTACCGCATCATAGCCCACCTCTAAGGTCAGCACTATGCACGGCCTCCAGCATGACTATAAACAGCAGAAACTACTTGCAACTCCTGGATCAAGTAATAGGCGATTAATAAGTGGAGCAGGGTCATATTTCAGGGCCCAGCATGTGGTAGTATCTCATCTAAGATTACATACACGGAACTCAGTTCCTAAGGACGGTTCCAATGAGAGAACCCGCCATGTACTCCTACATATCCTTTCATCGGTACCTTTACCAAATCAGGTTCCGCACTTATTCCTTGTCACTAGAACACATTCATCCATTCCTGTTCATCACCCAGATGAAGTAGACCTGACACAACTTCTAGGCATAGCAAGCATAGCAGAAATAACACATCACAGCTCAAACATCTACCAGGTATGCTAGGTTGCATGGTTTGGCTATTTACTGTGACAATGGCACGTCATGCAAAGGAATAGGATCAGCTACCGAAGTAAAGCATTTGAAATAGTTTGTCCTAATGCAATAAGTGGGAGCAGGAGCAAGAACATGGGATGATATCGGGATGATCAAAAGGGTGCTTGCCTTGTTGCTCAGCAGAGGGGTAATATCCGTCAGTTGGATATTCAGCCGTATCCGGAGGGGTAGAGCCTACCGAAATAACAACATTCAATTAATAACAATCATATGCAACAAGCATGATGCATGATGATGGCATGAAGTGAAGAGTGATATGATTCAATGTGGTTGGTAAAACCTTAGTTTGCATCTGGTTTGAATTCCCAATTCAAAAATCATTTGAAATGACATATTTATCTTAATTATTTAATTGTTTTGACCTGATGTTGTTTCATAACTTTGTTTTTCATACATGAAAGTTTCACCATTGTGTTCATTGAATTTTTCTGATCAATTTGCATATATTATATGTCTGATTTAGAGTTATAATCAAATTTCTATAAATTTCCAAAGTTTTGCAATTATTCTGGAATTATTTGAAAACCAGAATTGGACTTATTGCATCAGCATGACATCAGCAAGTCAGTGGCCATTTGAAAGTCAAACCTGACTAGTGGGTGACTCTGGCCAGAAGTTAATTAAGTTTAAATTTAAATAGGTATTTAACAGGGTTGGACCCACATGTCAGTGTCTTATTAGGTTTTAATAAATACTTTATTTTTATTTTTATTAAACTTAATTAGTTTAAGGGTGGCCCCACATGTCATAGGCATAGGGGGGCTCAGATCCACCGGCGGCGAGGTGGATCTCGCCGGCGATGAGCTCCGGCGACCACAGGGACGGTCGAGCGCATCGGATTTTCTATTCCGGCGACCAAACGCACGGCAGAAGGCACCAGAGGCACGGGTGGTTGATCGCGGTTCCAATTTTGCAAAGAACATGGGTAAGATGGTCGGAGATGACGCCGACGATGAGCTCGGCGGCTGCCGGAGCTCGGGAATCATCGGAATCACTGCTACGTGGCTCAACACGTGCGGGGCTAGGCTCCTACAGCACCTATGCAACGCACTAAAGCTAACAGTGGCCTTAGATCGACCAACTGATCACCTGAGAGTCACCGGCGACGAGCTCCCGCGGTGGATCTCGTTGGCTGCGGTGGAATCGGGCGCTAGAGGAAGGAATCGAGGGCGAAAACATGGGGGAAATCTTCGTGGGCTCACTGGGGTTGCAAAGGCGTCGAGATCAGTCTCGGAGGAGGACTGAGGAGGGAGAATGACGTGGCGAGCTCACGGGATCCAAGGTTGAAGACGATGGCGTCCGGGCGTCTCAGGGCTTGAGGGATCTTCTCCTTTGGCAGGGACGACCAGCTCAACGAGGCGGAGTGAACGACGCACTCACAGGATGGGAACGGATCCGAGGAGGCTTATCCTCCCTCTCCAGCTCATCAGGGCGAGCCAACCATGCACATAGGTTCGTGGGCACGCTGGGAGAAGCGGCGGCCAGCTCCTGCTCCGACCGGCGAAGGAGGAAGACGACGGAAGGGGAGTGGGCTTGGGCCAGGTAAACGAGGTATAGCTCTTTTCCCATTTCTTTTCTTTTCCGGTCTCTGTTTTATCTTTTCTGACTTGGTTTTGTTTTATTTTTCACTCCAAACTATTTCCAAAATAGTTTGAAAAAATACTGGGGTGTTATTTGGAATATTTCCAAACACATATAAAAGTTTCAACATTTTATGAGAATTTGAAATATTTGAAATCAATACATCATTGATTTCAGTGACTTTTCAGTTTAAAATAAAATGCCAAAAGCATTTTGAAAATATATTTCACCCTTGATATTTTGTTTTCAAGAATTGACAGAAAAGATGAAATTTTATAATGGCCATTTTGGATTCATTGATTTGTCACCAAATTTGGAATTGTTTTGAATTAGAGTTGCTAGGGTTTGCTTTTGTTTTCTTTTCATTGCTTTTGATTTCATTTCATTTTCTTGGATGCAAAGAGAAGATATGAGCACAATCTTGTTAAACTCTATTAGGGATTCAGGGATGTGACAACTGACCCCCACTCAAAAGAATCTCGTCCCGAGATTTGGAAGTCGTCGGGAATAGCGCGAGATACTCAAGTCGAAGACGATCCTCTCTTTCCCATGTTGCCTCTTTTTTAGAATGATTTGACCTTTGAACTTTAAGAAACTTGAGGTTTCGACGTCGAGTTGTACGCTCAGCTCGATCAAGAATACGAACAGGGTATTCTCGGTATGAAGGGTTATCTTGGAGATCAAGCGTTTCGTGGTCCACTTCGTGGATAGGATCCAAAAAGCAACGCGTGAGTTGCGAGACGTGGAATACACCATGAACCTTGGAAAGATGCGGAGGAAGTCCCAACTGGTAGACAACTTCTCCTTGTTTGGCAAGAATGCGAAAAGGACCGATGTAATGAGGAGCCAACTTGCCCTTGATATCGAAACGATGGGTACCCTTCAGAGGTGTAAACCGAAGATAAGCTTTCTCGTCAACTTCATAGGTCACAGCCTTATGATGACGATCATATTGGCTCTTTTGACGAGACTGAGCTGTTTTCAACTTTTCACGAATAATGCGAACTTGCTCTTCTGCTTCCTGGATCATATCCGGACCAAAGAGTTGCCTCTCTCCCGTTTTTGACCAATTAAGAGGTGTTCAACATCTTCGTCCATAGAGAACTTCAAAAGGATCTTTGCCCAAGCTTGATTTATAACTATTGTTATAAGCAAATTCGGCGAATGGACGACACTTCTCCCAATTCATACCGAACGATATAACACAAGCTCGGAGCATATCTTCTAGGATTTGATTCACTCTTTCTACTTGACCACTTGATTGAGGGTGGAAAGCAGTGCTAAAAGATAGCTGAGTCCCCATGGCATTCTGAAAACTTTCCCAGAAGCGAGATGTAAAAATACGTCCACGGTCTGAGTTAATCTCCAGAGGAACACCATGAAGAGACACTATTCTAGAGATATATAACTCTGCTAGCTGGCTAGCTCTTATACTCTCACGAACCGGAAGAAAATGAGCTACTTTGGAAAGACGGTCAATGACCACAAAGATAGCATAATTTCCTTTCTTGGTCTTGGGAAATCCAGTGATGATATCCATACTGACTTTGTCCCATTTCCATTCAGGAATAGCTAAAGGTTGAAGGGTGCCAGCAGGCCTTTGATGTTCTTCCTTAACTCGACGACAAATGTTGCAGTTAGCAACGAACTCAGCAATTTCTCTTTTCATCCTAGTCCACCAAAACCTCTAGCATAGGTCCTGATACATCTTAGTACTACCAGGATGAATGGTGAGAGGAGAATCATGAGCCTCCTTATGGATCAGCTGCCTTAGATGTGGATTCTTAGGAACCACTAGACGATTCTGGAAGAACACAACATCTTGATCATTCATGGAGAATTCCTTAACGTTTCCGCTAATAATATTCTTCTTGATCCGTGATATACCCCTGTCACGCTTTTGGCCAGCTATGATTTGATCCCTAAGAGTAGGTTTCGCCACCAGGATAGAAAGGAATCCTTGAGGAACAATGTGAAGATTTAACTTCCAAAATTCCTCATAGAGATGTGGTTGACCTCGTTGTAGCATCATATTGTTACAGTAAGACTTACGACTTAGTGCATCAGCTATAACATTGGCCTTCCCGGGGTGTAAGTTATCCCTAAGTCATAATGTGTGATCAACTCAACCCACCGTCTTTGCCTGAGATTCAAATCCGGCTGGGTGAAGATATATTTCAGACTTTGGTGATCAGTGAATATTTCGCAACGATTACCAAGAACGTAATGTCACCAGGTTTTAAGTGCATGGACTATGATACGTCTCCGTCATATCTACTTTTCCGAACTCTTTTTCCCTTGTTTTGGACTCTAATTTGCATGATTTGAATGGAACTAACCCGGACTAACGTTGTTTTCAGCAGAATTGCCATGGTGTTGTTTTTGTGCAGAAATAAAAGTTCTCGGAATGTCCTGGAAATTTACGGAGATTTTTTCTAGAATAAAAGAAAAATACCTGCGCAAAGATCCACGTGAGGGGGCGTGCGAGTGGGCCAGAACCCCATAGGACACGGCCACCCCCTATGGCCGCGCCGTGGAGGCTTGTGGGGCCCACGTGGCACCACCGCCCCCAATCTCAGCTCTATATATTCCGTTTCGCCCGGAAAAAAAAACAAAGAGATGGTTTCATCGCGTTTTGCGATACGGAGGCGCCGCCACATCCTGTTCTTCATCTGGAGGGCAGATCTGGAGTCCGTTTCGGGCTCCGGAGAGGGGAAATTTTCGCCATCGTCATCATCCTTTCTCCATCGACAATTACATGATGCTCTTCATCATTCGTGAGTAATCTCATCGTAGGCTTGCTGGACGGTGATGTCTTCGATGAGATCTATCATGTAATAGAGTTAGTTCTTGACCGGAATTGATCCCTAGTATCCACTATGTTCTAGATTCATGTTGCTACTACTTGGCTATGCTTAATGCTTGTCACTAGGGCCTGAGTGCCATGATTTCAGATCTGAACCTATTATGTTGTTGCCAATATATGTGTGTTTTAGATCCTATCTTGCAAGTTGTAGTCACCTACTATGTGTTATGACCCGGCAACCCCGGAGTGAGAATAGCCGGAACCACTCCCAGAGATGACCATAGTATGAGGAGTTCATGTATTCACCGCGTGTTAACGCGTTGGTCCGGTTCTTTATTAAAAGGAGAACCTTAATATCCCGTAGTTTCCATTAGGACCCCGCTGCCACGGGAAGATGGACAATAGATGTCATGCAAGTTATTTTCCCTAAGCACGTATGACTACATACGGAATGCATGCCTACATTAGATTGATGAACGGGAGCTAGTTACATATCTCTCCGTGTTATAGCTGTTACTTGATGAATCACATCCGTCACACTCATCCATCACCGATCCACTGCCTACGAGTCTTTTACTACTGGTCCTCGCTACGTTACTTTGCCTAGGCTTGTCCCTTGCTACAAAAAGGGATTGGGCCACTTTGCTGCTGCTGTTACTACTCCTGTTACTTTCCTGGTGCTGTCACTACTGCTGTTACTTTCCTGGTGCTGCTACTACTGTTCCTTGCTACTCAGCTGCTACTTTTTGCAAGACTTTGTTGGCGCTAACATCCCGTCAACAAGGCTTTTTCTAGCGCCGTTACCGGGGATTGTCAAAGCTTTTTCTGGTGTCGTTGCTATCGTACTACCTTGCTACTGATACTTTGCTTGCAGACACTAATCTTTCAGGTGTGGTTGAATTGACAACTCAGCTACTAATACTTGAGAATATTCTTGAGCTTCCCCTTGTGAGCGAATCAATAAATTTGGGTTGAATACTCTACCCTCAAAAACTGCTGCGATCCCATACGCTTGTGGGACATCAAGGCATTTTCTAGCGCCGTTGCCGGGGAAGCACAACTATATTCTCTGAGTCACTCGGGATTGACGTCTGCTGATCACTATGAGGAATCCGAAAGATCCAAGAACTAAAATCCTGTCTTCCACTACGAGGAGAGGTAAGGAACTGCCATCTAGCTCTGCACGTGATTCACCTTCAGTTTTGAGTAAGTTTGCGACTTCGCCTCCTGCTAGAAATTTTGATATGTCACCTGTGCTTGATGATGCTACTTCTGCTGCCCATGATGCTTACGATGATGCTATGCTTGATACTATGCCTGATGATGCTATGCTTGATGCTATGCCTGATACTGCTTATTGCGTGATATGGGATCCTTATACGAGAAGCCTCGTGTACGTCGCCGGATCAATGGACGATTCTGGCTTCCTTCTGAAGTATCCGGAGTTTTACCCATAGCAGAGTAAAAACTAAATATAGGCCATACCTTGAGTGAAGATATTCCTTTGGTCATGCACATCACTGTCCTTCTTTTGGTCTGAGTATTGTTGATGTAAAGGTTGCATAACTGATGCATGCTTTCATGTTGATAATTCATTAAGAATACCATTTGCATTCCAACCAAGTGTTGCCGATAACAAGCAGTTGATGGATAATTCCATTCGGTTCAGCTGAGCTTCCAAGCATGTGACGTTCTCATTGATTCTGGCAACCACAAACTTATCCATATTACTCGCAAACATTGTTCATAGTGTCCAGAAAACTTTGTATTTGTACTAGTGAACTTCAAAGTATGCTTTGAAATTTGTACCAACGTACCAGAGTTTTGCTGCTACTTTTGTCTCATTCACATTCTTGAAATATGCCCTTGGTGGGGAATAAATGATTCTTGGATCCATTGAAAGAAAACTCAGGGTTCACCCCATTAACTGAAATAATCCTTGTATCACAAATGGAATAATTTGTCCTTACTGGTGTTCATACTTAGTAGCTCATGTGTCTGTTACTTAGGTATGATCGGTTCTGAGGCCAACTCTCAGGTATATTCTGGCCTTGTCTGTTGCTCACGATTCTGCTTCTGACCCATTCTTCATTCTTGACAGATCGGGTGGTAATGTTCTGAATTTCACGTAGTTGGTTGGACTTGACTTTTGTTTAATCTGGATTATTCGGTATTATCCAAGTTGTATGATGATCTTCTTGATGGCACTTGCAGATGGATCCAGTCAGAGTGGAAAAACGGAACCGACAAAAGAAACAAGAACCGCAAAAAAACAAAAAGAAAATAAATCTCAAATTTTTGCAGACCTTACACATGTGGCCAAGGATCCACTAATATAACTAGTATAGCGCACTCGGTGTACCTCTAAGGATTTAGAAGCGAAACCACACAATGCTCCTGGTAGCACTAGTGTCAAGCTCCTACTACTTCCTTTGTAAGAATCACACTCGACGCAGGACCATAGACAAAGTGGCTTAGTCAATGCTCCTAAGGTTATTGGGGAAAGATGAAATTTGTAGGCGTTTCCCAAACGAAACTAGAGTAAGAAGAGAAATGCCATGGTTAGCAAGTAGGGTAAGGATATCTGGTTTACCTAGAGGTTTCAGGGCTCATGGGTCTTTGCCCGGTGCAAGCATTTCACACCGGAGGCAAAAGCCACGAGAGTTGGGGTCGATGGAGCCGAAAACCTATGGGGTTGCCTTATGATCAATAGTAGTAGTGCCAAGTGGCAAAGATGGCTGAAATCCATCTGGGCTTTCTACTAAACACAAGACAGTGAAGTCTGGCTAGGGTAACCTATAGTCAGCATGGATTCTCTAATACCATTGCTTGTAGCACCCCGCCCAATTACCACTGTAGCCAGGCGGTCGCCACACATACCAGCCCAAGAAATCACTCTGGTATGCGCGTTTACAACAAGTATCATGCACACCGACATTTCTATTAATAGATGTAAGGGTCTTACATGGGATATTACAAGGGTGAAGGCAATAGAAAAGCTTTATCTAAGGAAGCATGGTTTTGGTGCGGCTCCAATCCACAGGGATCTGACTAGGTTACTCCTCTAGCCCGTGAACACTCCAGCTCCTTGACGACGAACCACGGATCCTTATGTGAACCTGGCCATGTTAAAGGCCGCTGAGTACTTTGGAATGTACTCGCAAGCAAACCAAACTAACATATACAGTAAGAAAAGCAATCTATGGCATTCAAGCATGCACTTGTTATTAGAGGAATATTAGTTATCATGTCATAGATTACCTATCTAGCGGGATGAAATATCATGATATAACAGGATTATCCAACAAGATAACTACTAAAGTAAATACGATAAGGTAAAGCATATGAGTGATACTCCGAATATCATCATGATCCAATCTGAATCTGCTCCAAAACCAATCAAACTCGTGTGGTCATCCGACCACTCATCTCATATCCATCCCATGGCTAACAACTCATATTCCTGACATCACATGAAGTCTGCACAATACGAGTTCTTCCATCATTATTATCATTGATACGGTTGACCACCTAGTGAGGTCTGGACGGGCTGTCCAATACCGTGGACGCGGCTATTCGAATAGATTTTTCACTCTACAGAGGTTGCACACTTTACCCACATCATGGAGCACTGACCTCGTGATCCCATTCGGGTGGAGCAGTATTGCTCCAACAAAACATGCCTGGCCCGTGACTCTTCCATCATACCACCCGCATTCATCCTCCCCCGGAGTCCTGCCCTGGGTGGCCCTGTGTCCTCATGACACATGCCACCGTCGTGGCCAAACTAAACTGTCCCAAACGGGGACATGCGCATAAAACAACTCAACTGGCTCACAAGGTTATCGCTGCCCACCCGGCCAGGGTAGCGCGTGCGCATAACCTTCCTTGTGTGTGGTACCGCTAGAAGAGCACGCGATCAGACCAAGTCAAGGCCATCTCATACCGACAAATGTGGCTGCACGGATTAGCCCAGACAGGTGACTCTAGATCAACCGACTACGTTGCAGTAAGTGAGCATGTGGTCTACCCCAATAACTGTTGAGGGTAGTAACTAGGCATTTACATTATTTACTTTGAGTTATTATATGGCGAGTAAATGATAGTAATGCAAGCAATAAGTGTAATCTAACAGAAGTTTAGTTATTTCTATCACGATATAATCATTAATTAAGCACACAAGAGGAACATAGAGCAGTGGTGTAGGGCATATATCACATGGTTGGCTTGCCTGGGGTTGCAGAATACTCCGCAAAGAAGTGTCACTACAGGAATCAGCTTCGTTGCCATCTGCCATCACAGACGGCAAAGACTAAATCCCGGACGGCAAAGAGAATACCACAGACGGCAAAGAATCTCATGGCTGGCAAAATTTCTGCGTCTGCCTACGACGACATCGTACCTTCTTTGCCGTTTGTCCTCCCGAAGCGGACGACAAAGCTCTTTGCCGTCAGCTTCCATAGGAGCAATCGGCAAAGTGCTCGAGACGGCAGCCGACACGCGTTGCCTCCGTTAGGGGTTAAGGGAGGCTTTGCCGTCTGCCTCCCCCTTATTCTTTGCCGTCTGCCTCCCCCTTATTCTTTGTCGTCTGCCTCCTCCTCCTCCCCCCTCCACTCTTTGCTGTCTGCCTCCTCCGCCCCCCTCCTCTGTGCCCTGCCACTTGGTGCATTCCTTGATGCACATATTGCTAGAGTTGCTGCTAGATGTGATGATACTTCTGAAACTGCAGATACTATTGAAGTAGAACCTGCTATTTTGCCTCCTAGAACTAGCTCTCCTATGCCTGAATTGCCTGATATGCCTAATATGCGCTATGTTATGGAGGGAGAGATAGCTGAGGATTTTCTTGCGTGTAAGGATAGCTATAATGTTGAGAAGCTTCTGTGCAAGTGGAAAGAAAAATCTCTGAACGCTAGGATGAAATACGACCCGAAGTTTGCTACTTCGCCTATCTTTGTGACCGATAAGGATCATGAATTCTCTGTTGACCCTGAGTTAATCACTCTTGTCGAATGTGATCCCTTTCACGGTTATGAGTCTGAAACAGTTGTAGCCCATCTTACCAAACTGCACGATATAGCCACCCTATTCACTAGTGAGGAAAAGATCTGCCACTACTACATGCTCAAGCTATTTCCTTTCTCGCTAAAGGATGATGCTACGACCTGGTTCACTTCTCTTTCTCCTGGTTGTGTGCGTAGCCCCCAGGATATGGTCTACTACTTCTCTGAAAATATTTTCCTGCCCATAAGAAGCAAGCTGCCTTGCAAGAAATATACAACTTTGCTCAAGCTGAAGAAGAGAGTCTCCCACAAGCTTGAGGGAGGCTTATCCAGCTACTGAATGCTTTGCCTGATCACCCTCTTGAGAAGAATGAAATACTTGATATCTTCTATAATGGACTTACCGATGCTTCTAAATACCACCTAGATAGTTGTGCCGGTAGTGTTTTTAGGGAACGAACTGTAGAACAAGCTGAGATTCTATTGAACAACATCTTGTGCAATGGGAATGCTTGGACTATTCCTGAACCACCTCCTAAGCCAACTCCGAAGAAAAGAGGTATTCCATTCCTCAGTCCTGAAGATATGCAAGAAGCCAAGAAATCTATGCGAGAGAAAGGCATTAAATCGAAAGATGTCAAAAATCTAGCACCTATCGAAGAGATCCATGGTCTCGATAACCCGATACAGGTAGTAGAAGTAAATTCTGTGCGTATGTTTGATGAGAGTGATATTCCTTTTGATAAACCTGCTAGCTTATGCATGGATGAATTTGATAACTTTGTTGCCAAACAATAGAGTTTCAACGATTATGTTAGCAGACAATTGGAAAAGAATGCTCGTATGTTAGTCATTTAAGTGCTTGTGTGGACAGAAGTGTCAATGATCTTAAACTTCTGAGTAAACATGCCTCTATGGTTACTACTCAAGTAGAACAAGTACTTAAAGCTCAGAATGACTTGCTCAATGAGTTGATTGACAATTCCGTCAGAGTCGTTACTAGAGGCGGTAGAATGACCCAGGAACCTTTGTATCCTGAGGGTCATCAAAAGATAATTGAACGAGATTCTCAAGGAGTTAGCACTGATGCACCTAGTCATCCTAGAAAGAAGAAGAAAGATGATAACAACCTGCACGCTAGCAACCCTGTTGCTGCTACACCTGAGAGTCCAAACGATGCCTCTATCTCTGATGCTGAAACACAATCTGGTGATGAACATGAGCCTAATGATAATATCAATAGTGATATTCATGTTGATGCTCAACCTAGCAATGAAAAGGATGTGGAGATTGAACCTGATCTTGATAACCCACAACCTAAGAATATAATATACGATAAGAATGACTTCGCTGCTAGGAAGAACGATAAAGAAAGGGAGCCATGGGTTCAGAAACCTATGCCCTTTCCTCCCAAACCATCCAAGAAAAAGGATGATGAGGATTTTGAGCGATTCATTGAAATGATCAGACCCGTCTTTCTGCAGATGCGTTTGACTGATATGCTCAAGATGTCTCCGTATGCTAAGTACATGAAAGATATTGTGACTAATAAGAGGAGGATGCTTGATTTGACATCTCCGCCATGCTTGCCAATTACACTTTCAAGGGTGGAACTCTGAAGAAACTAGGTGATCCCGGTGTGCCCACTATACCTTGCTTCACTAAAGGCAACTGCGTTATGCGATCTTGGAGCGGGTGTTAGTGTTATGCCTCTCTCTCTTTATCGTAGAATTGAACCGGATAAGTTGACACCCACTGAAATGTCTCTGCAAATGGCCAACAAATCAACTGCTTTCCCTATCGGCATTTGCGAGGATGTGCCTGTTGTGGTTGCTAACACAACTATCTGTATAGACTTTGTTATCTTGGATATTCCCGAGGACGATGCCATGGCTGTCATCCTCGGAAGACCCTTCTTGAACACTGCAGGGGCTGTTATAGATTGCAACAAAGGCAATGTCACTTTCCATGTCAACGGTAATGAGCATACGGTGCACTTTCCGAAGAAACAATATCGAGTACATTGCATTAATGCTATCAAAAAAACTTCATCGATTCTTATTGGGAGCTTTGAATGCCCTATTCCTCGTGTCAAGATGAAGTATGACTTGCTTTTTGGGGAGATACACATCCCGATTGAGGTGACCTAGTGACTGTTCGAAATTCTCCGTCTTCTTTTGCGATTTGAGAAAGTTTTGTCGAGAGGATTTGATCAACCCCATTGACGGATTTCTTTCGATGACCATGAGATGGATGATTCGAGGAGTCACAAACCTCTGTTACAAGCTTTCACTTTAGGTTGCTTAGAAGAAAAATGATAGATTTAGTTTAGTTTTCCCTGTTTTCTGTTTTAGCGTCCTGTAGAAAAGTACCCCGAAAACCAAAGTTCTCCGAACACTGTGAAAATCAAGTATGATTTTTTCTGGATTTTTTGAAAAATACTAGGACAAACAGTCTGTCTGGGGGCCACACCAGTGGGCCACAAGCCCTAGGGGCGCGGGCACCCCCCTGGCCGCACCACCCAGGCTTGTGGGGCCCACATGCACCCCCTCCACTGATTCTTGCTCCCATCCAGTTCTCTTACCTCCAGAAAAAATCATTTTGCAGCTCAAACCCGTGTTCTTGCTCCTCTTGCTGGGATTTTCAATCTCTTTGCTCAAATCACCGTTCTCCAAACTGTTTTGGGGAAATTACTCCTTGGTAAGTGACTCCTCCATTGGTCCAATTAGTTTTTCCTCTAGTGCCTTATAGTTCGCGTATTTTTATTGCCTTGGTGACCATGTTCTTGAGCTTTGCATGCTGATTCTAGCTGATCCCAAGTAGTTTTGATGCGTAATATGGTCTCTAGGCACTTGTTCGAGTAGTTGCTACAAGTTTCGTTGAGCCTTATTCACTTTTCCTTAGAATCACTAAAATATTCAGAAATTTTGAGAGATAGAAAAGGGGAAAGATGAGGATGTTCTTAAGAGGCTCGTCAAGCCGTGACCCCAAGGATGATGGGAGTGAGAAGAAGCCCAAGTATTTGGTCCCTTGAGTGCAGAAGTGCGAGCGTGCGAGTGGCCAAGCGACGTGTTCTTACGCGGCGCTGGAATTTATGAGGACTTTTATCACTTGGTGGAGAACGCAGGCCTTACCGCCTTCATTGAAGATAAGTGTCCGCAATACCTCCTCCTCACTAATATCTTCGTACAAAGCTTTAACTTCTATCCGAGGAAGAATCCTGCTATGGTTGAGTTTAAACTTATGTCCCCCAGTGCATGTCACTCCAAGATTTTTGCAATGTTTGCAAATTACCTTACGTTGGGGATATTCATGAACCTCGTCCACGGGACTTGGAAGCTTTCTTCGGTACAATTGCTGTAGGAGAGGAGAGAGGAGTGTCTTGCGCTAGAGCTGCTAGCATACATTTTCCCATGCTTCGGTACTTCTCACTATTTGTGGGAAAATGTTTGATTGGCCGTGGGAAAGCTGGGTCACTTAGTTCCCCAGATCTTGCGGTCTTGCGCGAAGCCCTTTATAACGATAAAACTTATCGCTTGGGCGCTATAATAGCTCAATGGTTGAACCTGAACCGTTTTAAGGGTGTTGTCTATGGAGGTATCTACGCTACTCGTCTTGCTAGATACTTTGAGATACCTATTAGACTAGAGGAAGAAGAAGAGTTCTTCTTCCTGAGAGATATCTAGATCACAATAGCATGGTTCGCCATGACTTTCTTGATAGACATACAAGTAGAAGGATGATTTATAACCTGGTGTTCAGTCAGGGTACTCGTGAGATTATTACTTTGCCCGGTCCTTCGTTGTTCAATCTTCATGCAGGCAGGTACACTATTATGCCCTCGGACATCTACGCATATTGGGGCTTAGCCCAACCATAGGTGCCCGTGCCCGAGCCACCAGTCGAGTACCAGACGCCGGTTTAACAGTGGGAGCCAGAGGAGGTAGCAGTGGCATCCTCAGTCCACTCCGGAGTACCCCGGAGCTGGTTACTTCCCTCCTTGGGAGAAGACCAAGTTAGGCCAAAATCCTAAGCTTGGGAGAGTACGTGTTCTCACCGACTTTACATTCTTGCTTATTCTTTCACTTTGTTAGCCGGTGTTCACACATTGCCACTGTATCATCCATGCTAGTTTATTTTATTTTTCTCATTTTCTTTTCGTGTGTCTGTCTAGTTTGAAAAAAACCCAAAAACATTTTCTTTTTCTTCTTTTGCTTGTTGGGAGCTTTCCCGTGTAGATAGTTTTCTTTTTCTTTGGGTCAAGATAGAAGATATTGGTTACAATGTTTAGTGGCTCTTGCATGCATACCTGTTTAGCTTTCAAAGAGCCATATTACTTTGTCTTCTCCTTTGTGTTTGCCTGCAGATTCCAGCTTTAGTCCAATGCACGAGCACTCTTATTATTGTTCACATCGTTCGGTCGTGCAAGTGAAAGGCCATAATGACGATATATGATGAAGTGACTGAGCCTTGAAAAGCTGGTATGAACTTGATCTATTTTGTTTTTGTAAATAGGACTAGCTCATCATGCCTGATTCAGCTTTGTTGTGAGAGGAATATGTTTGCAATGACAACTTAGAGATCATAGTTGCTTATGCCATGCTTACTTAGCTAGGAGCTTATAATGGTCTGTCTTGGTTGCCAACATGAATGTTGAGATGACTATGATGTAGTATGATAGGATGGTATCCTCCTTTGAATGTTTCAAGTGGCTTGATTTGGCGCATGTTCACGCATGTAGTTGAAACAAAATCAACATAGCCTCTATGATGTTCATGTTCATGGTGATTTATGTCCTACTCATGCTTGCACTCAATGTTAGTTACTCTCAATGCATTTTGATGACTGTTGTCGCTCTCTAGTTGGTCGCTTCCCAGTTTTTTGCTAGCCATCACTTGTACTAAGCGGGAATACTGCTATGCATGCACCTCCCATAAACCTAAAGTTGTGGCATATGAGGCCACCATACCTACCTATGTGCGGTATCTACCTGCCGTTCCAAGTAAATTTGCATGTGCCACTCTCTAAATGTTCAAGAAATAAACTGTTTTGCGTGCCCGAACCGCTCATGTGGTGACACGGGGCTATTAGTATCTTCCATGCTAGGCGTGTTATCCTCGATATGTGTTTATTCACTATCATTCACGAGAAGGGGGCCAGTAATTGGAATTCCCAGTTCCATGCTCAAATCGAAAAGATAATTTCAAACAAAACTCCCCCACGATTGATGTTGGTATGGACGGTACCCGAGGATTCGGCAAGCCGTGGAGTGTGATTGATTGGTGGTGGGGGGAGTCAAAACTTTACTTTTCTGTTTGGGACCCGCCTATAGCATGTGTAGCATGGAAGATGTTGAGAACTCTTAGTCATTGCGTTGACAATGAAAGCATTCTACCCAAAATTATTATCTCTGTTTTAAAAGCTTGAGCTCTGGCACCTCTGCAAATCAATGCTTCCCTCTGCGAAGGGCCTGTCTATTTATGTTTCTGTTGAGTTATCCTCCTCTTATAAAGAGATAGCGAGATACCATCTATTCGTACTACTTCATGTTGTTTTGATTGAAGTGTTGACACTTGAGGCTTATTATTATTTGCTCGCTAGTTGATTATGCCTTTGGTATGAGTTTACCGTGAGACCTAGATGTCATTTGCTTATGTGATTTGCTTGTGATGTTGCTGAAATTCTGGTTATGAGTTAGACATGGTTGCAACAACAAGATCAAACACAGTCCGTCAAAGTTTTTCTTTTGTGTCTCTCAGTTTGTCAACTGAGTTGCTTGAGGACAAGCAAGGCTTTAAGCTTGGGGGAATTGATACGTCTTCGTCGTATCTACTTTTCCGAACTCTTTTGCCCTTGTTTTGGACTCTAATTTGCATGATTTGAATGGAACTAACCCGGACTGACGCTGTTTTCAGCAGAATTGCCATGGTGTGGTTTTTGTGCAGAAATAAAACTTCTCGGAATGTCCTAAAAAATTACGGAGATTTTTTATGGAATAAAAGAAAAATACCTGCGCAAAGATCCGCGTGAGGGGGCGTGTGCTACTGCAACAAAAGACCTTCCAATGGTGCCAGAAATAGGCACGTCGACGGGAGAATACTTGGCTTGATCTTTCTGCTGCGGCTACGCTTTAAGGGACTTCCTAATCAAGTATGCAAACGATTTCCCCCGTGGCCTTGGAGCCTTGCGTTGGTGTTCCCTCGAAGCGGAAAGGGTGATGTAGCGTAGCGGTGGTAAGTACTTCCCTCAGTTTGAGAACCAAGGTATCAATCTAGTGGAGGAGTATTTCAAGATCCTGCACAAACACAAAAACTTGCTCGCAACACTATGAAGGGGTTGTCAATCCCTCATAGATTGTTTGCCAAGTGAAAACTGAAAGCAACAATGTGACAAAGCAAACTAAAAGCGGAGGTGAAAACAATGGATGTGAATAGACCCAGGGACCGTAGTGTTTACTAGTGGCATCTCTCATGAAAGCAAATAGACGGTGGGTGAACAAATTACTGTCGAGCAATTGATAGAACCGCGCAGAGTCTTGACGATATCTATGGAATGATTATTTCTATAGGCATCACGTCCGAAACAAGTAGACCGATACTTTCTGCATCTACTACTATTACTCCACACGTCGACCGCTATCCAGCATTCATCTAGTGTATTAGGTCCATAAGAACAGATGTCATCTTGCTTAAGGCATTACTCTGTTCTTATGGACTTAATACATCTAGTGTATTAAGTCCAACGATGATGTTCTTATTGTTGCAAATAAGAACTATGTCTCCAGATGAGATCTTGCGGAAACGGAAGCTTGCGGCGGCGGAAAAGTATTTTCGAGGCTCCCCTGATTTTTTGTGGAATATTTGGGAATTTATAGGCCAATGACCTAGGTCAGGAGGCGGCTAGGGAGGCCACAAGCCTGCCCACCACCGCCTCCCCCTGGTGGCGGAGTCGGGGCTTGTGGGCTCCCTGGAGCCAACCTGGCTTGGCCCAAAAGCCCCCTGGTCTTCTTCCGTTCGGGAAAAAATTCTTTCAGGGTTTTTCTTCCGTTTGGACTCCGTTCCAAAATCAGATCTGAAAAGAGTCAAAAACACGGGAAAAACAGGAACTGGCACTGAATTAATAAGTTAGTCCCAAAAAAGATATAAAAGGTACATAAAACAACCAAAGAAGACAAGATAACAGCGTGAAACCATCAAAAATTATAGATACGTTTGAGACGTATCAAGCATCCCCAGGCTTAACTCCTGCTCGTCCTCGAGTAGGGAAGTGATAAGAATGAATTTTTGATGCTTTCATGCTACCTAGCATAGGTGTCCTTTGTAATTCCTCTTATGTGACGTGAATGTTCAGATCCATTAGATTCAAAACAATAGTTTGCTATTGACGTGGAAACAATAATAATTCAAGCAAACTAGCAAAGTAATCATGAACTTTCAAAATAACGAGGCCAAAAGAAAGTTATCCCTACAAAGGCATATATTCTGGCTATGCTCTATCATCATTGCACAACAAATTAAAATCATGCACAACCCCGATATTGGCCAAGTAATTGTTTCACATCTTTACTTTCTCAAACATTTTCAACTCTCACGCAATACATGAGCGTGAGCCATGGTTATCGCACTATAGATGGTGTGGAAAGTAGTGGAGGTTGCAAGACAAAAAAGGAGAAGATAGTCACATTAACTAGGCATATCAATGAGCTGTGGAGATGCTCATCAATATATATCAATGTGAATGAGTAGGGATTGCCATACAAATGATGCACTAGAGCTACGAGTATGTGAAAGCTCTTAAAGAAAACTAGTGGGTCTGCATCCAACTTGCTTGCTCATGAAGACCTAAGGCAATTTTGCGGAAGCCTATCATTGGAATATACAAGCCAAGTTATATAATGAAAATTTCCCACTAGCTATATGGTGGTGACAAAACGAGAGACTCTCAATCATGAAGATCATGGTGCTTTAATATGCACAAGTGTGGAAAAAGTGGTAGCATTGTCCCTTCTCTCCTTTTCTCTCATTTTTTTATTTTGGTGGGCTCTTTGGCCTCTTTTCTATGGGCTTCTTTGGCCTCTTTTATTTCCTCACATGGGAGAATGCTCCATTAATGATGATCATCACACTTTCAACAAAGACTCTATATGGAATGCCTTTGGTAGTGTACCGTGGCAATGATCTAGCATGGCATAGACATCAATGGAAACATCATGCTAGCTATCTTACGATCATGCAAAGGCAAAGTAGACCTGGTGGCACATGTCATGGTGGTAGTTGCATGGAAATATATCTCGGAATGACTTTGAAAAAACCATAATAGGTAGGTATGGTGGCTGTTTTGAGGGAGGCTAATGGTGGGTTTTGTGCACCGACGAAAGTTGCACGGTACTAGGAAGATAGTGATGGTGGCAGGTGAAAGTGCATATAAACCATGGACTCAACATTAGTCATGAAGAACTCATATACTTGTTGCAAAAGTTTTATTAGTAATCGAAACAAAGCATTCAACGCATACTCCTAGGGGAAGGGTTGGTAGGTATAAACCATCGCACGATCCCGACCGCCATGCAAAGGATGACAATCAATATACTAATCATGCTCAGATTTCATCACATAGCGGTTCACCATACGTGCATGCTACGGGAATCACTAACTTCACCACAAGTATTTCTAGATTCACAACACCTTACTAGCATGACTTGAATATTACCATAACCACAACTCAAAACTAATTGAGATGAGTCAAACTTCTCTAACTATTCAATGCACATGAAGGTGGAAGTTTTCGTATCCCTTTGGATAACTACCCCTTTTGAGACTACTTTCAAAGCATAGATCAACTGCCAAGCCACGCACCGCTGCGCTCTAAAATATATAAGTGAAGCACATAGAGCAAAAGTATCTAGCTCAAAAGATATAAGTGAAGCACATGTGAGCTGATTTGTCTACCAAAAGATATAAGTGAAGCTCGACAAAATCACGTTGAGTGCATGTCTCTCTCTCTAGGTGTGCAGAAAGGATGATTGTGACACAAAAAAAATAAAAGACTCCTACGATACAAGACGCTCCAAGCAAAAACACATAACATTTGGTGAATAAAAATATAGCCCCAAGTAACGTTACCGATCGATTGAAGACGAGAGAGGGGATGCCTTCCCGGGGCATCCCCAAGCTTACGCTTTTACAGCATCCTTGAATCTCTTGGTGTTCCTTGGGTATCCCCAATCTTGAGATCTTGCCACCCTTTATCTTTTTGTCCATAAGAACTTCACCCAAAACTTGAAAACTTCACAACACGAAACTTAAACAGAAACTCGTGATAACATTAGTACAAGAAAGCAAACCACCACTTCCTTAGGTACTATAGCAAACTTAAATTCTACTTGTTCTGATGTTGGGTTACTGTACTTTCAATCTTCCATGGCTAATACCCCCCGATACTATCCATAGTTTCATCAAAATAAGCAACCAACACAACAAAAACAGAATCTGTTAACAGCAGACCAGTCTATAGCAATTTGTATAATTCGTATACTCTGTTACTTCAAAAATTCTGAACAATTACGGCAGTCTGAAGAATTTGCGTAGCAATCAGCAGAAAAAATAATCAACTCAAAAGATCTTACAGAACAAAAATGAAAATTCTTTTCGTGAGCAGAAAGTTTCTGTCTTTTCCAGCATGACCAAACGATCATCCCCAAGACAAATCATAAAGGTTTTGCTTGGCACAAACGCAAAAAGAAACACAAAAAACACAATCATAACAGAATTATGAAAGTGTGGAAAACACAAAATAGAAAGAAAAAGGATAGATTCGTTGGGTTGCCTCCCAACAAGCGCTATTGTTTAACGCCCTTAGCTAGGCATTGATTTCAATGATGCTCACATAAAAGGTAAGGATTGAAACACAACAAGAGCATCATGGAGCATATGGCTAGCACATTTAAGTCTAACCCACTTCCTATGCATAGGGATTTTGTGAACAAACAACTTGTTGGAGCAAGAATCAACTAGCATAGGAAGGCAAAACAAGCATAGCTTCAAAAATTTCAACACATGGAGAGGAAGCTTGATACTATTGCAATAAGTAGAAGCATATGATCCTCTCTCATAGTAATTTTCAATAGAATCATGAATGAATTCAACAATGTAACTACCACATAGGATATTCTTTTCATGATCCACATGCATGCAAAGTTGACGCTCTTCAAAAATAGTGGGATTATCATCAAATAAAGTCATGACTTCTCCAATCCCACTTTCAGTATTGTTGCAAATATCATATTCATCATGAGGTTTGAACAAATTTTCAAGATCATAAGAAATATCATCACCCCGATCATGATTATTGTAACAAGTAGTGGACAATGCAAAACTAGCATCCCCAAGCTTAGGGTTTTGCATATTTTTAGCATGATTGTCACTAATAGGATTTATAGTGAAATCATTGCAATTATGCTTTTCATCCAAGGAGCCCTCGTGAATTACTTCATGAATTTCTTCCTCACAATTTTCAGATTCATGCATCTTACACAAAACTCCAAAGAAATAGTCAATTGCCCTCAACTCAATAGCAATTTGTTCCACATGAGTGGGTCTCTTAAAGAGACTAGCAAGTGGATGAGGATCCGTATCACTAGATTGTCAGCAAGCGAAGATGCAGGAATATTGAGGGCACATGGCACACAAGCAAACAGAAAGCAAGCGAGAGAAAAGGGCGAAGGCGAAAGGAGAATGAAAATAGCAAATGTGAAGTGGGGGAGAGGAAAACGAGAGGCAACTGGCAACAAAAGTAAATGCAAGAGAAGAGTTTGTGAGACCTACTTGGATAGATCTTGACTTCTCCTCCCCGGCAACGGCGCCAGAAATACTTCTGCTACTGCAACAAAAGACCTTCCAATGGCGCCAGAAATAAGCACGTCGACGGGAGAATACTTGGCTTGATCCTTCTGCTGAGGCTACGCCTTAAGGGACTTCCTTGGCAAGTATGCAAAGGATTTCCCCCGTGGCCTTGGAGAATTGCGTTGGTGTTCCCTCGAAGCGGAAAGGGTGATGTAGCGTAGTGGTGGTAAGTACTTCCCTCAGTTTGAGAACCAAGGTATCAATCCAGTGGAGGAGTATCTCAAGATCCTGCACAAACACAAAAACTTGCTCCCAACGCTATGAAGGGTTTGTCAATCCCTTATAGATTGTTTCCCAAGTGAGAACTGATAGCAACAAAGTAACAAAGAAAAGTAAAAGCGGAGGTGAAAACAATGGATGTGAATAGACCCGGGGGCCGTAGTGTTTACTAGTGGCTTCTCTCATGAAAGTAAATAGACGGTGGGTGAACAAATTACTGTCGAGCAATTGATAAAACCGCGCAGAATCGTGACAATATCTATGCAATGATTATTTCTATAGGCATCACGTCCGAAACAAGTAGATCAATACTTTCTGCATCTACTACTATTACTCCACACATCGACTGCTATCCAACATGCATCTAGTGTATTAAGTCCATAAGAATAGAGTAACGCCTTAATCAATATGACATGATGTAGAGGGATAATCTCAAACCAATGATAAAAAAACCCCATCTTTTTACCCTTGATGGCAACTACTTGATGTGTGCCTTGCTGCCCCTACTGTCACTGGGAAAGGTCACCACATGGTAGAACCCAAAACCAAGCACTTCTCCCATTGCAAGAATCATAGATCTAGTTGGCCAAACAAAACCCAGGACTCGGAGAGACTTACAAGGATATCAAATCATGCATATAAGAAATCAGCAAAGACTCAAATATATATCATAGATAATCTGATCACAAATCCACAATTCATCGGATCTCGACAAACACACCGCCAAAGAAGATTACATCGGATAGATCTCCATGAAGATCATGGAGAACTTTGTATTGAACATCCAAGAGAGAGAAGAAGTCATCTAGCTACTAACTACGGACCCGTAGGTCTGAAGTGAACTACTCACGAGTCATTGGAGGGGCGATGATGATGATGAAGAAGCCCTCCAACTCTAAAGTCCCCTCCGGCAGGGTGCCGGGAAGGGTCTCCAGATGAGATCTCACGGAAACGGAAGCTTGCGGCGGCGGAAAAGTATTTTCGACGCTCCCCTGATTTTTGGCGGAATATTTTGGAATTTATAGGCCAAAGACCTAGGTCAGGGGGGCGACGAGGGAGGCCATAAGCCTGCCCACCGCCGTCTCCCCCTGGTGGTGGAGTGGGGGCTTGTGGTCTCCCTGGAGCACACATGAAGTGGCCCAAAAGCCCCCTGGTCTTCTTCCGTTCGGGAAAAATCATTTCGGGGTTTTTCTTCCGTTTGGACTCCGTTCCAAAATCAGATGTGGAAAGAGTCAAAAACACGGAAAAACAGGAACTAGCACTTGGCACTAAATTAATAAGTTAGTCCCAAAAATATATAAAAGGTACATAAAACAACCAAAGAAGACAAGATAACAGCGTGAAACCATCAAAAATTATAGATACGTTTGAGATGTATCAGCGTGCCAGTGGGCCACAAGCCCACAGGCCGCGACCACCCCCTATGGCCACGCCGTGCAGGCTTGTGGGGCCCACGTGGCACCACCGCCCCCAATCTCAGCTCTATATTTTCTGTTTCGCCTCGAAAAAAATCAGAGAGAAGGTTTAATTGCATTTTGCGATACGGAGGCGCCGCCACTTTCTGTTCTTCATCTGGAGGGCAGGTCTGGAGTCTGTTTTGGGCTCCAGAGAGGGGAAATCGTCGCCATCGTCATCATCAACCTTTCTC
The DNA here is from genome assembly GCF_904849725.1 of Hordeum vulgare subsp. vulgare. NCBI lineage: Eukaryota > Viridiplantae > Streptophyta > Magnoliopsida > Poales > Poaceae > Hordeum > Hordeum vulgare. The sequence goes on from NC_058519.1 coordinate 466,269,898, forward strand.
CATCGACAATTCCATGATGCTCTTCATCGTTCGTCAGTAATCTCATCGTAGGCTTGCTGGACGGTGACGAGTTGGATGAGATCTATCATGTAATCGAGTTAGTTCTTGACGGGGATTGATCCCTAGTATCCACTATGTTCTAGATTGATGTTGCTACTACTTGGCTATGCTTAATGCTTGTCAGTAGGTCCCGAGTGCCATGATTTCAGATCTGAACCTATTATGTTGTCGCCAATATATGTGTGTTTTAGATCCTATCTTGCAAGTTGTAGTCACCTACTATGTGTTATGACCCGGCAACCACGGAGTGACAATAGCCGAAACCACTCCCGGAGATGACCATAGTATGAGGAGTTCATGTATTCACCGCGTGTTAATGCGTTTGTCCGGTTCTTTATTAAAAGGAGAACCTTAATATCCCGTAGTTTCCATTAGGACCCCGCTGCCACGGGAGGGATGGACAATAGATGTCATGCAAGTTCTTTTCCCTAAGCACGTATGACTACATACGGAATACATGCCTACATTAGATTGATGAACGGGAGCTAGTTACATATCTCTCTGTGTTATAGCTGGTACATGATGATTCACATCCGTCACACTCATCCATCACCGATCCACTGCCTATGAGTCTTTTACTAATGGTCCTCGCTATGTTACTTTTCCTAGACTTGTCCCTTGCTAAAAAAAGGGATTGGGCCACTTTGCCGCTCCTGCCACTACTGTTGTTACTTGTTACTTTGCTTCTGCTATCACTACTGCTGTTACTTTGTTGCTGCTGCTACTACTGTTCCTTGCTACTCCGTTGCTACTTGTTGCAAGAGTTTGTTGGCGCTAACATCCCGTTTTCTAGCACCGTTACCAGGGATTGTCAAAGCTTTTTCTGGTGTCGTTGCTATCGTACTACCTTGCTACTGATACTTTACTTGCAGACACTAATCTTTCAGGTGTGGTTGAATTGACAACTCAACTTCTAATACTTGAGAATATTCTTTAGCTTCCCCTTGTGAGCGAATCAATAAATTTGGGTTGAATACTCTACCCTCGAAAACTGCTGCCATCCCATACGCTTGTGGGACATCAGACTACAACTGCAAGCTCAAGATCATGTGTGGGGTAATTATCCTCATGTGGACGCAACTGTCGAGATGCGTATGCAATCACATGACGATCCTGCATGAGAATGCAACCTAATACTTGTCGCGAGGCGTCACAATCGATAACAAAGTACTTAGAAAAATCTGGTGGTAGCAACACACGTGCGGAAGTCAGGCGTCTTTTCAGTTCCTGAAAACTATGCTCACACTATGGTGTCCACTCGAAATTTTTATATTTCTTGAGGAGTTCAGTTACAGGCCTTGCAACCTTGGAGAAATTCTCGACAATGCGGCGACAATAGCTCGCTAGACCAAGAAAACTCCTAACTTGCTTAACCGATTCAGGTTGAGTCCAATCAAGGATGGCTTGAACTCTCTCAGGATTGACAGCAAAACCCTTACCAAATATTACTTGGCCTAGATAGGTCACTTCTGGTAACCATAATTCACATTTTGAAAACTTGGCATAAAGGCGGTGCTCTCGAAGTTTCATCAATACCAGCCTTAGATACTCGACATGTTCTTGTTCGTTCTTCGAGTAGATGAGAATATCATCGAGTTATACCACGTCGAATTTATCCAAATACTCCATGAAGATTGAATTCATCAAGCGAGAGAAGGTGGCTGGGGCATTGGTTAAACCGAAGGACATGACGGTGTACTCGTATTGGCCATAACGAGTGACAAAAGCCGTTTTTGGAATTTCCCCGTTCTTGATCTTGATTTGATGGTAACCCAACCTGAAATCCATTTTGGAGAAGACTGAGGATCCAGCGAGCTGATCATACAGATCATTGATCCTGTGGAGTGGATACTTGTTCTTTATGATGACCAGGTTAACTGGTCGATAATCTAGAACCATCCGGTCCGTTCCATCTTTCTTCTTGATGAAGAGGACGGGATAAGCCCAAGGAGAAGAGCTAGGTCGAATGAAACCTTTATTTAAGGCCTCATCTAGTTGCTTCTTAAGTTCGCCTAGGTCCAAGGATGCCATCTTATAGGGTCTTCTGGCTATTGGGATAGTTCCCGGAACAAGGTCTATCACAAACTCTACATCCCTGTCAGGTGGAATTCCTGGCAGTTCTTCTGGAAAAACATCTGGGAAGTCACGGACTACCGGAATGTCTTGAAGTTCTGGGAGAGGGTTGGCATTGAGGGAATAGAGTTGGCATTTGGCAGCTCATGTAGAGACATTAACTATCTCACCCGAGGGATGGGTAAGCTGAACATTTCTAGAATGAGTATCAATCTTGGCATAATGAGCTGACATCCAATCCATACCCAAGAAGATGTTGATATTCGAAGATTTTAGGGCTATCAAAGATGCTAGAAAAACTAGCGTGTCTACTAGGATTTCATTGTCATAGGTTATCCTGGAGGTTTGCCACTTACTACCAAGGGTTTGGACAACCAATGGGATTGGCATATCACAAAAGTACATGTTATGCAACTGTGCATAACTTTCTGAGATGACCCAGTGTCAAAAAGGACACACGTTGGGTGATGATTGACAAGGCGCATACCCAGTATGACGTCGGGTTCCTCTGCAGCTTCTTCTGCTGAAACATAATTCACGTGGACACGTGCAGGAGTTGGCTTCACATAGTAAGCTTTCCCCGACTTGCCTTGCGGACCTTCCAGGTTGCTTGGCACCTATATTCTGGGGACACTCTCGTGAATAGTGCTCCGGTTCTCCACACTTGTAACAGATCACCTGATGGGCATGTAGTGCAGCATTGCTAGCTGGATCACCATAGGTCTTTGCTGGAGGGATGGCCTCGGGGTATATCTTGGCGGCAGAGAGCTATTTGGGACCCACAACCTGCATTTTGGAAACGCGGAACCAAATGAGCAGCCAGAGTCACAGGAGTGCTTCTTCGTGGCTTGATAGTCAGTATGACCACCCTCGGCACCGATCGCCTTGTTGACAAGAGCTTGAAAGCTTGTACATTCGTGGAGGCGTAGGTCACGACGAAGTTCACGGCTCAGACCCTTGCGGAATCTTGCTTGCTTCTTGGCATCAATTGACACCTCTTCAGTTGCATAGCGAGCGATATTACCGAACTCGCGGCTATAAGCATCCAAGGTCAACTTTCCTTGGGTGAATGCACATAATTCCTCTCTCTTACGGTCCATCAGACCCTCTAGGATGTGGTGCAGACGGAAGGCTGCACCAAAGTCTGCCCATGTGGCTGCTGGTCCGGCAGGACGCATAGCTTCAAAATTCTCCCACCACAGATTGGCGGGTGCTTCCAGAAAGTATGCCGCAAAGGTCACCTTGTCGGCCTCAGAAACATTGGCAGAGCGAATCTTGCACGATATACTGCACAACTAGTCATCAGGGTCGAGAGGATCGACGGAGTGATGGAACTTCGGGGGATTCAGCTTCACAAAGTCATTGAGGGACACTACATCATTCCTCGGCTGACGAGCCGTATTTTGCTCAATACGCTCTAGCAGACGGTTGGTCTCTCTTTTGTTTCTTTTCGCCTCAAGCATAACTTCCGCTAGAGAAGGCGGGTGAGGCAATTCCTCCTGCGATGCCTGACTACCTTCTCCCTGCTCATGGGCAGGGGCACGGTTCAGCCTGGTGAACACCATCCTGACAAACAATCTCACAGCTTAGACTAATATCAACATCAATACTAGCTATGGATTAAGAATGCACTGACACATGGAATGCGGAAATGAACATCTGAACACAATGGTAACAAGCAACTGCTATATATACACCATGGTTCATACACATCATTACATAGTTCACTACAACCTCAACCCGAAGAGCAAACTACTGAAAAGATGATACTACTCATCAGAGGCTTGCCATGCTTCCTATACATTATTTATCTATGCATCCGAAAATCATCTTACGACATAAGCATACTCCACAAGACACACAGAACTGTGGAAGTATAGCCACTACCATACTACTCTTCCACTCATGGTTTCAAGCATCCGCATAAAACATCTCATAAAGATTGCATCCCTAGCCCGGAAGCTCAACCTGGGGATCAGGAAATACTCGAGCCTCAGACCCCTGGGAACCGTAATGACACGGGTGTGGCCTTGGTCCCCTGACTGGTGGTAGTGGAGGTCCCCGAAGAGGGGTAACTCCTCCTATAGAAGGCCATTCAACATGAGCTGGAAGATGGGTCCTAACAGGGTTCAACATCTCCGTATCTCAATACCCCGTCTGGACTACAAGTGCCAGCTGTGTCAAAGCCGTCCACAGACGGGCACGTGTAGCATAGATCTCCATACGAAGGGCACTAGCATCCTTGTCTCTATTCTCTAACATCTTAGAGGTGGACTACAGCAGCGGATCCTCCATACAGGAATCAAAGTAGACCCCACTGAGGTATCCTTCTTCTCCTGGCTGAGAGGCGGGAACAGAGCAGAATTCTGAATTCTGCAGCAGTGCATGTCTGGCTCTCATGATGGTCAACATTGAATATGCGGCATCTTGTACCGTCATGTCAACAGTAACCCCCAATCCATAGGACCAATGGATCGGCTCCTCGGCTCCAGGGTAATCTGGGAATACCCTAACAGTGCACAGGTACTGACTCTGGTTGAAATCCCGGTACTGCTCCTCCACTGTATACTCTGGGTACCAGCGGTAACCGGCTACTGACATCATCCTGACCAGCATGGCCGTGTGTCCCGGCACATCAATGCACCTAGTCAGACGGACCACCTGACAAGAAGGACGGCCAGGCATCTGAAATAGAGAGTAATGGATAGGCATTAGAGCTCTGGAGATAAAATTGGGCAGCATAACGGTTGTAAATGCTCAAAAAACAATTTTGAGAGAACCCACAAAAGAAAGGATAGCATAACCACTCAACTATCAAGTTCAATTCCATGGTCATCAAAACTTATTTTCTTTTCCTAGGAACAAAAGAAACTCGGAGTAACTCTCGACTCGTTTTTCCTACAATCTACCGATTAGTAATACACGATCCTGAGAGAAAGATAAGTAACCTAGTTCTTAATCCCTGCAGAAAAGACGAGCATGACCAGAATAGAATGACTTGAGAAGAGAAGCAAGAATCTTACATTCCCTTCCACAAACAATTCCCTTATATATAACTAAAGCAATTCTAGACTTAACTTCGACCAGTTTGGCTTGGTAAGCCTACAGACAGTCAGGCTCTGATACCAACACTGTCGGGACCCCAATCCTAAGTCATAGGAATCCAGCCTGTAACACATTGCATCCCTTTGTGGTCTCACACACGGTTATCCCCACGGCTGCCACCTTCCCTTTGTCGGGACCTTTTGCGCCTTTTGACTCACGTATGCATTAGTGTCGCTAGCATTCCAATGTCAAAGAACCCGGGTCGACATATCTAGTCATAAACTCAAGTGGCTCGACTGTACAGAGACAGGCATTCATAACCTAGCAAAGCAGGTGTCGGTCATCAATGAGTGTAGACGAGTCGTAGCAAGCTACAAAGAATCCATTACACCGCATGACATTTCCCCGAAGGGACAGACACAACTGCTAAGAAGGATACATGCCGGTCAACCAATGTGTCCGAAGTAGTAGCGGACTACCAAGTCTCGGTGGAATCACAAAGGGGCATTTCTCTTTATAGAGAGGTACTAAGGCATACGAGTAGGTGTCAAATCCCATACATATCACGGTGCATCACACGTACGGATGACATACTAGATATGCATAGATACAACAATGGAATCACAACATAACCATACAACATCACGACATTTATTTAGAAGACTCGGAAGAGTCTTGCATAATATGTTCATACAAGCAGGGGTCACACGACCAGACACTCAAGTCATATAATCAAAGTCATACAAACCAACGGAAGCATAAAGCTGTCTGAGTACAGACAGATGAAAGGATAAGGCATAAAGCCTGACTATCTACAGATCCCTTCTGAAAGGGGCCAGGTCGTAGCTAGGACATCAGCTACTCGTCATCATCGATGTCTAGAAAGAACCCACCTATTGGATCGTGGGTATCCTGTGCAACAATTATTAAGCAAACATGAGTACAAAAGTACTCAGCAAGAATTTAGAACAGATCTATCTAGTCATGCTCAGGTATCAATAAAGGGGTTGTTGTGTTTCACGCAGCAAGCCAGCTTTGACTCTTGGCTAGACAACACTACATTTTTAAATAGTTTTGACAACTTTGTTTTCTCGTACACGAGTCCACTAACTACACAACAATACACCATCATGGAATCATTCCCGTCTTCCTACGGAAATGCCATCCACGACACTAACACTTATCTTGATAATTTTATGAGTAGCCATTAAAGTTATCTATGAACAACATATGTTTCCAAGTTGTCCATATCCGTGGACGCGGCTATTCGAATAGATCATAACCCTGCAGGGGTGTACTTCTTCAAACACGCTCTCGCCAGTTGTCGCTATGTGCACGTCATGCACCTCGGCAACCTTCAAGCGGAAGCCCAGCGAGGGAGTCGGCCACGACCGTTAACCACATTAGTACCTAGTCCAGGTTTATCGCCTATATGAGGGTAACCCGCATGGAAGTCCGACCGAGGTTTCCGTCACGGCCCCAAACGATGTGCGCAGGGTTCCCAAGCCCACCATCCGGGTGCCACTTGGTACACCATGCCACTTTCTACCGCATCATAGCCCACCTCTAAGGTGACCACTATGCACGACCTCCAACATGACTATAAACACCACAAACTACATGCAACTCCTAGATCGAGTACTAGGCGATTAATAAGTAGAGCGGGGTCATATTTCAGGGCCCATCATGTGGTAGTATCTCATCTTGGATTACTGATGACCCACAAGTATACGGGATCAATTGTAGTCCTTTCGATAAGTAAGAGTGTCGAACTCAACGAGGAGCAGAAGGATCTGACAAGTGGTTTTCAGCAAGGTAAAATCTACAGGCACTGAAATTGTCGGTAACAAGTGATTGTGTGGTGAGACGATTCGTAGCAAGAAACAAGTAACAAAAGTAGCAACGATGCATCAAAGTGTCCCAATCCCTTTTGTAGCAAGGGACAATCCTGGACAAAGTCTTATAGGAGGAAAAACGCTCCCGAGGACACACGGGAATTTCTGTCTTGCTAGTTTCATCATGTTCATATGATTCGCGTTTGTTGCTTTGATAGTTTGATATGTGGGTGGACCGGCGCTTGGGTACTGCCCTTACTTGGACAAGCATCCCACTTATGATTAAACCCTCTCGCAAGAATCCGCAACTACGAAAGAAGAATTAAGACAAAGTCTAACCATAGCATTAAACTAGTGGATCCAAATCAGCCCCTTACGAAGTAACGCATAAAGTTGGGTTTAAGCTTCTGTCACTCTAGCAACCCATCATCTACTTACTACTTCCCAATGCCTTCCTCTAGTCCCGAATAATGGTGAAGTGTTATGTAGTCGACGTTCACATAGCACCACTAGAGGAAAAACAACATACAACACATCAAAATATCGAACGAATACCAAATTCACATCACTACTATTAGCATGACTTATCCCATGTCCTGAGGAACAAAAGTAACTACTCACAAAGCATAATCATATTCATGACCAGAGAGGTAATGAGTAGCATCAAGGATCTGAACATAAACTCTTCCACCAAATAATCCAACTAGCATCAACTACAAAGAGTAATCAACCCTAGTAGTAACCTTACAAGTACCAATCGGAGTCGCGAGACGGAGATTGGTTACAAGTGATGAACTAGGGTTTGGAGATGAGATGGTGTTGATGAAGATGTTGATGGTGACGAGTCCCCTCCGATGAAGGAGTATTGGTGATGATGATGACGACGATTTCCACCTCCGGGAGGGAAGTTTCCCCGGCAGGATGGTCCTGCCGGAGCTCTAGATTAGTTCTGCACAAGTTCCGCCTCGTGGCGGCAGCGAATCCACGAAAAAGCACCTCCCTGATTTTTTTCTGGACAAAACCCTTCATATAGCAAAAGAGGAGGGCAAGTGGGCTAGCAGGCTGCCCACATTTCCTCATGGTGCGACCTGGGGGTAGCCGCGCCGTTTAGGCTTCTGGGCACCCCCTGGCGCCCCTCTGGCACTTCTTCGGCCCAGTATTTTTGATAAATCCAGAAAAAAATCCTCGTTGATTTTTACGGTGTATGGAGTTGCGCAGAATAGGTATCTCAACTTTGCTCCACTTTCAGGCCAGAATTCCAGTTGTGAGCATTCTCCCTCTTCATGTAAACCTTGCAAAATAAGCGAGAAATGCATAAGAATAGTACCGTGAAGTGAAATAACAACCCAAGAAGCGATAAATATCAACATGAAAACATGATGCAAAATGGACGTATCAACTCCCCCAAGCTTAGACCTTGCTTGTCCTCAAGCGAAAGCCTAGCTCAATAAATATGTCCACATGTTTAGGGAGAGAGGTGTCGACAAAACAAGATACGAACATGCATGCATCATAGTCATGATGAGAACAACAATACCAACATATAATCTCTGATGCTAAAGTGATAATTCCTTCATGGATCAAGAACCTTACCGAGAAGTAACAACCGACACCCTTAGTCATTGAAGCAATTGCAATTAATCACAACATCAGAAAGAGTCAAATAAGAGCTTGTAAAGCAAATCCACATATTTAATCATTCTTTCGTTCTCTTCAATTGCTACAACTCACGTGGTACTCATGAGATCAAAATTTCAGCTGGACACAAAGAAAGATAGGGGCTTATAGTTTTGCCTCCCAACTGCTTACCTCAAGGGTAATGTCAACAATAATAATTCATGAATGCCTACCTCCAAGTTGACATATGAATATAGATCTTTCCCAAGCATATGACGTTAGCCAAGATGAAGGCGAAACAAGGAATTGGTGAAGATCACCATGACTCTTTCAAGGGAAAAAAGTAAAGGTACAAGATAGGCCCTTCGCAGAGGGAATCAGAGGTTGTCATGCGCTTTTGAGGTTTGGATGCGTGTCCTCTTAGAGCGGAGGAACGTCACTTTATATTGCCTCCTGTGATAAAGAACTTTATTATGCAGTCTGTCGCTTTTATGTCTTCCTCATCACACGTTCGTATAAAGCTTATTTTCCACACACTAATAGATCATACATATTAGAGAGCATTTTTTATTTCTTGCACCGATGACAACTTACTTGAAGGATCTTATTCAATCCATAGGTAGGTATGGTGGACTCACATGGCAAAACCGAGTTGATGGTTTATGGATGCACAAGTAGTATCTCTACATGCTAAGTGACATGCTAAGGGAGTTTTGGCTAATGTGAGGTGGAAGCAATCGTCACATACTAAGGGATCTCTAATCATATAACATTGTTCAGAGCCAAGCAAACACAATTCATTATGTTGTCTTCCTTGTCCAACATCTACTTCTAGGCATGTAATAGTTTAGTGAGTGTTCACAATCATAGATGGTGTCACAGGTGATATATTTATATGTGAACCTCTCCTTCTTTATCACTTCCTATTAATTGCAACCATGACCAAGGTCTACGTTTTCCTACCCTCAACAAGTTTCAATCCTCATTCTTTTTATATGTGAAGCCATCACTTCCCATAAGATCATTACATGAACTTTCATGCTTTTGTTCTATTCTCACTCTTTTGATCATGGCAAGAGGTGAAGCCCTTCAACTAAGACACTCTTTATTATATGGATCACGAGCTCGAATACATCGGGGGTGACACAAAGCAAAACTCAAGACTAAAACGCTAAGACTTTTAAACTACTAGAGAAAAAGAAAACTGAAAAGGAAAACTAAAACAAAGGTAAAGGCAAAAGATGTGATGGTGATACGATACCGGGGCAACTCCCCCAAGATTGGCACAAGCCAAGGGGATTGCCAATACCAATGCCCAGTTGTCTTCCTTTGGTGGTGAAGGTGGAGTTGTTGCAATCTTTGACTCCAAGAGGGCCATTAATCTTTGATTTATACCTTGGAGATCTGCGATATGTTTTTCCAGCAAAACAACTTCACGAGTGAGACAAGTATTGCGAGCACGAGTTGTTTCACAAAACCTCAAGAGTTCAATCAAAGATGGAGACAGTAGGTGGAGGCAGAGTTGGAGGAAATCCGCTTCTTCAACTTCTTCCTTGTTGAGCATAGATTGCACTTCGTCCCATGCCTGATCCTTCTCCTTAGCTTTGCCCTTGGTTTCTTTAGGTAGCCTTTCCTTAGCCTCCATCACCTCCATCCTTTTCAGATCAACATGAACTTCTCCATAGATTTGACGGAGATTGTTCTCCCCCACAGATTCCTCGGACGACATCTTGCTCTAAATCATCGGCAGAAAACAGGCTCAAAACGAAAAATGGAGGAAATCTGCGTGATGGAGGGGTCAGACCAAACTGGAGTATATATAATGATTTTTTTCATACCAGAAGGAGTACCCCGCACGAAAACAGAGTCCGAGAGGTGCACGGGTTGGACACAAGCCCTCACGGTGCGGCCTCGGGGTGGGCCCGCACCGTGCAGGCTTGTCGCCTCCTCGCGCACTTTCCGGACTACTTCCAATTTTTGTAATTTTTCAAATATTCCAAAAGAGAGAAAATTTCTGACTCGAAAAGTTTTGGACTCTGTTTTCTTACCGAATCACACACCTCTTCGTTTTCGGAGTCTGAAACAGGCTCATAAATATCCCTCAGGTATTCTTCCGGAGTTATGGTATTGATGATATTGCTTTCAACATTTATGGGAGTATCTGAGATATAATGCTTGATTCTCTACCCATTTACAACTCTCGGACAATTACCTTCCGTGTTGTTGATCTTGATAGCACCGGAACGATATACTTCCTCAACAACTTAGGGACCTTCTCATTTAGAGAGAAGCTTGCCTGCAAAGAATCTTAAACGAGAGTTATATAGCAAGACATAATCACCTACATTGAACTCACGCTTTTGTATCCTCTTATCATGCCACCTCTTAACCTTCTCTTTGAACAACTTGGCATTCTCATATGCTTGAGTTCTCCATTCATCAAGCGAGCTAATATCAAATAACCTCTTCTCACCGGCAAGTTTGAAATCAAAGTTGAGCTCTTTGATTGCCCAATAAGTTTATGCTCTAGCTCAAGAGGTAAATGAGATGCTTTACCATAAACCATTTTGTACGGAGACATGCCCACGGGATTCTTATAGGCAGTTCTATAAGCCCACGGTGCATCATCGAGCTTCTTAGACCAATTCTTTCTAGACCTGTTGATAGTCTTTTGCAGAATCAGTTTAATCTCTCTATTACTTAGCTCTACTTGACCGCTGGACTGAGGGTGGTAGGGAGACGCAATTCTATGGTTGACATTGTACTTAGCAAGCGTTTTACGGAAAGCACCATGAATGAAGTGTGAACCACCGTCGGTCATTAGATATCTAGGGACTCCAAATCTAGGGAAGATAACTTCTTTCAGCATCCTAACAGAGGTGTTGTGATCAGCACTACTAGTGGGGATAGCTTCTACCCACTTAGTACCGTAATCAACAGCAACTAGGATATGAGTATACCCGTTGGATTTTGGAAAAGGTCCCATATAATCAAAGCCCCAGACATCAAATGGTTTAATGACAAGTGACTAGTTCATAGGCATTTCCTGACGTTTGCTAATATTGCCTATTATTTGACATTTTTCACAAGACAAGACAAACTTACGGGCATCCTTGAAGAGAGTGGGCCAATAGAAACCTGATTGCAATACCTTGTGTGCAGTTCTATCTCCCGCATGGTGTCCTCCGTAGGCCTCGGAGTGACACTTCTGTAGGATCTATGCCTATTCATGTTCAGGTACACAACGTCTAATAACACCATCTACTCCTTCCTTATAAGGTCAGGATCAAAGTAATGTCTCAAGTCAAAGAAGAATTTCTTCTTTTGCTGGTACGTGAAACTAGGTGGTATATATTTGCAACGATATAGTTTGCATAATCAGCATACCACAGTGCACTACGTGAAGCATTGATGACATTCAATTGCTCATCGGGAAAGCTATCATCAATAGGTTGTGGGTCATCAAAAACGTTCTCCAACCTAGACAAGTTATCTGCTACTGGGTTATCAGCACCCTTTGTGTCGACAACGTGCTAATCAAATTCTGGTAGTAAGAGAACCCATCTGATAAATCTAGGTTTACCGTCTTTCTTCTCCATGAGGTACTTAATAGCAGCATGATCAGTGTGAACAGTGACTTTGGAATCAACTATGTAAGACCTGAACTTTTTACATGCAAACACGACTGCTAAAAACTCATTCTCCGTAGTAGCATAGTTTCTCTGGGCACTGTCTAGAGTTTTACTAGCATAGTGAATAACATTCAACTTCTTATCGACTCTTTGCCCTAGAACATCACCAACAGCCGAATCACTAGCGGTACACATGATCTCAAAAGGCAAGTTCCAATCAGGTGGTTGAACAATAGGTGTGGTTATGAAAGCCCTCTTAAGTATTTCGAAGGCTTCCTCACAATCATCGTCAAAAACAAAAGGAATATCCTTTTGTAAGAGATTGGTAAGAGGCCTAGAAATCTTAGAGAAGTCTTTAATGAACCTTCTATAGAAACCAGCATGACCAAGGAAACTTCTTATACCTTTGATATCTGTGTGGTATGGCATTTTCTCAATCGCATCAACCTTAGCCTTATCAACTTCAATACCTCTTTCAGAAATTTTATGTCCTAAGACGATGCCTTCATTAACCATAAAGTGGCACTTCTCCCAATTCAAGACAAGATTGGTGTCTTTACATCTCCGTAAGTCTCGATCAAGGTTGCTGAGGCAATCATCAAAGGAAGACCCGTAAACGGAGAAGTCATCCATGAAAACCTCAAAAAGCTTTTCACAAAAGTCAGAGAATATAGCCATCATACATCTTTGAAAGGTGGCAGGTGCATTACATAATCGAAAAGGCATACGTCTATAAGCAAAGGTACCGAAAGACCAGGTGAAAGTGGTTTTCTCCTGATCAGATTGTGCAACTGGTATGTGGGAGAAACCAGAATAACCGTCTAGAAAGCAGAAGTGTATGTGTTTAGACAACCTTTCTAGCATTTGGTCGATAAAAGGGAAAGGGTAATGATCTTTCCTATTGGCTTTATTCAATTTCCTAAAATCAATCACCATCCTATAGCTAGTAATAATCCTTTGTGGGATCAATTCATCCTTATCATTAGGGACAACAGTAATGCCTCCCTTCTTAGGGACGCAATGCACCGGACTCACCCAATCGCTATGAGCAACAGGATAGATAATACCTGCTTCTAGGAGCTTTAGTATTTCTTTTCTTACTACCTCTTTCGTCTTAGGATTCAATCTCCTTTGATGATCAGCAACTGGTTTGAAGTCAGGATCTGTTTTAATCTTGTGCTGGCATAGAGTAGGACTAATGCCCTTAAGATCATCAAGAGTATATCCAATAGAAGCACGGTACTTTCTCAGAGTTTTTAGTAACTTCTTTTCTTCATGCTCTCAGAGGCTAGCACTAATTATAACAGGATATATCTCTTTTTCATCAAGATAGGCATATTGAAGAGTATCAGGCAACTGTTTAAGCTCGAACACAGGATCACCCTTTGGTGGAGGTAGATCCTGATACGTCCATTTTGCATCATGCTTTCATGTTGATATTTATTGCTTTATGGGCTGTTATATTACTTTGTGGTACCATATTTATGCCTTTTCGCTCTTATTTTGCAAGGTTTGTTTGAAGAGGGAGAATTCAGGCAGCTGGAATTCTCAACTGAAAAAGGAGCAAATCTTAGTCCACTATTCTGCACATCTCCAAATGCCGTGAAAAGTTACGTGGATTTTTTTGGGATTATATAAAATATACTGGGCGAAAGAAGTACCTGAGAGGGGCCACCAGGGCTCCACAAGCCCTGCCACCACCACCCCCTGGTGGCGGAGGGCAAGCTTGTGGGCTGCCTGACGGCCCACTAGCCACCCTCTTTTGCTATATGAAGATTTTTGGTCCAAAAAAAATTCATTCGGGAGCTTTTTCGTGGTTTCACCGCCGCAACGAGGCGGAACTTGAGAAGATCCAATCTAGAGCTCCGGCAGGACGATCTTGCCGGGGAAACCTCCCTCCCGGAGGGGGAAATTGTCGCCATCATCATCACCAACACTCCTCTCGTCGGAGGGGAGGCATCTTCATCAACATCTTCATTAGCACCATCTCCTCTCCAATGCCTAGTTCATCTCTAGTAACCAATCTTCGTCTCGCGACTCCGATTGGTATTTGTAAGGTTGCTAGTACTGTTGATTACTCTTTGTAGTTGATGCTAGTTGGATTACTTGGTGGAAGAGTTTATGTTCAGATCCTTGATGCTATTCATTACACCTCTGATCATGATTATTATTATGCTTTGTGAGTAGTTACTTTTGTTCCTGAGGACATGGGATAAGTCATGCTGATAATAGTCATGTGAATTTGATATTCGTTCGGTATTTTGATATGTTGTATGTTGTCTATTCCTCTAGTGGTGTTATGTGAATGTCGACTCCATAACACTTCACCATGCTGGGGCCTAGAGGAAGGCATTGGGGAGTAGTAAGTAGATGATGGGTTGCTGGAGTGATAGAAGCTTAAACCCCAGTCTATGTGTTGCTTCGTAAGGGGCTGATTTGGATCCACTAGTTTAATGCTATGGCTAGACGTTGTCTTAATTCTTCTTTTGTAGTTGCGGATGCTTGCAAGAGAGGTTAATCATAAGTGGGATTCTTGTCCAAGTAAGGGTAGTACCCAAGCGCCGGTCCACCCACATATCAAACTATCAAAGTAACGAACGAGAATCATAAGAACATGATGAAACTAGCATGACAGAAATTCCCGTGTGTCCTCGGGAGTGTTTTTCCTCCTATAAGACTCTGTTCAGGTTTGTCCCTTGCTACAAAAGGGATTGGGCCACTTGCTTCACCGTTGCTACTAGTTGTTACTTGTTACTTTTTGCTTGCTACGTTTCACCTCGCTGCACAATCACTTGTTACCGCTACTTTCAGTACTTGAAGTTATTACCTTGCTGAAATCCGTCTATCAGAGCCTTCTGCTCCTCATTGGGTTGGACACTCTTACTTATAGAAAGGACTACGATTGATCCCCTATACTTGTGGGTCATCTGATCCCGAAGCAGTTCAACATGCAAGTTATTCTTAAGAATAGGATATTGTTCTAAGAAGACTCTATCTATCTCATCCCTTTCATCCATATGCATATCATTTTCATGCTCAAGAAAGTATTCCTCTAAGGGATTAGTAGGAGGCACTGCAATAGAAGATAAGGCAATAGTTTCATCCCTACTAGGAAACTCCTTTTCATGAGGTTGTCTACCAAACTTGGAGAAATAGAACTCATGTGACACACCTTCAAAGCCAACAGTGACTATTTGCTTCCCACAATCAATATGAGCATCGACGGTATTGAGGAAGGGTCTGCCAAATATGATGGGACAAAAGCTATCTTGTGCAGTAGCAAGAACGAGGAAATCAGGAGGATACTTCGTTTTACCACACAAGACTTCAACATCCCTAACAATTCCCACAGGGCAGATAGTATCTCTATTGGCAAGCTGAATAGTGACATCTATAAGTTCTATCTCTACAGGGGCAATCTCATCTTTGATTTCATCGTATAAGGATTGAGGTATTGCACTAACACTAGCACCCACGTCACATAAACCATGATAACAATGATCTAATATCTTAACAGAAACCACAGGCATGCCAACAACATGCGTATGTTTGTCTCTAGCGTGAGGTTTGGCAATTCTAGCAGCATCTTCACAAAAGTGAATATTATGACCCTCAACATCGTCGGACAGAAGATCTTTGATACTAGCAATGCTAGGTTCAACTCTAATTTGCTCAGGGGGTGTAGGTGTTCTAATATAGCCTCTACATATTATAGTTGAAGCTTTAGAATGATCCTTTATCCTAACTGGGAAAGGTGGTTTCTCAATGTAAGCACTGGGAACCACAGGATCATTATAGACAATGACTTTCTCTTCAACTGGAGTGGGTTTAACTACATTCACTTCTAAAGGAGGATGATATTTAAACCACTTCTCTTAGGGTAAATCAATATGAGCAGCAAAGGATTCACACAATGAAGCTACTATCTCAGAATCAAGTATATACTTAGCGCTAAAATCACTAAAGGTATTTGTCTCAACAAAGGATTTAAAGCAATCAAACATGAAATTCATAGCTGACTCCTTACCTTCTTGAAGCTCCCAATCTTCAGAGTTGCGTTTAATTCTCTCCAATAAATTCCATTTGAAGTCAATATCTCTCTTCATAAAAGAACCGGTACAAGAAGTGTCAAGCATGGTGCGATCATCATGAGAAAGCCGATCATAGAAGTTCTGAATGATAATTTCTCTCGAGACCTCATTATTGGGGCATGAATATAGCATTGATTTAAGCCTCCCCCAAGCTTGAGCGATGCTTTCTCTGTCATCAGGCCAAAAATTATAAATGTAATTCCGATCACGATGTACTAAATGCATATGATAGAACTTTTGATGAAATTCCAATTTCAACTGATTGTAGTCCCATGATCGAGTATCATCACATAGCCTATACCATGTCAACGCCTTATCCTTCAAAGATAAAGGAAAGACCTTCTTCTTGACCTGATCCTAGGGCAAACCTACAAGCTTAAATAAACCACAAACTTCATCTACATAGATTAGATGCAAGTCTGGATGTGATGTTCCATCTCGTGTAAAAGGATTAGCGAGCAGTTTCGCAAGCATACGCGAAGGAAATTGAAAGCAAAATTTTCAGAAGGTGCAACACGTTGAGGAGCAACTATTTGTGCTTCCGCTCGAGGTGAAGATACCCCGAACAAGCCCCTCAAAGGATTAGTATTGATAGTGACAAGTGACAATAAATTTCAGCACACTATATGAATGTTTCCTTACCAAGTTCCACTTACCAAAGGCGCTTCACTCCCCGGCAACGGCGCCAGAAAAGAGTCTTGATGACCCACAAGTATAGGGGATCAATCGTAGTCCTTTCGATAAGTAAGAGTGTCGAACCCAACGAGGAGCAGAAGGATCTGACAAGTGGTTTTCAGCAAGGTAAAATCTGCAGGCACTGAAATTGTCGGTAACAAGTGATGTTGTGGTGAGACGATTCGTAGCAAGCAACAATTAACAAAAGTAGCAACCGTGCAGCAAACTGGCCCAATCCCTTTTGTAGCAAGGGACAAGCCTTGACAAAATCTTATAGGAGGAAAAACGCTCCCGAGGACACACGGAAATTTCCGTCATGCTAGTTACATCATGTTCATATGATTCACGTTTGTTACTTTGATACTTGGTAAGGAAACTAGCATGACAGAAATTCCCGTGTTTCCTCGGGAGTGTTTTTCCTCCTATAAGACTTTGTTCAGGCTTTACCCTTGCTACAAAAGGGATTGGGCCACTTGCTTCACCGTTGCTACTACTTGTTACTTGTTACTTTTTGCTTGCTACGTTTCACCTCGCTACACAATCACTTGTTACCGCTACTTTCAGTACTTGTAGTTATTACCTTGCTGAAATCCGTCTATGTGAGCCTTCTGCTCCTCGTTGGGTTGTACACTCTTACTTATCGAAAGGACTACGATTGATCCCCTATACTTGTGGGTCATCAGATCCCGAAGCAGTTCAACATGCAAGTTATTCTTAAGAATAGGATATTGTTGTAAGACGACTCTATCTATCTCATCCATTTCATCCATATGCATATCATTTTCATGCTCAAGCAAGTATTGCTCTAAGGGATTAGTAGGAGATACGGCAATAGAAGATAAGGCAATAGTTTCATCCCTACTAGGAAACTCCTTTTGATGAGGTTATCTACCAAACTTGGAGAAATAGAACTCATGTGACACACCTTCAAAGGCAACAGTGACTGTTTGCTTCCCACAATCAATATGAGCATTTACGGTATTGAGGAAGTGTCTGCCAAATATGATGGGACAAAAGCTATCTTGTGCAGTAGCAAGTACGAGGAAATCACGAGGATACTTTGTTTTACCACACGAGACTTCAACATCCCTAACAATTCCCACAGGGCAGATAGTATCTCTATTGGCAAGCTGAATAGTGACATCTATAAGTTCTATCTCTACAGGGGCAATCTCATCTTTGATTTCATCGTATAAGGATTGAGGTATTGCACTAAGACTAGCACCCACATCACATAAACCATGATAACAATGATCTAATATCTTAACAGAAACCACATGCATGCCAACAACATGCATATGTTTGTCTCTAGCGTGAGGTTTAGCAATTCTAGCAGCATCTTCACAAAAGTGAATATTATGACCCTCAACATCGTCGGACAGAAGATCTTTGATACTAGCAATGCTAGGTTCAACTCTAATTTTCTCAGGCGGTGTAGGTGTTCTAATATAGCCTCTACATATTATAGTTGAAGCTTTAGAATGATCCTTTATCCTAACTGGGAAAGGTGGTTTCTCAATGTAAGCACTGGGAACCACAGGATCATTATAGACAATGACTTTCTCTTCAACTGGAGTGGGTTTAACTACATTCACTTCTAAAGAAGGATGATATTCAAACCACTTCTCTTTGGGGAAATCAATATGAGCAGCAAAGGATTCACACAATGAAGCTACTATCTCAGAATCAAGTATATACTTAGCGCTAAAATCACTAAAGGTATTTGTCTCAACAAAGGATTTAAAGCAATCAAACGTGAAATTCTTACCTGACTCCTTACCTTCTTGAAGCTCCCAATCTTCAGAGTTGCGTTTAATTCTCTCCAATAAATTCCATTTAAAGTCAATATCTCTCTTCATAAAAGAACCGGTACAAGAAGTGTCAAGCATGGTGCGATCATCATGAGAAAGCCGATCATAGAAGTTCTGAATGATAATTTCTCTGGAGACCTCATTATTGGGGCATGAATATAGCATTTATTTAAGCCTCCCCCAAGCTTGAGCGATGCTTTCTCTGTCATCAGGCTAAAAATTATAAATATAATTCCGATCACGATGTACTAAATCCATATGATAGAACTTTTGATGAAATTCCAATTTCAACCGATTGTAGTCCCATTATCCAGTATCATCACATAGCCTATACCATGTCAACGCCTTATCCTTCAAAGATAAAGGAAAGACCTTCTTCTTGACCTGATCCTAGGGCACACCTGCAAGCTTAAATAAACCACAAACTTCATCTACATAGATTAGATGCAAGTCTGGATGTGATGTTCCATCTCCTGTAAAAGGATTAGCCAGCAGTTTCTCAAGCATACGCGAAGGAAATTCAAAGCAAATATTTTCAGTAGGTGCAACACGTTGAGGAGCAACTATTTGTGCTTCCGTTCGAGGTGAAGATACCCCGAACAAGCCCCTCAAAGAATTAGTATCGATAGTGACAAGTGACAATAAATTTCAGCACACTATATGAATGTTTCCTTACCAAGTTCCACTTACCAAAGGCGCTTCACTCCCCGGCAACGGCGCCAGAAAAGAGTCTTGATGACCCACAAGTATAGGGGATCAATTGTAGTCCTTTCGATAAGTAAGAGTGTCGAACCCAATGAGGAGCAGAAGGATCTGACAAGTGGTTTTCAGCAAGGTAAAATTTGCAGGCACTGAAATTGTCGGTAACAAGTGATGTTGTGGTGAGACGATTCGTAGCAAGCAACAAGTAACTAAAGTAGAAACCGTGCAGCAAACTGGCCCAATCCCTTTTGTAGCAAGGGACAAGCCTTGACAAAGTCTTATAGGAGGAAAACCGCTCCCGAGGACACACGGGAATTTCCGTCATGCTAGTTTCATCATGTTCATATGATTCACGTTTGTTACTTTGATAGCTTGATATGTGGGTGGACCGGCGATTGGGTACTGCCCTTACTTGGACAAGCATCACACTTATGATTAACCCCTCTCACAAGCATCCGCAACTACGAAATAAGAATTAAGACAAAGTCTAACCATAGCATTAAACTAGTGGATCCAAATCAGGCCCTTACGAAGTAACGCATAAACTAGGGTTTAAGCTTCTGTCACTCTAGCAACCCATCATCTACTTACTACTTCCCAATGCCTTCCTCTAGGCCCAAATAATGGTGAAGTGATATGTAGTCGATGTTCACATAACACCACTAGAGGAAAAACAACATACAACACATCAAAATATCGAACGAATACCAAATTCACATGACTACTATTAGCATGACTTATCCCATGTCCTCAGGAACAAAAGTAACTACTCACAAAGCATAATCATATTCATGACCAGAGAGGTAATGAGTAGCCTCAAGGATCTGAACATAAACTCTTCCACCAAATAATCCAACTAGCATCAACTACAAAGAGTAATCAACACTACTAGCAACCTTACAAGTACCAGTCGGAGTCGCGAGACGGAGATTGGTTACAAGTGATGAACTAGGGTTTGGAGATGAGATGGTGCTGATGAAGATGTTGATGGTGACGAGTCCCCTTCGATGAGAGGAGTGTTGGTGATGACGATGAGGGAAGTTTCTCCAGCAGGATCGTCCTACCGGAGCTCTAGATTGGTTCTGCTCAAGTTCCGCCTCGTGGCAGCGGCGAATCCACGAAGAAGCTCCTCTGTGATTCTTTTCTGGACGAAACCCTTCAGATAGCAAAAGAGGGGGGCAAGTGGGCCAGCAGGCTGCCCACAAGCCCTCATGGCGCGGCCTGGGGGTGGCCGCGCCGTGCAGGCTTGTGGGCACCCCCTGGCGCCCCTGCTATCCCACAGACAACAGCACCAGAAATTGACACGTTGACAGAGGCTGGGCTTGCGTTGGTTTTTCCCTTGAAAAGGAAAGGGTAATGCAGCGCAGGAGTAGTAAGTACTTCTCTCAATTTGAGAACCAAGGTATCGATCCAGAAGGAGGGTCTCGTCAAGTCCAGAGTACCTGCGCAAACAAAAACAAGCTTGCACCCAACGCTTCAAAGGGGTTGTCCATCCCTTCAAGATTGTTTGCAAAGTGAGATCTGAAGGTGGAAAGTGCAACGAAGTAAAAAGTGTAAGGCTGAAAATATGGTGTGGAGTAAACCCTGGGGACCATATTGTTCACTAGAGGCTTCTCTCAAAATAGCAAGTATTACGGTGGGTGAACAAATTACTGTCGGGAAATTGATAGAACCCCGCAAAGTCATGACGATATCTAAGGCAATGATCATACATATAGGCATCACGTCCGAGAGAAGTATACCGATACTTTCTGCATCTACTACTATTACTCCACACATCAACCGCTATCCAGCATGCATCTAGTGTATTGAGTTCATGACCAGCAGAGTAACGCTTTAAGCAAGATGACATGATGTAGAGGGATAATCTCAAACCAATGACGACAATGTTGGGTAATGTAGCATAAATTCGAAATTTTTCCTACGCATATTCAGATCTTTCTATGGAGATACCAGCAACGAGAGAGGGGTGAGTGCATCCTCATACCTTTGAAGATCGCTAAGCGGAAGCGTTACCAGAACGCGGTTGATGGAGTCATACTCGCGGCGATTCAGATCGCGGTGTGATTCCGATCTAGTGCCGAACTACGACAACTCCGCGTTCAACACACGTGCAGCCCGGTGACGTCTCCGGCACCTTGATCCAGCAAGGAGGAGGGAGAGGCTGGGGAAGATCACCAGCAGCACGACGGCGTGGTGTCGATGGAGAGACGAGGTCTCCTCCTATAAGCACCGACAGAGAGGAGGAGAAAGAAGAGCAGGGCTGCGCCGAGGGAGAGGGAAAACCGTGTCTCCAACTACCCCAAAACCCCCACTATTTATAGGAGGAGGGGAGGGGGTGCGCCACCCCTAGGGTTCCCACCCTAGGTGGTGCGGCAGCACAGATGGGAGAGGGGGGCGGCGTCCAGGGCAGGGAAGGGGGGGGCGGCGCCCTAGGTGGGCCTTGGGCCTCCCCTGCGCCTAGGGTTTCCCCTCCCTCCCTCTCTAGTGCGCATGGTCTGGGTGTGGGGGGCGCACCAGTCCACCTAGGGGCTGGTTCCCTCCCGCACTTGGCCCATGTAGCCCTCCGGGGCTTGTAGCCCCTCCCGGTGGGCCTCCGGAACCCTTCCGGTGGTCCCGTCACTTTCCGGCGTCAAAACCCATCCATCCTATGTATCAATCTTTACCTCCGGACCATTCTGGAGCTCCTCGTGACATCCGGGATCTCATCCGGGACTCGTAACATCCTTCGGTAACCTCGTATAACAATTCCCTATAACACTAGCGTCATCAAATCTTAAGTGTGTAGACCCTACGGGTTCGGGAGACAGGCAGACATGACCGAGACACATCTCCGGCCAATAATCATCAGCGGGGTCTGGATACCCATGGTGGCTCCCAATTGCTCCACGATCATCTCATCGAGTGAACCACGATGTCAAGGATTCTATCAATCCCGTATGCAATTCCCTTAGTCTGTCGGTATAGAACTTGCCTGAGATTCGATCGTCGGTATACCTATACCTTGTTCAATCTCGTTACCGGTAAGTCACTTTACTCGTTCCGTAGCACGTCATCGTGTGACTAACTCCTTTAGTCACATTGAGCTCATGATGACGTTCTACCGAGTGGGCCCAGAGATACCTCTCCATCACACGGAGTGACATATCGCGATCTCGATTCGTACCAACCCAACAGACACTTTCAGAGGAACCCGTAGTGCACCTTCATAGTCACCCAGTTACGTTGTGACGTTTGATACACCCAAGGCGCTCCTACGGTATTCGGGAGTTGCACAATCTCACGGTCGAAGAAAAAGACACTTGACATTAGAAAAGCTTTAGCATACAAACAATACGATCTAGTGCTACGCTTAGGATTGGGTCTTGTCCATCACATCATTCTCCCAATGATGTGATCCCGTTATCAATGAAATCTAATGCCCATGACCAGGAAACCATGATCATCTATTGACTAACGAGCTAGCCAACTAGAGGCTTGCTAGGGACACATTGTGATCTATTTATTCACACATGTATTACTGTTTCCTATTAATACAATTATAGCATGAACAATAGACGATTATCATGAACAAGGAAATATGGTAATAACCATTTTATTATTGCCTCTAGGGCATATTTCCAATAGTCTCCCACTTGTACTAGAGTCAATAATCTAGTTACATTGTGATGTATCAAACACCCATAGCATTATGGTGTTGATCATGTTTTGCTCGTAGAAGAGGTTTAGTCAACGGGTCTGCAACATTCAGATCCATGTGTACATTACAAATCTCTAATACTCCACTCTGGACATGGTCCTAGATGGAGTTGTAGCGGCATTTGATGTGCTTCGTCTTCCGGTGAAACCTGGGCTCCTTGGCTATGGCGATGGCCCTAGTGTTATCACAGAAGAGTGTCATTGGACCCGACACGCTTGGAACCACTCCAAGGTCGGCGATGAGCTCCTTCATCCAAATTCCTTCATGAGCCGCTTCTGAAGCAGCTAAATACTCCGCTTCACATGTAGATGCTGCCACGACTTCTTGCTTGCTGCTCCACCAGCTCACTGCCCCACCATTCAAAACATATACGTATCCGGTTTGTGACTTAGAGTCATCCGGATCTGTGTCGAAGCTAGCATCGACGTAACCCTTTACGACGAGCTCTTCGTCACCTCCATAAACGAGAAACATTTCCTTAGTCCTTTTCAGGTACTTAAGGATATTCTTGACTGCTGTCCAGTGTTCCATACCGGGATCACTTTGGTACCTCCCTACCAAACTTATGGCAAGGTTTATATCAGGTCTGGTACACAACATGGCATACATAAGAGAGCCTACGGCTGAAGCGTAGGGGACATAACTCATCTTCTCTCTATCTGCTGTCGTGGTCGGCGACTGAGTCTTACTCCATCTCATACCTTGCAAAACTGGCAAGAACCCTTTCTTTGAGTTTTCCATATTGAACTTCTTCAATATATTGTCAAGGTATGTACTTTGCGAAAGACCTATGAGGCGTCTCGATCTATCTCTATAGATCTTGATGCCTAATATGTATGCCGCTTCTCCAAGGTCCTTCATTGAAAAACTCTTGTTGAAATGGGCCTTTATGCTCTCCAACATCTCTATATTATTCCCCATCAATAATTTGTCATCCACATACAGTATGAGGAAAGCTACAGAGCTCCCACTCACTTTCTTGTACATACAGGCTTCTCCGTAAACCTGTATGAACCCAAATGCTTTAATCACCTCATTAAAGTGAATGTTCCAACTCCGAGATGCTTGCACCAGCCCATAGATGGAGCGCTGGAGCTTGCACACTTTGTTAGCACCCTTAGGGTCGACAAAACCTTCTGGTTGCATCATATACAACTCTTCCTTAAGGTTCCCGTTAAGGAACACTGTTTTGACGTCCATTTGCTAAATTTCATAATCATAAAAGGCGGCAATTGCTAACATGATTCAGACTGATTTTACCTTCGCTACGGGAGATCAAGTCTCTTCGTAGTCAATTCCTTGAATTTGTCGAAAACCCTTTGCGACAAGTCGAGCTTTATAAATAGTTACATTACTGTTTGCATCAGTCTTCTTCTTGAAGATCCATTTATTTTCTATGGCTCGCCGGTCATCGGGCAAGTCCACCAATGTCCATACATTGTTCTCATACATGGATCCTATCTCGGATTTCGTGGCTTCAAGCCATTTGTTGGAACCTGGGCCCGCCATTGCTTCTTCATAGTTCGAAGGTTCACCGTTGTCTAACAACATGATTTCCATCACAGGGTTGCCGTATCACTCTGGTGCAGAGCATGCCCTTGTGGACCTTCGCGGTTCAGTAGTAACTTGATCCGAAGCTTCATGATCATTATCATTAACTTCCTCTTCAGTTGGTGTAGGCGCCACCGGAACAATTTCCCGTGTTGCGCTAGTCTCCTGTTCGAGAGGGGGTGCAATTACCTCATCAAGTTCTACTTTCCTCCCACTTGCTTCTTCGGAGAGAAACTCTTTCTCTAGAAAGGATCCGTTCTTGGCAACAAAGGTTTTACCTTCAGATCTAAGATAGAAGGTATACCCAATAGTTTCCTTAGGGTATCCTATGAATACCCATTTCTCCGCTTTGGGTTCGAGCTTTTATGGTTGAAGTTTCTTCACATAAGCATCGCAGCCCCAAACTTTGAGAAACGACAACTTAGGTTTCTTGCCAAACCATAGTTCATACGGTGTCGTCTCAACGGATTTAGACGGAGCCCCATTTAAAGTGAATGCTGCAGTTTCAAATGCGTATCCCCAAAATGATAGCGGTAAGTCGGTAAGATACATCATAGATCGTACCATATCTAATAAAGTGCCATTACAACGTTCAGACACTCCCTTGTGTTGCGGTGTGCCAGGCGACGTCAGTTGTGAAACGATTCCACACTTTCTTAGGTGTGTGCCAAACTCGTGACTCAAATATTCTCCTCCACGATCAGATCGTAGACACTTAATTTTTCTGTCACGTTGATTCTCGACATCACTCTGAAATTCCTTGAACTTTTCAAACGTCTCAGATTTGTGCTTCATCAAGTAGATATACCCATACCTACTCAAAGCATCGGTGAGAGTGAGAACATAAGGATAGCCACCGCGAGCTTCAACGTTCATTGGACCACACACATCAGTATGTATTATTTCCAATAAGTCGGTTGCTCTCTCCATTATTCCTGAGAATGGAGTCTTACTCATCTTGCCCATGAGGCACGGTTCGCATGTGTCAAATGATTCAAAGTCAAGAGACTCTAATAGTCCATCAGTATGGAGCTTCTTCATCCGCTTAACGCCGATATGACCAACGCGGCAGTGCCACAAGTATGTGGGACTATCATTATCAACTTTACATCTTTTGGTACTCACACTATGAATATGCGTAACATCAAGATCGAGATTCATCAAGAATAAACCATTCACCAGTGGAGCATGACCATAAAACACACCACTCATATAAATAGAACAACCATTATTCTCTAACTTAAATGAGTGGCCGTCTCGCATTAAAGAAGACCCTGATACAATATTCATGCTCAAAGCTGGTACTAAATAACAATTATTAAGGTTTAAAACTAATCCCGATGGTAGATGTAGAGGTAGCGTGCCGACGGCGATCACATCGACCTTGGAGCCATTCCCGATGCGCATCGTCACCTCGTCCTTGGCCAGTCTCCGCTTATTCCGCAGTTCCTGCTTTGAGATGCAAATGTGAGCAACAACACCGGTATCAAATACCCTGGAGCTACTACGAGCGCTGATAAGGTACACATCAATAACATGTATATCACATATACCTTTAACGTTGCCGGCCTTCTTGTCCGCTAAGTATTTGGGGCAGTTCTGCTTCCAGTGACCCTTTCCCTTGCAATAGAAGCACTCAGTCTCAGGCTTGGGTCCATTCTTTTTATTCTTCCCGGCATCTGGCTTACCGGGCGCGGCAATGGCTTTGTCGTCTTTCTTGAAGTTCTTCTTACCCTTGCCCTTCTTGAAACTAGTGGTCTTGTTGACCATCAACACTTGATGCTCTTTCTTGATTTTTACTTCTACAGACTTGAGCATCGATTACAACTCGGGATGGTCTTCTCCATCCCTTGCATGTTGTAGTTCAGCACAAAACCTTTGTAGCTTGGTGGGAGAGACTGGAGGATTCTGTCAATTATAGCATCATCCGGAAGTTCGACTCCAAGTGAAGTCAGACGACCGTGTAACCCAGACATTTTGAGTATGTGCTCACTGACAGAACTGTTCTCCTCCATCTTACAGCTAAAGAACTTTTCGGAGACTTCATATCTCTCAACACGAGCATGAGCTTGATATACTAGCTTCAGCTCTTGGAACATCTCATATGCACCGTATTGCTCAAAACGCCTTTGGAGCCCCGTTTCTAAACTGTATAACATGCCACACCTAACCAGAGAGTAGTCATCACTCCGCGTTTGCCAGACGTTCAGAATGTCCTGGGCTGCTGCGGGAGCGGGAGGGTCACCTAGCGGTGCATCAAGGACATAAGCCTTTTTAGCTGCTCCAAGGATGAGCTTCAAGTTGCGAACCCAGTCCGCATAGTTGCTACCATCATCTTTCAGCTTGTTTTTCTCTAGGAATGCGTTGAAATTGAGGTTGACGTTGGCCATCTACAATATTTATAAAGACAACTTTTAGATTAAGTTCAGGACAATTAAGTTCATTTAATCAAATTAAGTATGAACTCCCACTTAAATCGACATCCCTCTAGCCATCTGAGTGATACATGATCCATGTTGACTAACCCGTGTCCGATCATCACGTGGGACCGACTAGTCACCATGATGAGAAACTTTATGCTAATCGTATTCAACCGTACGACTCATGTTTGACCTTTCGGTCTCTTGTATTCGAGGTCATGTCTGTACATGCTAAGCTCGTCGAGTCAAGCTAGGTATTCGAGGTCAAGCTAGGTGTTTAGAATCTATCACACCCAATCATCACGTGGTGCCTCGAGACAACGATCCTTCGCAACAGTGCACACTTAGGGGAATACGTTCTCAAAATTTTAAGAGGGATCATCTTATTATGCTACCGTCGTTCTAAGCAATAAGATGAAAAACATGATAAACATCACAATGCAATCATATGGTGACATGATATGGCCATTATCATCTTTGCTCTTTTGATCTCCATCTTCAGGCATCACATGCTCATCATCGTCACCAGCGTGACACCATGATCTCCATCATCGTGTCTCCGTGAAGTCGTCACGCCAACTACTACTATCACTACTACTATAGCTAACCGTTAGTAATGAAGTAAAAGTAGTAAGCACATGGCGTTGCATCTCATACAATAAATTAAGACAACTCCTATGGCTCCTGCCGGTTGTCATACTCATCGACATGCAAGTCGTGAAACCTATTACAATAACATGATCATCTCATACATCATACATGCAACATCACAACTTTGGCCATATCACATCACATGTCAAACCCTGCAAAAACAAGTTGGACGTCCTCTACTTATTCTTGCATATGTTTTACGGGGCTGATTTGGGTTTCTAGCAAGAACGCTTTCTTACCTACGTGACAGCCACAACGATGATATGCCAAAGCTATTTACTCTTCATAAGGACCCTTTTCATCAAATCCAACCCGACTAGAGTAGGAGAGACAGACACCCGCTAGCCACCTTTATGCACGTTGTGCATGTCTATCGGTGGAACCCGTCTCACGTAAGTGTACGTGTAAGGTCGGTCCAGGCCGCTTCATCCCACAATACCGCCGGAAAATAATAAGACTAGTAGCGGCAAGCAATTGACAAATCATCGCCCACAACCTTTTGTGTTCTACTTTTGCATAGAATCTATGCATAGAAAACCTAGCTCGGATGCCACTGTTGGGTAACGTAGCATAAATTAAAAAAACTCCTATGCATATTCAGATCTTCCTATGGAGAGACCAAAAACGAGAGATGGGTGAGTGCATCTTCATACCTTTGAAGATCGCTTAGCGGAAGCTTCACTAGAATGCGGTTGATGGAGTCGTACTCGCGGCGATTCAGATCGCGGTGTGACTCCGATCTAGTGCCGAACTACGGCACCTCCGCGTTCAACACACGTGCAGCCCGGTGATGTCTCCCGCACCTTGATCCAGCAAGGAGGAGGGAGAGGTTGGGAAATATCTCCAGCAGCACGACGGCATGGTGTCGATGCAGAGACGGGGTCTCCCGGCAGGGCTTCGCCAAGCACTGGCAGAGAGGAGTAGAAAGAAGAACAGGGCTGCGCCGAGGGAGAGGGAAAACCGTGTCTCCAACAGCCCCAAGACCCCCACTATTTATAGGAGGAGGGGAGGGGGTGCGTCACCCCTAGGGTTCCCACCCTAGGTGGTGCAGCAGCCCAGATGGGAGAGGGGGGCGGCGGCCAGGGCAGGGAAAGGGGGGCGGCTCCCTAGGTGGGCCTTGGGCCTCCCCTGCGCCTAGGGTTTCCCCTCCCTCCCTCTCTGGTGTGCATGTGATGGGTGTGGGGGGCGCACCAGCCCACCTAGGGTCTGGTTCCCTCCCGCACTTGGACCATGTAGCCCTCCGGGCCTTGTAGCCCCTCCCGGTGTGCCTCCGGAACCATTCCGGTGATCCCCGCACTTTGCCGGTGGTGCCCGAAACATTTCCGGCGTCCAAACCCATCCATCCTATATATCAATCTTTACCTACGGACCATTCCGGAGCTCCTCGTGACGTCCAGGATCTCATCCGGGACTCCGAACATCCTTCGGTAACCTCGTATAACAATTCCCTTTAACCCTAGCGTCATCGAACCTTAAGTGTGTATACCCTACGGGTTCGGGAGACAGGCAGACATGACCGAGACACCTCTCCGGCCCATAACCATCAGCGGGGTCTGGATACCCATGGTGGCTCCCACTTGCTCCACGATGATCTCATCGGATGAACCACGATGTCTAGGATTCAATCAATCCCGTATACAATTCCCTTTGTGTGTCGGTATAAAACTTGCCCGAGATCCGATCGTCGGTATACCTATACCTTGTTCAATCTCGTTACCGGTATGTCTCTTTACTCGTTTAGTAGCACGTCATCATGTGACTAACTCCTGTAGTCACATTGAGCTCATGATGACGTTCTACCGAGTGGGCCCAGAGATACCTCTCCATCACATGGAGTGACAAATCCCGATCTTGATTTGTACCTACCCAATAGACACTTTCAGAGGTACCCGTAGTGCACCTTTAAAGTCACCTAGTTACGTTGTGACGTTTGATACACCCAAAGCACTCCTACGGTATCCGGGAGTTGCACAATCTCACGGTCGAAGGAAAAGACACTTGACATTAGAAAAG
The DNA here is from genome assembly GCF_904849725.1 of Hordeum vulgare subsp. vulgare. Taxonomy (NCBI): domain Eukaryota; kingdom Viridiplantae; phylum Streptophyta; class Magnoliopsida; order Poales; family Poaceae; genus Hordeum; species Hordeum vulgare. Next base: position 466,299,774 of record NC_058519.1, read on the forward strand.
CTTTAGCATACGAACAATACGATCTAGTGCTACGCTTAGGATTGGGTCTTGTCCATCTCATCATTCTCCCAATGATGTGATCCCGTTATCAATGCCATCTAATGCCCATGACCAGGAAACCAAGATCATCTATTGACTAACGAGCTAGCCAACTAGAGGCTTGCTAGGGACACATTGCGATCTATTTATTCACACATGTATTACTGTTTCCTGTTAATACAATTATAGCATGAACAATAGACGATTATCATGAACAAGGAAATATGATAATAACCATTTTATTATTGCCTCTAGGGCATATTTCCAACAGAAAACCCATCTTTTTACCCTTGATGGCAACAACATGATGCGTGCCTCGCTAGCCCTTCTGTCACTGGGTGAGGTCACCACACGGTATGAACCCAAAACCAAGCACTTCTCCCATTGCAAGAATCATAGATCTAGTTGGCCAGACAAAACCCACAACTCGAAGAGAATTACAAGGATATGAAATCATGCATAAGAGAGATCAGAAAAAACTCAAATAAGATTCATAGATAATCTTATCATAAATCCACAATTCACCGGATCTCGACAAACACACCGCAAAAGAAGATTGCATCGGATAGATCTCCATGAAGATCATGGAGAACTTTGTATTGAAGATCCAAGAGAGAGAAAAAGCCATCTATTTACTAGATATGGACCCGTAGGTCTATGGTGAACTACTCACGCATCATCGGAGAGGTCATGGTGTTGATGAAGAAGCCCTCCGTGTCCGAATCCCCCCTCCGGCAGGGCACCAGACGTGCCCCAGATGAGATCTTGCGGAGACAGAAGCCTGCGGCAGCGGAAAAGTACTTTCGATGTTCTCCTGATTTTTTTGGGATTTTTAGGGAATTTATAGGCGCAACCCCTAGGTTAGGGGGCCCACAATCCTGGATGGCGCGGCCTCCCCACTGGCCGCGGGGTGGGGGCTTGTGGGGCCCCTGAGGCTCCCCTGCCTTGGCTCCCAAGCTTTCCGATCTTCTTCCGTTCCAGAAAAAATCTTTTCGGGATTTTCTTCCGTCTGGACTCCGTTTCAAAATCTCCTTTGAAAGGGGTCAAAAACATGGAAAAAACAAGAACTGGCACTTGGCACAGAGTTAATAATTTAGTCCCAAAACATATATAAAAGGCATACAAAACATCCAAAGTTTGACAAGATAATAGCATGAAACCATCAAACATTATAGATACGTTGGAGACGTATCAAGCATCCCCAAGCTTAACTCCTGCTCGTCCTTGAGTAGGGAAGTGATAAAGAATGATTTTTTGATGTGGAATGCTACCTAGCATAGTTTTCCTTTGCAACCTCTTTCACGTGGCATGAATGCTCAGATCCGTAAGATTCAAAACAATAGTCTGCTATTGACATGAAAATAGTAATACTTCAAGCAAACTAGCAAAGTAATCATGAACTTTCAAAATAACAAGGCCAAAGAAAGCTATCCCTACAAAATCATATAGTCTGGCTATGCTCCATCATCCTCACACAACTAAAGTATATCATGCACAACCCCGATATTGGCCAAGTAATTGTTCTCGCACTCTTACTTTCTCAAACTTTTTATAACTATCACGCAATACATGAGCGTGAGCCATGGATATAGCACTATAGGTGGAATAGAGTGTGGTGGTGGTTGTGAGACAAAAAGGAGGATATGGTCACATTGACTCAACATATCAATAGACTATGGAGATGCCCATTAATAGATACCAATGTGAATGAGTAGGGATTGCCATACAAAGGATGCACTAGAGCTATAAGTATGTGAAATCTCAAAAGGAAAACTAGTGGGTGTGCATCCAACTTGCTTGCTCACGAAGACCTAGGGAAATTTTGAGGAAGCCCATCATTGGAATATACACTACTGAAATTCATAAATTTGCCGTCTGCCAAAGTGGACGGCAAAGGGTGCAACCACGGACGGCAAAGGCTTTGTCGTCGGTCAGCAAACGGCAAAGTAGACAGTAAAAAAAATCCGGTGAAGAGGTTCTTTGCCGTCAGCTTTCCCAAAGCGGACGGCAAAGAATCTTTTCCATGAGTGGGTAGACGGCAAATTAACTGGGACGGCAAAGGGTGCAACATCCCCGTTAAGTGTTAACGGTAGGCCTCCACCCCTTTGCCATGTGGGGGCAGATGGCAAAGAGGGGAGAGAGAGGGGGCAGATTCCCCCCTTTGCCGTCTGCCTCCCCCCCTTTGCCAGGTGGGGGCAGACGGCAAAGAGGGGAGAGAAAGGGGGCAGATTCCCCCCTTTGCCGTCTGCCTCCCCGCTTTGCCATGTGGGGGAAGACGACAAAGAGGGGAACCAACCCCTTATTTATTTATTTTTTGTTATATCCAGCATTTTTAACAATAATCAGGATATATATATGTTTGACATAAATAAATTTCTTTCCGTACTCATAACCATATTAAAATAACCTCTTATATCCAGCTTTCAAGTTGCATCCAGGTGCATACAAAGTTTCATATATTACACCGTTTCATCCACGTGCATACAAAGTTTCATATATTCATATACTACAATAGTTTCAATACAACCCATGGTACAAGAAATCATCTTCAAGCATTCCATCAATATTTTCCAAGCTTCCCGTGAAGTGAAGCTAATCTGCAAAATGACAAATAAGAAAGTTAGAAGAATAATACTAGATGAAGTAGTGTATATATAGGTTATTTCGGAGAGAAATTAGCTAAGTATAGACCATTTAGGAGCTAACTAAGCTAATTATGTCATTTAGATGGATAATTAGCCAATTTAGGCTTTGTTGGATGAGTCTAATTAAGCTACGTAGAATAAGAGAAAGAGAAGAAGAAATAAAAGAAGGAGGAGGAGGAGGAGGAGAAGGAGACAGAAGAGGAGAAGAAGAAGAAAATAAGAAGGAGAGGAAGAAGGAGGAAGAAGGAGGAAGAAGAAGGAGAAGGAGGAGCTCCTTCTCCTTCTTCTCCTCCTTCTCCTCCTTCTACTTATCCTCCTCCCTCTCCTCCTTCTTCTTCTCCTCTTCTTCTTCTTCCTTCCTTTCATTTTTCCTCTTTCTTCTCCTCTCGTCCCCTTCTTCGGGCTAAATTGGCTAGGAATGCCTTTTTGGAGCTAATTATGTCATTTCGAGGATAATTAGCTAAGTATAGGTCATTTTTTATTAAATAGACCATTTAGGAGCTAACTAAGCTAATTATGTCATTTAGATGGATAATTAGCCAATTTAGGCCTTGTTGGATGAGTCTAATTAAGCTACATAGAATAAGAGAAATAGAAGAAGAAGTAAAAGAAGGAGGAGGAGGAGGAGGAGGAGGAGAAGGAGACGGAAGAGGAGAAGAAGAAGAAAAGAAGAAGGAGAAGGAGAAGGAGGAAGAAGGAGGAAGAAGAAGGAGAAGGAGGAGCTCCTTCTCCTTCTTCTCCTCCTTCTCCTCCTTCTTCTTATCCTCCTCCCTCTCCTTCTTCTTCTTCTCCTCTTCTTCTTCTTCCTTCCTTTCATTTTTCCTCTTTCTTCTCCTCTCGTCCCCTTCTTCGGGCTAAATTGGCTAAGAATTCCTTTTTGGAGCTAATTATGTCATTTCGAGGATAATTAGCTAAGTATAGGTCATTTTTTACTAAATAGACCATTTAGGAGCTAACTAAGCTAATTATGTCATTTAGATGGATAATTAGCCAATTTAGGCATTGTTGGATGAGTCTAAGCTACGTAGAATAAGAGAAAGAGAAGAAGAAGTAAAAGAAGGAGGAGGAGGAGGAAAAGCAGATGGAAGAGGAGAAGAAGAAGAAAAGAAGAAGGAGAAGGAGAAGGAGGAAGAAGGAGGAAGAAGAAGGGGAAGGAGGAGCTCCTTCTCCTTCTTCTCCTCCTTCTCCTCCTTCTTCTTATCCTCCTCCCTCTCCTTCTTCTTCTTCTCTTCTTCTTCTTCTTCCTTCCTTTCATTTTTCTTCTTTCTTCTCCTCTCGTCCCCTTCTTCGGGCTAAATTGGCTAAGAATTCCTTTTTGGAGCTAATTATGTCATTTCGAGGATAATTAGCTAAGTATAGATCATTTTTTATTAAATAGACCATTTAGGAGCTAACTAAGCTAATTATGTCATTTAGATGGATAATTAGCCAATTTAGGCTTTGTTGGATGAGTCTAATTAAGCAACGTAGAATAAGAGAAAGAGGAGAAGAAGTAAAAGAAGGAGGAGGAGGAGGAGAAGGAGACGGAAGAGGAGAAGAAGAAGAAAAGAAGAAGGAGAAGGAGAAGGAGGAAGAAGGACGAAGAAGAAGGAGAAGGAGGAGCTCCTTCTCCTTCTTCTCCTCCTTCTCCTCCTTCTTCTTATCCTCCTCCCTCTCCTTCTTCTTCTTCTCCTCTTCTTCTTCTTCCTTCCTTTCATTTTTCCTCTTTCTTCTCCTCTCGTCCCCTTCTTTGGGCTAAATTGGCTAAGAATGCCTTTTTGGAGCTAATTATGTCACTTCGAGGATAATTAGCTAAGTATAGGTCATTTTTTATTAAATAGACCATTTAGGAGCTAACTAAGCTAATTATGTCATTTAGATGGATAATGAGCCAATTTAGGCTTTGTTGGATGAGTCTAAGCTACGTAGAATAAGAGAAAGAGAAGAAGAATTAAAAGAAGGAGGAGGAGGAGGAGGAGGAGAAGGAGAAGGAAGAGGAGAAGAAGAACAAAAGAAGAAGGAGAAGGAGAAGGAGGAATAAGGAGGAAGAAGAAGGAGAAGGAGGAGCTCCTTCTCCTTCTTCTCCTCCTTCTCCTCCTTCTTCTTATCCTCCTCCCTCTCCTTCTTCTTCTTCTCCTATTCTTCTTCTTCCTTCCTTTCATTTTTCCTCTTTCTTCTCCTCTCGTCCCCTTCTTCGGGCTAAATTGGCTAAGAATGCCTTTTTGGAGCTAATTATGTCATTTCAAGGATAATTAGCTAAGTATAGGTCATTTTTTATTAAATAGACCATTTAGGAGCTAACTAAGCTAATTCTGTCATTTAGATGGATAATTATCCAATTTAGGCTTTGTTGGATGAGTCTAAGCTACGTAGAATAAGAGAAAGAGAAGAAGAAGTAAAAGAAGGAGGAGGCGGAGGAGGAGGAGGAGGAGGAGAAGGAGAAGGAAGAGGAGAAGAAGAAGAAAAGAAGAAGGAGAAGGAGAAGGAGGAAGAAGGAGGAAGAAGAAGGAGAAGGAGGAGCTAACTAAGCTAACTAAGCTAATTAAGCTAACTAAGCTAACTAAGCTAACTAAGCTAACTAAGCTAACTAAGCTAACTAAACTAACTAAGCTAACTAAGCTAACAATGTCATCTAGCTATATTTTATTAAATAGGTCTTTTTGGAGCTAACTAAGCTAATTATGTCATCTAGCTACATTTTATTAAAACACTAGAAATAACATACCTAAGTTAGGGTCAAGCACGGTGGCTCTGGCTTGTTTCACCTGGAGAAGGCTGCCCTGGAGAAGGCTGCCCTAGAGAAGGCTCGATTGTAGAATGGTCGTGCGATGCGTTTTGGGACATATTCTGCACCAAACATCGTTTGCAATGTGTAGTTAGCATGAGGACACTCTTAAGATCACTCCACTGAAATGAAACTCACCGTCCCCGCCACGTTAACGACTGGCATCGGCGGAGGGACTTGGCCGTTCTTCTCGCACATAGACTGAACATTTGGTTTCGACAAGTCAAACTTTTTATTTATTAATGAAACGGACATTCAAATGCAAGATTTGAAATAACATGAAGAAGAAACTTACCACGAAGAGCTCGTATATGGCCCTGGTAGACGCATCGTTCCGTGCCCTCTCCGCCTCCACCAATGCAGTCGTCCTCTCCTCCAGCTCCCTAATTTCCTTACCCTTCTCCGCCATAGCCGCCTGCATTGCCTCTCTCTCTTTCTGAATAGCAGCCTACAACACAACTCATTGTTAGCATATTGGTTCCAATGCACAACGTAATGCGGAAAGATATTTGAGTCCATTAAACTAACCTCGATGGCGAGCTCGTCTGGCCGTGCACGACGTGTTATCTCCGGACAAGAGCTCGTTTGGCGTGCCTTTATCTGCTGGAGAGAGCTAGGACAACGTATAAGGCCGTCTCCAATGGCGATCGAGCCATGGGGCCTCCCGTTGCCAGCTATCGTCACTAGCTCTGGATCAATAGGCCCCTCGCTCGGGTTAAAGTCCTCCCCTTTCCTCGCCTTCCCGTGATCTCTGTACTTCATGAGCTTGTCGTGGGAGGAGATGTTGGTGAAGTTTTCTGGATGCTCTAGGTCAGACTCAGAGAATGCCTTGACCTTCTTGTACGAGGCAGTATGGGCCATCACATACAGGTCGTACATCTGTGGCGCCTCCGTCTTATTGTGACGCGCCTAAAAGAGAGAGAGAGGAAAATTGTATTGGTAAAGGAGAAGGAAAATTGAATTGCATGAGGCATGAAGCAAACCACATACCCAGTTCTCGCCAAATTGGATTAAGTTGACACTCCCTTGATGGTGTGGCACGCCAACCATTTTGCCACGCCTCTCCTTGGCGTTGTTGGGGCTGGCCTCCCATGTTTCGGAGCACCACTGATCCACCAAGGCCTCCCAACAATCCATCTTATCCACACACCATCTCGGGGGCACCTAAGTTAATAAAGAGAAATTTGAGCGCATAAGAACCAAATCAAGGAAACTAACTACAAAGCCTTAATAATATGTAATTACCTTCATGTAATGCTCCTTCTCCATCTTAGCATCACGGCACTTCGCCTTGTCAAGCCTAATACGCAGCGTGGCGTAGTAGTCTCGAACAGCCTGCACCCGAGCCTCGTGCCGAAAGTTTTGAAGTAGGCGGCGACATTCGATTTCGTTAACCTTTGCCGCGTCCTCCTCGTATCCCTCCTCACACCTGTAGTAGGTCTGCAAACGAGACAACACTGATTAGTACAATAAATAGCTATGGTTGATTTATAATTGTGTGAAAGAGAAATTACCCAGAAATTTCGGATCACCATGTCTGCCCTCGTGTGACACAAAACACCGTCGATCTCCACCTCCGGCGGGGCCGGGGCACCCAAGTAGTGCTCCCAGGTCATTCCTACCTCTCGCTCCCGACCGGGCAATGTAACAAACCCTGGGAAGTTTTGACGGCAAAGAACACCAAGGATGCTGTTGGGCTTGCGGACACCCTTGGCAACAATCCAACCCCTACAGTATGAAAAATTAAAGCCAAAACATTAGATATTTGAGAAAACCCGAAGGCAAAAGGTTAAATAAGAGTAAATTAACATACTTGTCCCCATTTGGCCTAATCGACCACCTCTGCTCGGGGCTCGCTGGTACGAGCGGGAGCCCCGAACTACCACGCTGGTACACGGTAGCCCCGTCACCCAGCTCCTCGTCGTACCAGCATGGCCACTTGCCTCAGGCCAGGTATCCCACTGGGTCTCTTGGGACATACCCTCATCCCTGCTTTGCTCGGAGTTGCCTGGAAGGAAGCCTCTAGGACAGGAGTCTCGTGGGTCGAAGGCTCATCGACCTGAGGCTCGTCGACCCGAGGCTCGTGAACCGGAGACCGTGTAGCCTCCACCTCAGACGAATCCACCCTAGAAGTCCTGTGCTCAGGTGAATCATCTTGGGGTGGTGGCGGAGACCGTGTAGCCCTACCTCTCCCGCGGCCACGTGTACCTTTAGTACAACATAAATACCAGCATGAGTAATAAAATGTATATAAATACCAATATGCATACAACATGAGTACAACATAAATACCAACATGAATACAACGTGTACCTTTAGTGCCGCTCGACTTCGCGGGGGGTCGACCTCCTCTCACGGGGTGCGTTCCTTGCAAAGTAGAGAGCAACACTCTCCGAAGAGGCGAGGCAGGAATGGAAGTACCCATCCCATCACCCGCCGACGAAGAAGCAGTCGCGGAGTGCTTTCGACCCTTTCCCACCATCTTTCAACACCTGTCATGACAAAGACTAAATGAAATTAGTACAACATAAATACAAACAGGAGTAATAAAATGTATATAATTTAAGTGTATCATCGTCATAAATACCAACATGACTAATAAAAGTTGAATACCTAACATGAACTCAAAATTTATATATAGTATAATAGTTGAATACCTGACAAGAACTAATAACAATCGACCTCGTCTATATATGCTTCGGGGTCAACAAATGCATCATGATCATCACTATCATCAATAAATGCATCATCATCATCACTATCACGAAGAACATGTGGAAGGCCACCATTATGTAATCGGTCAAGAAGTGACAGGTCATCCACAGCAGTAACATCTTCTTCTTCCAGCTCTTCCTGTTCGGGCTCAGGGGTTAAGACGGATTCACTGTCGCTGTCTACTTCAATGTTCTGGGGTGAAGTAGAGCGGTTCTTGAAACGTTTCCTGGACATACGTGTTTCTTCGAAGAATTCTCCTTCATACGTGTCTGGGTTAATGTGAGGTTCGTAATCCTCTTCATTGAGGGTAGGTGGTCTAAAATGTGGTGGCACTTCATAAACGACATCCCAACCTTTGAGATTTGGATCAGTTTGGCAGGCCCACGGTAGATAGAAAACTTGTGTCGCCTGTTGAGCCGTAATATAGACATCGGGAACATCTAAGTGGGTGTTTTGGTTGATTTCGACTAGTCCTCTATGTTCATGAGTGCTTCTAGTCTCCCTCGGCTCAAACCAATAACATTTGAAGACTACGACGGTCGGTGGGTTTTCACCATAGAATAGAAGTTCATAAATTGCTTCAACTCTTCCATAATACTCGGTGTCTCCTTCGCCGATAGCAGAGACAAAACAATTTGTAGTCTTTAGGTCGGGCATAGATAGCTCTTTGCCAAAGGTACGAAAGTGATACCCGTTGATGTTGTATTTGTCAAATGAATGGACCTTATAGTCAAAACCATTAGCGACTTGTCTCAACTCGGCGTCCATAGACTCTGCATTAGCCTACAAGTTTAATACGAAAGACTGGATGCATTAGCTGCAAATTAGACCAATAAATCAAATGGGCCCTTAATGGTAATAAATTACCCTTTGTTTGAACCAAGAGATGAAACCGGGATAGTCGCCTCCATGCTTTGCGAGAAGCTCATACTCTTCGACGGTATCCTTTTCGATGACCGCTCCATCCGAGAATTTGGCGACGTATCGACTATATCAAATATCCGGGAATAAGAGTAGTTCAAAGCAATTAGAAGTTGTGGAACAATAAATTACCGAGAACTTACTCGATGTACGGCCGCACTTCTGTTAGGTTGGTGAAGATATACAATGAAATGGTCCGCCATTCTTCAACATCCAACGATTTCCTTTCGAAGCACCGGATGGTGCGAGCTTACCTTTGAATAGGCTGAGGTTGGATCGAACTTTTTCTTGAGCGCCATCACTGTACCGAGGCTTCGGGTTATGCAAATGATGATTTTTGGCTTCGTAGTGTGCTGTCACGAAGTTTGCCGCCTCCTCAGTAATGAATGCCTCGGCCATCGATGCTTCAATTCTACGTTTATTTTTACACTTAGCTCGAAGCGTCTTCTGCATCCTCTCAGTTGAGTAGCACCATCGATTTTGAACGGGCCCCCCATTCTTGCCTCGGTCGGGAGATGCAAAATCAAATGTTGCATTGGATTAAAGAAGCCCGGTGGAAAGATCTTTTCTAATTTGCAGATCAACTCCGGCGCCAACTCTTCCATTTCATCTAGCACGCCAGGCGATAGTTCTTTCGCACAAAGAGAACAGAAGAAATAGCTCAGCTCTGCCAGTATTAGCCATTCATCCTCAGGCATAAAGCCACGCCACATCACCAGCATTACCCGCTCAATCCATATGTGCCAATCAAGACTCTTGAGCCCAAATATTTTCAATTTCTCAAGACTCGCTCCCCTCTTTAGATTCGCAGCATACGCATCGGGGAACAACAACCGCATTTTCACCCACAATAGCATTTCCCTCATAGTTGGCGTTTCAAGATTGAACCATGCCTTTGGCTTCGCTATGCTTTGCTTTCCTTTCCGTTGTCGCAAGTTTTGCAACGGTCTATCACATAGAGCCTCCAGGTCGATTCTAGCCTTAGGATTATCTTTTGACTTCCCCCCTATGCCGAACAATGTACCAAAAATGGCCTCCGCAATATTCTTTTCAGTGTGCATCACGTCAATGTTGTGTGGGCAAAGGAGGTCTTTGAAGTAAGGGAGATCCCATAAGCATGACTTGTGAGTCCAGGCGTGTTCCGTATTATACACTTTGAATTATCCTGGACGCAAAGGATCAGGCTCGAGAGCGCTTAACTGATCAAGGGTCTGTTGGCCTGTCAACGCAGCTGGTACAGTGTTTTTGACAACTCTACCTTTGATGAAATTCTTCTTGTCTTTTCTGAACTTATGGTCAGGATCCAGGAATTGTCTATGCATGTCGAAGCAAGAATACTTGCGACCAGCCTGCAGCCAACGGAACTGAAGAGCTGCCTTGCATGTGGTGCACGGGAACCTTCCATGCACACACCAGCCAGCGAATAGCGCAAACGCCGGATACTCATGCGTCGAGTACATGTACCACACATGCATTTTGAAATTTGTTTTCGTAGCCGCGTCATAGGTCTTGATCCCATTATCCCAGGCTTCTTGCAACTTATCCTTAAGCGGCTGCATGTACACATTCATATTCTTCCCCGGATAGTTGGGCCCTGGAATTATTGACGTCAGGAATATGTTCTTTCTTTTCATAATCTCTCCGGGTGGCAAATTTAGTGGAATGACAAATACAGGCCAACAACTGTATTGTGCTGCCGTCATACCATACACATTGAACCCATCCGTGCTGATGGCAACTCTAGGTTGCCTTGGATCTTCCAATTTATCCTTATGTAATGCACCGAAGTGCCTCCACGCAAAACCATCTAAAGTGTGTACCAGCATCTTGTTCCCATCCGTATCTAGTTCGGTTCTTTGGCCCAATTTGTGCCATGTCATCTGTCTGGCCGTCTCTTCGACCATGAAAAGACGCTGAAGTCTTGGTACGATTGGCAGATATCGAAGAACACTAATGGGGATTTTGGTCTGATTCTTCTCACCCATGCCGTTGTCTACCACAATATACCTGGAAGAATTGCAAATGGGGCAATAGTTCAAGGCCGCATACTCAAGCCTAAATAAGGCACATCCATTCTCACAGGCATGTATCTTCTCATAGGGCATCTTAAGTACACGGAGGATTTTCTCTGACTGGTACAGGTATGCAGGCAGTACATGGTCTTTGGGTAGAAAGTGTCCAAATATCGTCATCATCGCGTCGTAGCATTCTCTGCCTAGGTTGAATTGAGCCTTCAGAGCCATTACTTGTGCGATGGCATCTAGCTGACAAAGCTCAGTCTGCTCGTGGAGAGGACGTTTTGAAGACTCCAGCATTTCATAGAAGGCCTTTGCAGATTCCTCCATCTCATCGTCCGAATCACGAGCATCATCAAAGTCTTGCACCATGTCTTCAATCCCGGTACCATGCTCGTCGGTGCGACGACGAATCACCTCAGCTGTGGCACGTTGGTCAGACTCACCATGAAAAGTCCACACCATATAATTAGGCGTAAAACCCCACTTATGCAGGTGTTTACCCATTTCAAACCCAGTCTGCTTTTTCCAGTTGTCGCAGTTGGGACAGGGGCACCATGTTTTATGCTGGCCATTTGCAAATGCGGCTCTCACAAACCCCCTGGTTTTTGTTAACCATTCATGGGTCATGTCTTTCTGACTAGGGTGACCAGTGTACATCCAAGCACGATCACTCATGTTGCCTAGCTACCTATGGGGACACAAGAAATAAATATATAATTCATCATCTATATTCATACGCTAATCAAGTTTGTCAGTTTTATTACGTCCATGCAACCTACACGCTAATAGGTAAAGATAGTTCCTAATCCCACCCGAGTATGTGTAGACTGGGTTCGTTTTCCCATGCTCTGCTCCAGATGCGACGCCGAATTTCGGCAGCACCTCCCCGCTGTTCTCCTGATACACGTCTCGGCAATAAGCAGAGAGGATGTGTACCCGGAGAACAACAGGGGAGGCACTTACGAAATTCCGCATCGGATCCGGAGCACAGCATACGGGAAAACAAACCCAATCTACAATACTCGGGCTGTCCATGGATAATGTTGGACAAATCAAAAGGATGGCGGTTATAAATATGCAAAGAAATGCATATTTATGGACGTCGCCCTTTCGAACGGGAGACGCATACTGGTCACGCATACTCATGATTGAAGAAACCAAGTTTCATCGGCATGAAGACCGGGATAGAGAAAATTAAGAGGGTAGGAGAAGTCATTTGTGCTCACCAACAAACGCAAGGGCGGAGCTCGTCCAATGCACGTGGAGGTCGTCGAACAACTGCACATTGAAATTCACCCGATCAACACAAATATGATGTTTTTATAATTAACATAATCGGAAAATATGTGACCTAACTCATAATTTACAAAATTATGACCCCGTCGGCTTAGTGGCGGCGATGGTCGGTGGTGTCGGGTGTCAGTGGCGTCGATGGTCGGTGGTGTCGGGTGTGGGTGGCGTCGGCGGTCGGGGGTTAGTTGTGTCGGTGGTCGGGGGTTAGTGTTGTTGGGGTCGAGGATCACTGGCGTCGGGGGTTGGGGTCTCTTTGGTCAACAAGAGGCCGAAGAGCTGTCGGGGGTCAGGGGTTGGGGGTCATTGGTGTCGGGGGTCGGGGGTAGGGGGCCGGGGGTCGAGGGTCAGGGGCGTCGGGGGTCGGGGGTCGAGGGTCAGTGGCGTCGGGAGTCGAGGGTCAGTGGCGTCGGGCGTCGGGGGTCGAGGGTCGAGGGTCAGTGGCTTCTGTAGTCGAGGCTCAATGGCGTCGGGCATCGGGGGTCGGGGGTTAGTGGAGTCGGGGGTCGGGGGTCAGTGGTGTCGGGCGTCGGGGGTCGAGAGTCGGGTCTCAATGGCGTCGGAGGTTGGGGGTCGAGGGTCGGGGGTTGGTGGCGTCGGGCGTCGGGGGTCATGGGCCGGGGGTCGGGGGTCGGGGTCCTTTTCTTTCTTCTTCTTCTCTCTCTTCTTCTTCTTCTTCTTCTTGATCATCATATTATTCTTCTTCTTCTTCTTTCTCCTCCTCCTCCTCCTCCTCCTCTTCTTCTTTCTTTTATCTTTCTCCTCCTTTCCTCTTTCTTCTTATTCTTCTTCTTCCTTTTTCTTCTAGTTTATTATTCTCTTATTTTCTTCTAAGTTTTTTTCTATCTATTGTTTTCTTCTCTATCTAGTTTTTCTACCTAATAAACTAACTATCTAATTTCTGTTTTCTAAGACATACACAAGTAACATGAATCAACTTACTTACACTCTTTTCAACAATACACAAGTATCATCATGAAGGAATTCCACAATATAACCAACTCACTCTCTTCAACTTACTGTGTAATAAAATCCAGCCTCCTACGAACAATTTAAGCTGAGAAAAAACAAGAAAAAAAGAAAAAAAGAAAAAAAATTACCTGAAGTGGCGCCCCTTTGCTGGGAGGAGGGGAGCGGGGAGAGCCGGTAGTCGGCGGCGGGGAGGAGGGCCGCGAGGAGGAGGGTAGTGGGAGGAGGGCAGTGTGAGGAGGGGTAGTGGGAGGAGGGCAGTGGGAGGAGGGCAATGGGGAGGAGGGCAGTGGGAGGAGGGCAGTGGGAGGAGGGCCGCGGGGAGGAGGCAGTGGGAGGAGGGCAGTGGGAGGAGGGGCTTGTGAGCTCCGGCCGTGGGGGTGGCCCCCCTTTGCGGGGAGGAGGGGAGCGGGGAGAGCCGGTAGTCCGTGACGGGGAGGAGGGCTGCGGGGAGGAGGGCCGCAGGGAGGAGGCCGCAGGGAGGAGGGCGGCGGCGGTGGGCCAAAGCAGTGAAGGGAGGAGGGCGGCCGGCGCAGTGAAGGGAGGAGGCCGCAGGGAGGAGGGTGGCGGCGGTGGGCCCGCGCGAGATGACAGCAAATCGACGGGGGAGCGTGCCGTTAGGGGAGCGGGGGTGGGGGTTGGGTGCCGTTTGGGGGAGCCCCCCTTTGCTGTCTGCAGAAGCTGGGAGGCGGACGACAAAGGGGTGGGTGGGTGGGGTGGGCTTTGGGCATTAGGGGGAGCCCCCCTTTGCCGTCCAGGTTTTCTTTGTCGTCCGCCTCCGGGCCCTTTGCCATGCGTCAGCAGACGGCAAAGAGTTGGCCGACGGCAAATAAAACCTTTGCCATCAGCAACCTCTTCGCCGTCTGCTTTGTGCCAGCTGACGGCAAAGAAGATCTTTGCCATGTGTCAGCAGACAGCAAAGGCATGGCAGATGGCAAATTTCTCAATTCCAGTAGTGATACAAGCCAAGTTATATAATGAAGATTCCCACTAGCATAAGGTATTGACAAAGCAAGAAGCTCTCAATCATGAAGAACACGGTGCTATCATGAAGCACAAGTGTGGAAAAAGATAGTAGCATTGTCCCTTCTCTCTTTTTCTCTCTTTTTTTTATTTGGGATCTTAGGCCTCTTTTTTTCTCTTTTCTTTTCTTTTTTTGTTTTGTTTTTAGGCTCTTTGGCCTCTTTTTTTTATTTCCTCACATGGGACAATGCTCTAATAATGATGATCATCACACTTTTATTTACTCATAGCTCAAAGATCAAAATGATGATGACTCCATAGGAAATGCCTCCGGTAGTGTATCGGGATGTGCAACGATCTAGCATGGCGTATGACGTTGAAACATCTCGCTAGCTATCTTACGATCATGCAATGGAAATATGAGAGTGACGGCACAAGTCATGAGATGGAACGGTGGGAGTTGCATGGCAATATATCTCAGAATGGTTATGAAAATGCCATAGTAGGTAGATATGGTGGCTGTTTTGAGGAAGGAATTTGGTGGGTTTGTGCACCGACGAGAATTGTGCGGCACTAGAGAGGCTAGCAATGGTGGAAGGTGAAAGTGCATCTATACCATGGACTCACATTAGTCATGAAAAACTCACATACTTTTTGCGAAAGTTTTTATTAATAATCGAAACAAAGTGCTAAACGCATACTCCGAGGGGAAGGGTTGGTAGGTGTTAACCATCGCGCGATCCCGACCTCAACACAAAGGATGACAATCAATAGATCAATTATGCTCTGACTTCCTAACATAGCGGTTCACCATACGTGCATGCTACGGGAATCACTAACTTCAACACAAGTATTTCTAGATTCACAAAACCCTACTAACATAACTCTTAATATTACCGAATCCACGTCACAAAACTAATTGAGAAGAATCAAAACTTCTCTTTCTATTCAATGTACATGAAGATGGAGGTTTTTGTATCCTCTTTGGGTACCCATCACATTTGGGACTACTTTCATAGCATAAGCCAACTACCAAATCACGCACCGCCGTGATCTAAAGATATAAGTGAAGCACAAGAGCAAAAGTGTCTAGCTCAAAAGATATAAGTGAAGCACAAGAGCAAAAGTATCTAGCTCAAAAGATATAAGTGAAGCACTATGAGCATTCTAGCAAAATCACGATGAGTGCACGTCTCTCTCTCTCAAAAAGGTGTGTAGCAAGGATGATTGTGACCAAATAAAAAAGAAAAGACTCCTAAGATACAAGACGCTCCAAGAAAACACATATCATGTGGTGAATAAAAATATAGCTCCAAGGAAAGTTACCGATGGATTGAAGACGAAAGAGGGGATGCTTCTGTTGGAATTATGCCCTAGAGGCAATAATAAATGTAGTTATTATTATAATTCCTCTATCAAGATAATCGTTTATTATCCATGCTATAATTGTATTGAATGAAGACTTATATACATGTGTGGATACATAGACAAAACATTGTCCCTAGCAAGCCTCTAGTTGGCTAGCCAGTTGATCAAAGATAGTCAGGGTCTTCTGATTATGAACAAGGTGTTGTTGCTTGATAACTGGATCACGTCATTAGTAGAATCATGTGATGGACTAGACCCAAACTAATAGACGTAGCATGTTGATCGTGTCACTTTGTTGCTACTGTTTTCTGCGTGTCAAGTATTTGTTCCTATGACCATGAGATCATATAACTCACTGACACCGGAGGAATTCTTTGTGTGTATCAAACGTCGGAACGTAACTGGGTGACTATAAAGATGCTCTACAGGTATCTTCGAAGGTGTTCGTTGAGTTAGTATGGATCGAGACCGGGATTTGTCACTCCGTGTGACGGAGAGGTATCTCGGGGCCCACTGGGTAATACAACATCACACACAAGCCTTGCAAGCAATGTGACTTAGTGTAAGTTCCGGGATCTTGTATTACGGAACGAGTAAAGAGACTTGACGGTAAACGAGATTGAAATAGGTATGCGGATACTGACGATCGAATCTCGGGCAAGTAACATACCGAAGGACAAAGGGAATGACATACGGGATTATATGAATCCTTGGCACTGAGGTTCAAACGATAAGATCTTTGTAGAATATGTGGGATCCAATATGGGCATCCAGGTTCCGCTATTGGATATTGACCGAGGAGTCATTCGGGTCATGTCTACATAGTTCTCGAACCCGCAGGGTCTCCACACTTAAGGTTCGACGTTGTTTTATGCGTATTTGAGTTATATGGTTGGTTACCGAATGTTGTTCGGAGTCCCGGATGAGACCCCGGCATCACGAGGGTTTCCGGAATGGTCCGGAAACGAAGATTGATATATAGCATGACCTCATTTGATTACTGGAAGGTTTTAGCAGTTACCGGGAATGTACCGGGAATGACGAATGGGTTCCGGGTGTTCACCGGGAGAGGGGGGCAACCCACCCCGGGGAAGCCCATAGGCCTTGGGGGTGGCGCACCAGCCCATGGTGGGCTGGTGGGACAGCCCAAGAAGGCCCTATGCGCCAAAGGATAAGAAATCAAAGAGAAAGAGAAAAAAGGGGAGGTGGGAAAGGAGAGAAGGACTCCACCTTCCAAACCTAGTTGGATTCGGTTTGGAAGGGAAGGACTTCCCCCTTTGGCTCGGCCGACCCCCTTGGGGCTCCTTGAGCCTCAAGGCAAGGCCCCCCTCTCCCACCTATATATACAGAGGTTTTAGGGCTGATTTGAGACAACTTTGCCACGGCAGCCCGACCACATACCTCCACGGTTTTTCCTCTAGATCGCGTTTCTGCGGAGCTCGGGCGGAGACGTGCCGATATCAGATCACCACCAACCTCCGGAGCGCCGTCACGCTGCCAGAGAACTCATCTACCTCTCCATCTCTCTTGCTGGATCAAGAAGGCCAAGATCATCGTCAAGCTGTACGTGTGCTGAACGCGGAGGTGCCGTCCGTTCGGCACTAGATCGTGGGACGGATCGCGGGACGGCTCGAGGGACGTGAGGACGTTCCACTACATCAACCGCGTTCACTAACGCTTTTGCTGTGCGATCTACAAGGGTACGAAGATGGGAAATCCCCTCTCTTAGATGGACATCACCATGATAAGTCTTCGTGAGCGTATGAAAATTTTTGTTTCCCATGCGACGTTCCCAACAGTGGCATCATGAGCTAGGTTCATGCGTAGATGTCTTCTCGAGTAGAACACAAAAGTTTTTGTGGGCGGTGATGTGCGTTTTGCTGCTCTCCTTAGTCTTTTCTTGATTCCGCGGTATTGTTGGATTGAAGCGGCTTGGACCGACATTACTCGTACGCTTACGAGAGACTGGTTTCATCGCTACGAGTAACCCCGTTGCTCAAAGATGAGTGGCAAGTATCGGTTTCTCCAACTTTAGTTGAATCGGATTTGACCGAGGAGGTCCTTGTATAAGGTTAAATAGCAATTCATATATCTCCGTTGTGGTGTTTGCGTAACTAAGATGCGATCCTACTAGATACCCATGGTCACCACGTAAAACATGCAACAACAAAATTAGAGGACGTCTAACTTGTTTTTGCAGGGTATGCTTGTGATGTGATATGGCCAACGATGTGATGTGATATATTGGATGTATGAGATGATCATGTTGTAATAGACAATATCGACTTGCACGTCGATGGTACGGCAACCGGTAGGAGCCATAGGGTTGTCTTTAAACTAACGTTTGTGCTTGCAGATGCGTTTACTATTTTGCTAGGATGTAGCTTTAGTAGTAATAGCATGAGTAGCACGACAACCCCGATGGCGACATGTTGATGGAGATCATGGTGTGGCGCTGGTGACAAGAAGATCGTGCCGGTGCTTTTGTGATGGAGATCAAGGAGCACGTGATGATGGCCATATCATCTCACTTATGAATTGCACGTGCTGTTAATCCTTCTATGCACCTTATTTTTCTTAGAACGACGGTTGCATTATGAGGTGATCTCTCACTAAAATTTCAAGACGAAATTGTGTTCTCCCCGACTGTGCACCGTCGCTACAGTTCGTCGTTTCGAGACACCACGTGATGATCGGGTGTGATAGACTCAACTTTCACATAATACGGGTGCAAAACAGTTGCACACGCGTAACACTCGGGTTAAGCTTGACGAGCCTAGTATGTGCAGACATGGCCTCGGAACACATGTGACCGAAACTTCGATCATGAATCATATAGATGATATGATTAGCATAAGGGATGCTTACCACTGAAACTATACTCAACTCACGTGATGATCGGACTTGAGCTAGTGTAAGTGGGTCATGAACCACTCAAATGACTAGAGAGATGTACTTTTTGAGTGGGAGTTTAGCAAGTAATTTGATTAAGTTAAACACTAATTATCTTGAACATAGTCTAAGTCCACTTTGAATATATTTGTGTTGTAGATCATGGCTCACGTGACAGTCACCCTGAATTTTAATACGTTCCTAGAGAAAGCTAAGTTGAAAGATGATGGAAGCAACTTTGTAGACTGGGCTCGTAATGTTAAGTTAATCCTACAAGCTGGGAAGAAGGATTATGTCCTTAATGCTGCGCTAGGAGATGAACCACCCGCTACGGCTGACCAGGATGTTAAGAACGATTGGTTAACACGTAAGGAGGACTACTCAGTAGTTCAATGTGCAGTCTTGTATGGCTTAGAACCGGGACTTCAACGTCGCTTTGAGCATCATGGAGCATATGAGATGTTCCAGGAGTTGAAGTTCATCTTTCAGAAGAACGCCCGGATCGAGAGGTATGAGACCTCCGATAAATTCTATGCTTGCAAGATGGAGGAGAATTCGTCTGTTAGTGAACATGTGCTCAAAATGTCTGGGTACTCAAACCGTCTAGCTGAGCTGGGGATTGAACTCCCGCAAGAGGCTATCACTGACAGAATCCTTCAATCACTGCTTCCAAGCTATAAGGGCTTTGTGTTCAACTTCAACATGCAAGGGATGAACAAGTCACTCGGCGAGTTGTTTGCGATGCTGAAAGTCGCAGAGTCTGAACTCCGTAAAGAGCATCAAGTGTTGATGGTGAATAAGACCACTAGTTTCAAGAGAAATGGCAAAGGCAAGAAGGGTAATTCAAAGAAGAGCGGCAAGCCTGTTGCCAATCCGACGAAGAAACCCAAAGCTGGACCTAAGCCTGAAATAGAGTGCTACTATTGCAAGGGTATGGGTCACTGGAAGCGCAACTGCCCCAAGTATCTGGCTGATAAGAAGGCGGCCAAAGAAAAATCAGGTATATTTGATATACATGTTATTGATGTGTACTTAACCGGCTCTCGTAGTAGTGCCTGGGTATTCGATACCGGTTCTGTTGCTCATATTTGCAACTCGAAACAGGAACTGCGGAATAGGCGAAGGCTGGCAAAAGATGAAGTGACGATGCACGTAGGAAATGGTTCCAAGGTTGATGCAATCGCCGTCGGCACAGTTTCACTTCAGTTACCATTAGGATTAGTTATGAACTTGAATAATTCTTATTTAGTGCCTGCGTTGAGCATGAACATTATATCTGGATCTTCTTTATTGCGAGACGGTTACTCTTTTAAGTCAGAGAATAACGGTTTATCTATTTCTATGAGTAACATCTTTTATGGTCATGCACCCAATGTGAGAAGATTGTTCATATTGAATCTTCATAGTGATACACACATACATAACATTGAGACCAAAACAGTTAGAGTTAACAATGATAGCGCCATATTTTTGTGGCACTGCCGCTTAGGTCATATTGGTGTAAAGCGCATGAAGAAACTCCATGCCGATGGACTTTTGGAGTCACTTGACTTTGATTCACTTGACACGTGCGAACCATGCCTCATGGGCAAGATGACTAAAACTCCGTTCTCCGGAACAATGGAGCGTGCCAGTGACTTGTTGGAAATCATACATACCGATGTGTGCGGTCCAATGAGCGTAGAGGCACGCGGAGGATATCGTTATTTCTCACCTTCACTTACGGTTTGAGTAGATATGCTTATGTCTACTTAATGAAGCACAAGTCTGAAACATTTGAAAAGTTCAAGCAATTTCAGAGTGAAGTTGAAAATCATCGTAACAAGAAGATCAAGTTCCTACGGTCTGATCATGGGGGTGAATATCTGAGTTTCGAGTTTGGTGCTCACTTAAGACAATGTGGAATTGTTTCACAGTTGACACCGCCTCGAACACCACAGCGTAATGGTGTGTCCGAACGTCGTAATCGTACTTTATTAGAGATGGTGCGATCTATGATGTCTCTTACCGATTTGCCGCTAGCGTTTTGGGGTTATGCATTAGACACAGCTGCATTCACTTTAAATAGGGCACCATCAAAATTCGTTGAGACGACACCATACGAACTGTGGTATGGCAAAAGGCCAAAGTTGTCGTTTCTTAAAGTTTGGGGATGTGATGCTTATGTCAAAAAGCTTCAGCCTGGAAAGCTGGAACCCAAAGCGGAAAAGTGCATCTTCATAGGTTACCCAAAAGAGACAGTTGGGTGCACCTTCTATCTCAAATCCGAGGGCAAAGTGTTTGTTGCTAAAAATGGAGCTTTTCTCGAGAAGGAGTTTCTCTCGAGCGAATTGAGTGGGAGGAAGATAGAACTTGATGAGGTTGTCGAACCTCTCATCCCTCTAGATGGTGGCGCAGGGCAAGGGGAAACCTCTGTCGTTGCGATGCCAGTTGAGGAGGAAATTAATGATGATGATCATGAAACTCCGGTTCAAGTTCCTGTCGAACCACGCAGGTCGACGAGACCACGTGCTGCTCCAGATTGGTATGGTAATCCCGTTTTGTCAATCATGTTCTTAGACAACAATGAACCTACAAATTATGAAGAAGCAATGGTGGGCCCAGATTCCAACAAATGGCTAGAGGCCATGAAGTCCGAGATAGGATCTATGTATGAAAACAAAGTGTGGACTTTGGAAGTATTACCTAAGGGCCGCAAGGCTATTCAGAACAAATGGATAAGAAGAAGACGGACGCTGACGGCAATGTGACCGTTTATAAAGCTCGACTTGTGGTCAAGGGTTTTTCGCAAGTTCAAGGAGTTGACTACAATGAGACATTCTCACCCGTAGCGATGCTTAAGTCCGTCAGAATCATGTTAGCAATAGATGCATTTTTCGATTATGAAATCTGGCAGATGGATGTCAAAACGGCGTTCCTTAACGGCTTCCTTAAGGAAGAGTTGTATATGATGCAACCCAAAGGTTTTGTCGATCCTAAGAATGCTAACAAGGTGTGCAAGCTCCAGCGATCCATTTATGGACTGGTGCAAGCATCTCGGAGTTGGAACAAACGCTTTGATGAGGTGATCAAAGCATTTGGGTTTATACAAGTGGTTGGAGAATCTTGTATTTACAAGAAAGTGAGTGGGAGCTCTGTGGCGTTTCTAATATTATATGTGGATAAAATATTGCTGATTGGAAACAACGTAGAGTTTTTGGAGAGCATAAAGGATTACTTGAATAAAAGTTTCTCTATGAAGGACCTAGGAGAAGCTGCTTACATTCTAGGCATTAAGATCTACAGGTATAGATCGAAACGCCTGATAGGACTTTCACAAAGCACATACCTTGATAAAGTTTTTAAGAGGTTCAAAATGGAACAGTCCAAGAAAGGGTTCTTGCTAGTTTTACAAGGTACGAGATTGAGTAAGACTCAGTGCCCAGCAACTGATAAGGATAGAGAGCATATGAGCACCGTCCCCTATGCTTCAGCCATAGGTTCTATCATGTATGCAATGTTGTGCACTAGACCGGACGTTAGCCTGGCCATAAGTATGGCAGGCAGGTTCCAGAGTAATCCAGGAGTGGATCACTGGACGGCGGTCAAGAATATCCTGAAGTACCTGAAAAGGACTAAGGATATGTTTCTCGTGTATGGAGGTGACGAAGAGCTTGCCGTAAAGGGTTACGTCGATGCAAGCTTTGACACAGATCCGGACGACTCTAAGTCGCAGACCGGATACGTATTTATTCTTAATGGGGGTACGGTAAGTTGGTGCAGTTCCAAGCAAAGCCTCGTAGCAGATTCTACATGTGAAGCGGAGTACATGGCTGCCTCGGAGGCGGCTAAGGAGGGTGTCTGGATGAAGCAGTTCATGACGGATCTTGGAGTGGTGCCAAGCGCACTGAATCCAATAACCTTTTTCTGTGACAACACTGGTGCCATTGCCTTAGCAAAGGAACCATGGTTTCACAAGAAGACCAGACACATCAAACGACGCTTCAACCTCATCCGCGACTACGTCGAAGGGGAGGACGTAAATATATGCAAAGTGCACATGGATCTGAATGTAGCAGACCCGCTGACTAAACCTCTTCCACGGGCAAAGCATGATCAACACCAGAACTGTATGGGTGTTAGATTTATTACAATGTAATTCACATGATGATGTGAGGGCTAGATTATTGACTCTAGTGCAAGTGGGAGACTGTTGGAATTATGCCCTAGAGGTAATAATAAATATAGTTATTATTATAATTCCTGTATCAAGATAATCGTTTATTATCCATGCTATAATTGTATTGAATGAATACTTATATACATGTGTGAATACATAGACAAAACACTGTCCCTAGCAAGCCTCTAGTTGGCTAGCCAGTTGATCAAAGATAGTCACGGTCTTCTGATTATGAACAAGGTGTTGTTGCTTGATAACTGGATCACTTCATTAGGAGAATCACGTGATGGACTAGACCCAAACTAATAGAAGTAGCATGTTGATCGTGTCATTTTGTTGCTACTGTTTTCTGCGTGTCAAGTATTTGTTCCTGTGACCATGAGATCATATAACTCACTGACACCGGAGGAATGCTTTGTGTGTATCAAACGTCGCAACGTGACTGGGTGACTATAAATATGCTGTGAAGGTAGGTTCGAAGGTGTTCGTTGAGTTAGTATGTATCGAGACTGGGATTTGTCACTCCGTGTGACGGAGAGGTATCTCGGGGCCCACTCGGTAATACAAAATCACACACAAGCCTTGCAAGCAATGTGACTTAGTGTAAGTTGCGGGATCTTGTATTACGGAACGAGTAAAGAGACTTTCCGGTAAACGAGATTGAAATAGGTATGCGGATACTGACGATCGAATCTCGGGAAAGTAACATACCAAAGGACAAATGGAATGACATGCGGGATTATATGAATCCTTGGCACTGAGGTTCATACGATAAGATCTTCGTAGAATATGTGTGATCCAATATGGGCATCCAGGTCCCGCTATTGCATATTGACCGAGGAGTCACTCGGGTCATGTCTGCATAGTTCTCGAACCCGCAGTTTCTGCACACTTAAGGTTCGACGTTGTTTTATGCGTATTTGAGTTATATGGTTGGTTACCCAATGTTGTTTGGAGTCCCGGATGAGATCACGGACGTCAGGAGGGTTTCCGGAATGGTCCGGAAACGAAGATTGATATATAGGATGATCTCATTTGATTACCGGAAGGTTTTTGGAGTTACCGGGAATGTACCGGGAATGACGAATGGGTTCCGGGTGTTCACCGGGGGGGGGCAACCCACCCCGGGGAAGCCCATAGGCCTTTGGGGTGGTGCACCAGCCCTTGGTGGGCTGGTGGGACAGCCCAAGAAGGCCCTATGTGCCAAAGGATAAGAAATCAAAGAGAAAGAGAAAAAAAGGGGAGGTGGGAAAGGAGAGAAGGACTCCACCTTCCAAACCTAGTTGGATTCGGTTTGGAAGGGTAGGACTTCCCCCTTTGGCTCGGCCGACCCCCTTGGGGCTCCTTGAGCCTCCAGGAAAGGCCCCCCTCTCCCACCTATATATACAGAGGTTTTAGGGCTGATTTGAGACAACTTTGCCACGGCAGCCCGACCACATACCTCCACGGTTTTTCCTCTAGATCACGTTTCTGCGGAGCTCGGGCGGAGCCCTGCCGAGATCAGATCACCACCAACCTCCGGAGCGCCGTCACGCTGCCGGAGAACTCATCTACCTCTCTGTCTCTCTTGCTGGATCAAGAAGGCCGAGATCACCGTCGAGTTGTACGTGTGCTGAACGCGGAGGTGCCGTCCGTTTGGCACTAGATCGTGGGACGGATCGCGGGACGGTTCGCGGGGCGGATCGCGGGACGTGAGGACGTTCCACTACATCAACCACGTTCACTAACGCTTCTGCTGTGCGATCTACAAGGGTAAGTAGATCGGAAATCCCCTCTCGTAGATGGACATCACCATGATAGGTCTTCGTGCGCGTAGGAAATTTTTTGTTTCCCATGCGAAGTTCCCAACAGCTTCCCGGGGCATCCCCAAGCTTAGGCTGTTTGGTGTCCTTGAATTTGGCTTGGGATGCCATGGGCATCCCCAAGCTTGAGCTCTTTCCACTCCTTATCTCTTTGTCCATGAGAACATCACCTAAAACATGAAAACTTCACAACACAAAACTTAAACAGAAACTTGTGATAACATTAGTACAAGAAAACAAACTACCACTTCTTTTGGTACTGTAGAAAACTTGAATTCTATCTATATCAGTGATGGGATACTGTTTTCTCACTTTTCCATGGCTAGTACCCCCCGGTACTAACCATAGTTTCATCAAAAACACAATCTGTCAAAAACAGTGGTAATCTGTATACAATCTGTAGCAATCTATTTACTTCATATAGTTCTGGTACCTCAAATATTCTGACAAATTACGACGGCCTGGGAAAAAAGCATATCAATCAGCATAAAAAAGAATCAACTCAAAAAATCTTTTTGAATAAAAATTAAATATCATCTCGTGAGCGAAAAGTTTCTGTCTTTTTCCAGCAGGATCAAACAACGATTACCAAGACTAGTCATAAAGGCTTTGCATGGCTCAAAGACAAAAAGAAACACAAAAAACACAATCACGACAGAATCATGAAAGTGTGGACGCAACAAAACAGAAAGAAAAAGATAAATTCATTGGGTTGCCTCCCAACAAGCGCTATTGTTTAACGCCCTTAGCTAGGCATAGAAGCGATAGAATCACGTATCGTCGTCTTTGGTGCTTAGACCATAAGTGGCCCTCATCATGGATTCATAAGGGAATATTATTTTCTTTCTAGGAAAGTGTTCCATGCCCTTCCTTAAAGGAAATTGAAATCTAATATTCCCTTCCTTCATATCGATGATAACACCGATAGTCCTTAGGAAAGGTCTACCAAGAATAATGGGGCATGTAGGATTGAAATCAATGTCAAGCACAATGAAATCCACGGGTACATAGTTCCTATTTGCAATAATAAGAACATCATTGATCCTTCCCATGGGTTTCTTGACAGTAGAATCAGGAAGATGCAAATTAAGAGAATAGTCTTCAATCTCATTAAAACCCAGAATATCACATAAAGACTTTGCAATCGCAGAAACACTAGCACCCAAATCACACAAAGCATTGCACTCATAGTTTTTGATTTTGATTTTGATGGTAGGTTCCCACTCATCATGAAAATTTCTAGGGATAGAGACTTCCAATTCAAGTTTCTCTTCAAGAGATTTTATCATAGCTTTGACGATATGATCGGTAAAGGCTTTGTTTTGGCTATAAGCGTGTGGAGAGTTTAACATGGATTGCATCAAAGAAAGGCATTCAATCAAGTAGCAACTATCATAATTGAATTCCTTGAAAACCACGGTAGTAATTTCATTACTACTCAAAGTTTTAACATCTTCTACTCCACTTTTAATGCTTTTAGCATCAAGATAAACGGACTCCGAATCATTGGGGCACTTTTCAACCAAAGTGGATTCTTATCCAGCCCCATAATCATTAGGTTTGACAGAAGAAAACAAAGATTCAATGGGAGTCACACCAAGCACTTTAATATCTTCGTGATTCTTATCACGAGAACATGCCTTTTTAAGCCATTCATGTCTAGCACGAATTTGGGCGGTTCTTTCTTGGCTCTCAATTATGGAAACATGCATAGCTTTAAAAGTTTCATCCATGTTGATTTTGGGAGGAGCACATCTAACTTTCAAAGCATCAACATCACAATAAATTCTGTCAACACTCTTAGCCAAATCGTCAATTTTGAGTAGTTTTTCCTCTATGGACGCATTGAATTTTTTTTGAGAGTTGATGAACTCTTTGATATTACTCCCTAGATCAGAGGGTAATCTATTGTAATTTCCATGAGTATTGTTGTAGGAGTTGCCAAAGTTATCAGTGGAGTTACTAGGAAAATGCCTAGGAACATAGTTTCCTCTAAAAGCGTTGTTGTTGCCAAAGTTATTCCTACCAACAAAATTAACGTCCAAGCTAACGTGGCTACTCTCAATCAAAGAAGACAAGGGCATATCATTAGGATCCAAAGGAGCACTTCTACTAGCTACCAAATTCATTAACTCATCCATCTTAGCACTCAACGAGTTAATTTCTTCTATAGCGTGTACCTTCTTACTAGTAGGTGACCTTTCAGTGTGCCACTGAGAGTAGTTTATCATGATGTTGCCTAAGAGCTTTGTGGCTTCCCCTAACGTGGTTTCCATGAACGTTCCACCTGTAGCGGAGTCCAGGATATTTCTAGAAGCGAAATTCAAGCCAGCATAAAAAAAGATTTGAATAATCATCCAAAGACTCAAGCCATGAGCGGGACAATTTCTAACCATTAATTTCATTCTCTCCCAAGATTGTGCAACATGTTCATGATCAAGTTGCTTGAAATTCATGATATCATTACGGAGAGATATGATCTTAGCCGGCGAAAAATACTTGGATATATAAGCATCTTTGCACTTATCCCAAGAATCAATACTATTTTTGGGCAAAGAAGAAAACCATGTTTTTGCGCGATCTCGCAACAAGAAAGGAAAAAGCTTCAATTTAATCACGTCATTATCCACATCTTTTTTCTTTTGCATATCACAAAGTTCAATGAAGGTATTGAGATGGGATGCGACATCTTTACTAGGAAGGCTAGAGAATTGCTCTTTCATAACAAGATTCAGCAAATCGGCATTGATTTTGTATGACTCCGCACTAGTGGCGGGAGCAATCGGAGTACTCATAAAATAATTATTATTAGTATCCGAGAAGTCACAAAGTTTGGAGTTTTCATTCATGGTGACTTCAGCAAGCAAGCAAGCACACAAGCAAACAAAGAACAAGCTAGAAAAAGGGCGAACGAAAAGGCGAACGAAAAAAGGCAAACGAAAAAGGCAAATTGGTGAAGTGGGGGAGAGGAAAACAAGAGGCAACTGGCAAACAAAGTAAATGCAAGAGATGAGCTTGCGACAGCTACTTGGATGAGTTCTTGACTTGATCTTCCTCCCCGGCAACGGCGCCAGAAATTCTTCTGCTATCCCACAGACAACAGCGCCAGAAATTGACACGTTGACAGAGGCTGGGCTTGCGTTGGTTTTTTCCCTTGAAGAGGAAAGGGTGATGCAGCACAGGAGCAATAAGTATTTCCCTCAGTTTGAGAACCAAGGTATCGATCCAGAAGGAGGGTCTCGTCAAGTCCAGAGTACCTGCGCAAACACAAACAAGCTTGCACGCAACGCTTCAAAGGGGTTGTCAATCCCTTCAAGATTGTTTGGAAAGTGAGATCGGCAGGAGGAAAGTGCAACGAAGTAAAAAGTGTAAGGCTGAAAATATGGTGTGGAGTAGACCCTGGGGGCCATATTGTTCACTAGAGGCTTCTCTCAAAATAGCAAGTATTATGGTGGGTGAACAAATTACTGTCGACCAATTGAGAGAACCGTGCAAAGTCATGACGATATCTAAGGCAAAGATCATACATATAGGCATCACATTCGAGACAAGTAGACCGATACTTTCTGCATCTCCTACTATTACTCCACACATCGACCGCTATACAGCATGCATCTAGTGTATTGAGTTCATCACGAACAGAGTAATGCTTTAAGCAAGACGACATGATGTAGAGGGATAATCTCAAACCAATGATGAAAACCTCATCTTTTTACACTTGATGGCAACAACATGATGCGTGCCTCGCTACCACTTCTGTCACTGGGTGAGGTCACCGCACGGTATGAACCCAAAACCAAGCACTTCTCCCATTGCAAGAATCATAGATCTAGTTGGCTAGACAAAACCCGCAACTCGAAGAGAATTACAAGGATATGAAATCATGCATAAGAGAGATCAGAAGAAACTCAAATAAGATTCATAGATAATCTGATCATAAATCCACAATTCACCGGATCTCGACAAACACACTGCGAAAGAAGATTACATCGGATAGATCTCCATGAATATCATGGAGAACTTTGTATTGAAGATCCATGAGAGAGAAGAAGCCATCTAGTTACTAGCTATGGACCCATAGGTCTATGGTGAACTACTCACGCCTCATCGAAGAGGTCATGGTCTTGATGAAGAAGACCTCCGTGTCTGAATCCCCCCTCCGGCAGGGCACCAGGACGTGCCCCAGATGGGATCTTGCGGAGACAGAAGCTTGCGGCGGCGGAAAAGTACTTTCGATGACCTCCTGATTTTTTTGGTATTTTTAGGGAATTTATAGGCGCAACCCCTAGGCCAGGGGACGCTCAGGGGGCCCACAAGCCTGGATGGCGTGGCCTCCCCCCTGGTCGCGAGGTGGGCGCTTGTGGGGCCCCTGAGGCTCCCCTGCCTTGGGTTCCAGAAAAAATGTTTTCGGGGATTTTCTTCTATCACACCCTGTTTTTCACCACCAATGCTTGAGTTGCAAAAATCAGGGCTTGTTAAAACTTTTCTAATGATGTTGTGAATGCTATGAATGCCTTGTATAAATGTATGATTGTTTGCTTGTTGTACCAAACCCATGGCAAATCTATTTATTTAAAATGAATTTCCAAAACTCTTTTCTTTGACATCAGATCGCCTCACCCTTGTTTGGGTTACACTACTAGCTCATGATGCCTAGTAGCACTCCCAACCAAAGTTGGTGATCTGAACTCAAATACTATTATTATTTGCCAAAAACATTATTTAATGATTTGAAACATTATTTTTCTATTTTAAATGCATGTCTGTTTCTAAGGCCAGGAATGATATTCCCACAAGGAAAAATCACGGAAACTCAGAAGGACATATATTTTCCATACCTAAGATTTTCAACCCTATTTTATATTATAATTATTTGAGTAAAACCCTGAAAACCGTTCCTGACTGTTTTAACCTTTTGAGATATTTCCAAAGTAAATATTCTCAATAAAATCCCATGAAATTACACGAGCCTCCCCAAGCCATATTTGGTGCCCACATATAATCTTACCTTTATCCAATGTGGGGAAGGTCACCAAATGAGCCTAAAACCCTCTGTGTGCAGAATAGAGTTGGAACAACTCTACATAGCAAAGTTTGTCCAATATGGCTGAAACTTTGCGGGGGGGTTTGGCACCTCAAATGAGGACTCCACACCAAAAATGAGATTTGCTAGCTCTGTTTAGTGACACTCCCTTTGGAGAGGACAGATCTGGCCACTTTCATGCATTTTCAAGTTTAAAACCGAAAACTCGACCCACCAGAGCACTCCGCCTCGGAGCTCCGGTCGATCTCGGGCTACACGCCGGCTCCTGTGACACTCGACCCACCAGAGCACTCCCCTCGACACCAGGAACCTTTCCCCCAACAGCCCCGAGGTTTTCCGTGCCCCTAGCTATCAGTTCAACCACATCTCGAAACTCCTCCGACACGGCCACCTCGTCGCCGGCGACTCCAAGCCTCTTCGGCGCTGTCCCGACCACCTGCAGGTAGGCGGAGGCATGCTGAACCCATTCCTTCCCTTAGCTAGGCCCATGGACGACGGTAGCCTCGCCGGCGTTCGTCTCCTCCTCCCTGGCTGGAGGTAGGGGAAGAACCCGACAGGTGGGCTCCACCTGTCGGCGTCCTAGAGCTGCCTCGCGCGCAGCCACTGCCGCTGACTCCACGGGCCCGCACGTCAGGTTCAAACGTGGCGCGCGCGCGCCTCGCAGCCTACTGGCTGGCTGGGCCGGCCTGCTTCCCAGGCTAGGCTTTGGCCTTTACTTTTATTTTTAAACCTGAGACTAAAATGATTTATGTAAAAATAACTATCCACTGGAAAAATATGATTCTTCCACCGATATTTTCCTAAAAATAAGTAGTATTTGATTCTGCCATTGTTGGCATTTTTCAAAAACAGAATCTGTTTTGTAATAATATAAAGGCATTAAAAGCAATAGTTTGCTCCTGTTTTGTAATTATAAAAAAATGCTTTGCTAGTAAAAACAAAGAGAAGGTATTTTTCAAAGTAACAACCTGATTTTTACGAAGTTTTGCAACATTTTTAAAAGTGGTTTTTGATCTGTTTTTGTGTGAGCAATTTCTTATTTATTCTATTCTCGACGATAGAATTACCGAGTGACGAAGGATTCGGAGCGGAAGACCTCGAAGACCCAGGATACCTAGCTGACCAAGGCAAGAAGCCCTTTGACCATGACTTGAGCATATGAATTGATGAATGCTAGAATAGTAAGTACTTTTCCATTGCATGTGATCATAATGCCGGTTCATCATTGGTGTGATGGTACCGAAGGCTTCTTCGAAGCACTTTCATGATGGTGATATTATACATATGTCTCCTTGGAGCACAAGCATGATGAGATTTACCATCTATGAGGATCATGCTACTGTCATGCTGACTAGTAGAGTTATAGGATCATTGCATTGAGCTTGACCCTACCCCTTGAGGGTCATGTTAATACCATGTTGACAAGAAAAGATAGAAGCATATTATCATGAGCATGATGATGAGTTAAAATAAGAGTTTATGAAAACCCCGTCGGGTGCCACTAATGCCCGAGGGTGATGATGAGTTGGTGATCACTTTTGGTGAAGTGATGCACCGGTGTTTTTGTGTGAATATGGTTTCGGAAATGGGATTAGATTTATGATGTGTCGACGTCCCAACCTTACCAGTACGACCACGATACCCCTTTATGGGACGGGGCTTTGTTGATTACTCTGGTCGGTACTAGCAAAGAGCCACATTACTAGTAGCGGGAGTGATTGTCGTCACTCTTGTGATGGGGTCGTGCCAGGTAGGACGACTATGCCATTATTATGAGTTCCAGGCACACCGCTGGTCCCCGCATGGTTGATACTGTCCAGAGTTAGTGCTCGTAAGACGTACAACATGTCGGCTGGGTACCAATTGAGTGGACCTCTTTGTCTAGTATCGGCAGGGGAAAGATGACGATCGGGTACTTACCTCGGGTATATGTGATGTACCGCGAGTCATGGATGACACAGAAGTGTCCCGTTTCTCGTGGGTCCACCGTACTACCTCTGCAGAGTGTAAACTATTCGAATAGCCGTGTCCACGATCAAGGAAAGTTGGGTAATCCTGCTTAAACTACATCCTGATATTTCCGCATAAACCATTGTGAGTGAGTGTGTGTGTTTGGTGTTAAAAAGGTGTTGTTATAAAGATAATAATATGACCAAGTTCGGTGACTTGGCATATAGGGTAAACCCGGATGGTTTAGCCCTCAACTGATACATTGAGGTTATGACAAGTCCGATGACTTGGCATATAGGGTGAACCCGGATGGTTCAATGCTTAGCAGATATGTTGATATCTGTAACCTGTTCTTCAAAATTAATTCTTTAACTTGATGCATATTCACGATCATTCTACCAAGCTGAGTTATACTAGAAATGGATGATATTGTCATCCTTCACTTTCATTGTTTATATCATGGGCTGTTTGCGAGTACATTCAAACTACTCATTGGCTTGCCACTGGTAATATTATTGACCAGACAAGGAAGGACCGGAGTTTAGCGATGAGTACGTCTTCGGAGACGGACCTGCGATCTAGGACGCTTCCAAGTAAGAATGCATGTCGGTGTAGGCTTGATGGCATCGGCACCCGCTTAGCCCTTATGAGTTTCCGCTACCCATTGTACCCATTTTATTTGGCCTTAGGCCCTGTTTGTGAACCCGCCCCTTCGGTCATTTGATGTAATATTCTTTATTTGGGTGTAAGACTATATTATTCAGTATATGTGTTCAGTGAGCATTGATCCTATGGATCACTTGGTACAGCGATCTCGACTCACAGTGGGGGTCCCCACATCTTCCATTTGGACTCCGTTTCAAAATCTCCTCTGAAAGGGGTTAAAAACATGGAAAAAACAGGAACTGGCACTTGGCACTGAGTTAATAAGTTAGTCCCAAAAAATATATAAAAGGCATACAAAACATCCAAAGTTTGACAAGATAATAGCATGAAACCATCAAAAATTATAGATACGTTGGAGACGTATCAGCCCCTCTGGCACTTCTTCGGCCCAGTATTTTTGATAAATCCGGAAAAAAAATCCTTGTTGATTTTTACGGCGTTTGGAGTTGCGCGGAA
Source organism: Hordeum vulgare subsp. vulgare (assembly GCF_904849725.1). Taxonomy (NCBI): domain Eukaryota; kingdom Viridiplantae; phylum Streptophyta; class Magnoliopsida; order Poales; family Poaceae; genus Hordeum; species Hordeum vulgare. The sequence continues at coordinate 466,332,435 of NC_058519.1, forward strand.
TAGGTATCTCAACTTTGCTCCACTTTCAGGCCAGAATTCCAGTTGTCGGCATTCTCCCTCTTCATGTAAACCTTGCAAAATAAGAGACAAAAGGCATAAGAATAGTACCGTGAAGTGAAATAACAGCCCAAGAAGCGATAAATATCAACAAGAGAACATGATGCAAAATGGACATATCAATTACATACACGGAACTCAGTTCCTAAGGACGGTTCCAATGAAACAAACCGCCATGTACACCTACATAGCCTTTCATCGGTACCTTTACCAAATCAGGTTCCACATTTATTCCTTGTCACTAGAACACATTCATCCATTCCTGTTCATCACCCAAAGGAAATAGACGTCACACAACTTCTAGGCATAGCAAGTATAGCAGAAATAACACATCACAGCTCAAACATCTACCAAATATGCTAGGTTGCATGGTTTGGCTATTTATTGTGACAATGACAGGTCATGCAAAGGAATAGGATTAGGTACCAAAGTAAAGCATTTGAAATAGTTTGTCCTAATGCAATAAGTGGGAGCAGGAGCAAGAACATGGGATGATATCAGCAGAGGGGTAATATCTGTCAGTCGTATATTCAGTCGTATCCGGAGGGGCGGAGCCTACCGAAATAACAACATTCAATTAATAGCAATCACATGCAATAATCATGATGCATGATCATGTCATGAAGTGAAGAGTGATATGATTGAATGTGGTTCGTAAAACCTTAGTTTGCATCTGGTTTGAATTCCAAATTCAAATATCATTTGAAATGGCATATTTATCTTAATCATTTAATTGATTTGACCTGATCCTATTTTATAACTTTGTTTTTCATTGATGAAAGTAGCACCATTGTGTTCATTGAATTTTTCTGATCAATTTGCATATATTATTTGTCTGATTTGGAGTTATAATCAAATTTCTATGAATTTCCAAAGTTTTGCAATTATTTTGGAATTATTTTAAAACCAGAATTGGACTTATTGCATCAGCATGACATCAACAGGTCAGTTAGCCATTTGAAAGTCGAACCTGACCACTGGGACCCACTAGTCAGTGACTCTGGCGAGAAGTTAATTAAGTTTAAACTTAAATAGGTATTTAATAGGGCTGGACCCACATGTTAGTGTGTGATTATGTTTAAATAAATACTTTATTTTTATTTTTATTAAACTTAATTAGTTTAAGGGTTGCCCCACATGTCAGAGGCACAGGGGGGCTCAGATCCACTGGCGGCGAGGTGGATCTCGCCGGCGATGAGCTCCGGCGACCACAGGGACGACCGAGCACATCGGATTTGCTATTCCGGCGACCAAAGGAACGGCGGAAGGCACCAGAGGAACGGTTGGTCGATCGCGGTTTGCAAAGAACAGGGGCTAAGATGGCCGGAGATGACGCCGGCGACGATCTCGGCGGGTGCCGGAGGTCGGGCATCATCGGAATCACTGCTACGGGGCTCAACACACACGGGTCTAGGCTCCTATAGCACCTACGCAACGCACTAAAGCTAACGGTGGCCTCAGATCGACCAACCCATCACCTGAGAGTCATCGGCGACGAGCTCCCGCGGTGGATCTCGTCGGCTCCGGTGGAATCACGCGCTATAGGAAGGAATTGAGGCGAAAACATGGGGGAAATCTTCCTGGGCTCACTAGGATTGCAGAGGCGTCGAGATCTGGCTCGGAAGAGGATTGAGGAGGGAGAACAACAACGGCGAGCTCTGGGGATCCGAGGTTGAAGACGATGGCGTCCGGGCGTCTCAGGGCTCGTGGGCTCTTCTCCTTTGGCAGGGACGACCAGCTTGACGAGGCAGAGCGAACAGCGCACTGATACATCCATTTTGCATCATGCTTTCATGTTGATATTTATTGCTTTTTGGGCTGTTATTTCACTTCACGGTAGAATACTTATGCCTTTTTTCTCTTATTTTGTAAGGTTTACATGAAGAGGAAGAATGTCGACAGTTGGAATTCTGGCCTATAAAAGGAGCAAGTTTGAGATGCCTATTCTGCGCAACTCCAAAAGCCATGAAAATCAACATGGATTTTTTGGGCATATATAAAAAATACTGGGCCGAAGAAGTGCCAGAGGAGTGCAACCAGGGGGCCACTAGTCCGGTAGGCGCGACCACCCCCCTCGCTGCGCCTAGGGGGCTTGTGGGCTCTCTGCTGGCCCACTGGCTCCCCTCTTCTCCTATATGAAGCGTTTCGTTCCGAAAAAAATCAGGAGGAGACTTTTCGGAGGATTCTCCGCCGCCACGAGGCGGAACTTGAGCAGAACCAATCTAGAGCTCCAGCAGGACGATCCTGCCGGGGAAACTTCCCTCCCGGAGGGGGAAATCGTCGCCATCGTCATCACCAACACTCCTCTCATCGGAGGGGACTCATCACCATCAACATCTTCATCATCACCATCTCATCAACAAACCCTAGTTCATCACTTGTAACCAATCTCCGTCTCACGACTCCGATTGGTACTTGTAAGGTTGCAATTAGTGTTAATTACTCTTTGTAGTTGATGCTAGTTGGATTACTTGGTGGAAGAGTTTATGTTCAGATCCTTGATGCTACTCATTACCTCTCTGTTCATGAATATGATTATGCTTTGTGAGTAGTTACTTTTGTTCCTGAGGACATGGGAGAAGTCGTGCTAACAGTAGTCAAGTGAATTTGGTATTCGTTCGATATTTTGTTGTGTTGTATGTCGTTTTTCCTCTAGTGGTGTTATGTGAACGTCGACTACATAACACTTCACCATTATTTGGGCCTAGAGGAAGGAATTTGGAAGTAGTAAGTAGATGATGGGTTTTTAGAGTGACAGAAGCTTAAACCCTAGTTTATGCGTTACTTCGTAAGGGGCTGATTTGGATCTACTAGTTTAATGGTATGGTTAGACTTTGTCTTAATTCTTCTTTCGTAGTTGCGGATGCTGGCGAGAGGGGTTAATCATAAGTGGGACGCTTGTCCAAGTAAGGGAGTACCCAAGTGCCGGTCCACCCACATATCAAACTATCAAAGTAACGAACGTGAATCATATGAAGATGATGAAAACTAGCATGACAGAAATTCCCGTGTGTCCTCGGGAGCGTTTTTCCTCCTATAAGACTTTTTCCAGTCTTGTCGCTTGCTACAAAAGAAATTGGGCCACTTTTGTGCACCGTTGCTAATTTTGATACTTGTTGCTTGCAATGAATCATCTCACTACACAATCACTTGTTACCGATAATTTCAGTGCTTGCAGATATTACCTTGCTGATAACCACTTGTCACATCCTTCTGCTCCTTGTTGGGTTCGACACTCTTACTTATTGAAAGGACTAGATAGATCCCCTATACTTGTGGCTCCTCATGACTCTTTTCTGGCACCGTTGCCGGAGAGTGAAGCGCCTTTGGTAAATGGAACTTGGTAAGGAAACATTCATATAGTGTGCTGAAATTTATTGTCGCTTGTCACTATGGAAATTAATCCTTTGAGGGCCTTTTTCGGGGTATCTTCACCTCGAACGGAAGCACAAAGAGTTGCTCCGCAACCTTCTATAGCTAGTAAAAATATTTGCTTTGAATTTCCTTCGGGTATGCTTGGGAAACTGCTGGCTAATCCTTTTACACGAGATGGAAGATCACATCCAGACTTGCATCTAATCTATGTAGATGAAGTTTGTGGTTTATTTAAGCTTGCAGGTTTGCCCGAGGATGAGTTCAAGAAGAAGTTCTTTCCCTTATCTTTGAGGGATAAGGCATTGCCATGGTATAGGCTATGTGATGATACTTGGTCATGGAACTACAATCGGTTGAACTTGGAATTTCATCAAAAAATTTATCCTATGCATCTAGTACATCGTGATCAGAATTATATTTATAATTTTTGGCCTAGTGATAGAGAAAGCATCGCTCAAGCTTGGGGGAGGCTTAAATCAATGTTATATTCATGCCCCAACCATGAGCTCTCGAGAGAAATTATCATCCAGAACTTTTATGCTCGGCTTTCTCATGATGATCGCACCATGCTTGACACTTCTTGTCCCGATTCTTTTATGAAGAGAGATATTGACTTCAAATGGAATTTATTGGAGAGAATTAAACGCAACTCTGAAGATTCGGAGCTTGATGAAGGTAAGGAGTCAGGTATGAATTACAAGTTTGATTACGTTAAATCCTTTGTTGAAACAAATACTTTTCGTGATTTTAGTGCTAAGTATGGACTTGACTCTGAGATAGTAGCTTCATTGTGTGAATCATTTGCGGCTCATGTTGATCTCCCCAAAGAGAAGTGGTTTAAATATCATCCTCCTTTAGAAGTCAATGTAGTTAAACCCAATCAAGTTGAAGAGGAAGTCATAACTTATAATGATCCTATTGTTCCCAGTGCTTACATTGAGAAACCACCTTTACCTGTTGGGATAAAGGATCATTCTAAAGCTTCAACTGTGATACGTAGAGGCTACATTAGAACACCTACACCGCCTGAGCAAATTAGAGTTGAACCTAGAATTGCTATTATCAAAGATCTCCTGTCCGACGACGTTGAGGGACATAATATTCACTTCTGTGAACATGCTGCTAGAATTGCTAAACCTCACGCTAGAGACAAACATAGGCCTGATGTTGGCATGCCTGTTGTTTCTATTAAGATAGGAGATCATTGCTGTCATGGTTTATGTGACGTGGGTGCTACTGTTAGTGCAATACCTCAATCCTTATATGATGAAATTAAAGATGAGATTGCACCTGTTGAGATAGAGCCAATTGATGTCACTATTCACCTTGCCAATAGAGATACTATCTGCCGTGTGGGAATTGTTAGGGATATTGAGGTCTTGTGCGGTAAAATGAAGTCTCCTGCTGATTTCCTCGTTCTTGCTACCGCACAAGATAGCTTTTGTCCCATCATATTTGGCAGACCCTTTCATAATACTGCCAATGCTCATATTGACTGTGAGAAGCAAACTGTCACTGTTTCCTTTGAAGGCGTGTCACACGAGTTCAATTTCTCCAAGTTTGGTAAACAACCTCATGAAAAAGAGTTGCCCAGTAAGGATGAAACTATTGCCTTGGCTTCTATTGCCATGCCTCCTACTGACCCCTTAGAGAAATACTTGCTTGAGCATGAAAATGATATGCATATGGATGAAAGGGATGAGATAGGGTTGTCTTAGAACAATATCCTATCCTTCAGAATAATTCACCCCCACCAAAGGGTGATCCTCTGTTCGAGCTTAAAGAGTTGCCTGATACTCTTAAGTATGCTTATCTTGATAAAAAAGAGATATATCCTGTTATTATTAGTGCTAGCTTCTCAGAGCATGATGAAAAGAAGTTACTAAAATCTGTGAGAAAGCATCGTGCTGCTATTGGATATACTCTTGATGATCTTAAGGGCATTAGTCCCACTCTATGCCAGCACAAGATTAAAATTGATCTTGATTCCAAACCAGTTGCTGATCATCAAAGGAGATTAAATCCTAAGATGAAAGAAGTAGTGAGAAAAGAAATACTAAAGCTCCTGGAAGCGGGTATTATCTATCTTGTTGCTCATAGTGATTGGGTGAGTCCGGTGCATTGCATCCCAAAGAAGGGAGGTATTACCGTTGTCCCTAACGATAAGGATGAATTGATCCCACAGAGTATTAATACTGGCTATAGGATGGTTATCGATTTTAGGAAATAGAATAAAGCCACTAGGAAAGATCATTACCCTTTGCCTTTTATCGACCAAATGCTAGAAAGACTGTCTAAGCACACACACTTCTGCTTTCTTGACGGTTATTCTCGTTTCTCCCAAATACCAGTTGCACAATCTGACTAGGAGAAAACAATTTTCACCTGCCCTTTCTGTGCCTTTGCTTATAGACGTATGCCTTTTGGCTTATGTAATGCACCTGCCACCTTTCAAAGATGTATGATGGCTATATTCTCTGACTTTTGTGAAAAGATTGTTGAGGTTTTCATGGATGACTTCTCCATTTTTGGGTCTTTCTTTGATGATTGCCTCAGCAACCTTGATCGAGTCTTGTAGAAATGTAGAGACACCAATCTTGTCTTGAATTGGGAGAAGTGCCACTTTATGGTTAATGAAGGCATCGTCTTAGGACATAAAATTTCTGAAAGAGGTATTGAAGTCGATAAGGCTAAGGTTGATGCAATCGAGAAAATGCCATACCACACAGATATCAAAGGTATAAGAAGTTTCCTTGGTCATGCTGATTTCTATAGGAGGTTCATTAAAGACTTCTCTAAGATTTCTAGGCCTCTTACCAATCTCTTGCAAAAGGATATTCCTTTTGTTTTTGACGATGATTCTAAGGAAGCCTTCGAAATACTTAAGAAGGCCTTGATAACTTCACCTATTGTTCAACCACCTGATTGGAACCTACGTTTTGAAATCTTGTGTGATGCTAGTGATTATGCTGTTGGTGTTGTCCTAGGGCAAAGAGTTAATAAGAAGTTGAATGTTATTCACTATGCTAGTAACACTCTAGACAGTGCCCAAAGAAACTATGCTACTACGGAGAAGGAATTTTTAGCAGTCGTGTTTGCATGTGAAAAGTTTAGGTCTTACATAGTTGATTCCAAAGTCACTATTCACACTGATCACACTGCTATTAAGTACACAATGGAGAAGAAGGACGCTAAACCTAGACTTATCAGATGGGTTCTCTTGCTACAAGAATTTGATTTGCACGTTGTCGACAGGAAGGATGCTGATAACCCCGTAGCAGATAACTTGTCTAGGTTGGAGAACGTTCTTGATGACCCACAACGTATTGACGATAGCTTTCCCGATGAGCAACTGAATGTCATCAATACTTCACGTAGTGCACCGTGGTATGCTGATTATGCAAACTATATCGTTGCCAAATATATACCACCTAGTTTCACATACCAGCAAAAGAAGAAATTCTTCTTTGACTTGAGACATTACTTTTGGGATGATCCTCACCTTTATAAGGAAGGAGTAGAGGGTGTTATTAGACGTTGTGTACCTGAACATGAACAGGGAACGATCCTACAGAAGTTTCAATCCGAGGCCTACGGAGGACACCATGCGGGAGATAGAACTGCACACAAGGTATTGCAATCAGGATTCTATTGGCACACTCTCTTCAAGGATGCCCGTAAGTTTGTCTTGTCTTGTGACGAATGTCAAAGAGCAGGTAATATCGGTAAACGTCGGGAAATGCCTATGAACTATTCACTTGTCATTGAACCATTTGATGTGTGGGGCTTTGATTATATGGGACCTTTTCCAAAATCCAACGGGTATACTCATATCCTAGTTGTTGTTTATTATGTCACTAAGTGGGTAGAAGCTATCCCCACTAGTAGTGCCGATCACAACACTTCTATCAGGATGATTAAAGAAGTTATTTTCCCTAGATTTGGAGTCCCTAGATATCTAATGACCGACGGTGGTTCACATTTCATTCATGGTGCTTTCCATAAAATGCTTGCTAAATACGATGTCAACCATTGAATTGTGTCTATCTATGACCCTCAGTCAAGTGGTCAAGTAGAGCTAAGCTATAGAGAGATTAAACTAATTCCTCAAAAGACTGTCAACAGGTCTAGAAAGAATTGATCTAAGAAGCTCGATGATGCATTGTGGGCTTATAAAACTTCCTATAAGAATCCCATGGGCATCTCTTCGTACAAAATGGTGTACGGTAAAGCATGTCATTTACCTCTTGAGCTAGAGCATAAAGCTTATTGGGCAATCAAAGAGCTCAACTTTGATTTCAAACTTGCTGGTGAGAAGAGGTTAGTTGATATTAGCTCGCTTGATGAGTGGAGAACTCAGGCATATGAGAATGCCAAGTTGTTCAAAGAAAAGGTGAAGAGAAGGCATGATAAGAGGATACAAAAGCATGAGTTCAATGTAGGTGAATATGTCTTGCTATATAATTCTCCCTTAAGATTTTTTGCAGGAAAGCTTCTCTGTAAATGGGAAGGTCCCTATATTGTTGAGGAACTAAATCGTTCCGGTGTTATGAAGATCAACAACACGGAAGGTAATTGTGCGAGAGTTGTAAATGGGCAGAGAATCAAGCATTATATCTCAGGTACTCCCATAAATGTTGAAAGCAATATTATCAATACCATAACTCCGGAAGAATACCTAAGGGATATTTATTATCCTAAGGCAACCAAACAGACTCCAAACTTTTCCAGTAGGAATTTTTCTCCGTTTTGGAATATTTGAAAAAATAGAAAAATTGGAAATAGTCCGGAAAGCGCGCGAGGAGGCGACAAGCCTGCCAGGCGCGGGCCTGATGACCCACAAGTATAGGGGATCCATCGTAGTCCTTTTGATAAGTAAGAGTGTCGAACCCAACGAGGAGCAGAAGGATCTAACAAGTGGTTTTCAGCAAGGTAAATTCTGCAAGCACTGAAATTGTCGGTAACAAGTGATTGTATGGTGAGGTGATTCGTAGCATGCAACAAGTAACAAAAGTATCAACGGTGCAGCAAAGTGGCCCAATCCCTTTTGTAGCAAGGGACAATCCTGGACAGAGTCTTATAGGAGGAAAAGCACTCCAGAGAACACACGGGAATTTCTGTCATGCTAGTTTTCATCATGTTCATATGATTCGCGTTCCTTACTTTGATAGTTTCATATGTGGGTGGACCAGCGCTTGGGTACTGCCCTTACTTGGAGAAGCATCCCACTTATGATTAACCCCTCTCGCAAGCATCCGCAACTACGCAAGAAGAATTAAGACAAAGTCTAACCATTGCATTAAACTAGTGGATCCAAATCAGCCCCTTACGAAGCAACGCATAAACTAGGGTTTAAGCTTCTGTCACTCTAGGAAGCCATCATCTACTTACTACTTCCCAATGCCTTCCTCTAGGCCCAAATAATGGTGAAGTGCTATGTAGTCGACGTTCACATAACACCACTAGAGGAAAAACAACATACAACATATCAAATTACCGAACGAATACCAAATTCACATGACTACTATTAGCATGACTTATCCCATATCCTCAGGAACAAAAGTAACTACTCACAAAGAATAATCATATTCATGACCAGAGAGGTAATGAATAGCATCAAGGATCTGAACATAAACTCTTCCACCAAACAATCCAACTAGCATCAACTACAAAGAGTAATCAACACTACTAGCAACCTTCCAAGTACCAATCGGAGTCACGAGACGGAGATTGGTTACAAGTGATGAACTAGGGTTTGGAGATGAGATGGTGCTTATGAGGATGTTGATGGTGACGAGTCCCCTCCGATGAGAGGAGTGTTGGTGATGATGATGGCGACGATTTCCCCCTTCGGGAGGGAAGTTTCCCCGGCAGGATCGTCCTGCCGGACCTCTAGATTGGTTCTGCTCAAGTTCCGCCTCTTGGCGGCGGTGAATCCACGAAAAAGCTCCGCCCTGATTTTTTTCTGGACGAAACCCTGCATATAGTAGAAGAGGGGGGGGCAGTTGGCCAGCAGGCTGCCCACAAGCCCCCTTGGCGCGGCCAGGGGGTGGCCGCGCCATGCAGGCTTGTGGCCACCTGCTGGCGCCCCTCTGGCGCTTCTTTGACCCTGTATTTTTTATAAATTCGGAAAAAATCCTCGTTGATTTTTACGGCGTTTGGAGTTGCGCGGAATAGATATCTCAACTTTGCTCCTTTTTCACGCCAGATTTCCAGCTGCCGACATTCTCCCTCCTCATGTAAACCTTGCAAAATAAGGGAGAAAAGGCATAAGTATTGTACCGTGAAGTGTAATAACAACCCAAGAAGCGATAAATAACAACATGAAAACATGATGCAAAATGGACGTATCAACTCCCCCAAGCTTAGACCTCGCTTGTCCTCAAGCGAAAGACTAGCTCAATAAATATGTCCACATGTTTAGGGCGAGAGGTGTCGACAAAACAAGATACGAACATGCATGCATCATGATCATGATCAGAACAGCAATAACAACATATAATCTCTCATGCTAAAGTGACAATTCCTTCACAAAGTAAAGCATGGATTAAGAACCTTACCGAGAAGTAACAACCGATAGCCTTTAGTCATTGAAGCAATTGCAATTTATCACAACATCAAAAAGAGTCAAATAAGAGCCTGTAAAGCAAATCCACATACTCAATCATTCTTTCGTTCTCTACAATTACTACAACGCACGTGGTACTCATGAGATCAAAGTTTCAGCTGGACACAAAGAAAGATAGGGGCTTATAGTTTTGCCTCCCAACTGCTTACCTCAATGGTAATGTCAACAATAATGAATCATGAATACTTACCTCCAAGTTGACATATTAATATAGATCTTTCCCAAGCATATGACATTAGCCAAGATAAAGGAGAGATAGGGAATTGGTGAAGATCACCATGACTCTTTCAAGGGCAAAAAGTAAAGGCACAAGATAGGCCCTTCGCAGAGGGAAGCAGAGGTTGTCATGCGCTTTTGAGGTTTGGATGCGTGTCCTCTCAGTGCGGAGGAACGTCACTTTATATTGCCTCGAGTAATAAAGAACTTTATTATGCAGTCTGTCGCTTTTATGTCTTCCTCATCACAGGTTCGTACAAAGCTTATTTTCCACACACTAATAGATCATACATATTAGAGAGCAATTTTTATGGTGGACACTCATGGAAAAACTGGTTTGAAGGTTTATGGATGCACAAGTAGTATCTCTACTTGGTGCGGGATTTTTGGCTAATATGAGGTGGAAGCAATCGTCACATGCTAAGGGATCTCTAATCATATAACATTGTTCGGAACCAAGCAAACACAATTCATTATGTTGTCTTCCTTGTCCAACATCTACTTCTAGGCATGCAATAGTTTAGTGAGTGTTCACAATCATACATGCTGTCAGTGATTATATATTTATATGTGAACCTCTCCTTCTTTCTCACTTCCTATTTATTGCAACCATGACCAAGATCTACGTTTTCCTACCCTCAACAATTTTCAATCCTCATTCTTTTCATACTTGAAGCCATCACTTTCCATAAGATCATTACATGATCTTTCATGCTTTTGTTCTATTCTCAATCTATTGATCATGGCAAGAGGCAAAGCCCTTCAACTAAGACACTCTTTATTATATGGCTCACGAGCTCGAATACATCGGGGGTGACACAAAGCAAAACTCAAGACAAAAACACTAAGACTTTTATTCTACTAGAGAAACAGAAAACTAAAAAGGAAAACTAAAACAGAGATAAAGGCAAAAGATGTGATGGTGATACGATACCGGGGCAACTCCCCCAAGCTTGGCACAAGCCAAGGGGATTTCCCATACCCATGTTTAGTTGACTTCCTTTGCTGGTGATGGTGGAGGAGTGGTTGCAATCTTTGACTCCAAGAGGGCCATTGATCTTTGATTTATACCTTGGAGATCTGCGATATGTTTTTCCAGCAAAACAACTTCACGAGTGAGACAAGTATTGCGAGCACGAGTTGTTTCACAAAACCTCAAGAGTTCAATCAAGGATGGAGACAGTAGGTGGAGGTAGGGTTGGAGGAAATCCACTTCCTCAACTTCTTCTCTGTTGAGCATAGATTGCACCTCGTCCCACGCCTGATTCCTCTCGTTGCTTTTGCCCTTGGTTTCTTTAGGTAGCCTTTCCTTAGCCTCCATGATCTCCATCCTTTTCAGATCAGCACTCACTTCTCCATAAACTTGAGGGAGATTGTTCTCCCCCACAGATTCCTGAGACGACATCTTGCTCTAAATCTGCGGCAGAAAACAGGCTCGAAACAAAAAATAGAGGAAATCTGCATGATGCAGGGGTCAGACGAAATGGGAGTATATATAATCATTTTTCAAGACCAGAAGGAGTACCCCACACGAAAACAGAGTCCGGGAGGCGCACGAGGTGGCCACAAGCCCTCTCGGTGCGGCCAGGGGATGGGCCAGCGCCGAGCAGGCTTGTCGCCTCCTCGCGCACTTTCCGGACTACTTCCAATTTTTGTATTTTTTCAAATATTCCAAAACGGAGAAATTTCCTACTAGAAAAGTTTTGGACTCTGTTTTCTTACCGAATCACATACCTCTTCGTTTTTGGAGTGTGAAACAGGCTGATAAATATCCATTAGGTATTCTTCCGGAGTTATGGTATTGATAATATTGCTTTCAACATTAATGGGAGTACCTGAAATATAATGCTTGATTCTGTGCCCATTTACAACTCTCGGACAATTACCTTCCGTGTTGTTGATCTTGATAGCACCGGAACGATATACTTCCTCAACAACATAGGGACCTTCCCATTTAGAGAGAAGCTTGCTTGCAAAGAATCTTAAACGTGAGTTATAAAGCAAGACATTATCACATACATTGAACTAACGCTTTGGTATCCTCTTATCATGCCACCTCTTAACCTTCTCTTTGAACAACTTGGCATTCTCATATGCCTGAGTTCTCCATTCATCAAGCGAGCTAATGTCAAATAACCTCTTCTCACTTGCAAGTTTGAAATCAAAGTTGAGCTCTTTGATTGCCCAATAAGCTTTATGCTCTAGCTCAAGAGGTAAATGACATGCTTTACCGTACACCATTTTGTACGGAGACATGCCCATGGGATTCTTATAGGCATTTCTATAAGCCCGCAGTGCATCATTGAGCTTCTTAGACCAATTCTTTCTAGACCTGTTGACAGTCTTTTGCAGAATAAGTTTAATCTCTCTATTGCTTAGCTCTACTTGACCACTAGACTGAGGGTGGTAGGGAGACGCAATTCTATGGTTGACATCGTACTTAGCAAGCGTTTTATGGAAAGCACAATGAATGAAGTGTGAACCACCGTCGGTCATTAGATATCTAGGGACTCCAAATCTAGGGAAGATAACTTCTTTCAGCATCCTGATAGAGGTGTTGGGATCAGCACTACTAGTGGGGATAGCTTCTACCCACTTAGTGACGTAATCAACAACAACAAGGATATGACTATACCCGTTGGATTTTGGAAAAGGTCCCATATAATCAAAGCCCCAGACATCAAATGGTTCAATGACAAGTGAATAGTTCATAGCCATTTCCTGACGTTTACCGATATTACCTACTCTTTGACATTCGTCACAAGACAAGACAAACTTACGGGCATCCTTGAAAAGAGTGGGCCAATAGAAACCTGATTGCAATACCTTGTGTGCAGTTCTATCTCCCGCATGGTGTCCTTCGTAGGCCTCGGAGTGACACTTCTGTAGGATCTGTCCATGTTCATGTTCAGGTACACAACGTCTAATAACACCATCTACTCCTTCCTTATAAAGGTGAGGATCATCCCAAAAGTAATGTTTCAAGTCAAAGAAGAATTTCTTCTTTTGCTGGTATGTGAAACTAGGTGGTATGTATTTGGCAACTATATAGTTTGCATAATCAGCATACCACGGGGCACTACGTGAAGCATTGATGACAGTCAATTGCTCATTGGGAAAGCGATCATCAATAGCTTGTGGGTCATCAAGAACGTTCTCCAACCTAGACAAGTTATGTGCTACTGTGTTATCACCACCCTTCCTATAAACAACATGCAAATCAAATTCTTGTAGCAAGAGAACCCATCTGATAAGTCTAGGTTTAGCATCCTTCTTCTACATGAGGTACTTAATAGCAGCATGATTAGTGTGAATAGTGACTTTGGAATCAACTATGTAAGACTAGAAATTTTCACATGCAAACACGATTGCTAAAAATTCCTTCTCCGTAGTAGCATAGTTTCTCTGGGCACTGTCTAGGGTTTTACTAGCATAGTGAATGACATTCAACTTCTTATCAACTCTTTGCCCTAGAACAACAGCAACAGCATAATCGCTAGCATCACACATGATTTCAAAAGGTAAGTTCCAATCAGGTGGTTGAACAATAGGTGCAGTTATTAAAGCCCTCTTAAGTATTTCGAAGGCTTCCTCACAATCATCGTCAAAAACAAAAGGAATATCCTTTTGCAAGAGATTTGTAAGAGGCCTAGCAATCTTAGAGAAGTCTTTAATGAACCTTCTATAGAAACCAGCATGACCAAGGAAACTTCTTGTACCTTTGACATCTATGGGGTATTGTTGGAAATATGCCCTAGAGGCAATAATAAATTAGTTATTATTATATTTCTTTGTTCATGATAATCGTTTATTATCCATGCTATAATTGTATTGAATGAAGACTTAGATACATGTGTGGATACATGGACAAAACACTGTCCCTAGCAAGCCTCTAGTTGGCTAGCCAGTTGATCAAGGATAGTCAGGGTCTTCTGACTATGTACAAGGTGTTGTTGCTTGATGACTAGATCACATCATTGGGAGAATCATGTGATGGACTAGACCCAAACTAATAGACGTAGCATGTTGATCGTGTCATTTTGTTGCTACTGTTTTCTGCGTGTCAAGTATTTATTCCTATGTCCATGAGATCATATAACTCACTGACACCGGAGGAATTTGTGTGTATCAAACGTCACAACGTAACTGGGGGGCTATAAAGATGCTCTACAGGTATCTCCGAAGGTGTCCATTGAGTTAGTATGGATCAAGACTGGGATTTGTCACTCCGTGTGACGGAGAGGTATCTCGGGGCCCACTCGGTAATACAACGTCACACACAAGCCTTGCAAGCAATGTGACTTAGTGTAAGTTGAAGGATCTTGTATTACAGAACGAGTAAAGACACTTGCCGGTAAACGAGATTGAAATAGGTATGCGGATACTTACGATCGAATCTCGGGCAAGTAACATACCAAAGGACAAAGGGAATGACATACGAGATTATATGAATCCTTGGCACTGAGGTTCAAACGATAAGATCTTCGTAGAATATGTAGGATCCAATATGGGCATCTAGGTCCCGCTATTGGATATTGACCGAGGAGTCCCTCGGGTCATGTCTACATAGTTCTCGAACCCGCAGGGTCTGCACACTTAAGGTTCGACGTTGTTTTATGCGTATTTGAGTTACATGGTTGGTTACCGAATGTTGTTCGGAGTCCCGGATGAGATCACGGATGTCACTAGGGTTTCCAGAATGGTCCGAAGATGAAGATTGATATATAGGATGAACTCATTTGATTACCGGAAGGTTTTCGGAGTTACCGGGAATGACGAATGGGTTCCGGATGTTCACCGGGGGGGGCAAGCCCACCCGAGGGAAGCCCATAGGCCTTAGGGGTGCCACACCAGCCCTTAGTGGGCTGGTGGGACATCCCAACAAGCCCTATGTGTAGGAAAAAGAAAAATCAAAGAGAAAAGAAAAAAAGGGAAGTGGGAAAGTGGAGAAGGACTCCACCTTCCAATCCTAGTTGGACTAGGATTGGAACGGGAGGACTTCCCCCCTTGCTTCGGCCGAACCCCTTGGGGCTCCTTGAGCCCCAAGGCAAGGCCCCTCCCCTCCCACCTATATATACGGAGGTTTTAGTGCTGATTTGAGACAACTTTTCCTCGGCAGCCCGACCACATACGTACCTCCACGGCTTTTCCTCTAGATCGCGTTTCTACGGAGCTCGGCCGGAGCCCTGCTGAGATTAGATCACCACCAACCTCCGGAGCACTGTCATGTTGTCGGAGAACTCATCTACCTCTCCGTCTCTCTTGCTGGATCAAGAAGGCCGAGATCATCGTCGAGCTGTATGTGTGCTGAATGCGGAGGTGCCGTCCGTTCGGCACTAGATCGGAGCGGGTCGTGGGACGGATCGCGGGACGGTTCATGGGACGGTTCGCGGGGCGGATCGAGGGACGTGAGGACGTTCCACTACATCAACCGCATTTATTAACGCTTCTGTTGTGCGATCTACAAGGGTACGTGCATCGGAAATCCCCTCTCGTAGATGGACATCGCCATGACAGGTCTTCGTGCGCGTAGGAAATTTTTTGTTTCCCATGCGATGTTCCCCAAGAGGTATGGCATTTTCTCGGTTGCATCAACCTTATCCTTATCGACTTCAATACCTCTTTCAGAAATTTTATGTCTTAAATGATGCCTTCATTAACCATAAAGTGGCACTTCTGCCAAATCAAGACAAGATTGGTATCTTTACATCTCTGCAAGACTCGAACAAGGTTGCTGAGGCAATCGTCAAAAGAAGACCAGTAAACGGAGAAGTCATCCATGAAAACCTCAACAATCTTTTCTTCGAAGTCAGAGAATATAGCCATCATACATCTTTGAAAGGTGGAAGGTGCATTACATAAGAGAAAAGGCATACGTCTGTAAGCAAAGGTACCGAAAGGGCAGGTGAAAGTGGTTTTCTCCTGATCAGATTATGCAACTTGTATTTGGGAGAAACCAGAATAACTGTCTAGAAAGCAGAAGTGGGTGTGTTTAGACAGTCTTTCTATCATTTGGTCGATAAAAGGCAGAGGGTAATGATCTTTCCTAGTGGCTTTATTCAATTTCCTAAAATCGATCACCATCCTATAGCCAGTAATAATGCTGTGTGGGATCAATTTATCCTTATCATTAGGGACAACGGTAATACCTCCCTTCTTAGGGACGCAATGCACCGGACTCACCCAATCGCTATGAGCAACAGGATAGATAATACCCGCTTCCAGGAGCTTTAGTATTTCTTTTCTTACTACATCTTTCATCTTAGGATTTAATCTCCTTTGATGATCAGCAACTGATTTGAAATCAGGATCAGTTTTAATCTTGTGCTAGCATAGAGTGGGACTAATGCCCTTAAGATCATCAAGAGTATATCCAATAGAAGCACGGTGCTTCCTGAGAGTTTTTAGTAACTTCTCTTCTTCATGCTCTGAGAGGCTAGCACTAATAATAACAGGATATACCTCTTTTTCATCAAGATAAGCATACTTAAGAGTATCTGGCAACTGTTTATGCTCGAAAACTTGATCACCCTTTGGTGGGGGTGGATCCCCAAGCAGTTCAACAAGCAAGTTATTCTTAAGGATAGGATATTGTTCTAAGACAACTCTATCTATCTCATCCCTTTCATCCATATGCATATCATTTTCATGCTCAAGCAAGTATTGCTCTAAGGGATTAGTAGGAGGCACGGCAATAGAAGCTAAGGCAATAGTTTCATCCCCACTAGGCAACTCTTTTTCATGAGGTTGTCTACCAAACTTGGTGAAATTGAACTCATGTGACACACCTTCAAAGCCAACAGTGACAGTTTGCTTCTCACAATCAATATGAGCATCGACGGTATTGAGAAAAGGTCTACCAAATATGATGGGACAAAAGCTCTCTTGTGTGGTAGCAAGAACAAGGAAATCAGCAGGATACTTCGTTTTACCACACAAGACTTCAACATCCCTAACAATTCCCACACGTTAGATAGTATCTCTATTGGCAAGCTGAATAGTGACATCTATAGGTTCTATCTCAACAGGTGCAATCTCATCTTTAATTTCATCATACAAGGATTGACGTATTGCACTAACACTAGCACCCATGTCACATAAACCATGGTAGCAATGATCTTCTATCTTAACAGAAACCACAGGCGTGCCAACAACAGGCCTATATTTGTATCTAGCATGAGGTTTAGCAATTCTAGCAGCATCTTCACAGAAGTGAATATTATGTCCCTCAACATCGTCGGACAGAAGGTCTTTGATAATAGCAATGCTAGGTTCAACTCTAATTTGCTCAGGGGGTGTAGGTGTTCTAATATAGCCTCTACGTATCACAGTTGAAGCTTTAGAATGATCCTTTATCCAAACAGGGAAAGGTGGTTTCTCAATGTAAGCACTGGGAATAATAGGATCATTATAGGCAATGGCTTTATGTTCAACTGGATTGGGTTTAACTACATTGACTTCTAAAGGAGGATGATATTTAAACCACTTATCTTTGGGGAGACCAATATGAGCACCAAAGGATTCACGCAATGCAACTACTATCTCAAACTAAAGTCCATACTTAGCGCTAAAGTCACAAAAAGTATTTGTCTCATGAAAGGATTTAACGCAATCAAACGTGAAATTCATACCTAAATCCTTACCTTCTTCAAGCTCCCAATCTTCAGATTTGCATTTAATTCTCTCCAATAAATTCCATTTGAAGTCAATATCTCTCTTCATAAAAGAACCGATACAAGAAGTGTCAAGCATGGTGCGATCATCATGAGAAAGCCAAGCATAGAAGTTCTGAATGATAATTTCTCTCGAGAGCTCATGATTGTGGCATGAATATAGCATTGATGTAAGCATCCCCCAATCTTGAGCGATGCTTTCTCTGTCACGAGGCCAAAAGTTATAAATATAATTCCGATCACGATGTACTAAATGCATAGGATAAAACTTTTGATGAAATTCCAATTTCAACAGATTGTAGTCCCATGATCCAGTATCATCACATAGCATATACCATGTCAACGCCTTATCCTTCGAAGATAAAGGAAATACCTTCTTCTGGACCTCATCCCCGGGAAAACCTGCAAGCTTAAATAAACCACAAACTTCATCTACATAGATTAGATGCAAGTCTGGATGTGATGTTCCATCTCCTGTAAAAGGATTAGCCAGTAGTTTCTCAAGCATACCCGAAGGAAATTCAAAGAAAATATTTTCAGTAGGTGCAGCAGATTGAGGAGCAACTCTTTGTGGTTCCGTTCGAGGTGAAGATACCCCGAACAAGCCCCTCAAAGGATTAGTATCCATAGTGACAAGTGACAACAAATTTCAGCACACTATATGAATGTTTCCTTACCAAGTTCCACTTACCAAAGGCACAAGCCTCCGCGGCAACGGCGCTAGAAAAGAGTCTTGATGACCCACAAGTATAGGGGATCAATCGTAGTCCTTTCGATAAGTAAGAGTGTCGAACCTAACGAGGAGCAAAAGGATCTCACAAGTGGTTTTCAACAAGGTAAATTCTGCAAGCACTGAAATTATCGGTAACAAGTGATTGTGTGGTGAGATGATTCGTAGCAAGAAACTAGTAAGAAAAGTGACCCAATACCTTTTGTAGCAAGGGACAAGCCTGGACAAAGTCTTATAGGAGGAAAAACGCTCCCGAGGACACACGGGAATTTCTGCCATGCTAGTTTTCATCATCTCATATGATTCGTGTTCGTTACTTTGATAGTTTGATATGTGGCTGGACCAGCGCTTGGGTACTGCCCTTACTTGGACAAGCATCCCACTTATGATTAACCCCTCTCGCAAGCATTCAGAACTACGAAAGAAGAATTAAGACAAAGTCTAACCATAACATTAAACTAGTGGATCCAAATCAGCCCCTTACGAAGCAACACATAAACTAGGGTTTAATCTTCTGTCACTCTAGCAACCCATCATCTACTTACTACTTCCCAATGCCTTCCTCTAGGACCAAATAATGGTGAAGTGTTATGTAGTCGACGTTCAAATAACACGACTAGAGGAAAAACAACATACAACATATCAAATTACCGAACGAATACCAAATTCACATGACTACTATTAGCATGACTTATCCCATGTCCTCAGGAACAAAAGTAACTACTCAGAAAGAATAATCATATTCATGACCAGAGAGGTAATGAGTAGCATCAACGATCTAAACATTAACTCTTCCATCAAACAATCCAACTAGCATCAACTACAAAGAGTAATCAACACTACTAGCAACCTTACAAGTACCAATCGGAGTCGCGAGACGGAGATTGGTTACAAGAGATGAACTAGGGTTTGGAGATGAGATGGTGCTTATGAAGATGTTGATGGTGACGATTCCCCTCCGATGAGAGGAGTGTTGGTGTTGACGATGGCGAAAATTTCCCCCTCCGGGAGGGAAGTTTCCCCGGGAGGATCGTCCTGCCGAAGCTCTAGATTGGTTCTGCTCAAATTTCGTCTCGTGGCGGCGGCGAATCCATGAAAAAGCTCCTCCCTGATTTTTTTTGGACGAAACCCTTCATATAGCAGAAGAGGGGGGCCAGTGGGCCAGCAGGCTGCCCACAAGCCCTCATGATACGAACACAGCAACCTCCCATGAGGGCTTGTGGGCAGCCTGCTGGCCCACTTGCCCTCCGCTTTTGCTATATGAAGGGTTTCGTCCAGAAAAAATCAGGGAGGCGCTTTTTCATGGATTCGCCACCGCCAAGAGGCGGAACTTGAGCAAAACCAATCTAGAGCTCAGTCTGGATGATCCTGCCGGGGAAACATCCCTCCCGGAGGGGGAAATCGTCGCCATCGTCATCACCAACACTCCTCTCATCGGAGGGGACGCATCACCATCAACATCTTCATCAGAACCTTCTCATCTCCAAACCCTAGTTCATCACTTGTAACCAATCTCCGTCTCGCGACTCCGATTGGTACTTGTAAGGTTGCTAGTAGTGTTAATTACTCTTTTTAGTTGATGCTAGTTGGATTACTTGGTGGAAGAGTTTATGTTCAGATCCTTGATGCTACTGATTACCTCTCTGGTCATGAATATGATTATGCTTTGTGTGTAGTTACTTTTGTTCCTGAGGACATGGGATAAGTCATGCTAATAGTAGTCATGTGAATTTGGTATTTGTTCGATATTTTGATGTGTTGTATGTTGTTTTTCCTCTAGAGGTGTTATGTGAACGTCGACTACATAACACTTCACCATTATTTGGGCCTAGAGGAAGTCTTTGGGAAGTAGTAAGTAGATGATGGGTTGCCAGAGTAACAGAAGCTTAAACCCTAGTGTATGCGTTGCTGCGTAAGGGGCTGATTTGGATCCACTAGTTTAATGTTATGGTTAGACTTTGTCTTAATTCTTCTTTCGTAGTTGCGGATGCTTGCGAGAGGGGTTAATCATAAGTGGGATGCTTGTCCAAGTAAGGGCAGTAACCAAGTGCCGGTCCACCCACATATCAAACTATCAAAGTAATGAACGTGAATCATATGAACATGATGGAAACTAGCATGACAGAAATTCTTGTGTGTCCTCGGGAGCGTTTTTCCTCCTATAAGACTTTGTCCAGGCTTGTCCCTTGCTACAAAAGGGATTGGGACACTTTGCTGCACCGTTGCTACTTTTGATACTTGTTGCTTGTTATGAATCATCTCACTACACAATCACTTGTTACCGATAATTTCAGTGCTTGCAGATATTACCATGTTGAAAACCACTTGTCTGATCCTTCTGCTCCTCGTTGGGTTCGACACTGTTACTTATCGAAAGGACTACGAGAGATCCCCTATACTTGTCGGTCATCATGCACTCAGAGGCGAGGGAGGACGGCCGGAGCGATGGCTAGCTCGAGCTCGTGCTCGCAGCAATGGCGGCCGAGAGAGAGAGAGAGACGCAGGGGTCGAGTGAGGAGGGGGAGAGGATGGGCACAGATCCGGGGAGGCTTATCCTCCCTCTCCATCTCATGAGGGCGAGCCGGGCACGCATATAGGTGCGTGGGTGCGCCGGGAGAAGCGGCGGCCAGCTCCTGCTCTGACTGGTGAAGGAGGAAGACGACATAAGGGGAGTGGGCTTGGGCCAGGTAGGCGAGGTATAATTCTATTCCCATTTCTTTTCTTTTCCAGTTTGTGTTTTATCTTTTCTGACTTGGTTTTGTTTTCTTTTTGGCTCCAAACTATTTCACTTTGTCGCGACCCCGATCCTAAGCCATAGGAATCCAGCCTGTAACACATCGCATCCCTTTGCGGTCTCACGCACGGTTAACTCCACGGCTGCAGCCTTACCTTAGCCGGGACCGTTTGCGTCTTTTGACTCACGTATGCAATAGTGTAGCTAGCATTGCAATGTCAAAGAACCCGGATCGACAAGTCTAGTCATAAACCAAAGTGGCAGTACCGCACAAGGACATGCATACATGACCCAACAAGGCAGGTGTCGGTCACCAGGGAATGTAGACGAGTCGTAGCAAACTACAAGGACTCCATTACATCGCTTGACATTTCCCCAAAAGGGACAGACACAACAGCTAAGAAGGACACATGCCGGTCAACCAATGTGTCTGGAGCAGTAGCGAGCTACCATGGCTCGTTGGATCACAAAGGGGCATTTCCCTGTAAGGAGTGCTACTAAGATTCACGACTAGGTAATCGAACCCCATACATATCAAGTACGACACACGTACGCAGGACATACCGATATGTATAGATACATCGATGGCATCACAACATAATCATAAACATACAAGCTTTATTTAAGTGGCTCGGAAGAGCCACACACATAATATTACACAGTAAGGGTCTCACGACCCATAATAGCAGTCATTCAGTTACAAGCCAGCGGAAGAGTTTAAAACTGTCTGAGTACAGATAGGTGCAACTAGAAGGCACATGGCCTGACTATACTACAGACCCAACCTAGGGCCAGATCGTAGCTGGGACACGAGCTACTCGTCGTCGTCGATGTCTATGAAGAACTCTCCATTAGGGTCATTAGCAGCCTCTGCAACATTTATTAAGCAAACATGAGTACGGAGGTACTCAGCAAGACTTTAGGATAACTAACTACTCATGCAATGTATCAACATGGTATGGTGGGGTTTCATGCGGAAAGCCAGCATTTGACTCATGGCTAGACAACTTGCATTTTTAAATAATTTTGACAACTTGATTTCTCGCACACGAGTCCACTAACACCACAACAATACACCATCGTGGAATCATTCCGTCTCCATACGGAAATGTCGTCCACGACACTCACGCTTATCTTGACAATTTTAGGAGTAGCCATTGAAGTTATCTATGAACAACATATGTCTGCAAGTAGTCCATATCCGCGGACGTGGCTGTTCGAATAGATCATAACCCTGCAGGGGTGTACTTCGTCACACACGCTCTCACCACTTATCGCCATGTGCACGTCATGCACCTCGGCAACCTTCAAGCGGAAGCCCAGCGAGGGAGTCGGCCACGACCCTTAACCACATTAGTACCTAGTCCAGGTTTATCGCCTATCTGAGAGTAACCCATACGGAAGTCCGGCCGAGGTTTCCGCCACGGCCTCAAACGATGTGCGCAGGGTTCCCAAGCCCACCATCCGGGTGCCACTTGGTACACCGTCCCACTGCCTACCGCATCACAGCCCACCTCTCAGGTCAGCGCTATGCACGGCCTCCAGCATGACTATAAACATCAGAAACTACTTGCAACTCCTGGACCGAGTACTAAGAGATTAATAAGTTGAGAGGGTCAATTAAGTATCCCAACATGTGGTAGTATCTAGTCTTGGATTACATACATGGAACTCAGTTCCTAAGGACGGTTCCAATGAAACAACCCGCCATGTAGTCCTACACAACCTTTCACCGGTACCTTTACCAAATCAGGTTCAACAAACAACCTTTGCTTACCGAACACATTCTCACAATTCTGTTCATCTCCCAGATGACAGACCATACACAACTCTAGGCATAGCATGCATAGCAGGATAAGGCACATCATGGCTCAAGCAACTACCAGGTATGCTAGGTTGCAAGGTTCGTCTATTTACTGTGACAAGGACAGGTCATGCAAAGGAAGTGGGTTCAACTAACGTGGCAAAAGAAGTTGAAGCATTTGATCCTAATGCAATAAGTAAGTGCGGGAGCAAGAACATGGGATTTATCGGGATGATCAAAATGGTTCCTTGCCTTGTTGCTTAGAGGAGTGACAATATCCGTCAGACGGATATTCGGTGGAATCCGGGGGAGCGGAGCCTACCGAAAGAAATGACAACAATCAATATCAAGCATATGCAATCAAGATGATGCATGAGCATGGCATGAGAATGCAAGGTGACATACTATTATAACTAACATGTATTTGGTTTGAAGTTGATTTGAATCACATTCAAATATCACTTCAAACGAGGTATTCTCGGATACCATTTTAATTGATCCGACCTGATGCTCAGATCAACTTGATGTTAACATGCATGGGATGACATGTTAGGTTGCTGGTTTGTAATTAGGACAGTATTTGATCATGTCAAACATAGTGAAATTTAAATATTTTCCCTATTCCATTTATAAATTATTTATAAGAATTGAATTATTCATTAATCTACATGTTTGGGTTTTGTAACATTTTCAAACATGTTTGAAAATTGCAGGTTCAGATTCCTTGAATTTTTCTAATACTTGTTCATATATAAATTATTTTTATTGGAGTTACAGATTAATTTCTATGAATTTTAGAAGTTTTAACATTTCCGGAATTATTTCTATACTTGAAAACCTCTTTATTGCATCAGCATGACATCAACAGGTCCAACTGGCCGTTGAAAGTCAAACCTGACCAATGGGACCCACTGGTCAGTGTCTCTCGTCAGTTTTAGATTAGGATTAATCTTAATTAGTTAATTAAACTCACTGGACCCACATGTCAGTGACTTAGCGAATTAATTAAATTTATTTTCTTTAATCCTAAACTCCCAGAGGCTGGCGCCACACGTCAGTGGCTTAGGCCAGCTGAGATCCACCGGCGGCGAGGTCGTCCTCGCTGGCGGGGAGCCTCCGGCGACCACCAGAACGGCGGAGGGGCTCGGAAACGGCACACAGGGGGCCAAACTCTGCGCGGAGAGCACCAGAGGAAGGACACTTCTCCCGCGGGTTCATTTTTGCACTTAGCTGGGGCTGATCTGGCCGGAGATGATGCCGTCAATGAGCTTGGCGGCGGCCAAGGTTCGGGCGTCATCGGGGTCATCGATACAGAGGGAGCTACGCACGGGACTCAGCTCCTACGGCATCTACGCGATGGCCTGAAGCTACTGGTGGCCTCAGAAGGACGAGCTGATCACCGGAGGGCTACCGGCGATGAGCTCCCGCGGCAGATCTCGTCGGGCTCCGATGGAACTAGGCCTAGAGGAGGGGATCGACGGGGAGACCTTAGGGGAAAGATGCGCAAGCTCACGAGGAGTGCAGTGGTGGCACTAGCTTGCTCAGGGACGGCCTGGAGAGGAAGAACACCGGCGACGAACTTCGGTGACCCGAGGAAGAAGACGACTGCGTCTCGTCGTTTCACTGCGTCTCGGCGTCGGGCTCGTGGCTAGAAAGCTTCAGGGAGTTGCGGCGTACCTATTGCGCGGCTCAGGAGTGAGAAGGGTAGGCTAGAACAACGGCGAGCTCGAGCTCCAATGGCGGCAGAAAGAAACGAGGCAGAGGGGGAGAATGAGCTGGGGAACGGATAGGGACGAGCTCGAGGAGGTTATCCCTGTGCTTGCTAGCGCGAGGCGGCGGCCAGGCAGGCGCACAGGTGCGTGGCCGCGCGGGAGTACGCGGCGGCACCTCCTGCTGCCCACTGGCGGGGGAGGAAGACGATAGGAAGAAGATGGGCCTGGCCAGGTGAGCGTCACGTAAGATTTTCTTATTTTCTTTCTGTTTTAATTACTGACATTGATTTGCTATTTATTTCAGCTCCCAAATAGTTTGTAAAACTATGTTGTACACCCCAGAATATTTGGTGGAATATTTCCAACCATTCTTAAAGTTTTCAACATTTTTTAAAGCTTAAAGTTTCTGATTTCAAATTTTAAACTTGAAACCAGTAGCTTTTTGCATTTATTTAAAATGCTTAAAGTACCAAGAAAATGTTTCTCTTCATTGCTTATTTACTTCCAGGAATTATCAGAAAGTTTGAACTTTTCTTAAGGCCATTTTGGGTTCATTGATTTCAACTAGGTTGAATTTTCCTTTATTTTGAGAAGTGGCTAGGGTTTTAGCATTTTCCTTCATCATTTGCATTGTTCTTGTTGAAAAATTCCTAGATGCAATGCAAAGAAAACATGGGCACAAAGCTAACTTGCTTAAGGTGTTAGGGATGTGACAACTCACCCCCACTCAAAAGAATCTCGTCCCGAGATTTAGAAGTCGTCGGGAATAACGCAGGATAATCAAGTCGGAGACGACCCTCTCTTTCCCAAGTTGCCTCCTTTTCAGAATGATTTGACCATTGAACTTTAAGAAACTTAAGGTTTCGACGTCGAGTGGTACGTTCAGCTTGACCAAGAATACGCACGGGGTATTCTCGATATGAAAGGTTATCTTGGAGATCAAGCGTTTCGTGGTCCACTTCACGGATAGGATCCGAAAAGCAACGCCAGAGTTGCGAGACGTCGAAGACATCATGAACCTTGGAAAGATGCGGAGGAAGTTCCAACTGGTAGGCAACTTCTCCTTGTTTGGCAAGAATGCGAAAAGGACCAATGTAACGAGGAGCCAACTTGCCCTTGATACCGAATCGATGGGTACCCTTCAAAGGTGTAACCCGAAGGTAAGCCTTCTCGTCAACTTCAAAGGTCACAGCCTTATGATGACGATCATATTGGCTCTTTTGACGAGACTGGGCTGTTTTCAACTTTTCACGAATAATGTGAACCTGCTCTTCTACATCCTGTATCATGTCCGGGCCAAAGAGTTTCCTCTCTCCGGTTTCTCACCAATTAAGAGGTGTTCGACATCTTCGTCCATAGAGAACTTCAAAAGGAGCTTTGCCCAAGCTTGATTGGTAACTATTGTTATAAGCGAATTCGGCGAATGGAAGGCACTTCTCCCAATTCATACCGAACGATATAACACAAGCTTGGAGCATATCTTCTAGGATTTGATTGACTCTTTCTACTTGACCTCTTGATTGGGGATGAAAAGCCGTGCTAAAAGATAAGTGAGTGCCCATGGCATTCTGAAAACTTTCCCAGAAGCGAGATTTAAAGATACTCCCACGGTCCGAATTAATCTCCAGGGGAACACCATGAAGAGACACTATTCGAGAGATATATAACTCTGCTAGCTGGCTAGCTGTTATACTCTCACGAACGGAAAGAAAACGAGCCACTTTGGAAAGACGGTCAATGACCACGAAGATAGCATTATTTCCTTTCTTGGTCTTGGGAAATCCGGTAATGAAATCCATGCTAACTTTATCCCATTTCCATTCAGGAATAGCTAGAGGTTGAAGGGTGCCAGCAGGCCTTTGATGTTCTGCCTTAACTCGACAACAAACGTCGCAGTTAGCAACGAACTCAGCAATTTCTCTCTTCATCCTAGTCCACCAGAACCTCTCGCGTAGGTCCTGATACATCTTAGTACTACCGGGATGAATGGTGATAGGAGAATCATGAGCCTCCTTAAGGATCAATTGCCGCAGACGTTTGCTCTTGGGAACCACGAAACGGTTCTGAAACAACACAACACCTTTCTCATTGATGGAGAAATCCCTAGCGTTACCGCTAGCAATATTCTCCTTGATCCGGGATATACCCTTATCATAAGCCTACACGGCTATGATTTGACCCCTAAGAGTAGGCTTCGCCACCAGGGTAGAAAGGAATCCTTGAGGAACAATATGAAGATTCAACTTCCGAAAGTCCTCATAGAGATGTGGTTGACCTTGTTATAGCATCAAATTGTTACAATAAAATTTACGACTTAGTGCATCGGCCATAACATTGGCCTTCCCCGGGGTGTAAGTTATCCCTAAGTCGTAATCCGAGATCAACTCAACCCACCATCTTTGCCTGAGATTCAAATCCGGCTGGGTGAAGATATATTTCAGACTTTGGTGATTAGTGAATATTTCGCAACGATTACCCAAAAGGTAATGTCGCCAGGTTTTTAGTGCATGGACCACAGCTGCAAGCTCAAGGTCATGTGTGGGATAATTATCCTCATGTGGACGCAACTGTCGAGATGCGTATGCGATCACATGACGATCTTGCATGAGAATGCAACCTAATCCTTGTCGCGAGGCGTCGCAATAGATAACAAAGTGCTTAGAAAAATCTGGTGGTAGCAACACAGGTGCGGAAGTCAGGCGTCTTTTCAGTTCCTCAAAACTATGCTCACACTGTGGTGTCCACTCGAACTTTTTATCCTTCTTGAGGAGTTCAGTTAGAGGCTTTGCAACCTTGGAGAAATTCTCGACAAAGCGGTGGCAATAGCTCGCTAGACCAAGAAAACACCTAACTTGCTTAACAGATTTAGGTTGAGTCCAATCAAGGACAGCTTGAACTCTCTCGGGATTGACAGCAATACCCTTACCAGAGATTACGTGACCTAGATAGGTCACTTCTGGTAACCAAAATTCACATTTTGAAAACTTGGCATAAAGGCGATGCTCTCGAAGATTCATGAATACCAGCCTTAGATGCTCGGCATGTTCTTGTTCGTTCTTCGAGTAGATGAGAATATCATCGAGGTATACCACGACGAATTTATCCAAATACTCCATGAAGATTGAATTCATTAAACGAGAGAAGGTGGCTGGGGCATTGGTTAAACCGAAGGACATGACGCTGTACTCGTATTGGCCATAACGAGTAACAAAAGCCGTTTTTGGAATGTCCCCTTTCTTGATCTTGATTTGATGGTATCCCAACCTCAAATCCATTTTGGAGAAGACTGAGGACCCAGCGAGCTGATCGTACAGGTCGTTGATCCTGGAGAACGGATACTTGTTCTTTATGGTGACCAGATTAACTGGTCGGTAATCTACAACCATCCGAGCCGTTCCGTCTTTCTTCTTGACGAAGAGTACGGGGCAAGCCCAAGGAGAAGAGCTAGGACGAATGAAACCTTTATTCAAGGCCTCATCTAGTTGCTTCTTGAGTTCGGCTAGCTCCAGGGTGCCATCTTATAAGGTCTACTGGCTATTGGGACAGTTCCTGGAACAAGATCTATCACAAACTCTACATCTCTGTCAGGTGGAATTCCTGACAGTTCCTCTGGAAAAACATCCGGGAAGTCACGGACTACCGGAATGTCTTCATGTTCCGGAAGAGGGTTGGCATTTAAGGAATAGAGTTGGCATTTGGCAACTCGAGTAGAGACATTTACTATCTCACCCGAGGGATGGGTAAGTTGGACATTTCTAGAATGAGTATCAATCTTGGCATAGTGAGCTGACATCCAGTCCATACCCAAGATGATATTAATATCCGAAGATTTCAAGGCTACCAATGAGGCTAGAAAAACTAGCGTGTCTACTAGAATTTCATTGTCATAGGTTATCCTAGAGGTTTGCCATTTACTACCAGGAGTTTGGACAACCAATGGAATTGGCATATCACAAAAAGATATGTTATGCAACCGTGCATAACTTTCTGAAATGAAGGAATGAGAAGACCCAGTGTCAAAGAGAACAGACGCTGGGTGATGATTAACAAGAAGCGTACCCAGTATGACGTCGGGATCCTCTGCAGCTTCTTCTGCTGAGACATAGTTCACACGGCCACGTGCAGGAGTTGGCTTCACATAGTAAGCTTTGCCCGACTTGCCTTGCCAGAGAGACTTTCCTGGTTGCTTCGCACCCACATTTTGAGGACACTCACGGGAATAGTGCCCTGGTTCTCCACACTTGTAGCATATCACTTGGTTGGCACGTGGTGCAGCATTGCTAGCTGGACCACCATAAGTCTTTGCTGGAGGGTTAGTCTGATTCGTCTGAGGCGCCACGTAGGATGGCCTCGGAGTGTATCTTGGCGGCAGAGAACTGTTTGGAACCCACAACCTGCGTTTTGGGAATGCGGAACCAGAAGACGAGCCAAAGTCACGGGAGTGCTTCCTTGTGGCTTCAAAGTCAGTATGACCAGCCTTGGCACTGATCGCCTTGTTGACCAGGGCTTGAAAGCTTGCACACTCGTGGAGGCGCAGATCACGACGAAGCTCAGGGCTCAGACCCTTACGGAATCTTGCTTGCTTCTTGGCGTCAGTAGACACCTCCTCTGTTGCATAGCGGGCGAGGTTACCGAACTCGCGGCTATAGGCATCCACGGTCAACTTGCCCTGAGTGAAGGCACAGAACTCCTCTCTCTTTATGTACATCGGGCCCTCTGGAATATGGTGCAGACGGAAGGCTGCACTGAAGTCTGCCCATGTGGCTGCTGGTTCAGCAGGATGCATAGCTTCAAAGTTCTCCCACCACAGATTGGCGAGTCCTTCCAGGAAATACGCCACAAAGGTCACCTTGTCGGCCTCAGAAACATTCGCAGAGCGAATCTTGCATGAGATGCTGCACAGCCAGTCATCAGCGTCGAGGGGATCGACGGAATGATGAAACTTTGGAGGATTCAGCTTCACAAAGTCGTTGAGGGACACTGCAGCATTCCTAGGCTGACGAGCCGTATTCTGCTCAATACGCTCTAACAGTCGGTTGGTCTCCCTTTTGTTTCTCTCTGCCTCAAGCATAACTTCCGCCAGAGAGGGCGGGTGAGGCAGGTCTTCCTGCGACGCTTGACTACCCTCGCCTTGCTCATGACCAGGGGCACGGTTCAATCTGGTGAACACCATCCTGACAAACAAACTCACAGCTTAGACCAATATCATATCAACACTAGCTATGGATTAAGAATGTACTGAACACACAGAATGCGGAAATGAATATCCGAACAGCATGGTAACAAGCAGCTGCTATATATACACCATGGTTCATACACACCCTTACATAGTTCAGTACAACCTTAACCAAAGAGCAAACTACTGAAATTATGAATCTACTCTTCAGAGGCTTACAAGCTTCCTATACATTATTTATCTAGGCCTCCGGAATTCATTTCACATCACACGCATACTTCACAAGTCACGCAGGACTGTGAACGTACGGCTACTACCATCCTATCCTTCCACTCACAGCTCAGGCATCCGCATAGAACATCTCATAGAGATTACCTCCATGGCCAGGAAGCTTAACCTGCGTATCAAGAAACACTCTAGCCTGAGATCCCTGGGATCCATAAGGACACGGATGTGGCCTTGGTCCCCTGACTGGTGGTAAGAGGGGCCCCTGAAGAGGGGTGACTCCTCCTATAGCTGGCCAGTCAACGTGGGCCGGAAGATGGGTCCTAACAGGGTTCAGCATCTCCATATCTCCGTACCCTGTTTGGACTACCGGTGCCAGCTGCGTCAAAGCCGTCCACAGACGGGCACGGGTAGCATAAAGCTCCATGCGGAGAGCACGAGCATCCCTGTCTCTGTTCTCTAGCATATCAACAGTGGACTGCAGTAGTGGATCCTCCATAGAAGAATCAAAATAGACTCCACTGAGGTATCCCTCTTCACCAAGCTGAGAGGCCGGAACATAGCAGCACTCTGAATTCTGCAGCAGTGCATGTCTCGCTGTCATAATGGTCAGCATTGAATAGGCAGCATCTTGTACTGCCATGTCAGCAGTGACTCCCAACCCATAGGACCAATGGATTAGCTCCTCTGATCCAGGGTAGTCTGGAAATACCCTAAGAGTGCAGATGTACTGGCTCTGGTTGAAGTCTCGGTACTGTTCCTCCACTGTGTACTCGGGGTACTAGCGGTAACCGCACAACGACGTCACCCTGACCAGCATGGCCGTATGACCCAGCACATCAATGCACCTGGTCAGACGTACCACCTGACGAGAAGGACGGCCAGGCATCTGTAAATAGAGAGTAATGCAAAAGCATTAGAGCTCCGAATGCAAAATTGGGCAGCATAACGGCTGTAAATGCTCAAAAACAAATTTTGAGACAACCCCAAATGGAATAGCGTAACCACTCAACTATCAAGTTCAACTCTTTGATCATAAAACTTACTTCCTTTTTTCTAGGAATGAAAGAAACCCAAATATCTCTTGACCCGTAGTCCTATAATCTACCGCTCAGAAACACGAGCCTAGAAAAAGATGAGTAACCTAGTCCTTAATTCCTGCAGAAAAGACGAGCATGACGAGAATAGAATAACTTGAGGAGAGAACAAGAGTCTTACGTTCCCTTCCACAAACAATTCCCTTATATATAACTAAAGCAATTCTAGACTCAACTTCGACCCGTTTGCCTTAGTAATCCTACAGTCAGTCAGGCTTTGATACCAACGCTGTCGGGACCCTGATCATAAGCCATAGGAATCCAGCCTGTAACACATCGCATCCCTTTGCGGTCTCACGCACGGTTAACTCCACGGCTATACCCTTACCTTAGGTGGGACCGTTTGCGTCTTTTGACTCACGTATGCAATAGTGTAGCTAGCATTCCAATGTCAAAGAACCCGGATCGACAAGTCTAGTCATAAACCAAAGTGGCAGTACCGCACAAGGACAGGCATACATGACCCACCAAGGCAGGTGTGGGTCACCAGCGAATGTAGACGAGTCGTAGCAAGCTACAAGGACTCCATTACATCGCGTGACATTTCCCCAAAGGGGACAGACACAGCAGCTAAGAAGGACACAAGCCGGTCAACCAATGTGTCCGGAGCAGTAGCGAGCTACCATGGCTCGTTGGATCACAAAGGGGCATTTCCCTGTAAGGAGTGCTACTAAAATTCACGACTAGGTAATCGAACCGCATACATATCAAGTACGACACACGTACGCATGACATACCGATATGTATAGATACATCGATGGCATCACAACATAACCATAAACATACAAGCTTTATTTAAGTGGCTCGGAAGAGCCACACACATAATATTACACAGTAAGGGTCTCACGACCCATAATAGCAGTCATTCAGTTAGAAGCCAGCGGAAGAGTTTAAAACTGTCTGAGTACAGACAGGTGCAACTAGAAGGCACATGGCCTGACTATACTACATACCCAACCTAGGGCCAGATCGTAGCTGGGACACCAGCCACTCGTCGTCGTCGATGTCTATGAAGAACCCTCCATTAGGGTCATTAGCAGCCTCTACAACATTTATTAAGCAAACATGAGTACGGAGGTACTCAGCAAGACTTTAGGATAACTAACTACTCATGCAATGTATCAACAAGGTATGGTGGGGTTTCATGCGGAAAGCCAACATTTGAGTCTTGGCTAGACAACTTGCATTTTTAAATAATTTTGACAACTTGATTTCTCGCACACGAGTCCACTAACACCACAACAATACACCATCGTGGAATCATTCCGTCTCCATATGGAAATGTCGTCCAGGACACTCACGCTTATCTTGACAATTTTAGGAGTAGCCATTGAAGTTATCTATGAACAACATATGTCTCCAAGTAGTCCATATCCGCGGACGCGGCTATTCTAATAGATCATAACCCTGCAGGGGTGTACTTCCTCACACATGCTCTTGCCACTTATCGCCATGTGCACGTCATGCACCTCGGCAACCTTCAAGCGGAAGCCCAACGAGAGAGTCGGCCACGACCGTTAACCACATTAGTACCTAGTCCAGGTTTATCGCCTATCTGAGAGTAACCCATACGGAAGTCCGGCCGAGGTTTCCGCCACGGCCTCAAACGATGTGCGCAGGGTTCCCAAGCCCACCATCCGGGTGCCACTTGGTACACCGTGCCACTGCCTACCGCATCACAGCCCACCTCTCAGGTCAGCGCTATGCACGGCCTCCAGCATGACTATAAACACCAGAAACTACTTGCAACTCCTGGACCGAGTACTAAGCGATTAATAAGTCAAGAGGGTCAATTAAGTATCCCAACGTGTGGTAGTATCTAGTCTTGCATTACATACACGGAACTCAGTTCCTAAGGACGGTTCAAATGAAACAACCCGCCATGTACTCCTACATAGCCTTTCACCGGTACCTTTACCAAATCAGGTTCAACACACAACCTTTGCTTACCGAACACATTCTCACAATTCTGTTCATCTCCCAGATGACAGAGCATACACAACTCTAAGCATAGCATGCATTGCAGGATAAGGCACATCATGGCTCAAGCAACTACCAGGTATGCTAGGTTGCAAGGTTCGGCTATTTACTGTGACAAGGACAGGTCATGCAAAGGAAGTGGGTTCAACTAAAGTGGAAAAAGCAGTTGAAGCATTTGATCCTAATGCAATAAGTAAGTGCGGCAGCAAGAACATGGGATTTATCGGGATGATCAAAATGGTTGCTTGCCTTGTTGCTCAGAGGACTGACAATATCCGTCAGACGGATATTCGGTGGAATCCGGGGGAGCGGAGCCTACCAAAAGAAATGACAACAATCAATATCAAGCATCTGCAATCAAGATGATGCATGAGCATGGCATGAGATTGCAAGGTGATATACTATTATAACTAACATGTATTAGGTTTGAAGTTGATCTGAAACACATTCAAATATCATTTCAAACAAGGTATTCTCGGATACCATTTTAATTGATTCGACCTGACGCTCAGATCAACTTGATGTTAACATGCATGGGATGACATGTTAGGTTGTTGGTTTGTAATTAGGACAGTATTTGATCATGTCAAACATAGTGAAATATAAATATTTTCCCTATTCCATTTATAAAGTATTTATAAGAATTGACTTATTCATTAATCAACATGTTTGGGTTCTGTAACATTTTCAAACATGTTTGAAAATGGCAGATTCAGAAGCCTTAAATTTTTCTGATACTTTTTCATATAGAAATTATTTTGATTAGAGTTACAGATTAATTTCTATGAATTTTAGAAGTTTTAAACATTTCTGGAATTATTTCTATACTGGAAAACCTCTTTATTGCATCAGCATGACATCAGCAGGTCCAACTGGCCGTTGATAGTCAAACCTGACCAGTGGGACCCACTGGTCAGTGTCTCTGGTCAGTTTTAGATTAGGATTAATCTTAATTAGTTAATTAAACTCGCTGGACCCACATGTCAGTGACTTATCAAATTTATTAAATTTATTTTCTTTAATCCTAAACTCCCAGAGGCTGGCCCCACACGTAAGTCGCTCAGGCCAGCTGAGATCCACCGGCGGCGAGATCGTCCTCGGCGACGGGGAGCCTCCGGCGACCACCAGAACGGCGGAGGGCTCGGAAACGACACACAGGGGGGGCCAAACTCTACGCGGAGAGCACCAGAGGAACGACACTTCTCCCGTGGGTTCATTTTTGCACTCAGCTGGGGCTCATCTGGCCGGAGATGACGTCGGCGACGAGCTTGGTGGCGGCCAAGGTTCGGGCGTCATTGGGGTCATTGATACGGAGGGAGCTACGCACGGGACTCAGCTCCTATGGCATCTACGCGATGGCCTGAAGCTGCTGGTAGCCTCAGAAGGACGAGCTGATCACCAGAGGGCTACCGGCGACGAGCTCCCGCGGCAGATCTCGTCGGGCTCCGATGGAACTAGTCCTAGAGGAGGGGATCGACGGGGAGATCTTAGGGGAAAGATGTGCAAGCTCACGAGGAGTGCAGTGGTGGCGCTAGCTTGCTCGGGGACGGCCTGGAGAGGAAGAACGCCAACGACGAACTTCGGTGACCCGAGGAAGAAGACGACTGCGTCTCGTCGTTTCACTACGTCTCGACATCGGGCTCGTGGCTAGAAAGCTTCAGGGAGTTGCGGCGGACCTACTGCGTGGCTCAGGAGTGAGAAGGGTAGGCTAGAACGACGGCGAGCTCGAGCTCTGCTCGGTCTACAATGGCGGCAGAAAGAAACGAGGCAGAGGGGGAGAATGAGCTGGGGAACGGATAGGGACGAGCTCGGGGAGCTTATCCCTGTGCTTGCCAGCGCGAGACGGCGGCCAGGCAGGCGCACAGGTGCGTGGCCGCGCCGGAGTACGCGGCGGCCACCTCCTGCTGCCCACTGGCGGGGGAGGAAGACGACAGGAAGAAGATGGGCCGGGCCAGGTGAGCGTCACGTAAGATTTTCTCATTTTCTTTCTGTTTTGTTTCTGTTTTAATTACTGACATTGATTTGCTATTTATTGCAGCTCCCAAATAGTTTGTAAAACTATGTTGTACACCCCAGAATATTTGTTGGAATATTTCCAACCATTCTTAAAGTTTTCAACATTTTTGAAAGCTTAAAGTTTCTGATTTCAAATTTTAAACTTGAAACCAGTAGCTTTTTGCATTTATTTAAAATGCTTAAAGTACCAAGAAAATGGTTTTCTTCATTGCTTATTTACTTCCATGAATTATCAGAAAGTTTGAACTTTTCTTAAGGCCATTTTGGGTTAATTGATTTTAACTAGTTTGAATTTTCCTTTATTTTGAGAAGTGGCTAGGGTTTTAGCATTTTCCTTCATCATTTGCTTTGTTCTTGTTGAAAAATTCCTAGATGCAATGCAAAGAAAACATCATCATAAAGCTAACTTGCTTAAGATGTCATGGATGTGACACTCAAATAGTTTGAAAAAATACTGGTGTGTTATTTGGAATATTTCCAAACACATATATAAGTTTCAACATTTTATGAGAATTTGAAATACTTGAAATCAATACATAATTGATTTCTGTGACTTTTAAGTTTAAAATAAAATGCCAAAAGCATTTTGAAAATATATTTCACGCTTGATATTTTTTTTCAAGAGTTAACAGAAAAGATGAACTTTTATAGTGGCCATTTTGGATTCATTGATTTGTCACCAAATTTGGAATTCTTTTGAATTAGAGTTGCTAGGGTTTGGTTTTGTTTTCTTTTCTTTGCTTTTGATTTCATTTCATTTTCTTGGATGCAAAGAAAAGACGTGAGCACAATCTTGCTAAACTCTATTAGGGATTCAGGGATGTGACAGCATGGTATCATCATTTCACCCATAATGAATGTGCTAAAAAGTTGAGAGGGTTACGACAAAAACTAGATGCACTTCATGTACAAAACGAGCAATCTCTTTCGAAGTATCACTGTTTCGAACGAGAACTCATCTCTTACAAAGGGATTTCATTTTTTTGAACTTATTTGAACACCATACTTTTTGTGTGTTCAAAATGCACCATTCGAAGGCACATCACAAAATTTCATCAATTTCTGACATCATTTGATATTTTTATGCATTTACTTATTTGTTTTTGAGCTAATTGACCGTGAAATTGAAAAGCACTACAAATGAACTTTGAAAATGTTGAAAGTTGGCATGATAACATAATTTCACCCACATAGCATGTGCGAAAATTTGAGAAGGTTACGACAAAAACTGAATGCACTTCGTGTACAAAACGGACAATCTCTTTGAAAATATTAGGGTTTCGAACACGAACTCATCTGTTACAAAGTATTTCATTTTTTGAACTTATTTGAACTCCATACTTTTTGTGTGTTCAAAATGCACCATTGAAAGGCACATCACAAATTTTCAACAATTTATGACTTCATTTGATATTTTTCGTTCATTTCCTTATTTATTTTTGAGCTAATTGACCCTGAAATTGAAAAGCACTACAAATGAACTCTAAAAATGTTGAATGTTGGCATGGTATAAACATTTCACCCACATAGCATGTGCTAAAAAGTTGAGAGGGTTATGACAAAAACTGGATGCACTTCGTGTACATAACGGACAATCTCTTTCGAAATATGAGGATTTCGAACGAGAACTCGTGTGTTACAAAGAGATTTCATTTTTTAAAACTTATTTGAATTCCATACTGTTTGTGTGTTCAAAATGCACCATTCAAAGACACATCACAAATTTTGAACAATTTCTGACTTCATTTGATATTTTTCGTGCATTTACTTATTAGTTTTTGAGCTAATTGTCACTGAAATTGAAAAGCACTACAAATGAACTCTAAAAATGTTGAAAGTTAGCATGGTATTTTCATTTCAGACACATAGCGTGTGCTAAAAAGATGAGAGGGTTACGGCAAAAACTGGATGCACTTCGTGTACAAAACGGACAATCTCTTTCTAAGTATGTGGGTTTTGAACGAGACCAATGAAATTGAAAAGCACTACAAATGAACTTTGAAAATGTTGAAAGTTGGCATGGTATCATCATTTCACCCACATAGCATGTGCTAAAAAGTTAAGAGGGTTACGACCAAAACTGGATGCACTTCGTGTACAAAACGGACAATCTCTTTCGAAGTATCACGGTTTCGAACCACAACTCATTTGTTACAAAGGGATTTCATTTTTTCGAACTTATTTGAACTCCATACATTTTGTGTGTTCAAAATGCACCATTCAACGGAACATCACAAATTTTCACAATTTTTGACTTCATTTGATATTTTTATGAATTTACTTATTTGTTTTTGAGGTAATTGACACTCAAATTGAAAAGCACTACAAATGAACCCTGAAAATTTTCAAAATTGGCGTGGTATCATAATTTGACCCACATAGCATGTGCTAAAACATTGAGAGGGTTACGACAAAAACTGGATGCACTTCGTGTACAAAACGAGCAATCGCTTTCGAAATATCAGGGTTTCGAACGAGAACTCATCTGTTACAAATGTAATTCATTTTTTGAACTTATTTTAACTCCATACATTTTGTGTGTTCAAAATGCACCATGCAAAGGCACATCACAAAATTTCATCGATTTCTCACTTCATTTGATATTTTTATGCATTTATTTATTTGTTTTTAGATAACTGACACTGAAATTGAAAAACACTATAAATAAACTCTGAAAATGTTGCAAGTTGGCATGGTATCATAATTTCACCGACATAGCATGCGCTAAAAAGTTTAGAGGGTTACGACAAAACTGGATGCACTTCGTGTACAAAACGGACAATCTCTTTCGAAGTATCACGGTTTCGAGCGAGAACTCATCTGTTACAAAGGGATTTCATTTTTTTGAACTTATTTGAAGTGCATACTTTTTGTGTGTTAAAAATGCACCATTCAAAGCCGCATCACAAATTTTCAATATTTTCTGACTTCATTTGATATTTTTCGTGCATTTACTTATTTGTTTTTGAGCTAATTGACCCTGAAATTGAAAAGCACTACAAATGAACTCTAAAAATGTTGAAAGTTGGCATGGTATAAACATTTCACCCACATAACATGTGCTAAAAAGGTGAGAGGGTTACGACAAAAACTGGATGCACTTCGTGTACAAAACGGACAATCTCTTTCGAAGTATCAGGGTTTCGAACGAGAACTCGTCTGTTACAAAGAGATTTCATTTTTTTAAACTTATTTGAATTCCATACTGTTTGTGTGTTCAAAATGTACCATTCAAAGACACATCACAAATTTTCGACAATTTTTGACTTCATTTGATATTTTTCGTGCATTCACTTATTTGTTTTTTAGCTAATTGACCATGAAATTGAAAAGCACTACAAATGAACTCTGAAAATGTTGAAAGTTGGCATGGTATTTTCATTTCACCCACATAGCATGTGCTAAAAAGTTGAGAGGGTTACGACAAAAACTGGATGCACTTCATGTACAAAACAGACAATCTCTTTCTAAGTATGAGGGTTTTGAACGAGACCTCTGAAATTGAAAAGCACTACAAATGAACTTTGAAAATGTTGAAAGTTGGCATGGTATCATCATTTCACCCACATAGCATGTGCTAAAAAGTTGAGAGGGTTACGACCAAAACTGGATGTACTTCGTGTACAAAACGGACAATCTCTTTCGAAGTATCAGGGTTTCGAACCACAACTCATTTGTTACAAAGGGATTTCATTTTTTCGAACTTATTTGAACTCCATACATTTTGTGTGTTCAAAATGCACCATTCAACGGAACATCACAAATTTTCATCAATTTTTGACTTCATTTGATATTTTTATGCATTTACTTATTTCTTTTTGAGGTAATTGACACTGAAATTGAAAAGCACTACAAATGAACTCTGAAAATTTTGAAAATTAGCGTGGTATCATAATTTCACCCACATATCATGTGCTAAAAAATTGAGAGGATTACGACAAAAACTGGATGCACTTCGTGTACAAAACGGATAATCTCTTTCGAAATATTAGGATTTCGAACGAGAACTCATCTGTTACAAATGTATTTCATTTTTTGAACTTATTTGAACTCCATACTTTTTGTGTGTTCAAAATGCACCATTCAAAGGCACATCACAAAATTTCATCAATTTCTCACTTCATTTGATATTTTTATGCATTTATTTATTTGTTTTTAGATAATTGACACTGAAATTGAAAAGCACTATAAATAAACTCTGAAAATGTTGAAAGTTGGCATGGTATCATCATTTCACCGACATAGCAATAGTGATCTGCCTTTGAATGGTGCATTTTGAATACACAAAAAGTATGCAGTTCAAATAAGTTAAAAAAAATGAAATCCCTTTGTAACAGATGAGTTCTTGTTCGAAACCCTGATATTTCGAAAGAGATTGTCAGTTTTGTACACCAAGTGCATCCAGTTTTTGTCATAACCCTCTCAACTATTTAGCACATGCTATGTGGGTGAAATTATGATACCACGCCAATTTTCAAAAAATTTAGAGTTCATTTGTAGTGCTTTTCAATTTCATTGTCAATTAGCTCAAAAACAAATAAGTAAATGCATAAAAATATCAAATGAAGTCAAAAATTGATGAAAATTCGTGATGTTCTGTTGAATGGTGCATTTTGAACACACGAAATGTATGGAGTTCAAATAAGTTCAAAAAAATGAAATCCCTTTGTAACAAATGAGTTGTGGTTCGAAACCTTGATACTTCGAAAGAGATTGTCCGTATTGTACGCAAAGTGCATCCAGTTTTGGTCGTAACCCTCTCAACTTTTTAGCACATGCTATGTGGGTGAAATGATGATACCATGCCAACTTTCAACATTTTCAAAGTTCATTTGTAGTGCTTTTCAATTTCAGAGGTCTCGTTCAAAACCCTCATACTTAGAAAGAGATTGTCTGTTTTGTACACAAAGTGCATCCAGTTATTGTCGTAACCCTCTCAACTTTTTAGCACATGCTATGTGGGTGAAATGAAGATACCATGCCAACTTTCAACATTTTCAGAGTTCATTTGTAGTGCTTTTCAATTTCAAGGTCAATTAGCTCAAAAACAAATAAGTGAATGCACGAAATATATCAAATGAAGTCAGAAATTGTCGAAAATTTGTGATGTGTCTTTGAATGGTACATTTTGAACACACAAACAGTATGGAATTCAAATAAGTTTAAAAAAATGAAATCTTTTTGTAACAGACGAGTTCTCGTTCGAAACCCTGATACTTCGAAAGAGATTGTCCGTTTTGTACACGAAGTGCATCCAGTTTTTGTCGTAACCCTCTCACCTTTTTAGTACATGCTATGTGGGTGAAATGTTTATACCATGCCAACTTTCAACATTTTTAGAGTTCATTTGTAGTGCTTTTCAATTTCAGGGTCAATTAGCTCAAAAACAAATAAGTAAATGCACGAAAAATATCAAATGAAGTCAGAAATTGTTGAAAATTTGTGATGCGGCTTTGAATGGTGCATTTTTAACACACAAAAAGTATGGACTTCAAATAAGTTCAAAAAAATGAAATCCCTTTGTAACAGATGAGTTCTCGCTCGAAACCGTGATACTTCGAAAGAGATTGTCCGTTTTGTACACGAAGTGCATCCAGTTTTGTCGTAACCCTCTAAACTTTTTAGCGCATTTTTCAACTATTTATGACTTCATTTGATATTTTTGTGCATTTACTTATTTGTTTTTGAGCTAATTGACCCTAAAATTGAAAAACACTACAAATGAACTCTGAAAATGTTGAAAGTTGTTATGGTATCATTATTTCACGCACATAGCATGTGCTAAAGAGTTGAGAGGGTTACGACAAAAACTAGATGCACTTAGTGTACAAAACGAAAAATCTTTTTTGAAGTATCACGGTTTCGAACAAGAACTCATCTATTACAAAGGGATTTCATTTTTTTGAAGTTATGTGAACTCAATACTTTTTGTGTGTTCAAAATACACCATTCATGGTCATATCACAAATTTTCATCAATTTCTGACTTCATTTGATATTTTTATGCATTTACTTATTTCTTTTTAAGCTAATTGACACTGAAATTGAAAATCACTACAAATGAACTTTGAAAATATTGAAATTTGGCATGGTATCATAATTTCACCCACATAGCATGTGCTAAAAAGTTGAGAGGGGTACAACAAAAACTGGATGCACTTCGTGTACAAAACGAACAATCTCTTTCGAAGTATCAGGGTTTCGAACGAGAAGTGATGTGTTACTAAGGGATTTCATTTTTTGAAATTATTTGAACTCCATACTTTTTGGGTGTTCAAAATGCACCATTGAAAGGCACATCAGTAATTTTCAACAATTTTTGATTTCATTTAATATTTTTCGTGCATTTACTTATTTGTTTTTGAGCCAATTAAACCTGAAATTGAACAACACAACAAATGAACTCTGAAAATGTTGAAATTTGGCATGGTATCATAGTTTCACACACATACAATTTTCTAAAAAGTTGAGAGGGTTACGACAAAAACTGGATGCACTTCGTGTACAAAACGGACAAACTCTTTCGAAGTATGAGGGTTTCGAACGAGAACTCATCTGTTACAAAGGGATGTCATTTTTTGAACTTATTTGAACTCCACACTTTTTGTGTGTTCAAAATGCACCATTCAAAGTCACATCACTATTTTTCAACAATTTATGACTTCATTTGATATTTTTCGTGAATTTACTTATTTGTTTTTGAGCTAATTGACCTCTGAAATTGAAAAGCACTACAAATGAACTTTGAAAATGTTGAAAGTTGGCATGGTATCATCATTTCACCCACATAGCATGTGCTAAAAAGTTGAGAGGGTTACGACAAAAACTGGATGCACTTAGTGTACAATACGGACAATCTGTTTCGAAGTATCAGGGTTTCGAACCAGAACTCTTCTTTTACAAAGGGATTTCATTTTTTGAACTTAGTTGAACTCCATACATTTCGTGTGTTCAAAATGCACCATTCAACAGAACATCACGAATTTTCATCAATTTTTGACTTCATTTGATATTTTTATGCATTTACTTATTTGTTTTTGAGCTAATTGACATTGAAATTGAAAAGCACTACAAATGAACTCTAAATTTTTTGAAAATTGGCGTGGTATCATAATTTCACCCACATAGCATGTGCTAAAAACTTGAGAGGGTTACGACAAAAACTGGATGCACTTCGTGTACAAAACTGACAATCTCTTTCGAAATATCAGGGTTTCGAACAAGAACTCATCTGTTACAAAGGGATTTCATTTTTTTGAACTTATTTGAACTCCATACTTTTTGTGTGTTCAA
This sequence comes from Hordeum vulgare subsp. vulgare, assembly GCF_904849725.1. Taxonomy (NCBI): domain Eukaryota; kingdom Viridiplantae; phylum Streptophyta; class Magnoliopsida; order Poales; family Poaceae; genus Hordeum; species Hordeum vulgare. Next base: position 466,375,150 of record NC_058519.1, read on the forward strand.
AATGCACCATTCAAAGGCAGATCACTATTTTTCAACTAGTTATGACTTCATTTGATATTTTTGTGCATTTACTTATTTGTTTTTGAGCTAATTGACCCTAAAATTGAAAAACACTACAAATGAACTCTGAAAATGTTGAAAGTTGTTATGGTATCATTATTTCACGCACATAGCATGTGCTAAAAAGTTGAGAGGGTTACGACAAAAACTGGATGCACTTAGTGTACGAAACGGAAAATCTTTTTTGAAGTATCACGGTTTCGAACAAGAACTCATCTATTACAAAGGGATTTCATTTTTTGAAGTTATTTGAACTCAATACTTTTTGTGTGTTCAAAATACACCATTCATGGTCATATCACAAATTTTCATCAATTTCTGACTTCATTTGATATTTTTATATATTTACTTATTTCTTTTTAAGCTAATTGACACTGAAATTGAAAATCACTACAAATGAACTTTGAAAATATTGAAATTTGGCATGGTATCATAATTTCACCCACATAGCATGTGCTAAAAAGTTGAGAGGGTTACAACAAAAACTCAATGCACTTCGTGTACAAAACGAACAATCTCTTTCGAAATATCAGGGTTTCGAACGAGAACTGATGTGTTACAAAGGGATTTCATTTTTTGAACTTATTTGAACTCCATACTTTTTGGGTGTTCAAAATGCACCACTGAAAGGCACATCACTAATTTTCAACAATTTCTGATTTCATTTAATATTTTTCGTGCATTTACTTATTTGTTTTTGAGCCAATTAAACCTGAAATTGAACAACACTACAAATGAACTCTGAAAATGTTGAAATTTGGCATGGTATCATAATTTCACACACATACAATTTTCTAAAAAGTTGAGAGGGTTACGAGAAAAACTGGATGCACTTCGTGTACAAAACGGACAAACTCTTTCGAAGTATGAGGGTTTCGAACGAGAACTCATCTGTTACAAAGGGATGTCATTTTTTGAACTTATTTGAACTCCACACTTTTTGTGTGTTCAAAATGCACCATTCAAAGGCACATCACTATTTTTCAACAATTTATGACTTCATTTGATATTTTTCGTGAATTTACTTATTTGTTTTTGAGCTAATTGACCTCTGAAATTGAAAAGCACTACAAATGAACTTTGAAAATGTTGAAAGTTGGCATGGTATCATCATTTCACCCACATAGCATGTGCTAAAAAGTTGAGAGGGTTACGACAAAAACTGGATGCACTTAGTGTACAATACGGACAATCTCTTTCGAAGTATCAAGGTTTCGAACCAGAACTCTTCTTTTACAAAGGGATTTCATTTTTTGAACTTATTTGAACTCCATACGTTTTGTGTGTTAAAAATGCACCACTCAACAGAACATCACGAATTTTCATCAATTTTTGACTTCATTTGATATTTTTATGCATTTACTTATTTGTTTTTGAGCTAATTGACATTGAAATTGAAAAGCACTACAAATGAACTCTAAATTTTTTGAAAATTGGCTTGGTATCATAATTTCACCCACATAGCATGTGCTAAAACGTTGAGAGGGTTACGACAAAAACTGGATGCACTTCGTGTACAAAGCTGACAATCTCTTTCGAAATATCAGGGTTTCGAACAAGAACTCATCTGTTACAAAGGGATTTCATTTTTTTGAACTTATTTGAACTCCATACTTTTTGTGTGTTCAAAATGCACCATTCAAATGCAGATCACTATTTTTCAACTATTTATGACATCATTTGATATTTTTGTGCATTTACTTATTTGTTTTTGAGCTAATTGACCCTAAAATTGAAAACCACTACAAATGAACTCTGAAAATGTTGAAAGTTGTTATGGTATCATTATTTCACGCACATAGCATGTGCTAAAAAGTTGAGAGGGTTACGATAAAAACTGGATGCACTTAGTGTACAAAACGGAAAATCTTTTTTGAAGTATCACGGTTTCAAACAAGAACTCATCTATTACAAAGGGATTTCATTTTTTTGAACTTATTTGAACTCAATACTTTTTGTGTGTTCAAAATACACCATTCATGGTCATATCACAAATTTTCATCAATTTCTGACTTCATTCGATATTTTTATGCATTTACTTATTTCTTTTTAAGCTAATTGACACTGAAATTGAAAATCACTACAAATGAACTTTGAAAATATTGAAATTTGGCATGGTATCATAATTTCACCCACATAGCATGTGCTAAAAAGTTGAGAGGGTTACAACAAAAACTGGATGCACTTCGTGTACAAAACGAACAATCTCTTTTGAAGTATCAGGGTTTCGAACGAGAACTGATGTGTTACAAAGGGATTTCATTTTTTGAACTTATTTGAACTCCATACTTTTTGGGTGTTCAAAATGCACCATTGAAAGGCACATCACTAATTTTAAACAATTTCTGATTTCATTTAATATTTTTCGTGCATTTACTTATTTGTTTTTGAGCCAATTAAACCTGAAATTGAACAACACTACAAATGAACTCTGAAAATGTTGAAATTTGGCATGGTATCATAATTTCACACACATACAATTTTCTAAAAAGTTGAGAGGGTTACGACAAAAACTGGATGCACTTCGTGTACAAAACGGACAAACTCTTTCGAAGTATGAGGGTTTCGAACGAGAACTCATCTGTTACAAAGGGATGTCATTTTTTGAACTTATTTAAACTCCACACTTTTTGTGTGTTCAAAATGCACCATTCAAAGGCACATCACTATTTTTCAACAATTTATGACTTCATTTGGTATTTTTCGTGAATTTACTTATTTGTTTTTGAGCTAATTGACCTCTGAAATTGAAACGCACTACAAATGAACTTTGAAAATGTTGAAAGTTGGCATGGTATCATCACTTCACCCACATAGCATGTGCTAAAAAGTTGAGTGGGTTACGACAAAAACTGGATGCACTTAGTGTACAATACGGACAATCTGTTTCGAAGTATCAGGGTTTCGAACGAGAACTCTTCTTTTACAAAGGGATTTCATTTTTTGAACTTATTTGAACTCCATACGTTTCGTGTGTTCAAAATGCACCATTCAACAGAACATCACGAATTTTCATCAATTTTTGACTTCATTTGATATTTTTATGCATTTACTTATTTGTTTTTGAGCTAATTGACATTGAAATTGAAAAGCACTACAAATGAACTCTAAATTTTTTGAAAATTGGCGTGGTATCATAATTTCACCCACATAGCATGTGCTAAAAAGTTGAGAGGGTTACGACAAAAACTGAATGCACTTCGTGTACAAAACTGACAATCTCTTTCGAAATATCAGGGTTTCGAACAAGAACTCATCTGTTACAAAGGGATTTCATTTTTTTGAACTTATTTGAACTCCATACTTTTTGTGTGTTCAAAATGCACCATTCAAAGGCAGATCACTATTTTTCAACTATTTATGACTTCATTTGATATTTTTGTGCATTTACTTATTTGTTTTTGAGCTAATTGACCCTAAAATTGAAAAACACTACAAATGAACTCTGAAAATGTTGAAAGTTGTTATGGTATCATTATTTCACGCACATAGCATGTGCTAAAAAGTTGAGAGGGTTACGACAAAAACTGGATGCACTTAGTGTACGAAATGGAAAATCTTTTTTGAAGTATCACGGTTTCGAACAAGACCTCATCTATTACAAAGGGATTTCATTTTTTGAAGTTATTTGAACTCAATACTTTTTGTGTGTTCAAAATACACCATTCATGGTCATATCACAAATTTTCATCAATTTCTGACTTCATTTGATATTTTTATGCATTTACTTATTTCTTTTTAAGCTAATTGACACTGAAATTGAAAATCACTACAAATGAACTTTGAAAATATTGAAATTTGGCATGGTATCATAATTTCACCCACATAGCATGTGCTAAAAAGTTGAGAGGGTTACAACAAAAACTCAATGCACTTCGTGTACAAAACGAACAATCTCTTTCGAAGTATCAGGGTTTCGAACGAGAACTGATGTGTTACAAAGGGATTTCATTTTTTGAACTTATTTGAACTCCATACTTTTTGGGTGTTCAAAATGCACCACTGAAAGGCACATCACTAATTTTCAACAATTTCTGATTTCATTTAATATTGTTCGTGCATTTACTTATTTGTTTTTGAGCCAATTAAACCTGAAATTGAACAACACTACAAATGAACTCTGAAAATGTTGAAATTTGGCATGGTATCATAATTTCACACACATACAATTTTCTAAAAAGTTGAGAGGGTTACGACAAAAACTGGATGCACTTCGTGTACAAAACGGACAAACTCTTTCGAAGTATGAGGGTTTCGAACGAGAACTCATGTGTTACAAAGGGATGTCATTTTTTGAACTTATTTGAACTCCACACTTTTTGTGTGTTCAAAATGCACCATTCAAAGGCACATCACTATTTTTCAACAATTTATGACTTCATTTGATATTTTTCGTGAATTTACTTATTTGTTTTTGAGCTAATTGACCTCTGAAATTGAAAAGCACTACAAATGAACTTTGAAAATGTTGAAAGTTGGCATGGTATCATCATTTCACCCACATAGCATGTGCTAAAAAGTTGAGAGGGTTACGACAAAAAATGGATGCACTTAGTGTACAATACGGACAATCTCTTTCGAAGTATCAGGGTTTCAAACCAGAACTCTTCTTTTACAAAGGGATTTCATTTTTTGAACTTATTTGAACTCCATACATTTCGTGTGTTAAAAATGCACCACTCAACAGAACATCACGAATTTTCATCAATTTTTGACTTCATTTGATATTTTTATGCATTTACTTATTTGTTTTTGAGCTAATTGACATTGAAATTGAAAAGCACTACAAATGAACTCTAAATTTTTTGAAAATTGGCTTGGTATCATAATTTCACCCACATAGCATGTGCTAAAACGTTGAGAGGGTTACGACAAAAACTGGATGCACTTCGTGTACAAAGCTGACAATCTCTTTCGAAATATCAGGGTTTCGAACAAGAACTCATCTGTTACAAAGGGATTTCATTTTTTTGAACTTATTTGAACTCCATACTTTTTGTGTGTTCAAAATGCACCATTCAAAGGCAGATCACTATTTTTCAACTATTTATGACATCATTTGATATTTTTGTGCATATACTTATTTGTTTTTGAGCTAATTGACCCTAAAATTGAAAACCACTACAAATGAACTCTGAAAATGTTGAAAGTTGTTATGGTATCATTATTTCACGCACATAGCATGTGCTAAAAAGTTGAGAGGGTTATGATAAAAACTGGATGCACTTAGTGTACAAAACGGAAAATCTTTTTTGAAGTATCACGGTTTCAAACAAGAACTCATCTATTACAAAGGGATTTCATTTTTTTGAACTTATTTGAACTCAATACTTTTTGTGTGTTCAAAATACACCATTCATGGTCATATCACAAATTTTCATCAATTTCTGACTTCATTCGATATTTTTATGCATTTACTTATTTCTTTTTAAGCTAATTGACACTGAAATTGAAAATCACTACAAATGAACTTTGAAAATATTGAAATTTGGCATGGTATCATAATTTCACCCACATAGCATGTGCTAAAAAGTTGAGAGGGTTACAACAAAAACTGGATGCACTTCGTGTACAAAACGAACAATCTCTTTTGAAGTATCAGGGTTTCGAACGAGAACTGATGTGTTACAAAGGGATTTCATTTTTTGAACTTATTTGAACTCCATACTTTTTGGGTGTTCAAAATGCACCATTGAAAGGCACATCACTAATTTTCAACAATTTCTGATTTCATTTAATATTTTTCGTGCATTTACTTATTTGTTTTTGAGCCAATTCAACCTGAAATTGAACAACACTACAAATGAACTCTGAAAATGTTGAAATTTGGCATGGTATCATAATTTCACACACATACAATTTTCTAAAAAGTTGAGAGGGTTACGACAAAAACTGGATGCACTTCGTGTACAAAACGGACAAACTCTTTCGAAGTATGAGGGTTTCGAACGAGAACTCATCTGTTACAAAGGGATGTAATTTTTTGAACTTATTTAAACTCCACACTTTTTGTGTGTTCAAAATGCACCATTCAAAGGCACATCACTATTTTTCAACAATTTATGACTTCATTTGATATTTTTCGTGAATTTACTTATTTGTTTTTGATCTAATTGACCTCTGAAATTGAAAAGCACTACAAATGAACTTTGAAAATGTTGAAAGTTGGCATGGTATCATCACTTCACCCACATAGCATGTGCTAAAAAGTTGAGAGGGTTACGACAAAAACTGGATGCACTTAGTGTACAATACGGACAATCTCTTTCGAAGTATCAGGGTTTCGAACCAAAACTCTTCTTTTACAAAGGGTTTTCATTTTTTGAACTTATTTGAACTCCATACGTTTCGTGTGTTCAAAATGCACCATTCAACCGAACATCACGAATTTTCATCAATTTTTGACTTCATTTGATATTTTTATGCATTTACTTATTTGTTTTGAGCTAATTGACATTGAAATTGAAAAACACTACAAATGAACTCTAAATTTTTTGAAAATTGGCGTGGTATCATAATTTCACCCACATAGCATGTGCTAAAAAGTTGAGAGGGTTACGACAAAAACTGGATGCACTTCGTGTACAAAACTGACAATCTCTTTCGAAATATCAGGGTTTCGAACAAGAACTCATCTGTTACAAAGGGATTTCATTTTTTTGAACTTATTTGAACTCCATACTTTTTGTGTGTTCAAAATGCACCATTCAAAGGCGGATCACTATTTTTCAACTATTTATGACTTCATTTGATATTTTTGTGCATTTACTTATTTGTTTTTGAGGTAATTGACCCTAAAATTGAAAAACACTACAAATGAACTCTGAAAATGTTGAAAGTAGTTATGGTATCATTATTTCACGCACATAGCGTGTGCTGAAAAGTTGAGAGGGTTACGACAAAAACTGGATGCACTTAGTGTACAAAACGGAAAATCTTTTTTGAAGTATCACGGTTTCGAACAAGAACTCATCTATTACAAAGGGATTTCATTTTTTTGAAGTTATTTGAACTCAATACTTTTTGTGTATTCAAAATACACCATTCATGGTCATATCACAAATTTTCATCAATTTCTGACTTCATTTGATATTTTCATGCATTTATTTATTTCTTTTTAAGCTAATTGACACTGAAATTGAAAATCAGTACAAATGAACTTTGAAAATATTGAAATTTGGCATGGTATCATAATTTCACCCACATAGCATGTGCTAAAAAGTTGAGAGGGTTACAACAAAAACTGAATGCACTTCGTGTACAAAACGAACAATCTCTTTTGAAGTATCAGGGTTTCGAACGAGAACTGATGTGTTACAAAGGGATTTCATTTTTTCAACTTATTTGAACTCCATACTTTTTGGGTGTTCAAAATGCACCATTGAAAGGCACATCACTAATTTTCAACAATTTCTGATTTCATTTAATATTTTTCGTGCATTTACTTATTTGTTTTTGAGCCAATTAAACCTGAAATTGAACAACACTACAAATGAACTCTGAAAATGTTGAAATTTGGCATGGTATCATAATTTCACACACATACAATTTTCTGAAAAGTTGAGAGGGTTATGACAAAAACTGGATGCACTCCGTGTACAAAACGGACAAACTCTTTCGAAGTATGAGGGTTTCGAACGAGAACTCATGTGTTACAAAGGGATGTCATTTTTTGAACTTATTTGAACTCCACACTTTTTGTGTGTTCAAAATGCACCATTCAAAGGCACATCACTATTTTTCAACAATTTATGACTTCATTTGATATTTTTCGTGAATTTACTTATTTGTTTTTGAGCTAATTGACCTCTGAAATTGAAAAGCACTACAAATGAACTTTGAAGATGTTGAAAGTTGGCATGGTATCATCATTTCACCACATAGCATGTGCTAAAAAGTTGAGAGGGTTACGACAAAAACTGGATGCACTTAGTGTACAATACGGACAATCTCTTTCGAAGTATCAGTGTTTCGAAACAGAACTCTTCTTTTACAAAGGGATTTCATTTTTTGAACTTATTTGAACTCCATACATTTCGTGTGTTCAAAATGCACCATTCAACAGAACATCACGAATTTTCATCAATTTTTGACTTCATTTGATATTTTTATGCATTTACTTATTTGTTTTTGAGCTAATTGACATTGAAATTGAAAAGAACTACAAATGAACTCTAAATTTTTTGAAAATTGGCGTGGTATCATAGTTTCACCCACATAGCATGTGCTAAAAAGTTGAGAGGGTTACGACAAAAACTGGATGCACTTCGTGTACAAAACTGACAATCTCTTTCGAAATATCAGGGTTTCGAACAAGAACTCATCTGTTACAAAGGGATTTCATTTTTTTGAACTTATTTGAACTCCATACTTTTTGTGTGTTCAAAATGCACCATTCAAAGGCAGATCACTATTTTTCAACTATTTATGACTTCATTTGATATTTTTGTGCATTTACTTATTTGTTTTTGAGCTAATTGACCCTTAAATTGAAAAACACTACAAATGAACTCTGAAAATGTTGAAAGTTATTATGGTATCATTATTTCACGCACATAGCATGTGCTAAAAAGTTGAGAGGGTTACGACAAAAACTGGATGCACTTAGTGTACAAAACGGAAAATCTTTTTTGAAGTATCACGGTTTCGAACAAGAACTCATCTATTACAAAAGGGATTTCATTTTTTTGAAGTTATTTGAACTCAATACTTTTTGTGTGTTCAAAATACACCATTCATGGTCATATCACAAATTTTCATCAATTTCTGACTTCATTTGATATTTTTATGCATTTACTTATTTCTTTTTAAGCTAATTGACACTGAAATTGAAAATCGGTACAAATGAACTTTGAAAATATTGAAATTTGGCATGGTATCATAATTTCACCCACATAGCATGTGCTAAAAAGTTGAGAGGGTTACAACAAAAACTGGATGCACTTCGTGTACAAAACGAACAATCTCTTTTGAAGTATCAGGGTTTCGAACGAGAGCTGGTGTGTTACAAAGGGATTTCATTTTTTCAACTTATTTGAACTCCATACTTTTTGGGTGTTCAAAATGCACCATTGAAAGGAACATCACTAATTTTCAACAATTTCTGATTTCATTTAATATTTTTCGTGCATTTACTTATTTGTTTTTGAGCCAATTAAACCTGAAATTGAACAACACTACAAATGAACTCTGAAAATGTTGAAATTTGGCATGGTATCATAATTTCACACACATACAATTTTCTAAAAAGTTGAGAGGGTTATGACAAAAACTGGATGCACTCCGTGTACAAAACGAACAAACTCTTTCGAAGTATGAGGGTTTCGAACGAGAACTCATGTGTTACAAAGGGATGTCATTTTTTGAACTTATTTGAACTCCACACTTTTTGTGTGTTCAAAATGCACCATTCAAAGGCACATCACTATTTTTCGACAATTTATGACTTCATTTGATATTTTTCGTGAACTTACTTATTTGTTTTTGAGCTAATTGACCTCTAAAATTGAAAAGCACTACAAATGAACTTTGAAGATGTTGAAAGTTGGCATGGTATCATCATTTCACCCACATAGCATGTGCTAAAAAGTTGAGAGGGTTACGACAAAAACTGGATGCACTTAGTGTACAATACGGACAATCTCTTTCGAAGTATCAGGGTTTCGAACCAGAACTCTTCTTTTACAAAGGGATTTCATTTTTTGAACTTATTTGAACTCCATACATTTCGTGTGTTCAAAATGCACCATTCAACAGAACATCACGAATTTTCATCAATTTTTGAATTCATTTGATATTTTTATGCATTTACTTATTTGTTTTTGAGCTAATTGACATTGAAATTGAAAAGAACTACAAATGAACTCTAAATTTTTTGAAAATTGGCGTGGTATCATAGTTTCACCCACATAGCATGTGCTAAAAAGTTGAGAGGGTTACGACAAAAACTGGATGCACTTCGTGTACAAAACTGACAATCTCTTTCGAAATATCAGGGTTTCGAACAAGAACTCATCTGTTACAAAGGGATTTCATTTTTTTGAACTTATTTGAACTCCATACTTCTTGTGTGTTTAAAATGCACCATTCAAAGGCAGATCACTATTTTTCAACTATTTATGACTTCATTTGATATTTTTGTGCATTTACTTATTTGTTTTTGAGCTAATTGACCCTAAAATTGAAAAACACTACAAATGAACTCTGAAAATGTTGAATGTTGTTATGGTATCATTATTTCACGCACATAGCATGTGCTAAAAAGTTGAGAGGGTTACGACAAAAACTGGATGCACTTAGTTTACAAAACGGAAAATCTTTTTTGAAGTATCACGGTTTCGAACAAGAACTCATCTATTACAAAGGGATTTCATTTTTTTGAAGTTATTTGAACTCAATACTTTTTGTGTGTTCAAAATACACCATTCATGGTCATATCACAAATTTTCATCAATTTCAGACTTCATTTGATATTTTTATGCATTTAATTATTTCTTTTTAAGCTAATTGACACTGAAATTGAAAATCAGTACAAATGAACTTTGAAAATATTGAAATTTGGCATGGTATCATAATTTCACCCACATAGCATGTGCTAAAAAGTTGAGAGGGTTACAACAAAAACTAGATGCACTTCGTGTACAAAACGAACAATCTCTTTTGAAGTATCATTGTTTCGAACGAGAACTGATGTGTTACAAAGGGATTTCATTTTTTCAACTTATTTGAACTCCATACTTTTTGGGTGTTCAAAATGCACCATTGAAAGGCACATCACTAATTTTCAACAATTTCTGATTTCATTTAGTATTTTTCGTGCATTTACTTATTTGTTTTTGAGCCAATTAAACCTGAAATTGAACAACACTACAAATGAACTTTGAAAATGTTGAAATTTGGCATGGTATCATAATTTCACACACATACAATTTTCTAAAAAGTTGAGAGGGTTACGACAAAAACTGGATGCCCTTCGTGTACAAAACGGACAAACTCTTTCGAAGTATGAGGGTTTCGAACGAGAACTCATGTGTTACAAAGGGATGTCATTTTTTGAACTTATTTGAACTCCACACGTTTTGTTTGTTCAAAATGCACCATTCAAAGGCACATCACTATTTTTCAACAATTTATGACTTCATTTGATATTTTTCGTGAATTTACTTATTTTTTTTTGAGCTAATTGACCTCTGAAATTGAAAAGCACTACAAATGAACTTTGAAGATGTTGAAAGTTGGCATGGTATCATCATTTCACCCACATAGCATGTGCTAAAAAGTTGAGAGGGTTACGACAAAAACTGGATGCACTTAGTGTACAATACGGACAATCTCTTTCGAAGTATCAGGGTTTCGAACCAGAACTCTTCTTTTACAAAGGGATTTCAGTTTTTGAACTTATTTGAACTCCATACATTTCGTGTGTTCAAAATGCACCATTCAACAGAACATCACGAATTTTCATCAATTTTTGACTTCATTTGATATTTTTATGCATTTACTTATTTGTTTTTTAGCTAATTGACATTGAAATTGAAAAGAACTACAAATGAACTCTAAATTTTTTGAAAATTGGCGTGGTATCATAGTTTCACCCACATAGCATGTGCTAAAAAGTTGAGAGGGTTACGACAAAAACTGGATGCACTTCGTGTACAAAACTGACAATCTCTTTCGAAATATCAGGGTTTCGAACAAGAACTCATCTGTTACAAAGGGATTTCATTTTTTTGAACTTATTTGAACTCCATACTTCTTGTGTGTTTAAAATGCACCATTCAAAGGCAGATCACTATTTTTCAACTATTTATGACTTCATTTGATATTTTTGTGCATTTACTTATTTGTTTTTGAGCTAATTGACCCTAAAATTGAAAAACACTACAAATGAACTCTGAAAATGTTGAAAGTTGTTATGGTATCATTATTTCACGCACATAGCATGTGCTAAAAAGTTGAGAGGGTTACGACAAAAACTGGATGCACTTAGTTTACAAAACGGAAAATCTTTTTTGAAGTATCACGGTTTCGAACAAGAACTCATCTATTACAAAGGGATTTCATTTTTTTGAAGTTATTTGAACTCAATACTTTTTGTGTGTTCAAAATACACCATTCATGGTCATATCACAAATTTTCATCAATTTCAGACTTCATTTGATATTTTTATGCATTTAATTATTTCTTTTTAAGCTAATTGACACTGAAATTGAAAATCAGTACAAATGAACTTTGAAAATATTGAAATTTGGCATGGTATCATAATTTCACCCACATAGCATGTGCTAAAAAGTTGAGAGGGTTACAACAAAAACTAGATGCACTTCGTGTACAAAACGAACAATCTCTTTTGAAGTATCATTGTTTCGAACGAGAACTGATGTGTTACAAAGGGATTTCATTTTTTCAACTTATTTGAACTCCATACTTTTTGGGTGTTCAAAATGCACCATTGAAAGGCACATCACTAATTTTCAACAATTTCTGATTTCATTTAGTATTTTTCGTGCATTTACTTATTTGTTTTTGAGCCAATTAAACCTGAAATTGAACAACACTACAAATGAACTTTGAAAATGTTGAAATTTGGCATGGTATCATAATTTCACACACATACAATTTTCTAAAAAGTTGAGAGGGTTACGACAAAAACTGGATGCCCTTCGTGTACAAAACGGACAAACTCTTTCGAAGTATGAGGGTTTCGAACGAGAACTCATGTGTTACAAAGGGATGTCATTTTTTGAACTTATTTGAACTCCACACGTTTTGTTTGTTCAAAATGCACCATTCAAAGGCACATCACTATTTTTCAACAATTTATGACTTCATTTGATATTTTTCGTGAATTTACTTATTTTTTTTTGAGCTAATTGACCTCTGAAATTGAAAAGCACTACAAATGAACTTTGAAGATGTTGAAAGTTGGCATGGTATCATCATTTCACCCACATAGCATGTGCTAAAAAGTTGAGAGGGTTACGACAAAAACTGGATGCACTTAGTGTACAATACGGACAATCTCTTTCGAAGTATCAGGGTTTCGAACCAGAACTCTTCTTTTACAAAGGGATTTCAGTTTTTGAACTTATTTGAACTCCATACATTTCGTGTGTTCAAAATGCACCATTCAACAGAACATCACGAATTTTCATCAATTTTTGACTTCATTTGATATTTTTATGCATTTACTTATTTGTTTTTTAGCTAATTGACATTGAAATTGAAAAGAACTACAAATGAACTCTAAATTTTTTGAAAATTGGCGTGGTATCATAGTTTCACCCACATAGCATGTGCTAAAAAGTTGAGAGGGTTACGACAAAAACTGGATGCACTTCGTGTACAAAACTGACAATCTCTTTCGAAATATCAGGGTTTCGAACAAGAACTCATCTGTTACAAAGGGATTTCATTTTTTTGAACTTATTTGAACTCCATACTTCTTGTGTGTTTAAAATGCACCATTCAAAGGCAGATCACTATTTTTCAACTATTTATGACTTCATTTGATATTTTTGTGCATTTACTTATTTGTTTTTGAGCTAATTGACCCTAAAATTGAAAAACACTACAAATGAACTCTGAAAATGTTGAAAGTTGTTATGGTATCATTATTTCACGCACATAGCATGTGCTAAAAAGTTGAGAGGGTTACAACAAAAACTGGATGCACTTAGTTTACAAAATGGAAAATCTTTTTTGAAGTATCACGGTTTCGAACAAGAACTCATCTATTACAAAGGGATTTCATTTTTTTGAAGTTATTTGAACTCAATACTTTTTGTGTGTTCAAAATACACCATTCATGGTCATATCACAAATTTTCATCAATTTCAGACTTCATTTGATATTTTTATGCATTTACTTATTTCTTTTTAAGCTAATTGACACTGAAATTGAAAATCAGTACAAATGAACTTTGAAAATATTGAAATTTGGCATGGTATCATAATTTCACCCACATAGCATGTGCTAAAAAGTTGAGAGGGTTACAACAAAAACTAGATGCACTTCGTGTACAAAACGAACAATCTCTTTTGAAGTATCATTGTTTCGAACGAGAACTGATGTGTTACAAAGGGATTTCATTTTTTCAACTTATTTGAACTCCATACTTTTTGGGTGTTCAAAATGCACCATTGAAAGGCACATCACTAATTTTCAACAATTTCTGATTTCATTTAGTATTTTTCGTGCATTTACTTATTTGTTTTTGAGCCAATTAAACCTGAATATGAACAACACTACAAATGAGCTTTGAAAATGTTGAAATTTGGCATGGTATCATAATTTCACACACATACAATTTTCTAAAAAGTTGAGAGGGTTACGACAAAAACTGGATGCCCTTCGTGTACAAAACGGACAAACTCTTTCGAAGTATGAGGGTTTCGAACGAGAACTCATGTGTTACAAAGGGATGTCATTTTTTGAACTTATTTGAACTCCACACGTTTTGTTTGTTCAAAATGCACCATTCAAAGGCACATCACTATTTTTCAACAATTTATGACTTCATTTGATATTTTTCGTGAATTTACTTATTTTTTTTGAGCTAATTGACCTCTGAAATTGAAAAGCACTACAAATGAACTTTGAAGATGTTGAAAGTTGGCATGGTATCATCATTTCACCCACATAGCATGTGCTAAAAAGTTGAGAGGGTTACGACAAAAACTGGATGCACTTAGTGTACAATACGGACAATCTCTTTCGAAGTATCAGGGTTTCGAACCAGAACTCTTCTTTTACAAAGGGATTTCAGTTTTTCAACTTATTTGAACTCCATACATTTCGTGTGTTCAAAATGCACCATTCAACAGAACATCACGAATTTTCATCAATTTTTGACTTCATTTGATATTTTTATGCATTTACTTATTTGTTTTTTAACTAATTGACATTGAAATTGAAAAGAACTACAAATGAACTCTAAATTTTTTGAAAATTGGCGTGGTATCATAGTTTCACCCACATAGCATGTGCTAAAAAGTTGAGAGGGTTACGACAAAAACTGGATGCACTTCGTGTACAAAACTGACAATCTCTTTCGAAATATCAGGGTTTCGAACAAGAACTCATCTGTTACAAAGGGATTTCATTTTTTTGAACTTATTTGAACTCCATACTTCTTGTGTGTTTAAAATGCACCATTCAAAGGCAGATCACTATTTTTCAACTATTTATGACTTCATTTGATATTTTTGTGCATTTACTTATTTGTTTTTGAGCTAATTGACCCTAAAATTGAAAAACACTACAAATGAACTCTGAAAATGTTGAAAGTTGTTATGGTATCATTATTTCACGCACATAGCATGTGCTAAAAAGTTGAGAGGGTTACGACAAAAACTGGATGCACTTAGTGTACGAAACGGAAAATCTTTTTTGAAGTATCACGGTTTCGAACAAGAACACATCTATTACAAAGGGATTTCATTTTTTTGAAGTTATTTGAACTCAATACTTTTTGTGTGTTCAAAATACACCATTCATGGTCATATCACAAATTTTCATCAATTTCTGACTTCATTTGATATTTTTATGCATTTAATTATTTCTTTTTAAGCTAATTGACACTGAAATTGAAAATCACTACAAATGAACTTTGAAAATATTGAAATTCGGCATGGTATCATAATTTCACCCACATAGCATGTGCTAAAAAGTTGAGAGGGTTACAACAAAAACTAGATGCACTTCGTGTACAAAACGAACAATCTCTTTTGAAGTATTAGGGTTTCGAACGAGAACTGATGTGTTACAAAGGGATTTCATTTTTTCAACTTATTTGAACTCCATACTTTTTTGGTGTTCAAAATGCACCATTGAAAGGCACATCACTAATTTTCAACAATTTCTGATTTCATTTAATATTTTTCATGCATTTACTTATTTGTTTTTGAGCCAATTAAACCTGAAATTGAACAACACTACAAATGAACTCTGAAAATGTTGAAATTTGGCATGGTATCATAATTTCACACACATACAATTTTCTAAAAAGATGAGAGGGTTACGACAAAAACTGGATGCCCTTCGTGTACAAAACGGACAAACTCTTTCGAAGTATGAGGGTTTTGAACGGGAACTCATCTGTTACAAAGGGATGTCATTTTTTGAACTTATTTGAACTCCACACTTTTTGTGTGTTCAAAATGCACCATTCAAAGGCACATCACTATTTTTCAACAATTTATGACTTCATTTCATATTTTTCGTGCATTTACTTATTTGTTTTTGAGCTAATTGACCCTAAAATTGAAAAACACTACAAATGAACTCTGAAAATGTTGAAAGTTGTTACGGTATCATTATTTCACGCACATAGCATGTGCTAAAAAGTTGAGAGGGTTACGAAAAAAACTGGATGCACTTAGTGTACAAAACGGAAAATCTTTTTTGAAGTAGCACGGTTTCGAACGAGAACTCATCTATTACAAAGGGATTTCATTTTTTTGAAGTTATTTGAACTCAATACTTTTTGTGTGTTCAAAATACACCATTCATGGTCATATCACAAATTTTAATCAATTTCTGACTTCATTAGATATTTTTATGCATTTCCTTATTTGTTTTCGAGCTAATTGACAGAGAAATTGAAAAGGGCTACAAATGAACTTTGAAAATATTGAAATTTGGCATGGTATGATAATTTCACCAACATAGCATGTGCTATAAAGTTGAGAGGGTTACAACAAAAACTGGATGCAATTCGCGTACAAAACGAACAATCTCTTTCGAAGTATTACGGTTTCGAGCGAGAACTGATGTATTACAAAGGGATTTCATTTTTTTTACTTATTTGAACTCTATACTTGTTGGGTGTTCAAAATGCACCATTTAAAGGCACATCACTACTTTTCAACAATTTCTGACTTAATTTAATATTTTTCGTGCATTTACTTATTTGTTTTTGAGCCAATTAAACATGAAATTGAACAACACTACAAATGTACTCTGAAAATGTTGAAATTTGGCATGGTATCATAATTTCACACACATACAATGTTCTAAAAAGTTGAGGGGGTTACGACAAAAACTGGATGCACTTCGTGTACAAAACGGACAAACTCTTTCGAAGTATCAGGGTTTCGAACGAGAACTCATCTGTTACAAAGGAATGTCATTTTTTGGAATTATTTGAACTCCATACTTTTTGTGTTTTCAAAATGCACCATTCAAAGGGACATCACAAATGTTCAACAATTTATGACTTCATTTGATTTTTTTCGTGCATTTCCTTATTTGTTTTTGCTAATTGACCCTGAAATTGAAAAGCACTACAAAAGAACTCCAAAAATGTTGAAAGTTGCCATTGTATCATCACTTCACCCACATAGCATGTGCTAAAAGTTGAGAGGGTTACGACAAAAAATGGATACACTTCGTGTACAAAACGGACAATCTCTTTCGAAGTATGAGGATTTCGAACGAGAACTTATCTGTTACAAAGGGATTTCATTTTTTGAACTTATTTGAACTCCATAATTTTTGTGTGTTCAAAATGCACCATTCAAAGGCACATCACAAATTTTCAACAATTTCTTACTTCATTTGATATTTTTCGTGCATTTACTTATTTGTTTTTGAGCTAGTTGACCCTGAAATTGAAAAGCAATACAAATGAACTCTGAAAATGTTGAAAGTTGGCATGGTATAATCATTTCACCCTCATAGCATGTGCTAAAAAGTTGAGAGGGTTACGACAAAAACTGGATGCACTTCGTGTACAAAACAGACAATCTCTTTCGAAGTTTCATGGTTTCGAATGAGAACTCATCTGTTACAAAGGGATTTCACTTTTTTGAATTTATTTGAACTCCATACTTTTTGTGTGTTTCAAATGCACCATTCAAAGGCACATCACAAAATTTCATCAATTGGTGACTTCATTTGATATTTTTATGCATTTACTTATTTATTTTTGAGTTAATTGACTCTGAAATTGAAAAGCACTACAAATGAACTCTGAAAATGTTGAAAGATGGTATGGTATTATAATTTCATCCACATAGCATGTGCTAAAAAGTTAAGAGGCTTACGACAAAAACTGGATGCACTTCGTGTACACAACGGACAATCTCTTTTGAAGTATGATGGTTTTGAACAAGAACTCATCTGTTACAAATGGATTTTTTTTGCACTTATTTGAACTCCATACTTTTTGTGTATTCAAAATGCACCATTCAAAGGCACATCACAAATTTTCAAAAATTTCTTTCGAAGTATCATTAGTACACATCACATAAAGTTTAATACATTAGTACACATCACATAAAGTTTAATACACTACATAGATTTATATTTCGATCCCTTGCCTATGATCGCTTTGACTGTAACCATGCAGCATCTTCATTATTTAACGAGTTGCCTGGGTCAATTCTCACTATGAAGGGCGGAATTTCATCAAACTTTTTATAATCTGCTGACATGTTGGTCATGTCCTCGATCCCCACGATGTTTCTTTTTCCTAAAAGAACTATGTAACACTTTAGCTCATCGTATGATGCATTTTTTGCTTGTTTTTTCTTTTTTTGGTCTGAAGGACATGTCTTTCACGTAGAAAACCTGAGCCACATCATTGGCTAGGACAAATGGCTTGTGTCTGTACCCAAGATTCTTGAGATCAACTGTTGTCATTCCGTACAAGTGGTCTACCTTTACCGCTTCTCCATTCATGTTCACCCAACTACAGTGAAACGAAGGGACCTTAAAAGTAGGTCCGTAGTCAAGTTTCCATATCTCCTCTATGAAACTAATGTATGTCTCCTTTTTCACATTCTCGTCTGTCGCATCATAGTGGACATTAGTATTTTGGTTGGTGCTCTTTTTATCTTGGGCGGTTGTGTAAAGTGTATTCCCGTTTATCTCGTACCCTTGGAAATATAATACAGTCGAAGAAGGTGACGCGACCAACAAGTAGAGTTGATCTCCAACAGTGTTGTCATTCGTGAGACGTGTTTGCAACCAACTGCCGAAAGTATCCATGTGTTTTTCTTCAATCTAGGAGATATCCTTCCACGGGAACTCGAAGTGTACAAAATTCTTGTGCTCCTCGATATACGAAGCCACGAAGGTGGAAGTTTTTCGAACTGTGTAGTGTGCTTGAGTGAAAGAATGCCCGTCCCTACATATCACTCCTTTTTGTCCTAGTGTGCGTTTTCCACTCAGTCTCCCCTCATGCCGCGATTCAGGAACACCAATCGGCTTAAGGTCCAGAAGAAAGTCTACACAGAACCCAATGACCTCCTCTGTTCCATAGTCCTTGGAGATGCTTCCTTCTGGCCTAGCACGGTTATGAACATATTTATTTAAGACTCCCATGAACCTCTCGAAGGGGAACATATTGTGTAGAAATACAGGACCGAGAATGGAAATCTCGTCGACTAGGTGAATCAGGAGATGCGTCATAATATTGAAGAAGGACGGGGGGAACACCAACTCAAAACTTACAAGACATTGGACCACATCCTTATGTAGCCTTTCCAAGCATTCTCGATCGATTACCTTCTGAGATATTGCATTGAGGAATGCACATAGCTACACAATGGGTAATCGAACATTTTCCGGTAGAAGCCCCCTCAATGCAACCGGAAGCAACTATGTCATAATCATGTGGCAATCATGAGACTTAAGGTTCTAGAATTTTTTCTCTGCCATATTATTATTCCCTTAATATTAGACGAGAAGCCAGCGGGGACCTTCATACTGCTTAGGCATTCAAACAATATTTCCTTCTCTACTTTGGTAAGAGCGTAGCTGCTTAAGTATTGACGCACTTTGTCAATCTTCTCGTGGTATGGGTCTTTCATACGTTGCTGCTCCTCCCGTGCTTCTGTTGTATCTTTTGTCTTCCCATACACGCCCAGGAAGCCTAGCAGGTTAACGCAAAGATTCTTCATCACGTGCATCACGTTGATTGAAGACCGGACCTCTAGGTGTTTCCAATAGGGTTGCTCCCAAAATAAAGATTTCCTTTTCCACATGGACACATGCCCGATAACGTCGTCTTTCAGAACAGATTGACCGCCAGGACCCTTTCCAAAGATTACTATTTGATCCAAATCCTTGACCATAGCCAATAACTCATCACCAGTAGGGAGGTTAGGCTTCTTCCGATGATCTGCCGCACCATTGAAATGCTTGCCTTTCTTTCTTACGGGATGATTGGCTAGAAGAAATTGACGACACCCCAGGTAGACAACCTTCTTAGATTTTTCCAAATATGTACCTTTAGTCTTATCTAAACAGTGCGTGCATGCATTGTATCCCGTGTTTGACTGTCCTGAAATGTTACTAAGAGCAGGCCAATCATTGATGGTTATGAACAACAATGCTCGTAGGTCAAATTCCTGCTTTTTGTGCTCATCCCACACACGTACACCTGGTTTGGCCCACAACTGTAAAAGTTCATCAAGTAATAATGGCCTTAGGTACACATCAATGTCATTGCCGAGTTGCTTCGGTCCTTGGATGAGCACTGGCAGCATAATGAAATTCCGCTTCATTCACAACCAAGGAGGAAGGTTGTAGATACATAGAGTCACGGGCCAGGTGCTGTGACTGCAGCTCTGCTCCCCTAAAGGATTCATGCCGTCTGTACTTAGACCAAGCCATAAGTTCCTTGGGTCATCTGCAAATTCCGGCCACTCCCTCTTGATTTCCTCCATTGCGACCCATCTGCGAGGTGTCTCAACTTCTTCCCTTCTTTCTTACGCTTGTCTCTGTGCCATCGCATCAACTTGGCATGCTCATTGTTTCTGAATAGACGTTTCAACCGTGGTATTATAGGAGCATACCACATAACCTTAGCAGGAACCTTCTTCCTCGGGGGCTCGTCATCGCCCTCAACATCAGGAGGGTCATCCTGCCTGATCTTGTACCGACATGCAGTGCATACTGGGCATTTATCCATATTCTCGTACTTCTGACCGCGGTACAGGATGGAGTCATTAATGCATGTATGTATCTTCTGCACATCTAATCCAAGAGGGTAGATAGCCTTCTTTGCTTCGTACGTAGTCTCGAGCAATTCGTTATCCTTTGGAAGCTTCGGCTTCAATATTTTTAGTAACTTCTCAAATCCCTTGTGAGATAAACCAGTTTCTGCCTTCCATTTCAATAGTTCGAGTGTAGTCCCGAGCTTTGTGCTGCCATCTTCGCAATTTGGGTACAACAACTTTTTATGATCCTTTAGCATGGCCTCCAATTTCAGCTTCTCCTTTTCTATATCGCATTCTCTCTTTGCATCACAAATGACCCGACCAAGACCATCAGCAGGCTCATCTAATGCCGGTTGTTCTTCACCTCCTTCTTCTTCATTGTCTTCCATTGTAGTATCACCGTATTCTTCAGTGAACATAGGATAGTTGTCATCATCATCTTCTTCTTCATTGTCTTCCATCCTAACCCCTCTTGCTCCGTGCATGGTCCAATAATAATATGTGGGCATGAAACCTCTCTGAAGCAAGTGGACATCTATGGTTTTCAAGCAAAAGTACTCCTTCAAGTTTCGATAGCCAACACAGGGACAAGGCATAAAATTATGGTTTTTTTTATTTCTGTGACCCTGGTTTGTTAGCTCTACTCATTCATCCCCACTCTCTTAACTTTTGCTCCCTTTCCCCACTCCCTTGGCCGAAATCCTCAGAACTGGTCACAAACGGTGGATGCCGTCGGGTCAGTGCTTTGAATGTTAACTCTGACGAGTGGGGCCGCGCTGACTGTGTCCCCCGTTGGACCTGATGGGTGGGGTCGCGACGGATGGTGCCACGGTTAGCCAGTTGGGCCGTGGTTAGATTGTTGGGCCCTGCGCGCACCGTAACGACATGAGCCTGCTATGCATGCACGTAGCTAGCCTGCCTCCATCGGTCGTTGCTGGGCCCTGCATGCGCAATACGACATGAACCTGCTATGCATGCACGTACCAAGCCTACCTTCATGCGCTGATGCCTGCCGCCATGATGCGCTGACCTCCCCTCTTTCTACACACAAGCCGCCACGTACGCTGACCGGCCTCTTTCTGCATGCTAGCCGCCACGAACACACGGACGATCGCTGCTGCCGGTTCGTCTCATGTCACACGCTTGTCTCCCCGATCCACTCGCATCTATTCAACATGGTAATTAAAGCTATACATGCGCGACATGAACCGCCTGCCTGCCTGCCTACCAGCATGCATCGATGTGCCCTGCCACGGATGCAGCCTTCCTGTGAGCCGCCACAGGATGCAGCATCCGTCGCCTTCTCGATCGATTCACAGTTCACACCATCTCAGCCTTTGACCACCGCAACATCAATTCAGCATGGCAATTAAACTCTAGGGCATACCGATCGACGTGCGCCGCCATGATACCAAAGCGGCGAAGCCTGCTGTGCATGCCATGTGATTGAGCTTGGCTGCCTGCATGCGCGCCGTCACGGTCGCAGCGACAGTCGCTGCCACTGGTTCCTCTCTTCTCGCACGCATCTCCACCTTCCAAGTGCCACAGACCAAGGCTAGGGTGCAGTGCTACATTTAGGGTTAGGTTTTAGGTATTTTAGGGTTTAGGGCTTTGAATCATCAACAAAAAGCATGTAATATATTTTTTGAAGCATCAGCATTTTGAAGCATCAACAAACATAGATCAGAGAGCATAATAACGAAAGCATACATGCTGAAGCGTCAGCAAACATAGCTTAGAGAGCATAATAATGAAAGCATACAATATAGGGAAGCCTACGATATATATCCTACATACTGCCTAGTGCACTATGCGTCTTCGTAGTCGGAGATAGCTTGATCCACCTTCGTTGGAGCCTGCTCCTCCTGGGCCACCACCTATGCCTCGTCCTGCGCAGCCCATGCTGCCTGCATCTGCTGACGACGAAGACGTCAGTCCTGCGCAATTGCTTTCGAGCGGATGGAGTTGGGGATCACCACTTGGTCGGGCTACAGATAGTAGACCCACAGTGCCTCCACTTCCGGCTCCTGCGGCGGCGCCTCCACGCCTGGCTCCTGCGGCGGCGCCTCCACCTCCGGTGATGCCTCCACCTCCGGCTCATGCGATGGCGCCTCCTCCTCCGGCTCCCGAAATCCTCTAGAGGTAGACTCACTTGCCTCCAGAATTAGGGCCGCCGAAGGAGGTAGAGACGTTCTTTGATCGTGTAGTACTGGCGTCGTGGTGGCATGGTTGATGGGCTGGGAGAGGGGAGTGCTCGGGTCCCTGCGGGAAAACAGAGAAGGCAAAGAACTACGGCTGGGGGACGGGACTGCTCGGGTCCCGGCGGGAATACGGAGCAGGCGAAGAGCTACGGCTGGGGGAGGGGAGTATTCGTCCGGCTTAAATAGCCATTGTAACCTAAACCCTAAACCCTAAACTGTCCGGTTTAGGGTTTAGGAGTGTACACGTGTGGGAAACTGTGGTTGGTTTGAAGAGTTCACTATCATCGGGGTCAAATGTGAAAGAGCCAGCACGTTCACACACGATGCAAAAAAACGATGTGAAAAAACGGTGCAAAAAAATAACGTGAAAAACGATGCAAAAAAACGAGCAAAAACGATGCAAAAAACGAAGCAAAAAAAAGATGTGAAAAAAAGATGCAAAAAAGACGATGTGGAGTGAGTGGTTGACGAGCAGCCGAGGACAACCAACTGGATCGCCTCTCGCGGATCGCCCCACGATCCAACGATGCGGAGCCGTCCTTGTGATCCAATGGCCCGGAGACTGCACGCAGCCTGCCCACCGAATTCCTTCTAGAACACCACATCTGAGGGGTGTCGCTTTGCTCCAGGGTGTGATCGGACGGCTGATGTTGGGAGCTAGGGTTAGGCGACACCCCGCGGGGTTTAGTGGGGTTTTGAACTGGTCAAAGGGGTTATGAAAGCTTTGACTGAGCACTACTAATTTAAAAAAATCGAAAAAATATGAAACCTTTGCCGTTCGTTGTTTTATAAGACACACTAACGAGGAAAAATACTAAACTTGGTCTATGGTCATTTTCATGAAAAAAAACCTAGCTAACATGATCGAGGTCAAATGAGCACCATTAATTTAAAAAAATCGAAGAAATATGAAACCTGCGCACAATGTTGTCTTATGTGACATGTTACCAACCCAAAATCATAAACTTGGTCTATGGTTATTTTCATGATAAAACCTTCACACATATGAGCTATCACCTGTAGATGAGGTAGGGTTACCAAAAATCATAAACATGGTCTATGGTTATTTTCAAGATTTCATAGAGTTCAAGGAGATGAGGTAGGGTTACCTTCTGTTTTTGAAAAATTTAAAAAAATCAAAAAATCACCAAAGCTTTATTTCAAAGTGAATAAGAAGGATCTGAACTTAGTTTTACATTTTCATATTTTAAATGTGTTTTTAATAGTTTTTATATTAAAGCATATTTTTTCAAAAGAAAATGTAAAAATATGAAGATTAATTCAAAAAAATAGTTAGACTTCGAATCTACACTATATAGATTGAATACGTGTTAATAAAAACATTTGGCTCATTTAGAGTAGGTCCAGAAAAACTTGATTACAAATGGGGCTGTTTACCCTAGAGTGGGAGCTCATTTGGAGCACATTTATCAAATAGAAATTTCTTTGACATCCTCTAAATCACCTCAAATTTTGCACACATGATCTCCTATACAAACATAGATAGTTACCCTAGATAGTTTGCCAAGGTTTTTTTGGAGCATGTCTCATCAGTGAAGCAACACTGAAACAACATGTGTGATCATTGCAACACCTAAACGCATAGCTCAAAACATCTAAACAAATGTAACCATACACCACAAGCAAGTTTAAGGACACAACATCTATGGTCATTTCCATGAGAAAACCTTCACACATATGAGCTAGGGTTACCTTCTGTTTTTGAATTTTTAAAAAAAATCAAAAAATCACCAAAGCTTTATTTCAAAATGAATAAGAAGGATCTCAACTTAGTTTTACATTTTCATATTTTAAACGTGTTTTTAATAGTTTTTATATTAAAGTATATTTTTCAAAAGAAAATGTAGAAATATGAAGATTAATTCAAAAAATATCTAAACAGAAGTAACCATACACCACAGGCAAATTTAAGGACAAACAAATATAGATAGCATAATACATTGGTTCCCATATAACATTGGGTACCCTAATACATCACTACCATAGATTCAGTTCATCACATCATAAACATCCACATTCAGTTTACCAAAAGTAACACCAAAAGATAAAGATAAAACATGCTGCCACATTCAGTTCATCACATCATGACATCACACCGGAGTCAGAGCCTTCGCGAGGGCAGCATGCTGCCCCTGATCATGTAGTCCTCCCCGCGAATCGCTACATCCTCTGCATGATACACAAGGTGATCGAAGCGGCCATCCTTTGGCTTTGGCTTGGTGGTGCAGTAAGGGCAGCACCACTGATGACCCACAAGTATACGGGATCGATCGTAGTCCTTTCGATAAGTAAGAGTGTCGAACCCAACGAGGAGCAGAAGGATTTGACAAGTGGTTTTCAGCAAGGAAGTATCTGCAAGCACTGAAATTACCAGTAACAAGTAGTGGTGTGGTGAGATGATTCGTAGCGAGCAACAAGTAACAAAAGTAGCAACGGTGCAGCAAAGTGGCCCAATCCCTTTTGTAGCAAGGGACAAGCCTGGACAAAATCTTATAGGAGGTAAAACGCTGTCGAGGTCACACGGGAATTTCTGTCATGCTAGTTTTTATCATGTTCATATGATTCGCGTTCGTTACTTTGATAGTTTGATATGTGCGTTGACCGGCGCTTGGGTACTGCCATTACATGGACAATCATCCTAGTCATGATTAACCCCTCTTGCAAGCATTCGCAACTACGAAAGAAGAATTAAGACAAAGTCTAACCATAGCATTAAACAAGTGGATCCAAATCAGCCCCTTACGAAGCAACACATAAACTAGGGTTTAAGCTTCTGTCACTCTAGCAACCCATCATCTAGATTGGTTCTGCTCAAGTTCCGCCTCGTGGCGGCGGCGAATCCTCGAAAAAGCCTCCTCCTATTTTTTTCCGGAATGAAACCCTTCATATAGCAGAAGAAGGGGGCCAGTAGGCCAGCAGGGAGCCCACAAGCCCCCTAGGCGCGACCAGGGGGGTGGCCGTCCCTACCAGGCTTGTGGCCCCTGGTTGTGCTCCTCTGGCACTTCTTTGGCCCAGTATTTTTTTTATATTCCCAAAAAATTCCACGTTGATTTTCACGGCTTTTGGGGTTGCGCAGGATAGGTATCTCAAACTTGCTCCATTTTCAGGCCAGAATTCCAGGTGCCGGCATTCTCCCTCTTCATGTAAACCTTGCAAAATAAAAGAGAAAAGGCATAAGTATTGTACCGTGAAGTGAAATAACAGCCCAAAACTCAACAAATATTGATACGTCCATTTTGCATCATGTTTTCATGTTGATATTTATTGCTTCTTTGGCTGTTATTTCACTTCGCGGTACAATTCTTATACCTTTTCTCTCTTGTTTTGCAAGGTTTACATGAAGAGGGAGAATGTCGGCAACTGGAATTTTGGCCTGAAAGTGGAGCAAAGTTGAGCTACCTATTCTGCGCAAATCCAAACACCGTAAAGATCAACGAGGAATTTTTTTCCCGATTTATCAAAAATACTAGGCCGAAGAAGTGCCAGAGGGGCACCAGGGGGTCCCCACAAGCCTGGACGGCGCAGACACCCCCCAAGCCGCGCCATGAAGGTTTGTGGGCAGCCCACTGGCCCACTTGCTCTCCTCTTTTGCTATATGGAGGGTTTCGTCCAGGAAAAAATGAAGGATTAGCTTTTTCGTGGTTTCGCCGCTGCCATGAGGCGGAACTTGAGCATAACCAATCTAGAGCTCTGACAGGACGATCCTGCCGGGGAAACTTCCCTCCCGGAGGGGGAAGTCGTAGCCATCGTCATCACCAACACTTCTCTCATCAGAGGGGACTCGTCACCATCAACATCTTCATCAGCACCATCTCATCTCCAAACCCTAGTTCATCACTTGTAACCAATCTCCGTCTCGCGACTTCGATTGGTACTTGTAAGGTTGCTAGTACTGTTGATTACTCTTTGTAGTTTACGCTTGTTGGATTATTTCGTAGAAGTGTTTATGTTCAGATCCTTGATGCTACTCATTACCTCTCTGATCATGAATATGATTATGCTTTGTGAGTAGTTACTTTTGTTCCTGAGGACATGGGATAATTCATGCTAATAATAGTCATGTGAATTTGGTATTCGTTGATATGTTGTATGTTGTTTTTCCTCTACTAGTGTTATGTGAACGTCGACTACATAACACTTCACCATTATTTGGGCCTAGAAGAAGGCATTGGGAAGTAGTAAGTAGATGATGGGTTGCTAGAGTGACAGAAGCTTAAACCCTAGTTTATGCGTTGCTTCGTAAGGGACTGATTTGGATCCACTAGTTTAATGCTATGGTTAGACTTTGTCTTAATTTTTCTTTCATAGTTGCGGATGCTTGCGAGAGGGGTTAATCATAAGTGGGATGCTTTTACAAGTAAGGGCAGTACCCAAGCGCCGGTCCACCCAAATATCAAACTATCAAAGTAACGAACGCGAATCATATGAACATGATGAACCTAGCATGACAGAAATTCCCTTGTGTCCTCCGGAGCGATTTTCCTCCTATAAGACTTTGTCCAGGCTTGTCCCTTGCTACAAAATGGATTGGGCCACTTTGCTGCACCGTTTCTACTTTTGTTACTTGTTGCTTGCTACGAATCATCTCACCACACAATCACTTGTTACCGATAATTTCAGTGCTTGCAGATATTTCCTTGCTTAAAACCATTTGTCAGATCCTTCTGCTCCTCATTGGGTTCGACACTCTTACTTATTGAAAGAACTACGATTGATTCCCTATACTTGTGGGTCATCAAGACTCTTTTCTGGCGCTGTTGCCGGGGAGTGAAGCGCCTCTGGTAAGTGGAACTTGGTAAGGAAACATTCATATAGTGTGCTGAAATTTATTGTCACTTGTCACTATGGATACTAATCCTTTGAGGGGATTGTTTGGGGTATCTTCACCTCGAGCGGAAGCAAAAATAGTTGCTCCTCAACCTGGTGCACCTACTGAAAATATTTGCTTTGAATTTCCTTCGGGTATGCTTGAGAAACTGCTGGCTAATCCTTTTACAGGAGATGGAACATAACATCCAGACTTGCATCTAATATATTTAGATGAAGTTTGTGGTTTATTTAAGCTTGCAGGTGTGCCCGAGGCTGAGGTCAACAAGAAGGTCTTTCCTTTATCTTTGAAGGATAAGGCGTTGACATGGTATAGGCTATGTGATGATACTCGATCATGGGACTACAATCGGTTGAAATTGGAATTTCATGAAAAGTTTTATCCTATGCATTTAGTACATCGTGATCGAAATTATATTTATAATTTTTTGCCTCGTGATAGAGCAAGCATCTCTCAAGCTTGGGGGAGGCTTAAATCAATGCTATATTCATGCCCCAATCATGAGCTCTCGAGAGAAATTATCATTCAGAACTTCTATGCTCAGCTTTCTCATGATGATAGCACCATGCTTTACACTTCTCGTACCGGTTCTTTTATGAAGAGAGATATTGACTTCATATGGAATTTATTGGAGAGAATTAAATGCAACTCTGAAGATTGGGAGCTTGAAGAAGGTAAGGAGTCAGGTACGAATTTCACCTTTGATTGCGTTAAATCCTTTGTTGAGACAAATACTTTTTGTGACCTTAGCACTAAGTATGAATTTGACTCTGAGATAGTAGCTTCATTGCGTGAATCCTTTGCTGCTCATATTGATCTCCCCAAAGAGAAGTGGTTTAAATATCATCCTCCTTTAGAAGTCAATGTAGTTAAACCCACTCCAGTTGAAGAGAAAGTCATTGCCTAGAAGGATCATTGTAAAGCTTCAACTGTGATACGTACAGGCTATATTAGAACACCTACACCCCCTGAACAAATTAGAGTTGAACTTAGCATTGCTATTATCAAAGATCTTCTTTCTGAATAAGTCGAGGGACATAATATCCACTTCTGTGAAGTTGCTGCTAGAATTGCTAACACGCTAGAGACAAACATAGGCCTGTTGTTGGCATGCCTGTGGTTTCTGTTAAGATAGGAGATCATTGTTATCATGGTTTATGTGACGTGGGTGCTAGTGTTAGTGCAATACCTCAATCCTTATACGATGAAATCAAAGATGAGATTGCACCTGTTGAGATAGAACCTATTGATGTCACTATTCATCTTGCCAATAGAGATACTATCTGCCCTGTGGGAATTGTTAGGGATGTTGAAGTCTTGTGTGGTAAAACGAAGTATCCTGCTGATTTCCTCGTTCTTGCTACCGCACAAGATAGCTTTTGTCCCATCATATTTGGTAGACCTTTTCTCAATATTGTCAATGCTCATATTGATTGTGAGAAGAAAACTATCACTGTTGGCTTTGAAGGTCTGTCACATGAGTTCAATTTCTCGAAGTTTGGAAGACAACCTCATGAAAAGGAGTGGCCTAGTAGGGATGAAACTATTGCCTTAGCCTCTATTGCCGTGCCTCCTACTGATCCCTTGGAGCAATATTTCCTTGAGCATGAAAATGATATGCATATGGATGAAAGGGATGAGATAGATAGAGTTGTCTTAGAACAATATCCTATACTTAAGAATAATCTGCCTGTTGAACTGCTTGGGGATCCACCCCCACCAAAGGGTGATCCTGTGTTCGAGCTTAAACAGTTGCCTGATACTATTAAGTATGCCTATCTTGATGAAAAGGAGACATATCCTGTTATTAGTAGTGCTAGCCTCTGTGAGCATGAAGAAAAGAAGCTACTAAAAACTCGAGGAAGCACCATTTTGCTATTGGATATACTCTTGATGATCTTAAGGGCATTAGTCCTACTCTATGTCAGCACAAGATTAAAACTGATCCTGATTTCAAACTAGCTGCTGATCATCAAAGGATATTAAATCCTAAGATGAAAGAAGTAGTGAGAAAAGAAATACTAAAGCTCCTAGAAGCAGGTATCATCTATCCTGTTGCTCATAGTGATTGGGTGAGTCCGGTACATTGCGTCCCTAAAAAGGGAGGCATCACCGTTGTCCCTAATGATAAGGATGAATTGATCCCACACAGGATTATTACTAGCTATAGGATGGTGATCGATTTTAGGAAACTGAATAAAGCCACTAGGAAAGATCATTACCCTTTGCCTTTTATCGACCAAATGCTAGAAAGCCTGTCTAAACACACACACTTCTGCTTTCTAGACGGATATTCTGGTTTCTCCCAAATACCAGTTGCACAATCTGATCAGGAGAAAACCACTTTCACCGGCCCTTTCAGTATCTTTGCCTATAGACGCATGCCTTTTGGCTTATGTAATGCACCTGCCACCTTTCAAAGATGTATGATGGCTATATTCTATCACTTTTGTGAAAAGATTGTCGCAGTTTTCATGGATGACTTCTCCGTTTACGGGTCTTCCTTTGATGATTGCCTCAGCAACCTTGATCGAGTCTTACAGAGATGTAAAGACACCAATCTTGTCTTGAATTGGGAGAAGTGCCACTTTATGGTTAATGAAGGCATCGTCTTAGGACATAAAATTTCTGAAAGAGATATTGAATTTGATAAGGCTAAGGTTGATGCAATCGACAAAATGCCATACCCCACATATATCAAGGGTATAAGAAGTTTCCTTGGTCATGCTGGTTTCTATAGAAGGTTCATTAAAGACTTCTCTAAGATTCCTAGGCCTCTTACAATCTATTGCAAAAGGATATTCCTTTTGTCTTTGACGATGATTGTGAGGAAGCCTTCGAAATACTTAAGAGGGCTTTGATAAGTGCACCTATTGTTCAACCACCTGATTGGAACTTGCCTTTTGAGATCATGCATGACGCTAGTGATTATGCTGATGGTGCTGTTCTAGGACAAAGAGTCGATAAGAAGTTGAATGGTATCCACTACGCTACTAAAACTCTAGACAATGCCCAAAGAAACTATGCCACTGCGGAGAAGGAATTTTTAGAAGTCGTGTTTGCGTGTGAAAAGTTCAGCGCTTACATAGTTGATTCCAAAGTCATTATTCACACTGATCACGCTGCTAATAAGTACCTCATGGAGAAGAAGAACGCTAAACCTAGACTTATCAGATGGGTTCTCTTGCTACAAGAATTTGATTTGCACATTGTCGACAGAAAGGGTGCTGATAACCCAGCAGCAGATAACTTGACTAGGTTGGAGAACGTTCTTGATGACCCACAACCTATTGATGATAGCTTTCTCGATGAGCAACTGAATGTCATCAGTGCTTCACGTAGTGCACTGTGGTATGCTGATTATGCAAACTATATCGTTGCCAAATACATACCACCTAGTTTCACGTACCAGCAAAAGAAGAAATTCTTCTTTGACTTGAGACATTACTTTTGGGATGATCCTCACCTTTATAAGGAAGGATTAGATGGTGTTATTAGACGTTGTGTAACTAAACATGAACAGGGACAGATTCTACAGAAGTGTCACTCCAAAGCCTACGGAGGACACCATATATGCGGGAGATAGAACTGCACACAAGGTATTGCAATCAGGTTTCTATTGGCCCACTCGATTCAAGGATGCCCGTAAGTTTCTCTTGTCTTGTGACGAATGTCAAAGAATAGGTAATATTAGCAAACATCAGGAAATGCCGATGAACTATTCACTTCTCATTGAACCATTTTATGTTTGGGGCTTTGATTATATGGGACCTTTTCCGAAATCCAACGGGTATACTCACATCTTAGTTGTTGTTGATTACGTCACTAAGTGGGTAGAAGCTATCCCCACTAGTAGTGCTGATCACAACACCTCTATCAAGATGCTGAAAGAAGTTATCTTCCCTAGATTTGGAGTCCCTAGATATCTAATGACCAACGGTGGTTCACACTTCATTCATGGTGCTTTCCGTAAAACGCTTGCTAAGTACGATGTCAACCATAGAATTGCGTCTCCGTATCACCCTCAATCCAATGGTCAAGTAGAGCTAAGTAATAGAGAGATTAAACTGAGTCTGCAAAAGACTGTCAACAGGTCTAGAAATAATTGGCTAAGAAGCTCGATGATGCACTGTGGGCTTATAGAACTGCCTATAAGAATCCCATGGGCATGTCTCCGTACAAAATAGTGTACGGTAAAGCATTTCACTTACCTCTTGAGCTAGGGCATAAAGCTTATTGGGCAATCAAAGAGCTCAACTTCGATTTCAAACTTGCCGGTGAGAAGAGGTTATTTGATATTAGCTCGCTTGATGAGTGGAGAACTCAGGCATATGAGAATGCCATGCTGTTCAAAGAGAAGGTTAAGAGGTGGCATGATAAGAGGATACAAAAGCGTGAGTTTAATGTAGGTGATTATGTCTTGCCATATAACTCTCGTTTAAGATTCTTTGCAGGCAAGCTTCTCTCTAAATGGGAAGGTTCCTATGTTGTTGAGGAAGTATATCGTTCCGGTGCTATCAGGATCAACAACACGGAGGGGAATTGTCCGAGAGTGGTAAATGGGTAGAGAATCAAGCATTATATCTCAGGTAGTCCCATAAATGTTGAAAGTAATATCATCAATACCATAACTCCGGAAGAATACCTAAGGGATATTTATCAGCCTGTTTCAGACTCCGAAAATGAAGAGCTATGTGATTCGGTAAGAAAACAGAGTCCAAAACTTTTCGAGTAGGAAATTTTCTCCATTTTGTAATATTTGAAAAAATACAAAAATTGGAAGTAGTCCGGAAAGTGCGCGAGGTGGAGACAAGCCTGCACGGCGCGATCCCACCCCCTCGCCGCGACGTGAGGGCTTGTGGCCACCTCGTGCGCCTCCTAGACTCTGTTTTCGTGCAGGGTACTCCTTCTAGTCTGGAAAAAAAATCATTATATATACTTCCGTTTGGTCTGACCCCTCCATCACGCAGATTTCCCAGGAATCTGTGGGGGAGAACAACCTCCGTCTAATCTATGGAGAAGTTCATGCTGATCTGAAAAGGATGGAGGTCATGGAGGCTAAGGAGGGGCTACCTAAATAAACCAAGGGAAAAGCTAAGGAGAAGGATGAGGCATGGGACGAAGTGCAATCTCTACTCAACAAGGAAGAAGTTGAAGAAGTGGATTTCGTCCAACCCTACCTCCACCTACTGTCTCCATCTTTGATTGAACTCGTGAGGTTTTGTGAAACAACTCGTGCTCGCAATACTTGTCTGACACATGAAGTTGTTTTGCTGGAAAAACATATCGCAGATCTCCAAGGTATAAATCAAAGATTAATGGCCCTCTCGGAGTCAAAGATTGCAACAACTCCTCCACCATCACCACCAAAGCAAGACAATTGAGCATTGGTATGGGCAATCCCCTTGGCTTGTGCCAAGCTTGGGGGAGTTGCCCCGGTATCGTATCACCATCACATCTTTTGCCTTTACCTTTGTTTTAGTTTTCCTTTTTAGTTTTCTCTTTCTCTAGTAGTTAAAAAGTCTTAGTGTTTTAGTCTTGAGTATTGCTTTGTGTCACCCCCAATGTATTCTTGATCCTGAGCCATATAATAAAGAGTTTCTTAGTTGAAGGGCTTTGCCTCTTACCATGATCAAAAGAGTGAGAATAGAACAAGAGCATGAAAGATCATGTAATGATCTTATGGGAAGTGAAGGCTTCACATATAAAAAGGATGATGATTGAAATTTGTTAACGGTAGACAAACGTAGACCTTGGTCATTGTTGCAATTAATAGGAAATGATAAAGAAGGAGAAGTTCACATATAAATATATCATCTCTGACACCATCTATGATTGTGAACACTCACCAAACTATTGCATGCCTAGAAGTAGATGTTGGACAAGGAAGACAATGTAATGAATTGTGTTTGCTTGGCTCTGAACAATGTTATATGATTAGAGATCCCTTAGCATGTGAAGATTGCTTCCACCTCATATTAGCCAAAACCTCCCGCACCAAGTAGAGATACTACTTGTGCATCCATAAACCTTCAAACCAGTTTTACCATGTGTGTCCACCATACCTACCTATGGATTGAATAAGAACCCACAAGTAAGTTGTCATCGGTGCAAGCAATAAAAATTTCTCTCTAATATGTATGATCTATTAGTGTGTGGAAAATAAGATTTATACGAACCTGTGATGAGGAAGGTATAAAAGCGACAGACTGCATAATAAAGTTCTTTATCACAGGAGGCAATATAAAGTTACGTTCCTCCGCACTAAGAGGACACACATCCAAACCTCAAAAGCGCATGACAACCTCTGCTTCCCTCTGCGAAGGGCCTATCTTGTACCTTTACTTTTTGCCCTTGAAAGAGTCATGGTGATCTTCACCAATTCCTTATTTTGCCTCTGTCTTGGCTACCGCCATATGCTTGGGAAAGATCTAAATTCATATGTCAACTTGGAGGTAAGCATTCATGAATTATTATTGTTGACATTACCCTTGAGGTAAGCAGTTGGGAGGCAAAACTATAAGCCCCTATATTTCTCTGTGTCCAGATAAAACTTTGATCTCATGAGTACCACGTGAGTTGTAGCAATTGTAGAGAACGAAAGAATGATTGAGTATGTGGATTTGCTTTACAAGCTGTTATTTGACTCTTTCTGATGTTGTGATAAATTGCAATTTCTTCAATGACTAAAGGCTATCGGTTGTTAATTCTCGGTAAGGTTCTTGATCCATGCTTTACTTTGTGAAGGAATTATCACTTTAGCATGAGAGATTATATGTTGGTATTGCTGTTCTGATCTTGATCATGATGCGTGCATGTTCGTATCTTGTTTTGTCGACACCTCTCTCCCTAAACATGTGGTCATATTTAGTGAGCTAGGCTTTCGCTTGAGGACAAGCGAGGTCTAAGCTTGGGGGAGTTGATACGTCCATTTTGCATCATGTTTTCATGTTGATATTTATCACTTCTTTGGCTGTTATTTCACTTCACGGTATAATTCTTATGCCTTTTCTCTCTTGTTTTGCAAGGTTTACATGAAGAGGGAGAATGCCGGCAACTGGAATTCTGGCCTAAAAGTGGAGCAAAGTTGACATACCAATTCTGCGCAACTCCAAATGCCGTGAAAATCAACGAGGAATTTTTTCCCGATTTATCAAAAATACTGGGCCGAAGAAG
This sequence comes from Hordeum vulgare subsp. vulgare, assembly GCF_904849725.1. NCBI lineage: Eukaryota > Viridiplantae > Streptophyta > Magnoliopsida > Poales > Poaceae > Hordeum > Hordeum vulgare. Next base: position 466,410,384 of record NC_058519.1, read on the forward strand.
TGCCAGAGGGGCACCAGGGGGTGCCCACAAGCCTGGACGGCGCGGCCACCCCCAGGATGCGCCATGAGGGCTTGTGGGCAGCCCACTGGCCCACTTGCTCCCCTCTTTTGCTATATGGAGGGTTTCGTCCAGAAAAAAATGAAGGAGGAGCTTTTTCGTGGTTTCGCCGCCGCCACGAGGCGAACTTGAGCAGAACCAATCTAGAGCTCCGGCAGGACGATCCTACTGGGGAAACTTCCCTCCCGGAGGGGGAAATCGTCGCCATCATCATCACCAAAACTCCTCTCATCGGAGGGGACTCATCACCATCAACATCTTCATCAGCTCCATCTCATCTCCAAACCCTAGTTCATCACTTGTAATTAATCTCCATCTCGCGACTCCGATTGGTTCTTGTAAGGTTGCTAGTAGTGTTGATTACTCTTTGTAGTTGATGCTAGTTGGATTATTTGGTGGAAGTGTTTATGTTTAGATCCTTGATGCTACTCATTACCTCTCTGATCATGAAAGCATGATGCAAAATGGATGTATCAACTCCCCCAAGCTTAGACCTCGCTTGTCCTCAAGCGAAAGCCAAGCTCAATAAATATGACCACATGTTTAGGGAGAGAGGTGTCGACAAAACCAAATACGAACATGCACGCATCATGATCATGATCAGAACAACAATACCAACATATAATCTCTCATGCTAAAGTGACAATTCCTTCACAAAGTAAAGTATGGATCAAGAACCTTATCGAGAATTAACAACCGATAGCCTTGAGTCATTGAAGCAATTGCAATTTATCACAACATCAGAAAGAGTCAAGTAAGAGCTTGTAAAGAAAATCCACATACTCAATCATCTTTTCATTCTCTACAATTGCTACAACTCACGTGGTACTCGTGAGATCAAAGTTTCAGCTGAACACGGAGAAAGATAGGGGCTTATAGTTTTGCCTCCCAACTGCTTACCTCAAGGGTAATCTCAATAATAATAATTCCAGAATGCTTGCGTCCAAGTTGACATATGAATATAGATCTTTCCCTAGCATATGACGTTAGCCAAGATAAAGGCGAAACAAGGAATTGGTGAAGATCACGATGATCTTTCAAGGGCAAAAAGTAAAGATACAAGATAGGCCCTTCGCGGAGGGAAGCATAGGTTGTCATGCGCTTTTGAGGTTTGGATGCGTGTCCTCTTAGTGCGGAGGTACGTCACTTTATATCGCCTCCTGTGATAAATAACTTTATTATGCAGTCTGTCGCTTTTATGTCTTCCTCATCACAGGTTCGTACAAAGGTTATTTTCCACACACTAATAGATCATACATATTAGGGAGCAATTTTTATTGCTTGCACCGACACTACTAGAAAAAAGCCTATAACTAATATGGACATTAATGGTGCACCATGCATGTGGTGCACCACTGCTATATAGCAGTGGCGCACCACCTACTAGAGCGCCATAAGTGTCCATATTACTAATGGCGCACCATGTGGCTGGTGCTCCATTACTATATTTGACCTGGCCCCCCACCCTTTCCTACACTTACGAGTGGCGCACCATGGAAAGTGCGTCATTACTAGTTTTAACTAGTAATGGCGCACCACGTCCACGGTGCGCCACTGCTCATATTTTTTTCAGTTTTTTTAAAACTACTAATGGCGCGTTCTTACCTGGTGTGCCATTAGTAACCCTGGTTACTAATGGCGCATTCTTCCTGGGTGTGCCATTGGTAACCTGGGAGGAGTAGATATTTTTGACAGCCCACTTCACACTCACTTTCCCCCACTTCATTCTCTCCAGCACTTCACACTCACTAGTCTCGGCTGCCTCCTCCTCACCTCATTTGCACCATATATTCACCCAAATTAAGTGGTTAAATTTCCTTTTTTGGTAGGTAAGTAAGGGGAAACCTTTCTTTATGTTCTAGATCTACTTTTTTGTCCCTCCAACACGTGTACACACTTTTTATGACCTAGATCTACGTATGTTTGTGGTATTGCATATGTTTGTGTTTGCAGGTACCGGTATTTGAAATGCGATAGTTGCCAATATTTTGCCGGAATGTTGATTCATTTCCGTTTCGGCGAGAATTTGGCACTATGCATTCTTTTTGGTCTTATTTTTAGGCAAAGTCATGCCAAATTTTTTTTTGTTCTAACATATCGTTTTGCTCTACCCCGCAGGCGACCATGGTCCGCAAGATGACCGAAGGCATCGTGAATTGGTTTTTGAGCTCCGCGAAGGCCGAGATGCTTCAAAAGAATGAGACGGAGGTAAGATGTCCGTGTCGAAGATGCAAGCTGAAGAGCCTTATGGACCCGGATTCCAGACAGCTTCGGGACCACCTACTCGTGCGTGGTTTCATGGATGGCTATCGGTGGCAAGTGATGAAGATGATTATGATGTTGTCCGTGGGGGCGGTCAAGAAAAAAGGAAGGGTTGCAAGACAATAGCGGCGAGGGCGGGCGAGAAGACGAAGAATCTCCAGGACATGATCACGAAGTAGATGTAGGATACAGTCATCATGTAGAGATGCCGGACATGATGATGAGGAAGATCAAGACAAAGGGCATGATCATGAAGATGAAGATGCCGGAGCAGACAATGATGGATCATCGATGGGCTGGGTGTAGGACCCTCATATTCAAGAGCTGCTTCTCAAGCAAACGGGTAACGCAAGAGCTGCCACCCGAGAGAAAGCCAAGCTGGTTCAACTGGAGATAGACGCGATTACTCCATTGTATGAAGGATGCAGGCCCGATGATACCCGCCTAAAAGTAATGCTCATGGCTCTGGAGATGAAGGTAAAACACAAAATGACCGACACATGCTTCGACGAAAACATGTCATTCTGGCAAGAATATCTTCCCATGGGGAACAAGTGCCCGAATAGTTTCGAGGAGGTGAAGAAATTTGTGTGTCCTTTCGATTTACCGCACGTGAAATACCATGTGTGCATGAACGATTGCATCATTTATCTGGACGAGCACGCACAGTCTACCATATCTCCGGTGTGCGGCGTTACTCGATACAAGAAGAGGAAGAAAGCTCCTCAAAAAGTGGTGTGGTACTTTCCGATCACTCCTCGTCTGCAACGGTATTTCGCGGACCCTAAGCAAGCAGAGCTCCTGCGTTGGCACGCGGATAGGGAGGAGAAGAAGCGAGAAGATGAAGTAAATGATCGAGAGATAAATAAAAAGACAAGATGCCGAGTCACCCTAAGGATGCGAGCCGGTGGCAAGCGTTGAACTTCGAACACCCACAATTTGGGGACGATCCAAGGAACATCATGTTGGGCGCGGGCACTGATGAAGTCTGCCCTTTGGCAGCTAGAGAAGCACAGATAGCACCTGGCCTGTGTTTGTGTGGATGTACAACCTTCCCCCCGGATGTGCATGAAGAGGAAGTACATTCACATGAGTATGCTAATTGAAGGGCCAAAACAACCAGGGAATGACATCAATCTGTATCTGGGGCTGCTGAAAGAGGAGCTAGACACGCTGCGGAAAATGCCAGCCAATATGTGGGACGTCGCAGCAAAACAATATTTCCCTATGAGAGCCGCACTGCTCACGACGGTGCATGACTATCTCGGTTACGGATATGTCGCGGGGCAGGTGGTCCACAGATTTTGTGCATGCGTCAGGTGCATGGATGACACCACGTGTCGCCAGCTAGATAGAGATCCCGGGTCTTCGAAAACCGTGTTCATGGGACATCGAAGGTGGCTTCGCGACGATGACGCATGGAGAAAACGCAAGGATCTGTTCGATGGTGAAACCAAACCCTGAAGAGCCCCACGTACGAGGAGCGGCGAGGAAATAGATGAGCTGTTGAAGGCGATGGTGAAACCGAACCCCGAAGAGTGCCCACCGCCAGGAAAGAAGCGAAAGGCGCTAGAGCCGCTTGTGAAGATATGGAAAACGAGGTCTGTTTTCTGGGACTTGCCATACTGGAAGATCCTCCGTGTGCCTCACAGCCTTGATGTCATGCATAGCATGAAGAACGTGTGCGAGATTATGCTTGGTACCCTGCTCAACATGCCAGAGAGGACCAAAGATGGGCCGAAAGCAAGGGCAGACTTGCAATCAATGGGCATCAGGGAGGAGCTTCGCGCAAAACGCCCAAATGATGATGAGGCGAAAGACATGGAAATTCGTCGCAAAGGCAAAAAGGCCAAGAAGACGAATATGACTGCCCTCCCGCGTGCTTCACTCTAAGTCAGAAGGAGATCGGTCAGTTTTTCATCTACCTCGTAGGAGTAAAACTTCCTTACGGTTACCTGGGGAAGATAAGAAGATACCTAGACTCAGCGAAGCAGAAGTTCTGCGGGATGAAGTCTCACGACTATCATGTGCCGATGATGCAGATACTTGCAGTTGCAATCCGTGGGATCATGGACGCGCACGTCCGTGAAACGCTATTTGGCCTATGCAACTTTTCGACGTCATCTCTCGGAAGTCGGTTGACGTGAGGGAACTCAGAAGGCTACAAGAAAAGATCATGGTGATACTATGCGAGCTTGAGATGTACTTCTCGCCCGCATTCTTTGACGTTATGGTGCATCTGCTGGTCCATATAATGGAGGATATCATCCAACTCGGGCCGACGTTCCTGCACAGCATGATGCCGTTCGAAAGGATGAATGGTGTCATTAAAGGATAAGTTCGCAACAGGGCACGTCCAGATGGAAGCATAGCCCAGGGCTTTCTAACCGAAGAGTGCTTCTCCTTCTGCATGAATTATCTAGGAATCGAGAACCCCGTTGGTCTGTACGTCAACAGGCACCTCGGCAGGCTCGCTGGCTGGGGTCACCACGAGGGTCGTCGCGAAATGCATGTCGACTTCAAGGGTCGACTCGCCGACTTTGAAAGAGCAAACCTAGTCGTGCTACAACACATAGACGTGGTCGATCCTTGGGTGGTAGAGCACAAAACATTTATTGAGAAGACGTACAATGACCGAGGCCAACAAAGGACGGACGGAGATATAATCAAAGAGCACAACTCATATTTCACGCGTTGGTTCAAGGACAAGCTTCTATCGTACCCTTTACACGATGATTCTTCCATGGAAGAAAAACTCATATTCGCCTTGTCACAGGGTGCAGAGCACAACCTGATGACCTATGAGGCGTATGATATCAACGGGTACACATTCTACACCGAGAAAAAGGACATGAAGAGCGATTATGAGAACTCCGGGGTAACTATGGAATCCAACACCAGTAACGACAAGGACAGATACAACGGTAGGATCGAGGAGATCTGGGAGCTGAGCTACGCTGGAGAGAAGGTTCCGATGTTTCGTGTTAGATGGGCCAAGAGCGTCCTAAAAGAATACCGGTATTTCACCACCATGGTTATACACGAAGCCAAATCGAAGACCGCGGGCGCAAACGTCACCGCGAAAAATGAGCCATGGGTACTGGCTTGCCAATTGGACCAATGCTTCTTCATTACGGACCCCTCAAAGCCCAGTCATGTTGTCGTGAGGAGAGGCAAAAGGAACATCATCAGAATGGATAGAGTCGCCAATGAGCAAGACTTCGACAAGTACGGCAACCCGAAGATGGAAGATAACGACAACAATCAAGTAGCACACAACACAAGAAGAAGCAGGACCACCCTACCTAAAGGACGTCCGATCAAGAGAAGAATTCAAGAGGTTCCGGGGCTAAATTATTCAACCGCGAGAAAGAAGGGCAAGAAGATCGTTGTGAAAATATAGCTAATTAAGATCGAATCACGACGTGTCCGTCGTGTGTGTTTGTCAGTGGCAAGATCAATCTTTGATGACTCTTATTTCACGTCAGTTGATTTCAACCATGTCATGTCATTCTAAATCTTTGCACCATGTCATGTAATTCTAAAGAATTGGGCTATTCCATTACATTTCGGTTATTACCTGCAACTAAAAAGTGATAACCAAAATTATTACATGCAACTAAAAAAAAGTTAGTAATGGCGCACTAGGAGAATGTGCGCCATTGCTATCCCTCCCCACTTATGGCGCACCACTAAAAGGTGCGCCACTGATATGCCACTTATGGCGCACCCCTAAATGGTGTGCCATTGCTAACCCTCCCTTATTCTATCCCTCCCCGCACTCGCCTCTCCCCGCATCTCCACTCCAACCGCACCTCTCCCTCCTATCTCCCCTCGTCACCCACCGTCGCCGCCCTCCTCGTCAGCCGCCGCCGCCCTCCTCGTCAGCCGCCGCCGCCCTCCTCTTCAGCCGCCGCCGCCCTCCTCGTCAGCCGCCGCCACCCTCCTTGTCACTGCCCCAGGCCCCGGCCACCCCCGCACACGTCGCCGCCGCCGGATGGGTCAGGCGGCCATCACCGCTGCGGAGGTGAGCACCCCCGCCCGTCCCTCTTCCCCATCTCTCCTCCGCCCCTCCATCTTCCCCATCTCCCACAGTCCACCCCTCCTGCCACCTCTTACTTCTGCTGGCGCGTCACCCCTTGCAACCCTAGCCGTCCATCTCCGTCTACCGGCGCGCCTCCTCGCTGTCGTGGAAGTATCGGTGACTATGTAGAATATATTGAATTTATTAGCACACACATATGGCCGGGGATTATGATGAATTAAACAAGAGCCGTGCACACACTGAATTTGAGTTCAGTCAACCAAATACAACTGATTTCAGTCAAATGGCATGTTGTTGATGTTCTGGTAGAATATAATTTAGTTATTCTCCATAAGGTTTGCTTCTTTTTTTTCTGAAATAGTCACGACATCTAGTTTTCAGGAGACAACCAAAAGGGGTTGTCACATTTTAAAGCACATCAGGTTAGTTGGGCCAACTTTTCATTCACCCCATTGCTATGAGACAGAATTAGGCAACTACTAGAACATAATACAACATATCTTTGTGCACCTTGTATGTTTCCTCATAGACCAAGAAAACGGGGTTTAGAAACGGGGTCTAGGAATATTTGGAGAATGAATTTTATTACTTGGACAATGATTTTTTATGTTGATCACTGATTTATGCCTTCTCATTGTAGTGGTTATGTTAAATTTATTTCTGAAGTATTTAAATCTTCCATCTTACTATTTTTTGGCATCCTGCTTGTGCAGTAAGGTTGTAATGACTCATATTTGTTACCCCTTTCTCCTGAAACATAGATTAATTTCCGTTTCAGTTGAGAATTGGGCACTCCTAGGTCAAGAAAATTAGCAAAGGTCATGCCCAATTTTCTTGACCTAGAAGGTGCCCGATTCAATCCCATGCAATAACTCTAGTGGACTTTTTCCTATTTAGAGCATACATGGCCAACAACGATCAGGCCGGCGGTTCGGGCAAGCAATTCTGGGAGCTGTCCCAGGAGCTGGAGGAAGAACCACACCGCTATGAGGACGCCGTGGAAGACACCGATCACGACTACACAACCCCTAGTGGCGTCGGGGATGACACCACTGATGGTGCTGCCGGGGATGCCACCACTAATGATGGCAGCGAACGCACAGATGGCAGTCAATCGAAGAAGCAACGGAAGGACCGGCACCCGAACGTGCTCGGCACCGTCAGGGAGGAATTTACTGAAGTGTTCTCCAGTGGGCATCCAACGGCGCCCAAAGAATTAGTCGGTGGGTACGAGAGACAACTCGGGTGCATGCACTGGAGCACCGTCTCGATCAACACCGAGAACCTGGGCATCAAGGCCGAGCGAATTTGCGCAACCTCCTCTTCACGAAGCTACACGAACGATACAAGTTCCCCGCTGACGTCGCAAACACATGCCTCGCAGGGAATAAAGTGAACAGTGCCGCCCTCACGAAGATGAGCACGGCCCTGGCTACTTGGAGAGCCTCAGTGAAGAGAAGGATTCTAAGAGGTGATAGTTATGAGAAGAGCAAGGAGACAGATCCTTCGATCAGCGAAGCTGACTACCAGGAGTTCAAGATCAAGTGCGAGAGCAACACATCCGCGGAATCAAGTCAGTGGGGGATAGATATGCAGGGCTTGAACTTAGGGTTCCACAAACTCGGTCCCGGCGGTTACAGAGTGGCGGAACCTAAATGGGACAAGGATGACGCGGAGCGTGCTGAGCAAGGCCTACTGCCCCTCTTCGATAAATACCCTAAAGAGCAGACCAGGAACTATGTCAGGGCCAGGTACAAGGTGGACCCGGTAACAAAGGAGCTTACCACGGATCCCAAGGTGAAGGAGCTTGAGCGTGTTCTGGTAAGGAATAGACCCCCGCGTAATTAGCTCCATATGGTTGCATTCTAATTAATGAAGCCAAATTTCTAAATGGTTCACGTTCCTTCCGTAGGAAACTGAAAGTAGTAGCGCGGGGTCTCCGAGCTCCACGTCTACCCCTTGGAACAACACTTTAAATAGGGCGTTGAACGTAGTGAAACACAAGGATAAGCTCAGTAAGCCGTCGTCAGCTGGTCGAGTGGCTGACGAAGGCTTGTCCACGAAATACTCGGAATACTATAAGGCTGGACGAAAGGATAGAAAGACCAGCTCGGAAAACCAGGAGCGCGAGGTTAAAGAACTCAAGGCACAAGTGGTGCGGATTCCAGAGATAGTCCAAGAGGAAGTGCGAGACCAACTTGGAGCGATGATCACCGCCATTATGCCTTCCTTGCTTGAGGGGTTGCGGGGGTGGATTGCGAGCGGCCAACAGGGGCCGCCCCCGATTCCCAGCTTCACGGGCAGCAAGTCGCACAATGCACCGGCATCGGTGTCTTCGGCGGGGGCGGCATTGCAGCTGCCTCCAGCGTCGGCGCCGGTATTGGAGGTTAATGCACCCGTGTGTGGGAAGAATACGCCGGCCGGCACCTCGGCATCAAGCGTCCCCTCCGTCACTTGCATGCCCACCGTTCGCGGTGCCTCGACATGAGCCGAGCTCGACGCCATCACGGAAACTATAAGCCTCGGCCCATGACTTCATCTCCTTGCCTTTTTGACTAGGCATCCCTGACGCCCTACATGTTTTCGCAGGGCGCCGCCAACATTCCATGCACTCTCCTGCACTTCATGGACGGCGATTGATCGATGTCGCCAAGGTCAAAATCGTTGAACCGGGCAACCGTGTGTTCCACGGTAATCCGATGCCACCCACCATGTATAGGGTTCAACTGGTTCGGGTGCTGCGGGGCTGCGACGACTTGTTACCTCCGTATCGACCCGTTGGGCCGACGAAGATGATGTGATGACCCTGAGCGTCTGCTTAAACTGGTCCATGCTTTGGCCGAAGAACCAGATTTGTTTGGGGGCGGGGGACACCACCCCACAGACAACACCGCCAGTCGTGCCTCAGCCAAGCCATGGCAAGACCGCCGCAATGCTACCGCTGTCAGCTCATCCGGACATGCATATGGCACAGGATCCGGATGACGACGACGATACAATTTCCAACGTCGATAAGTACATCAACGAACATGGGTACAGTGACGATGATGCCTTGTTCGGGCCTCCTTCTCAAGAACCCAACAGTGCAAAATAAGATGGCGATCTAGCTAGTACCGCAGAGAAACCCAATTTCAACAGGCGTCAGCTGTTCAGTTCTCAGGAGGTGCCTGCAACTCCTGCTTTCACCGAGACACAAATAGCCGAGGTGCGAAATATTATCAGCCCCAACACACTCAAGAAGGTGGTCTCTGAGCAGAACTCGATCGCATTACAGCAGAAGAAGCAGAAGGGATGGAAAATAAAAACTAACAAGGGTGCGAGCCACCCGGCACCGAGTATCATCCGTGCTCAGGACGGGCCACCAATATCTAAGGATATTGAGAGGAGGGTGCATGTGGTGGGGTGGCCGATGCTACCGAATAATATGCTTAGTGCTGCAACCGGTGCTATGCAGAGTCTGCATGACGTAGTTCTTTATATGGAGAAGCGGCGTCTCTCCGAGAATGATGGGGCATACCCGGTTTTCGTGGCCAAGGTGCCAAAGGGCAAGGGCTTTGTCGATAGCAACATCGGGCGTATGATCATCCTCCGGTTGGATGACATCTTCGCTATGCTTAACCTTTATCCGCTGCACTACACTTTCATTCGGCTATTTTCTCTCAGTACGGAGATGCGGATCATTAGAGACAAGACCCCGGACATTGTGATAGTCGACCCTTTCTACATGCATGCCAAGCTCTTGGATAGTGCTGGGGACCAGCAACTCGCGAGTTCATACCTCGAAGGCGTCATTCTAGCGAACACAGATAAGGATGACTTCCTCATGCCTTATTTTTCTGAGTAAGTCATCCCCTCATTGCCCCGTAACATATGATTTCTTAGATTTCGATCGTTCTTTTTTTTTCTAACATTCCGTGTTTTGTGCAGTGACACACATTGCACACTCATCCTCTTAAGCCCGAAATATTCCATGGCCACGTATTTCGACTCGGTCCGTCAGTCGAAGAAAGACTAGACAAATATCAAGAAAGTTCTTGATGATGTCCTCCCCGGCTACGCCAAATCTGGAGGCACCTTCAGGAGATCAATTCTTAGGTATGGCAAGCACGTGTTCACCCACGTAACGACGTTCCCCTGTGTCAAGCAACCGCCTAGCAGTCAGAAGGATGCCTACTACGGCCTCCATCACATGCGGGCGATCGTACGGGACCAGCATCACCGTGTGCTACCAAATGAGCTCAAAAATTGGGCTACACGCTTGTCAGCAAGCCAGGATGAGGACATCCGACAAGAATTCTTTTTCATCCAGTCAGAGTTGGTGGAAATCATCTATCAAGATGTCCTTGCTAGATCGGGGCAGTTCTACCTAAACTATCCACCGTCCAACAGTGATATTGACACAACACTACAAATGCAGGCTGACAACGACCGCACATTCATGACCATCACGAAAGACGACGGCTTCATCCACCCTCCGGTCCCTGAGTCAAGTCGAAAGTACTGATGCTATGTTGTAATTAAACTTTAATAAACTTGTATGTCTCTTTAGTTTGGACAGTCGTTGAACTTATATGTGTAGTCGATGCCATTTATTAGTAGGACCATGAATCGTGCTATTAATGTGTTGCTTTTGTTTTTCTAGTGCATAGAGATGCCGTCGTATGTCGTGTACAACGGTGATGTTCCTGGAGTCTACGACGACTGGGAGGAGTGTTGGAAACAGGTTCACCATTTCGGCGGTAATAGTTACAAAGGGTACACCACTAGGGCGGAGGCGGAAGGTAGATACGCGCGCTATCTAGCGGGAGAGAGGAGGGAGTGGAGGAGGAACCAAATGAAGATCAATTTCATCGCGATGATGCTCATCGTGACCGCAACCCTCTTCTATGCGATGGTTGTTTAGATATCGACTTGTAATGTGAAGACAAACTCGCTACTCGCGAGACTTGTAATGTTCTAACTTTGTTCGGTATTTTGAATTCGGAGACTAATATGATGAATTGTATTCGGAGTCTAATCTTCTATTGTATTCGATAAATCTGTTGTTTATATATATGTTGTGCTATTTACATTTTGTGCTATTATGTATATTTTAACCTGTATAAATATCAGAAAAGGAAAAAATCCTAATATTCAGAGTAGTGGCGCACCTATAGGAGGTGCGCCATTTGTATCTGGGATAGTAATGGCGCACCAGGTGGTGCGCCACTATTATGTATATTAACAGTGGCGCACCAGGGGTGCGCCATTACTATTTATTAGTAGTGGCGTGATAATAATGACACACCCATAGTGCACCATTAATAGCTAAATTGGGTGCGCCACTAATAGGCCTTTTTCTTGTAGTGCGATGACAACTTACTTGAAGGATCTTATTCAATCCATATATAGGTATGGTGGACTCTCATGGCAAAACTCGGTTGAAAGTTTGTGGATGCACAAGTAGTATCTCTACTTGGTGCGGGAGTTTTGGCTAATATGAGGTGGAAGCAATCGTCACATGCTAAGGGATCTCAAATCATATAACATTGTTCGGAACCAAGCAAACACAATTCATTATGTTGTCTTCCTTGTCCAACATCTACTTCTAAGCATGTAATAGTTTAGTGAGTGTTCACAATCATAGATGGTGTCAAAGATGATGTATTTATATGTGAACATCTCTTTCTTTATCACTTCCTATTAATTGCAACAATGACCAAGGTCTACGTTTGTCTACCCTCAACAAGTTTCAATCAACATTCTTTTTATATGTGAAGCCATCACTTCCCATAAGATCATTACATGATCTTTCATGCTTTCGTTCTTTTCTCACTCTTTTGATCATGGCATGAGGCAAAGCCCTTCAACTAAGACACTCTTTATTATATGTCTCACGAGCTCGAATACATTGGGGGTGACGCAAAGCAAAACTCAAGACTAAAACACTAAGACTTTCAATCTACTAGAGAAAAAGAAAACCGAAAAGGAACAAACTAAATCAAAGGTAAATGCAAAATATGTGATGGTGATACGATACCGAGGAAACTCCCCCATGCTTGGCACAAGCCAAGAGGATTGCACATACCCGTGATTAGCTGTCTTCCATTGGAGATGATGGTGGTGGAGTTGTTGCAATCTTTGATTCCAAGAGGGCCATTAATCTTTGATTTATACCTTGGAGATCTATGATATGTTTCTCCAGCAAAACAACTTCACGAGTGAGATAACTATTGCGAGCATGAGTTGTTTCACAAAACCTCAATAGTTCAATCAAGGATGGAGACAGTAGGTGGAGGTCGGGTTGGAGTAAATCCACTTCTTCAACTTCTTCCTTGTTGAACGCAGATTATGCTTCGTCCCACGCCTGATTCTTCTCCTTAGTTTTGCCCTTGGCTTCTTTAGGTAGCCTTTCCCTGGCCTCCATTCTTTTCAGGTCAGCATTTACTTCTCCATAGACTTGAGGGAGATTGTTCTCCCCCACAGATTCCTGAGACGACATCTCGCTCTAAATCTGCGGCAGAAATCAAGATCGAAACGAAAACAAAGGAAATCTGCGTGATACGAGGGTCAGAACTTACGGGAGAATATATAATGATTTTTTCCAGACCAGAAGGAGTACTCCGCACGAAATCGGAGTCTGGGAGGCGCACGAGGTGGCCACAAGCCCCCCCCCCCTCCCCAGGCGCGGCCAGGGGGTGGGCCCGCGCCTGGCAGGCTTGTCGCCTCCTCGCGCGCTTTCCGGACTACTTCCATTTTTTCTATTTTTGTAAATATTCCAAAACGGAGAAAAATTCCTACTGGAAAAGTTTTGGAGTCTGTTTTCTTACCGAATCACATACCTCTTCGTTTTCGAAGTCTGAAACAGGCTGATAAATATCCCTTAGGTATTCTTCCGGAGTTATGGTATTGATAATATTGCTTTCAACATTTATTGGAGTACCTGAGATATAATGCTTTATTCTCTGCCCATTTACAACTCTCGGACAATTACCTTCCGTATTGTTGATCTTGATAGCACCGGAACGATATGCTTCCTCAACAATATAGGGACCTTCCCATTTAGAGAGAAGCTTGTCTGCAAAAAATCTTAAACGAGAATTATATAGCAAGGCATAATCACCAACATTGAACTCACGCTTTTGTATCCTCTTATCATGCCACCTCTTAACCTTTTCTTTGAACAACTTGGCATTTTCATATGGGTGAGCTCTCCATTCATCAAGCGAGCTAATATCAAATAACCTCTTCTCACCAGCAAGTTTGAAATCAAAGTTGAGCTCTTTGATTGCCCAATAAGCTTTATGCTCTAGCTCAAGAGGTAAAAGACATGTTTTACCGTACACCATTTTGTACGGATACATGCCCATGGGATTCTTATAGGCAGTTCTATAAGCCCAAAGTGCATCATCGAGCTTCTTAGACCAATTCTTTCTAGACCTGTTGATAGTCTTTTCTAGAATTAGTTTAATCTCTCTATTGCTTAGCTCTACTTGACCAGTGGACTGAGGGTGAAAGGGAGACGCATTTCTATGGTTGACATCATACTTAGTAAGCGTTTTACGGAAAGCACCATGAATGAAATGTGAACCACTGTCGGTCATTAGATTTCTAGGGACTTCAAACCTAGGGAAAATAACTTCTTTAAGCATCCATATGGAAGTGTTGTGATCAACACTACTAGTGGGGATAGCTTCTACCCACTTTGTGACGTAATCAACAGCAACTAGGATGTGAGTATACCCGTTGGATTTTGGAAAAGGTCCCATATAATGAAAGCCCCAGACATCAAATTGTTCAATGACAAGTGAATAGTTCATAGGCATTTCCTGACGTTTACCGATATTACCTACTCTTCGACATTCGTCCCAAGACAAGACAAACTTATGGGCATCCTTGAAGAGAGTGGGCCAATAGAAACCTGATTGCTATACCTTGTGTGCAGTTCTATCTCCCGCATGATGTCCTCCGTAGGCCTCGGAGTGACACTTCTGTAGGATCTGTCTATGTTCATGTTTAGGTACACAACGTCTAATAAAACCATCTACTCCTTCCTTATAAAGGTGGGGATCATCCCAAAAGTAATGTCTCAAGTGAAAGAAGAATTTCTTCTTTTGCTGGTATGTGAAACTAGGTGGTATATATTTGGCAACGATATAGTTTGCATAATCAGCATAACACGGTGCACTACGTGAAGCATTGATGACATTCAGTTGCTCATAAGGAAAGCTATCATGAATAGGTTGTGGGTCATCAAGAACGTTCTCCAACCTAGACAAGTTATCTGCTACACGGTTGTCAGCACCCTTCCTGTCGACAACGTGCAAATCAAATTCTTGTAGCAAGAGAACCCGTCTGATAAGTCTAGGTTTAGCGTCCTTCTTCTCCATGAGGTACTTAATAGCAGCATGATCAGTGTGAATAGTGACTTTGGAATCAACTATGTAAGACCTGAACTTTTCACATGCAAACACGACTGCTAAAAACTCCCTTTCCGTAGTGGCATAGTTTCTTTGGGCACTGTCTAGAGTTTTACTAGCATAGTGAATAACATTCAACTTCTTATTAACTCTTTGCCCTAGCACAACACCAACAACGTAATCACTAGATTACACATGATCTCAAAAGGTAAGTTCCAATCAGGTGGTTGAACTATAGGTGCAGTTATCAAAGCCTTCTTAAGTACTTCGAAGGCTTCCTCACAATCATCGTCAAAGACAAAAGGAATATCCTTTTGCAAAAGATTGCTAAGAGGCCTAGAAATATTAGAGAAGTCTTTAATGAACCTTCTATAGAAACCAACATGACCAAGGAAACTTCTTATACCTTTGATATCTGTGGGGTATGGCATTTTCTCGATTGCATCAACCTTAGCCTTATCGACTTCAATACCTCTTTCAGAAATTTTATGTCCTAAGACGATGCCTTCATTAACCATAAAGTGGCACTTCTCCCAATTCAAGACAAGATTGGTGTCTTTACATCTCTGCAAGACTCCATCAAGGTTGCTGAGGCAATCATCAAAGGAAGACACGTATACGGAGAAGTTATCCATGAAAACCTCAACAATCTTTTCACAAAAGTCAGAGAATATATCCATCATACATCTTTGAAAGGTGGCAGGTGCATTACATATGCCAAAAGGCATACGTCTATAAGCAAAGGTACCGAAAGGGCAGGTGAAAGTGGTTTTCTCCTGATCAGATTGTGCAACTGGTATTTGGGAGAAACCAAAATAACCGTCTAGAAAGCAGAAGTGTGTGTGTTTAGACAGTCTTTCTAGCATTTGGTCGATAAAACGCAAAGGGTAATAATCTTTCCTAGTGGCTTTATTCAATTTCCTAAAATCGACCACCTACCTATAGCCAGTAATAATCCTTTGTGGGATCAATTCATCCTTATCATTAGGGACAACGGTAATGCCTCCCATCGTAGGGACGCAATGCATCAGACTCACCCAATCACTATGAGCAACAGGATAGATGATACCCGCTTCCAGGAGCTTTAGTATTTCTTTTCTCACTACTTCTTTCATCTTAGGATTTAATCTCCTGTGATGATCAGCAACTGGTTTGGAATCGGGATTAGTTTTAATCTTGTGCTGGCATAGAGTGGGACTAATGCCCTTAAGATCATCTAGAGTATATCCAATAGCAGCATGGTGCTTTCTCAGAGTTTTTAGTAACTTCTTTTCTTCATTCTCCGAGAGGCAAGCACTAATAATAACAGGATATATCTCTTTTTCATCAAGATAAGCATACTTAAGAGTACCTGGCAACAGTTTAAGCTCGAACACAGGATCACCCTTTGGTGGGGGTGGATCCCCAAGCAGTTCAAGAGGCAAGTTATTCTTAAGGATATGATATTGTTCTAAGACAACTCTATCTATCTCATCCATTTCATCCATATGCATATCATTTTCATGCTCAAGCAAGTATTGCCCTAAGGGATCAGTAGGAGGCACGGCAATAGAAGCTAAGGCAATAGTTCCATCCTTACTGGGCAACTCTTTTTCATGAGGTTGTCTACCAAACTTGGAGAAATTGAACTCATGTGACACACCTTCAGAGCCAACAGTGACAGTTTGCTTCTCACAGTCAATATGAGCATTGACGGTATTGAGAAAAGGTCTACAAAATATGATGGGACAAAAGCTATCTTGGGTGGTAGCAAGAACGAGGAAATCAGCAGGATACTTCGTTTTACCACACAAGACTTCAACATCCCTAACAATTCCCACATGGCAGATAGTATCTCTATTGGCAAGCTGAATAGTGACATCAATAGGTTCTATCTCAACAGGTGCAATCTCGTCTTTGACTTCATCATATAAGGATTGAGGTATTTCACTAACACTAGCACCCACGTCACACAAACCATGATAACAATGATCTTCTATCTTAATAGAAACAATAGGCGTGCCAACAACAAGCCTATGTTTGTCTCTAGCATGAGGTTTAGCAATTCTAGCAGCATCTTCACATAAGTGAATATTATGTCCCTCAACATCGTCGGACAGAAGATCTTTGATAATAGCAATGCTAGCTTCAACTCTAATTTGCTTAGGAGGTGTAGGTGTTCTAATGTATCCTCTACGTATCACACTTGAAGCTTTGGAATGATCCTTTATCCTAACAGGGAAAGGTGGTTTCTCAATATAAGCACTGGGAACAACAAGATCATTATAGGCAATGACTTTCTCTTCAACTGGATTGGGTTTAACTACATTGACTTCTAAGGGAGGATGATATTTAAACCACTTCACTTTGGGGAGATCAATTTGTGCAGCAAATGATTCACACAATGAAGCTACTATCTCAGAGTCAAGCCCATACTTAGCGCTAAAATCACAGAAAGTGTTTGTTTCAACAAAGGATTTAACGCAATCAAACTTGAAATTCATACCTGACTCCTTACCTTCATCAAGCTCCCAATCTTCAGAGTTGCGTTTAATTCTCTCCAATAAATTCCATCTGAAGTCAATATCTCTCTTCATAAAAGAACCGGTACAAGAAGTGTCAAGCGTTGTGCGATCATCATGAGAAAGCCGAGCATAGATGTTCTGAATGATAATTTCTCTCGAGAGCTCATGGTTGGGGCATGAATATAACATTGATTTAAGCCTCCCACAAGCTTGAGCGATGCTTTCTCTGTCATGAGGCCAAAAATTATAAATATAATTCCGATCACGATGTACTAAATGCATAGGATAAAACTTTTGATCAAATTCCAATTTCAACCGATTGTAGTTCCATGATCCAGTATCATCACATAGCCTATATCATGTCAACGCCTTATCCTTCAAAGATAAAGGAAAGACCTTCTTATTGACCTCATCCTCGGGCAAACCCGCAAGCTTAAGTAAACCACAAACTTCATCTACATAGATTAGATGCAAGTCTGGATGTGATGTTCCATCTCCTGTAAAAGGATTAGCAAGCAGTTTCTCAAGCATACCCGAAGGAAATTCAAAGCAAGTATTTTCAGTAGGTGTAGTAGGTTGAGGAGCAACTCTTTGTGCTTCCGTTCGAGGTGAAGGTACCCAGCACAAGCCCCTCAAAGGATTAAGTTTCCATAGTAACAAGCGACAATATGAATGTTTCCTTACCAAGTTCCACTCACCAAAGGCGCTTCACTCCCCGGCAACGGCGCCAGAAAAGAGTCTTGATGACCCCCAAGTATAGGGGATCTATCATAGTCCTTTCGATAAGTAAGACTGTCGAACCAAACGAGGAGCAGAAGGATCTAACAAGTGGTTTTCGGCAAGTATCTACAAGCACTGAAATTTTCGGTAACAAGTAGTGGTGTGGTGAGATGATTCGTAGCGAGAAACAAGTAAAAAATGTAGCAACGGTGCAGCAAAGTGGCCCAATCCCTTTTGTAGCAAGGGACAAGCCTGGACAAAGTCTCATAGGAGGTAAAACGCTCCTGAGGACACACAGGAATTTCTGTCATGCTTGTTTTCATCATGTTCATATGATTCGCGTTCATTACTTTGATAGTTTGATATGTGGGTGGACCGGCGCTCGGGTACTGCCCTTACTTGGACAAGCATCCCACTTATGATTAACCCCTCTCACAAGCATCCGCAACTACGAAAGAAGAGTTAAGACAAAGTCTAACCATAGCATTAAACTAGTGGATCCAAATCAGCCCCTTACGTAGCAATGCATAAACTAGGGTTTAAGCTTCTGTTACTCTAGCAACCCATCATCTACTTACTACTTCCCAATGCCTTCCTCTAGGCACAAATAATGGTGAAGTGTTATGTAGTCGACGTTCACATAAAACCACTAGAGGAAAAACAACATACAACACATCAAAATATCGAACGAATACCAAATTCACATGACTGCTATTAGCATGACTTATCCCATGTCCTCAGGAACAAAAGTAACTACTCACAAAGCATAATCATATTCATGACCAGAGAGGTAATGAGTAGCATCAAGGATCTGAACATAAACTCTTCCACCAAATAATCCAACTACCATCAACTACAAAGAGTAATTAACACTACTAGCAACCTTACAGGTACCAATCGGAGTCACGAGACGGAGATAGATTACTAGAGATGAAATAGGGTTTGGAGATGAGATGGTGCTGATGAAGATGTTGATGGTGATGAGTCCCCTCCGATGAGAGGAGTGTTGGTGATGACGATGGAGACGGTTTCCCCCTCCGGGAGGGAAGTTTCCCCGGCAGGATTGTCCTGCCGGAGCTCTAGATTGGTTCTGCTCAAGTTTCGCCTCATGGCGGTAGAGAATCCTCCAAAAAGCCTCCTCCTAGTTTTTTCGGAACAAAACCCATCATATAGCAGAAGAGGGGTGCCAGTGGGCCAGCAGGGAGCCCATAAGCCCCCTAGGCGCGGCCAGGGGGGTGGTCGCGCCTACCAGGCTTGTGGCCCCTTGGTTGCGCTCCTCTGGCACATCTTTGGCCCAGTATTTTTTATATATTCCCAAAAAATTCCACGTTGATTTTCACAGCTTTTGGAGTTGCCCACAATAGGTATCTCAAACTTGCTCCATTTTCAGGCAAGAATTCCGGCTACCGGCATTCTCCCTCTTCATGTAAACCTTGCAAAATAAGAGAGTAAAGGCATAAGTATTGTACCGTGAAGTGAAATAACAGCCCAAAAATCGATAAATATCAACATGAAAGCATGATGCAAAATGGACGTATCAGCCAACTCGTTGATCTGGTGGTTGAAGAAGGAAGCAACTCCCTTGGCCTTGATTTTCTCCACCTCCTTCGCTTTGAAGGACTTGAAGTTGCCCTTGTACACATCTTCTCCAGAAGCATACTGCACACATGAATGAATTGCATTAATACATTATAGATTCATATACACCATGTCGAAAGAACTAAATGTACAATCTAAATTTCAAGTAGGCTTACCTCATATTCTTTGTCATCACTATACTCTGGATCGTACGGGTCGAGCCTAGTAAAGGCCAGCTTCCTCTTTTCCCCCAGCCATCATCCTCCTGAATATACAATTACATCCATCACTAGTAAATACAGAAGCTAATTGAAAATTTAGAAATGCACACATGACACATTGATCATAGGGCTAATATACTAGGGTTATTTGCATTTTCCATTGTCATGCACACACATTGAACAACAGAGCTAATATAACTACATATTGTGGACAAATTTATATACTAATGAATCAAATAACTTCTTAATCAATGGATTCCATTTGGGCATATGACATTCAAAACCCCAATATGCGTAGCATTCAAAAAAAATCTAATAGGGACCCAATCTAATAAGCATACATGTGTCTTGCATTAAAAACCCAATTTGTGTAGCATTAAAAACAAATCTAATAAGCATACATATGTGTAGCATTGAAGCACAGAGATCCCCATCTCTCATATAGATCAATCTAGCATTTTTGCAACAAAAAAACACCCATCCCTCCATATAGAAAACCCCGGCCCATCCGTCAAACCAACTACTCTAACCATCTATACTACTGTATGAATCACAATCTAAGAAATGCAACTAAATCTACAAGCTAATATCCTAAATATTGCAACTAACAAGCAAGTGCAAATACCTCCTGCTCCTCGCGAGGTTGCGCATCGTAGGTATCGAGATGTACTGTGCCGCTCGATGCCGTCACCTTCTGCCTCGGCAGGACTGACGCGAAGACCGCCACCTCCTTCTCCACATTCACAGTGGTTGCGAGTTCCCCCCGCACCGCCGTGGACGCCACCAACATCCTTCACTTCATCCGTGGTCACTGCACCCTGAAACTCCACTACATCTCCGGCTGCTGCGCCGGCGTCGCCATGAGCTTCTGCCATCGGATAGATGGAGGCGATGAAGGTGAGGAAGAGGATGCAGTGGGAGACAGCGAGAAGACAATGGAGGAGAGTGAAATGATGTCGGTTGGGTAGAGGAAGACGATGCGACAGGAGGGGATTTGGGAGAAATGGTAGGGGTGATGCGCTGGGAGGTGCTTCCCCCTCTTTATACGATGGGACGTTTCGAGCATGTCCCATCGACTGCCCCCATCGACACGTGCTACCCCACGACCGTGGTCCGTTGCATGCGCCCTACACGGCCCCACTCGTCAGAGTTAATTGTCAAAGCACTGACGAGACGGCAACTCCCGTTGTAACCTGTTCTGAGGGTTTCGAGCAAGGGAGAGGAGAAAAGTGAGCAAATGTTAAGAGCGTGGGGATGAATGAGTAGAACTAACGAAGCACAGAAATAAAAATCCCTAAAATTATCTACTTTGTTTGCCTCAGCCACATCGATAAATTTATGCAGGCCTGCACTAAATCCGGAACCGCGTCGTTCGCCGTACATCCATCGCTTCCGTGCATCGATCTGGCATCATACATGAATAGTGAAATGACCACCATACATTAACACATGCAATATTTTTGTATCAATTACAGATGAAAAGAATAAGGTTGCTAACCTCAGTCGAGGATAACATTTTGTGTGAACTTAAGTGTGACTCGGGCATTAGTCACCGTACATCCATTGGCGATTTATCTGTATTCTGAAATTAAGTATATCAAAAAACCATTGAAGAACATCATGAATAGAGAAATGATCAAATTAATACAAGTTCATCATCACATTAAAACCAAAGCACAATAGTGATTAAATGTTATTATTGCAAAAATAAATACATTAAGTTCTCTCATAAAACACCATACAACTACGTAAAACATTTAAATGCAACAACAAATGCGATCAAAATTGCAACTAAGGTAACAATTGTCCCAAGAACATAATGATACCAAGCCTCTTTATCAATGGCATATTTTCTAATATTCCTAATATTCAAGCGCATTTCATCCATCTTCAAGCGCATTGGATCCATCTTCAACCACATCGCATCCATCTTCATCTTGCGATCATCGACGACATCGACAACATGCAACTCGAGTTCCATTTTCTTCTTCTCAATTATTTTCATTTTTTTATTCGAGTAATTGTTTTCTTTTTCAACCAAATTTAACTTCTCGACTAGAATTTCTATGTGGGTTGGAATTTCCGATTCACATACCTCCTAGATTAAAAAATATATGTCACGTTGGTCGTCATAATTGTCATAAACACTAAATAAACAAATAGTTATAAAAGATAATATATACCACATCCGAATCGTAGACAGGATGAGGGCCGACGGAGGCGGATACCAAAACCATCGCACTATATAATAAGAAAAAATAATGAAAGTAAGTAATGTATACAAGTATCTATCTAAATGATACAAGTAAAAAAAATTCTTTTAAAAAGAAGACAAGAACAAGAGGCTCACCACGGTGGTGCTCGCGAGATCGACGCGGGCGATCGATAACGGTGAGGACGGGCACGGGACGCTACCCTACACATGTGCCGACTCTAAGAAGTTAATTTGAGCTCAAATTTTCCATCTAAAACAAAATAACTCCCACATACTGTTGGAAATATGCCCTAGAGGCAATGATAAATAGTTATTATTATATTTCCTATTTAAAGATAATCGTTTATTATCCATGCTACAATTGTATTGAATGAAAACATAGATACGTGTGTGGATACATAGACAAAACAATGTCCCTAGCAAGCCTCTAGTTGGCTAGCCAGTTGATCAAGGATAGCCAAGTTTTCTGACTATGTGCAAAGTGTTGTTGCTTGATAACTGGATCACATCATTAGGAGAATCATGTGATGGACTAGACCCAAACTATGAACGTAGCATATTGATCCTGTCGTTTTATTGCTATTTTTTTCTGCGTGTCAAGTGTTTGTTCCTATGACCATGAGATCACATAACTCACTGGCACCAGAAGAATACCTTGTGTGCATCAAACGTCACAACGTAACTGGGTGACTATAAAGGTGCTCTACAGGTATCTCCGAAGATGTCCGTTGAGTTAGTATGGATCAAGACTAGGATTTGTCACTCTGTGTGACGAAGAGGTATCTCGGGGCCCGCTCGGTAATACAACATCACACACAAGCCTTGCAAGCAATGTGACTAAGTGTAATACACGAGATCTTGTATTATGGAACGAGTAAAGAGACTTGCCGGTAACGAGATTAAAATAGGTATGCGGATACCAACGATCGAAACTACGGGCAAGTAACATACCGAAGGGCAAAGGGAATGACATACAGGATTATATGAATCCTTCACACTAAGGTTCAACCGATAATATCTTCGTAGAATATGTAGGATCCAATATGGGAATCTAGGTCCCGCTATTGGATATTTACCGAGGAGTGCCTTGGGGCATGCCTACATAGTTCTCGAACTCGCAAGGTCTGCACACTTAAGGTTCGGTGATGTTTTAGTATAGTTGAGTTATATGTGTGGTTACCGAATGTTGTTTCAAGTCCCGTATGAGATCACGAACGTCACGATGGTTTCCGGAATGGTCCGGAAACGAAAATTGATTTATAGGATGGTTTCATTTGGTTACCGGAAAGTTTCGGGCAATTCCGGCAGTGTACCGGGAGTAACGAATGGGTTCCGGGAGTTCACTGGGAGGGGTCGACCCACCCGGGGGTGAGCCCAAAGGAATAGGGTGGCGCCACAAGTCCCTAGTGGGCTGGTGGAGTCAGCCCAAGAGGCCCATGGCGCCAGTTATATAAATACCAAAAAGAAAAGAAAAAGAAAAGGAAAAAGGGGAGGTGGGAGTGGACTCCTTCCCCCAAACCGAATTTGGGTGGGAGTCCACCTCCCCCTTGGCCGGCGCACCCCATGAGGGCTTGGCCCTCAAGGCAAGCCTCCTCCCCCTCCCTCCTATATATAGTGGTCTTTTAGGGTTGATTTGAGACAACTTCTGCCACGTGCAACTCAACCCTAAACCACATAGTTCCACCTCTAGATCGGATTTCTGCGGAACTCGGGCGGAGCCCTCCAGGAGTAGATCATCACCACCACAGGAGCGTCGTCATGCTGCGTGAGAACTCATCTACTTCTCTGTCTTGCTTGCTGGATCAAGAAGGTCGAGATCATCGTCGAGCTGTACGTGTGCTGAACGTGGAGGTGTTGTCCGTTCGGCACTAGATCGGAATGGATCGTGGGATGGATCGCGGGACGGTTCGTGGGATGGTTCGTGGGGCGGATCGAGGGACGTGAGGACGTTCCACTAAATCGACCGCGTTTTATTAACGCTTCATGTTGTGCGATCTACAAGGGTACGTAGATCCAAATCTCCTCTCGTAGATGGACATCACCATGATAGGTCTTCGTGTGCGTAGGAAATTTTTTGTTTCCCATGCAACGTTCCCCAACAATGGCATCATGAGTCAGGTTCATGCGTAGATGTTATCTCGAGTAGAACACAAAGGGTTTTGTGGACGGTGATGTTCGATTTGCTGCACTCCTTAGTCTTTTCTCAATTCAGCGGTATTGTTGGATTGAAGCGGCCCGGACCGACATTATTCGAACACTTACGAAAGATTGGTTTCATCGATTGACATGCAACCTTGTTGCATAAAGATGACTGGCGGTTGTATGTTTCTTGAACCTTAGTTGAATTGGTTTTGACCGAGGCGGTCCTTGGAGAGGTTAAATAGCAATTTGCACATCTCTGTTGTGGTTTTTGCGTAAGTAAGATGCGATCATACTAGATACCCATGGCAGCCACGTAAAACATGCAACAACAAATTAGAGGACGTCTAACTTTTTTTTGCAGGGTATGCTTGTGATATGATATGACAAATGAGGTGATGTGATATATTGGATGTATGAGATGATCATGTTGTAATAGTAAATATCAACTTGCACGTCGATTGTACGACAACCGACAGGAGCCATAGGGTTGTATTTGAACTAACGTTTGTGTTTGCAGATGCGTTTACTATATTTCTAGGACGTAGCTTTAGTAGTAATAGCATAAGTAGCACGACAACCCCGATGGCGACACGTTGATGGAGATAATGATGATGGAGATCATGGTGTGGCGCCGGTGACAAGAAGATCGTGCTGGTGCTTTGGTGATGGAGATCAAGAAGCACATGATGATGGCCATATCATGTTACTTATGAATTGCATGTGATGTTAATCCTTTTATGCACCTTATTTTTCTTAGAATGACGGTAGCATTATGAGCTGATCTCTCACTAAAATTTAAAGACGAAATTGTGTTCTCCCGGACTTTGCACCGTTGCTACAGTTTGTCGTTTTGAGACACCACGTGATGATCGGGTGTGATAGACTCAACGTTCACATACAACGGGTGCAAAACAGTTGCACACGCCGAACACTCGGGTTAAGCTTGACGAGCCTAGCATGTGCAGACATGGCCTTGGAACACATGAGACCGAAAGGTCGAGAATGAATCGTATATTTGATATGATTAGCATAGAGATGCTTACCACAGAAACTATTCTCAACTGACGTGATGATCGGACTTGAGTTAGTGAATTGGGATCATGTACCACTCAAATGACTAGAGAGATGTACTTTTTGAGTGGGAGTTTAGCAAGTAATTTTATTAGTTAAACTCTAATTATCTTGAACTTAGTCTAAGTCCACTTTGAAATATTTGTGTTGTAGATCAATGGCTCACGCGACAATCACCCTAAATTTTAATACGTTCCTAGAGAAAGCTATGTTGAAAGATGATGGAAGCAACTTTGTAAACTGGGCTCATAATCTTAAGTTGCTCCTGCAAGCTGGGAAGAAGGATTATGTCCTTAATGCTGCGCTAGGAGATGAACCACCCGCTACGGCTGACCAAGATATTAAGAACGCTTGGTTAACACATAAGGAGGACTACTCAGTAGTTCAATGTGCAGTCTTGTATGGCTTAGAGCCGGGACTTCAAGGTCGCTTTGAGCTTCATGGAGCATTTGAGATGTTCGAGGAGTTGAAGTTTATCTTTCAGAAGAACACCCAGATCGAGAGGTATGAGACCTCCGATAAATTCTATGCTTGCAAGATGGAGGAAAATTCGTTTGTCAGTGAACATGTGCTCAAAATATCTGGGTACTCAAACCGTGTAGCTGAGCTGGGGATTGAACTCCCGCAAGAGGCTATCAATGACAGAATTCTTCAATCACTACCACCAAGCTACAAGAGCTTTGTGTTGAACTATAACATGCAAGGGATGAACAAGTCACCCGACGAGTTATTCGCGATGCTGGAAGTCGCAGAGTCAGAACTCCGTAAAGAGCATCAAGTGTAGATGGTGAATAAGACCACTAGTTTCAAGAGAAACGGCATGGAAAGAAGGGTAATTCCAAGAAGTGCGGCAAGCCTGTTGCCAATCCGACGAAGAAACCCAAAGCTGGAACTAAGCCTGAAACAGAGTGTTATTATTGCAAGGGTCTGGGTCACTTCAAGGACAACCGCCCCAAGTATCTGGCTGATAAGAAGGCGGCCAAGGAAAATCAGGTATATTCGATATACTTGTTATTGATGTGTACTTAACCAGCCCTCGTAGAAGTGCCTGATTATTCGATACCGGTTCTGTTGCTCATATTTGCAACTCGAAACAGGAACTTCAGAATAAGCGAAGGCTGGCGAAGGATGAAGTGACGATGCGTGTGGGAAATGGTTCCAAGGTTGATGCAATCGCCGTCGGCATAGTTTCACTTCAGTTACCATCAGGATTAGTTATGAACTTAAATCATTGTTATTTAGTGCCTGCGTTAACCATGAACATTATATCTGGATCTTGTTTATTGCGAGACGGTTACTCGTTTAAGTCAGAGAATAATGGTTGTTCTATTTCTATGAGTAATATCTTTTATGGTCATGCACCCAATGTGAGAGGATTGTTCATATAGAATCTTGATAGCGATGATACACATATACATAACATTGAGACCAAAAGAGTTAGAGTTAACAATGATATTGCCATGTTTTTGTGGCACTGCTGCTTAGGTCACATTGGTGTAAAGCGCCTGAAGAAACTCCATTCCGATGGACTTTTGGAGTCACTTAACTTTGATTCACTTGACACGTGCGAACCATGCCTCATGGACAAGATGACTACGACTCTGTTCTCCGGAACAATGGAGCATGCAAGTGACGTGTTGGAAATCATACATACCGATGTATGCGGTCCGATGAGTATGGAGGCACGCGGCGGATATCGTTATTTTCTCACCTTCGCTCACGATTTGAGTAGATATGGTTATGTCTACTTGATGAAGCACAGGTCTGAAACGTTTGAGAAGTTCAAGCAATTTCAGAGTGAAGTTGAAAATCATCGTAACAAGAAGATCAAGTTCCTACGGTCTGATTGTGGGGGTGAATATCTGAGTTTCGAGTTTGGTGCTCACTTGAGACAATGTGGAATTGTTTCACAATTGACACCGCCTGGAACACCACAGCATAATGGTGTGTCCGTTCGCTGTAATCGTACTTTATTAGAGATGGTGCGATCTATGATGTCTCTTACCGATTTGCCGTTATCGTTTTGGGGTTATGCATTAGAGACAAATGCATTCTCTTTTAATAGGGCACCATCAAAATCCGTTGAGACGACACCATACGAACTGTGGTATGGAAAAAGACCAAAATTGTCATTTCTTAAAGTTTGGGGATGTGATGCTTATGTCAAAAAGCTTCAGCCTGAACAACTGGAACCCAAAGCGGAAAAGTGCGTTGATGGTCCACAAGTATAGGGGATCAATCGTAGTCCTTTCGATAAGTACGAGTGTCGAACCCAACAAGGAGCAGAAGGCTGTGATAAACAGTTTTCAGCAAGGTAATAACTGCAAGCACTGAAAGTAGCGGTAACAAGTGATGGTGTAGCGAGGTGAAACGTAACAAGTGAAAAGTAACAAGTAACAAGTAATAGCAAAGGTGCAGCAAAGTGGCCCAATCACTTTTGTAGCAAGGGACAAGCCTGATAAAAGTCTTATAGGAGGAAAAACGCTCCCGAGGACACACGGGAATTTCTGTCATGCTAGTTTCATCATGTTCATGTGATTCGTCTTCGTTACTTTGATAGTTTGATATGTGGGTGGACCAGCGCTTGGGTACTACCCTTACTTGGACAAGCATCCCACTTATGATTAAACCCTCTCACAAGCATCCGCAACTACGAAGGAAGAATTAAGACAACGTCTAACCATCGCATTAAACTAGTGGATCCAAATCAGCCCCTTATGAAGCAACACATAGACTTGGGTTTAATCTTCTGTCACTCTAGCAACCCATCATCTACTTACTACTCCCCAATGCCTTCCTCTAGGACCAAACATGGTGAAGTGTTATGTAGTCGACGTTCACATAACACCACTAGAGGAAAATACAACATATAACATATCAAAATACCGAAGGAATACCAAATTCACATGACTATTATCATCATGACTTATCCCATGTCCCGAGGAACAAAAGTAACTACTCACAAAGCATAATCATAATCATGATCAGAGGTGTAATGAATAGCATCAAGGATCTGAACATAAACTCTTCCACCAAGTAATCCAACTAGCATCAACTACAAAGAGTAATCAACACTACTAGCAACCTTACAAGTGCCAATCGGAGTCGTGAGACGGCGATTGGTTACAAGAGATGAACTAGGGTTTGGAGAGGAGATGGTGCTGATGAAGATGTTGATGGAGATGACTCCCCTCCGATGAGAGGAGTGTTGGTGATGACGATGGCGATGATTTCCCCCTCCGAGAGGGAAGTTTCCCCGACAGGATCGTCCTGTCGGAGCTCTAGATTGGATCTGCTCAAGTTCCACCTCGTGGCGGCGGAGAATCCACGAAAAAGCTCCTCCTTTATTTTTTCTGGAACGAAACCCTTCATATAGCCAAAGAGGGGGGCCAGTGGGGCGTCAGGGTGCCCACAAGCCCTGTAGCCGCCACCACGGGGTGGCAGCTACCAGGCTTGTGGGGCCCTGGTAGCTCCCCTCTGGTACTTCTTTCGCCCAATATTTTTTATATATTCCCAAAAAATTCCACGTTGATTTTCAGGGCATTTGGATTTGTGCAGAATAGAGGACTCATACTTGCTCCTTTTCTAGTCCAGAATTCCAGCTGCCGGTATTCTCCCTCTTCAAATAAACCTTGCAAAATAAGAGAGAAAAGGCATAAATATGGTACCACAAAGTAATATAACAGTCCATAAAGCGATAAATATCAACATGAAAGCAAGATGCGAAATGGACGTATCAACCCCCCCAAGCTTAGACCTCGATTGTCCTCAAGCGAAAACCAATATCCATAAACATGTCCACATGTTTGGGGATGAAGGTGTCGATAAAATATAATACGGACATGAGGGCATCATGATCACACATAGAACAACAATACATCATAAAGATTCTTATGGGAAAGTAACAATTCCTTCACAAAGCAAAGTATGAAATAAAAAACCTTACCGAGAAGTAGCCAACAAAAGTCCATAGTCATTGAAGCAATTGCAATTTATCATAACATCAGAAAGAGTCAAATAAGAGCTTGTAAAGCAAACCCACATATTCAATCATCTCTTTTGTTTTCCACAATTGTTACAACTCACGTGGTACTCATGATATCAAAGTTTCAGCTGGACACAGAGGAAGATAGGGGCTTATAGTTTTGTCTCCCAACCATTTACCTCAAGGGTAAAGTCAACAATGATAAAGCATAAGTGCTCATCTCCAAGTTGATATATGAATATAGATATTTCCCAAGCATGTGACGGTAGCCAAGACAAAGGCAAAATAGGGAATTGGTGAAGGTCACCATGACTCTTACAAGGACTAAGAGTAAAGGTACAAGATAGGCCCTTCGCAGAGGGAAGCAGAGGGTGTCATGCACTTTTGAGGTTTGGATGCGTGTCCTCTTAGTGCGGAGGAATGTCACTTTATATTGCCTCCCGTGATAAAGAACTTCATTATGCAGTCTGTCGCTTTTATGTCTTCCTCATCAAAGGTTTGTATAATGCTTATTTTGCACACACTAATAGATCATACGTATTAGAGAGCAATTTTTATTGCTTGCACCGATGACAACTTACTTGAGGGATCTTATTCAATCCATAGGTAGGTATGGTGGACTCTCATGGCAAAACTGGGTTGGAGGTTTATGGATGCACAAGTAGTATCTCTACTTGGTGCGGGAGTTTTGGCTTATATGAGGTGGAAGCAATAGTCACATGCAAAGGGATCTCTAATCATATAACATTGTTTGGAACCATGAAAGCACAATTCATTATGTTGTCTTCCTTGTCCAACATCTATTTCTAAGCATCTAATAGTTTGGTGAGTGCTCACAATTACTTCTTATTAATTGCAACAATGACTGAGGTCTATGTTGGTTTATTCTCAACAAGTTTCAATCATCATACTTGTTATATGTGAAGCTATCACTTTCCATAAGATCATCTCATGATCTTTCATGCTATCGTTCTTTTCATACTTTTGATCACGGCACAAAACAAAGCCCTTGACTAAGATACTCTTTATTATATAGCTCGCAAGCTCGAATACATCGGGGGAGACACAAAGCAAAAGACTCAAACTAAACACTAAAGACTTATTCCACTAAGAGAAGAAATAAAAACAGAAAAGGAAAGAACAAAAACAAAGGTAAAAGCAAAAGATATAAAGGTGATACGATACGAGGGAAACTCCCCCAAGCTTAGCAAAAGCCAAGGGGATTGCCCATACCAATGCTTAGTTGTCTTCCTTTGGTGGTGATGGTGGTGGAGTCCTTGCCTTTGATTCCAAGAGAGCTATCAATCTTTGATTTATACCTTTGAGATCTACGACATGGTTTTCCAGCAAAACAACTTCATGAGAAAGGGAAATATTACGAGCACAAGTTGTTTCACAAAACCTCAAGAGTTCAAAAAAGGATGGAGACATCACGTGGAGGAATGGTTGGAGAAAATCTACTCCTTCAACGTCTTCAATGTTGAATATAAGTTGAACTTCCTCCCTAGCTTGGGTTTTCTCCTTAGCTTTGTCCCCGGCTTCCGTGACTTCTACTCTTTTCAGATCAACATCTACTTCTTCATGAACTTGGGGGAGATCATTCTCCCCCAACAGATTCATGAGACATCTTTGCTCTAAATCTGCGGCAGACAATACGCTCGAAACGAAAACAGAGGAAAACTGTGCGATACGGAGATCAAAATCCTCGGGCGTATATATAATGATTTTTTCTGGACCAGAAGGAGTGCTCCGTAAGAAAATGCAGTTCGGGAGGCACACGAGGTGCCCACAAGCCCTGTAGCCGCCGCCAGGGGGTAGGTGGCGGCTACCGAGCTTGTGGCCGCCTCGTGCGCTCTCCGGACTGCTTTTTATTTTTCTAATTTTCCAAAAATTCCTAAACGGAGAAAATTTCCTATTGGAAAAGCTTCGGAGTCCAATTACTTACCGAAACACATACCTCTTCATTTTCACGGTCAGAAACAGGTTGATAAACATCCCTAATGTACTCCTCTGGAGTTATGATATTGATGATATTGGTCTCAACTTTTATGGGAGTACCAGAGATATAATGCTTGATTCTTTGCCCATTTACCACTCTAGGAAAATTTCCTTCCGTGTTATTGATTTTGATGGCACCAGAACGATATACTTCCTCGACAACGTAAGGATCTTCCCATTTGAAGAGAAGTTTGCCTGCGAAGAATCTTAAGCGAGAATTGTATAGCAGGACAGAATCACTTACATTGAACTCTCGTTTTTGTATTCTTTTATCATGCCATCTCTTAACCTTTCCCTTGAACAACTTGGCATTCTCATATGCCTGGGCGCTCCATTCATCTAATGAGCTTATATCAAACAACCGCTTCTCACCGGCAAGTTTGAAATCGAAGTTAAGCTCTTTGATTGCCCAATAAGCCTTGTGTTCTAGCTCAAGAGGTAAATGAGAGGCCTTACCGTAAACCATTTTATACGGCGACATGCCCATGGATTCTTATAAGCAGTCCTATAAGTCAATAGTGCATCTTCAAGTTTACTAAACCAATTCTTCCGAGATCTATTGACAGTCTTTTGTAAGATCAATTTGATCTCCCTATTACTCAACTCCACTTGACAACTAGATTGAGGATGATAAGGAGATGCAACTGTATGGTTGACATCATGCTTTGCAAGCATCTTGCGGAAAACACCATGAATGAAGTGTGAACTGCCATCAGTCATCAAATATCTAGGGACTCCAAATCTTGGGAAATTGACTTCTTTAAGCATCTTAATAGAGGTGTGGTGATCAACATTTCTAGTGGGGATAGCTTCTACCCACTTAGTGACATAATAAACTACGAGTAAAATGTGAGTATACTCGTTGGAACTCGGGAAGGGTCCCACACTACAGGAATCACCTTCTTTGCCGTCTGCCATCACAGACGGCAAAGACAATATCCCTGACGGCAAAGACAATACCACAGACGGCAAAGATTGTCACGGCCGGCAAAATTTCTGCGTCAGCCTACGACGGCATAGGACCTTCTTTGCCGTCTGCCTGCGCAAGGCGGACGGCAAAGCTCTTTGCTGTCAGCTTTCTTCAGGAGCTGTCGGCAAAGCTCTTGAGGCGGCAGCCGACACGCGTTGCCTCCGTTAGGGGTTAACGGAGCCTTTGCCGTCTGCCTCCCCGTCAATCTTTGCCGTCTGCCTCCCCGTCAATCTTTGTCGTCTGCCTTCTCCTCCCCTCCCCTCCCCCTCCATCTTTGTCGTCTGCCTCCACGTCCATCTTTGCCGTCTGTCGGGTCCTCCCCTCCCCCTCTCTCCACTCTTTGCCGTTTGCCTTCTCCTCTGTTCCCTCTTCTTTGCCGTCTGCCCCCTGGAGGCTGGCGGCAAAGAGACTATATGGCCAGTTGCTACTACCCAGGTTGCAGAACTGGGCGCCACGTGGCACCTTTGTCGTCGGTCAGCTGACGACAAAGGCCTTTGCCATCAGCTGGCAGACGGCAAAGAGCCTATATTGTCACATATTTATTTATTTTTTCTATTTCATAGCACATATACATATAATTCATAGCACATATATCATAAATAGGTCACAGCACATATATGATATACATATAAAGCTCATCAATGCCATTTGTTCATCAACGTACATCCCGTATACCAAAATAACCAACACATACAAAGTTTCATCCATATATACATACATATAGTTGCACATATATTGTTCATCCATATATACATATACATATAGTTCCACATTGTTCATCAACTCAAATAAAAACGGAAACTAAAGCACTCCAACGCCAGCTTCCATGCATGTAGTACATCCAATCTGCAAAATGGGAATAAGAAAGTCAGAAGAAGAAGAACAACAACATATATATGACAAATAAGCTAAATTGAAGAAGAAAGAGAAGAAGCAAGAAGAGAACAAGGAGAAGAAAAACAAGAAGGAGGAGGAGGAGGAGGAGGAGGAGGGGAAGGGTAAGGAGAATGAGAAGGAGGAGGAGAAGAAGAAAAAAGAAGAGAAGAAGAAGGAGAAGAAGGAGGAGAAGAAGGAGAGAAGAAGAAGGAGAATAAGGAGGGCTCCTTCTCCTTCTTCTCCTCCTTCTCTTCTTCTCCTCCTCCTTCTTCTTCTTCTCCTTCTCCTTATCTTCTTCTTCTCTTCTTCTTCTTCTTCTTCCTTCTCCTTCTTTTTGAGCTAAATGGGCTAATTATGTCATTTTAGAGGAAAACAAGCTAAGTATATAATATTCATGAGATAACCAAGGTTCTTATGCCATTTTGAGCTTATTATGGTATTTTGGAGCTAAATGGGCTAATTATGTCCTTGTTGGGTTAATTAAAGCAAGGATAATATGGAAGAGGAGAAGAAAGAGGAGGAGGAGGAGAAGAAGAAGAAATCAAGAAGAAGGAGGAGGAGGAGGAGAAGGAGGAGGAGAAGGAGGAGGAGGAGAAGGACTAGAAGGTCCTTGGCCTTCTCCTCCTCCCCCTCCTCCTCCTCCTCCTCCTCCTTCTCCTTCTTATCTTCTTCTTTTTCTCTTCTTCTTCTTCTATCTTTTCATTTTGCCTCTTTCTTCTTCTCTTCTCCTCTTGTTGGAGCTAAATTACCTAATTATGTATTTTTTGGGCTAAATGTTCCAATTATGTCATTTTAGAGGAAAACAAGCTAAGTATATAATATTCATGAGCTAACCAAGGTTCTTGTGCCATTTTGAGCATATTATGGTATTTTGGAGCTAAATGGGATAATTATGTCATTGTTGGGTTAATTAAAGCAAGGATAATATTAAACAGGAGAAGAAAGAGGAGGAGGAGGAGAAGAATAAAAAATCAAGAAGAAGGAGGAGAAGGAGGAGGAGGAGAAGGAGAGAAGGTCCTTGGCCTTCTCCTCCTCCTCCTCCTCCTCCTTCTCCATCTTCTCTTCTTCTTCTTCTTCTTCTTTCTTTTCATTTTGCCTATTTCTTCTCCTCTTCTCCTCTTGTTGGAGCTAAATTACCTAATTATGTCTTTTTTGAACTAAATAGGCTAAGTATGTCATTTTAGAGGAAAACAAGCTAAGTATATAATACTAATGAGCTAACCAAGGTTCTTATGCCATTTTGAGCTTATTATCGTATATTGGAGCTAAATGGACTAATTATGTCATTGTTGGGTTAATTAAAGCAAGGATAATATGAAAGAGGAGAAGAAAGAGGAGGAGGATGAGAAGAAGAAGAAATCGAGAAGAAGGAGGAGGAGGAGGAGAAGGAGGAGGAGGAGAAGGATAGAAGGTCCTTGGCCTTCTCCTCCTCCTCCTCCTCCTCCTCCTCCTTCTCCATCTTCTCTTCTTCTTCTTCTTCTTCTTTCTTTTCATTTTGCCTATTTCTTCTCCTCTTCTCCTCTTGTTGGAGCTAAATTACCTAATTATGTCTTTTTTGAGCTAAATGGGCTAAGTATGTCATTTTAGAGGAAAACAAGCTAAGTATATAATACTAATGAGCTAACCAAGGTTCTTATGCCATTTTGAGCTTATTATCGTATATTGGAGCTAAATGGACTAATTATGTCATTGTTGGGTTAATTAAAGCAAGGATAACATGAAAGAGGAGAATAAAGAGGAGGAGGAGGAGGAGAAGAAGAAATCAAGAAGGAGGAGAAGGAGGAGGAGGAGAAGGACTAGAAGGTCCTTGGCCTTCTCCTCCTCCTCCTCCTCCTCCTTCTCCTTCTTCTCTTCTTCTTCTCTTCTTCTTCTTCTATCTTTTCATTTTGCCTATTTCTTCTCCTCTTCTCCTCTTGTTGGAGCTAAATTACCTAATTATGTCTTTTTTGAGCTAAATGTTCCAATTATATCATTTTAGAGGAAAACAAGCTAAATATATAATATTCATGAGCTAACCAAGGTTCTTGTGCCATTTTGAGCTTATTATGGTATTTTGGAGCTAAATGGGCTAATTATGTCATTGTTGGGTTAATTAAAGCAAGGATAATATGAAAGAGGAGAAGAAAGAGGAGGAGGATGAGAAGAAGAAGAAATCAAGAAGAAGGAGGAGGAGGAGGAGAAGGAGGAGGAGGAGAAGGATAGAAGGTCCTTGGCCTTCTCCTCCTCCTCCTCCTCCTCCTCCTTCTCCTTCTTCTCTTCTTCTTCTTCTTCTTCTTCTTCTTTCTTTTCATTTTGCCTATTTCTTCTCCTCTTCTCCTCTTGTTGGATCTAAATTACCTAATTATGTCTTTTTTTGCTAAATGGGCTAGTTATCCCATTTTAGAGGAAAACAAGCTAAGTATATAATATTAATGAGCTAACCAAGGTTCTTATGCCATTTTGAGCTTATTATGGTATTTTGGACCTAAATGGACTAATTATGTCATTGTTGGGGAAATTAAAGCAAGGATAATATGAAAGAGGAGAAGAAAGAGGAGGAGGAGGAGAAGAAGAAGAAATCAAGGAGGAGAAGGAGGAGAAGGAGGAGGAGGAGAAGGACTAGAAGGTCCTTGGCCTTCTCCTCCTTCTCCTCCTCCTCCTCCTCCTCCTCCTCCTTCTCCTTCTTCTCTTCTTCTTCTTCTTCTTTCTTTTCATTTTTCCTATTTCTTCTCCTCTTGTTGGAGCTAAATTGCCTAATTATGTCTTCTTGGAGCTAAATGGGCTAATTATCTCATTTTAGAGGAAAACAAGCTAAGTTTGGAGGAGAAACTTACCGTAGTGGTCACCAAGGAGGAGAAACACCACGGTTGCTCGCGCCGGCTTCGTTTGGAGACGGTTGCCCTGGAGAAGGGTCGTGCGATGCCGCTCGGGAGTTATTCTGCAGAAAAGATATTTTGCAATGTCTCAGTTAGCATGATGACACTCAATTATTAATACTAGTTTATAATGAAACTCACCGTGCCAATCGAAGAGAAGACGGGCATCCGCGGAGGGACTTGACCGCTCTTCTCGCACACACCCTAAAGAATGGGTCGTATTAGTTAGTATTGAAACAGACATTACACACATGATTTGGCTAATGTGAAAAAAACATACCACAAAAAGCTCGTACAGGGCCCGTTGACCCGCCTCATTGCGGCCCCTCTCCTCCTCAAGCAATCGTGCCGTGGTCTGGTCCCTCTCATCAAGAGCAGCCTGAAGAGCAGCCTGGCTTGCCAATCTCTCTTTCTCAAGAGCAGCCTGGTTTGCCGCTCTCTCTTTCTGAAGAGCAGCCTGAAAAACCATTCCTCGTTACCACAGTAATAATCTATGGTGACACACATAATGAAATGGATGAAAGTGTTCTTAGTCCATACAACTAACCTCGATGGCAAGTTCGACAGGCCGTGGACGAGGCGTTATCTCAGGACATCTGCTCGACTCGCGCGCCTTGATCTCCGGAAGAGTGAGTGGACAACGTATTATCCCA
This sequence comes from Hordeum vulgare subsp. vulgare, assembly GCF_904849725.1. Classification (NCBI taxonomy): domain Eukaryota; kingdom Viridiplantae; phylum Streptophyta; class Magnoliopsida; order Poales; family Poaceae; genus Hordeum; species Hordeum vulgare. The sequence continues at coordinate 466,446,935 of NC_058519.1, forward strand.
TCTCCAATGGCTATCGAGCCATGGGGCCTCCCGCCACCAGATATCATCACCAGCTCTGGATCTAAAGGTTCCTGGCTAGGGTTAAAGTCATCCCCTTTCGTAGCCTTCCCCGCGTCCGTGTATGCGACGAGCTTCTGGTGGGATGATATGTTGGTGAAGTTACTGGGATCATCCAGGTCAGACTCAGAGAATGCCTTCGCCTTCTTGTACGAGGCAGTATGGGCCATGCCATAAAGGTCGTACAAGTGTGGCATCTCAGTCTTATTGTGATGCGCCTAAAAGAGAGGAACAAAATATTAGCATCAAGAATGAATTGCATGAATCATGAAGCAAATCACATACCCAGTTTCGTCCAAACTGAAGTAAGCTGGCGCTGCCTTGATGGTGTGGCACACCAACCATTTGGCTACGCCGATCCTTCGCATTCTCGTGGACGGCTCGCCAGCTGCCTGTGCACCACTCATCAACCAACGCCTCCCAACAATCCATCTTATCCGCACACCATCTCGGGGGCACGTGTAAGTTATTACAAAGAATTTTCAGCGCTACGCCTATGAATGAAATCAAGAAACTACGTAGAAGGACTTAAGAATAGGTAATTACCTTCATGTATTTCTCCTTCTTCAGAAACTTTCCGTGACAATCCTTCTTCTCCTTCTTAATACCACGCGTGGCGTAGTAATCTCGAATAGCCTCCGGCCGAGCCTCATGGCGCAAGTTCTGTAGTAACCGCCTACACTCGACCTCGAGAACCCTGGCCGCCTCCTCCTCATATCCATCCTCACACCTATAGAAGGTCTACAATCAAACGTGAAAACACCAATTAGTACAGTAATTAGGTATATTGTTAATTTTAGATTCTGTAAAAGGATAATTTACCCAAAAGCTCTTGATCACCATCTCGGCCCTCGTGTGGCACAAGACACCATCTATAATCTCCTCCGGCAGGGCCTGCGCAGCCTGGTAGTGTTCCCAAGTAAAGCCTAGTGTAGGAACCTGACCCTCACCAGGCAACGTGACAAACCCCGGGAAATTTGTCCGGCAAATCACACCAAGGACGGAGTTCGGCCTGCGGACTCCAAGAGGGTCTACCCATCCCCTGCAGTATGATAAGGTCAGCGCATTAGATATTTGAACAAACTTGAAGGCAAAAGCTAAAAAAAGGGTAAATGTACTTACCTATCTCCTTCAGGTTTAATCACTGGCCTCTGCTCGCGGGTAGCCGGGGCGACCGGGAGACATGTACTACCACGCTTGTACACGGTGGCCCCGTCCACCTGCACATCGCCCTCACTATCCGTAAGCTCATCCCCGCCATCCCCGCCCCCTGAGCCACCCGGACCCTCGGTCCAATCCGGCAACTCGGTACGATCCGGCCAAGGCTCCATCCGGGCCTCTCCACGTCGGGTGAAGCCTCCGGAACCGTAGTCTCCTCCGGCTGCTCCTGGGCCGAATGCACCTCGACACGAGGCTGCTCCTGGATCGGAGTCTCATGGGACGAATGCCCGTGAACACTAGGTTCCCGGACCGGAGTCCCCGTAGCCTCCTCCGCAAACGGGTCGACCATACTAGTCCTATGCTCGGGTGAATGAGCTGGTGGTGGTGGCGAGGATGGCTCAACAGTCCTCCTGGATCTTCCGCGGCCACCACCTATCCCTGTACCCTTCTCCTTCCTCCCTACCCGACCAGCACCTCTCCTAGTGGGCAATGCCGCCGACAAAGAAGAACCCCCGGCTGGTGTCGAAAGACTGTCTGCCAAGGCTCTATAGAGAGATAGGGGTGGAAGGGAAGTACCACCCCTCGTACGGGGCGCCTGAGAAGAACCCGTCGAGCGCTCTGGACCCGCGCCCACCATCTTTCAACACCTGCCATGATAAAGATTAAAAGAAATTAGTACAACATAAAAAAATTGAATGGCTGACATGAATAATAATATGTACATGAATAATAAAGATTAAAATATATATAATTTAAGTTGTGAATCTTACAAACTAATAATCATCAACAATAAATGCATCATCATCATCACTATCACGCATGTCTTCATGAATGACGTGCTCATCGGGTTCAACAGCGTGAAGTTGTGAAAGGCCTTCCTTTAATCGTTGAAGCATTGACAGGTCATCCGCATCAGTAACCTCTACGAGTTCCAGGTCTTCTGGTTCCGGCTCAGGGCTGGGGTCAGATTCATTGTGGCTGTCTACTTCCATGTTCTTGGATGAAGCACGACGGTTCTTGAAATGTTTCTTGGAAAGACGTGCTTCTTGGAAGAATTCTCCATCATATGTGTCTGGGTTAATGTGAGGTTCATAATCCTGTTCATTTGGGAGAGGAGGTCTGACATGTGGCGGCACTTCATAAACAACATACCAACCTTCCAGATTCTTATCCGTTTGGCATGCCCACGGTAGATAGAAAACTTGGGTCGCCTGTTGAGCCGTAATATAGACATCGGGAACATCTAAATGGGTGTTTGGATTGATTTTGACTAGTCCTATATGTTCATGAGTCCTTCTAGTCTTTTTCGGCTGGAACCAATAACATTTGAAGACTACGACGTTCGGTGGGTTTTCACCATAGAATTGAAGTTCATAAATTGCTTCAACTCTTCCATAATACTCGATAACACCTTCGCCGATAGCAGAGACACCACAATTTGTAGATTTCCGATCGGGCATAGATAGCTCTTTGCCAAAGGTACGAAAGAGATACCCGTTGATGTTGTATTTCTCAAATGAACGGACCATATAGTCAAAACCATTAGCGACTTGTCTCAATTCGGCGTCCATAGACTCTGAATTAGCCTACAAGTTTAATACGAAACGGTTGTTGCATTAGCCGCAAGTTAGACCAAGAATGAAATGGTCCATTATTGATAATACCGTTTGTTTGAACCAAGAGATGAAACCGGGATAGCCGCCTCCTGTCTTTGACAGAAGCTCATACTCTTCGATGGAATCATTTTCGATCACCGCTCCATCCGAGAATTTGACGATGTAACGGCTGTTTGAAATATCCGGGAATAAGAGCAGTTCAAACGAATTAGAAGTTACGGGAAAATGTGCCGAGAACTCACTCGATGTACGGCCGCACTTGTGTTAGGTTGTTGAAGATATACAACGAAATGTTCCGCCATTCTTCGATGTACGGAAGGTGCGAGCTTCCCTTTGAATAGGCTAAGGTTGGACCCACCTTTTATAGGGTCTCCGTCATTGTGCCGAGGCTTCGGATTATGCAAATGATGATTTTTGGCTTCGTAGTGTGCTGTCACAAAGTTTGCCACCTCCTCAGTAATGAATGCCTCAGCCATCGATGCTTCAATTCTACACTTATTTTTACATTTAGCTCGAAGGGTCTTCTGCATCCTCTCAGTTGCATAGCACCAACGATCTTGCACGGGCCTACCCAATCTTGCCTTGGTCGGTAGATGTAAAATCAAATGCTGCATTGGATTAAAGAAGCCCGGTGGAAAGATCTTTTCTAACTTGCACAACAACTCCTGTGGAAACTCCTCCATGTCTTCTACCACGCCAGGCGACAATTCTTTCACACAAAGAACACGGAAGAAATAGCTCAGCTCCGCCAGTACTAGCCATTCATCCTCAGGAATAAAGCCACGGAACATCACCGGCATTACCCGCTCTAGCCATATGTGCCAATCATGACTCTTGAGACCAAAGATTTTTAACTTTTCAAGACTCGCTCCCCTATTTAGATTCGCTGCATACCCATCGGGGAACATCAAGTGCATTTTGACCCACAAGATAATTTCCCTCATAGCTGGCCTTCCAAGATTGAACCAGGCCTTTGGCTTCGACCACTTCTGCTTTCCTTTGCCTTCTCGCATGTTTTGTAACGGTATATGACATAGTGTCTATTGATCGACTCTAGCCTTAATATTATCCTTTGTCTTCCCATCTATGTCGAACAATCTACCAAAAATAGCCTCTCCAATAATATTTTCAGTGTGCATCATGTCGATATTGTGTGGAAGAAGGAGGTCTTTGAAGTAAGGCAGATCCCAGAAGCATGGCTTGTGAGTCCAGGCATGGTTTGAATTATACCCCTTGAAATACCCTGGACGCTCTGGATCAGGCTCGAGGGCATTTAACTGATCCAGGATCTGTTGGCCTGTGAACGCAGGTGGTGCCAAGTTTTTGACAACTTTACCTTTGGTAAAGTTCTTCTTGTCTTTTCTGAACTGATGGTCAGGATCCAGGAACTGTCTATGCAAGTCAAAGCAAGAATTCTTCGGACCCTCCTACAACCAATGAAACTGAAGAGCTGCCTTGCATTGGGGGCATGGGAACCTTCCATGCACACACCATCCATAGAATAGCGCATACGCTCGCAAGTCATGCATAGAGTACATTTACCACACATGCATTTTGAAGTTTTCTTTTCTAGCGGCATCGTATGTCTTGACCCCATTTTCCCAAGCTTCTTCCAATTCATTCTTAAGAAGTTGCAGGTACACATTCATATTCTTCCCCGGATAATTGGGCCCTAGAATTATCAACGTCAGAAATATGTTCTTTCTTTGCATAATCTGCCGGGGGGGAGATTGAGTGGAATGACAAATACAGGCCAACAACTGTATTGGGTTGCCGTCATGCCGAAGGGATTAAAACCATCCGTGGCGGCGCAGACTCGAGGATTCCTTGGATCTGCCGCTTTATCCTGATGCAATCCATCGAAATGTTTCCACGCTTCCCCATCCGATGTGTGTACCATCATCTTATTCCCATCCGCATCTAGTTCGGTTCTTTTGCCCAATTTGTGCCATGTCATCTGTCTGGCTGTCTCTTCGACCATGAAAAGATGTTGAAGTCTTGGTACGATTGGCATATACCGAAGAACACTAACTACGATTTTGGTCTGCCCCTTCTCACCCATACCGTTGTCTACCACAAGATATCTGCAAGACTCGCAATTGGGACAATAGTCCAAGTGTGCATACTCCTTCCTAAATAAGACACATCCTTTCTCACATGCATCTATCTTCTCATAGGGCATCTTAAGTACACGAAGTATTTTTTCCGACTGGTACAGGTTTGCAGGCATGACATGGCCTTTGGGTAGGAAACGTCCAAATAGTGTCATCATCGCGTCGTAGCATTCTCTTCCCAAGTTGAACTGAGCCTTCAGAGCCATTACTTGTGCAATGGCATCCAGCTGACAGAGCTCAGTGTGCTCATGGAGAGGACGTTTTGAAGACTCCAACATTTCATAAAAGGCCTTTGCAGATTCCTCCATCTCATCTTCCAAATCCCGAGCATCATCAAAGTCTTGCACCATGTCTTCGATCCCAGTACCATGCTCGTTCGTGTGACGACGGACCACCTCAGCTCTTGTGCGTTGTATAGACTCACCATGAAATGTCCACGACGTATAATTAGACTTAAAACCCCTCCTCTGCAGGTGTTTAATCATTACAGCCTCTGTCGTCTTTTTATAGTTGTCGCATCCAGGACAGGGGCAATAGTTTCTTTGCTGGCATTTGCGAATGCGGCTTTCACAAATTCCTTTGTTTTTAAAAACCATTCATACGTCATCTCTTTCTGACTAGGGTGACCGGTATACATCCACGCACGATCACTCATCTTGCGTAGCTACTAAAGACAGAAGAAATATATTTATATATAATTTAGCATTTATATTCATCGGTTAATCAGGTTCGCCATTTTTATTACGTCCAGGCAACCTACACGCTAATAGGTAAAGATAGGTCCTAATCCCACCCGAGTATGTGTAGATTGGGTTCGTTTTCCCATGCTCTGCTCCGGATCCAACACAAAATTTCGGCAGCACCTCCCCGCTGTTCTCCTGATACACGTCTCCGCAATAAACAGAGAGGATGTGCATTCGGAGAACAACAGGGAGGCACTGACGAAATTCCGCATCGGATCTAGAGCACAACATACGGGAAAACGAACCCAATCTACACGTACTCGGGCTGTCCATGGATAATGTTGGACAATTCGAAAGGATGGCGGTTATAAATATGCAAAGACATGCATATTGATAGATGTCGCCCTTTCGAACGGGAGACGCATACTCGTCACGCATACTGATAAATTAATTGAATTACCTAAATCTGGAAAGTTTCATCCGGAAACCGAGCCACAGTAAATGAAGTGGCGGGGAGGAGATGAAATTTGTACTGACCCACGAATGCAGGGGCGGAGCTCGTACAACGCACTGGCAGGTCTTCGCACAGCAGACCTCACAGCAACGAGACAACTATCACATGTAAATCCACCCGATCAACACAAATATTCCAATTATGTCATTTTAGAGGAAAACAAGCTAAGTATATAATATTCGTGAGCTAACCAAGGTTCTTATGCCATTTTGAGGTTATTATGGAATTTTGGAGCTAAATGGGATAATTATGTCATTGTTGCGAAAATTAAAGCAAGGAGAAGGAGGAGAAGGTATTCTTCTTCTCTTCTTGTCTTCTTCATCTCTTCTTCTTTTCTTCTTCAACTTCTTATTTTTGTCTTCTCCTCCTCCTCCTCCTCCTCTTCTTCTTCTTCTTCTTCTCCTCCTCCTCCTCTTCTCCTCTTATCCTCCTCCTCCTCTTCTTCTTCTTCTTCTTCTTCTCCTCCTCCTCCTCCTCCTCCTCTTCTCCTCTTCTCCTCCTCCTCCTCTTCTTCTTCTTCTTCTTCTTCTCCTCCTCCTCATCTTCTCCTCTTCTCCTGCTCCTCCTCTTCTTCTTCTTCCTATTCTTTCTATTAAGCTAACTAACTAACTATCCTAACTAACGAAGCTAACTAAACCTATCGCTAAACCTAGATAGCACTAAACAACAAAAAAATAACAAAAACAGAATCTACCACTAAGTAACTAAAAAATAATCTAGCTACCACTAAATAACAAAACAAAATCTACCACTAAACTACCTACTAAATCTACTAATTAACTAACTAAATCTACCAACTAACTAAACCACCACTAAAACTACTAATTAACTAACCTACCAACTAAGCTATATATGCCACAACAACTACAATAACAACAACAACTACAATAACAACAACAACTACTACAACAACAATAAAAAATCATGCCGGTAGTTACAATCTAATTCCAAAAAACTAAATACCAAAAAATAAAAAATCAAGGGGGCGGGGGTGGATGTGCTTACCGGCAGTGGGGCTGCGGGGGCGGTGCCAAGGCCTACGGGGCAGTGGCTGGGCCGGCGGCGCCGGCGGTGGGGCTGCGGGGGCGGCACCAGGGGCGCTGGGGGTGGGGCAGCGGGGGCGCACCAGGGGCACCACGGGGCGCCGGCGGTGGGGCTTCCGGGGCGGGACCAAGGGGCGCCGGGGGGGTTGTGGGGCTTCGGGGCGGCACCAGGGGCACCGGGGCGGCGCCGGGGGTGGCCGGGCGACAGTGGTGGCGGCGTTGGGCGTCGGGGGAGGAGAGAGAGAGGGAGGGGCCGTTTGAGAGAGAGAGAGAGAGGGCCGCGGTGGGGGCGGGACAGCCGTTACTAGATTCAAGACCTTTGCCGTCTGCTGGCACACGGCAAAGGGGTCTATACTCTTTGCCGTCTTCCTCTGGCATCTTTGCCGTAAGCCAGTAGACGGCAAAGAAGGGACTAGTTTGACCTAAGGTTCCCCCGACCAGATGAGCTTCGTTGCCGTCTGCTGGCCCCATCTTTGCCATCTGCGGTAGACGGCAAATAGTTGACTGTTGGCAAAGACCTTCTTTCCCATCAGCGAATTCTTTGCCGTCAGTTTTGCTGAAGCTCATGGGAAAGAGTTTATTTGCCGTCAGCTAGCAGACGGCAAAGACTAGGCATACGGCAAAATCTCTGATTCCAGTAGTGCCATATAATCAAAGCCCTAGACATCAAAAGGTTCAATGACAAGTGTATAGTTCATAGGCATTTCCTCACGTTTACTGATGTTCCCTATTCTTTGGCATTCGTCACAAGACAAGACAAACTTACGGGCATCCTTAAAGAGAGTGGGCCAATAGAAACCTGATTGCAATACCTTATGAGCAGTTCTATCTCCAGCATGGTGTCCTCCGTAGGCTTCGGAATGACACTTCTCCAGGATCTGTCCCTGTTCATGTTCAGGCACACAACGTCTAATAACACCATCCACTCCTTCCTTATAAAGGTCAGGATCATCCCAAAAGTAGTGTCTCAAGTCAAAGAAGAATTTCTTCTTTTGCTGGTAGGTGAAACTAGGAGGTATGTATTTGGATACGATATAGTTTGCGTAATCAGCATACCACGATGCACTATGTGAAGTGCGGATGACATTTAATTGCTCACCAGGAAAGCTGTCATCAATAGGTCGTGGGTCATCAAGGACATTCTCTAGCCTGGACAAGTTATCTGCCACAGGGTTATCAGCACCCTTTCGGTCAACAACGTGCAAATCAAATTCCTGTAGCAGGAGAACCCATCTAATTAGCCTAGGCTTAGCGTCCTTCTTCTCCATAAGGTACTTAATAGCAGTAGGATCAGAGTGAATAGTGACTTTGGAGTCAACTATATAAGATCTGAACTTTTCACATGCAAACACGACTGCTAAAAACTCCTTTTCCGTAGTGGCATAGTTTATTTGGGCACTGTCTAGAGTTTTACTAGCGTAGTGAATAACATTCAACTTCTTGTCAACTCTTTGTCCTAGAACAACACCAACAGCATAATCACTAGCGTCGCACATGATTTCAAAGGGCAAGTTCCAGTCAGGTGGTTGAACAATAGGTGCGGTTATCAAGGCCTTCTTAAGTTTTTTGAAAGCTTCCTCACAATCTTCATCAAAAACAAAAGGAACATCCTTCTGCAAGAGGTTGGTAAGAGGCCTAGAAATCTTAGAGAAGCCTTTAATGAACCTTCTATAGAAACCAGCACGACCTAGGAAACTTCGTATACCTCTGATATCTGTGGGGCAAGGCATTTTCTCAATTGCATCAACCTTAGCCTTATCAACTTCAATGCCTCTTTCAGAAATTTTATATCCTAAGACGATGCCTTCATTAACCATAAAGTGGCACTTCTCCCAATTCAAGACGAAGTTGGTATCTTTGCATCACTATAATACTCGATCAAGGTTGCTGAGGCAATCATCAAAGGAAGACCCGTAAACGGAGAAGTCATCCATGAAAACCTCGACAATCTTTTCACAAAAGTCAGAGAATAGCCATCATACATCTTTGAAAGGTGGCAGGTGCATTGCATAAGCCAAAAGGCATAAGTCTATAGGCAAAGGTACCGAAGGGGCATGGTGAAAGTGGTTTTCTCCTGATCAGATTGTGCAATGGGTATTTGCGAGAAACCTGAATAACCGTCTAGAAAGCAGAAGTGTATGTCTTTGGATAGCCTTTCTAGCATTTCACTACAAGAAAAATGCTCAATTATGAACAAAAATAATGACGGTGGTTTAATTGGTCATTGATCCATGACCAATATTCCGAAATTAGTCATGGCAAGTCTAAGAGGGTCCAAAGCCCAAAATGTTATGACCTTTTGTGTCCAAAGCCCAAAGTCCAAAGTCTAAGAGGGGGTGGCGGCTACCAGGCTTGTGGGGCCCTGGTAGCTCCCCTCTCGTACTTCGTTCGCCCAATATTTTTTATATATTCCCAAAAAATTCCACGTTGATTTTTAGGGCTTTCGGAGTTGTGCAGAATAGAGGACTCAGACTTGCTCCTTTTCCAGTTCAGAATTCTAGCTGTCGGTATTCTCCCTCTTCAAATAAACCTTGCAAAATAAGAGAGAAAAGGCATAATATGGTACCACAAAGTAATATAACAGTCCATAAAGCGATTAATATCAACATGAAAGCATGGTGCAAAATGGACGTATCATGCGTCTTCATAGGTTACCCAAAAGAGATAGTTGGGTATACCTTCTATCTCAAATCTGAGGGCAAAGTGTTTGTGGCTAACAATCGGAGCTTTTCTTGAGAAGGAGTTTCTCTCGAAAGAATTGAGTGGGAGTAAGATAGAACTTGATGAGGTTGTTGAACCTCTAATCCCTCTAGATGGTGGCGCAGGGCAAGGGGAAATCCCTGTCGTTGCGACGCCGGTTGAGGATAAAGTTAACGATGATGATCATGAAACTTCGGATCAAGGTCCTATCGGACCTTGCAGGTCAACAAGATCACGTACTGCTCCTGATTGGTATGGTAATCCTGTCTTATCAGTTATGTTGTTGGACAACAATGAACCTACGAATTATGAAGAAGCAATGGTGGGCCCGGATTCCAACAAATGGCTGGAGGCCATGAAGTCCGGGATAGGATCCATGTACGAGAACAAAGTGTGGACTTTGGAAGTACTACCTGAAGGCCACAAGGCTATTCAGAACAAATGGATCTTTAAGAAGAAGACGGACGCAGACGGTAATGTGACCGTTTATAAAGCTCGACTTGTGGCAAAGGGTTTTTCACAAGTTCAAGGAGTTGACTATGATGAGACATTCTCACCAGTAGAGATGCTTAAGTCCGTCCGAATCATGTTAGTAATAGCTGCCTTTTATGATTACGAAATCTCGCAGATGGATGTCAAAACGGCGTTCCTTAACGGTTTTCATAAGGAAGAGTTGTATATGATGCAACCCGAAGGTTTTGTCGATCCAAAGAATGCTAAAAAAGTAAGCAAACTCGAGCGATCCATTTATGGACTGGTGCAAGCATCTCGGAGTTGGAATAAGCGCTTTGATGAGGTGATCAAAGCATTTTGGTTTATACAAGTGGTTGGAAATCTTGTATTTACAATAAAGTGAATGGGAGCTCTATGGCGTTTGTAACATTATATGTGGATGACATATTGCTGATTGAAAACAACGTGGAGCTTTTGGAGAGCATAAAGGGTTACTTGAATAAAAGTTTCTCTATGAAGGACCTAGGAGAAGCTGCTTACATTCTAGGCATTAAGATCTATAGGGATATATCGAGACGCCTGATAGGACTTTCACAAAGCACATACCTTGATAAAGTTTTGAAGAAGTTCAAAATCGATTAGTCCAAGAAAGGGTTCTTGCCTGTATTACAAGGTATAAAATGGAGTAAGACTGAGTGCCCAGCAACTGCGGAAGATAGAGAACAAATGAGTTCCGTCCCCTACATTTCAGTCGTAGGTTCTATCATGTATGCAATGTTCTGCACTAGACCAGACATCAGCTTGGCCATAAGTATGGCAGGCAGGCTTCAGAGTAATCCAGGAGTGGATCACTGGACGGCGGTCAAGAATATTCTGAAGTACCTACAAAGGACTAACGAAATGTTTCTCGTTTATGGAGGTGACAAAGAGCTCGTCTGTAATTCCCTAAGAGTGTATCTTTCCCTTTTAGGAACCTTGCCTATGTGGGTCCACCTTGTCAATGATTTGAGAGAGTTCAATGCTTAGGATTTCATGTGGAGCTCCCCTTGTTTATGTCTCATTTGCATGCATGCATCCATGCCATTCCATTTCATGCCATGGTGTATTTGCTTGGTGATCTTTGTGGTGTTGTGTTGACATGATTTGTGATGTGATGTGCTAGGTGTTGTAACTGGAGTGGTGCTAATGCTAACAGGTAACCTTGTGATTTGCATAAGTTTCAAAACCATCTTCCCCCCTCTCTATTTCATCTCAAGGTCAAGTTTCACTTGATCCTTTTCTGATTTTAAAATGCCCAAGGTTTAGCATATTTTTGTGATGAATTTGAGTTGTGGATATGCTGCTTTGAAAAGGTGTTTTAAAGGGTACAATAATTACAAAACAGATCCAAACAATTCTGTTTTGTAAATATTTAGGGGCTCCAAAAATACTTTTTCTATTTTTATTAAATAGGGCATAATTTCTTATGCCCAGGGGTACCTTTGTTTTATTTTTAACTTTATTAATTTAGCTTGTGCCTTTATTTATTTTCTCTGATTTATTTCTAATAGAAACCCGCCCAACGTTTTATTTCCTTCTATTCTGCGCCTCAGGTGGGCTTCCATCCGCGCGACCTCCTTCTCCTTCCTGACGCTGTTCTACCCGCGCCTCCTTTCCGTCAGACTAGCCGAGAAAGAGAGCTAGCGCCTTGAGGGCACAGACGTCGAGGCCCCCCCATAAATGTGTTGGCGTCCGTGCCCCATCTTCCTAGGGTTCCTCCTCTACCATCCGCCGCCGCCACTCCTTCCTCCTTCCCCATCCATCTCTCTTTCCCCCCTCAGGTAGGCTCTGTAGCTAGGTTGCAGAGAGAGAGAAGGACCTCGCCGGCGTTTTCCCTGCTCCCATCGTCGTCCGGCGCCGCCACCATGTCCAGGGGCACAGGAGAGGTGCCCGCACCCCATTCCCGTCCTTGGTGAGGCCGAGGAGCGTCCTCACCGATGGCTAGCACCTCGCCATCGGCTCGGTCTCGGTGGTCTCCGTCCTTCTTCTTTGGTTTGACAGGAATTCTTCAGCTCTTCTTCACCTCCGGTCCGGCTTCTTCCCCTTCAGATCGTCCCCGTCTTCCTTCCCCTAGGTGATTAGGTTCCATCCTCCCTCCTTCCCCTCGAGTAGATCAGCCTAGGCTCGATGGTGTGCCTCTGTTCCGAGACCAGGTCATGCCCGTGTGCTCTGTGATGTGTGTAGTGGCAGGGCTCGGTAGTGCAGAGAAGAGGCTCTCCTCATAGTAGCACCGCATAGCGTAGGTGCTCGTTTCTCTGGCGTGGCGCAGCAGCAGCAGGAGAGCATGCCCCAGCGGCCTCCCTGTTGCCGGCGTCTATCTGTGGGCAGACCAGAGAGACCTGAAGGTATACCTAGAATACCCCCCTGTGTTCTGTCAGACTCCGAAGCATAGCGTAGTTGTACTTTGTGTGTGCGTGTTGGCTTGTGATCATGGGTTCAAGTCCCAAGGGTTGCACCCCCCTTTCTTGATTTTTTTTCGGTAGTAGTATAGCACGCAGTGACAGATCAGCTTCGTGGCACCCCCTGTTCTGAGAGCAGGTCATGCCCGTGTGCTCTGTGATGTGTGTAGTTGCAGGGCTCGGTAGTGTAGAGCAAAGGCTCTCCCCGTAGTAGCAGCACATAGCGTAGGTGCTCATTTCTCTAGCGCGGTGCAGTAGCAGCAGGAGAGCATGGCCCGGCGGCCTCCCTGTCGCCGGCGTCTATCTGTGGGCAGAGCAGAGAGACCCGATGGTATACCTAGAATACCCCCCTCTGTTCTATCAGACTCCGAAGCATAGCGTAGTGGTACTTGTTGTGCGTGTGTTGGCTGTGATCGTGGGTTCGAGTCCCAGGGGTTGCACCCCCCTTTTTTGATTTGTTTTCGGTGGTAGTATAGCAGGCAGCGACAGATCAGCTCTGTGGCACCCCTTGTTCTGTCGAGTACTTAGCTCCTAGAAGAGTGGTGTGTTGGAGTGTTGTGCACCAGGGAATCCAGGGTTCGACCCCCCCCCACAAAAACCTTTTATGTTTTTGTTTCTTTCTTTGCTCTTTTGCATTGTAAGGCTGCATAGATGTAGTGGGGTGTGATGTCTTCTTGTGGGTTTATTTTTTTCTTGCCTCCAAGAGCATGTGAGTGATGTTATGTTTGCTAGTTTGTGAATCCATGATGGTGCAGACTTGTGTGTGTGTAGGTATACTTGGTAGAAGAGATGTGTAGGTTGTTTTGCATACTTATAAGTTTATGTGCATGTTGTTGTGTGTGTTTGCACTAGGGTAGCATGTGTAGATGCATGATATGTTATTTAGTGTAGGATGTGATTTTGTGCTTGTGGGTTTAGCTCATGCCCTAGTGGTGTAAGTAGAGTGTGGTGTGTATGTTGATGAGTTTTCCCCCTCCCCACATACCTTGTGTGTGTGTGCATGTGTGTGTGTGTCACACACATGCCCAAGTTATGTTGGCCTTTTTAAGCTCATGAGCTTGTTTATATAGTAGGGGTGTAGAATATATGGTGTCAACTAGGTGTGTGTCCTCAATATCATGTGTAGGTGTTTTATTATGTTGTGCTTGTACATGTGATAGTGTGGTGGTGTGCCAAGGCACATGGGCATGAGGTCTACCCCTCATGTACCCCATTGACATTGTGGACATGTGCATATGCTTGTGTAGGTGTAGCTCTAGTGAATAGTACATGTGATGATGCACTGTTCACTACATATGATTCCATGTAGGTTTTCTTCTCTAGTTTGTGCCCATTTGTTATATACAAGGGCATATGTATTTTATATGTTTTTGGGGTAGAATCATCCCAGGAATCCATTGGTGAAGTAAGTTTTTCCATTGGAACATTTTCTGGAGATGACATATTTCAGATTTGTTCTATGTTCGGAGTTTGGTTCCATGAGATGTGGTGTGCACAAGAGTTTGATTCTTCGATGTGGCAGTAGAGGGTGACCCCCTCTACCCCATATTGGTTTTGTTTCATGCTTAGGAATTCATATGTGGAAGTGGTGCTTAGTCAAAGTAGGCATGTGGCTGAAATTCCAGTTTAGTGAAAATCTGTGATTTTCACTAAGTCTGAGAATTTGTTTATATTTTCTTCTCCTGTTGATGAGCTTGTGCAGGTCCATGTGTTGTGATTCAGCCTTAGCTTTCAACTGGTAAGTTGTAGCTTTTATGTTTGTCTAGCTCTTTGTAAAATTTCATTCCATTTGGGGTCCTGTAGATATTGTTTTGGGTGCTTTCAAAATGCTTCAGAGCATAAACAGCTAGTGAGAATGTGGAATTTTCACAAAGTCCGTGAAATCTGTTATTTTTGGCCAAGTTAGCAGGTGTGTAACTTTATGTGTGAAACTCCTTTGTGTGTTATATTTGCTTGTGCTTGTAGTACTCTTGGATAGCTTCTGACACATATCTTATTCGGCATATTTGAATGGTTGTAGGTGCTTTGCATGTAGCTCTCAAAGTGCTATGATGTTGTTTATAGCAGATTGTGTAGTTTTGGTATTTTGATGTTTGTGAGTGCATAGTTGATGGTGTGGTGATATTCTTTGCACCACCCCATCCATGTTGGTTTATTTTATGTCTTGGCCACCTGGAGATACCAGAGTTATGCCATTGGGGTGTGTTGTGATGAATTTGACACGTAGCACTTCATTTCTTCTTTCGTTGTTTCCCGTTGATCCGTAGCTCCGTTTGTAATGTTCTTTATATGCTTTTCAATCATTTTCACATGATGCATTTGATCATGTCATTCTCATGCATGTTAAGATAGCTTTGGGTGCAGTTCTATCCAGGAACATGTATTTACTTCTCATGCTTGTGCTAGTGAGTAGTATAGAGATGCATGCTCATATTCATCTCATGCATCATGTGCTTGTTGCATCTTGAGGTGTTGTTGTTAATTGGATGCTATTTTTATGTTGGGTAGCATCGGGATCGGAGAACGAGTACGTGGATTCGGGAGAGTACGTGCAGGACGAACAAGAGCAGTTCCAAGCAGAGGATATCACAGGCAAGATGATATGACCTTGATTCCATCTCTACACTTGTTATGCTAGATTACGTTTCTTCCATCATATGCTCGCTGCCTACCACCGAAATAATTGCCTCCTGAATTTCCATGAAACCCAAACACTTCTCCCTTCCTAGCAAATCTTGAATGGCTAAGTAGGTGTGACATCCTCGACTTTTGCTACAGTAGTGATTGTAATTAAGCTACAGTGATCACCGCTAATGATGCCACGTCATCGAATTCCCATCTCAGACCCGCGTGGATTCGCGTCTGTCCGGATCGATGATTTGAAAACAAAGGGAAGCCCTTTATCGGTTCATTACAAGTGTTAAAAGGATATATATGTAAGGGGAAAGTATTAAAGAAATAATAATAAAAGAAAGGAAAGAAAACTGAAAGAAAGAAATAATAAAAAGAAAAGGGAAAAGAGAAAACAAAATAAAAACCAAACAAAACAAACAAAAAAAAAAAGAAAGAGAAACCCCCCCCCCCAGCCGGCCCAAACTGGGCCAAGTGGCCCAGCCGGCCCCCCCCGCCAAACCCTAACCGCCCCCCTGGCCCCCCCCACTCCCCTCGCTCTCCCTCCTTTCCCCCACGCCGCCGCCGCCAGCCCCCCCCCCCTCGTGGGGGCCCCACCTCCACCCACCGACGCCCCCACCCCACGCGCCATCTCCTCCCAGTCCCGTAACTCCCTCCCTCTCTCTCGGCCACCCCTCCCCACGAGAGCCACGCCCCCACCCCATCCCGTCGCCTCCTCCTCTCCACCTCGCCCACCGGCCGGCGGCCACCCTCCCCAACCGGCGGCCGTCCTCCCCCCGCCGGCAGCCCCCTCCCTCCACCGCCTCCTCCTCCCCCACGGCCTCCTCCCCACCCCACGGCCACCTCCTACACCGAGCCGCCCCACCCCACGGCCCCTCCTTCTCCCGGCGGCCCCCCCCCACCTCTCGGCCTCCACCCCGCCGGCAGGGGTGCCGGCCACCTCGGCCCCCCCATCTCGGCGGCCGGCCCTCCCGGGAGGTACCTCTCCGGCGGCCCTCTCCACGGTGGCCGCCCCTCCCCGTCGGCGGCTCCATCTCCGGGGGCCTCTCCTCCCCGGGGCCCTCCTCACCGGCTCCTCCTCGCCGGCACATCATCACCGGAACCTCACCGTCACCGTCTCCACCGTCACTTCGCGCGAACTCCGGCTTCACCGGGCCGTCACGTCACCGTCGGTGAGCCCCTCCTCGGGCTCCTCCCACCTTACCGTTCTCCTCGGCGTCACGGTTCCGTTCCGGCAAACGGGGCCTCGATCCGTCGACGGTGGACTCCGGTAGAAGGATTCGAAGTTGGTGTTCTTCTAGGTGGTGTTAGAGAAAATTGTTCTCTGTCTCTGTTAACAGAGAGAAGAGAGATGAGTGTTGAGAGAAAAGAAAAATGAAAAAAAAGAATAAATTGTGTATTAGATGCGTATGTATGAATGTATGTATGAGGTGTGATGTTTGTATTTGTGTATTTGGGTATTTAGAGAAATACGGTATTTGCACGGATAGGTATCTAATAAAAATAAATGCGGAATTAACCTTAAGCCACTTACCGGTGGGGCCAATGCACCGCTGTCAATGACAGGGAGGCCCCACGCGATAATTAAAAATAATGTTTTTCTTAAATAAATAAATAAATAGATATATTAGTTAAAATAATTAATTAACATAATTAGAGTATGACACGTGGGTCCCTCGTTGAATTAATCTGATTAATAAATAATTAATCTTAACTAAAACTTGTGCCTATGACGTTCGGGACCCGCTGGTCAGTTGACCGGTCAAATGTGATGTCAGCCTGACATCGCGATGATGTCATATTAGGATTTTTCTAAATCTTTTAAATCTGTTTTTAATTCTTAAATAATTAATAAAACTTTAAAAATTAATATTAAATAATCCGTAAGTCAGATCAAAATATTTTCAACATGAAAGTTGATCAGTAAAGCGAGACGAACCCGGATCCACGGCCCGTTCGTCTGTCACGCGTCCCTAGCATAGCAAACATGGAACTTTTCCATCGTTTCCAGTGTAACCGGTAGTAGCCCGAGACCCGGAAAATATCGTCAGATATTCTTCCGACCCGTCTATGACGGATGTTGCTGCGTTAGCTCATGTCTAGCCTGCATATTTCCATGTCATGCTTTGTGTTGCATCGGTGCTATTATTTATTGTTTCTTCCCCCTCTTCTTACCGGTAGACCCCGAGACTGACGCTGCTGCCGGGTACATCTACGACCCTGCCGATCAGTCCATTGCCGCAGAGCAGCAAGGCAAGCAAATTCCCCTTGATCATTCCTATATCGCCTATGTCTTTCTTCCTACTGCTTGCATTAGTATTTTGCTACTGTTGTAGTTAGCTCCTATATCTGATGCATAGCCTGTTTTTGATGAACTGCTACTTTCAGTCATGTACCCTTAATCTGCTTAGTATAGGTGGAGCAGTCATCCCCTCTGACCCCGTAGGTCAGTTGCCCCGCTTGTTTTCAAATCTCGATCTCTGATCGACGAGCCAGACCCGACACAGCACGTTCACCCCCCTTCGTTGTACGACGCTACAGGGATACTATCGGGTACCGAGGGTGACACCTCGCTAAGTACTCCTGATGATATCTCTGTAGTATAGCTAGTCGGTCGTGGTTATCGAGGGTGATTCCTCTTTCACCATTCCCGATGACGTCTCTGTCGTGCCACCCCGCGAGTGTGGGACCCCCGAGGGTGATTCCTCTAAGCCCACCTTGCCGGGTACGTCGTTCGGAATCCAACGAGGGTGATACCTCGGATTCCCCCGATGTTACAACCACACAGTTACTCGACCATGTTACTGGGATCATTGGTGATTAGTTGTAAGACGGGTGGATTCCCGCGAGACCGTGTTGTTGGCCTAATTAAAATGCTAATGGATTTGGGTATTTGATCTGGGTTGGTCGGAGACCTTTTCGCACTAACCGGCTACGCGGGAAGAATTATGGGTACTCGACGTCGCGGTATCAGCCGAAGCTTTTCAGATGCCAGCAGTGTAGCGGCGCGCGCCCGAGTGGTCCCGAGATGCATCGCGCTTGTGATTAAGGGATGCTAGGACTGACGTCGGCCGCCCACGCCACGTGCAGGAGCGTGAAGGGGAACTGGGCCCATGAACCCTTTGTGCTTAGGATTTAGACCGGCGGGCTGGCCTCTCTGATTTGTCTTAGGTGGGGCTGCGACGTGTCGATATTCCGAGGCCGGGCAGGACCCAGAAAAGTATGTCCGGCCAGAGTGTTATCGAGCGTGACGGGACATGTGGTGCACCCCTGCAGGGATGAAAATTAACTATTCGGATAGCCGTGTCCACGGTTACAGGACGACTTGGAGTTGTGCCCCGATCTTATACAACTACAATTGTTACTTAACTGGAATTAGTTTGCCTCGGGATTGCTTCCTCGCAGGGAGTCGAGGGAGGATCCTTAGGCGTGACCTCACTTTAATTTTTGCTGCAACAATATGACTATTAATGTGTTACCCCCCTGTTCTACTCTCGTCTATTGCTGCAAGACCCTGAAGATGCTAGTCTTCGATAGGACTAGGCCTTCTCTCTCTATTCTCGCATTGCTGCAGTCAGTCCACATATAACCCCCTTCTTTGATACTGGTGCATTATTAGAATAGTTCTGATATAAGACTTGCGAGTACTTTGGATGAGTACTCACCGCTGCTTTGCTCCCCCCTTGTTCCCTTGGTCCGTTTGCTGCGACCAGATGATGAAGCCCAGGAGATGGAGGTCCCCGCCACCGACGACTGCTACCCCGACGGTGCCTACTACTACGTGGAGGCCGCTGATGATCAGGAGTAGTTAGGAGGTTCCCAGGCAGGAGGCCTCGCCTCGTTCGATCGTTGTATCTTTTGTGCTAGCCTTCTCTAAGGCACCCCATGTTTTATGTCTGTACTCAGATATTTGTTGCTTCCGCTGACTCGTGTGTTTTTCGAGCTTTCGTATTCTAGCCCTCGAGGCCCCTGGCTTGTAATATGAAGCTGATGTTATTTTATTTGTGTCTAGAGTTGTGTTGTGATATCTCCCCGTGAGTCCTTGGGTTTGATCGTACGCATTTGCGTGTATGATTAGCGTACGATTAAGCCGAGGGCGTCACAAGTTGGTATCAGAGCCAACTGCCTGTAGGTAGCCCCCTTTCCAACTCCTTGGCCGAAGTTGAGTCTAGTGTTTGAAAAACTTTACTAACACTGATGTTGTGGCTTACGGGCCCACATCTCAATTGGGTGGTATTAGTATCTTTTACTCCTTTCCTATACTCTGGGCTCTACTTTCTCTTCTCTTTCGGGTCAAAGAATTTTACTAACTCTAACATTAGGTTCTCGAATCACATCAATCCGGAGCGCTGGACTATCTACTCTTTTTCTCCTGAATATGTATTACACACACTGTCATTGACATTCGTCAATCTTATTTTCAGATGCGTCCCGCAAGACAGCACGTGCGCCTGACACAGGCCACCGAGACGACTGGGTTCCCGGCCATTTTGGTCGATCTCCTGACCAGGCTGGGATATCGCTGGTACCCCGAGTACACTGTGTTCGAGGATTTCCGCGAGTACAACCAGTGCCAGTACCAGGCTGAGGTTCGCGTCTTCGACCAGAGGGGCGGCGAGACCCTCGAGCGCCACGTGTTCTGTGGTATTGGAGTGTCGGTCGAGATGGCCGTCCACGATGCGGCCTACATCGCCATCACCCGACTCCGTGGAGCGTACCCTCACCTGGAGGAGAGCCCTTTCAGATACATCCCGCATGCTCCTGCTGGGGATGAGACTGGGTCTGATCTCACTGCCTACGCTTCTGACGTTCGGGAGCGCAGCGACCGTTCCTACGTCGCTGTCTGCGCCCCCTACGTGACGCGTCGGTACGACGCGCGGATTCTGGTGCAGTACACTGAGGCAATGGATCGTGCTTTCCGAGCTCTGACTGTGGAGTTGTATGCTACACGCGCTCGTCTTTACGACGCGTTGACAGAGCTGCAGCCATCACACTGTCCGAGGGTTCCACCTATGCGCATCCGCGAGCCGAGCAGGACAGAGCTACCATCAGCTCTCGAGTGGACTGATGTTGGGGGTAGAACCCCTGCACTTGGACCTCAGCTGCTCGACTGGATGCGGTACCCTCATCAGAGTCACAACGGGACACAGGGTCCTGTCCCTACCTTCTATCACCGCCAGCTACCAGGATTCGATCGTCCTCTCCGACGTTGATGTAGCCTTATCGCTACATCTCGTTGTGGTACTCTTCCACCGCGTGCCTGCGCGCCGCCTACTGAGTCTAGGGTATCGTCAAATGCGTCCGGGCTATCGCCAAATTTCGAGTTTTTAATCGTTAGTCTGTAATCGAACTTATGTATGGGTCTTTATGTCGAACTCAACTACTATGGAGTATCTATCGCATTTCCCTTTCATTATGCTTGATTACTTCATGAATGCGTGCGATGCCTTTCGATTACTTTAAGCTAAACTACCCCTGCTAAATATTTAACAGGATGGTTAGACCAGCTGGCCGCCCGCGTGGCCGTGCCAACGATGCACCACCCCCGCCTCCTGAGTATATGGCGGGGATGATCCAACAGTTTGAGCTGAACCGCCAGTTTATGCAAGGGCTCATGGATCAGTTCCAAAGGCCGAACATGAACCAACCACAAGGCGTGACACTGCAAGACTTCTGCCGTCTCAACCCTGCGATCTACCGCAGCTCAACTCAGCCTCTTGATGCTGATGACTGGCTCCGTGACATTTCCTATGAGCTAGAGTCTGCCAATGTGCCCCTCGCGAGCTATGTCAACTTTGCCGCTTACTTTCTGAAGGGTCCCGCTGCTCAATGGTGGGACAGCCACAGGCGCTCTCAGCCCGTTGGAGCTATCATCACTTGGGAAGAGTTCAAGGCTGTTTTCCGTGCTCGATACATTCCCCAGGGAATCATGGACCGGAAGAAGCGTGAGTTCCGCAACTTAGTCCAGGGCAACAAGACTGTGGATGCTTATCAGCGGGAATTTCTGGAATTATCTCGCTATGCTGAAGAAGACATTGCGACTGATGCACGCAGGCAGGAGAAGTTCCGTGAAGGCCTCCACCCTGATATCAAGCTGGCACTCCTCGTTCAGGACTATGCTGATTTCGCCACCCTCGTGAACAAGGCTATTCAGGTTGAGACTGGTCTGCAGGAATACAAAGATAGCAGCAAGCGCAACCGTGACATGGGCTCATCTTCGGGCTCATCTACACAGAAGCGGAAGATCTGGATTCCCAACAACATGTACCATGCACCTGCTCCTACTCCGAGGCCGTCCTATGCTGCACCTCGCCTGCCTCCTCCACCACCTAGGCAGCCGAGGCTTCCAGCTCCACCACCTCGAGTTCCTCCATCCCGTCCTGAGGACGGGCTGTGCTTCAAGTGTGGCCGTCCAGGTCACCGTGCTAGAGACTGCAGGCAGAATCAGAATCAGCTGGCACTTCCCGCAACTGGCCGTGGCAACAACCAGAACCGCAACTTCAACACTAAGCCTGCTTATGTTCGTGGTCAGGCCAACAACATTGATATGGGTCAAGCTCAAGACCAGCCTGCTACCGTGATGGGTACACTTCTCGTTAACTCAGTACCTGCTTCTGTATTGTTTGATACAGGAGCATCGCATTCCTTTATGTCGGAAAATTTTGCATACATGCATGACATTAGGAGCGAAGAGATGAACCTCCCGATAGTGGTAAACACCCCTGGGGGCGAATGTCGAACCTCTGTGGTTTGCCCCCATGTTCCAGTTGAAATTGAAGGATTAGAATTCCTTGCCAACCCCATCCTACTAAAGTCATCCAACATTGACCTCATATTGGGGATGGACTGGTTGAAGGCTCATACGGCATCGATCGTTTGTGCCACCAAAACCGTCCACCTCCTACACCTTTCAGATGAACTCGTAAGCTACCATGCTCATCTCGTCCGTAATGCTGAGGCACGGTTGTACGCCTTGAATGCATTAAATGCGTCGCCTCTTGAAGGGATTGAAAACATTCCAGTGGTCCGAGAATTCCAAGATGTCTTTCCAGAAGAACTTCCGGGGATTCCCCCTGCTCGAGCTGTCGAGTTTGTCATTGACTTGGTACCCGGTACCACTCCTATTGCCAAGCGTCCTTATAAAATGCCACCACATGAACTCCTTGAACTTAAGCAAGAAATTGACAACTCACTCCGTCTGGGTTTCATCCGTCCGAGTTCCTCTGCTTGGGGAGCACCTTCTCTCTTTGTTAAGAAGAAGGATGGGACAAATCGATTGGTTCAAGACTATCGTCCTATCAACCAGGCCACTATTCAGAACAAATATCCTCTCCCGCGGATAAATGATTTGTATGATCAACTTGCTGGTTCCACCGTTTTCTCTAAGCTCGACTTGAGATTGGGATACCACCAGATCCGTGTTCGCAAGGAGGATATTCCAAAGACCGCCTTTGTTACTCGATATGGATCATACGAGTACACCGTCATGTCCTTCGGCTTAACCAATGCACCGGCAACTTTCTCTCGATTGATGAATTATATATTCATGGACTACCTCGACAAATTTGTCGTGGTATATCTGGATGATATTCTGGTGTTTTCAAAGAACAAAGAAGAGCATGCTGAACATCTTCGTCTTGTACTGGATAAGCTTCGGGAGCATAAACTCTATGCGAAGTATTCCAAATGTGAGTTCTGGCTAGACGAAGTGACTTACCTTGGTCATGTGATTTCCAAGGATGGTATTGCGGTCAACCCCGAACGAATTCAAGCTATTCTTGACTGGACTCCCCCAAAGAATGTCAAGCAAGTCAGAAGTTTTCTCGGACTCGCCAGCTATTGCCGTCGATTCGTCGAGAACTTCTCCAAGATTGCGAAGCCCTTAACCAACCTGCTTCACAAAGGTGTTAAGTATGAATGGACTGATAAATGTCAGGAAAGTTTCCAGGCACTCAAGGACAAACTGACGTCCGCTCCAGTACTTGCTCCTCCAGATACAAAAAGGGATTTCGTCATATACTGTGATGCTTCTCGTCAAGGAATAGGTTGTGTCCTAATGCAGGATCGCAAGGTGATCGCTTATGCTTCACGTCAACTGCGTGCTCATGAAGAGAACTACCCAGTTCATGATCTCGAGCTTGCCGCAGTCATTCATGCATTGAAGGAATGGCGACAATACCTTGTCGGTAATCGCTGTGAAATCTACACCGACCATCAAAGTCTGAAGTACTTGTTCACTCAACCGGAGCTGAACCTGCGTCAACAAAGATGGATGGAGCGTATAGCAGATTTTGACTGTAGTATATCATATACCCCTGGCAAGGCTAATGTAATGGCTGATGCCTTAAGTCGCAAGTCATACTGCAACCACCTCCAGGTTCATCAGGTTCACGATCGTCTGCAAGAGGAATTCCGTAAGCTGAACCTCCACATTGTTCCTCAGGGTTACCTTGTTCCTCCCCCTGAAGAGTATCAAAAGATGAACCTTCGTGTTGTTAATCAGGGTTCCCTCAGTAACCTAGTGGTTGAACCAGATCTTGTGAGCTCCATAAAGAATATACAAAACTTTGACGATGATGTCGACAGGATTAAGAGCTATATTGCAAAGGGTAAACCCTCCTTTTTCACTATTGATGAAGGTGGCGCCTTGTATTTCAAGGGTCGCCTATTCGTTCCAAATAAGAAGGAAAATCTCAGGATGACTGGGAAGGTGATGGAAGAAGCTCATGACACACCATTGTCTATTCACCCGGGTAGTACCAAGATGTACCAAGACATCCGGCAAAGATTCTGGTGGCCCAATATGAAACAAGACATTGCACGCTATGTGGCAGAATGTGATATATGCCGGCGTATCAAGGCAGAGCACCAAAAGCCTGCTGGAACTCTGCAACCTATCTCTATTCCCGAGTGGAAATGGGATCACGTTGAAATGGACTTCGTCACTGGTTTTCCCAGGTCTCAGAAAGGTAATGATGCTATTCTTGTCGTCATTGATCGACTGTCCAAAGTTGCACATTTCCTGGCCGTCAAAGAAACGATTAATGCTAGTCAGCTGGCAGATCTTTATATGTCAAGAGTTGTTTCACTGCACGGTATTCCGTTGGTAATCAGTTCGGACCGTGGCAGCTTGTTTACTTCAAAATTCTGGGAAAGTTTTCAGAAGGCTATGGGGACTCATCTGTCCTTCAGCACTGCATTTCATCCTCAATCCCAGGGACAAGTTGAACGAGTCAACCAAATTCTCGAGGACATGCTTCGAGCTTGTGTCATTTCTTTCGGTAAGAAATGGGAGGAATCTCTCCCGTATGCCGAGTTCTCTTACAACAATAGTTATCAAGCTAGTCTGAAGATGGCCCCTTTCGAAGTATTGTATGGGCGAAGGTGTCGAACTCCTCTGAATTGGTCAGAAACTGGGGAACGATCACTCTTTGGTCCGGATATTATTCAACATGCCGAAGATCAAGTCCGCATTATTCATGAGAATCTGAAGGCTGCTCAGTCTCGTCAGAAAAGTCAGTATGACCGTCATCATCAAGATATGGTCTATCAACCTGGCGAAAAGGCTTATCTTCGTGTCACACCAATGAGAGGTGCACACCGTTTCGGAATCAAGGGCAAGTTAGCTCCTCGTTATATTGGTCCTTTCACTGTTCTCGAAAGGCGTGGAAGAGTGGCTTATCAATTGGAACTGCCGGCGAACCTTTCTCAGGTTCACGATGTCTTCCATGTTTCTCAACTCCGTCGCTGCTTCAAGGATCCTATTCGAGCAGTGGATCACGATATGCTTGAGCTTCAACAAGACCTCTCTTATAAAGAGCATCCGGTCCGCATTCTCGACCAAGCTGAACGTAAGACTCGTCGCAAGGTCACTAAGTTCCTTAAGGTGCAGTGGTCAAATCACTCTGAAGATGAAGCCACTTGGGAACGCGAGGATCATCTTCGTGATGAATACCCCGGGCTTTTTCCCTCTACCTCTTAATTCTCGGGACGAGAATTCTTGTTAGTAGGGGAGAATTGTGACATCCTCGACTTTTGCTACAGTAGTGATTGTAATTAAGCTACAGTGATCACCGCTAATGATGCCACGTCATCGAATTCCCATCTCAGACCCGCGTGGATTCGCGTCTGTCCGGATCGATGATTTGAAAACAAAGGGAAGCCCTTTATCGGTTCATTACAAGTGTTAAAAGGATATATATGTAAGGGGAAAGTATTAAAGAAATAATAATAAAAGAAAGGAAAGAAAACTGAAAGAAAGAAATAATAAAAAGAAAAGGGAAAAGAGAAAACAAAATAAAAACCAAACAAAACAAACAAAAAAAAAAGAAAGAGAAACCCCCCCCCCCCCAGCCGGCCCAAACTGGGCCAAGTGGCCCAGCCGGCCCCCCCCGCCAAACCCTAACCGCCCCCCTGGCCCCCCCCACTCCCCTCGCTCTCCCTCCTTTCCCCCACGCCGCCGCCGCCAGCCCCCCCCCCCCTCGTGGGGGCCCCACCTCCACCCACCGACGCCCCCACCCCACGCGCCATCTCCTCCCAGTCCCGTAACTCCCTCCCTCTCTCTCGGCCACCCCTCCCCACGAGAGCCACGCCCCCACCCCATCCCGTCGCCTCCTCCTCTCCACCTCGCCCACCGGCCGGCGGCCACCCTCCCCAACCGGCGGCCGTCCTCCCCCCGCCGGCAGCCCCCTCCCTCCACCGCCTCCTCCTCCCCCACGGCCTCCTCCCCACCCCACGGCCACCTCCTACACCGAGCCGCCCCACCCCACGGCCCCTCCTTCTCCCGGCGGCCCCCCCCCACCTCTCGGCCTCCACCCCGCCGGCAGGGGTGCCGGCCACCTCGGCCCCCCCATCTCGGCGGCCGGCCCTCCCGGGAGGTACCTCTCCGGCGGCCCTCTCCACGGTGGCCGCCCCTCCCCGTCGGCGGCTCCATCTCCGGGGGCCTCTCCTCCCCGGGGCCCTCCTCACCGGCTCCTCCTCGCCGGCACATCATCACCGGAACCTCACCGTCACCGTCTCCACCGTCACTTCGCGCGAACTCCGGCTTCACCGGGCCGTCACGTCACCGTCGGTGAGCCCCTCCTCGGGCTCCTCCCACCTTACCGTTCTCCTCGGCGTCACGGTTCCGTTCCGGCAAACGGGGCCTCGATCCGTCGACGGTGGACTCCGGTAGAAGGATTCGAAGTTGGTGTTCTTCTAGGTGGTGTTAGAGAAAATTGTTCTCTGTCTCTGTTAACAGAGAGAAGAGAGATGAGTGTTGAGAGAAAAGAAAAATGAAAAAAAAGAATAAATTGTGTATTAGATGCGTATGTATGAATGTATGTATGAGGTGTGATGTTTGTATTTGTGTATTTGGGTATTTAGAGAAATACGGTATTTGCACGGATAGGTATCTAATAAAAATAAATGCGGAATTAACCTTAAGCCACTTACCGGTGGGGCCAATGCACCGCTGTCAATGACAGGGAGGCCCCACGCGATAATTAAAAATAATGTTTTTCTTAAATAAATAAATAAATAGATATATTAGTTAAAATAATTAATTAACATAATTAGAGTATGACACGTGGGTCCCTCGTTGAATTAATCTGATTAATAAATAATTAATCTTAACTAAAACTTGTGCCTATGACGTTCGGGACCCGCTGGTCAGTTGACCGGTCAAATGTGATGTCAGCCTGACATCGCGATGATGTCATATTAGGATTTTTCTAAATCTTTTAAATCTGTTTTTAATTCTTAAATAATTAATAAAACTTTAAAAATTAATATTAAATAATCCGTAAGTCAGATCAAAATATTTTCAACATGAAAGTTGATCAGTAAAGCGAGACGAACCCGGATCCACGGCCCGTTCGTCTGTCACGCGTCCCTAGCATAGCAAACATGGAACTTTTCCATCGTTTCCAGTGTAACCGGTAGTAGCCCGAGACCCGGAAAATATCGTCAGATATTCTTCCGACCCGTCTATGACGGATGTTGCTGCGTTAGCTCATGTCTAGCCTGCATATTTCCATGTCATGCTTTGTGTTGCATCGGTGCTATTATTTATTGTTTCTTCCCCCTCTTCTTACCGGTAGACCCCGAGACTGACGCTGCTGCCGGGTACATCTACGACCCTGCCGATCAGTCCATTGCCGCAGAGCAGCAAGGCAAGCAAATTCCCCTTGATCATTCCTATATCGCCTATGTCTTTCTTCCTACTGCTTGCATTAGTATTTTGCTACTGTTGTAGTTAGCTCCTATATCTGATGCATAGCCTGTTTTTGATGAACTGCTACTTTCAGTCATGTACCCTTAATCTGCTTAGTATAGGTGGAGCAGTCATCCCCTCTGACCCCGTAGGTCAGTTGCCCCGCTTGTTTTCAAATCTCGATCTCTGATCGACGAGCCAGACCCGACACAGCACGTTCACCCCCCTTCGTTGTACGACGCTACAGGGATACTATCGGGTACCGAGGGTGACACCTCGCTAAGTACTCCTGATGATATCTCTGTAGTATAGCTAGTCGGTCGTGGTTATCGAGGGTGATTCCTCTTTCACCATTCCCGATGACGTCTCTGTCGTGCCACCCCGCGAGTGTGGGACCCCCGAGGGTGATTCCTCTAAGCCCACCTTGCCGGGTACGTCGTTCGGAATCCAACGAGGGTGATACCTCGGATTCCCCCGATGTTACAACCACACAGTTACTCGACCATGTTACTGGGATCATTGGTGATTAGTTGTAAGACGGGTGGATTCCCGCGAGACCGTGTTGTTGGCCTAATTAAAATGCTAATGGATTTGGGTATTTGATCTGGGTTGGTCGGAGACCTTTTCGCACTAACCGGCTACGCGGGAAGAATTATGGGTACTCGACGTCGCGGTATCAGCCGAAGCTTTTCAGATGCCAGCAGTGTAGCGGCGCGCGCCCGAGTGGTCCCGAGATGCATCGCGCTTGTGATTAAGGGATGCTAGGACTGACGTCGGCCGCCCACGCCACGTGCAGGAGCGTGAAGGGGAACTGGGCCCATGAACCCTTTGTGCTTAGGATTTAGACCGGCGGGCTGGCCTCTCTGATTTGTCTTAGGTGGGGCTGCGACGTGTCGATATTCCGAGGCCGGGCAGGACCCAGAAAAGTATGTCCGGCCAGAGTGTTATCGAGCGTGACGGGACATGTGGTGCACCCCTGCAGGGATGAAAATTAACTATTCGGATAGCCGTGTCCACGGTTACAGGACGACTTGGAGTTGTGCCCCGATCTTATACAACTACAATTGTTACTTAACTGGAATTAGTTTGCCTCGGGATTGCTTCCTCGCAGGGAGTCGAGGGAGGATCCTTAGGCGTGACCTCACTTTAATTTTTGCTGCAACAATATGACTATTAATGTGTTACCCCCCTGTTCTACTCTCGTCTATTGCTGCAAGACCCTGAAGATGCTAGTCTTCGATAGGACTAGGCCTTCTCTCTCTATTCTCGCATTGCTGCAGTCAGTCCACATATAACCCCCTTCTTTGATACTGGTGCATTATTAGAATAGTTCTGATATAAGACTTGCGAGTACTTTGGATGAGTACTCACCGCTGCTTTGCTCCCCCCTTGTTCCCTTGGTCCGTTTGCTGCGACCAGATGATGAAGCCCAGGAGATGGAGGTCCCCGCCACCGACGACTGCTACCCCGACGGTGCCTACTACTACGTGGAGGCCGCTGATGATCAGGAGTAGTTAGGAGGTTCCCAGGCAGGAGGCCTCGCCTCGTTCGATCGTTGTATCTTTTGTGCTAGCCTTCTCTAAGGCACCCCATGTTTTATGTCTGTACTCAGATATTTGTTGCTTCCGCTGACTCGTGTGTTTTTCGAGCTTTCGTATTCTAGCCCTCGAGGCCCCTGGCTTGTAATATGAAGCTGATGTTATTTTATTTGTGTCTAGAGTTGTGTTGTGATATCTCCCCGTGAGTCCTTGGGTTTGATCGTACGCATTTGCGTGTATGATTAGCGTACGATTAAGCCGAGGGCGTCACAGTAGGCTTTGCTAAGCTTCTAATGTTAGCGTTGCTAGTTGCAGGTGCTTTGTCTCATGTGATAACATGAGTTTATATCCTTATGTTAAATCAGTTATTTAATTAATGCACCTATATACTTTGTAAATAATGGAAGGCCTGGCCTTTTGCCATGCGTTTTGTTCTGCTATTGCCGCCATAATTACCGGCTACCGGTGTTTGATTCCATAATGATCGCTCCTAACACGTTCGGGGTTGTTATGTGGACCCCCTTGATAAATCGTGTAGTGTTAAGACTTGTCCGGCAGGACCCAACATTGGTGTTAATTTGCTAATCACTTAATAATAATCTCCATAGGGAATAGCTACCTCGAGGAATTTAATCAACAACCCGGGCCAGTGCTCCTCATGAGTGTTGGTCCGAACTGGCAGACTATGGGGCCACCACAGGGCAACCTGAGGTATGGTATATCTGTAGTGTGACACATCCGTCGTGTCCCGAGACTAAGATACGCGACTCTTATCAGGGTCGTCGACACGACGGGAGGTCCTGCTAGTCTTTTCTTACCTTAGCGATATATCTTGCGTATAGGAATCCCGGTGAAGCTTTGGTTCTCCCTAGAGTTGAGGTTTTCCTCTAAGGAATCCAATGAGATCACGAGATATGTGATAGAGGATTACTTTGCGGCCCATGTACGTTTTTGGTGGACTAGTTGGAGAACCCCTAGAGGGTTTAATCTTTCGGAAAGCCGTGCCCGCGGTTACGTGGCAACTTGGAATATTTATTAACATCCGGTAATAGACAACTTAAACATAAGCTAATAAAATTGCCAACTGTGTGCGTAACCGTGACTGTCCCCTTCAAAGACCTCTCTTCGATCGGGAACATGGTGGGGTTATGATTGACGTAAGTAGGTGTTCAGGATCAGTTAGTGATCATTTACCATCATCGCTAGTATAGACCACCTTCAACACAAGTTCTACGTAAGTTAGCCATCATAAAGCTTAGGGTGCTGCAACCTAAATATTCTACCTTCCAACGTAAAAACTTGACTAGTTCTGGCACCGAGGTCATAGATTGCTGATTCCCTGTGGCTCATTGATTCCTTCACAACACCAACAGGTTCAAGTACCCCCGAGACAGGTGATCCCGACGGCATGCAGCTGGCGTGGAAGTACGATGAGGAGAGCGACTGCCTATACGTGAACTATCCAGAAGACTGAGGTGTGATCGTGATCATGGGCAAGCATGCAGGGTAGCATAGTCATTTCTCATGTTTTGTAGTCCATAGCGGAACTACCTTGTCTGGATGCGTGATGTAACTCTTATATATTTATGAGATGACAGTTGAATCCCTTATTGTCATTCCTCTGTTATTATGTATGTGCCATGTTACCATGTTTGCGAAACGCTTAGATGCGCTTCTTTCCAGTTCGGGGCCTCGTTCCTCAAATCGGAAAGGACCGCATCTTAGTCCTTACAAGTTGATAATCAGAGCGTTACGACCATAGGAGCCTTTGTGTGATCGTACTTGGCCGAGTCGAGTCTAGTAAAATGTTTTGAGTCTTAGTTATATCGGAGAGTAGGATTCTTTTTTCTCCTCTTCCATGCTCTGGTGAGGTTCTCATCTTAGGAAATCTTAATTCTACCCCTCTTCTCGCTCAAAAACTTTTTAGGATCACGCGGGTATTTGTGAAATCTATATGATTTCGATGTGACGGAGTCCTGTCTTGGTGCCTCCTGTGTGCCTTGATTTCTTCCGGGGAGTTGAGCTCCAGGAGATTCTTGTGCACATCGCCATCATTCAGATTTTTGAGTATCTAAGAACAAAGGATGTTCGTTATTGCTTCAATACCAGTAGTGGCGAGATAACCCCGATGTCCCCAGTACTGGTGCAGATTGTTCGGGAGTACTGCCATACTTTGTATCGTTGTGATCACGAGGGTCTATTGTAGATGAAGGTCCGAGATTCTAGTTGTGTGTTGACGGATGTGATACAGGTGACGGGTTAGTATAGGAGTTGTGTGATATTACACCTTGTATCCGTGTACCAGATTGCATGACCAGACATTTCGGGAATTCATAGGTGGGATATCAAGTAGTATCTTATAGGACTATCTTCCTACAGATGCATGATGTGAGGTTGGGATTCGATGTTCTGTGGGTATGTTTGTTCACAGTCGTCTTACAACGGTTCTCGTTGTGTCTTAAAGAGTCCTTGTAGCTCGCTACAACTCGGGGATACTTCGTAAGTCGTGTGCACTACCTTGCACAGGATGGCTACTGTAAATTCGAGTCCGTGCGATCTTATCCACGAAGATATCGGATGAAATCTCGATCATATGTTTGTTCCGAGCAGTTCTAGCTCATACTCGTTTGCAAGTGGTCTTAATCAGAATTTTTGTCGACCATCACTTTGAGGAAGCATTCTTACTATTTTGTTCGAGTGCAATTGCTATATTCCTGTTCCGATATTCCTGTCATTTTGGTTGAGCTATATCTTCAATTTATTCTATGAGCTAATGTGTTGTCCGTCTTCAGGATGGCTACACCAACTCGTCAGAATCCAGGGCGTGAGGATGTGCCGCCACCACCTCCTCCTCCGAAGAATCCTCCGTCGCCGCCGCCTCCTCCTGTAGAGGCTTGGCAAGCGGTGACGACTGCTACAAATGCAAACACCCAGATGTTGCTACAGTTGTTGCAAGAGAGGGCTAATCAGCAGCAAGGCAATTTCCAGCATGAGGGCAATCAGTTTGCTAATCTGAGTCAGTTTCTGTCAAATCAACCGAAGGCTTTCACCTCCTATGACCAGCCGTTTGATGTTGAGGATTGGATCCGTGACATGAACAAGCATTTCGAGTGTAGCAATGTTTGTCGTGAGGATTTTGTAAAATTTGCAACTTTCTAGCTGAAGGGGCAACCATCTATCTGGTGGTAACCGTTGAAGGATTCCAGAGGCACTAGAGTGATCAGTTGGGATGAGTTCTGTCATGACTTCAGATCCTACTACATTCCTTCCAGCTTCGTGGAGGAGATGCGTGAGAACTTCAGGTGCTTGAAGAAGGGTCGTAATTCCGTGTACAAGTACAACGTTGAGTTCCACGAGCTAGCCCGATACGCCTTGCAGGATATCCCTGATCAGAAGAGCAAGACTTATCAGTTCAGATGTGGCTTGAAAGAAGATTTGCAGTTAGCTCTTGCTTTGCACAATCCTGAGGAGTTCGACAAGTTCTACAACTTAGCTCTTAGGGCAGAGGCAGCCTTGCTCAGGGTGGAGAATTCTAAGAAGCGCTTCAGAGATTCCAGCTCTTGCTCTACTCAGGTGGTTCAGAAGCAACAGAAGTTTTGGGTGTCTCCTCCTCCTCCTCGGCACTCGCAGCAGCTCAAGCATTCTGGTGGCTGTGGTTCTTCCCACCCTCCCAACCCAGTCTTTCAGCAGAAATTCCAGCATCAGAAGCAAGGGCCTCCTTAGACTCAGTACCGGCAGCCAACAGAGGTTACTTGTCACAAGTGTGGGCAGAAGGGTCATTATGCCAACAAGTGCACTTCTCAGCTCCGTCTGCCGCCTCCTCCTCCACGCAAACCTCCAGGTAATTCTCTTGTCAAGTTCAACCCCAGATCAGCTCGAGTCAACATGGTGAATGCAGTTGAGGCAGAAAACTCGTCAGATGTGATCATGGGTAACCTCCGCGTCTATGATATTCCTGCTAAAGTATTACTCGATTCTAGTGCATCACATTCTTTCTTGTCATATCCTTTTGCGGCAAAGCATGATTTCCACCTTCAAGAGTTGGTTAAGTCTTTGGACATTGTTTCTCCGGGTATGCTTATGAGTTCTCGTTGGGTTGTTCCGGATGCTTCTGTCAAGATAGGCAGTTATTCTTTTCTGGCTTCTCTGTATGTCTTGGGCAATTCCAACATTGACTTGATCCTTGGTATGGACTGGTTGGCCATGAATAAGGCATCGATTGATTGTGAAGCTAAAGAAGTGAAGTTTACCCACTCTTCGGAGGACGTGATTATATTCGCGGTGCGCGATGATACAATCCGTCTGTTCTCTTTGAATGAAAAGAGTGAGATTAATCCTATCTCGCAAGTCCCAGTGGTCTGCGAATATGAAGATGTGTTTCCAGAAGAGCTGCCAGGCATGCCTCCTCACCAAGAAGTTGAATTTGTGACTGAGCTTGAGCCAGGTACCAAGTCGGTGTGCAAACGGCCGTACAAATTGGGTCCAGAAGAGTTGAAGGAACTTAAGAGGCAACTCGATGAGCAGGAGCATTTGGGTTTGATCAGACCGAGCTCGTCTCCATGGGGCTGTGGTGTTCTGTTTGTCAAGAAGAAGGATGGCACGGACCGGCTGTGTGTCGATTACCGTCCATTGACCAAGAAGACAATCAGGAACAAATATCCACTTCCGAACATAACTGAGTTGTTCGAACAGTTGAAAGGTGATAAGGTCTTCTCCAAGCTCGATCTCAGAATGGGCTATCATCAAATTCGCATTCGCGAAGAAGATATTCCGAAGACTTCCTTCAGGACTAGTTTTGGCTCGTATGAGTATCCCGTCATGTCTTTTGGTCTGCCTAATGCTCCTCCAATATTCTGTCGATTGATGAACTACATATTCTCTCCATTCAAGAATGACTTTGTCTTGCTCTATCTCGACGAAATTCTGGTCTTTTCTGAAACTGAGGAAGAACATGAAGAACATCTCAGATTGGTGCTTGATAAGATGAGAGAGTATAAATTGTATGCCAAGTTTTCCAAATGTGAGTTATGGCTGAAAGAAGTTGTCTATCTTGGGCACATTATCTCTGCCGAGGGCATCAAAGTTGATCCGTCCAAGGTGCAGGCCATTGTTGAATGGGAGCCTCCGCAGAATGTGAAGCAACTTCGAAGCTTTCTCGGGCTTGCAAGCTATTGTAGAAGGTTCATTGAGAACTTCTCCAAGATTGCTAAGCCGCTCTCAAGTCTTCTTCAGAAAGGTGTGAAATATGCTTGGTCTCCAGAGTGTCAGTTGGCCTTCGACACACTCAAACAGAAGCTCATTTCCACTCTAGTCTTGGTTCCTCCGGATGATTCCAAGCCTTACCAGGTGTTCTGCGACGCTTCTCTCCAGGATCTTGGTGCAGTCCTAATGCAAGAGAAGAAAGTGGTTGCTTATACCTCCAGGCAGTTGAAGCCAGTGGAGAAGAACTATCCTGTGCATGATCTCGAGCTAGCAGTTATGGTACACGCTCTCATGATTTGGAGACACCTCTTGTTGGAACGAAAGGTTGAAGTTTTCACCGATCACAAGAGTCTCAAGTACATCTTCTCTCAGCCTAACCTGAATCTACGGCAAACACGTTGGGTGGAAATGCTCCAAGATTTTAATCTGAGTGTTGAGTACACGCTAGACAAAGCTAATGTCGTGGCAGATGCCTTGAGCAGGAAGACGTAATGCACCAGTCTCATTCTGCAACCTCTCCAGCATGGCCTTTGTGAGTATTTTAGGAAGCTCAACCTTCAGTTAGTACCTCAGGGATTTCTTGCAAACCTTCAGATCTCTCCTACCTTGGAGGATCAGGTCCGATCAGCACAACTTCTTGACGCAATGGTGAAGAAATTCAAGATTAGCGTGGCAAAGAGTCTTTCCAAGTATAAGTGCTAAAGTGTTGATGCCAGAGACACGTTGCTCTTTGAGGATCTTTCTTGTTGTTCCGGAAGGTGATCTCAGAAAGGTAATCATGGAAGAAGCTCATAACTCTTTGCTCTCTATTCATCCTGGAAGCTCGAAGATGTATCAGGACTTGAAACAGACCTTCTGGTGGACTCGTATGAAGCGTGAGATTGCTCAGTTCGTAAATGAATGTGATGTATGTCGAAGGGTGAAAGGAGAGCATCAACGTCCAGCAGGTCTTTTGCATCCGTTGCCCATTCCCGAGTGGAAGTTCGATCACATTGAGATGGATTTCGTCACCGGGTTTCCGAAGTCCAAGAAGGGTAATGATGCCATCTTCGTCGTCATCGACAAGTTGAGCAAAGTGGCTCATTTTCTTCCAGTCAAGGAATCCATTTCGACAGCTCAGCTTGAAGAGTTGTACACTTTGAGGATTATGTCTTTGCGCGGCGTGCCTATGATTATCTCTTCGGATCGCGGAAGTATCTTCACTTCCATGTTTTGGGACTCTTTTCAGTCTGCGATGGGCACGAAGATACGCTTCAACACAGCTTTTCATCCTCAGACTAGTGGTCAAGTGGAGCGAGTCAATCAAGTTCTTGAGTATATGCTGAGAGACTGTGTTATCTCTTTTGGCATCAAGTGGGAGGATTGACTGCCTTTTGCGGAGTTCTCCTATAACAACAGTTATCAAGCTAGTTCTGGCAAGGCCCCATTTGAAATTCTCTATGGCAGGAAGTGTCGTACGACCCTCAACTGGACCGAGACCGGCGAGCGTCAGATACTTGGGAATGACCTGATAGAAGAAGTTGAGGAGATGCGTCGGGTCATTCTTGACAACCTCAGAGTAGCTCAGTCCCGTTAGAAGAGCTATTATGATAGAAAGCATCCTGACATGTCTTATGAGCTTGATGACTTCGTCTATCTTAAGGTTTCGCCTATGAAGGGTATGCAACGCTTTAGCGTCAAATGCAAGCTCGCGCCTCGTTTCGTGGGCCCGTTCAGAGTTGTTGGCAAGAGAGGCGACCTTGTGTACCAGCTTGAGCTCCCGGCAAACTTTGCAAATGTGCAAGATGTGTTCCATGTCTCTCAGCTCCGGAGGTGCTTCTAGACCCCCGAGCGCACTGTTCATCTTCAATACATCGACCTTCAGCCTGACCTATCTTATCGTCAGCATCCAGTTGCGGTTCTCGAAGCGACTGAGCGCAAGACCCGCAGCAAGACTGTCAAATTTCTCAAAGTGCAATGGTCACACCATTCCGATAAAGAAGCTACTTGGGAACGCGAGGATCACCTCCGTTCTGAATTTCCGGAGTTCTTTCGAGCGTAGATCTCGGGGCGAGATCTTTTTGTAGTGTGGGAGAGTTTGTAATGCCCCAAGAGTGTATCTTTCCCTTTTTGGAACCTTGCCTATGTGGGTCCAACTTGTCAATGATATGAGAGAGTTCAATGCTTATGATTTCATGTGGATCTCCCCTTGTTTATTTCTCATTTGCATGCATGCATCCATGCCATTCCATTTCATGACATGGTGTATTTTCTTGGTGATCTTTGTGGTGTGGTGTTGAGATGATTTGTGATGTGATGTGGTAGGTGTTGTAAGTGGAGTGTTGCTAATGCTAATAGGTAACCTTGTGATTTGCATAACTTTCAAAACCATCTGCCCCCTCTCTATTTCATCTGAAGGTCAAGTTTCACTTGATCCTTTTCTCATTTTAAAATGCCCAAGGTTTAGCATAGTTTTGTGATGAATTTGAGTTGTGGATATGCTGCTTTGAAAAGGTGTTTTAAAGGGTGCAATAATTACAAAACAGATCCAAACAATTCTGTTTTGTAAATATTTAGTGGCTCCAAAAATCCTTTTTCTATTTTTATTAAATAGGGCATAATTTCTTATGCCGAGGGGTACCTTTGTTTTACTTTTAGCTTTATTTGTTTATCTTGTGCCTTTATTTGTTTTCACTGGTTTATTTCTAATAGAACCTCCCCCCCCCCAGTGTTTTATTTCCTTCTATTCTGCGCCTGAGGCGGGCTTCCTCCCTCCTGGTGGCCCATCTCTCCTCTCCCCACGCTAGAGCCCATTTGTGCGACCTCCTTCTCCTTCCTGACGCCGTTCCACCCACGCCTCCTTTCTGTCACACTAGCCGAGAGAGAGAGAGCGAGCGCCGTGAGGGCACAGACGTTGAGACCCCCCCATAAATGTGTTCGCGTTCGTTCCCCCTCTTCCTAGGGTTCCTCCTCTCCCATCCGCCGCCGCCACTCCTTCCTCCTTCCCCATCCATCTCTCTTTCCCCCCTCAGATAGGCTCTGTAGCTAGGTTGCAGAGAGAGAGAGAAGGACCTCGCTGGCGTCTACCCCGCTCCCGTCGTGGTCCGGCGCCGCCACCCTGTCCAGGGGCACATGAGAGGTGCCCGCGCCCCATTCCCATCCTCGGTGAGGCCGGGGAGCATCCTCACCGACGGCTAGCACCTCGCCATCGGCTCGGTCCCGGTGGTCTCCGTCCTTCTTCTTCGGTTCGACAGGACTTCTTCGGCTCTTCTTCACCTTAGATCCGGCTTCTTCCCCTTCACATCGTCCTCGTCTACCTTCCCCTAGTTAGCAGGTTCCATCCTCCCTCCTTCCCCTCGAGTAGATCGGCCTAGGGTTGACGGTGTGCCTCTGTTCTGAGAGCAGGTCATGCCCGTGTGCTCTGTGATGTGTGTAGTTGCAGGGCTCGGTAGTGTAGAGCAAAGGCTCTCCTCGTAGTAGCAGCACATAGCGTAGGTGCTCATTTCTCTGGCGCGGTGCAGTAGCAGCAGGAGAGCATGGCCCAGCGGCCTCCATGTCGCCGGCGTCTATCTGTGGGTAGAGCAGAGAGACCCGATGGTATACCTAGAATACCCCCTTCTGTTCTGTCAGACTCCGAAGCATAGCGTAGTGGTACTTGTTGTGCGTGTGTTGGCTGTGATCGTGGGTTCGAGTCCCAGGGGTTGCACCCCCCCTTTTTTGATTTGTTTTCGGTAGTAGTATAGCAGGCAGCGACAGATCAGCTCTGTGGCACCCCTTGTTCTATCGAGTACTTGGCTCCTAGCAGAGTGGTGTGTTGTAGTGTTGTGCACCAGGGGATCCAGGGTTCGACCCCCCCACAAAAACCTTTTATGTTTTTGTTTCTTTCTTTGCTCTTTTGCATTGTATGGCTGCATAGATGTAGTGGGGTGTGATGTCTTCTTGTGGGTTTATTTTTTTCTTGCCTCCAAGAGCATGTGAGTGATGTTATTCTTGCTAGTTTGTGAATCCATGATGGTGCAGACTTGTGTGTGTGTGTTGGTATACTTGGTAGAAGAGATGTGTAGGTTGTTTTGCATACTTGTAAGTTTATATGCATGTTGTTGTGTGTGTTTGCACTAGGGTAGCATGTGTAGATGCATGATATGTTATTTAGTGTAGGATGTGATTTTGTGCTTGTGGGTTTAGCTCATGCCCTAGTGGTGTAAGTAGAGTGTGGTGTGTGTGTGGATGGATTTTCCCCCTCCCCACATACCTTGTGTGTGTGTGCATGTGTGTTTGTGTCACACACATGCCCAAGTTATGTTGGCCTTGTTAAGCTCTTGAGCTTGTTTATATAGTAGGGGTGTAGAATATATGGTGGAAACTAGGTGTGCGTCCTCAATATCATGTGTAGGTGTTTTATTATGTTGTGCTTGTACATGTGATGGTGTGGTGGTGTGCCAAGGCACATGGGCATGAGGTCTACCCCTCATGTACCCCATTGATTTTGTGGACATGTGCATATGCTTGTGTAGGTGTAGCTCTAGTGAATAGTACATGTGGTGATGCACTATTCACTATATATGATTCCATGTAGGTTTTCTTCTCTAGTTTGTGCCCATTTGTTCTATACAAGTGCATAGGTATTTTATATGTTTTGGGGTAGAATCGTACCAGGAATCCATTGGTGAAGTCAGTTTTGCCATTGGAACATTTTCTGGAGATGACATATTTCAGATTTGTTCTATGTTTGGAGCTTGGTTCCATGAGATGTGGCGTGCACAAGAGTTTGGTTCTTGGATGTGACCCCCTCTACCCAATATTGGTTTTGTTTCATGCATAGGAATTCATATGTGAGAGTGGTGCTTAGTCAAAGTAGGCATGTGGCTGAAATTCCAGTTTAGTGAAAATCTGTGATTTTCACAAAGTCTGAGAATCTGTTTATATTTTCTTCTCCTATTGATGAGCTTGTGCAGGTCCATGTGTTGTGATTCAGCCTTAGCTTTCAACTGGGAAGTTGTAGATTTTATGTTTGTCTAGCTCTCTGTAAAATTTCATTCCCTTTGGGGTCCTGTAGATATTGTTTTGGGTGCTGACAAAATGCTTCAGAGCATAAACAGCTAGTGAGAATCTGGAATTTTCACTAAGTCCCTGAAATCTGATATTTTTGGCCAAGTTAGCAGCTGTGTAACTTTCTGTGTGAAAGTCCTTTGTGTGATCTATTTGATTGTGCTTGTAGTACTCTTGGATAGCTTCTGACACATATCCTATTTGGAATATTTGGGTGGCTGTAGGTGCTTTGCGTGTAGCTCTCAAAGTGCTATGATGCTGTTTATGGCAGATTGTGTAGTTTTGGTATTTCGATGTTTGTGAGTCCATAGTTGATGGTGTGGTGATATTCTTTGCACCACCCCATCCATGTTGGTTTTTTTATGTCTTGGCAACCTCGAAATACCAGAGTTATACCATTGGCGTGTGTTGTGATGAATTTGACACGTAGCACTTCATTTCTTGTTTCGTTGTTTCCCGTTGATCCATAGCTCCGTTTGTAATCTTCTTTGTATGCTTTTGCATTGTTTTCATGTGACGCATCTGATCATGTCATTCTCATGCATGTCAAGATAGCTTAGTGTGCAGTTCTGTCCAGGAACATGTATTTACTTCTCATGCTTGTGCTAGTGAGTAGTATAGAGATGCATGCTCATATTCATCTCATGCATCATGTGCTTGTCGCATCTTGAGGTGTTGTTGTTCATTGGATGCTATTTTTTGTTGGGTAGCACCGGGATCGGAGAACGAGTACGTGGATTCGGGCGAGTACGTGCAGGACGAACAAGAGCAGTTCCAAGCAGAGGATATCACAGGCAAGATGATATGACCTTGATTCCATCTCTAGACTTGTTATGCTAGATTACGTTTCTTCCATCATATGCTCGCTGCCTACCACTGAAATAATTGCCTCCTGAATTTCCATGAAACCCAAACACTTCTCCCTTCCTAGCAAATCTTGAATGGCTAAGTAGGCTTTTCTAAGCTTCTAATGTTAGCGTTGCTATTTGCAGGTGCTTTGTCTCATGTGATAACATGAGTTTATATCCTTTTGTTAAATCTGTTATTTAATTAATGCACCTATATACTTTGTATATAACGAAAGGCCTAGCCTTTTCCCGGGCGTTTTGTTCCATTATTGCCGCCATAGTTACCGGCTACCGGTGTTTGATTCCATAATGATCGCTCCTAACACGTTCGGGGTTGTTATGGGGACCCCCTTGATAAATCGTGTAGTGTTAACACTTGTCCGGCAGGACCCGACATTGGTGTTAATTTGCGAATCACTTAATAATAATATGCATAGGGAATAGCTACCCCGAGGAATTTAATCAACAACCCAGGCCAGTGCTGGTCCAAACAGGGCAGACTATGGGGCCACCAGAGGGCAACCTCAGGTATGGTATAACTGTAGTGTGACTCATTCATCGTGTCCTGAGACTGAGATACGCGGCTCTTATTAGGGTCTTCGGCACGATGGGAGGTCCTGCTAGTCTTGTCTTACCTTAGCGATATATCTTGCATATAGGAATCCCGGTCAAGCTTTGGTTCTCCCCACAGTTGAGGTTTTCCTCTAAGGAATCCGACGAGATCACGAGATTCGTGATAGAGGATTACTTTGCGGCCCGTGTACGTTTGTGATGGACTAGTTGGAGCACCCCTGCAGGGTTTAATCTTTCGGAAAGCCATGCCCGCGGTTATGTGGCAACTCGGAATATTTATTAACATCCGGTAATAGACAACTTAAACATAAGCTAATAAAATTGCCAACTTTGTGCGTAACCGTGACTGTCCCCTTCAAAGACCTCTCTTCGATCGGGAACATGGTGGGGTTATGATTGAAGTAAGTAGGTGTTCAGGATCACTTAGTGATTATTTACCATCGGTCGCTAGTATAGACCACCTTCAACACAAGTTCTACGTAAGTTAGCCGCCATAAAGCTTAGGGTGCTGCAACCTAAATATTCCACCTTCCCAACCTAATAACTTGACTAGTTCTGGCATCGAGTTCATAGATTGTTGAGTCCCCGTGGCTCACAGATTCCTTCACAACACCAACAGGTTCAGGTACCCCCGAGACAGGTGATCCCGACGGCACGCAGCTGGCGTGGCAGTACGATGAGGAGAGTGACCTCCTGTACGTGAACTATCCAGAAGACTGAGGCATGGTCGTGATCGTGGGCAAGCATGCAGGGTAGCATAGTCATTTCTCATGTTTTGTAGTCTGTAGCTGAACTACCTTGTCTGGATGCGTGATGTAACTCTGATATATTTACGAGATGACAGTTGAATCCCTTATTT
The DNA here is from genome assembly GCF_904849725.1 of Hordeum vulgare subsp. vulgare. Classification (NCBI taxonomy): domain Eukaryota; kingdom Viridiplantae; phylum Streptophyta; class Magnoliopsida; order Poales; family Poaceae; genus Hordeum; species Hordeum vulgare. The sequence goes on from NC_058519.1 coordinate 466,488,586, forward strand.
TCATTCCTCTATTATTATGTATGTGCTATGTTACCATGTCTGCGAAACGCTTAGATGTGCTTCTTTCCAATTCGGGGCCTCGTTCCCCAAATCGGAAAGGACCGCATCTTAGTCGTTACATCATCGTAAAAGGTTACGTCGATGCAAGTTTTGAAACCGATCCGGATAACTCTAAGTCGCAAACCGGATACGTATTTATTCTTAATAGGGGTGCACTAAGTTGGTGCAGTTCCAAGCAAAGCGTCGTAGCAGATTCTACATGTGAAGCGGAGTACATGGCTGCCTCGGTGGCAGCAAAGGAGGGTGTCTGGATGAAACGGTTCATGACAGATCTTGGAGTTGTGCCGAGCGCACTAGATCCATTAACTCTGTTATGTGACAACACTTGTGCCATTGCCTTAGCAAACGAACCAAGGTTTCACAAGAAGACCAGACACATCAAACAATGCTTCAACCTCATCCACGACTACGTCGAAGGAGAGAACGTGAATATTTGCAAAGTGCACACGGATCTGAATGTAGCAGACGTGCTGACTAAACCTCTTCCATGGGCAAAACATGATCAACACCAGAACTGTATGGGTGTTCGATTTATTACAATGTAAATCGCATGGCGATGTGAGGACTAGATTATTGACTCTAGTGCAAGTGGGAAACTGTTGGAAATATGCCCTAGAGGCAATGATAAATTGTTATCATTATATTTCCTGTTTAAAGATAATCATTTATTATCCATGTTATAATTGTATTGAATGAAATCATAGATACATGTGTGGATACATAGACAAAACAATGTCCCTAGCAAGACTCTAGTTGGCTAGCCAGTTGATAAAGGATAGTCAAGGTTTTCTGACTATGTGCAAAGTGTTCTTGCTTGATAATTGGATCACATCGTTAGGAGAATCATGTGACGGACGAGACCCAAACTATGAACGTAGCATATTGATTGTGTCGTTTTATTGCTATTGTTTTCTGCGTGTCAAGTATTTGTTCCTATGACCATGAGATCATATAACTCACTAGCACCGGAGGATTACCTTATGTGCTTCAAAGGTCGCAATGTAACTGGGTGACTATAAAGGTGCTCTACAGGTACCTCCAAACGTGTCCGTTGAGTTAGTATGGATCAAGTCTAGGATTTGTCACTCCGTGTAACGGAGAGGTATCTCGGGGCCCACTCGGTAATACAACATCACACACAAGCCTGGCAAGCCATGTGACTAAGTGTAAGTCACGGGATCTTGTATTACGGAACGAGTAAAGAGACTTGACGGTAACGAGATTGAAATAGGTATGCGGATAACGACGGTCGAAATCTCGGGCAACTAACATACCCAAGGACAAAGTGAATGACACACGGGATTATATGAATCCTTGACACTGAGGTTCAACCGATAAGATCTTCGGAGAATATGTAGGATCCAATATGGGCATCCAGGTCCTGCTATTGGATATTGACCAAGGAGTACCTCGGGGTATGTCTACATAGTGCTCGAACCGGCTGGGTCCGCACACTTAAGGTTCGGCGATGTTTTAGTATAGTTGAATTATATGTGTGGTTACCGAATGTTGTTCGGAGTCCTCGATGAGATCACAGACATGACGAGGGTTTCCGAAATGGTCCGGAAACAAAGATTGATATATAAGATGGTTTGATTTGGTTACTAGAAAGTTTCGGGCAATTCCGGCAGTTTACCGGGAGAGACGAATGGGTTCCGGGAGTTCATGGGGAGGGGCCCACCCACCTGGGAGTGAGCCCAAAGGATTGGGTGGCGCCACAAGTCCCTAGTGGGCTAGTGGAGTCAGCCCAAGAGGCCCATGGCGCCACTTATAGAAATACCAAAAAGAAAAGAAAAGGAAAAGGAAAAAGGGGAGGTGTGAAGGAAGGAGTCGACTCCTTCCCCCAAACCGGATTGCGGTGGGAGTCCACCTCCCCCTTGGCCGGCGCACCCCTTGAGGGCTTGGCCCTCAAGGCAAGCCTCCTCCCCCTCCCTCTTACATATAGTGGTCTTTTAGGGCTGCTTTGAGACAACTTTTGCCACGTGCAACTCAACCCTAAACCACATAGTTCCACCTCTAGATCGGATTTCTGCGGAGCACGGGCGGAGCCCTGCAGGAGTAGATCACCACCACCACCGGAGCGCCGTCATGCTGCCGGAGAACTCATCTACTTCTCCGTCTTGCTTGGTGGATCAAGAAGGCCAAGATCATCGTCGAGTTGTACGTGTGTGGAACGCGGAGGTGCCGTCCGTTCGGCACTAGATCGGAACGAATCGTGGGACGGATTGTGGGACAGTTCGTGGGACGGTTCCTAGGGCGGATCGAGGGACGTGAGGACGTTCCACTACATCATCCGCGTTTCTTAAGGCTTCCTGCTGTGCGATCTACAAGGGTACGTAGATCCAAATCTCCTCTCGTAGATGGACATCACCATGATAGGTCTTCGTGTGCGTAGGAATTTTTTTGTTTCCCATGCAACGTTCCCGAACACATACACTCCTACACGAAAACCCACAAACCACTCTACTTCTAGAGCATTTGAAATGAGCTAAACTAGAAGTGAGAGATGAAAGGATGAAGTAGCTAACTTTTTAGAACACCTGTGTAGTTGGTGCACGGCCAAACCTAGACAAATATTGAGGAAAATGGAGCTTGGAGAGGAGAAAGCTTAAGTAGTGTGGCTCGGGCATTTCATTGAAAACCTCATGTGCATGAACTAGAAGGGTTGCAAGAGCATGGCATGCACACCTCAACAACCAAAAAACAGAGGAGAGGGTGGCAGGGGCGAGGGTACATATAGGCAACAGTTTAGTCCCGTTTTTTGTCTAAAATCGGGACTAATAGCCTACCGTTTAGTCCCAGTTCTGGCCAAAAACCGGGACTAATGCTCCGTGGCACGCCACGTGGCAGTCGCTAGATCTTTAGTCCCGGTTTTTGCCCCGAACCGGGACTAATGAGATGAACAGAACCGGGACCAATGCCTTGGCAAACTGAACCGGGATCAATGCCTAGCATTGGTCCCGGTTTTAGTTTGAACCAGGGCTAATGATCTTTTGTGCTTCGGCCTAAAGACCCACTTTCTACTAGTGTGAATGCGAAATCTTTACTAGTCTTGATTGGACTCACACAGAGGAGTAACATCTGATAGGTTGTGACATTGTTTGGCTAAATCAATGTATTTAGTAGCCATGAAGTGGTTTGGACATGTACGTCTTGGAGATCCTTCTCTTTCTCAGCAGCACATCGCTTCCATCTCCCCCTATGTTGCTAACGTTGTATTGTACTGAGATATGCACACATCAAAGGACCCTGGCATAGTCACCGTTGCGTGCGCCTTCAATCATGGGTTAGTTATTAGGTTTCGCATATGCTGGGGATCCTCAACAAAGACTTCTTACAATAGTTGCCGGCCATGATCCCCTGTGTGTTCCAGGCTTCCCGTACATCCTCTACGTGGACCATGAGGGCTCCACCAACAACTTGCTAGACTGTGAGAAGGGACCGACTACTACATCGCTAATCCCAACATGCACGGTGTGCAATCAGGAGGAGACTGGGGTGAGAAAGATCTGAGAAGGGGAGGTGATGAAGAAGTTCTGGAGCATGATACTCCGTATTTATTAAGGATCCATCAAATCAACATCCAATAGTTTTTAAAAAACTAACGACCAATAGTTGGATTTTACTAAACTAACGGCCAATAGTTGGATGTGTTGTAGTTTTATGGGATAACTTTATGTAATGGCATAGTTGGTAATTTGACTTTCCGTTAAATCCAATCGCTATAAAATTCTAATCTATCTAATTAATGGATAAATATTTCTGATTACTCTAGGATTTTCTAGAATATTTCATTATTGTGACATGTATTTTCCTTTTAGTATATAATATAAATAGATAGATGGAAGATAGATTCCAGCTTCTGATCGGATCAATCAAGCTTATGGTGAAGACACACTTCTAATTAAAAGACGTACATGTATGAGGTCTTTAATACTTACAACCATGTATTTGTGTTGGGACCAGATAAGATATTAATTTGTGCGTAGGAAGTCACCCATCGAGATGTGTGTAGCGACCCGACTCAAAACGAGTCAAGCCTCTGTGTTTCTGTGCCATCCCGGGATCAGTATGCTGGCACACATAGTACATCAATGTAAATATCAAAGTGCAATCACATGTAAATAGCGTAAAACTGATATATACCTTAAATATCTCAGCGGAAGCAGTCAAGGGAGTGGAGTCCCAATAAACACCAACGGCAAGTTGAGTGTAGACAGTAACCCTGAATCGTACTCTTACTCGTCGAACAAAAATATCTGCAACATAAGACATTGCAGCCGTGTAGGTCAGTATGTTGAATATGCCGGCAAGTCACATAAGAGAAGGGTGAAAAGTAATCATCTATACTATATGCATATATGCGAGGTGGGGTTATAAGTTTTTAGCAAAAAGCAAGTTTTCTCCTACATCAAGAGAGGGCTAAAAGCAAAATGTTACTACATTGTTGGTTGTTAACAAGATGGTTCCACCAACCAATTCTCATACCCATGTTGCTAATAATACCCACATCAATATTGTTATTTGTGTTGAGAATTTCAGATAACTTCAGTTCCTTTGGCTCATGTTGTCCATGACCGTGGACACGGCTAATCGATTAGGTTTGAGTACTCTGCAGAGTTTTGCACACGTTCCCCACAAGATTTTATCGCCTCCGTATATGTCCTCGCACTTCAGGGTGTTTGAAGACCGGATGATCAAAACATGGTCTTTCAACGGGTCCCTCTGAATCCCTGTCGGTGCCCATCCATTCCTACCGTTATTCTACATCTGCTGGCACCTCCTGTCCAGAGTCGTCGCGTTGTCCAACCAAGCCAGAGCCCATAATGACTTGTGGCTGTGCAGGTAAGCCTTGGGTCTTGAAAATATCCGTCCGTCTCTTTGAGCCTGGGTGAAGCTTTCCGCAAGATGTCATGGCCGTCTCCAACATCCCGGGTCATCCACTGGTTTCTCCTGGGAGCCGATCAACCGTCCTTCACCCAGAGTTGCATTGCATCACGAGGTCTTGACAAGTCTTGACTTAACCGGTCTTGGTTATTAAATTATTCTCACATCACTAGTGATAAACTCTCAACCAGAATCCCGTCTACTCAAGCATAGCAATATGAAATTTGTCGTCCCGGGCCTAGTAACGGGGTTGTTGGGTGCCTACCACATAATACTACAATATGTAACCATAATTTCCAAGTACCTAGTCAGCATGCAATTGGGCATAGGATGGTAGAACTACGATGCATAAAACATAGGTGATACATGATCAAATGACTTGCCTGGTGATGTTGACGAAGAAGAATTTTCGTTCTCGGGAAATACGTGATAGAACTATTCGTCACTCTCCGATGAAATCTATATAATCAAACATAGTATTCACATAAGCACTCACACTAGCAATCATTCTAGCAATCAATTAACAAACAGCAATAGAAGTTGATGCAATCAAAAATCAATAAGAGAGAGCGGATAAAAATCCAAAGGAAACTTCAAAGAAGCTAGGAAGCCTTCTACTACATCAAACACTATATAGTTTTTGTTCTAACTAAAAATAAAACACTAAAATAGAAAAATAACAGAAAAGTAAATATAAAATAACAAAGATAATATAAGTAAAATTTACAAAACAATATTATTTTATACGTATTTTCAAAATAGGAAATCAAACTAGCAATGCAATCTATTCGCAAGTTAGTATAGAACTAGAATTGATTCCATGCAAACAAATAAGAATAAATAAAATAAAATTTTGTTGTTGTTGAAAAGTTACTTGTAAATATCAGAAAACAAAATATGACTTGTCACAATTACAAAAAAAACAAATTAAGAACTATTAATACAAAAGAAATAGCAAGATAACAAACAAGGCTAAAACAGAATCTGTTTTGCTTAAAACCCTAAGTAAAAATATTAAAAAAACTGAAACTTAAACTACTCAAAGATATGATCAATAGGAAACAGTAGCAAAAAGAATTAATTTAAAAGCTATTTTTAAACTCCCGGTATAAGCAAAACAAGCTTTAAATGAAATTAAAACGATTAAAAGGAAATGGAATATTCCTCGGAATATAGGGGTATAATATATTAAAATTTTCAGAAAAATAAATTCAAAAAGATGGACATTTTTCCACGGCCAAAATACTTCAAAAAAAAGTTTTTTCAGAAAATCCCCTAAATGCTTTATTTCTTTTTGCAAATAATTACTCAAATAAATCTTGGGTGTCATGGCTCAAATATTTCAAAGAATATCCCCGGGTTTGGAGGGTCATGTTTCTCCTCTCTTTTTCTCTTGTTTGACAAAGTATTGTTCCCGGCATTCCGTGAGTGAAGAAGAAAACAAAATGCAAATGAAAAATCGAAAGGAAATTCAAGTGCCATCTTGGTTCAAATTCTTTGTAGTTGAAGAAGTCTTGCTATCTCCTCTTGCTGGTTTTGAAAAGATGAATTTGAACTCACAGGAAACGGGGAACTCATTTTATTCCCTCTCATTCAAAAGTTTTTGAAAATTTTCAAATTTCACTCAAGTTTCAATCACTTAAACAAACAAACAATCAATCTAATAATTTTATTAACATTCCAAAATTTGGGATGTTACAATGTGCTTGTTAGGAACTGAAGTGGGTGATGTGGCCAAAAAACATCTTGATCGGCACTAGTACTGCATTAAGATTCAGTTGTCCTACCAAAAACATTATCCATCTCGCGAGGATGGCTAGATAATTAAGATTATAATAATCATCCAACAGCTCTGGTTTTTAACAACTACACCTCTTGAATCCCAAGGACAAGATCTGTGTTACCGTACTAACCCTTTATTTCACTGGGTTCATAATAATACTTCATGTTCTCCTTGCTCATAACCTTCCCATGACTAGCTCTCCATGATCCTAGAACCTGCAGGGATGAAGAACGCGGAAAAGACAAGAGACATCTATAGAATAACTTTATGCTAAACATACGTGACATTAGTTCAAAGGTCCTCCATTGATCCCTAGAATAAATAGAGATGGTTGCAAGGCCTATGCCTTAACCCTTACCTTACCGAACTACTCACACATGTAAATCAGATCATATGAAGAAAACATTAAGGAACACATCTTGAATATGAATTGATTGGTGACATGTCTTATAATGGTTGCCTTGTGCGATGCATGATTACAAGTATGACCTAGATGGGGGTAGATTATGGTGGTGATGGCCGCACCTAGGGTTGATGGATGAGGATGAAGATGGTTCTGATCTGGCTTTGCTTACGGGCGCTCGGTTCACATTTTGGTGGGCTCCCCTTTATAAAAGTTGTTAGGTGGACGACCTGCCTCAGAATCCATGCCATACGATCACTCACACGAGTGGGCGCAGTCGTATGGAAGGACATATTTTGCTATGGTTGCTCTGTTGCACCTCCTATTGATTTCCTCTATCTCCATTTTCATTTTTTCCAAGTTCACATGTGATTTCTTCCCTTTATAGCCCATTCATAGTGGAAACACACCAAATAGAGGATTTGTGGAATCCTTTGCCTTTATTTGTCATTAGTACCAATATCGGAGCAATTTCTAGATTTGAAGAAATATACCAGTTTAAACAAAGAGTGAGTGAGTGTAAAAATATCACTCATCAACTCCCCCAAGCTTAAACTTGATCGTCCTAGAACAACATAAAGATAATTTTGAATCATACAATACTCGGTTGTTTAAGATGAAATAACTAGAAGATTTTGCTTCACTTACGATCAGCACGCCTAGATAGCCCTCTGCTTCTTGACCTAAAAACTTATCATAGCTATAGCGGTGGCATGGTTTATTATGCAAGTGTTGATGAAGCAAAGATAATCAACAGACTTTTTTTGATATGGTAGATAAGCAACTTTGCAACACTCAATCATATTTATTCTGGACACCAATTTCTTGTCGGGAAAGCACAGAAGAGTGAAAGGCATGTAGAAAACATGATGCTTTAGTGCTTATTTAGATACCACCAATTATCTCCTCCTCATGTTTCTCAAGCACTTTATTTCAATCATTATTTGTTGAAACTTTTGTTGTCACGTGAAGGGGATTATGCCAAATAAATGATCAAGTATAGAGCTTCATTGTGACTTAAATTTAGGAACTATGGATCTTTTGATAATTATCTCTTTCGATCTCTTGTGATCAGTTCCAGGCATTTATCACATACACACTTATTCAAGAGAAAGCCGAATAATATTCGTTTGTAGTGCTATCACTACATACAGTAACAAACTAATAGACAAAATCCGAGTCATCTCTCTGGTGGCTCGTTCATTGGCTAGCGGAGTGTGCTACATAATATCAAGAAAGGTGATGAAGCCATATTTACACACGTACATGTGCATATAGTAGCGAGGGCCGTGGAACTAGTGAGAAGTTGTAACACCATGTAGGAGATATACCACATATTTTTGGCATAATCTCGTTCACCCTTCAGCTGAGTTCCTCTAGACAATCTAATCCACAAATGTTATAAAGTCTACAAAAATTAACAACATGGGGTTGAGCATTTCAAACATTTTCTACTCTACTATCATCTCAACTCCCAAGTCTTTGAAGACTTTCTATTGTGCATGATTATTCTTAGTTAAGATCATTTCATTTAAAAATATTCCCACGACAAGTCTTGGTTATCTATATTAGGCTACAAAATTATTTCAGCTCCTAGAACAAAACTTTTGTTTTAATTATCAAGGCTTACTGTCTCTTGCACATATCATACATACTACTACTACATCTACATGGTTTCAAGTGCAAAATATGGAAATCATAGGAAATACCTTCATGGTTGTGAATTTACACACTTCTCTTCCTTATTCTTGCATTCCTCATTGTCTGGTGTAGATTAACTCCTTTGAAAAAAATGAAAATGACCTCCAAGGGGGAAGAAGAATAAGAACAAAGCAAAACTCATTCTATTTTTCGGTTTTGGAGTTTTTCAAAGCTAACTTGCAAACAAAAAATAGCAAAGCCAAAAAGAAAGAAAAGGGAAAATGAAAGTAAATAAAAAAGCAAAGTGTTTGAACAAACCAACACCAGTGTTTTGAAGCTCCTTGAGCATAAGTACAACCTCATTACAATTTATTGAAATACCACCACATCTTGCTGGAGACGTAGTAGTGACCTCGTACAAGCTTAAGCTTTTGCAATCCCAAACCCACAAGATCACTATGGCAGTTGGTTAGGATCCCATCCTTGTCTCTAGTTGGAAAAGCTCAAACTCATGTAGGCGGACGTGTCTTGAAGGGACCGGGCGAGGTTGCTCATATCACTGATAGAGCCTTGGAGACTTTAGAGGTCCGCATAGGTGGTGTAGCCTAATTTATGTGGCCGCTCTTGGGGATGCTCCTCTTTTTCCTTGGTGGCAAATTCTTATTGATCTACCTGCTTAGGTCTTGGACCTTCTTGGTCGAAACTGCATCTCCATCCCGTGGCATATAATGCAGTTGTCCATGTTCTATGAAGAAATGGTTAGGCATGGGAATGGGAAACAAGTGTACCACTCTAGGAATTTTGATGCAATGACGACCATGACAAACTACTACCATTCTAACGCTAGTAAGAAGATGAATATTAACAAGTGTGTTACCACTAATGGGGAGAAGATGATTGTAGTTGATACCAAGGGAATCGACCAACATGGTGATCACTCCCCCACACATGATATCTCCTTATGCATGATTTCCCTCATGCTTGAGGTGTAGATAATGTATTGCCCCTAAGTTGGGGGAATAAGTGATGTCAAGGTTTGCTGCTTTCCCAAGAACTAGCATGTTCTCATATTCACCTTAGAAACTTCCCCTCATGTCTGCAGCGAGTTAGTGATAACATAATTTAAATAATTTATAGAAGGACCTTCAATGCAGTGGGATCTTTGCCTAGAGATATGGATACTCATGTGGTAGAAGGGTTGCCTCAGGTGTGGGTTAGTGAAATCATAAACATCTTGAAGATCATTATTGTTGTTGCCAATACCAAAGTGGTAACACCACTCATCAGGAGTGATGTTGAAGTCTTGGTCCAAGAGATGGAAAGTGATCCACTCCTCCTCATAAACATTTGGTACAAGCCCAACATCATGCGAGAGAGTGCTAAGAAACTAAACCATCATGAATTCATAGATCTCACATCCTTGATAAACAAAATAATGCAATCTTTCATTATCATGAAGCAAATTGAAATCATTAATAATACCTAGCTTAGCGAGTGTTAACTCGCAAGCCCACTTTGTTACTTTCATCTTCCTTCTACCAAGTTTATGGAACTTTTTCTGGGCTTCACGAACGATGAATATGATCCCGTTAGTGAAAGCTTATTGCATATGATGAACACGAAGAACCACATACGTGGAGTGGACCTCCTTGTAAACATCTACAAAAACAATTTTCCAATACAATAAAATTAAACAATATTGATCCTACAGTAACTACAACATCATGCTCCTCTAAAAAGGCAAAAAATACAAGCCAAATTCAAATTTGGATCACAAATGTGCATCTCCTAGTCATGGCAATGCTAGTGATGTAGAATATGGATTCGTGGAAAATATGTTGGGTATCGTAAGAGAAACATAACGTAGATCGATCACATGGACGATTTTAAACTCAAAACGAACGAGTAGGGAGACTGGGCGAAGTTTTGTTGGGGTTTGGAGAGGTTTGGCGGAAGAATAAGAAAATAAACAGTTGGAGTGATTTACCTCCTTCCTAGGGCTCTTTGTGGCTTTCCGGGTGTCATACGACCGCCCATAAAAGCGCAAGCGTCATATGAAATGGCATTGCTAAACCTAATAGCTTAGATGTGCCCATGCATACTTCATATGACCGGTGACGCGACTGGCAGCGCCCATGCAGAACACTGTCAAATGCTCTAGACTTGTTCCTCCTCTAGTCAGGGATGTCATACAACTACTCAAACCGACGTGGGTGCGTGTATGGAACTCCGTAAAACGCCGTGGACTTCTTTTTTTCTATGTAGTTTTCAAATGACAACCCATGTGAGCACGAGCGCCCGTATGGTATGCCGTCCTTGAACATGTTTCCTCTCGCTGTTTTTTTCTAGAACCGTCAAGGAGGTCATACGACCGCCTAGACGACAGTCATGTTTGTGCGAAAGGCCATAATTTGATTTGTTTCTTTTGAAACTTATCTTTTTCTTTGTTCTCGTCTCAGGTTAGTTCCAACACAATACATAGGTACATTTCCGCTCATTCGAACATGTGTTCGACATATATTTTAATTTGCACATAGCAAAGCCTTCATTAGAACGACTCTTCCTAACTCAACCTTTTTATCTGGAACTGCAATCACTTTTTATTAAAAAGAAAATAAAAACTTATTTACCTACTTTATTCGCATGGGTTACCTCCCACGAAGCGCTTGTTTCCGAGTGGTTAGCTCGACCGTATTGGTGATCAAGGTGGTGCAAGGACACCGAGGCTGTAGCATGTGACATTCAACCTGTGTAGGTCTTCATTCTCTTTTTCCTGGGGAATTGTATCACAAAAGGATATTTATATGGTAATTCAAATCTAACATTCCCTCAAACATGTTTATCGCAGCTTTGATAGTCCTTAGAAAAGGTCTATAGAGAATTATAGGAGCAAAAGGATCTTCAGGAATATCAACTATCACAATATCAATCATGGCACTGCAATCATTAATTTGTATTATAAATCCATGCTTAATCCATACTGCGTGAGTAAAAGTAGAATTAGCCATACGCAAAGTAATCTTAGCACTAGCATAAGGACCAAAATTGAGACTATCATATATGGACTTAGGGGTAGTGGAAGCACTAGCCTCAACATAACACAAATCATTGAATTAATTTAAACAAATCTCAATGTCTATATTAGGATCAAAAGCATCTTCTTGTTTAGGAGGTAACTTACTGTAAAGCTACTTTCTTTTATCATATAACTCCCATACCTGGGCTGCAACTTGGTCAACAAAAACATTATATGCCTCATTCTTAGATACCTCAGGTAGTGTGTACTTCATTGATATAATATTTACAAAATTTGTATTGATACAGTTGTATTCTAGCACATGGCTTGCATCCAATCCTAAGGTCTTGTCTTTGTTTCTTCTCATCATCTTGACATCTTCAACGGGTTTAGGTTTAGGTTTACGTGCAAACTTAGCTACAATCAATATTTGGCTCTTTGCAATTTTTGCCACTTGTGCTCTTCCATGTAGAATTTTCACATCATTTGTTAATCCAACAATCTTACTGGTCAACGTAACAAGTAAGTTATCACGATTCTTCAAAATACTTGTGAAGATCTCATTTTGTCCAGTTTGACTAGCAATATAACTTTTTAGAGTATCTTCTAGAGTGTTTCTATTGTTGCTAATAGCTCCATTAAAATTGTTGGGTGATCCATTATTATTCGGATAGGGAAGTCTCAGAGCATATCCATTACTTTTCCACTTGGTATTATAGCTATTGCAAGAAATAAAATTCACATCACTAACTTCTTCATTAGTGATGGCATTAACGTTTACCTATTTGTCTACATTTCATAATGGAAATGAGTTCATCAAGCTTGGTTATCAGCTCCACATTATTTTCTTTAATTGTGTTCACCCTCTTGGTCGTGGTTCTTTCAACATGTCATTGGGCATGTTCTCTTGCATATCATCAAGTAGTTTGTTGACATCATCGAAGGGCTTTCCCATGATTATTCCTCCACATGCTCTATCAATCATAGTTTTTGACATATTATTTAAATCATTATATAACATATGGAGGATTAGCCATTCTTCAATTCCATGGTTCGGACCGTTTCTCATAGCTTCCTTCATTCTTTCCCACTTAAGCTCTAGTGGCCCACATTCTTCCTCTATGAAACCTGTAATCTGAGAACTAAGTGGCATAACTATGGGCAAAATTAGATAAAAATTTGTTGCAACAAGCATCCCAAGAAGTTATATTTCCTTTAGGTAAGGCTAGAAGCCATTACTTTACTTTTCCTCCCAAGGAGAAAGGAAATAGGCGCAACATCAAAGTGAGTCATAATCTCTAATGTATCTTATGTTGCACAATTCAGTAAAATTATGCAAGTGCATATGTGCATCTTCACAAATAGAGCCTCCAAATTGGTATTTTTGTCCCATGGAAACTATGTCCCATTTGATCTTGTACTTAGTGGCTGCAATCTCAGGTTGTGCTATGATACGTCTCCAACGTATTTATAATTTCTGATTGTTTCATGCTGTTATGTTATCATTCTTGGATGTTTTATCATTCTTGGATGTTTTATAATATTTTATAGAAATTTTATATTATTTTTGGGACTAACCTATTGACATAATGTCTAGTGCTAGTTTCTGTTTTTGTTGCTTTTTTCCTCCGCAGAAAATCCATTTTAGATGAGGTCCAATTGGCATGAAATTTTATGGAGATTTTCCTTGAACCAGAAGGAAACTTGGGAACCAATAATGAGCAGCACACAAGGCCCGGGGGGCACTAGACATCCGGGCATGCGAGAGGCCCCTGGCGTAGCCTGGTGTCTAGTGGGGTCCTCGGGCACCCCCTCCACTGCCTTTAAGCTGTATAAACACCCTAGTATTCAAAAATTCCTAGAGGAGTCAACAAAAAATTGTTTCAGCCGCCACAAGTTCCAGATCCATGAAAATCAATATAGAGCCCATTCCGGAGAGGAACTCGATCACAGAGGGGTACACCATTCTCATGGGTGCTCCTCCGATGATGCGTGAGTAGTTCATATCAGACATACGGGTCTGTAGGAACTAACTAGTTGGTTTTCTCTCTCGTTTGGTTTCTCAATACAATGGTCTCTTGGAGATCCATATGATGTAACTCTTTCTTTTGCGGCGTGTTTGTTGGGATCCGATGAATTGTGAGTTTGTGATTAGATCTATGAAAACATATTCATGCTTGATTATTATAGCCTCATATTTACCCTTTGATGTTTGGTTTTTGTGTGGACCACTTTCTCTCTTATCTTGCAATGAGAAGAGGTGCTTTGTGATGGGTTCGATCTTGCAGTGCTCAATCTCAGTGATAGAAAGAGACATGACACAGATGTATCATTGCTATCCAGGATAAAACGATGGGGTCTATTCCTACATGAATAGATCTTGTCTACATCATGTCATTGTTCGTAAGGCATTACTCCATTTCTCCATGAACTCAGTACACTACATGCATGTTGGATAGCGGTCGATGGGTGGAGTAATAGAAGTAGATGCAGGTAGAAGTCGGTCTACTTATCTTGGATGTGATGCCTATATACATGATCATTGTCTTGAATAATGTCATAATTAATTGTTCTTCTATCAATTGCCCAACAATAATTTGTCTACCCATCGCTTGTTATTTTCTTGAGAGAAGCTACTAGTGAAACCTATGGCCCCCGGGTCTATTTCACATCATTTATTTGCAATCTCTACTTTGCTATTTGCTTTTCTACTTTATTTGCTCTTTAAATTTCAGATCTATATTACCAAAAAAATAGAAATACCTTGTTGCGTTCTATTTGCTATCACTCTTATTTTCATCTATCAATCTATACTTACTTTACCCACGAGGGATTGACAACCCCTATACGCGTTGGGTTGCGAGGATTTGCTATTTGTGTGCAGGTGCTCCTTACATAGTCTTGAGGATCTTCCTACTAGATTGATACCTTGGTTTCTTAACTGAGGGAAATACTTTCCATACATGTGCTACATCACCATTTAAGCTTGGAGGGAAAACCAACGCACCTGTCAACACCGTCATGCTATTGGTTCACACATGAGTTTATTGCTCGGAGTAGAAAAACTTCCTCGATCACAAGGCATAGTAATAATTTTAGTATTTTCAAAAAAAAAGACCTGTAATAATAATTAAACTAAAACAAAAAAAATACTAAAACTAAACTTACCAAAAACTCTAAACACAAATACTAGGAACATTGAACTCCTCGCCAACAACGACGCCAAGAAAAAGGCTTGATACTTCTTTTTTGTGTGATCTCATAACGGAACAGAAAGTAAGGCACACCTATTCTCACAAGAAGTGACATGGGTTACCGAATCCATGAGAGGAAGGTTACCTTGAATTGATGGTCTCTAGATAGAAAGTGGAAGGACTAATTCCAGATTTTGACCGGATCAATCAAGCAAATGGTGAAGAAACACTTATAATAAAAGAGGTACAGGTATGAGGTCTTTAATCTTTGAACCATGTATTTTTATTGGGACCAAATAAGATAATAATTTGTGCACTCGAAGTCACCCATCAAGATGTGCTTGTTACAACCGAAGTTGGGGATGTGTCCAAATAACATCTCGACCAACACGAGTCCTGCATAAAAAATCAGTTGTCCTACCGCAGGCCCTATCCGTCTCGCGGGGTTGCATCCATAATTAAGATTATGATAGTCACACAAGATGTTTGTATTTTCAATGACTACACCTCTTGAATCCCCAAGGTTTTGATGTGTGCTGTCGTACTAAATTTTATGTCACTAGTGTTTAGGATAACAATTCATGTACTCCTTGCTCCTAGCCTTCCCGTGACTCACTCTCCATGATCCTGGGTACTTGCAGGGATGAAGAACGCAGACAAGAAAAGGGACATCTACAGAACAACTTTAAGATACACATATAGGACATTAATTCAAAGTTGTTCCATTGATCCACACAAAAAATAGAGACGGTTGCAAGGCCTACGCATTAACCTATACCTTACCGAACTACTAACACATGGAGATCACATCACATGAAGAAAACATTGTAGAAAACATCTTGAAGATCAATTGGTTGGCAATATGTCTTAGAATGGTTGCCTTGTGTGATGCATGATTACAAGTATGAACTAGATGGAGGTGGACTATGGTGGTGATGGCGTCCATCTATATGGAGATGCTGGCAGCTAGGGTTGATGGATTAGGATGAAGATGGTTATGATCTATCATCGCTTGTGGACGTTCTGTTGACATTTCGGCCGGTCCCCTTTATAAAAGTTGTTCAGGCGGAAAAGATGCCTTAGAATTCAAGCCATACGATCGCTCATACGAGCGGTCACGTAAGTACGGGATGCCGTATTTTGATCTTGTTGCTCTGGTGCGCCACCTGTTGATTTCCTCCATCCCTATTTTCATTCATTTTAGTGTTTGCACATGATTTATTCCATATTTAGCTATTTCTTGTGGAACACATCAAAGAGAGTATTTGCGGAATCATTTGCATTTATGTCATTAGTACCAATATCACAGCGCATATCTTGATTTAAAGAAATATCTCGGTTTAAACAAAGGAAGGACGAGTGTGAAAATATCACTCATCGAGGCCTACATAGTTGTATCTGGAGCACAAAAGGAATATCTGAAGCCTCATCATAAGACGCCACGGGAGCACCTGCACCGCACAAACCATGGATCCGCATCCAAGGCGCCCGCCACCCCACCGCTGAAGTACCGAGTCGACAAATTTTGAGACTGACAAAATTGCCACAATCATTTCAAAATAATGTCCTCTCATTGAAAGAATGTCGCTGAACTATATCTACTATACCAATATAAAAAGACACAAAGGTAGTGGAAGATCCAATTAATGTCGGCGATGAAACTAGCTAGGTCAATCGAACGATCTAGATTACTCCAATGGTGATCGGTTTCCATGTTTAGTACACAATTAATATTGTACCACATATTAATATAAATGACAATTACATATCAATCATGCTATTCCGATGACGCTCCCCGAGAAGGGGTGACAAAGGAATGCATTTTTCTAGCAATTTCAGTTGCGAAGCAAGATCAAACAATGACATCTTTTGCTAGTTTTTTCTTCAAAATTTATTTCTTTCCAAAAATTGCCATGCGTCTGTGAAAAAAAGTCATGCATCTCTGAAAAACTACAAGCAAAAAATGTTCACAAATGTCATCCCTCATACCGTAAGTACACCAGCTATTGGGGCACTAACATAACTAATACACAAATAATATTTTACTTAATATCAATGTGCAGGAAATATAATATACTACCCAATATATATGTGAGTTGCACATACACATTTACTTGTTGATGAAAATAAGAGCATACATGGCAAGTCTAGGGATTGAACCCATGTGGGTAGATTGCACCCAAAGAACCTAACCCATTGAGCTACGCTCACTTTGAAACAAGCCATGTCATTATGGTCGTCTGTATAAGTAAATGCGTACATGTCAGCACTTATGTCCATTTTGGCTGCCTAGACAAGTAAATGTGGACAAGTCAACAATTATGTTGATTAAAAAAATAATGCACGGAGAGGTACGATGGAGTAGCTATGACTCACCCGAGAAATTTGGAATGAGTGTTAGTTGGGGATGTCGGTGGGTTAGTCGAGAACAAAAGTCTTAGCATATTTCAAGGATAGAATATGTCAACACATCCATTGGTGGAGGAGAAATTCTTAAGTGAGGCCGGAAAGGACTTGCTGATGAAGGGATGCGTCAAAGCTATACCTACATTTTCCTGAAAACTTTTGACCTTACCAAAGATTTATGTCAGAAGAGCACCACCATGGTATGTTGATCTTTGGTCTAAGAAAGATAATGATCAAAAAATCCATTGGTTGTCGAAGGAGAAACATACACTGTCGAGGAACGATGGATGACTCAGGTGTAAACACCTTCATACTTTCAACCCCTCAATGTTGGCGAAGCCAGAATTGAGGGTACTGGAGAACCCAGAGTCTTCATGCACCCATGTTCTTTAGGACAAGTATTTTACCAATAAAAATATCATGCAGATGGTACCAAAGGAGGGTGTGTCATATACTTGGTGTAGCATCCTGCTGGTGTTGGAGGTCATGAAGAATGGAGCAATTAAGAGAATCGAGGATGACACGAGCACTAAATTATGCAAGGATTTTGGAACGCAAGGAATTGGGAGAGGCGCTCGTTTACACGATAAGGCAAAGCTAATCACCAAAGTGGACGAGATCGTAAATTTGATCACCGCCTCATGGCCCGACCGCCCGATAAAGTATATTTTCAAGGCTCTAGATGCTATTCTCAATCTAGCACTCCTGATCATAGAGGGTGTGGGATACTCTTGGGCATAGTGTTGGGTAACATAGCATAAATTCAAAAAAATTCCTATGCATATTCAGATCTTCCTATGGAGAGACCAGCAACGAGAGGGGCGTGAGTGCATCTTCATACCTTTAAAGATCGCTAAGCGGTTGATGGAGCCCAGTGATGGAGTCGTACTCGCGGCCATTCAGATCGCGGTGTGATTCCGATCTAGTGCTGAACTACGGCACCTCCACGTTCAACACACGTGCAGCCCAGTGATGTCTCCCGCACCTTGATCTGGCAAGGAGGAGGGAGAGGTTGGGGAAGAACTCTAGCAGCACGATGGTGTGGTGTCGATGGAGAGACGAGGTCTCCCGGCAGGGCTTCGCCAAGCACCGGTAGAGAGGAGGAGAAAGAAGGGCACGACTGCACCGAGGGAGAGGGAAAAGTCTGTCCCCCAATGGCCAAAACCCCTCTCTATTTATAGGAGGAGGGGGAGGGCTGCGCCACCCCTAGGGTTCCCTCCCTAGGGGCCTGCGGCCACCGGATGGGAGAGGGGGGGCGGCGGCCTGGGCAGGGAAAGGGGGGGGGTGCGCCCTAGGTGGGCCTAGGGCCTCCCCTGTGCCTAGGGTTTCCTCTCCCTCCCTCTCTGGTGCGCATGGGCTGGGTGTGGGGGGCGCACCAGCCCACCTAGGGGTTGGTTCCCTCCCACACTTGGCCCATGTAGCCCTCCGGGGCTTGTGGCCCCTCCCGGTGGCCTCCGGAACCCTTCCGGTGGTCCCGACACTTTGCCGGTGGTGCCCGAAACATTTCCGGCGTCCAAATTTCCGGAGTTGGTGCCCGAAACATTTCCGGCCTCATGACGTCCGGGATCTCATCCGGGACTCTGAACATCCTTCGGTAACCTCGTATAACAATTCCCTATAACCCTAGCATCATCGAACCTTAAGTGTGTAGACCCTACGGGTTCGGCAGACAGGCAGACATGACCGAGACGCCTCTCCGGCCAATAACCATCAGCAGGGTCTGGATACCCATGGTGGCTCCCAATTGCTCCACGATGATCTCATCAGATGAACCACGATGTCAAGGATTCAATCAATCCCGTATACAATTCCCTTTGTCTGTCAGTATAGAACTTGCCCGAGATTCGATCGTCGGTATACCTATACCTTGTTCAATCTCGTTACCGGTAAGTCTCTTTACTCGTTCCGTAGTACGTCATCGTGTGACTAACTCCTTAGTCACATTGAGCTCATGATGATGTTCTACCGAGTGGGCCCAGAGATACCTCTCCGTCACGCGGAGTGACAAATCCCGATCTCAATTCGTACCAACCCAACAGACACTTTCAGAGGTACCCGTAATGCACCTTTATAGTCACCCGGCTACGTTGTGACGTTTGATACACCCAAAGAACTCCTACGGTATCCGGTAGTTGCACAATCTCACGGTCAAAGGAAAAGACACTTGACATTAGCAAGACTTTAGCATACGAACAATACGATATAGTGCTATGCTTAGGATTGGGTCTTGTCCATCACATCATTCTCCCAATGATGTGATCCTGTTATCAATGACATCTAATGCACATGACCAGGAAACCATGATCATCTATTGACTAACGAGCTAGCCAACTAGAGGCTTGCTAGGGACACATTGTGATCTATTTATTCACACATGTATTACTGTTTCCTGTTAATACAATTATAGCATGAACAATAGACGATTATCATGAACAAGGAAATATGACAATAACCATTTTATTATTGCCTCTAGGGCATATTTCCAACAGTCTCCCACTTGCACTAGAGTCAATAATCTAGTTACATTGTGATGTATCGAACACCCATAGCATTATGGTGTTGATCATGTTTTGCTCATGGAAGAGGTTTAGTCAAAGGGTCTGCAATATTCAGATCCATGTGTACTTTACAAATATCTATTACTCCACTCTGGACGTGGTCCTGGATGGAGTTGTAGCGGTGTTTGATGTGCTTCGTCTTTCGGTGAAACCTGGGCTCCATGGCTATGGCAATGGCCCCAGTGTTATCACAGAATAGTGTCATTGGACCCGATGCGCTTGGAACCACTCCAATGTTGGTGATGAGCTCCTTCATCCAAATTCCTTCATGAGTCGCTTTTGAAGCAGCTATGTACTCCGCTTCACATGTGATGCTGCCACGACTTCTTGCTTGCTGCTGCACCAGCTCACTGCCCCACCATTCAAAACATATACGTATCCGGTCTGTGACTTAGAGTCATCCGGATCTGTGTCGAAGCTAGCATCGACATAACCCTTTACGACGAGCTCTTCGTCACCTCCATAAATGAGAAACATTTCCTTAGTCCTTTTCAAGTACTTAAGTATATTCTTGGCCGTTGTCCAGTGTTCCATACCGGTATCACTTTGGTACCTCCCTACTGAACTTATGGCAAGGTTTATATCAGGTCTGGTACACAGCATGGCATACATTAGAAAGCCTACGGCTGAAGCGTAGGGGATAGCACTCATCTTCTCTCTATCTGCTGCCGTGGTCGGCGACTGAGTCTTACTCAATCTCATACCTTGCAAAACTGGCAAGAACCCTTTCTTTGAGTTTTCCATATTAAACTTCTTCAATAACTTGTCAAGGTATGTACTTTGCGAAAGACCTATGAGGCGTCTCGATCTATCTCTATAGATATTGATGCCTAATATGTATGCAGCTTCTCCATGGTCCTTCATTGAAAAACTCTTGTTCAAATAGGCCTTTATGCTTTCCAACATTTCTGTATTGTTCCCCATCAATAATATGTCATCCACATACAGTGTGAGGAAAGTTACAGAGCTCCCACTCACTTTCTGTAACACCCCAGTTTTTGGCCTTCCTGATTAAGTAACTTATTTCAAAATATAGGACCAATTAAATTTTTTTGTGAATGCTTGTGATGCTTGGAGTGACTATTGTTTGCCTGTTTGTTTAATTGCATGTGATTGATCCCCATTAATTATTTCCATCCTCCTAATCACCTCCTCACTCCATGACCTCCTTCCTAATGATCATGCCATGTCTTCAGGACAAATATCTATTTTTACCAAATAATATTTTCTCCAAAAAGCTTTTCTTTGAATTAAACTTTCAAACCCCTAAGATGAGGTTTGTACTACAAGTCCTCAAATTAGGGAGTTTCTTTTGCACCTATTGTTTTATTTAAAACCATTATCAAAATGACTTTCAAAAACCACCATATTATTATTTTAAAAGTTATTTTATTATTTTATTGAAAAGCCCTTCTCTGAGGCCAGAAATGGTCTCATATGAAGGAAAGTTATTTTTATTGCCTTCAAAATATTTCAGAAAATTTAGGGGAACTCAGTGGATATATTTATTCCATATGTTTGAGTTTCAACACATGGTCATGTTCACAATATTGGGAAAACCCCTCCAAAACCATTCCTGCCTATTTCAAGCTTTTGGAATATTTCCATAAGAAATATGCTCAATAAATTCCAGTAAAATTCTAACATGTCATCTATGATATTCTTGATTATCTTGCCAAGTTTCATTTCAATCCAAGTTGATTTGACTCCCCTAATCACTCTAAAACCCTATCTGTCCAGAATCAAATTTGAGCAACTCTACTTTGTGAAGTGTCTCCAATTGTGCTCAAATTTGGTGGACATGCTCCAGTAGTCCAATGAGGCATCCACACCAAGTGGTGCACCAAGTAGAATAGAGGAACTTGTCCTAAGACCCTCAAAACCCTCTTTGTTGATTTCTGACTTTGGTAAACTTTACATTATAAAGTTTCACCAATTATCCTAAAACTTTTTGTGCATGCCTTAGTGCTCAAATAATGCCGCTACACCAAATATTGGATTTGTGGGAATTCATTTGAATAGGGTTCTAAGCAGAAACCCATTTCTGCCCATTTCTAGGGTTTTTCAAGTCTACATTGGAAAACTCCTCCAGCAAATCCCAAATTTGGTGTGCAAGCCTATTTTCATCTATTGTTTGACCCTGTTAAGTTTCATAGCCATTGGAATCCATCTGGTAGCCTAACCACAGATCAAACACCTTGTGTGCACTCACTAATTTGGCTTCTTTTGCCCCTTCCACTTTTACCCTTGAGCTCAAATTTCTACCACAGCCTCACATAGTCATATTTTACCTCCAGTAACTTTTCCATGGCCATTGGTCAATTATTGGAGAAGGTCCCTTTGTAACTTTTTTCTCTCATTTTCACCCTTGGCAGCACTGTTTTACCTCTCTTTCCATTCTTCTGCTTAAGCTATCATCCCCAATTCTTTCCACAGCCTCTCTAGTGTCTCAATGCATCATTTCAAATCAATATATGGCATGCTCATGTAGTAAAAATGAGCAGCACCTCTTCAAGTTCATTTTTAGCTCAAATGTGGCTTTGTACAGCAAGTACCAGCTACACTTGTCTTCTTGAGCTGAAACTTTGCAGTCTTGTTGTCCTTCTATAAACAAGAGTTCTGGACATGGTTTTCCTCCAATTAACTCCCTGTGCAAACTAGTTTTGCTAGCACTAAGTTTGCTGCTTCAAATTAAATCAAAGTCAGCAGCCATTCAAACCACCTTCACTAGTTTCCAAACTCCAGAGTTCCTTTGTTGCAGGTGTGCCCTACGTGCTAGACACGTTTGACTCGCGATTTGGACCATGTAGACATGGGTTGCCATGGTGACCACGCTGTCAGCCTGCACTAATGGTGCTCTGCACCATTTCCTTGTTCCCTAGCTCGTGTCCCGCAGCATAAGGTTTCCCCAGCATGTCTCGGAGCATCATGTTGACCATTCAAGCCATTCCTCACCATCAGCTATCCTCCAAGACCCCTCAGGCATGCGTGGCATCCATGCACCGAAAGCACCAGAGAGCTCCCGAGCTCCCTCTCCCTCTCTTCCCTCTTATATCTTCTTACTAGAGCCTCTCTGGCTTCCTAAGACCCTCTTCCTCTCCTACCAGGGAGCCCCTCGTGCCCCACGCCTCTCGGGCTCCCTCCTCTCCCCATGGCCGCGGGGTAGAGCTCCGGCATCCGCTCGGGCTGGCATGCCCAGAGCCTTCCCCCGCCTCCTTCCGCCTTGCCGGCAACCCATCAGGCCACCGCAACTCCGCCCCATCACCTCCTGCCCTTCCCCTTTGCTCCTGGTGCCGAAACCAGGGGTAAACGGCCTCCCCGTATGCCTCGTCGACCGGCGCTCATGCAGCCCTCCTCTGCAGGTGCTGAGGAGGGGAACGTGTGCGGCTCTCCGCACCGAGCGCGCCAATGACTGATGCACCGCCGGGGGGTGGCCAGAACCTCCTGGGAGAGATCCTCCCGCGACCGGTCTACCCTCCAGCATCTCTTCTCTACGCGTGCTGGAGATAGGAGAAGGCCCTGTCGAGCGGGGCCCACCTGTAAGTGGAACAGCGGCTGGGCCCACGCGGTTAAGTGGAAGCGGGTTTCCCTTCTTGTCGCCTCCCCGTTGCGAAGGCGCACTCCTAGAAGGCGCCTTTGGCATGGCCTCCTCCCTGGCCAGACCGAGCTGCTGGGCCAGGCCGAGGGCCTATCTGACGCCGTGGGCGTAAGATAACTCCGAAGCTGAGTCCTTTCCCCTTTTTCGGATTTGGCTAAACTTACAAATTCCACCATTAATTCATACTAACTCCAATTTCATTGATTCAAATTTCTGCAGGATCCTAAAAATGAGGCCTATCCAAATAAGTGCTTTGCACATTTTTCCTTCCCAACTTTCTGTGGTGTTTTATTTAAAATCCCAATGTGGAAAAATTCCTAGCAGATTCAAATCAACTCCAAATGGAGTGATTCAAACTCCCAGAACCTTCTAAAATCCTTCTCTATTTTTAGTACCCTAGTCAACATTTTTGTGTGACTTACTTCTGTTGCTATAAATAAATAGCTCCTATTGCTATTTATTCCTCATTGTAAAATCTCTAGAATATTCATACCATCTCCAAATCCAGTGAAACCACTTCCTAAATATTTCTAAAATCATTCTCTGTTAAATGGGTGCCTCCACTCATTTTTAACAGAATGATTTCTGTTGGCTTATTCAATGGCCACCTATTGCTCCTTTCACCTATTCAAAAATCCTTGATGACTCAAATCTCCAGTGAGAAGCTTCACGTATTTTTCTTATGACCAGAGAGGTCCAAGAAAAATAAAACTTCTATTTATAGAACACTTTTATTCTGCTTGCTATATGGCTTACTATAGTTGTTTCCGACGATAGTGGACGGTAGACGGAGTATTCGGAGTTGGAGCGGAAGACCTCGAAGACCCCGAGAACTTACGTGAGCAAGGCAAGCAACCCTTTGACCATGACTTGAGCATATGAATTGATGCATGCTAGAATAGCAAGTACTTTTCCATTGCATGTGATCACAGTGCCGGTTCATCATTGGTGTGATGGTACCGAAGGCTTCATCGAAGCACTTGCATGATAGTAATGTTATACATATGGCTCCTCGGAGCACAAACATGATGAGCTTGACCCTACCATCTATGAGGATCATGCTACTGTCATGTTGACTAGTAAAGTTATAAGATCATTGCATTGAGCTTGACCCAACTCCTTGAGGGTCATGTTAATACCATGTTGACAAGTAAAGTAAAAGCATTTTATCATGAGCATGATGATGAGTTAAATCAAAGAGTTTATGAAAAACCCGTCGGGTGCCACTAATGCCCGAGGGTGATGATGAGTTGGTGATCACTTTTGGTGAAGTGATGCACCGGTGTTTTTGTGTGAGTATGGTTTCGGAAATGGGATTAGATTTATGATGTGTCGACCGTCCCAACCCTACCTGTGCGACCACGTTACCCCTTTATGGGACGGCGCTTTGTTGATTACTCTGGTCGGTGCTAGCAAAGAGCCACATTACTAGTGGCGGGCGTGATTGTCGTCACTCTCGTGATGGGGTCGTGCCAGGTAAGACGACTATGCCATTATTATGAGTTCCAGGCACACCGTTGGTCCCTGCATGGTTGATACAGTCCGGAGTTGGTGCTTGTAAGACATACAACATGTGGGCTGGGTACCAATCGAGTGGACCTCTTTGTCTAGTATCGTCAGGGGAAAGATGATGATCGGGTACTTACCTCGGGTATATGTGATATACCGCGAGTCGTGGATGACACGGAAGTTTCCCGTTTCTTGTGGGTCCAACGTACAACCTTTGCAGAGTGTCAAACTATTCGAATAGCCATGTTCACGGTCAAGGACAGTTGGGTGGTGTCGCTTAAACTACGTCCAGCATTTCCGCATAAACCAAGTGTGTGTGTGTGTGTGTGTGTGAGTTCGGTGAATGGTGTTCATAACCGGAGTTACTTGAGGGATTGATATGACCAAGTTCGGTGACTTGGCATATAGGGTGAACCCGGTGTGTTCAACCCTTGTCAGATATGTCGATATCTGTAACCTGTTCTTCAAGAGTAGTTCTTTAACTTGTTGCATATACCTGATCATTCCACCAAATTGCAATCCACCAAAGATACATGTTACTGTTATTCTCCACTATCAATGTTCATATCATGGGCTGTTTGCGAGTACATTCAAAGTACTCATTGGCTTGCCACTTGTTATTTCATTGACCAGGTGTGAAACACAGGATATGGTGAAGATTAACTCGGTGACGTTCTTGCGAGCTAGGATGCTTCCCAGTCAGAATGCCTGTAGGTTAAGGTTGATGGCATGGGTTCACGCTTTCAACCAATAATTCCGCTATTGGTCTAGTTTGGTACTTTGGCCTTTAAGGCCCTATGTATGTAAGACTCGACCGAAGTGGTCATTTATTGTATCAAATGGTATGTATGGATGTAAGACTCTATTATTCAGTATCTGTGTTCAGTGAGCATTGATCCTCGGGAAGACTGGGCACGGCGATCTCAACTTACCAGTCGGGGTCCCCACAGAGCTGGTATCAGAGCCATCCTGACTGTAGGAAGCCCTTAGTTAGCACGGGCGTTAGTTAGGATAAAACTGCTTTCCAGATCTTTCAAAATGCTTACAAAACCTATATATTTTCTCGACTCTCCTAAATCTTCAAAGAAATTGAAGGTTATGCTCTAGCCTTCCACTCTTATTTTCTTGACACTCCTCGTCTACTTTTTCAAAACTTCCAAATGGTCGCTAGTAACTTATGCCCTCTGACCACGGGATAAATTTAAATCCTCGTGGGCAACCGGAAGTGTTGGGGAACGTCGCATGGGAAACAAAATTTTCCTACGCGCACGAAGACCTATCATGGTGATGTCCATCTACGAGAGGGGATTTCCGATCTACGTACCCTTGTAGATCGCACAGCAGAAGCGTTAGTGAATGCGTTTGATGTAGTGGAACGTCCTCACGTCCCTCGATCCGCCCCACGAACCACCCCGCGAACCGTCCCGCGATCCGTCCCACGATCTAGTGCCGAACGGACGGCACCTCTGCGTTCAGCACACGTACAGCTCGACGATGATCTCGGCCTTCTTGATCCGGCAAGAGAGATGCAGAGGTAGATGAGTTCTCCGACAGTGTGACGGCGCTCCGGAGGTTGGTGGTGATCTAATCTCTGCAGGACTCCGCCCGAGCTCCGCAGAAACACGATCTAGAGGTAAAACCGTGGAGGTATGTGGTCGGGCTGCCTTGGAAAAGTTGTCTCAAATCAGCCCTAATTGCTCCATATATATATAGGAGGAGGGGAGGGGAGGCTTGCCTTGAGGCTCAAGGAGCCCCAAGGGCTGCGCCACCAAGGGAGGACGAGTTCTCCAATCCTAGTCCAACTAGGATTGGAAGGTGGAGTCCTTCTCTCCTTTCCCACCTCCCTTTTTTTTCTTTTCACTTTGATTTTCTATCTATGGTACATAGGGCCTTCTTGGGCTGTCCCACCAGCCCACCAGGGGCTCGTGCGCCACCCCAAGTCCTATGGGCTTCCCCGGGGTGGGCTGCCGCCCCAGTGAACACCCGGAACCCATTCGTCATTCCCGGTACATTCCCGGTAACTCCGAAAACCTTCCGGTAATCAAATGAGGTGATCCTGTATATCAATCTTCGTTTTTGGACCATTCCGGAAACCCTCGTGACGTCCGTGATATCATCCGGGACTCCAAACAACATTCGGTAACCAACCATATAACTCAAATACGCATAAAACAACGTCGAACCTTAAGTGTGCAGACCCTGCGGGTTCGAGAACTATGTAGACATGACCCGAGTGATTCCTCGGTCAATATCCAATAGCGGGACCTGGATGCCCATATTGGATCCCACATATTCTACGAAGCTCTTATCGTTTGAACCTCAGTGCCAGGGATTCATATAATCCCGTATGTCATTCCCTTTGTCCTTTGGTATGTTACTTGCCCGAGATTCGATCGTCAGTATCCGCATACCTATTTCAATCTCGTTTACCGGCAAGTCTCTTTACTCGTTCCGTAATACAAGATCCCGCAACTTACACTAAGTTACATTGCTTGCAAGGCTTGTGTGTGATGTTGTATTACCGAGTGGGCCCCAAGATACCTCTCCGTCACACGGAGTGACAAATCCCAGTCTCGATCCATACTAACTCAACGAACACCTTCGGAGATACCTGTAGAGCATCTTTATAGTGACCCAGTTACGTTGTGACGTTTGATACACACAAAGCATTCCTCTGGTGTCAGTGAGTTATATGATCTCATGGTCATAGGAACAAATACTTGACACGCAGAAAACAGTAGCAACAAAATGACACGATCAACATGCTACGTCTATTAGTTTGGGTCTAGTCCATCACGTGATTCTCCTAATGACGTGATCCAGTTATCAAGCAACAACACCTTGTACATAGTCAGAAGACCCTAACTATCTTTGATCAACTGGCTAGCCAACTAGAGGCTTGCTAGGGATAGTGTTTTGTCTATGTATCCACACATGTATATAAGTCTTCATTCAATACAATTATAGCATGGATAATAAACGATTATCTTGATACAGGAATTATAATAATAACTATATTTATTATTGCCTCTAGGGCATAATTCCAACAGTCTCCCACTTGCACTAGAGTCAATAATCTAACCCTCACATCATCTTGCGAATTACATTGTAATAAATCTAACACCCATACAGTTCTGGTGTTGATCATGCTTTTCCCATGGAAGAGGTTTAGTCAGCGGGTCTGCTACATTCAGATCCGTGTGCACTTTGCATATATTTACATCCCCCCTTCGACGTAGTCGCAGATGAGGTTGAAGCGTCGTTTGATGTGTCTGGTCTTCTTGTAAAACTGTGGTTCCTTTGCTAAGGCAATGGCACCCGTGTTGTCACAGAACAAGGTTATTGGATTCAGTGAGCTTGGCACCACTCCAAGATCCGTCATGAACTTCTTCATCCAGACACCGTAGCCGCCTCCGAGGCAGCCATGTACTCCGCTTCACATGTAGAATCAGCTACGACGCTTTGCTTGGAACTGTACCAGCTTACCACACCCCCATTAAGAATAAATACGTATCTGGTCTGCGACTTAGAGTCGTCTGAATCTATGTCCAAGCTTGCATCGACGTAACCCTTTACGGCGAGCTCTTCGTCACCTCCATACACAAGAAACATCTCCTTAGTCCTTTTCAGGTACTTCAGGATATTCTTGACCACCGTCCAGTGATCCACTCCTGGATTACTCTGGAACCTGCCTGCCATACTTATGGCCAGGCTAACGTCCGGTCTAGTGCACAACGTTGCATACATGATAGATCCTATGGCTGAAGCATAGGGGACAATGCTCATATGCTCTCTATCTTTATCAGTTGTTGGGCACTGAGTCTTACTCAATCTCGTACCTTGTAAAACTGGCAAGAACCCTTTCTTGGACTGTTCCATTTTGAACCTCTTCAAAACTTTATCAAGGTATGTGCTTTGTGAAAGTCGTATCAGGCGTTTTGATCTATCCCTGTAGATCTTAATGCCTAGAATGTAAGCAGCTTCTCCTAGGTCATTCATAGAGAAACTTTTATTCAAGTAATCCTTTATGCTCTCCAAAAACTCGACATTGTTTCCAATCAGCAATATGTCATCCACATATAATATTAGAAATGCCACAGAGCTCCCACTCACTTTCTTGTAAATACAAGATTCTCCAACCACTTGTATAAACCCAAATGCTTTGATCACCTCATCAAAGCGTTTGTTCCAACTCCGAGATGCTTGCACCAGTCCATAAATGGATCGCTGGAGCTTGCACACCTTGTTAGCATTTTTAGGATCGACAAAACCTTCGAGTTGCATCATATACAACTCTTCCTTAAGGAAACCGTTAAGGAACACCGTTTTGACATCCATCTGCCAGATTTCATAATCGAAAAATGCAACTATTGCTAACATGATTCTGACGGACTTAAGCATCACTATGGGTGAGAATGTCTCATCGTAGTCAACTCCTTGAACTTGTGAAAAACCTTTGCCACAAGTCGAGCTTTATAAACGGTCACATTGCCGTCAGCGTCCGTCTTCTTCTTAAAGATCCATTTGTTCTGAATAGCCTTGCGGCCCTCAGGTAGTACTTCCAAAGTCCACACTTTGTTCTCATACATGGATCCTATCTCGGATTTCATGGCCTCCAGCCATTTGTTGGAATCTAGGCCCACCATTGCTTCTTCATAATTTTCAGGTTCATTGTTGTCTAACAACATGATTGACAAAACAGGATTACCGTACCACTCTGGAGCAGCACGTGGTCTCGTCGACCTGCATGGTTCGATAGGAACTTGAACCGGAGTTTCATGATCATCATCATTAACGTCCTCCTCAACCGGCGTCGCAATGACAGAGGTTTCCCCTTGCCCTGCGCCACCATCCAGAGGGATGAGAGGTTCGACAACCTCATCAAGTTCTATCTTCCTCCCACTCAATTCTCTCGAGAGAAACTCCTTCTCGAGAAAAGCTCCGTTTTTAGCAACAAACACTTTGCCCTCGGATTTGAGATAGAAGGTGTACCCAACTGTCTCTTTTGGGTAACCTATGAAGATGCACTTTTCCGCTTTGGGTTCCAGCTTTTCAGGCTGAAGCTTTTTCACATAAGCATCACATCCCCAAACTTTAAGAAACGACAACTTTGGCCTTTTGCCACACCACAGTTCGCATGGTGTCGTCTCAACGAATTTTGATGGTGCCCTATTTAAAGTGAATGCAGCTGTGTCTAATGCATAACCCCAAAATGATAATGGCAAATCGGTAACAGACATCATAGATCGCACCATCTCTAATAAAGTACGATTACGACGTTCGGACACACCATTACGCTGTGGTGTTATAGGCGGTGTCAACTGTGAAACAATTCCACATTGTCTTAAGTGAGCACCAAACTCGAAACTCAGATATTCACCCCCACGATCAGACCGTAGGAACTTGATCTTCTTGCTACGATGATTTTCAACTTCACTCTGAAATTTCTTGAACTTTTCAAATGTTTCAGACTTGTGCTTCATTAAGTAGACATAACCATATCTACTCAAATCGTCAGTGAAGGTGAGAAAATAACGATATCCGCCGCGTGCCTCCACGCTCATCGGACCACACACATCGATATGTATGATTTCCAACAAGTCACTGGTACGCACCATTGTTCTGGAGAACGGAGTTTTAGTCATCTTGCCCATGAGGCATGGTTCGCACGTTTCAAGTGAATCAAAGTCAAGTTACTCCAAAAGTCCATCGGTATGGAGTTTCTTCCTGCGCTTTACACCAATATGACTTAAGCGGCAGTGCCACAAAAACATGGCGCTATCATTGTTAACTCTAACTCTTTTGGTCTCAATGTTATGTATAGGTGTATCATCACTATCAAGATTCAATATGAACAATCCTCTCACATTGGGTGCATGACCATAAAAGATGTTACTCATAGAAATAGAACAACCATTATTGGCTGACTTAAAAGAGTAACCGTCTCGCAATAAACAAGATCCAGATATAATGTTCATGCTCAACGCTGGCACTAAATAACAATTATTCAAGTTCATAACTAATCCTGATGGTAACTGAAGTGAAACTGTGCCGACGGTGATTGCATCAACCTTGGAACCATTTCCTACGCGCATCGTCACTTCATCTTTCGCCAGCCTTCGCCTATTCCATAGTTCATGTTTCGAGTTGCAAATATGAGCAACAGAACCGGTATCGAATACCCAGGCACTACTACGAGAGCTGGTTAAGTACACATCAATAACATGTATATCAGATATACCTGATTTTTCGTTGGCCGCCTTCTTATCAACTAGATACTTGGGGCAGTTGCGCTTGCAGTGACCCATACCCTTGCAATAGTAGCACTCTGTTTCAGGCTTAGGTCCAGCTTTGGGTTTCTTCCCCGGATTGGCAACAGGCTTGCCGCTCTTCTTCGAATTACCCTTCTTGCCTTTGCCGTTTATCTTGAAACTAGTGGTCTTATTCACCATCAACAGTTGATGCTCTTTACGGAGTTCAGACTCTGCGATTTTCAGCATCGCAAACAACTCGCCGGGTGACTTGTTCATCCCTTGCATGTTGTAGTTCAACACAAAGCCCTTATAGCTTGGCGGCAGTGATTGAAGAATTCTGTCAGTGATAGTCTCTTGCGGGAGTTCAATCCCCAGCTCAGCTAGACGGTTTGAGTACCCAGACATTTTGAGCACATGTTCACTGACAGACGAATTCTCCTCCATCTTGCAAGCATAGAATTTATCGGAGGTCTCATACCTCTCGATCCGGGCGTTCTTCTGAAAGATAAACTTCAACTCCTGGAACATCTCATATGCTCCATGACGCTCAAAGCGACGTTGAAGTCCCGGCTCTAAGCCATGCAAGACTGCACATTGAACTACTGAGTAGTCCTCCTTACGTGTTAACCAAGCGTTCTTAACATCTTGGTCAGCCGTAGCGGGTGGTTCATCTCCTAGCGCAGCATTAAGGACATAATCCTTCTCCCTAGCTTGCAGGATCAACTTAAGATTACGAGCCCAGTCTAAAAAGTTGCTTCCATCATCTTTCAACTTAGCTTTCTCTAGGAACGTATTAAAATTCAGGGTGACTGTCGCGTGAGCCATGATCTACAACACAAATATATTCAAAGTGGACTTAGACTATGTTCAAGATAATAAGAGTTTAACTTAATCAAATTACTTTCTAAGCTCCCACTCAAAAAGTACATCTCTCTAGTCATTTGAGTGGTTCATGACCCACTTACATTAGCTCAAGTCCGATCATCACGTGAGTTGAGTATAGTTTCAGTGTTAAGCATCCCTATGCTAATCATATCAACTATATGATTCATGATCGACCTTTCGGTGTCATGTGTCCCGAGGCCATGTCTGCACATGCTAGGCTCGTCAAGCTTAACCCGAGTGTCCCGCGTGTGCAACTGTTTTGCACCCGTTGTATGTGAACGTTGAGTCTATCATACCCGATCATCATGTGGTGTCTCGAGACGACGAACTATAGCAACGGTGCATAGTCGGGGAGAACACAATTTCATCTTGAAATTTTAGTGAGAGATCACCTCATAATGCTACCATCGTTCTAAGCAAAATAAGGTGCATAAAAGGATTAACATCACATGCAATTCATAAGTGACATGATATGGCCATCATCACGTGCTCCTTGATCTCCATCACCAAAGCACCGGCACGATCTTATTGTCATCGGCGCCACACCATGATTTCCATCAACGTGTCGCCATCGGGGTTGTCGTGCTACTCATTACTAGTAAAGCTACATCCTAGCAAAATAGTAAACGCATCTGCAAGCACAAACGTTAGTTTAAAGACAACCCTATGGCTCCTGCCGGTTGCCGTACCATCGACGTGCAAGTCGATATTATCTTTTACAACATGATCATCTCATACATCCAATATATCACATCACATCGTTGGCCATATCACATAACAAGCATACCCTGCAAAAACAAGTTAGACGTCCTCTAATTTGTCGTTGCATGTTTTACGTGGTGACCATGGGTATCTAGTAGGATCGCATCTTACTTACGCAAACACCACAACGGAGATATATGAATTGCTATTTAACCTTATCCAAGGACCTCCTCGGTCAAATCCGATTCAACTAAAGTTGGAGAAACCGACACTTGCCAGTCATCTTTGAGCAACGGAGTTACTCGTAGCGATGAAACCAGTCTCTCGTAAGCGTATGAGTAATGTCGGTCCAAGCCGCTTCAATCCAACAATACCGTGGAATCAAGAAAAGACTAAGGAGGGCAGCAAGACGCACATCACCGCCCACAAAAACTTTTGTGTTCGACTCGAGATTACATCTAAGCATGAACCTAGCTCATGATGCCACTGTTGGGGAACGTCGCATGGGAAACAAAATTTTTCCTACGCGCACGAAGACCTATCATGGTGATGTCCATCTACGAGAGGGGATTTCCGATCTACGTACCCTTGTAGATCGCACAGCAGAAGCGTTAGTGAACGCGGTTGATGTAGTGGAACGTCCTCACGTCCCTCGATCCACCCCGCGAACCGTCCCGCGATCCGTCCCACGATCTAGTGTCGAACGGACGGCACCTCCGCGTTCAGGACACGTACAGCTCGACGATGATCTCGGCCTTCTTGATCCAGCAAGAGAGACGGAGAGGTAGATGAGTTCTCCGGCAGCGTGACGGCGCTCCGGAGGTTGGTGGTGATCTAATCTCAGCAGGGCTCCGCCCGAGCTCCGCAGAAACGCGATCTAGAGGTAAAACCGTGGAGGTATGTGGTCGGGCTGCCATGGAAAAGTTGTCTCAAATCAGCCCTAATAGCTCCATATATATAGGAGGAGGGGAGGGGAGGGGAGGCTTGCCTTGAGGCTCAAGGAGCCCGAAGGGCTGCGCCACCAAGGGAGGAGGAGTCCTCCTCCAATCCTAGTCCAACTAGCATTGGAAGGTGGAGTCCTTCTCTCCTTTCCCACCTCCTTTATTTTATTTTCTCTTTGATTTTCTATCTATGGCGCATAGGGCCTTCTTGGGCTATCCCACCGGCCCACCAGGGGCTGGTGCGCCACCCCCAACGCCTATGGGCTTCCCCGGGGTTGGCTGCCCCCCCCCCCCGGTGAACACCCGCAACCCATTCGTCATTCCCGGTAACTCCGAAAGCCTTCTGGTAATCAAATGAGGTCATCCTATATATCAATATTCGTTTCCGGACCATTCCAGAAACCCTTGTGACGTCTGTAATCTCATCCGGGACTCTGAACAACATTCGGTAACCAACCATATAACTCAAATACGCATAAAACAACGTCAAACCTTAAGTGTGCAGACCCTGCGGGTTCGAGAACTATGTAGACATGACCCGAGTGATTCCTCGATGAATATCCAATAGCGGGATCTGGATGCCCATATTGGATCCCACATATTCTACGAAGATCTTATCGTTTGAGCCTCAGTGCCAGGGATTCATATAATCCCGTATGTCATTCCCTTTGTCCTTCGGTATGTTACTTGCCCGAGATTCGATCGTCAGTATCCGCATACCTATTTCAATCTCGTTACCGGCAAGTCTCTTTACTCATTCCTTGATACAAGATCCCGCAACTTACACTAAGTTACATTGCTTGCAAGGCTTGTGTGTGATGTTGTATTACCGAGTGGGCCCCAAGATACCTCTCCGTCACACGGAGTGACAAATCCCAGTCTCGATCCATACTAACTCAACGAACACCTTCGGAGATACCTGTAGAGCATCTTTATAGTCACCCAGTTATGTTGCGACGTTTGATACACACAAAGCATTCCTCCGGTGTCAGTGAGTTATATGATCTCATGGTCATAGGAACAAATACTTGACACGCAAAAAACAGTAGCAAAAAAATGACACGATCAACATGCTACGTCTATTAGTTTGGGTCCAGTCCATCACGTGATTCTCCTAATGACGTGATCCAGTTATCAAGCAACAACACCTTGTACATAGTCAGAAGACCCTGACTATCTTTGATCAACTGGCTAGCCAATTAGAGGCTTGCTAGGGACAATGTTTTGTCTATGTATGCACACATGTATATAAGTCTTCATTCAATACAATTATAGCATGGATAATAAACGATTATCTTGATACAGGAATTATAATAATAACTATATTTATTATTGCCTCTAGGGCATAATTCCAACAGGAAGGAAGTAACCTTTCTAGGCAAACACCTGTGCTGAAGGACAGAGAAGACAACTCTGTGACCAAACGACACCAACAGTAGTACCTCTAAGAGGAACGAGGACATCGAGGCTTAGAAGATGGTGAAACCCTGGGCACAGTTCCAGAGTGATGCCAGTTTCGCCTATGATAATATGGACATAATATATGCAAACCTTGATCTACATCACTAGTAGACCGACCCTGTCAGTTATAAGTAATTGTGTCGACCACCACCGGTGGATGAGAACCTCGCCATTTGGTCCGCCTCACCTTAGTGAGTAGGAAAACGGTTCTCTCCATCCCCCGCTCTAGGTGTCGATATCGCAATTAGAATGATTGGCAGATCAGAATTCTATCATGTCATGCAAAAATCGGTGCATGAAGGTGTCCCCTTGAGACCCTCGAAGCCTCGGAAGACAAGAAGACACTGACAAGATCATGAAGACAACAGAAGACCCTGTCAGTGACAGCTATGAAGAACCACCTTCATTAGCAACTTTCCAGACGAGAAGACAACAAGAATTCTTTACAACCCAAGCGAATTGCTTCGGCAAGCAACAACAAGAGGCGTGACAACACCATAAGAAGGCCCAGAAGACTTAGCAGACTCCTCTCCGAAGCAAGAAGCAAGCACGACTATCGAGTCCCAGAACCTAGGATAGGATGAGTCGTGAATTCCCTATGCGTAGTCGAGTCCGTGAAATGGTTCGGATGGACCATGTTGTGTGTTGTTTGTTTTTGTTGTTTGTGCTTTGATATGAGTCGCACTTTTGCTTAGGCAACAAGCGTGCGGTTATATCACTTGTCTTATTTTGATGTTCAAAATAATTTTAGCACTTGTTTAAGTTGACTTTTCAACGCTTGTTTGATTACGCTGAGACACTTAGACACTCCTCTCTGTGCTCTCTCTCTCTCTCACCCCTCTCGACAACTGAAGACGGCAAGGCAAGATGCGCTAAGGATCCGCTTTGGAGGACGGTTGACGCTGAAGACACTGACTGTGCTATGCCTAATCGCACGCAACCCGTAGGAGTGTGAATTTTTCCCTCGAGTTTGGAAAACCACAGCAGACCAGACTAACCTCCACAAGGCTTTCCGGCTCAAATTTTCTGGTCACGTGTCTAGTACACGGACTTGCCAGAACTCGTGTAGGTCCCCGATAAACCCTGCTAAGCACCAGGTTCTTAATGGAACGAGTGATCACAGCGAACAAGTATCCTTCAATCTTAAGCTAGCACTGTAACCTTGATGCCATAAGAGGATCGTTCTAGAATATGGAGTACTAGACCAAGATTTTTGTGATGACAATAGTTGTCTTGAGGATATAGCTAGACTATTTTGGTGGATCGTGAGACGCTTATAAAGGTAGGTGAACTTGGTGGAACAAGTTAGTACAGTAGTATAACCTACATGATCTGGAGTAAGATTGGATTTAGTAGGACGATTATGGTCGTGAACTTTATTCTTGGTGGTATACATGACTTTAGCTAGTAGTTGGCATGGTTTGGAGATAATTACCATAATGACTTGGAGTATCAAGTAGACTTCTTATTGGATTTGAGTCTTGGATTTAAATAGGTAATCTTAATAGAGTATTGAGGATGACAAATACCACACACTACAGGAATCAGCTTATTTTCCGTATGCCATCACAGACGGCAAAGACAATATCCCGGACGGTGAAGACAATATCACAGACGGCAAAGATTCTCACGGCCGGCAAAATTTCTGCGTCAGCCTACGACGGCATAGGACCTTCTTTGCCGTCTGCCCCCCAAAGCGGACGGCAAAGCTCTTTGCCGTCAGCTTTCCTTAGGAGGAGTCGGCAAAGTGCTCAAGACGGCAGCCGACAGGCGTTGCCTCCGTTAGGGGTTAATGGAGGCTTTGCCGTCTGCCTCCCCCCCTCCATCTTTGCCGTCTGCCTCCCCGTCGATCTTTGCTGTCTGCCTTCTCCTCCCCTCCCCTCCCCCTCCATCTTTGTCGTCTGCCTCCCCGTCCATCTTTGCCGTCTGCCTGCTCCTCCCCTCCCCCCTCTCTCCACTCTTTGCCGTCTGCCTCCTCCTCCCCCCTCCTCTGTTCCCTCTTCTTTGCCGTCTGCCCACCCTGGAGGCTGACGGCAAAGAGACTACATAGACACCCCAGGATGCACAGCTGGGTGCCATGTGGCACCTTTGCCGTCTGCCAGCTGATGGCACAGGTCTTTGCCATCAGTTGGCAGACGGCAAAGAGCCCATATAGTTCCTGTTTTTCTGTTTTATATTATTTCACAGCACACACATATATATATATATGGCAAACGGCAAAGAGCCCATATAGTTTCTGTTTTTCTGCTTTATATTATTTCACAGCACACACACATATATATATATATATATATATATATATATATTTGACAGCACATTTATATAATTCACCACACATATATGATATATAGTTCACCACACATATACTTGCCAACACATATATATAATTCACCACACATATATGATTCAACAATGTACATCCCCATATGTCCAAAGAACCAACATACCAAGTATTACACTGTTTATCCATATATACATATACAAATAGTTCGACATTGTTCATCAACTCAAATGAAAACTAGATGATATACATATAAAGTTCATCCATCGACATTGTTCAACTCCATGAATGCCAGCTTCCATGTATGTAGTATATCCAATCTGCAAAAATGTGAATAAGAAAGTTAGAAGAAGAACAACATATGATGTTTTTCAGCTAATTATGTCATTTTTAGCGGAAAACAAGCTAAGTATATGTGTGGTGAACTATATATCATTTGTTGGAGCTAAATTACCTAATTATGTCTTTTTTGAGCTAAATGGGCTAATTATCCCATTTTAGAGGAAAACAAGCTAAGTATATAATATTAATGAGCTAACGAAGGTTCTTATGCCATTTTGAGCTTATTATGGTATTTTGGAGCTAAATGGGCTAATTATGTCATTGTTGGGTTAATTAAAGCAAGGATAATATGAAAGAGGAGAAGAAAGAGGAGGAGGAGGAGAAGAAGAAGAAATCAAGAAGAAGGAGGAGAAGGAGGAGGAGGAGAAGGACTAGAAGGTCCTTGGCCTTCTCCTCCTCCTCCTCCTCCTCCTCCTTTCTTCTTCTCTTCTTCTTCTTCTTTCTTTTCATTCTGCCTATTTCTTCTCCTCTTTTCCTCTTGTTGGAGCTAAATTACCTAATTATGTCTTTTTTGAGCTAAATGGGCTAATTATCCCATTTTAGAGGAAACAAGCTAAGTATATAATATTCATGAGCTAACCAAGGTTCTTATGCCATTTTGAGGTTATTATGGCATTTTGGAGCTAAATGGGCTAATTATGTCATTGTTGCGGAAATTAAAGCAAGGATAATAGGAAAGAGGAGAAGAAACAGGAGGAGGAGAAGAAGAAGAAATCAAGAAGAATGAGGAGAAGAAGGAGAAGGAGGAGGAGGAGAAGGACTAGAAGGTCCTTGGCCTTCTCCTCCTTGTCCTCCTCCTCCTCCTTCTCCTTCTTCTCTTCTTCTTCTTCTCTTCTTCTTCTTCTTCTTTCTTTTCATTTTTCCTATTTCTTCTCCTCTTCTCCTCTTGTTGGAGCTAAATTACCTAATTATGTCTTTTTTGAGCTAAATGGGCTAATTATCCCATTTTAGAGGAAAACAAGCTAAGTATATAATATTAATAAGCTAACCAAGGTTCTTATGCCATTTTGAGCTTATTATGGTATTTTGGAGCTAAATGGGCTAATTATGTCATTGTTGGGTTAATTAAAGCAAGGATAATATGAAAGATGATAAGAAAGAGGAGGAGGAGTAGAAGAAGAAGAAATCAAGAAGAAGGAGAAGAACGAGGATGAGGAGAAGGACTAGAAGGTCCTTGGCCTTCTCCTCCTCCTCCTCCTCCCTCTCCTTCTTCTCTTCTTCTTCTTCTCTTCTTCTTCTTCTTCTTTCTTTTCATTTTGCCTATTTCTTCTCCTCTTCTCCTCTTGTTGGAGCTAAATTACCTAATTATGTCTTTTTTGAGCTAAATGGGCTAATTATCCCATTTTAGAGGAAAACAAGCTAAGTATATAATATTAATGAGCTAACCAAGGTTCTTATGCCATTTTGAGCTTATTATGGTATTTTGGAGTTAAATGGGCTAATTATGTCATTTTGGGTTAATTAAAGCAAGGATAATATGAAAGAGGAGACGAAAGAGGAGGAGGAGGAGAAGAAAAAGAAATCAAGAAGAATGAGGAGGAGGAGGAGAAGGATAGAAGGTCCTTGGCCTTCTCCTCCTCCTCCTCCTCCTCCTCCCCCTTCTCCTTCTTCTCTTCTTCTTCTTCTTCTTCTTCTTTCTTTTCATTTGCCTATTTCTTCTCCTCTTGTTGGAGCTAAATTACCTAATTATGTCTTTTTTGAGCTAAATGAGCTAATTATCCCATTTTAGAGGAAAACAAGCTAAGTATATAATATTAATGAGCTAACCAAGGTTCTTATGCCAT
Organism: Hordeum vulgare subsp. vulgare; assembly: GCF_904849725.1. Taxonomy (NCBI): domain Eukaryota; kingdom Viridiplantae; phylum Streptophyta; class Magnoliopsida; order Poales; family Poaceae; genus Hordeum; species Hordeum vulgare. The sequence goes on from NC_058519.1 coordinate 466,528,291, forward strand.
TTTGAGCTTATTATGGTATTGTGGAGCTAAATGGGATAATTATGTCATTGTTGGGTTAATTAAAGCAAGGATAATATGAAAGAGGAGAAGAAATAGGAGGAGGAGGAGAAGAAGAAGAAATCAAGAAGAAGGAGGAGAAGGAGGAGAAGGAGGAGCAGGTGAAGGACTAGAAGGTCCTTGGCCTTCTCCTCCTCCTCCTCCTCCTCCTCCTTCTCCTTCTTCTCTTCTTCTTCTTCTTCTTCTTGTTGGAGCTAAATTACCTAATTATGTCTTTTTTGAGCTGATTGGGCTAATTATCCCATTTTAGAGGAAAACAAGCTAAGTATATAATATTAATGAGCTAACCAAGGTTCTTATGCCATTTTGAGCTTATTATGGTATTTTGGAGCTAAATGGGCTAATTATGTCATTGTTGGGTTAATTAAAGCAAGGATAATATGAAAGAGGAGAATAAAGAGGAGGAGGAGGAGAATAAAAAGAAATCAAGAAGAAGGAGGAGGAGGAGGAGGAGAAGGTGGAGGAGGAGAAGGATAGAAGGTCCTTGGCCTTCTCCTCCTCCTCCTCCTCCTTCTCCTTCTTCTCTTCTTCTTCTTCTTCTTCTTCTTTCTTTTGATTTTGCCTATTTCTTCTCCTCTTCTCCTCTTGTTGGAGCTAAATTACCTAATTATGTCTTTTTTGAGATAAATGGGCTAATTATACCATTTTAGAGGAAAACAAGCTAAGTATATAATATTAATGAGCTAACCAAAGTTCTTATGCCATTTTGAGCTTATTATGGTATTTTGGAGCTAAATGGTCTAATTATGTCATTGTTGGGTTAATTAAAGCATGGATAATATGAAAGAGGAGAAGAAAGAGGAGGCGGAGGAGAAGGAACAGAAATCAAGAAGAAGGAGGAGGAGAGGAGAATGAGGAGGAGAAGAAGGATAGAAGGTCCTTGGCCTTCTCCTCCTCCTTCTCCTTCTTCTCTTCTTCTTCTTCTTCTTCTTCTTTCTTTTCATTTTGCCTATTTCTTGTCCTCTTCTCCTCTTGTTGGAGCTAAATTACCTAATTATGTCTTTTTTGAGCTAAATGGGCTAATTATCCCATTTTAGAGGAAAACAAGCTATGTATATAATATTAATGAGCTAACCAAGGTTCTTATGCCATTTTGAGCTTATTATGGTATTTTGGAGATAAATGGACTAATTATGTCATTGTTGGGCAAATTAAAGCAAGGATAATATGAAAGAAGAGAAGAAAGAGGAGGAGGAGGAGAAGAAGAAGAAATCAAGGAGGAGAAGGAGGAGAAGGAGGAGGAGGAGAAGGACTAGAAGGTCCTTGGCCTTCTCCTCCTTCTCCTCCTCCTCCTCCTCCTCCTCCTCCTCCTTCTCTTCTTCTTCTTCTTCTTCTTTTCATTTTTCCTATTTCTTCTCCTCTTGTTGGAGCTAAATTACCTAATTATGTATTCTAGGAGCTAAATGGGCTAATTATCTCATTTTAGAGGAAAACAAGCTAAGTTTGGAGGAGAAACTTACCGTAGTGGTCATCAAGGAGCAGAAACACCACGGTTGCTTGCGGCGGCTTCGTCTGGAGACGGTTGCATTGGAGAAGGGCCGTGCGATGCCGCTCGGGAGTGATTCTGCAGAAAATATATTTTGCAATGTATCAGTTAGCATGATGACACTCAATTATTAATACTAGTTTATAATGAAACTCACCGTGCCAATCAAAGAGAAGACGGGCATCGGCGGAGGGACTTGACCGCTCTTCTCGCACAGACCCTGAAGAGTGGGTCGTATTAGTTAGTATTGAAACAGACATTACACACATGATTTGGCTAATGTGAAAAAAAACATACCACAAAAAGCTCGTACAGGGCCCATTGACCCGCCTCATTCCCGGCCCTCTCCTCCTCAAGCAATCGTGTCGTGGTCTGGTCCCTCTCATCAAGAGCACCTTGAAGAGCAGCCTGGCTTGCCAATCTCTCTTTCTCATGAGCAGCGTGGTTTGCCTCTCTCTCTTTCTGAAGAGCAGCCTGAAACACCATTCCTCGTTACCATAGTAATGATCTATGGTGACACACATAATGAAATGGATGAAAGTGTTCTTAGTCCGTACAACTAACCTCGATGACAAGTTCGACTGGCCGTGGACGGCGGGTTATCTCAGGACAGTTGCTCGACTGACACGCCTTGATCTCCGGAAGAGTGACTGGACAACGTATTATCCCATCTCCAATGGCTATCGAGCCATGGGGCCTCCCGCCACCAGATATCATCACCAGCTCTGGATCCAAAGGTTCCTGGCTAGGGTTAAAGTCATCCCCTTTCGTAGCCTTCCCCGCGTTCCTGTATGCCACGAGCTTCTGGTGGGATGATATGTTGGTGAAGTTATTGGGATCATCCAGGTCAGACTCAGAGAATGCCTTCGCCTTCTTGTACGAGGCAGTATGGGCCATGCCATAAAGGTCGTACAAGTGTGGCATCTCAGTCTTATTGTGATGCGCCTAAAAGAGAGGAACCAAATATTAACATCAAGAATGAATTGCATGAATCATGAAGCAAATCACATACCCAGTTTCGTCCAAACTGAAGTAAGTTGGCGCTGCCTTGATGGTGTGGCACACCAACCATTTGGCTACGCCGATCCTTCACTTTCTCATGGATGGCTCGCCAGCTGCCTGGGCACCAATCATCAACCAACGCCTCCCAACAATCCATCTTATCCGCACACCATCTCGGGGGCACCTGTAAGTTATTAGAAAGAATTTTCAGCGCTACGCCTATGAATGAAATCAAGAAAACTACGTAGAAGGACTTAAGAATAGGTAATTACCTTCATGTATTGCTCCTTCTTCAGAAACTTTCCGCGGCAATCCTTCTTCTGCTTCTTAATACCACGCGTGGCGTAGTAATCTCGAATAGCCTGCGGCCGAGCCTCGTGGTGCAAGTTCTGTAGTAACCGCCTACACTCGACCTCGAGAACCCTGGCCGCCTCCTCCTCATATCCATCCTCACACCTATAGAAGGTCTGCAATCAAACGTGAAAACACCGATTAGTACAATAATTATCTATATTGTTAATTTTGGATTCTGTAAAAGGATAATTTACCCAAAAGCTCTTGATCACCATCTCGGCCCTCGTGTGGCACAAGACACCATCTATAATCTCCTCCGGCGGGGCCTGCGCAGCCTGGTAGTGCTCCGAGGTAAATCCTAGTGTAGGAACCTGACCCTCACCAGGCAACGTGACAAACCCCGGGAAATTTGTCCGGCAAAGCACACGAAGGACTGAGTTCGGCCTACGGACTCCAAGAGGGTGTACCCATCCCCTGCAGTATGATAAGGTCAGCGCATTAGATATTTGAACAAACTTGAAGGCAAAAGCTAAAAAAAGGGTAAATGTACTTACCTATCTCCTTCAGGTTTAATCACCGGCCTCTGCTCGCGGGTAGCCGGGGCGATCGGGAGACGTGTACTACCACGCTTGTACACGGTGGCCCCATCCACTTGCACATCGCCCTCACTATCTGTAAGCTCATCCCCGCCATCCCCGCCCCCTGAGCCACCCGGACCCTCGGTCCAATCCGGCAACTCGGTACGATCCGGCCAGGTCTCCCATCCGGGCTTCTCCACGTCGGGTGAAGCCTCCGGAACCGTAGTCTCCCCCGGCTGCTCCTGGGCCGAATGCACCTCGACCCGAGGCTGCTCCTGGACCAGAGTCTCATGGGACGAATGCCCGTGAACACCAAGCTCCTGGACCGGAGTCCCCGTAGCCTCCTCCGCAAACGGGTCGACCATAGTAGTCCTATGCTCGGGTGAATGAGCTGGTGGTGGTGGAGAGGACGGCTCAACAGTCCTCCTGGATCTTCCGCGGCCACCACCTCTCCCTGTAACCTTCCCCTTCTTCCCTACCTGACCAGCACCTCTCCCAGTGGGCAATGCCGCCGACGAAGAAGAACCCATGGCTGGTGTCGAAAGACTGTCTGCCAAGGCTCTACGGAGAGATAGGGGTGGAAGGGAAGTACCACCCCTAGTGTGCTGTCACAAAGTTTGCCACCTCCTCAGTAATGAATTCCTCAGCCATCGATGCTTCAATTCTACGCTTATTTTTACATTTAGCTCGAAGGGTCTTCTGCATCCTCTGAGTTGCATAGCACCAACGATCTGGCACGGGCGCACCCAATCTTGCCTCGGTCGGTAGATGTAAAATCAAATGCTGCATTGGATTAAAGAAGCCCGGTGGAAAGATCTTCTCTAACTTGCACAACAACTCTGGTGCAAACTCCTCCATGTCTTCTACCACGCCAGGCGAAAATTCTTTCGCACAAAGAACAAGGAAGAAATAGCTCAGCCCCGCCAGTACTAGCCATTCATCCTCAGGAATAAAGCCACGTAACATCACCGGCATTACCCGCTCTAGCCATATGTGCCAATCATGACTCTTGAGACCAAAGATTTTTAATTTTTCAAGACTCGCTCCCCTCTTTAGATTCGTTGCATACCCATCGGGGAACATCAAGTGCATTTTGACCCACAAGATAATTTCCCTCATAGCTGGCCTTCCAAGATTGAACCAGGCCTTTGGGTTCGACCACTTCTGCTTTCCTTTGCCTTCTCGCATGTTTTGTAACGGTCTATGACATAGTGTCTCTTGATCGACTCTAGCCTTAATATTATCCTTTGTCTTCCCATCTATGTCGAATAATGAACCAAAAATAGCCTCTCCGATATTCTTTTCAGTGTGCATCATGTCGATATTGTGTGGAAGAAGGAGGTCGTTGAAGTAAGGCAGATCCCAGAAGCATGGCTTGTGAGTCCAGGCGTGTTTTGAATTATACCCCTTGAAATACCCTGGACGCTCTGGATCAGGCTCGAGGGCGTTTAACTGATCCAGGATCTATTGGCCTGTGAACGCAGGTGGTGCCAAGTTTTTGACAACTTTACCTTTGGTAAAGTTCTCCTTGTCTTTTTTGAACTGATGGTCAGGATCTAGGAACTGTCTATGCAAGTGAAAGCAAGAATACTTCCGACCCTCCTGTAACCAATGAAACTGAAGGGCTGCCTTGCATTGGGGGCACGGGAACCTTCCATGCACACACCATCCAGAGAATAGCGCATACGCTAGCAAGTCATGCATAGAGTACATGTACCACACATGCATTTTGAAGTTTTCTTTTCTAGCGGCATCGTATGTCTTGACCCCATTTTCCCAAGCTTCTTCCAATTCATCCTTAGGAGGTTGCAGGTACACATTCGTATTCTTCCCCGGATAATTGGGCCCTGGAATTATCAACGTCAGAAATATGTTCTTTCTTTGCATAATCTTCCCGGGGGGGAGATTGAGTGGAATGACAAATACAGGCCAACAACTGTATTGGGTTGCCGTCATGCCGAAGGGATTAAAACCATCCGTGGCGGCGCAGACTCGAGGATTCCTTGGATCTGCCGCTTTATCCTGATGCAATCCATCGAAATGTTTCCATGCTTCCCCATCCGATGTGTGTACCATCATCTCATTCCCATCCGCATCTAGTTCGGTTCTTTTGCCCAATTTGTGCCATGTCATCTGTCTGGCTGTGTCTTCGACCATGAAAAGATGTTGAAGTCTTGGTACGGTTGGCATATACCGAAGAACACTAACTGCGATTTTGGTCTGCCTCTTCTCACCCATACCGTTGTCTACCACAAGATACCTGCAAGACTCGCAATTGGGACAATAGTCCAAGTGTGCATACTCCTTCCTAAATAAGACACATCCTTTCTCACATGCATCTATCTTCTCATAGGGCATCTTAAGTACACGAAGTATTTTCACCGACTGGTACAGGTTTGCAGGCATGACATGGCCTTTGGGTAGGAAACGTCCAAATAGTGTCATCATCGCGTCGTAGCATTCTCTTCCCAAGTTGAACTGAGCCTTCGGAGCCATTACTTGTGCAATTGCATCCAGCTGACAGAGCTCAGTGTGCTCATGGAGAGGACGTTTTGAAGACTCCAACATTTCATAAAAGGCCTTTGCAGATTCCTCCATCTCATCTTTCGAATCCCGAGCATCATCAAAGTCTTGTACCATGTCTTCGATCCCGGTACCATGCTCGTCCGTGCGACGACGGACCACCTCAGCTCTTGTGCGTTGTATAGACTCACAATGAAATGTCCACACCGTATAATTAGGCTTAAAACCCCTCCTCTGCAGGTGTTTAATCATTACAGCCTCTGTCGTCTTTTTATAGTTGTCGCATCCAGGACAGGGGCAATAGTTTCTTTCCTGGCAATTTGCGAATGCGGCTTTCACAAATTCCTTTGTTTTTAAAAACCATTCTTTCGTCATCTCTTTCTGACTAGGGTGACCGGTATACATCCACGCACGATCACTCATCTTGCGTAGCTACTACAGACAGAAGAAATATATTTATATATAATTTAGCATTTATATTAATTGGTTAATTAGGTTCGCCAGGCAACCTACAGGCTAATAGGTAAAGATAGGTCCTAATCCCACCCGAGTATGTGTAGATTGGGTTTGTTTTCCCATGCTCTGCTCCGGATCCAACGCAAAATTTCGGCAGCACCTCCCCGCTGCTCTCCTGATACACGTCTCCGCAATAAACAGAGAGGATGTGCATCCGGAGAACAACAGGGAGGCACTGACGAAATTCCGCATGGGATCCAGAGCATAGCATACGGGAAAATGAACCCAATCTACACATACTCGGGCTGTCCATGGATAATGTTGGACAATTCGAAAGGATGGCGGTTATAAATATGCAAAGACATGCATATTTATAGATGTCGCCCTTTCGAACGGGAGACGCATACTGGTCATGCATACTGATAAATTAATTGAATTACCTAAATCTAGAAAGTTTCATCCGGAAACCGAGCCACAGTAAATGAAGGGGCGGGGAGGAGATGAAATTTGTACTGACCCACGAATGCAGGGGCGGAGCTCGTACAACGCACGGGCAGGTCTTCGCACAGCAGACCTCACAGCGACGAGACAACTATCACATGTAAATCCACCCGATCAACACAAATATTCCAATTATATCAGTTTAGAGGAAAACAAGCTAAGTATATAATATTCATGAGCTAACCAAGGTTCTTATGCCATTTTGAGGTTATTATGGCATTTTGGAGCTAAATGGGCTCATTATGTCATTGTTGCGGAAATTAAAGCAAGGATAATATGGAAGGGGAGAAGAAAGAGGAGGAGGAGGAGAAGAAGAAGAAATCAAGAAGAAGGAGGAGAAGGAGGAGAAGGAGGAGGAGGAGAAGGACTAGAAAGTCCTTGGCCTTCTCCTCCTCGTCCTCCTCGTCCTCCTCCTCCTTCTCCTTCTTGTCTTCATCTTCTTCTCTTCTTCTTCTTCTTCTTCTTCTTCTTCTTTCTTTTCATTTTGCCTATTTCTGCTCCTCTTCTCCTCTTGTTGGAGCTAAATTACCTAATTATGTCTTTTTTGAGCTAAATGGGCTAATTATCCCATTTTAGAGGAAAACAAGCTAAGTATATAATATTAATGAGCTAACCAAAGTTCTTATGCCATTTTGAGCTTATTATGGTATTTTGGAGCTAAATGGGCTAATTATGTCATTTTTGGGTTAATTAAAGCAAGGATAATATGAAAGAGGAGAAGAAAGAGGAGGAGGAGGAGAAGAAGAAGAAATCAAGAAGAAGGAGGAGAAGGAGGAGAAGGAGGAGGAGGAGAAGGACTAGAAGGTCCTTGGCCTTCTCGTCCTCCTCCTCCTCCTCCTCCTTCTCCTTCTCCTCTTGTTCTTCTTTTCTTCTTCTTCTTCTTCTTTCTTTTCATTTTGCCTATTTCTTCTCCTCTTCTCCTCTTGTTGGAGCTAAATTACCTAATTATGTCTTTTTTGAGCTAAATGGGCTAATTATCCCATTTTAGAGGAAAACAAGCTAAGTATATAATATTAATGAGCTAACCAAGGTTCTTATGCCATTTTGAGCTTATTATGGTATTTTGGAGCTAAATGGGCTAATTATGTCATTGTTGGGTTAATTACCCCGGTGCATGGACATGCACCTACCACGCAAAGTTCGCAGGTCCACAAGTTGCCCTTTTGGTCCAGAGGACTTTCCAGGTTACCTATACTACTTTTCAGGTTATATAAAACTTTTCGATATTTTCTACATTTGAGGATGGCAATATTATTTAAGTTGTCCTGTTTTGCCCCGGTACCAATAAATATAGACGATACATTATTTTGACAGACTTGATTTCAACAAAAGAACATGTGATCTTCTTTGAAGTAGTCTTGAACCTAAGCAATAATGATGGGCGAATAAACTAACAGAATCTACCACTAAATCTACTAATTAACTAACAGAATCTACCACTAAAACTACTAATTAATTCCAAAAAACTAAATACCAAACAATAAAAAATAAACTTCTTCTTCTTTTTTCTCTTCTTCTCCTTCTTATTTTTTTCTTATTCTCTTCTTCTCTTCTTCTTTACTTCTTCTCCTTCTTATTTTTTTCTTCTCTTCTTCTTCTTCTTCTTCTTCTTCTTCTTCTTCTTCTCCTTCTTAATTTTTTCTTCTCCTCTTCTTCTTCTTCTTCTTCTTATTCTTCTCCTCCTCCTCATCCTCCTCCTACTCCTGCTCCTCCTACTCCTCTTCTCCTCCTCTCCTCTTATTCTTCTTTTTCCTCCAAAAAACTAAATAACAAGGGGGACTTTCCAGGTTACCTATACTACTTTTCAGGTTATATAAAACTTTTCGATATTTTCTACATTTGAGGATGGCAATGTTATTTAAGTTGTCCTGTTTTGCTCCGGTACCAATAAATATAGACGATACATTATTTTGACAGACTTGATTTCAGCAAAAGAACATGTGATCTTCTTTGAAGTAGTCTTGAACCTAAGCAATAATGATGGGCGATTAAACTAACAGAATCTACCAGTAAATCTACTAATTAACTAACAGAATCTACCACTAAAACTACTAATTAATTCCAAAAAACTAAATACCAAACAATAAAAAATCAACTTCTTCTTCTTTTTTCTCTTCTTCTCCTTCTAATTTTTTTCTTATTCTCTTCTTCTCTTCTTCTTTACTTCTTCTCCTTCTTATTTTTTTCTTCTCTTCTTCTTCTTCTTCTTCTTCTTCTTATTCTTCTCCTTCTTAATTTTTTCTTCTCCTCTTCTTCTTCTTCTTCTTCTTCTCCTCCTCCTCATCCTCCTCCTACTCCTCCTCCTCCTACTCCTCTTCTTCTTCTCCTCTTCTCCTCCTCTCCTCTTATTCTTCTTCTTCCTCCAAAAAACTAAATAACAAGGGGGACTTTCCAGGTTACCTATACTACTTTTCAGGTTATGTAAAACTTTTCGATATTTTCTACATTTGAGGATGGCAATATGATTTAAGTTGTCCTGTTTTGCTCCGGTACCAATAAATATAGACGATACATTATTTTGACAGACTTGATTTCAACAAAAGAACATGTGATCTTCTTTGAAGTAGTCTTGAACCTAAGCAATAATGATGGGCGAATAAACTAACAGAATTTACCACTAAATCTACTAATTAACTAACAGAATCTACCACTAAAACTACTAATTAATTCCAAAAAACTAAATACCATACAATAAAAAATCAACTTCTTCTTCTTTTTTCTCTTCTTCTCCTTCTTATTTTTTTCTTATTCTCTTCTTCTTCTCTTCTTCTCCTTCTTATTTTTTTTCTTCTCTTCTTCTTCTTCTTCTTCTTCTTCTTCTTCTTCTTCTCCTTCTTAATTTTTTCTTCTCCTCCTCTTCTTCTTCTTCTTCTTCTTTTTCTTCTCCTCCTCATCCTCCTCCTACTCCTATTCCTCTTCTCCTCTTCTCTTCCTCTCCTCTTATTCTTTTTCTTCCTCCAAAAAACTAAATAACAAGGGGGTGGTGGTGTGGGGGCTTACCGGCAGTGTTGGGGCTGCGGGGGCGGCGCCGGGGCCTGCGGGGCAGTGCCTGGGCCGGCGGCGCCGGTGGTGGGGCTACGGGGGCAGCAGGGGCGCCGGCGGTGGGGCTACGGGGGCGGCACCAGGGGAACCAACGACGCCGGCGGTGGGGCTCCGGGGGCGGCACCAGGGGTGCCGGAGGGTTGTGGGGCACCGGGGGAGCCGGGGGTGGCCGGCGGCGTTGGCGTCGGGGGAGGAGAGAGAGAGTGGCTGTTTGAGAGAGAGAGGGTCGGGGTGGGGGCGGGACGGCCGTTTGAGTAGATTCAAGACCTTTGTCGTCTGCTGGCGGACGGCAAAGGGGTCTATACTCTTTGCCGTCTGCCTCTGGCATCTTTCCCGTCCGCCAGCAGACGGCAAAGAAGGGCGTAGGTTGACCTAAGGTTCCCCCGGCCAGATGAGCTTCTTTGCCGTCTGCTGTCCCCTTCTTTGCCGTCTGCGGCAAACGGCAAAGAATTGACTGCTGGCAAAGACCTTCTTTGCCATCAGCCAGTTCTTTGCCATCCGCTTTCTGAGAGCTGACGGCAAAGACACTCTTTTCCATCAGGTAGCAGACGGCAAAGATTTGGCAGATGGCAAAAAACTGATTTCCAGTAGTGACATGGTTTGGAGTAAATTGGATTTAGCTCGTTAATCTCGATCATGATACCATGTTTCTCGGTGGACATAGAGTACGTATACTTGGAGTTGTCAAATAGATTTACAACCTATGTAGTTTGGCCTTGGAGATTAGATGGCCATGATTATTGAAGTTGGTGGATATACTACGACGTAATTCTTGTAGTAATATGTGAGTTATGGGGACTCTAAGAGATTATGTAGAACCCCATCCGTGTTGGATCTGTAAGAGTGATAGGTCTAGTAATGATTGATCAGATTGATGGATCACTTGATCAGATTCATAGGAAGGAAACAAAATATTGGATTGGTCTACTACGTGTTTCCTTAATATAGTAGTGTAGTACCTTGTCCATTGGATGACTTAGGTGGACAATTGGATTTGTTGTGCCTTAGATTCAATCGTGGTAGCTGTATGTCTCCCCAAGGTCCTTGCATAGTAATGCATGTACAGTTTGGGCTATGCCATACTTGTAAGTGTTTGGGTTTAGTTCTTCCCTCAACCCGGAGTTGACTAGCTTGAGCGGTGTGGAGTTGACCCACGTAGGATGATATCCTTGATGAGATGAGGTGATGTTGTCTCAAGTTAGCGGTCGAACTACTGGCATCTAAGGAATGTGCTTAGAGATAAGATGATAACTGTTCGCCCACATCCTAAGTTCCTTGAGACCCTAAAGCTTCGCTTAGCCACAAGATGGACGGATTACGACCATAGAAGACGACTCTAAGTCGTTGAAATGTGGTCAGAACCCGCCCATAGCAATTCCCCGTTCTCCTCGCCTGACCCATGAGCACAGTGCTTATGTCGTGTTTGGGGAAAGTATGATGTCATCCTCACTGATGACATACTTACTCACCCAGCAAAAGGAAGAACACCTTAGTCATGTTTGGTCGAGCCCAAGAACGCTGATTGTTATGCCTCTCGAAGGTACAGTGTTATCTCGAGAAGATGGACTTCTAGAAGCAATCCCAAGACAACGGAAGACTATCCTACGCAAGTCAAGACGAAGAACCGCCGTGACAAGGAAGCCACGACAACGACGATGAAGCAACAAAAGGCAACCACCGACTGCGCACCGACCACATCAACAACGTCAAGAAGCCTCGACGATTCAAGATGATGAAGCCCTTGGACAAGCGAAAGAATCAGACGACGTCTCCTTGGTCCAAATCAAGCACGAGAGTACTAGTGAGTCATGGTGGAAACCTGCTAAAGGTGATTCCCGCTTACCGAGTCGCACACCTTGGGAATGGATGACTGGTCTATACTCTTGGGTAGCCAGCTTATCCAGAAACCCTCGCATACTCCCAAGATGGCAGGACCTGTTCGGGACCTGAGCCTCCGAGCTTAGACTCATAGGTGAGACCCAACCCGGACCCTTTCACGAGAAGCCTACGAAGACTATTTGCGACCATAGCTTGACTGTCGAAAGGAAGTCAAGGAATTCCCCGTAAGCGGGAAAACATGCGTAGACTTTGGCAGTGCATTCTAACACGAGACATCTTGATGTCACTAACCGGCATGCGAAGCCAAGGACCAGATCCTAGACAACCCCTCTTGCCACGTATTCTCACTTTGGAATACACTCGCAATCCAGAACCTTGCACGAACTTAGCTCACCAAGCCCTTGACCTCGGTCAAACATAACTTATTGCCAGATCCTGCTCACGATCAGTCAAGAACGTGTGAACGTTCGAAGTTGTATCATCAAGCACCTCAAGACCACCACAACAACATGGAGACATAAAGACTACCTGCGACTCAAGATTTTGTATCCCTCCAACGCCTAGCCTAGAAATCTCGGGGACGATATTTTCTTAAGGGGGTAAGGTCTGTAACACCCCAGTTTTTGGCCTTCCTGATTAAGTAACTTATTTCAAAATATAGGACCAATTAATTTTGTTTGTGAATGCTTGTGATGCTTGGAGTGACTATTGTTTGCCTGTTTGTTTAATTGCATGTGATTGATCCCCATTAATTATTTCCATCCTCCTAATCACCTCCTCACTCCATGACCTCCTGCCTAATGATCATGCCATGTGTTTAGGACAAATATCTATTTTTACCAAATAATATTTTCACCAAAAAGCTTTTCTTTGAATTAAACTTTCAAACCCCTAAGATGAGGTTTGTACTACAAGTCCTCAAATTAGGGAGTTTCTTTTGCACCAATTGTTTTATTTAAAACCATTATCAAAATGACTTTCAAAAACCACCATATTATTATTTTAAAAGTTATTTTATTATTTTATTTAAAAGCCCTTCTGTGAGGCCAGAAATGGTCTCCTATGAAGGAAAGCTATTTTTATTGCCTTCAAAATATTTCAGAAAATTTAGGGAAACTCAGTGGATATATTTATTCCATATTTATGAGTTTCAACACATGGTCATGTTCACAATATTGGGCAAACCCCTCCAAAACCATTCCTGGCTATTTCAAGCTTTTGGAATATTTCTATAAGAAATATTCTCAATAAATTCCAGTAAAATTCTAGCATGTCATCTATGATATTCTTGATGATCTTGCCAAGTTTCATTTCAATCCAAGTTGATTTGACTCCCCTAATCACTCTAAAACCCTATCTGTCCAGAATCAAATTTGAGCAACTCTACTTTGTGAAGTGTCTCCAATTGTGCTCAAATTTGGTGGACATGTTCCAGTACTCTAATGAGGCATCCACACCAAGTGGTACACCAAGGAGAATAGAGGAACTTGTCCTAAGACCATCAAAACCCTCTCTGTTGATTTCTGACTTTGGTAAACTTTACATTATAAAGTTTCTCCAATTATCCTAAAACTTTTTTTGCATGCCTTAATGCTTAAATAATGCCCCTAGACCAAATATTGGATTTGTGGGAATTCATTTGAATAGGGTTCTAAGCAGAAACCCATTTCTGCCCATTTCTAGTGTTTTTCAAGTCTGCATTGGAAAACTCCTCCAGCAAATCCCAAATTTGGTGTGCAAGCATATTTTCATCTATTGTTTGACCCTGTTAAGTTTCATAGCCATTGGAATCTATCTGGTAGCCTAACCACTGATCAAACACCTTGTGTGCACTCACTAATTTGGCTTCTTTTGCCCCTTCCACTTTTACCCTTGAGCTCAAATTTCTACCACGGCCTCACATAGTCATATTTTACCTCTAGTAACTTTTCCAGGGCATTGGTCAATTATTGGAGACGCTCCCTTTGTAACTTTCTCTCATTTTCACCCTTGGCAGCACTGTTTTACCTCTCTTTCCATTCTTCTGCTTAACCTATCACCCCCAATTCTTTCCAGAGCCTCTCTAATGTCTCAATTCATCATTTCAAATCAATAGATGGCATGCTCATGTAGTAAAAATGAGCAGCACCTCTTCAAGTTCATTTTTATCTGAAATGTGGCTTTGTACAGCAAGTACCAGCTACACTTGTCTTCTTGAGCTGAAACTTTGCAGTCTTGTAGTCCTTCTATAAACAAGAGTTCTGGACATGGTTTTCGTCCAATTAACTCCCTGTGCAAACTAGTTTTGCTAGCACTAAGTTTGCTGCTGCAAACTAAATCAAAGTCAGCAGCCATTCAAACCACCTTTACTAGTTTCCAAACTCCAGAGTTCCTTTGCTGCAGGTGTGCCCTACGTGCTAGACACGTTTGACTGGCCATTTGGACCATGTAGACACGGGTTGCCATGGTGACCACGCTGTCAGCCTGCACTAATGGTGCTCTGCAACATTTCCTTGTTCCCTAGCTCGTGTCCTGTAGCATAAGGTTTCCCCAGCATGTCTCAGAGCATCATGTTGACCATTCAAGCCATTCCCCACCATCAGCTATCCTCCAAGACCCCTCAGGCATGCGTGGCATCCATGCACCGAAAGCACCAGAGAGCTCCCGAGCTCCCTCTCCCTCTCTTCCCTCTTATCTCTTCTTACCAGAGCCTCTCTGGCTTCCTAAGATCCTCTTCCTCTCCTACCAGGGAGCCCCTCGTTCCCCTCTCCTCTCGGGCTCCCTCCTCTCCCCATGGCCGCGGGGTAGAGCTCCGGCATCCGCTCGGGATGGCATGCCCAGAGCCTTCCCCCGCCTCCTTCCGCCTCGCCGGCAACCCCTCAGGCCACCGCAACTCCTCCCCGTCGCCTCCTGCCCTTACCCTTTGCTCCTGGTGCCGAAAACAGGGGTAGACGGCCTCCCCGTATGCCTCGTCGACCGGCGCTGATGCAGCCCTCCCCTGCAGGTGCTGAGCAGGGGAACCGGTGCGGCTCTCCGCCCCGAGCGCGCCGACGGCCGATGCACTGCCGGGGGGTGGCCAGAACCGCCTGGGAGAGATCCTCCCGCGACCGGTCTACCCTCCAGCATCTCTTATCTACGCGTGCTGGAGGTAGGAGAAGGCCCTAGCGAGCGGGGCCCACCTGTAAGTGGAATAGCGGCTGGGCCCGCGCGGTTAAGTGGAAGCGGGTTTCCCTTCTTGTCGCCTCCCCGTTGCGAAGGCGCACTCCCAGAAGGCGCCTTCGGCGTGGCCTCCTCCCTGGCCAGACCGAGCTGCTGGGCCAGCCCGAGGGCCTATCTGACGCCGTGGGCATAACTCCGAAGCTGAGTCCTTTCCCCTTTTTCAGATTTGGCTAAACTTACAAATTCCACCATAAATTCATACTAACTCCAATTTCATTGATTCAAATTTCTACAGGATCCTAAAAATGAGGCCTATCCAAATAAGTGCTTTGCACATTTTTCCCTCCCAACTTTCTGTGGTGTTTTATTTAAAATCCCAATCTGGATATAAAATATCCCACCTTTCAAAATTCCTAGCAGATTCAGATCAACTCCAAATGGAGTGATTCAAACTCCCAGAGCCTTCTAAAATCCTTCTCTATTTTTAGTACCCTTGTCAACATTTTTGTGTGACTTACTTCTGTTGGAATAAATAAATAGCTCCTATTCCTATTTATTCCCATTGTAAAATCTCTAGAATATTCATACCATCTCCAAATCCAGTGAAACCACTTCCTAAATATTTCTAAAATCATTCTCTGTTAAATGGGTGCCTCCACTCATTTTTAATAGAATGATTTCTGTTGGCTTATTCAATGGCCACCTATTGCTCCTTTAACCAATTCAAAAATCCTTGATGATTCAAATCTCCAGTGAGAAGCTTCTGGTATTTTTCTTATGACCAGAGAGGTCCAAGAAAAATAAAACTTCTATTTATAGAACACTTTTATTCTGCTTGCTATATGGCTTACTATAGTTGTTTCCGACGATAGTTGACGGTAGACGGAGTATTCGGAGTTGCAGCGGAAGACCTCGAAGACCCCGAGAACTTACGTGAGCAAGGCAAGCAGCCCTTTGACCATGACTTGAGCATATGAATTGATCCATGCTAGAATAGCAAGTACTTTTCCGTTGCATGTGATCACAGTTGTCACAGCCCTGGTTTCACGTTGCTTGACCAGCATTCATGCATGCATATTTAAACTCTTTTGTTTTTCTTTTGGGAAGTGATCAAGCCCAATTATTTGAAATTTGACAAAAAGGCAATAAAATTATTACCTTAAAATGAACCAGGAAAATTTTCCAAATATTTGGAAAAATAGTGACAGGGAATAAATTTCTCAAACCAAATTTCTAAGTCACTGGAACTTTTGAAAAGGATTTTTGATTTGATCAAATAAATCTTTGGAATGGAGTTATTTTGTCTTTTATATTTTTAAAAGTTTCAAAAATGTTGAAACTATTATCTGGCATTGCTTATTTTTATCACTGTCACATAACACTAATTTATGGTTTTATAAAATATTTAAACATTTTTATTTTAAAACCTAAACCGAAATGCCACAAAGAAATAAAAACAGAAATAAAAACAGAGGAAGTCCTTACCTGCGCTCACCTGAAGCGGCCCAGCCCACCAGGGGCACCACTGTCTTCCTCCTCTTGCTAGGAGGAGAAGCAGCTGCGTGCCCGACGCATCGCCGGGCACCGCCACGTCCCCTGGCGACCACCTGCTTGCCTCCGGTCGTCTGGAGCTGGCTAAGGATGCCACACTCTCTTCCTCACCTCCCTCAACCTCTTTACTTGCTCCCTCTCTCTTCCTTCCCCCCCTCTGTCTTTCTTCCTAGCACACGCCCGAGAGCGCCGGCGAACACCACCGCGACCACCGGCCCCCTCTAGCCCAGCTGTTGTGCCCCAAAGCCCCGCCATGCTCCTCCTTGTCCCCTTGAAGAAGGAATCAAGCCCGGAGGCCCCCTGTCATCGCCTCACCGCCATCTTCTCCACCTCCGGCCGCCGGACCTTCCTCGTCGATTCGCGCCAACCAAAGTGTCCCCAAGCTTGCCGTCGACGCCATAAGATTTGCGGTGAGCTCCGGATCCATTTCCCCCTTGCCTTGGTGTCGTTCCCCTCTCCTAGCACCCCGTGCCGCCAGAGCCCGAGCTCCCTGTTGTCGGCAATGGCCGTCGCGGCAGAACCTCTCTCTCGTCCGTCTGGGGGGTGCCGGCGTGCTCCTAGGGGCCTGTAGGTGCCGCCCCGGCCCCCAGTTCCTCTTCCCGCAGCCTCTGGAGACGAGCCCGAGCTGGCCGAGCTCCGGCCCGCGCCCCGTCGTTGCTGTCGTCGTCTCCAGCGACCCCCTCGCCCTCAAAACCCTCGGAATGGATGCGGGAGAGCTCGGACTACGCCATAGTGGCCTTCTGTGTCGCTCCCATGGCCGGAGTCATGGACTCCGCCGCATGCGGTGGTCGCTGGCGCTGAACCTCGCCAGTGAGCCACTGAACAATGGGTCCACATCATCAGGTGATTAGCTTAGAGCAAATCACATGTTAGTTTAACCCAGAGCCAATGACAAACGGGCCCCACTTCTAATTAAGTCATTAGTTAGCTAAAAAAAACCCTGTTATTAAACTGAGTCACTGACGTGTGGCCCCCACATGTCAGGTTTGACTCTGACCAAGCCAGTTGACTGCTAACGCAATGCTGATGCAGTGCTGACGCAGTAATTGATTTTCAATTATAAAATTAATCCAGGAAATTACTAAAACTTGTAAAAATCATAGAAATTAAAATATAACTTGGATGAAAATAATTTACATATGAAAAAGTATCAGAAAAATCCAAGGAAGATGATATGGCATTTTCATGCATGTTTGAAAAAGTTAACAACACCAAATAGGCAAAATGATGAATAGGGTAAATTTAATAAATAGTTTGGAGTTGGAAATTGATACTTATTTGAATTCCACTTCAATTACTATGCTCAAACATTGGTCAATGCAAATCAGTACCTCAAAATACTAACTCCATACATGTAGAAACAATTTGTTATGAGCATGAGGTCTAATCAATTAAAAGGGTACCCGAAACAATAACCGGCTTGAAGTGATGTTTGAATCCTAATTCAAACCAACTTCAACTTAAGAAATGATAGCCACATTAGCCCTGCCACCTTTCATTTCATGACTTGAGCATGCATCATAGTGTTGCATTTCCGTGAAATAATTGTTGTTCTTTCTTGTTTGCCGGTGTTGTTCCCTCTCGGTAAATGATGTTTCCGACGATGTGATCGTTGACATTGATGAAGACTCATTGCTATCTTCAGACGTGTCAGGCAAGCAAACCCCCCTTGAGCATATTGAAATAAACCGACTCCCTCGCTCCTGCTCTCTTTTACTGCATTAGGACAAACACGATTCAACTGTACATGTTATCGGTAGTTGAACCTATTCCTCTGCATGACCTGATTTTGTCACAGTAAATAGTTGAAACCACTTAGCATGAGTAGTAACTGCTTGAGCCTTGTTGTGCTTACTCATCCATGCTTGCTTACAATTCCTGCTATGCTTAGAGTCGTGTCGGGTCTGATCCATCTAGATGATGAATCGGAATGGTTGTGTTCATGTCCTACAGTGTGCTAGTATAGGTGTGAATCTGATTTGGTAAAGGTAGCGATGAGAGGCCATGTAGGAGTACATGGCGGGTTGTCTCATTGGGACCGTCCTTAAGAACTGAGTTCTGTGTATGTTATCCAAGACAAGATACTACCATGCATTGGGCCCTGAAATATGACCCCGCTCGGCTTATTAATTGCCTAGATCTCTGTCCAGGAGTTGCAATTAGTTTCTGGTATTCGTAGGAAAAGCGTTGGCGGCCGTGTTTAGCCCTGCCCGACGGGGTAGGCTTCTCGGCGGTAGATACACAGTGGCACGGTGTACCAAGTGGCACCCGGATGGTGGGCTTGGGAACCCTGCACGCATCGTTTGGGGCCGTAGAGGAAACCTGGACTAGGGTCTTGTGTGGTTAACGGTCATGGCCGACACCCACGCCAGTGCTTCCGCTTGAAGGTTTCCGAGATGCATGACGTGCATATGGTGCTAAGTGGTGGGAGCATGTGTGAAGAAGTATACCCCTGCAGGGTGATTTAATCTGTTCGAATAGCCGCGTCGTCGGATATGGACTACTTGGAAACATTATGTGGTACATAGACAATGTAAATGGATACTCTAAAACATGCAAGATAAGTGTGAGTACTATGGAAGGCCTTCTCGTAGGGAAACGAGAGTGGATCCATAGTGGTGTATTGAACTGGTGAATATGTGGACTCATGTACGTTATCCCACCTCAAAGAAAGAACTTGTAGTTGTAGTACAGGTTAGCCAAGAGTCAAAGCTGGCTTGGTGCAATCAAACCCCACAATCCTTTCATTGAAACATGATGCATATGAAGATAGTTCTGATGTAAGACTTGCTGAGTACCTTTGTACTCACGGTTGCTTTATTTATGTTTTTGCATAGAAGACTTAGACTCATTAAAGGTTCTACGCGATGTGTTTGATGTTGACCGGAATAGCTTGGGAATCCCAAACAGAGGTCTGGCTCCTTTCGTAGGGTCATAGTAGCTTTTCAGGCTCTTCCAGTCACTTTTAGTAGATGTCTGTACCCAAACATGATTTGCTTCCGCTTGTTGTTTGTATGACTTGAGTGTCGGGTCACGAGACCCCTGTTTGTAATATCATACTATGTTGACTCTTATGAGTCTTTAATAAATGCTTGAGTCATAGAGTTATGTTGTGATGCCATGTTGTATCTACACATATCATGCATAATGTGTGTATGTTAGAAATGCATTATATGTGTGGGATTCGACACCTAGTTGTTTGCCTTTAGTAGTACTCTTTACAGGGAAATGCCTCTTTGTGATTCCATCGAGCCTTGGTAGTTTGCTACTACTCGGAACACATTGATTGACCGGCATGTATCCTTCTTTGCTGCTGTGTCTGTCCCCTCGGGGAAATGTCACGCGGTGTAATGGAGTCCTTGTAGCTTGCTACGACTCGTCTACACATGCTGAGGACCGACACCTGCTTTGCTGGGTTATGTATGTCTGTCCCTGTACGGTTGTACCGCTGGGGTTTATAACTAGTCATGTCGACCCGGGTTCTTTGTCGTTTGAACGCTAGCAACATATTCATATACGTGAGCCAAAAGACGCAAACGGTCCCAGCCAAGGTAAGGTGGCTGCCGTGGAGTTTACCGTGCGTGAGGCCGCAAAGTGATGTGATGTGTTACATGCTAGGTTCTTATGAATCAGGATCGGGGTCCCGACAGCTTTGGTATCAGAGCTTGACTGCCTGTAGGATAACCAAGCCAAACTGGTCGATGTTGAGTCTAGCAACTCTTTAGTTATATAAGGGAATTGTTTGTGAAAGGGAACGTAAGGCTCTTTTTACTCCGTTCCTTGTGTCATTCTTATTCTGAGTCACCCTCTTCTTTATTCTACGGGGTTTAAGAATTAGGCTTTCCCATCTATTCATTAGGATGACGAGTTACTATGTTGGAGACTTATAGGAAAGTTGATATCTTCAAGGATCAGTGTCTTCATAAGAATTCAATTGTTATGTTGTTAGTTTTCTTGCAGGTTGCCTCATAATTCATGCCCGTACAGCCGTTATGCTGTCCGAGTTTTCCAAAGTTCCCAAATACTCTGATGCAATTGCAAATTCCCTCCTCCTGAGCTAATGTCTTTTGGCCGGACAAAGCACACTAATAATTGTGTTGAGGTAGTTTATTACCTCGATGTTTTGTTGAAGTATTAGGAAAACATGTTACTCGGAAAACTACCCAATAGTCTAGATGTGTGGTATGTCTTCCAGTGTGATAGTTCTAGCCATCATTTTCAAAAAAAAAACATCTCGTGATGTTAAATAGCTTGTAGGTACTCTATTTCTGGGTCTTTGAATCCAAGGATCATTCTGCTCATCTCTGTTGATAGTGTTGCTAGTTCCTATATAATGATTAGTAACCTTGTTGTAGCTTCCAAGGTTCATGGTATATCATTCTTCCAACACCATGAATCATCTTTGGCATAAGTTCTTCGTGAACTAAAGATCATAATAAGAGTGCTCGTGATGAGTTCCCCACTCCATATTGTGATTTTGTCAACTCTGCCTTTCTGCATGGGTTATCCGGAAGAATTATGTTGAACTTGTTCGACATGCTAATCCATGCATCCATAACTCAAGAAATCATGTGCTCTTGAGTTGGTTCTATCTAGTTGTATCCTGATCTTCAATTATGAGAGGATAGTCAAGAGTAATTGTGCCTTCGTGCCATCAATGTCTTCTATTTTGTGGTCTGTCAAGTTGTTCTATTCTCGAAAGACTGGGAGAAATAAACTCCAATACCACATCCATTTTTTGGATTTGGTCAAAGTAGTTGTATTTCGCAGATCGAAATGCTAAACCAGCTTTTGTTCTCTTCTATCTTGGAGTATTACCCTCTTTTTGTCAAGAGTGTTATGAGAATTGCACCATCTCTTATGAGCTCTTGATGCAGCGATACTTCTCGCTATCATTGTTCATCCCTCGGTTTTCGTGTTCGTTGTAACCGTAATATCGACAAGTGAACCATGATGTGTGAAATCAATACTCCTAGCAATGCTATTGCTTGGTAGCTAATGGACAATAATTTCACTCTTTTATGATGGTGATTGAATCGTCATCCTAAGATTGACCGTGCTACCTAGTCCATGTTTCATGGTGCACCTTTTGATCAATGAATTAGGATTTTATCAATCCCTCGTTCTATTGATCACATCATCATGCCCTAAAAAGCAAGATTGGTCCCGAGCTTAATAATATATCGGTGGTTCATGATTTTCCGAATATCTTCTCGGAAGTATTACCAGGTTGTTTCCTGACTGTTATGATAGAGCTCGTGATCAAGTTGGTTTTTCTATAAACCAACCCCCTCTCCAAGAATCCGTATTGGATACCCCGAGCTAGTTGGTTAAGCTAAACAACAACTTGGAGAGTTGGAAGATAAAAGCTTCGCCTAAACTCAGCTCATTTAAAAGGGATATCTTTCTGTTGTGTGGGTGTGAAGAAACATGATATTTTCATCGGTTGATTTGTGTGATCAATTGGGGCATAGATTATCTTGTTCAATTTTGATTTGAGCATGGGCTATTGTCAAATCAGACTCAGAACCAAAGATTTTCATAGCGGTGTCTTACTCAGGGTTTTCCTTGAGCCTACACCATTATATTCTTTGATCTGACCAATGCTATTATCTTGCTCACATAGTTGTGGAAATCCATTTATATGGGTATCTTGATGAATTATTGTTGAGCCCATCGGCAACATTCTAATTTGTTCCATGATCTATGTTGGACATCAAGCTAGTGCTGGAAACTTTGTAGACATTGTCT
The DNA here is from genome assembly GCF_904849725.1 of Hordeum vulgare subsp. vulgare. Taxonomy (NCBI): domain Eukaryota; kingdom Viridiplantae; phylum Streptophyta; class Magnoliopsida; order Poales; family Poaceae; genus Hordeum; species Hordeum vulgare. The sequence continues at coordinate 466,550,509 of NC_058519.1, forward strand.
TCGTGTCTCGTGCACAAGGTATATGTTAGGTGTAAGAAGTGAATTCCTCTAATTCATGTGCATCTGATGCAAGTTGCCGCCGTGAATTCGAGAGAAGTTAATTTGTTTCTTCGGAATCATCCCAAGTCAATCATGCATGTGCGAAGTATGCTATGGTTTGATAGCTTTGCAACCTCTCTCTCCATATGTATCTCCTAGCACACGAAGCCACTGATTGATTTGTTCAAGGAAAAGAAGTTAGGTGTCATTCCCGAAGGGCCCAGACGGAGTTGCACGTGGCTTCGATATACGCAATGATGGTTCCCATCCAGAACTCGGTAGTGTTTTGTTGTAAGACTTTTCATGTGTTCACAGTTGTCTTGGGCAGTGTGTTCACATGTGTCTTGCAATCCAGCTCATGTTTTGGAGTTGTCCTCCGTAGTTCATTTCCTGAGAATCTCGCAACGTTATCTCGTCGCTTTGTGTTGCAAACTTTCTTTTGGACATGCTGAGTCTGAAGCATCATGGCACCAACCGGAGCTGAATCTCACGCAGTTATAATGGTTGGAACTTCGCCAAGAATTATAATATTGGTCTCTATGTAACCCGGTAAAGTGGTGAAATGGCTAACACATCTAGCCGGAAGACTTAATATTATAATATCTTGTATCAGCAATCTTAGCCATCTTCCGTGTGGTTCTTGTATGACCTATTTTATAAGTTGTTCCTCATGGATCCCCTTTGATGCCCCGAAGTCCAACCTATACTTGATGCTCTAGATATCAACCACGATCTATAATTGGATTGTGCTAGTACATCAAGGAGAACATTAGAAGCAAAGTGCTAAATGTCTCTCGGTCGATCAATCAGATTTCGTTCCCTTGGCACAGCTAAGGTGAAATCTGAGGAAGTGTTGTCTTCCTTTGAATCTACATCCTCCATCACTGTTCATCATGGTAGTATGTCGTGTCACCAGGATCCTTGGCACGGATGTTGGTAAACCTTGATGAATATGGAATTGCTCAAGTTCTTGAGAGCACGCTCAAACACTAGGTTATATCCTCGGTAATAATTGGATTGTGCCTTCCGTTTGCTGAGTTGTTCAATAACTGTAGTTTCTTTCCAACCTGAGTATGCCATTCTTTCAACTTCCTTCAAACAATCATTTGTGAATTGTCTTCCCTGGTAGGAAGAGTTTCAATGATCTTAGGATCAAAAGTAATTCTTTTTGCCACTTAAGGGGAATAACTCTAAGAGTCACCTTCCTAAGGTGCCCCGTTGTTGTATGAAGGGCAACCTAATCCTCGCTACTTTGAAACCTCGTCCCCATCTATTTTAAGCGTGGAATTGTTACCTACCAATTGAACCTTCGTCATATGCCTCATTTTCTCATCCGTGTTATGTGTTGTGTCTCAGCTCAAGGGACGTTCCTATGTCTCATTCTATGAGTTGATCTTGAGTTGCTCGATCTTCGAGGAGATCGAAGCTTGTGTAGTCTCCCTGTTCTTTTGTCGTCAAGCCAGATGAAGACCTCAAGGACAAAGATGTCAAGATCAACATGGTGCGATGAATCAACGTCCTCGATAGGAGCAAATGGATCGTGAAGATAGTGATAGTTTAGCGTCCCCTCTTCCTCTTCCCGACTACGCTTGAATCTCGGGACGAGATTCTTGTTTAGTAGGGGTGAGCTGTCACAGCCCTGGTTTCACCTTGCTTGACAAGCATTCATGCATGCATATTTAAACTCTTTTGTTTTTCTTTTGGGAAGTGATCAAGCCCAATTATTTTAAATTTGACAAAAAGGCAATAAAATTATTACCTTAAAATGAACCAAGAAAATGTTCCAAATATTTGGAAAAATAGTGACACGGAATAAATTTGTCAAACCAAATTTCTAAGTCACGGGAACTTTTGAAAAGGACTTTTGATTTGATCAAATAACTCTTTGGAATGGAGTTATTTTGTCTTTTATATTTTTAAAAGTTTCAAAAATGTTGAAACTATTATGTGGCATTGCTTATTTTTCTCACTGTCACATAACACTAATTTAGGGTTTTATAAAATATTTAAACATTTTTATTTTAAAACCTAAACCGAAATGCCAGAAAGAAATAAAAACAGAAAAAACAGAGGGAGGTCCTTACCTGCGCTCACCTGAAGCGGCCGAGCCCACCACGGGCACCGCTGTCTTCCTCCTCCTACCACGAGGAGAAGCAGCTGCGTGCCCGACGTATCGCCGGGCACCGCCACGTCCCCTGGCCACCTCCAGCTTGCCTCCGGTTGTCTGGAGCTGGCTAAGGATGCCACGCTCTCTTCCTCGCCTCCCTCAACCTCTTTCCTTGCTCCCTCTCTCTTCCTTCTCCCCCTCTGTCTCTCTTCCTAGCGCATGCCCGAGAGCTCCGACGAACACCACCGCGACCATCGGCCCCCTCTAGCCCAGCTGCTGTGCCCCAAAGCCCCGCCGTGCTCCTCCTTGTCCCCTGGAAGAAGGAATCAAGCCCGGAGGCCCCCTGTCATCGCCTCACCACCATCTTCTCCACCTCCGGCCACCGGACCTTCCTCGTCGATTCGCGCCAACCAAAGTGTCCCCCAGCTTGCCGTCGACGCCATAAGATTTGCGGTGAGCTCTCGATCCGTTTCCCCCTTGCCTTTGTGTCGTTCCCCTCTCCTTGCACCCCGTGCCGCCGGAGCCCGAGCTCCCTGCTGTCGGCAATGGCCGTCGCGGCAGAGCCTCTCTCTCGCCCGTTTGGGGTGTGCCGACGTGCTCCTAGGGGCCTGTAGGTGCCGCCCCGGCCCCCAGTTCCTCTTCCCGCAGCCTCTGGAGACGAGCCCGAGCTGGCCGAGCTCCGGCCCCCGCCCTGTCGTTGCTGTCGTCGTCTCCAGCGACCCCCTCGCCCTCAAAACCCCCGGAATGGATGCGGGCGTGCTCGGGCTACGCTCTAGTGGCCTTCTGTGTCGCTCCCATGGCCGGAGTCGTGGACTCCGCCGCATGCGGTGGTCGCCGGCGTTGAACCTCGCCGGTGAGCCACTGAACGATGGGTCCACATCATCAGGTGATTAGCTTAGAGCTAATCACATGTTAGTTTAACCCAGAGCCAATGACAGGCGGGCCCCACTTCTAATTAAGTCACTAGTTAGCTAAAAAAACCTGCTATTAAACTGAGTCACTGACGTGTGGCTCCCACACGTCAGGTTTGACTCTGACCAAGCCAGTTGACTGCTGACGCAATGCTGATGCAGTGCTGAAGCAGTAATTGATTTTCAATTATAAAATTAGGCCAGGAAATTACTAAAACTTGTAAAAATCATAGAAATTAAAATATAACTCGGATGAAAATAATTTATATATGAAAAAGTATCAGAAAAATCCAAGGAAGCTGATTATGGCATTTTCATGCATGTTTGAAAAAGTTAACAACACCAAATAGGCAAAATGATGAATAGGGTAAATTTAATAAATAGTTTGGAGTTGGAAATTGATACTTATTTGAATTCCACTTCAATTACTATGCTCAAACATTGGTCAATGCAAATCAGTACCTCAAAATACTAACTCCATACATGTTGAAACAATTTGTTATGAGAATCAGGTCGAATCAATTAAAAGGGTACCCGGAACAATAACCGGCTTGAAGTGATGTTTGAATCCTAATTCAAACCAACTTCAACTTAAGAAATGATAGCCACATTAGCCCTGCCACCTTTCATTTCATGTCTTGAGCATGCATCATAGTGTTGCATTTCCGTGAAGTAATTGTTGTTCTTTCTTGTTTGCCGGTGTTGTTCCCTCTCCGTAAACGATGTTTCCGACGATGTGATCGTTGACATTGATGAAGACTCATTGCCATCTTCAGACGTGTCAGGCAAGCAAACCCCCCTTGAGCATATTGAAATAAACCCACTCCCTCGCTCCTGCTCTCTTTTACTGCATTAGGACAAACACGATTCAACTGTACATGTTATCGGTAGTTGAACCCATTCCTCTGCATGACCTGATTTTGTGACAATAAATAGTTGAAACCACTTAGCATAAGTAGTAACTGCTTGAGCCTTGTTGTGCTTACTCATCCATGCTTGCTTACAATGCCTGCGATGCTTAGAGTCGTGTCGGGTCTGATCCATCTGGATGATGAATCGGAATGGTTGTGTTCATGTCCTACAGTGTGAGAGTAAAGGTCTGAATCTGATTTGGTAAAGGTATCGATGAGAGGCCATGTAGGAGTACATGGTGGGTTGTCTCATTGAGACCATCCTTAAGAACTGAGTTCTCTGTATGTGATCCAAGACAAGATACTACCATGCATTGGGCCCTGAAATGTGACCCCGCTCGGCTTATTAATTGCCTAGATCTCTGTCCAGGAGTTGCAATTAGTTTCTGGTGTTTGTAGGAAAAGTGTTGGCGGCCGTGTTTAGCCCTACCCGATGGGGTACGCTTCTCGGCGGTAGATACACAGTGGCCCGGTGTACCATGTGGCACCCGGATGGTGGGCTTGGGATCCCCGCGCGCATCGTTTGGGGTTGTAGAGGAAACCTCGGCCAGACTTCCTTGCGGGTTCAGTCTCAAATAGGCGATAAACCTGGACTAGGGTCTTGTGTGGTTAACGGTCGTGGCCGACACCCACGCCAGTGCTTCCGCTTGAAGGTTGCCGAGATGCATGACGTGCATATGGTGCTAAGTGGTGGGAGCATGTGTGAAGAACTATACCCGTGCAGGGTGATTTAATCTGTTCGAATAGCCGCGCCCTCGGATATGGACTACTTGGAAACATTACGTGGTACATAGACAATGTAAATGGATACTCTAAAACATGCAAGATAAGTGTGAGTACTATGGAAGGCCTTCTCGTAGGGAAACGAGAGTGGATCCATAGTGGTGTATTGAACTGGTGAATATGTGGACTCGTGTATGTTATCCCACCTCAAAGAAAGAACTTGTAGTTGTAGTACAGGTTAGCCAAGAGTCAAAGCTGGCTTACTGCAATCAAACCCCACAATCCTTTCATTGAAACATGATGCATATGAAGATAGTTCTGATGTAAGACTTGCTGAGTACCTTTGTACTCACGGTTGCTTTATTTTTGTTTTTGCAGAGAATACTTAGACTCATTAAAGGTTCTACGCGATGTGTTTGATGTTGACCGGAATAGCTTGGGAAACCCACATAGAGGTCTGGCTCCTTTCGTAGGGTCATAGTAGCTTTTCAGGCTCTTCCAGCCAATTTTAGTAGATGTCTGTACCCAGACATGATTTGGTTCCGCTTGTTGTTTGTATGACTTGAGTGTCGGGTCACGAGACCCCTGTTTGTAATATCATACTATGTTGACTCTTATGAGTCTTTAATAAATGCTTGAGTCATAGAGTTATGTTGTGATGCCATGTTGTATCTACACATATCGTGCATAATGTGTGTATGTTTGAAATGCATTATATGTGTGGGATTCGACACCTAGTTGTTCGCATTTAGTAGTACTCTTTACAGGGAAATGCCTCTTTGTGATTCCATCGAGCCTTGGTAGTTTGCTATTGCTCGGAACACATTGATTTACCGACATGTATCCTTCTTTGCTGCTGTGTCTGTCCCCTCGGGGGAAATGTCACTCGGTGTAATGGAGTCCTTGTAGCTTGCTACGACTCATCTACACACGCTGAGGACCGACACCTGCTTTGCTGGGTTATGTATGCCTGTCCCTGTACGGTTGTACCGCTGGGGTTTATAACTAGTCATGTCGACCCGGGTTCTTTGTCGTTTGAACGCTAGCAACATATTCATATACATGAGCCAAAAGACGCAAATGGTCCCGGCCAAGGTAAGGTGGCAGCCGTGGAGTTCACCGTGCATGAGGACGCAAAGTGATGTGATGTGTTACATGCTAGGTTCTTATGACTCAGGATCGGGGTCCCGACAACAGTGCTGGTTCATCATTGGTGTGATGGTTACGAAGGCTTCATCGAAGCACTTGCATGATAGTGTTGTTATACATATGGCTCCTCGGAGCACATACATGATGAGCTTGACCCTACCATCTATGAGGATTATGCTACTGTCATGTTGACTAGTAAAGTTATAATATAATTGCATTGAGCTTGACCCTACCCCTTGAGGGTCATGTTAATACCATGTTGACAAGTAAAGTAAAAGCATTTTATCATGAGCATGATGATGAGTTCAATCATAGAGTTTATGAAAACCCCGTCAGGTGCCACTAATGCCCGAGGGTGATGATGAGTTGGTGATCACTTTTAGTGAAGTGATGCACCGGTGTTTTTGTGTGAGTATGGTTTCGGAAATGGGATTAGATTTATGATGTGTCGACCGTCCCAACCTTACTTGTGCGACCCCACGTTATCCCTTTATGGGACGGGGCTTTGTTGATTACTCTGGTCGGTGCTAGGAAAGAGCCACATTACTAGTGGCGGGAGTGATTGTCGTCAGTCTCGTGATGGGGTCGTGCCAGGTAGGACAACTATGCCATTATTATGAGTTCCACGCACACCGTTGGTCCCTGCATGGTTGATACAGTCCAGAGTTGGTGCTCGTAAGACGTACAACATGTGGGCTGGGTACCAATCGAGTGGACCTCTTTGTCTAGTATCGTCAGGGGAAAGATGATGATCGGGTACTTACCTCGGGTATATGTGATATACCGCGAGTCGTGGATGACACAGAAGTTTCCCGTTTCTCGTGGGTCCAGCGTACAACCTCTACAGAGTGTCAAACTATTCGAATAGCCGTGTCCACGGTCAAGGACAGTTGGGTGGTGCTGCTTAAACTACGTCCAGCGTTTCCGCATAAACCAAGTGTGTGTGTGTGAGTTCGGTGAATGGTGTTAATAACCGGAGTTACTTGAGGGATCGATATGACCAAGTTCAGTGACTTGGCATATAGGGTGAACCCAGTGTGTTCAACCCTTGTCAGATATGTTGATATCTGTAACCTGTTCTTCAAGAGTAGTTCTTTAACTTGTTGCATATACCTGATCATTCCACCAAATTGCATTCCACCAAAGATACATGTTACTGTTATTCTTCACTATCAATGTTCATATCATGGGCTGTTTGTGAGTACATTCAAAGTACTCATTGGCTTGCCACTGGTTAATTCATTGACCAGATATGAAAGACAGGATATGGTGAAGATTAACTCGGTGACGTTCTTGCGAGCTAGGATGCTTCCCAGTCAGAATGCCTGTAGGTTAAAGCTGATGGCATGGGTTCACGCTTTCAACCAATAATTCCGCTATTGGTCTAGTTTGGTGCTTTGGCCTTTAAGGCCCTATGTATGTAAGACTCGACCGAAGTGGTCATTTATTGTATCAAATGGTATGTATGGATGTAAGACTCTATTATTCAGTATTTGTGTTCAGTGAGCATTGATCCTCGGAATCACTGGGCACGACGATCTCGACTTACCAGTTGGGGTCCCCACACTTTCTCTTACAGACAGGCTTCTCTGTAAACCTGTATGAACCCAAACGCTTTAATCACCTCATTAAAGTGAATGTTCCAACTCCGAGATGCTTGCACCAGCCCATAGATGGAGCGCTGGAGCTTGCACACTTTGTTAGCACCCTTAGGGTCGACAAAACCTTTTGGTTGCATCATATACAACTCTTCCTTAAGGTTCCCGTTAAGGGACGCTGTTTTGATGTCCATTTGCCAAATTTCATAATCATAAAAGGTGGCAATCGCTAACATGATTCGGACTGATTTCAGCTTCGCTACGGGAGAGAAAGTCTCTTCATAGTCAACTCCTTGAATTTGTCGTAAACCCTTTGCGACAAGTTGAGCTTTATAGACGGTTACATTACCGTTTGCATCAGCCTTCTTCTTGAAGATCCATTTATTTTCTATGGCTCCCTGGTCATCGGGCAAGTCCACCAAAGTCCATACTTTGTTCTCATACATGGATCCTATCTCGGATTTCATAGCTTCAAGCCATTTGTTGGAATCCGGGCCAGCCATTGCTTCTTCATAGTTCGAAGGTTCACCGTTGTCTGACAACATGATTTCCATCACAGGGTTGCCGTACCACTCCGGTGCGGAGCGTGCCCTCGTGCACCTTCACGGTTCAGTAGTAACTTGATCCGAAGCTTCATGATCATTATCATTAACTTCCTCTTCAGTTGGTGTAGGCGCCATACGAATAACTTCCCGCGCTGCGCTACTATCCTGTTCGAGAGGGGGTGTAATTACCTCATCAAATTCTACCTTCCTCCCACTTACTTCTTTCGAGATAAACTTTTTCTCTAGAAAGGATCCGCTCTTGGCAACAAAGGTTTTACCTTTGGATCTAAGATAGAAGGTATACCCAATAGTTTCCTTAGGGTATCCTATGAATACGACTTTCTCCGCTTTGGGTTTGAGCTTTTCTGGTTGAAGTTTCTTCACATAAGCATCGCAGCCCCAAACTTTAAGAAACGACAACTTAGGTTTCTTGCCAAACCATAGTTCATACGGTGTCGTCTCAACGGATTTAGACGGTGCAGTTTCTAATTCGTATCCCCAAAATGATAGCGGTAAGTCGGTAAGAGACATCATAGATCGTACCATATCTAATAAAGTGCGATTACGACGTTTAGACACCCCGTTGCGTTGCGGTGTGCCACGCGGCGTCAGTTGTGAAATGATTCCACACTTCCTTAGGTGTGTGCCAAACTCGTGACTCAAATATTCTCCTCCACGATCAGATCGTAGACACTTAATTTTTGTGTCACGTTGATTCTCGACCTCACTCTGAAATTCCTTGAACTTTTCAAATGTCTCAGATTTGTGCTTCATCAAGTAGATATACCCATACGTACTCAAATCATCAGTGAGAGTGAGAACATAACGATAGCCACCACGAGTTTCAATGTTCATTGGACCACACACATCAGTATGTATTATTTCCAGTAAGTCGGTTTCTCTCTCCATTATTCCTGAGAATGGATTCTTAGTCATCTTGCCCATGAGGCACGGTTCGCATGTGTCAAATGATTCAAAGTCAAGAGACTCTAATAGTCCATCAGTATGGAGCTTCTTCATGCGCTTAACGTCGATATGACCAAGGCGACAGTGCCACAAGTATGTGGGACTATCATTATCAACCTTACATCTTTTGGTACTCACACTATGAATATGTGTAAGATCACGATCGAGATTCATCAAGAATAAACCATTCACCAAGGGAGCATGACCATAAAACATATCACTCATATAAATAGAACAACCATTATTCTTTGACTTAAATGAGTAGCCGTCTCGCATTAAGAAAGACCCTGATACAATGTTCATGCTTAAAGCTGGTACTAAATAACAATTATTAAGGTTTAAAACTAATTCTGATGGTAGATGTAGAGGTAGCGTGCCAACGACGATCATATCGACCTTGGAGCCATTCCCGACGCGCATCGTCACCTCGTCCTTGGCCAGTCTCCGCTTATTCCATAGTTCCTGCTTTGAGTTGCAAATGTGAGCAACAGCACCGGTATCAAATATCCAGGAGCTACTATGAGCGCTAGTAAGGTACACATCAATAACATGTATATCACATATACCTTTAACGTTGCCGACCTTCTTATCCGCTAAGTATTTGGGGCAGTTTCGCTTCCAGTGACCCTTTCCCTTGCAATAGAAGCACTCAGTCTCAGTCTTGGGTCCATTCCTTTTCTTCTTCCCGGCATCTGGCTAACCGGGCGCGGCAACGTCTTTGCCGTCTTTCTTGAAGTTCTTCTTACCCTTGCCCTTCTTGAAACTAGTGGTCTTGTTGACCATCAACACTTGATGCTCTTTCTTTATTTCTACTTCTGCAAACTTGAGCATCGAGTACAACTCGGGAATGGTCCTCTCCATCCCTTGCATGTTTTAGTTAAGCACAAAGACTTTGTAGCTTGGTGGGAGAGACTGGAGGATTCTGTGAATTATAGCATCATCCGGAAGTTCGACTCCAAGTGAAGTCAGACGATCGTGTAACCCACACATTTTGAGTATGTGCTCACTGACAGAACTGTTCTCCTCCATCTTACAGCTAAAGAACTTGTCGGAGACTTCATATCTCTCGACATGGGCATGAGCTTGAAAAACTAGCTTCAGCTCTAGGAACATCTCATATGCACTGTGTTGCTCAAAACGCCTTTGGAGCCCCGTTTCTAAACTGTATAACATGCCACACCTAACCAGAGAGTAGTCATAACTCCGCGTTTTCCAGACGTTCAGAATGTCCTGGGCTGCTGCGGGAGCGGGAGGGTCACCTAGTGGCGCATCAAGGACATAAGCCTTTTTAGCTGCTTCAAGGATGAGCTTCAAGTTGCGAACCCAGTCCGCATAGTTGCTACCATCATCTTTCAGCTTGTTTTTCTCTAGGAATGCGTTGAAATTGTGGTTAACGTTGGCCATCTACAATATTTATAAAGACAACTTTTAGACTAAGTTCATGCCAATTAAGTTCATTTAATCAAATTAAGTATGAACTCCCACTTAAATCGACATCCCTCTAGTCATCTAAGTGATACATGATCCATGTTGACTAACCCGTGTCCGATCATCACGTGAGACGGACTAGTCACCATGGTGAGCAACTTCATGCTGATCGTATTCAACCATACGACTCATGATCGACCTTTCGGTCTCTTGTATTCGAGGTCATGTCTGTACATGCTAAGCTCGTCGAGTCAACCTAGGTGTTTCGCGTGTGTAAATATGGCTTACACACGTTGTATGCGAACGTTAGAATCTATCACACGTGGTGCTTCGAGACAACGATCCTTCGCAACGGTGCACGCTTAGGGGAATACGTTCTCGAAATTTTAAGAGGGATCATCTTATTATGCTATTGTCGTTCTAAGCAATAATATGAAAAACATGATAAACATCACAATGCAATCATATAGTGACATGATATGGCCATTATCATCTTTTCAATTTCGATCTCCATCTTCAGGCATCGCATGATCATCATCGTCACCGGCATGACACCATGATCTCCATCATCATGATGTCCATCATTGTGTTTCCGTGAAGTCGTCACGCCAACTACTACTATCACTACTACTATAGCTAACCGTTAGCAATGAAGTAAAAGTAGTAAGCACATGGCGTTGCATCTCATACAATAAATTAAGACAACTCCTATGGCTCCTGCCGATTGTCATACTCATCGACATGCAAGTCGTGAAACATATTACAATAATATGATCATCTCATTCATCATACATGCAACATCACAACTTTGGCCATATCACATCACTTGTCAAACCCTGCAAAAACAAGTTAGACGTCCTCTAATTGTTGTTGCAAGTTTTACGTGGCTGATTTGGGTTTCTAGCAAGAACGCTTTCTTACCTATGTGACAGCCACAACGATGATATACCAAAGATATTTACTCTTCATAAGGACCCTTTTCATCAGATCCAATCCGACTAGAGTAGGAGAGACAAACACCCGCTAGCCAGCTTTATGCACGGTGTGCATGTCTGTCGGTGGAACCAGTCTCACGTAAGCATACGTGTAATGTCGGTCCGGACCGCCGGAAAAGAATAAGACTAGTAGCGGCAAGCAATTGACAAATCATCGCCCACAACCTTTTGTGTTCTACTCGTGCATAGAATCTACGCATAGAAAACCTGGCTCGGATGCCACTGTTGGGTAACGTAGCATAAATTCAAAAAAATTCCTATGCATATTCAGATCTTCCTATGGAGAGACCAGTAACGAGAGGGGGGTGAGTGCATATTCATACCTTTGAAGATTGCTAAGCGGAAGCGTTACTAGAAAGCGGTTGATGGAGTCGTACTCGCGGCGATTCAGATCGCGGTGTGATTTCGATCTAGTGCCGAACTACGGCACCTCCGCGTTCAACACACGTGCAGCCCGATGAAGTCTCCCGCACCTTGATCCAGCAAGGAGGAGGGAGAGGTTGGGGAAGAACTCGAGCAGCACGACGACGTGGTGTCTATGGAGAGACGAGGTCTCCGGCTGGGCTTCGCCAAGCACCGGCAGAGAGGAGGAGAAACAATGGCAGGGCTGCGCCGAGGGAGAGGGAAAAGTCTGTCCCCCAATGGCCAAAACCCATCTCTATTTATAGGAGGAGGGGGGAGGGCTGCGCCACCCCTAGGGTTCCCTCCCTAGGGGCCGGCGGCCACCATATGGGAGAGGGGGGGCGGCGGCCAGGGCAGGGAAAGGGGGGGCGTGCCCTAGGTGGGCCTTGGGCCTCCCCTGCGCCTAGGGTTTCCCCTCCCTCCCTCTCTGGTGCGCATGGGCTGGGTGTGGGGGGCGCACCAGCCCACCTAGGGGCTGGTTCCCTCCCACACTTGGCCCATGTAGCCCTCCGGAGCTTGTGGCCCTCCCAGTGGCCTCCGGAACCCTTCCGGTGGCCCCGACACTTTGTCGGTGGTGCCCGAAACATTTTCGGCGTCCAAACCCATCCATCCTATATATCAATCTTTACGTCCGGACCATTGCGGAGCTCCCCGTGACGTCCGGGATCTCACCCGGGACTCCGAACATCCTTCAGTAACCTCGTATTACAATTCCCTATTACCCTAGCGTCATCAAACCTTAAGTGTGTAGGTACCCTACAGGTTCGGGAGACAGGCAGACATGACCGAGACAGCTCTCCGGGCAATAACCATCAGCGGGGTCTAGATACCCATGGTGGCTCCCACTTGCTCCACGATGACCTCATCGGATGAACCATGATGTCAAGGATTAAATGAATCCCGTATACAATTCCCTTTGTCTGTCGGTATAGAACTTGCCCGAGATTTGATCGTCGGTATACCTATACCTTGTTCAATCTCGTTACCGGTCAGTCTCTTTACTCGTTCCGTAGTACGTCATCGTGTGACTAACTCCTTAGTCACATTGAGCTCATGATGATGTTCTACCGAGTGGGCCCAGAGATACCTCTCCGTCATGCGGAGTGCCAAATCCCTATCTCGATTCCTACCAACCCAACAGACACTTTCAGAGGTACCTGTAATGCACCTTTATAGTCTCCCAGTTATGTTGTGACATTTGATACACCCAAAGCACTCCTACGGTATCCGGGAATCGCACATCTCACGGTCTAAGGAAAACACACTTGACATTAGAACAGCTTTAGCATACGAACAATACGATGTAGTGCTATGCTTAGGATTGGGTCTTGTCCATCACATCATTCTCCCAATGATGTTATCCCGTTATCAATGACATCTAATGCCCATGACCAGGAAACCATGATCATCTATTGACTAACGAGCTAGCCAACTAGAGGCTTGCTAGGGACACATTGTGATCTATTTATTCACACATGTATTACTGTTTCCTGTTAATACAATTATAGCATGAACAATGGACGATTATCATGAACAAGGAAATATGATAATAACCATTTTATTATTGCCTCTAGGGCATATTTCCAACACATAGCACCCTGATCCTCATGGATGTTTCATTTTCAAGGATGCATACGAACTTTGCAAACAACTCAAGCGAGTACGGGAGGGTGAACAGGGTCCAATGGTTAATGTGATGCGTGATATTTTTATACTCCTCTACCCTTTGTTTAAGCCAAGATATTTCATTTGAACCGAGATATTCGCTTCGACATTGCCATTGATAATTAATGAATGCATAGGATTCCACAAATCCTCTCTTTATAGTCTTTCTTTAGGAAAGAAGACGTTCTATGCGACCGCGACCGCTCGAATGGGCAGTCGTATGGCATGGAGTCGACGCTCCTCGTCCACCTGAACAACATTTATATATGGATTGAAGCCAAAATGTCAATAGAGATGAAACAAAAAAGAGATTGTGTGCGAAGCCAGAACTAAGTCATCTTCATCCCATCTCCAGCAACCCTAACAGTTGCCATTTTCCATCTCTATATACATCATAGTTCTCCTCCTACTAGATCACATTTGCTATCGTGTATCACAAATGGCATCCATTATAAGACATATTATCAATTAATCTACCTTCATGATGTGTTCTTATAGTGATCTAATCTCCATGTGTGAGTAGTTCGGTAAGGTACGGGTTGAGGCAAGATCCTTGCAACCCAACATATCTGTTGTCGTGAACAATGGAATGGCTTTGAATTAACACCCCGCTTGTGTGAAATACAATTATTCTGTAGATGTATCTTGTCTCGTCCATGTTCTCCATTCCTGTAGGTATCCAAGATCATGGAGAGCTAGCCATGGAGAAGCTAAGGGAAGGAAGACCGTGAAGTGTTATTCTGAACACCAGTCACATAAAGGTTTAGTACGGTAACACCAAACCTATCTCTAGGGATTCAAGTGGTGTAGTCATTAAAAGCCCAAATCTCTTGCATGATTATTATAATCTTAATTATCGAGGCAACCCCATGATATGGATAGGGCCTTCGGTTGGGCAATTGTCCGTTGATTCATGGCATGTGTCGGTCAATACCTAATTTGGGCACATGCCCCACTTCGGTCCATAACAAGTACATTTCAATGGGTGACTTCCAGCGAACAAATTAAGATCATATTTAATCCCAACACAAATATATGGTTATAAGCATTAAGACCTCATACCCATGTCCATGAACCATATACCTTGTTTCCAAGCATTTGCAATACCATTTGTGCACACCCTTTTCACTTGTTACCTTATTATTTTAATTATTTCAGATTACAAAAACCTATATCTACTATCCACACTACACTTGTATCACCATCTATTTGCCAAACTAGTGCATTTATACAATTTGCCATTGTATTGGGTGTGTCGGGACACACGAGATTTCATGTATTTGATTGTAGGTTTGATTGAGAGATACCATCTTCATCCTAAACCTCCCGCGGATTGATAAACCTTAGGTCATCCACTTGATGGACTTTTTTGTCTTAGGACCAACAAAGTCTACAATAATAATGTTGTCTAGTAGACATGAGTGGCTACGTTCTTCCTGCTTAAACTTGTTATTTGTGAAAGTATTTGCATAACCTTTGAAGGTGGGAAAATTTAGATAATTTTTTACTACAACATTCAGTCCATGAAATTATACTACCTCTAGGAAAAGATAGAAGCCATTATTTAGTTTTTTATCTCAAGACGAAAGGAAATAGGCACAACTTCAAAGCATTAGGGTCAAAATCGTTTATGTCTGTCATGTTACACAACTCAAAAAAATTATGCAAATGCATACCGATATCTTCAGAAGCAGAACCTCCAAATCGATCATGCTGAACCATGGAGACTAAGTTGGGTTTCATCACATATTCGGTGGAAACAACATGAGGCTGTGTAATTGGTTCACACATGAAACTATAGCTAGGAGCGGTAAAGATTCGAAGGTTACGAGCCATAATATTTGGGGGGGGGTCTAGAGACAACACTTGCAAGAAAAAATAAAAGTAGAATAGAAACAAAAAAGAAAAACTCCAACGAAAACATTAACACAATGAGTAGAAAACAAATCCTCCGCAGCAACGACCCTTGAAAATGGTTTGACGAGTCCCTTTAGTGATCCGGAAAACAAATAGCAAAATGATTCTCACTTTTTGACCTAGAGGTGAACGTGAGTTATTGAGCCCACGAGAGGCCGTGCCCCTTGAAGACAAGGGTTTCTAACAAACTTTTGCAGGAGTATACCAGTTTTAGCCCGGATCATAATAGAGTTGCAATAGTGAACACTTATCATAATAATAGACGTGGGCATGAGGACTTGTTTATTACAGCCATATACTCGCGAACATGATCATTTTGATATTAATTTGTGCCCTCAAAGATACACGTTAATAAGTGCTTGAAACATATTGCAGTGGGTGATTTGTCCAAATTACCTCTTGACTAAAATACACCATGCATCAAGAGTCAGTTGTGCAACCAAAGGATCTATCTGTCATACGAGGTCGCCACAAAAACTAAGACATAATCAGATAAAAGTATGGGGTGTTTAATGACTACACCTCTTGTATACCAAATGATATGATCCAGGCTTCCGTACTAATCCTGCTATCACTCTTGTTTAGAATAGCACTTCACGGTATCTCTGCCCTTAGCCTATCCATGGCTTGATCTTCATGATCGTGGGTACCCGCAAGGATGAAGATCACAAATGAGACAAAGCACAACTAAGAAGTATTTTTTATTTCACACATACGAGACTTTAATTTAAATTCATTCCATTGATCCCTCCAACAAATATATAGGGTTGTAGGTGTTGGGGAACATTGCATGGGAAACAAAAAAATCTTACGCACACGCAAGATCTATCCATGGAGTTGCACAGCAATGAGAGGGGGAGTGTATCTACATACCCTTGTAGATCGCTAAACGAAAGCATATATACCACACTTGATGTAGTTGTACTCTTCACGATCCAATCCGATCCAGTGCCGAACAAACGAAACCTCCATGTTCAGCACATGTGCGGCTCGATGATGTCTCCGCCTCCTCGATCCAGCACGACAGCATGGTGGAGATCGTGGTGGATCAGTGTCAGCAGGGCTTCGCAAAGCGCTACTAGAACTGTGAATCGAGGAGCAATAGAGAAACACGAGAGAGAGGGGCGCCAAGGGCTTGGTGTGTCCTCTCGGGCCCCTGCCCTCTACATATAGGTGCAGGGGCGTGGGGAACAGCCCCTCCAAACCGTAGGGCGCAGCCAAGGGGGAGGAGGTAGAATCCTAGTCCTCCTCCTTCCTTTTCATACAAAGGTGGACTTTCCATCTCTCCGAAGCCACATGGGCCTTGAGGGACTTGTGCGACTAGCCCAATAAGGCCATGTTGCCTCCCCTTAGCCCATGCTGGCCCTTGGAAATGGTGGAACCCATGGTCGACCTTTGGACTACTACGTAAGTTTCTCTAACCTTCTAGAAGCTTCTCGGTATAATACCGAAAAACCTGAAACTTTTCCGGTATCCAAAATATGACTTCCCATATTGAAATATTTACCTCCTGACAATTTTGGAGATCCTCGTGATGTCTTGGATCTCATTCGGCACACCGAACCACATTCGGTCACAAACATACATAACCGAATAATACTATATCATCATCGAACGTTAAGCGTCCGGACCCTACGGGATCAAGAATCATGAAGAAATGATGGAGACACATCTCCGATCAATAACCAATAGCGGGACCTGGATGCCCATATTGGTTCCTACATATCCCACAAAAATCTTTATCAGTCGGACCATAATGTCAAGGATTTAGTCAATCTCGTATGTGGTTCCCTTTGTCCATCGGTATGTTACTTGCCCGAGATTCGATCGTCGGTATGTCCATACCTAGTTCAATCTCGTTAGAAGCAAGTCTCTTTACTCGTTCTATAATACAAGATCCCATGACTAACTCCTTATTCACATTGCTTGCAAGCTTCTGGTTATGTTGTATTACCGAGAGGGCCCAAAGATACCACTCCGTCATACAAAGTGACAAATCCCAGTCTCGATCCATGCCAACCCAACAGAAACCCTCGGAGATACTAGTAGATCACTTTTATGATAACCCCATTATGAAGTGACATTCACTACGGGAATCAGGAAGTTTGTCATCATGCACTAACAGATGGCAAATGCCCGTATACAAACGACAAAGATTTTGCCGTCAACCAGCAGATTGATGACATTTTATGTACGAGAAAAGTGGTACTTTGCCGTCACCTATTGATCAGACAGACGACAAAGATTTTGCCGTTAGTGTAAACTCTTTACCGTCTGCAAATTAGGAAAGACGGCAAAAAAGCAACTGACGGAACTGGGTACAAACAACCGGAGTTAGTGCCTTTGCTGCCAGACTCCTCGTACACCTGACGACAAAGAAGAAGCCTTTCTCGTCAACCTCCCAAAGATCAGAGATGGCCAATAAATGGATAATTAAAAAACAACACCATTATTAATAAATATGAACCAACAGTCCAAGTGTAGAGGCAATTTTTATCCATCAATAATCCAACACAAAAATATCCATCAACACATGTTCCAAGAATCGACGACAAACAAAAAATTACACAATGGAAAATTACTCTATTTACACAAAATTCATCTCCCTTCTCTATTTACACAAAATGCCCGAGCACTTGTGATGTATAGGAGCAAACTTCATCTATTTGCACACAAATACTCTATTTATTACAGAAAATTGCACTTGCACCAGCCATTCCTCTCTCCCTTCTCTTTCCTTTCTCCATGGACACGAGCAAACCCACGCCACACTACTGGAATCCAGTTCTTTGCCATCAGCCACGTCTTTGCTGTCTGCTGGCTGATGGCAAAGAACCTCTTTGCCGTCAGTTGACATAAGCCAGACGGCAAAGGGTTGACTGATGGTAAACATACTATTTGCCATGTGTCGGCCATTTCCCGTCTGCCACTGGACGGCAAAGAGAACCAGGGCAGACGGCAAAGAGGACGGGTGGGTCCCATGCCTGTCGTGTCTAACGGAAGGCTAACTTTGCCATCAGGGGGCCTTTGCAGTCCGCCATGAGGCCCTTTGCCGTCGTGGGGCGGACGGCAAAGGGGCCAACCCTGTAATGGCCATCTACTCCCCGTCGCGCTCACTATCTCTCTCTCCTCCCCCCACACTGTCTCTCTCTCCCCCTCACCTCACTCGCCACTGCCGCCGCCCCGCCTCGCTCCAGCACCACCGGCGACCCCCTCCCCACGGTGACCCCCTCCCCACAGCGACCCCTCCCTGCGGCAACCCCCTCCCCGCGGCGACCCCCTCACCGCGGCCACCCCCTCCCCGCGGCCCTCCTCCTCCACCACCACACATCCTCCCTCTGTCATTGGTGAGTTCATTTTTTTGTTGAGTTCATTTTCTTTCATTTTTTTCTTTTTTTCATTTCATTGCATCTGTTAGTTTAGGTTACTATCGGTGTTAATTAGGTCAATGTTAGTTTAGGTTAATTAGGTTACTATTAGTTTAGTGTTAATTAGGTTATTGTTAGTTTAGGTTAATTAGGTTACTATTAGTTTAGTGTTAATTAGGTTATTGTTAGTTTAGGTTAATTAGGTTACTATTAGTTTAGTGTTAATTAGGTTATTGTTAGTTTAGGTTAATTAGGTTACTATTAGTTTAGTGTTAATTAGGTTACTGTTAGAAGAGGAGGAGGAGAAAAAAGAATAATAATAATAGTAATAAGATGATAAATAAGAAGAAAAAGAAGAAGAAGAAGAAAAAGAGGAGAGAGGAGAAGAAGAAAGAAAAGGACCCCGACCCCCCGACCACGACCCCCGACGCCCGACGTTGATGTCCCACAGGCGTATGGGATCACAACAGTTTTCGAGGGTAGAGTATTCAACCCAAATTTATTGATTCGACTCAAGGGGAAGTGAAAGAATATTCTCAAGTATTAGCAGTTGAGTTGTCAATTCAACCACACCTGAAAGATTAGTGTCTGCAAGCAAAGTATCAGTAGCAAGGTAATATGATAGCAACGGTGCCAGAAAAAGCCTTGGTTGATGGGATTCTCAGTACCGCTTACCTAGCCTCGGCAACGGCACCAACAAAGTCTGCAACAAGTAACAATAGGGTAGCAAGGAACAGTAATAGTAGAGACATCAAAGTAACAAGTAAAGTAGTAGCAACAGCAGCAAAGTAACAGCAGCAAAGTGGCCCAATCCCTCTTGTAGCAAGGAACAAGCCTAGGCAAAGTAACGTAGCGAGAACCAGTAGTAAAAGACTCGTAGGCAGTGGATCGGTCATGGATGAGTGTGACGGATGTGATTCATCATGTAATAGCTATAACACGGAGAGATATGTGACTAGCTCCCGTTCGTCAATCTAATGTAGGCATGTATTCCGTATGTAGTCATACGTGCTTAGGGAAAAGAACTTGCATGACATCCATTGTCCATCCCTCCCGTGGCAGCGGGGTCCTAATGGAAACTACGGGATATTAAGGTTCTCCTTTTAATAAAGAACCGTACCAACGCATTAACACGCGGTGAATACATAAACACCTCATACTACGGTCATCTCCGGGAGTGGTTCCGGCTATTGTCACTACGGGGTTGCCGGGTCATAACACATAGTAGGTGACTACAACTTGCAAGATAGGATCTAAAACACGCATATATTGGCGACAACATAATAGGTTCAGATCTGAAATCATGGCACTCGGGCCCTAGTGACAAGCATTAAGCATAGCCAAGTAGTAGCAACATCAATCTAGAACATAGTGGATACTAGGGATCAATCCCCGTCAAGAACTAACTCGATTACATGGTAGATCTCATCCAACTCATCACCGTCCAGCAAGCCTACGATGAGATTACTCACGAACGATGAAGATCATCATGGAATTGTCGATGGAGAAAGGTCGATGATGACGACGGCGACGATTTTCCCCTCTCTGGAGCCCGAAACGGACTCCAGATCTGCCCTCCAGATGAAGAACAGGATTTGCCTGCGCCTCCGTACCGCAAAACGAGATGAAACCTTCTCTCTGATATTTTTCGAGGCGAAACGGAGGACATAGAACTGAGATTAGGGGCGATGGTGCCACATGGGACCCACAAGCCCTCATGGAGCGGCCATAGGGGGTGGCCGCGGCCCAGGGGCTTGTGGCCCACTGGGACGCCCCTTCACGTGGATCTTTGCGCAGGTATTTTTATTTTATTCCAGAAAAAATCTCCATAAATTTTCAGGACGTTCCGAGAACTTTCATTTCTGCAGAAAAACAACACCATGGCAATTCTGCTGAAAACAACGTCAGTCCGGGTTAGTTCCAGTCGAATCATGCAAATGGGAGTCCAAAACAAGGGCAAAAGAGTTCGGAAAAGTAGATACGACGGAGACGTATCAACTCCCCCAAGCTTAAAGTGTTGCTTGTCCTCAAGAAACTCAGTTGACAAACTGGGAGAGACAAAAGAAAAACTTTGACGAACTCTGTTTGATCTTGTTGTTGCAACTATGTCTTACTCATAACCGGAATTTCAGCAACATCACAAGCAAACCACATAAGAAAATGATTTCTATGTCTCACGGTAAACTCATATCAATGGCATAATCAACTAGCGAGTTAATAATAATAAGCCTCAAGTGTCAACACTTCAATCAAAACAACATGAAGCAGTACGAATAGATGGTATCTCGCTAGCTCTTTCTGAGACCGCAAAACATAATGCAGAGCACCTTAAAAGACCAAGGGCTGACTAAACATTGTAATTCATGGCAATGAAGATCCATTCATAGTCATACTCAACACAGTTAAAAGCAAAGCATAAAATGATGGGGGTGCTCTCTAATTGGTGCTTTTCTAAGAGGAGGATTACTCAACAGGAACATAAATAGACAGGCACTTCACAGAGGGAAGCATTGATTTGCAGAGGTGCCAGAGCTCAAGCTTTGAAAATAGAGATAATAATTTTGGGTGGCATGCTTTCATTGTCAAGGGAATGACTAAGAGTTCTCGATATCTTCCACGCTACACATGCTATAGGCGCTTCCCAAACAGAAAAGTAAAGTTTTGACTCCCCCACCACCAATCAATCACACTCCATGCCTAGCTGAATCGTCGGGTACCGTCCAAACCAACAAAAATCCTGGGGGAGTTTTGTTTGCAATTATCTTTTTGATTTGAGCATGGAACTGGGAATTCCAATTCCCGGCCCCTTTCTCGCGAATGATAGTGAATAAACACATATCGAGGATAACACGCCTAGCATGGAAGATACCAATAGCCCCCTGTCACCACATGAGTGGTTCAGGCATGCAAAACAGATTATTTCTTGAAGATTTAGAGAGGCACATGCAAATTTACTTGGAACGGCAGGTAGATACCGCACATAGGTAGGTATGGTGGACTCATATGGCACAACTTTGGGTTTATGGGAGTGGATGCACAAGCAGTATTCCCGCTTAGTACAAGTGAAGGCTAGCAAAACATTGGGAAGCGACCAACTAGAGTGCAACAACGGTCATCAAAATGCATTGAGAGTAACTAACATTGAGTGCAAGCATGAGTAGGACATAAATCACCATGAACATGAATATCATAGAGGCTATGTTGATTTTGTTTCAACTACATTCGTGAACATGTGCCAAGTCAAGCCACTTGAAACATTCAAAGGAGGATACCATCCTATCATACTACATCATAGTCATCTCAACATTCATGTGGGCAACCAAGGCAAACCATTATAAGCTCCTAGCTAAGTAAGCATGGCATAAGAAACTATGATCTCTAAGTTGTCATTGCAAACATGTTTCTCTCACAAAAAACCTGAATTAGGCATGATGAGCTAGTCATATTTACAAAAACAAAATAGATCTAGTGCACACCAGCTTTTCTAGGCTCAGTCACTTCATCACATATCGTCATTATTGCCTTTCACTTGCAGGACCGAACAATGTGAACAATAATAAGAGTGCTCGTGCATTGGACCAAAGCTGGAATCTGCAGGCAAACACAAAGGAGAAGACAAAGTAATATGGCTCTATGAAATCTAAACAGGTATGCATGCAAGAGCCACTAAACATTGTAACCAATATCTTCTACCTTGACCCAAAGAAAAAGAAAACTATCTACACGGGAAAGCTCCCAACAACAAAAGAAGAAAAGAAAATCTTTTTGTTTTTTCTCAAACTAGACAGACACACGAAAAGAAAACGAGAAAAAGAAAAGAAACTAGCATGGATGATACAGTGGCAAAGTGTGAACACCGGCTAACAAAGTGAAAGCATAAGCAAGAATGTAAAGTCGGTGAGAACACATACTCACCCAAGCTTAGGCTTTTGGCCTAACTTGGTCTACTACCAACGACGGTCCTGGCGAAACCCAAAATCATAATCGGGGTTATACGGGAGCGCTGTAGCCACTTCCTGAATAGCTGCCTCACGGAGACGAGCAGCCGTCGACTCCCTCTCATACTCCTCTGCCTCTCCTCTGGTTATGTAATATTGTTGTTTTACCTGAACGTCAAAGAGAGCAGGAGGAGGAAGGGTAATATGGAAAACACGTTGCCGGTTAAATATCAATCGGTATAGGAGGGATTCATCATCCCTCTCAAGGAACTGGTAGCGTGTCATTGAGACGCGATCAAGGAAAACTGTATGGAGCGGGGGATCTCCTACGCAGATGGGTACTCCAAGAAAATTTGCTAGGTGAGTGGCATAGATGCCGCCAAACAAATCCCCATCAATAGCATTCCTATTCACCCTCCTTGCTATAATAGCTCCCAAGTTGAAGCTTTTGTCACCCATCACTGCGCTCTTAAGGGTACTAAGGTCGGGTGCGCAGAGGTGACAATGCTCAATCTTGACATTGATGCATCTGCCTATGAAGAGGGCAAAATAATGCAAGGCAGGAAAATGAATACTCCCCATGGTAGCTTGCGTAATGTCTCTAGTTTCTCCAACCGTAATACCAGCGCAAAAATCTCTAACCGAAGATTTAGGAGGATCATTGAGGTTACCCCGAATAGGTATTTCGCAAATTCTACTGAAATCCTGTAAATCCATGGTATACGATTTATCATAGAGATCAAACAGTATCGATGGCTCACGGCCAGCTGAATATTTGTATCTATGAACAAAAGAGGCAGTGAGAGCGACATACTGTTCACATTTATCGGAGATGAATTATTTGAGTCCGACGTTGCGAACAAATGCATCAAACTCATCTTTAAAGCCTGCCTCAATCATAAATTCATCAGAAGGCCACTCACATGGTTGTACATGCGCGTCCCTAGGTTGGTAAGGGCCAGGCTCCCGAATTGCAAGACGGGGACCTCTCTTGCTCGAGGAACCACCATGATAGTTTCTCTTGAACATCTTCCTTTTCTGAAATTTTCAGTGACCGAAAGGAAAGGTGAACAAGGTTCAACTAAACTTGTAGCAACTACTCCAACAAGTGCCTAGAGGCCATATTATGCATCAAAACTACTTGGGACCAGCTAGAATCAGCATACAAAGCTCAAGAACATGGTCACCAAGGCAGCAAAAATACGCGGAGTATAAGGCACTAGAGCAAAAACTAATTGGACCAGTGGAGGAGTCACTTACCAAGGAGTAATTTCCCCAAAACAGTTCGGAGAACGGTGATTTGAGCAAAGAGATCGAAAATCCCAGCAAGAGGAGCAAGAACACGGGTTTGAGCTACGAAACGATTTTTTCTGGAGGTAGGAGAACTGGATGGGAGCAAGAATGAGTGGAGCGGGTGCCTATGGCCCCCACAAGCCTGGGTGGCGCGACCAGGGAGTGCCACGCCCCTAGGGCTTGTGGCCCACTAGTGTGGCCCCCAAACAGACTCTTTGCCCCAGAATTTTTCAAATATTCCAGAAAAAATCATACTTGATTTTCACAGTGTTCGGAGAACTTTGATTTTTGGGGTACTTTTCTACCGGACGCAAAAACAGAAAAAAGGGAAAACTAAACTAAACCTATCAGTTTTCTTCTAAGCAACCTAAAGTGAAAGCTTGGAACAAAAGTTTGTGACTCCTTGATTCATCCATCTCATGGTCATCGAAAGAAATCCGTCAATGGGGTTGATCAAATCCCCTCGACAAAACTTTCTCGAATCGCAAAAAGAAAACGGAGAATTTTTGAATAGTCACTAGGTCACCTCAATGGGGATGTGTATATCCCCAACAAGAAAATCATACTTCATCTTAACATGAGTTATAGGGCATTCAAAGCTCCCAATAAGAATCGATGAAGTCTTTTCGATAGCATTGATGCAATGTACTCGATATTGTTTCTTCGGGAAGTGCACCGTATGCTCATTACCGTTGACATGGACAATGACATTGCCTTTGTTGCAATCTATAACAGCCCCTGCAGTGTTTAAAAAGGGTCTTCCGAGGATGATAGCCATGACATCGTCCTCGGGAATATCCAATATAACAAAGTCTGTTAAGATAGTGGTGTTAGCAACCACAACAGGCACATCCTCGCAAATGCCGATAGGGAAAGCAGTTGAATTGTCGGCCATTTGTAGAGAGATTTTGGTGGGTGTCAACTTATCGAGTTCAAGTCTATCATAAATAGAGAGAGGCATAATACTAACACCGGCTCCAAGGTCGCACAACGCAGTTCTAACGTAGTTGCCTTTAATGGAGCAAGGTATAGTGGGCACACAGGGATCATGTCACATCCCTAACCCTTAAGCAAGTTAGTCTTGTGCTCATGTCTTCTTTGCATTTGCATCTAATAATTCTCCAATCAAGAACAAGAAAGTGGCAAAGGAAGAAACTCAAAAACCCTAGCCACTACTTTAAATAAAGAAAATCTCAAACTAGTTGAAATCAATGAACCCAAAATGGCCTCAAGAAATGTTCAAACTTTCTGATAAGTCATGAAAGTAAATGAGCATTGGAGAAAACTATTTTCTTGACACTTTAAGAATTTTATTTTAATGCAAAAGCCACTGGTTTCAAATTTTAAATTTGAAATCAGAAACTATAAATTTTCAAAAATGTTGAAAATTTTGGAAATGGTTGGGAATATTATAACAAATATTCAGGTGTGTTTAAAATATTTTTTTACAACCTTTTTGGAGCTGAAATAAATAGCAAATCAATGTCAGAAATTAACACAGAAATAAAACAGAAGGAAATGGAAAAGAGCTTACCTGTCGCCTAGCCTGGCCCGGCCCATCTCCCTGAGTCGTCCCCTCCCTCGCGCCAGTAGGAGCAGGAGGTGGCCGCCGCCTCCTCTGGCGCGGCCACGCACCTGTGCGCCTGCCTAGCCGCCGCCTCGTGCTGGCAACGCCAGGGATAAGCTCCCCGAGGCCTGACCTATCCATTCCCAGCGTCGGCTCTCAAACCCTCCCGGATCTCTTCCTCCTTCCTGCTGCCGCCATTGGAGCCGAGCAAAGCTCGAGCTGCCCGTGCCCCTAGCCATAGGATCCCCTCTCAGAGCACGCCGTTAGCTCCGCCTCGTCGGTCTGGTCCTCCCTGCAGAAGCCGAAGCCACCCCGAGCCCTGCAACGCCCGCGGCGCCATCGTCTTCCACCTCCGGCCGCCGGACCTCTCCCGTCGATTCGTCGCCCCCAGGCCTTCCCCGAGCCGTCTAAGCCCTGCTCTGCACTCCTCGTGAGCATGCGGTCTTTTCCCCTAAGTTTTCCCCGTCGATCCCCTCCTCTAGCTCTAGTTTCACCGGAGCCCGACGAGGACCGCCGCTGCCGCTCGTCGCCGGTAGCCCTCCGATGATCAGCTCGTCCTTACGAGGGCACCAGCAGCTTCAGGTCGACGCGTAGATGCTGTAGGAGCTAAGAACCGAGCGTAGTTCCCTCTGAATCAAAGACCCCGATGACGCCCGAGCCTTGGCCGCCGCCAAGCTCGTCGCCGGCGTCATCTCCGGCCAGATCAGCCCCGGCTAAGTGCAGAAATGGAGCTGCGGGAGATGTGCAGTTCTTCTGGTGCTCTCCGCGCAGCATTTGGCCCCCTGTGCGCTGTTTCCGAGCCCCTCCGCCGTGCTGGTGGTCGCCGGAGGCTCCCCGCCGGCGAGGACGACCTCGACGCCGGTGGATCTCGGCTGGCCTGAGCCACTGACTGGTGGGGCCAGCCTCTGGCAAGTTTAAAACTAATAAAAATAAATCAAATAAGTTAATCAGTCACTGACATGTGGGTCCAGCAAGGTTAATCAGTTAATTAAGTTTAAACTTAATCTAAAATTGACCAGAGAGACTGACCAGTGGGTCCCACTGGTCAGGTTTGACTTTCAACGGCCAGATGGACCTGCTGATGTCATGCTGATGCAATAAAAGTATTTTCCAGTATAAAAATAATTCCAGAAATGTTTAAAACTTCCAAAATTCATAGAAATTGATCTGTAACTCCAATGAAAATAATTTATATATGAAAAAGTATCAGAAAAATGCAAGGATTCTGAATATGCTATTTTCAACTATGTTTGAAAAAGTTACAGAACCCTAACATGTAGAATAAGGAATAATTCAACTCTTATAATTACTTTATAAATGGAATTTGGAAAATATTCAAATTTCATTTTGAATGCCGTGATCACACACTGTCCTAATTACAAATCAGTACCATAACATGACATTTCATGCATGCTAACATCAAGTTGATCTGAGCATCAGGTCGAATCAATTAAAACGGTATCCGAGAATACCCCGTTTGAATTGATATTCGAATGTGATTCAAATCAACTCTAAACCTAATACGTGTTGATTATAATAACTTATCACCTTGCATTCTCATGCCATGCTCATGCATCATTTTGATTGCATATGATTGTTATTGAATGTTGCCATTTATTTCGGTAGGCTCCGCACCCTCGGATTCCACCGAATATCCGTCTGACGGATATCGTCCCTCCTCTGAGCAACAAGGCAAGCAACCCTTTTGATCATCCCGATAATTCTCATGTTCTTGCTCCTGCACTTATTTATTGCATTAGGATCAAATGCTACAACTGCTTTTGCCACGTTAGTTGAACCCACTTCCTTTGCATGACCTAACCTTGTCACAATAAATAGCCAAACCTTGCAGCCTAGCATACCTGATAGTTGCTTGAGCTATGATGTGCCTTATCCTGCTATGCATGCTATGCTTAGAGTTGTGTATGGTCTGTCATCTGGGAGATGAACAGAATTTGTGTGAATGTGTTCGGTGAGAAAAGGTTGTGTGTTGAACTTGATTTGGTAAAGGTACCGGTGAAAGGCTGTGTAGGAGTACATGGCGGATTGTTTCATTGGAACCGTCCTTAGGAACTGAGTTCCGTGTATGTAATCCAAGACTAGATACTACCACATGCTGGGCCCTGAAATATGACCCCGCTCGGCCTATTAATCACTTAGTACTCGGTCCAGGAATTGCAAGTGGTTTCTGGTGTTTATAGTAATGTTGGAGGCCGTGCATGGTGCTGACCTGAGAGGTGGGCCGTGATGCGGTAGGCAGTGGCACGGTGTACCAAGTGGCACACGGATGGTGGGCTTGGGAACCCTGCGCACATCGTTTGAGGCCGTGGCGGAAACCTCGGCCGAACTTCCGTACGGGTTACTCTCAGATAGGCGATAAACCTGGAATAGGTACTAGTGTGGTTAACGGTCGTGGCCGACTCCCTCGCTGGGCTTCCGCTTGAAGGTTGCTGAGGTGCATGACGTGCACATGGCGATAAGTGGCGAGAGCGTGTGTGACGAAGTACACCCCTGCAGGGTTATGATCTATTCGAATAGCCGCGTCCGGGGATATGGACTACTTGGAGACATATGTTGTTCATAGATAACTTCAATGGCTACTCATAAAATTGCCAAGATAAGCGTGAGTGTCGTGGACGGCATTTCCGTACGGAGACGGAATGATTCCACGATAGTGTATTGTTGTGGTGTTAGTGGACTCGCGTGCGAGAAATCAAGTTGTCAAAATTATTTTAAAAATGCAAGTTGTCTAGCCACGAGTCAAATGTTGGCTTTCCGCATGAAACCCCACAATACCTTTTGATACCTTGCATGAGTAGTTAGTTGTCCTAAAGTCTTGCTGAGTACCTTCGTACTCATGTTTGCTTAATACATGTTGCAGAGGTTGCTAATGACCCTAATGGATGGTTCTTCGTAGACATCGACGACGACGAGTAGCTGGTGTCCCAGCTACGATCTGGCCCTATGTTGGATCTGTAGTATAGTCAGGCCATGTGCCTTCTAGTTGCCCTGTCTGTACTCAGACAGTTTAAACCCTTCCGCTGGCTTGTAACTGAATGACTGCTATTATGGGTCGTGAGACCCTTAATGTGTAATATTATGTGTGTGGCTCTTCCGAGCCTCTTAAATAAAGGTTGTATGTTTATGGTTATGTTGTGATGCCATCGATGTATCTATACATATCGGTATGCCATGCGTACGTGTGTCGTACTTGATATGTATGGGGTTCGATTAACTAGTCGTGAACTTTAGTAGCACTCCTTACAAGGAAATGCCCCTTTGTGATCCGATGAGCCTTGGTAGTTCGCTACTGCTCCGGACACATTGGTTGACCGGCATGTGTCCTTCTTAGCTGCTATGTCTGTCCCCTTTGGGGAAATGTCACGCGATGCAATGGAGTCCTTGTAGCTTGCTACGACTCGTCTACACTCGCTGGTGACCGACACCTGCTTTGTTGGGTCATGTATGCCTGTCCTTGTGTGGTACTGCCGCTTTGGTTTATGACTAGACATGTCGATCCGGGTTCTTTGACATTGGAATGCTAGCGACACTATTGCATACGTGAGTCAAAAGACGCAAACGGTCCCGGCTAAGGTAAGGCTGTAGCCGAGGAGTTAACCGTGCGTGACACCACAAAGGGATTCTATGTGTTACAGGCTAGATTCCTATGGCTTAGGATCGGGGTCCCGACAGATCACCTAGTTTCTTCGGAGTTCTACCCTTGAAGGTATAATTGGCAAGCATGGCGGAGATCTCAAGATCAGGTATCCTCCTCTTATTAGACACAATATCTTTCATGTACTTAGCATACGGAGACATCTTGAGCATATCTGTCAGACGCATCTGCAGAAAGACGGGTCTGATCATTTCAACGAATCACTCAAAATCCTCATCATCCTTTTTCTTGGATGGTTTTGGAGGAAAGGGCATAGGTTTCTGAACCCATGGTTCCCTTTCTTTACTGTGCTTCCTAGCAGCGAAGTCATTCTTATCGTATCTCTTAGTCTTAGGCTGTGGGTTATCAAGATCAACACTAGGTTCAATCTCCACATCCTTTTCATTGCTAGGCTGAGCATCTTCATGAACATCACTATTGATATTATCATTAGGCTCATGTTCATCACCAGATTGTGTTTCAGCATCAGAGATAGAGGCATCGTTTGGACTCTGAGGGGTAGCAGCAACAGGGTTGCTAGCGTGCAGGTTCCTATCATCTTTCTTCTTCTTTCTAGGATGACTAGGTGCATCAGTGCTAATTCCTTGAGACTCTTGTTCAACTCTCTTAGGATGACCCTCAGGATACAGAGGTTCCTGGGTCATTCTATCGCCTCTAGTGACGACTCTGACGGCATTGTCATTCAACTCATTGAGCAAGTCATTCTGAGCTTGAAGTACTTGTTCTACCTGAGTAGTAACCATAGAAGCATGTTTACTTAGAAGCTTAAGATCATTGACATTTCTGTCCACACAAGCACTTAAATGACTGAGCATACGAGCATTCTTTTCAAATTGTCTGCTAACATATTCATTGAAACTCTGTTGTTTGGCAACGAAGTTATCAAATTCATCCATGCATAAGCTAGCAGGTTTATCAAAAGGAATATCACTCTCATCAAACCTACGCAGAGAATTTAGTTCTACTACCTGTATCGGGTTATCGAGACCATGGATCCCTTCGATAGGTGGTAGATTTTTGAAATCTTCAAATTTAATGCCTTTCTCTCGCATAGATTTCTTGGCTTCTTGCATATCTTCAGGACTGAGGAATAGAATACCTCTTTTCTTTGGAGTTGGCTTAGGAGGTGGTTCGGGAATAGTCCAAGCATTCTCATTGCACAAGATGTTATTTAGTAGAATCTCAACTTGTTCTACGGTTCGTTCCCTAAAAACACTACCGGCACAACTATCTAAGTGGTCTTTGGAAGCATCGGTAAGTCCATTATAGAAGATATCAAGTATCTCGTTCTTCTCAAGAGGGTGATCAGGCAAAGCATTCAGTAGCTGGATGAGCCTCCCCCAAGCTTGTGGGAGACACTCTTCTTCACCTTGAGCTAAGTTGTATATTTCCTGCAAGGCAGCTTGCTTCTTATGGGCTAGGAAATATTTTTGAGAGAAGTAGTAGACCATATCCTGGGGGCTACGCACACAACCAGGAGCAAGAGAAGTGAACCAGGTCTTAGCATCATCCTTTAGCGAGAAAGGAAACAGCTTGAGCATATAGTAGTGGCGGATCTTTTCCTCACTAGTGAATAGGGTGGCTATATCGTACAGTTTGGTAAGACGGGCTACAACCGTTTCAGACTCGTAACCGTGAAAAGGATCATATTCGACCAGAGTGATTAACTCAGGGTCGACAGAGAATTCATAATCCTTATCGGTCACAAAGATAGGTGAAGTGGCAAACTTCGGGTCGTATTTCATCCTAGCATTCAGAGATTTTTCTTTCCACTTGCGCATTAGTTTCTCAACATCATAGCTATCCATACACTCAAGAAAATCCTCACCTATCTCTCCCTCCATAACATAGCGCGTATGAGGCATAACAGGCAATTCAGGCATAGTAGCAGGTTCTACTTCAATAGTATCAGCAGTTTCGGAAGCATCATCACATCTAGCAGCAACTCTAGCAATATGTGCATCAAGGGCACCAAGTGGCAAAGCAGTATCAGGCATAGTATCAAAAATAACATCATCAGGCATAGTATCAAGCATAGCATCATGGGTAGCAGAAGTAGCATCATCAAGCACAGGCGACATATCAAGATTTCTAGCAGGAGGCGAAGTCGCAAACTTACTCAGAACTGAAGGTGAATCATGTGCAGAGCTAGATGGCTGTTCCTTACCTCTCCTCGTAGTGGAAGGCACGATTTTAGTTCTTGGATCTTTCAAATTCCTCATAGTGATCAGCAGACGTCAATCCCAAGTGACTCAGAGAATATAGCGTTGCCTCCACGGCAACGGTGCCAGAAAAAGCGTTGATTTATTGATTCGACTCAATAGGAAGCGAAACAATATTCTCAAGTATTAGCAGTTGAGTTGTCAATTCAACCACACCTGAAAGATTAGCGTCTGCAAGTAAAGTATCAGTAGCAAGGTAATATGATAGCAACGGTGCCAGAAAAAGCCTTGGTTGACGGGATTGTCAGTACCGCTTACCTAGCCTCGCCAATGACGCCAGCAAAGTCTTGCAACAAGTAACAACATGGTAGCAAGGAACAGTAATAGCAGTAGCATCAAAGTAACAAGTTACAGCAGTAGCAACAGCAGCAAAGTGGCCCAATCCCTCTTGTAGCAAGGGACAAGCCTAGGCAAAGTAACGTAGCGAGAACCAGTAGTAAAAGACTCGTAGGCAGTGGATCGGTGATGGATGAGTGTGACGGATGTGATTCATCATGTAACAGCTATTACACGGAGAGATATGTGACTAGCTCCCGTTCGTCAATCTAATGTAGGCATGTATTCGGTATGTAGTCATACGTGCTTAGTGAAAAGAACTTGCATGACATCTATTGTCCATCCCTCCCGTGGCAGCGGTGTCCTATTGGAAACTACGGGATATTAAAGTTCTCCTTTTAATAAAGAACCGGACCAACGCATTAACACGCGGTGAATACATGAACTCCTCATACTATGGTCATCTCCGTGAGTGGTTCCGGCTATTGTCACTCCGGGGTTGCCGGGTGATAACACACAGTAGGTGACTACAACTTGCAAGATAGGATCTAAAACACACATATATTGGCGACAACATAATAGGTTCAGATCTGAAATCATCGCACTCAGGCCCTAGTGACAAGCATTAAGCATAGCCAAGTAGTAGCAACATCAATCTAGAACATAGTGGATACTAGGGATCAATCCCCGTCAAGAACTAACTCGATTACATGATAGATCTCATCCAACTCATCACCGTCCAGCAAGCCTATGATGAGATTACTCACGAACGATGAAGAGCATCATGGAATTGTCGATGGAGAAAGGTTGATGATGACGATGGCGACGATTTCCCCTCTCCGGAGCCCGAAACGGAATCCAGATCTACCCTCTAGATGAAGAACAGGATGTGGCGGCACCTTCGTATCGCAAAACGCGATGAAACCTTCTCTTTAATTATTTTCCAGGTGAAACGGAAGATATAGAACTGAGATTGGGGGCGGTGGTGCCACGTGGGCCCCACAAGCCCTTATGGCGGGGCCATAGGGGTTAGCCGCGGCCCAGGGGCTTGTGGCCCAGTGGCACGCCCCCTCACGTGGATCTTTGCGCAGGTATTTTTATTTTATTCCAGAAGAAGAAGAAGAAAAGAAGAAGGAGAAGAAGAAGGAGAAGGAGCTTCCTCCTTCTCTTTATTCTCCTTCTTCTTCTCCTTCTTCTTCTCCTTCTTCTTTTCGTCTTCTTCTCCTCTTCCTTCTCCTTCTGCTTCTCCTCTTCCTCCTCCTCCTTCTTCTTTTACTTCTTCTTCTCTTCGTGCTTCTTCTCTTTCTCTTCTTCTACGTAGCTTACACACATCCTACAAAGACTAAATTGGCTAATTATCCTACAAAATGACATAATTAGCTTAGTTAGGTGAAAACATCATAAGAACCTTGGTTAGCTCATTAAAATGACCAATTTAGCTAAAAAATGAAATAATAAGCTCAAAATGGCATAAGAACCTTGGTTAGCTCATGAATATTATATACATAGCTTGGCTTCCACCTAAATGATATAATTAGCCAATTTAGCTCCAATATGGCTTAATAAGCATAGTTAGCTCCTAAATGACATATTTAACCCAAGTGAGCTCCAAAACGACCTATAGTTAGCTAGGCTTCCATCTAAATGACATAATTAGCTTAGTTAGCTCCAAAATGACCTATTTAATAAAAAATGACCTATAGTTAGCTAAGTTCTCTCATAAATGACATAATAAGGCTTACGTAGCTCCAAGATGACCTATTCCCCCTAACTTAGGTATTAAATGGCCTATAATTAGCTTAGCTAGATCCAAAATGGCTTAATAAGCATAGTTTGCTTCGGAATGACCTATTTTACCCAAGTTAGCTCTGAAATGACCTATAGTTAGCTAGGCTTCCACCTAAATAACATAATTAGCTTACTTAGCTCCAAAATGGTCTATTTAATAAAACATGACCTACACCTAGCTAATTATCCTTAAAATGATATAATTAGCTCCAAAAAGGCATAATTAGCTAATTTAGCCCAGAGAAGGGGACAAGAGGAGAAGCAAGAGGAAAAATGAAAAGAAGGAAGAAGAAGAAGAAGATAAGAAGAAGGAGAAGGAGATGGAGGAAGAAGAAGGAGAAGGAGGAGAGAAGCTCCTTCTCCTCCTTATCCTTCTTCTTTTCTTCTTCTTCTCCTCTTCCTTCTCCTTCTCCTCCTCCTTCTCCTCCTCCTCCTTCTTCTTCTTGTTTTTCTTCTCCTTCTTCTTCTCTTCTTGCTTCTTATCTTCTTGCTTCTTCTCTTTCTTCTTCTATGTAGGTTATTTTCCCCAACAAAGACATACTTATCTAATTATCCTCCAAAATGACATAATTAGCATAGTTTGGTAAAAACATCATAAGAACCTTGGTTAGCTCATTAAAATGACTAATTTAGCTCCAAAATGACATAATAATGTCAAAATGGATTAATAATCAGAGTTGGCTAAGAAATGACATATTTTATCCAAGTTAGCTCTAGAATGACCTATACTTAGCTAAGTTCTCTCCTACATGACATAATATGGCTATGTAGCTCCAAGATGACCTATTCCACCTAACTTAGCTATTAAATGGCCTATACTTAGCTAAGTTCTCTCCAAAATAACCTATATATACTTCTTCATCTAGTATTCTTCTTCTAACTTTCTTATTTGTCATTTTGCAGATTACATTCACTTCATGGGAAGCTTGGATTATATTGATGGAATGCTTGAATATGATTTCTTGTACCATGGCTACACGGATTCTTGTATTGAAACTATTTTAGTATATGGATATATATGAAACTTTGTATGCATGTGGATGAAACTAGTGTAATATATGGTTTGGTACGGATGCAACTTCCATAATATGTATGTACTATGGATGAAAGTTATTTTAATATGCTTATAAGTACGGAAACAAATTTATTTTTGTAAAATATATATATATATCCTGATTATTGTGAAAATTGCTGGATATAATAAGAAATAAAATAAAAAGGGTTGTTTTCAGCCTTTGCCGTCTGCCCCCTCATGGCAAAGGGTGGAGAGCAGACGGCAAAGAGGGAAGAGAGAGGGGTTGGTTCCCCCCTTTGCCGTCAGCCCCCTCATGGCAAAGGGGGAGAGGGCAGACAACAAAGAGGGGAGAGAGAGGGACTAGTTCCCCCCTTTGCCGTCAGCCCCCTCATGGCAAAGGGGGAGGGCAGACGACAAAGAGGGGAGAGAGAGGGGCTGGTTCCCCCCTTTGCCGTCAGCCCCCTCATGGCAGTGGGGGGAGGGCAGACGACAAAGAGGGGAGAGAGAGGGGCTGGTTCCTCCCTTTGCCGTCAGCCCCCTCATGGCAAAGGGGGGAGGGCAGACGGCAAAGAGGGGAGAGAGAGGGGTTGGTTCCCCCCTTTGTCGTCAGCCCCCTCATGACAAAGGGGGGAGGGCTGACGGCAAAGAGGGGAGGCCTATCGTGAACACTTAACGAGGCCGTTGGTGGATCTGTCGTCCCATTTAATTTGCCGTCTGCCCCCTCATGGCAAAGATTCTTTGCCGTTCGCTGTGCAAAAGCAGACGACAAGGAACCTCTTCACCGGATTTTTTTGGCCGTCTGCTGACGGACGGCAAAGCCTTTGCCATCCGTGGTTCCCCCCTTTGCCGTCAACCATGGCAGACGGCAAAAATATAAATTCCAGTAGTGAAGGGTTCTCAACCAGCACGATGGCAAGGTTGAGATGGTGGTGGAGAAATGCCAGAAGGTCTTCACCAAGAGATATTATAACTCTAAACGGAGGAGCAACAGAGCAATGGGAGAGATAGGGTGCCAAGGGCTTGGTGTGTCCTCTTGGGGCACCCCCTACCCTCTATATATAGGTGGGTGGGTGTGGGGAACATCCCCTCCAAACCCTAGGGTACATCCCAGGGGGAGGAGGTGGAATCCTAGTCCTCCTCCTTCCCTTCCATACAAAGGTGGACTTTCCACTTCTCGCCACATGGGCCTTAAGGGACTTGTCAGTCTGGCCAAATAAGTCCAGGGGACCTCACCTGAGCCCCATGTCGTCCCTTGGAATGTGTTGGAACTCTTGGTGGATTTCCGAACTCCTTCGGATGTTTGTGGAACCTTTTCAAAGATTCCCGGTACAATACCGAAAAACCAGAAACTTATTTGGTAGCCAAAATACGACTTCCCCTATATAAATATTTACCTCTGGACCATTCGGTAGCTCCTCGTGACATTTGGAATACCATCCGAGACTCCAAACAACAATCAATCACCAACATACATAACACAATAATAATATACCATCATCGAACGTTAAGCGTGTGGACCCTACGGGTTCGAGAATCATGTAGACATGATAGAGACACCTCTCCGGTCAATAACAAATAGCGGGACCTAGATGCCCACATTGGTTGCTACATAATCCATGAAGATCTTTATCGGTTGAACCATGATGTCAAGGTTTCACTCAATCCCGTATGTAGTTTCCTTTGCCCATCGGTATTTTACTTGCCCGGGATTCAATCATTGGTATCTCCATACCTAGTTCAATCTCATTACCAGCAAGTCGCTTTACTCATTCTATAATACAAGATCCTATGACTAACTCCTTAGTGACATTTCTTGCAAGCTTCTTGTGATGTTGTATTACCGAGAGGGCCCAGATATACATTTCCATCATACGAGTGATAAATCCCAGTCTTGATCCATGCCGACCAAACAGACACCCTCGGATATACATGTAGAGCTCCTTTATTTTCACCCAGTTATGATGTGACGTTTGATTCACACAAGACATTCCTTGATGTCAGGGAATTGCATAATCTCATGGTCTTAGGAACAGATACTTGACATGAAGAAAACAATAACAATAAGCTAAATGATACCATAAAATGCTATGCTTATGCTTGGGTCTTGTCCATCACATCATTCTCCTAATGATGTGATCCTTTATCAAATGAAAATTCATGTCTATGGTGAGGAAACCTTAACCATCTTTGAAGAACGAGCTAGTCTAGTAGAGGCTCACTAGGGACACGGTATTGTCACATATCCACACATGTATTTAAGTTTTCGGTCAATACAATTCTAGCATGGATAATAAACAATTATCATTAACAATAAAATATGATAATGACCAATTTATTATTGCCTCTAAGGCATATTTCCAACAGTAGGGATATGTCTCAACCCATGCCTTTCTAAATTACTCACAAATGGCAATCAGATTGCAAGAAGAAACCATTGATGAACACATCAAGAGAAATGCTTTATTGATAATATGTCTTACAACAGTTTCTGGATATGATACATAATTACAAGGTGTGTGTCAGAGCCTTAGTTAACCCTACTTGCAAAGCTTTCATGCATGCATTTTTATTTTTTATTTTGAACTTGAAATCAGGAAGTGATCAAGCCTCATAGTTCAATTTTTTGTCAAAAAGGGAACATAAAAACTGCTTCAAAATGATCCAAGAAAATGTTCCAAATATTCCATGAAAATATTAGGATGAGGTAAATTTGCCAAGCAATATTTTGAAAACACAATTTTTTTATACTCAGTTTTTGAATTAATCAAAAATATATTTGAAATGGAATTATATTTTCTATATATAAAATTTAGTTCCATTAATTCTGAAACTTTTATGTGGCACTTAATATATCCATTTCTGTCACATAATAAATTTTCAGGATTCTATAAAATGATTTGATGTTATTTCCAAATCCAAAAAAATGTCAGAAAATAAATAAAAGAAAACAAATAAAAGCAGAAGAAGAAAGCCACCTAGGCTTACCTGCTAGAAGTGGCCTAGCCCAGGGGCAGGGTCGTCTTCCACCTGTGTGAGTAGGCAGAGGGGAAGCTGAGCACGCCGACAACCGCACCAGCTCCTACTTCACCCTGGCGGCCTCCCCTGCACCCTTATCCCCCGGTCAGCCTCGAGATCCTTCTTTGAGCCCATTTTCCATTTCGCCTCTCCCCATCTCTCTGTTTCTCTCTTCCCCACCGGATCCGAGCGCGCCGCTGTCACCGTCGAGCACCAGCACGGCCATCGTCTGTGCTACGCCTCCCTGAGCCTCTCATTGTCTCCGCCACCACGAGCTACTCCTCTCCGCTGAAAAAACCAAGTTGTGAGCTCTTGCAACACCGCCGCTCCAGTTGTCTTCTACCTCCAAAACCGCCAGACTCCGTCGCCGATTCGCTCCGCCCCGAGCCTCCCCAAGCTCGGCGTTGGCTCCATCCTCCTCGCGGTGAGCCGCAACTCCGTTTCCCCCTCTCCCCAGGCTCTCCTATACCGCCTAGCTACAATTGCCGCACAAGCCCGAGCCGCTGCCGCCGCGCACCTCGTCGTCGGCTCTTTCTCCGGCCGCCGCAGGTCCTCATGTCACCCCTGTTGGATGAGACCGAGCCTGGTCTTCATCCCAGTGCTCTCGGCACTCGAATCCGTCCTTTGTAGTGCCGATTAGAGTAACTTTGGTGAGCCCTCGCCGTGGTTATGGTCGCCACCGGCCAGATTTCGACGAGCGCCGACGTGGCCCGCAGCTTAGTGGCTAATTAGTGCCCACAACCAATGACCATCGGGCCCCACACGTGGTCAAACCCCATTTAGCGTGGGTCAGCCCGAGGATTAGCCCCGGGTCACTGACCAGTGCCCCCCCACTGGTCAGGTTTGACCTGGGCCAGCGCTGCTCATTTGCTGACGCAAGGAAGATGCAGTAATTGATTTTCTAGAATAAAAATAAATAAGGAAATTCCAGAAAAATAAAAAACTTCAAAAATTCAAAGATAATAAAATATAACTCGGATGAAAATAGTTTATATGTGAAAAAATATCAGAAAATGCAAGGAATCTGATGGTACCATTTTCATGCATGGTTGAACAACTTAAACTTGCTGAATAGGACAATTTCAATAAAGGCATGTAAATGCTTATAAATGGGTTTGAAATTGATCAATATTGCTCAAATAACTTCCATTTAACTTGTGACCACTTGCATTAGATAAAACCAGCATCATGTTAATATGCGATGGTCATGCAATATTGTGAAGCATTTGTCGTGGTTAATATGTTCTTTGTTTGATCTTGTTGGTAGACTTGCGAGATGTAGTTATCACCAACATCGAAGAACAGTTGAGTTCTTCTGATCAACAAGCAAGCAAAACCCCCTTCAGCATTCCGATACAATCCCACTCTCTCGCTCTTGCTCTAATTTCAATGCATTAGGACAAGATGATTCAACTATTACTTGTGTTATGGTAGATGAACCCATTCCTTTGCATGACCTATCATTGTCACAGTAAATAGCTAAACCAAGCAACATAGCATACCTGGTAGATGCTTGATCCATGTTCTGCCATTACCCTGTTATGCTTGCTGTGCTTGGAGTTGAGCTGGTCTGATCATCTGGATGATGAATTGGAATGATCACGTCCTATTGATGAGAGTTAAGTTTGTGAAACTATTTTGGTAAAGCTAGCGATGAGAGGCCATGTAGGAGTACATGGTGGGTTATCTCATTGACGCCGCACTTAGGACCCGAGATATTGTGTTGGTGTTCCAAGACTAGCTACTACCGCACACTGAGTTCCGGTAACTCGACCCCGCTCGGCCTATTAACTACTCTGTTCTCAGTCGAGGAGTCGCAGTAGTTCGAAACGTTCATAGGTTGTGGCACGGCCTGCTAAGTGGATAAACGGCCCAATCAGGACCGACTTGGGGCCCTATTCACATCTTTTGAGGCCATGTTGGAAACCTCGGTCCGACTTCCATTATGGGTTCCAACTCAGATAGGCGACTGCCTTGGACGTGAGTAATTGTAGGTTAACGTGTGTGGCCGACTCCCTCGCTAGGCTTCCGCTTGAAGGTTGCGGAGGTGCTTGTTTTATGTGCACATGGCGATAAGTGGCGGAAGCATTGTGACGAAATACACCCCTTCAGGGTAATTATCTATTCGAATAGCCGCGTTCTCGGATATGGACTACTTGGATACTTGCATGGTACATAGATAACTTTAAGGGATACTTTAAAATGGTCCGCGTAAGTGTTAGTGCTATGGATGGCCTTCTCGTAGGATGACAAGAGAGGATCCATGTTGGTGTATTGATGTGGTGGATATGTGGACTCATGTGCACTCTCTCGTAGGAAGATGAGAGAGGTACAAAACATTGTTGTAGTTTAGGTTTGCCAAAGGTCAAAGCTGGCATTTCTGCAGTAAATCCCACAACCCCGTTTATTAATACAAGATGCATATGTAGTTAGTTCTGATGTAAGTCTTGCTGAGTACCTTCGTACTCACCATTGCTTATTCACATTTTTGCAGAGATATATGATGTTCTCTCTACATTTTCCTGCTGACGTTAACATCGATGGAATAGCTTGGGAACCGAGATAGTGGTCTGGCTCCTATGGTAGGGTCTTTGTAGCTTTTCACGCTCTTACAACCGCTTTTAATAGATGTATGTACCCAGACATGTAACTTCCTCATGATGTTTATATGCTCTGAATGCTGGGTCACGTGACCCCCTTCTGTTTGTAACATTATACTATGTGGGCTCTTCGGAGTCTATGAAATAAATTATATGTTGTAGAGTTATGTTGTGATGCCATGTTGTATCTACACATATCGTGCATATTGTGTGTATGTTTGAAATGCATTCATATGTGTGGGATTCGACACCTAGTTGTCTGCCTTTAGTTGTACTCTTTACAGGGAAATGCCTCTCTGTGCTTGCACCGAGCCTTGATAGCTTGCTACTGCTCCGGACACATTGATTGGCCGTCATGTATCCTTCTTTGCTGTTGTGTCTGTCCCCTCGGGGAAATGTCACACGGTGTAATGGAGTTCCTGTAGCTTGCTACGACTCGTCTACACATGTTGTTGACCGACACCTGCTTTGCTGGGTTATGTATGTTGGGGATCGTTTCATGGGAAACAAAACATCTCCTACTCATACGAAGACGTATCATGGTGATGTTCATCTACGAGAGGAGATTTGGATCTACGTACCCTTGTAGATTGCACAGCAGGAAGCGTTAAGAAATGTGGTTGATGTAGTGGAACGTCCTCACGTCCCTCGATCCGCCCCAGAAACCGTCCCACGAACTGTCCCGCGATCCGCCCCACGATTCGTTCCAATCTAATGCCGAACGGACGACACCTCCGCTTTCAGCACACGTACAACTCGATGATGATCTCGGCCTTCTTGATCCAGCAAGCAAGACATAGAAGTAGATGAGTTCTCTGGCAGCGTGACGCCGCTCCGGTGGTGGTGAGGATCTACTCCAGCAGGGCTCCGCCCGAGCTCCGCAGAAATACGATCTAGAGATAAAACTATGGTGTCTAGATATGAGTTGCACGTGTCAAAAGTTGTCTCGAATCAGCCCTAGATCACCACTATATATAGGAGGGAGGGGGAGGAGGATTTCTTTGAGGGCCAAGCCCTCAAGGGTGCACCGGCCAAGGGAGAGTAGGAGTCCTACTCAAATCCTACTCCAACTAGGATTGGAAAGTGGAGTCCTTCTCTTCCATCCCACCTCTCTTTTTTTTCTTTTTCTTTGGTTTTCTTTCCGTGGCGCATAGGCCCTCTTGGGCTGTCCCACAAGCCCACTAAGGGCTGGTGCACAAACCCTGGGGCCATTGGGCTTCCCCCGGGTGGGTTGCCCCCCTCCCGATGAACTTCCGGAACACATTCGTCATTCCCGGTACAATCCCGGTAATGCCCGAAAGCCTTCCGGTAACTAAATGAAGTCATCATATATCAATCTTTGTTTCCCGACCATTCCAGAAACCTAGTCTTGATCCTTAGTCACATTTCTTGCAATGCTTGTGTGTGATGTTGTATTACCAAGTGGGCCCCGAGATACCTCTCCGTCACACAGAGTGACAAATCCCAGTCTTGATCCATACTAACTCAACAAACACCTTCGGAGCTAACTGTAGAGCACCTTTATAGTCACCCAGTTACGTTGTGAGATTTGATGCACACAAGGTATTCCTCTGGTTCCAGTGAGTTATATGATCTCATGGTCATAGGAACAAATACTTGACACACAGAAAACTATAGCAATAAAACGACCCGATCAATATGCTACGTTCATAGTTTGGGTCTAGTCCATCACATGATTATCCTAATGATGTGCTCCAGTTATCAAGCAACAACACTTTGCACATAGTCAGGAAACCTTGACTATCCTTGATCAACTGGCTACAACTAGAGGCTTGCTAGGGACATTGTTTTGTCTATGTATCCACACATGTATCTATGTTTTCATTCAATACAATTATAGCAGGGATAATAAACGATTATCTTACAATAGGAAATATAATAATAACTATTTATCATTGCCTCTAGGGCATATTTCCAACAATGTATGCCTGTCCCTGTACGAATGTGCCATTTGGGTTTATAACTAGCCATGTCGACCCGGGTTCTCTGACATATGATTGCTGGCGACATAGTCATATACGTGAGACAAAAGGCACAAACGTTCCCGACCAAGGTAAGGTGGCAGCCGTGGTGATTAGCGTGCGTGAGGCCACAAAGTGATATGATGTGTTACAAGCTGGAATTGTATGGCTTAGGATTTGGGTGCCGACAGTGTGTCTAATGAAAGCACATATGCTCTCTTGGAGGTTTTGATAATTCATGACAACATACATCAGCTATGGGACTAATAATTCTACCTATTTTAGTTTACATTGAGTGCAAAGATTGAACTGGCTGGAAATTGTGAGGAGGATCCCCAAGAACGAAAGGATAGAGTTGGCAAAGCTTCAAGCTTCAAGATTCTACATTTTATATTTATGTGAGAAATCACACTTGAGACCATTGGAAAGCCAATACTATTAAAAGGGGATGAGGTATCTATGATTATATGGTTGCTCAAGTTCCTCGAGATTAGCTACCAAAAACCCTCAAGAATTCTCCCATAATATATTTTGTCAAATTCCTAAAACACAAACTCGGTACCGCCAACATTTCCAAATTGTCCATACCGAGTTTTCCTTAGAGAGATTCCCGAGCCAAATCCTAGCAACTTGGTGCTACCAAGTTCCATCTTGGTACAGTCGAAATCCAGTGACAACTCTCTCGTATCAAATTAAAAAAACCAGAATTTTCCAAGTTTTTTATATTGGTGCTACCATGTGTGTGAAAGTGACTAAGACAACGGAATCAGTCTCATTGAGATGCTTTGTATCGGTCTCACCGAAAAGCCACATCCTTTTGCACTAGTTGGTGTAACCGAGTTTTTAGTTTGGTTCCGCCGAGTTTGTCGATAATGTTGTAAGAGTTGGATTTTTGGAGAAGACTATATATACCCCTCCACCTCCCACTCTTTCACACACACACCACTCAGAACAAGCAAACACTTCCACCATTCATTTTCTGAGAGAGAACCACCTACTCATGTGTTGAGATCAAGAACTTCCATTCCAACCATATGAATCTTGATTTCTAGCCTCGACAAGTTTCGTTCCACAAAATCAATCTTTTATACCAAGCCAAATCATGTGAGGGAGTGATTGAGTGTTGAGGAGACTATCTTTTGAAGCACAAGAGCAAGGAGTTCATCATCCATACCACATCTACTACCTTTTGGAGAGTGGTGTCCCCTAGATTTGTTAGGTGTTTCTTGGGAGCCTCCAAATCATGTGGAGTTGAAACAAGAACTTTGTAAAGGCAAGGAGATTGCCTAATTCGTGAAGATCTACCCCAAGTGAGGTTAGTCCTTCATGGATGTAAGACATGGTGGAATAGACAAGGTTGCTTCTTCGTGGAACCCTTATGGGTGGAGCCGTCCATGGACTCGCCCAGCCGTTACCCTCCAAGGGTTCAAGTCTCAATCAACGTGGACGTATGATAGCACCACCTATCAGAACCACACCAAAAATCTTCATGTCATCTCTGCGTTTGATCTTCCTATCTATACTCCTTACTTACATGTGCATGTCTTTACTTTCCGCTGGTGTACTCGTTGACTTGCATGTGTAGAGTGCTCTAGACTTGCTATAATTGCTAAACTTGCCAACCAATAAAATTGGGAAGTAGTTAGGTTTTTATTTTACCAAGCAGTCTATTCACCCATGCCCTCTATACGTCCCTTCTTGATCCCAGAATTGGTATTAGAGATTTGGTCTTGATAGTTGTCATCTGCGTTGGGTTTTCCATGAAGAGGAACGGGTAATTGCAGCACAATACGGGTAATTATTTTCCTCAATTATGAATCCAAGGTTTATGAAACCAATAGTAATATTAATCCTCATCCTTCTTCACCGGCTGCACACAATAGAGCAAACAACTTGCACACAACGCGGGAAAGAGGGTTGTCAATCCCCTTGATCCTGTTATTTGCAAGAAAATGAGACGATAATTTTAACTTGCCGAATAAAATAAAAGACAAATAAGAACAACGAGGAAATTACAAGTTTTTCGAATATATAAGTGTATAGACCCGGGGGCCATAGTGTTCTCTAGTGGCATATCTCATGAGAGCAACATATGATGGGTAAACAAATTATTGTTGGGTAATTGACAAAAAAATGGATAGTTATGCGATTTTCGTAGGAATTATCATGTGTATATAGGCATCATGTCCATAAGCACATAGGCTAACTCATGCCTGCACCTACTATTATTACTCCAGTTCAAGATCGCTTGTATGCTTGCCACTCTACGTATGAACTTCATGACCAACAGAGTAATGCTTGGAGAACGATGACATGACTTAGACAAAGTAAACTCAATCAATATGAATAAACCTCATCATTTTATCCTTAGTGGAAACAACACAAAGACACAACTTGTCCCCTTCTGTCTGTGGGAAATAAAAAGTTGCCAAGTTAAACCCACTATAATGCACCCCTCTCACTGAAGAAACACCAAACTACTTAGCCAAATCAATTAAATAGACGGGGAGAATTAAGAAGCTATGATTATCACGCAAATAAGAATCATAAAACTCAGAGAATATTCAAATAATTGTCATGAATATTCTAAACATAAACCCACAATTCATCGGATCCCAACAAACACACCATACAAAAGAATTACATTAGATAGTTCAAAGCGAAGATGAGATGATCGTTGTGTCCAACATCAAGAGAGATAGAGATAGCCATCTAGGTAGTAACTACGGACTCGTAGGTCAGTGGTGAACTACGCAC
This sequence comes from Hordeum vulgare subsp. vulgare, assembly GCF_904849725.1. Taxonomy (NCBI): domain Eukaryota; kingdom Viridiplantae; phylum Streptophyta; class Magnoliopsida; order Poales; family Poaceae; genus Hordeum; species Hordeum vulgare. The sequence goes on from NC_058519.1 coordinate 466,595,362, forward strand.
ACATCATAAACCCACAATTCATCGGATCCCAACAAACACACCATACAAAAGAATTACATTAGATAGTTCAAAGCGAAGATGCGATGATCATTGTGTTCAACATCAAGAGAGAGAGATAGCCATTTATGTAGTAATTATGGACCCGTAGGTCTGTGCTGAACTACGCACACATCATTATGAGGGCAGCAAGGTTGATGAAGAGCCCCCCTCCCCCCCCCCCCCCCCCCGTGATCGATCCCCCTTCGGTAGAGTGCCGGAACAAAGCTCAAGATGGGATCACCATGAAACATAGACTTGTGGGGACGGAAAAAGTGTTTCTCTTTGATATTTAGGGTTTTTGGAATATATGTGAATTTCTAGGCCAGAGATTGGAGGATGTGGGGCCATCAGGGTGCACCGTCCCCCCTCGCCGCGCCCTGTTGGCTTGTGCCTCCATCGTGTGGTTTCCAACCTCCTCCCTATGCTTCCCGGTCTTCTTTTGGTCCAGAAAAAATCATAAAAAAGTTTCGGGGAAATTGGACTTCGTTTGGTACAGTAAACCTGAAAAGTAAAAAAACACGCAGAAAACAACAACTTGCACTATGCACTAGGTCAGTAGGTTAGTGCTAAAAATAATATAAATTAGTGAATTATGACCCGAAATGTATCCTTGGATGATAATATATCAGCATTGAACAATCAAAAATTATGGATACATTGGAGATGTATCAAGCAGCCCCAAGTTAATTCCAACTTGTCCTCGAGTAGGTAAATGATAAAAATAGAATTTTTGATATGACATGCTACCCAATATGAAATATTTTGCATGTATTCTTTTTGAGAAAAGATGAATTAACAAACATCAACATAGTAATAACTATAAGCATAAGCAACAAAATCATCAATCTTTCAAAGTATACGATCCTAAAAGATTGTTTACCCCCATTCCTCTTTTATAATAGAAAGGCATGGCTCTGTCTTCACAACATTAGTAGAAATGTCAAGCACCATGGTGTCCAAGTGAGGCAATTGGATCATACTTTTTCAATTTGAATCAAGTTTTTATTCTTCACGCAATACATGAGAGTGAACCATGGACATAGCATAAGGATGGAATAGAATATGGTGGTATATATCAAAGGGGTAAAAGGTGGAGAAGATAGTCTCACATCAACTAGGCATACCAGTGGGCTGTGGATATCTCCATAAGTAGATGTCAATGTAAGAAGTAGGGATTGTCATGCAAATGATGCACTAGAACTATAAGTGTATGAAATCTCAAATGAAGCTAAGTGGGGTGTGCATCAAACTTGCTTGCTTATGAAGACCTCGGGCATTTGCAGAAGCCTGTCATGGGAATATCCAAGACATGTTTATAATAATGAAAATATAAGTCTTACTAGCATATGAAAATGACATACCATAAGACTCTGTATATGAAGGACAAGGTGCCAATTTGAGGCACAAGTGTGGTAAAGGATAGTAGCAAAGTCCCTTCTCTCTTTTTCTCTCATTCATTTTTTTCATTTTTTATATGTTTGGCTCATTTGGTCTCCCCCATCTTTATTTTTCATCTGGAGTATCATCCCGACTTGTGGGGGAATCATAGTATCCATTATGCTTTCCTCAAAGGTACAATTCTTTTATAATGATGATCATGACACTTTTATTTACTTACAACTCATGAAAGCTCGGTCTAAAGAACTATGTTTCAATATGAATGCCTCTGGCAGTATATCAGGATGTGCAATGATCTAGCGTGATATGTTTTAGCAATATAATGAATGGTGGCTTTTCCACCAATGCTATGTCATCTCTATATGATCATGCAAAGCAATATGATGATGAACAACTAGTCATATGATGTAACGGTGGAATTTACATCGCAATATATCTTGGAAAGGCTATGGGAATGCCATGATAGGTAGGTATTGTGGTTGTTTTGAGTAATATATAGGAATGCTTATGTGTGACCGAGCATTTCATGCCATGGGGTTCGGATGCACCGGGGAAGTTTGCATTGATCCTCAATGTGAGAATGGGCAATGCACGTACCGGAGAGGCTAGCAAAATATGAAGAGGTGAGATTCCATATTTCCATGGTTTCACATTATTCACTAAGAACTCATATACTTATTGCAAAGTTTTATTAGTTTCATCACAAATCAAAGCAGTACTTGCATGCCCCGAGGGAGAGCGTTGGGAGGAGTTAACCATCGCGCGACTCCGACTGAAACAACACTAAGATCTTAACAAGGAATAGAAATGGTCACAAATCCCCGCCATGCCTTTTTAATATTTAGACAAACAATAAATTAGCACCTCTTATTACGGTACTTATACGAATCAAAAATGATGTACTCACACTTTTTTCATGTTACTACATCAATAACATTAACCCACAATCTCTTTATGTGCTACATGATGGTTTTGATTATCATTCATTGAATACCTATTATTTTTGGACTAGATTTATGACCCACACAAATTAACTTTACTTTTATTTAACTCTCAAACAAATAGACATGAAGAACAGGAGTGCAAATATTTCTATAAAATCTACACGCCACTATGCTCAAAAAGATATAAGTGATGTACTAGAGCAACTGCTAAGCTCAAAAGATATAAGTGAAGCACATAGAGTATTCTAACAAATCATGATGAATGTGTGTCTTTCTCAGGTTGGCGTGTCCAGCAAATGAAGATAGTGGAAAACTAAAAATAAAAATCAAACTGAAGCAAACGACACTCCAAGCGAAACTCATATCATGTGACGAATAAAAATGTAGCTCGAAGTGACATACCGATGGATTGAGACGAAAGAGGGGATGCCTTCCCGGACATCCCCAAGATTAGACGCTTGAGTCAACATAGAATATTACCTTTGGGTGCATTTGGCTTGCCCAAGATTAGGCTCTTGCCGCTACTTATTCCAGTGTCCGTCGTGATAACACCCATGACTTGAAAACTTCAATCACACAAAACTCAACAAAACTTGGTGAGATCTGTTAGTATAAGGAACATATCAAATACATAGGTACTGTTGTAAATTGATTCATATTTCATTATTGTGTAATAGGTACTGTATTCTAACTTCGTCATGACGTACACCCCCCGATACAGTTCATAGCATCATCAAAACAAGCAAGCTATGCAAGAAAAAATAGAATATGTCTAAAACAAAATTGTCTGTAGTGATCTATAATGAACTTATACTTATGTAACTCCAAACATTATGTATAATTAGTAAGACCCGAGGAATTTTTACATAAATATTTTGTAAAACATTCAGCTTTAAAAGACATTCGAGTAAAAGTAGAGAAATTCTGCACTTGGCATTAAACTTTTTGTTTTTGCACCGTATCAATTATACTTATCATACGAGTCATCCCAAAGGCTTTACTTGGAACAAACACTAATTTAAACATAAAAACGAAATAGTTACATAGGAAATAATCATCTCTTCACACCAAAACAGAAAGTAAAAAAGCAAAAATTAATATTACTATTGGGTTGCCTCCCAACAAGTGTTATTGTTTCATGCCCCTGGCTAGGCATAATGAATTTGGTCAAGTGTTGTGATCTTTAACACTCAACCCATAAGTGGCCTCATCAGGTGTTTTGGTTCTCTTTCTAGGGAAGTGTTCCAGCCATTTCTTTAATGGAAATGGGACCTTATGTTTGCCTCTTTCATATCAATAAATGCACCTATAGTTTGTAGGAAAGGTCTTCCAAGTATTGTTGGACAAGTAGGATTGCAATCAATATCAAGCACGATGAAATCTACATGCACATAATTCTTATTTGCAATAATGAGAACATCATTAATTCTACCTAAGAGTTTCTTAATGGTAGAATCCACAATATGTAAGTTTGTGGAACACTCTTGAATATTAGTGACACCAAGCACTACTAAGGAAAACCGTAGCAGTAGCGTGGGTCAGAAGCTTATCAGTAGTGCGGGCAGCCGCGCTACTCCTACGACACTACAACTAACTGTTAGGAGTAGCCTCGGTTGCCCAACGCTACAGTTAGCATTTAGCAATAGCGTCGCTTCCCCAACGCTACTTATAATTGATTTAGGAGTAGCGCGCTTTTTCAACCCGCGCCACTACTAATCATGTATATTTCTTTTTTATATATTTATATTCTACTTACGCATGGTTGTACATATTAATTTACTACAACAAATATAATTGTGCAAAAAACAACATTTATATTAAAGTGGATGGGTGCAAGTGATGAAGTAGAGTTAGAGGGAAAATATGATGTTGCGAATTGCAACATCATATTTTTCCTATAATTCAACTGGTTCACTTGCATCTATCTACTCTAACCTAATAACTCATCATACTCTTAATCATCTAAGAACTCATCATCCTCTTAATCATCTAACACCTTAGCATCGTCTTAATCATACCAAGTTAAAATGTCATAAAATGGAAAAACGCCATCATCATCATCATCATCCTAATCGATAATGCCAAGTTAATATATGTTATATAAACAAGAAAAACTCCTCTCTCATAGGATCTAGTCCTCTCTCCTAGGTAAAATGTCATAAAACAGAATAACACGTACGTATGTCTCCATGATGAAGGAAAGAGATCCAATGTCTCCAACTTGTGCCTGGTGATCCTTATTTTTTCTCCCCATGCTTCAGTTTGGAGTTTTCCTTGTGGTTTGCGCTTAGTCGAGTATGGAAAAGAGAAATGAGCGCTTGTAGGGCTTTTAATTGTCATATTACCTTTGCCATGCATCAACAAAGGCACAACACTATTTGGTAGTTTCTGTTGAAGAACATAATAGTAGCCTATTTAACAATGTAATTTACATAATAGTAGCATAATTAGCAATGTAATTTACGTAATAGTAGTGTAGCTATCAACTCTTACCCAGATATTTGCGCGAATATTATCATCCCTAAACCTATGCACCAGTGGCATGTATAATGTATAATTTGGGCCAGGTGCATTATACATGTTGTCCTTAGCAGGCATGACACTATTAACAATGGCGACAAGAGAATCCTTCGTCTTCCAAGTTAGATGTGATTCATAAGTGTAGTGTGTCATGTCTACTATCTTACGTGTTTCACTCGAAGAAAGGAAATAAGCCGTCAATTAAAAATAAACAAGTTAAGTAGGGATGAACACCAACTATTTTGAAATAAACAATGCAAATTATTTAATAAATATGGTTGATGAACTCACAAAGAGGTAAAACTGGAAGCATATTGACATCCACTCAAATGTCGATGTTACCTTCAATATGATCTTTGGGACGAATATCGAAGGTTATTTCCATATCCTCCTGAAATCGATATCCCTTGCATAGAGCTTCCCAAGATGAGCAACCAAAATGTGAGTGATTAACTGCATTGTATAGTTTAACCAGAAATGTGAAACCATGTTTAGTCCTCAGGTTTGATCTCACCGTCTCCATATTCTGCATTTTTTGGAAACCGAGCTTCTCCAAGACATATCATCTTGCATGGCAGGGGATGCACTAGTAGAATTGTAAAAAACAGAAATTACACGTTCAAGCAAAAAAACACAAAGCAAAGAAGTAAAAATAGTGGTCATCGTTCCGTAGTATAAAAAAGCATAAGTCTTGTCAAGCTTGATGGTGAAGAACCACCATTCCAGAGTTGAGGCATGTCGCACAGACCCCAATCTTCACTTCAATAATCACACATAGGGATCCCCTCGTCGTAAAACGACATTTCCTGTGTTCATGATTCAAAGATTAAAAATCGATGACAAGTATTGATGTATATGAAAAATCGGCATGGGTTGAGTTTCGGTCTATCGAAGCTTCCTTGAAAAACTCTTATTTCAAACGGTGTATATGGTCACACTCTCTCACACTGATATGCTGGTGTATGTTGGTCGACACTCCCTCACACTACTATTTCGACCGTAGGTGATGACCGCACCTCCCTTCGTTCGCGCGTGCATTACCAGAGTCTCTAACGCACGGGAACAAATGAGGAAGCGACCCCAACGACAACAGTCGGGATTCTTACTCTGATATTATTTCGACTATCAGTGATGGCCGCACCTCTTCTTTTCTCCCTACGCATTGTACCGAGGTATATATCGCAAGAAGTGAAGAAGAGGAAGCGACACCACGACAACAGTCAATATTCCTCCATCAAGAACATACTAAAATTTTCATGAGGAGCTCCAACAAAATGAAAGTCACCCAAATCATAAGTCAAATAACATTAGATTAAAAATGGTCACCCAAATTTGCATGAACAGAAATGAGTCAACATTCCAGCAAAACATAGGCACTAGGAGGTGCTCCCTACAAAACGATACAAATAGCACAAACAAACTGAAAGACAAGCCAAACCATACTCGTTTAACATTACATATAACGAGTAATGAACTAATAAAATGACCTACGCTGCTGCAATTTGTTTTTCATAGCAATATTATCATGATGAAGTACTAATATCCATCTAAATGCATCCATCCATCTATCTAACCATCGATCCATCTAAATGCATCCATTCATCTAAATGCACACATTCATCTAAATGTGTCCATCCATCCATCTAACCATCTAAATGCATCCATCCACCCATCTAACCATCTAAATGCATCCATTCATTTAACCATCGATCCATCTAAATGCATTCATTCATCTAAACGTGTCCATTCATCTAAATGGATCCATCCGTCACAATATAACCATCTAAATGCATCAATTCATAACCATCTAAATGCATCAATTCATCCATCCATTCATTTTATCTATCAGTGAAAAACCAGAGGGAGGAGTGAGAATGGGGAGAGTGCGAGAGAGAGGAGGGTGCGAGAGATACCATTGCATTGATGGTCGTGATGGGGAGGTCCACCGCGTGGTGAGGGCCGGGATTGGGAGGGCCGGGACGGGGAGGGTTGCCGGGATGCCGTGGAAGCGCCGACCCGCGGGAGATAGTGGATCGAGAGGAAGAGAGTGAGGAGTGAGGAGTGAGGGGTACATGGAAGAAGCGGATAAGGTACGACCTAGGAGTAGCACGTGTTGGGGATATGCACTAGTGCTAACTTGGAGGAGCCGAGTTGTGATTTTCTAGCCACAATAGTAGCGTCGCCCACAAACTATGCTACTGCTACCCCATTAGAAGTAGCACAGGACGCGGTCCAGCATTCCTACTATGGCTAGCCCGTGTGCGAATGGTGTGCCACACATATTAATAGCGCCCCCTATTATTGCATGTGCTACTGCTAGCGATTACCAGTATTTTTTTTGGCCACCGCTACTACTAATTAATAGTAGAGCATATATTTTACCCAACACTACTAGTAATATAATACCTATAAATTTTCCCTCGTAGTGAAAATATTTAGGTATTGTTGAAATAGTAGCACCAAGGTCACACAAAATATTGCATTCATATTTGTTTATCTTTATTTTGACAGTAGGTTCCCACGCATCATCCATTTTTCTAGGAATAGAAACTTCAAGTTCAAGTTTCTCGTCATAACCTTTTATGATTGCTTCCATTATACGATTAGTGACAACCTTGTTTTGTTCATAAGTATTGAATGAAATAATAATGGTTCGCAACAAGGAAATACATTCAACTAAAGAGAAACTTTAACAATTAAAATCGTTGTAATCCAAGATAGTGGCCACATCAGTAGTTAAACTTTTGACCTCTCCAAACCCACTTTTTTCAGTTTTAGCATTAGAATCATCACCCCTCAAGAAAACGGGATGCTCTCTAACTAAAGTTTACTCATCTCGAGTCCCTTTATAATATATATTTATAGAAGTAAATACAGATTCAATAGGAGAAATGCCAATCATTTTAAGATATTCACCATGATTTCGGTAAAAATCGAGTGGGAGAGCTTTTTCTAGGAATTCCCCCTTAGCCATCAACTTAGCGGGCCTCTCCCTTCTTTAATTCATAGATATTTGGATAGATTTAATAGTATCATTAAAATCATGCTTGGTTGAAAAAGCTTTACTTTTACGAGTTTCTACATCAAGACCAATACTATTCATGTTTTTAGCCAAAGAATCGATCGTATGCCGCTTTTCCTCTTCCATAGTATTGAAAACTTTTTGAGAATTAATGAATTATTTAATGGTGTTTTCAAGATCAGAGGAGAACTCACTATTATTGGTAGGAGGATTTCCATAAGAATTTCCAAAAGAGTTGTCATAACTACTAGAGGGAATACCGGGATATGGCCTAGCATTGAAATTCACATCATTGGAATTATCATTTTGCTAAATTAAAGTAGACAAGGGAAAACCAGTAGGATCAACATGAGCATTTTTATTAGCAACCAAATTCATAAGACCATCCATTATTTCACTAAAAGTAGCGATTTCCTTAACGGAATTTACCTTCTTACAAGTTGGAGCTCTTTCAGTATGGCATTCAGAATAATTGTCCATGATGTTGTCCAGAAGTTTGTTGTCCTATCCTAAGGTAACCTCCATGAAGGTACCACATGTGGAAGAATCAAGAAGATTTCTGGATACAAAGCTTATTCCCGCATAGAAATATTGGATAATCATCATTTAGACCATGCGTAGGGAAATTTCTAATCATTAATTTCATCCTCTCCCAAGCTTGTGCCACATGTTCATGATGTTGGTGTTTAGAATTAATTGTTTTATTTCTAAGGGAGATAATCTTAGAAGGGGGAAAATATACTTGGCAATAAAATCATCTTTACACTTATCCCATGTCCCAATACTATTACGTGGTAAAGATGAAAACCAAGCCTTAGCTTTATGTCTTAGTGAGAAAGGAAATAATTTAATATAAAAATGTCATTATCCATGTCCTTTTTCTTTTGCATATCACAAATTTCAACAAAAGTATTAAGATGAGGAGCGGGATCCTCATTAGGACTTCCCGAAAATTGTTCTTTCATGATAAGATTCAACAATGCAACATTAATATCAAAAATATCCGCACAAGTTGCGGGTAGTATAGGAGTACTAATAAAATCATCATTATTATTATTTTAGATGTCACACATCTTAGTACTATCTTGAGACATGGTGTCCGAGCAAGCAAAGTGAGAAGTAGGACAAGTAAACTAGCGAGCAAAGATGCAAAGTAGTGACAAGCGAAAGTAAATAGTTTTTTATTGTTGATTTTTTTGAAGAAAGTAAGATATAACAAAAATAAAAAGAATAAAAAGTGAATGATAATTTTCATGAAGTTACTTCATAGTTTGCGATGATATGCCCTGACAATGGTGCGAGAAATCCTTCCTGGTACTTGTGATCTGTGTTGTGTTTTCCGTGAAGTGGAACAGGTAATTACAACACAATACACGTAAGTATTTCCCTCACTTATGAAACCAAGGTTTATCGGACCAATAGGAATATCAATCCTCAATTGTCTTCAGCGGCTGCACAGAAAAGAGCAAACAACTTGCACCCAATGCGGGCAAGAGGGTTGTCAATCTCCTTGATCTCGTTATTTTCAAGAAAATGAGGTGTTTAGATAATTGTAGATAATTGAAACTTGCAAAATAAAATAAAAGATAAAGAAGAACAACGAGGAAATTATAAGTTTTCTGAATGTATAAGTGAATAGTTTCGGGGGGTCATAGTGTTCTCTAAGGGCATCTATCATGAAAGCAACATATGGTGGGTAAACAAATTACTGTTGGGTAATTGACAAAACATCGGATAGTTATACGATTTTCACGGCAATGATCATGTGTATGTAGGCATCACGTCCATAAGAAAATAGGCTAACTCCTGCGTGCACCTACTACCATTACTCCACTTCAAGAGTGCTTCTATGCTTGCCTCTTTATGTATTAATTTCATGTCAAACATAGTAATGCTTGGAGAACGATGACATGATGTAGAAAACGTAAATTCAACCAATATAAATAAACTCCATCATTTTATCCTTAGTGGCAACACATAAAGACGAAACTTGTCCCCTTCTGTCACTGGGATATAGAAACTCGCCAGGTTGAACCCAGTACAACGCACCCCTCTCACTTAAGAAATACCAAACTTCTTGGCCTATATAATTTAATAGATCAGAGAGAATTACAAAGCTATGATGATCCTAAAAATAAGAACCATAAAACTCAGAGAAGACACAAATATTTTTCATGAATAATGTGAGCATAAACCCACAATTTATTGGATCCCAACAAACACATCATACAAAAGAATTACATCGGATAGATTAAAGCGAAGATGCGATGATCGTTGTGTTGAATATCAAGAGAGAGGGACAGATAGCCATGTAGGTACAAACTACAGACCCATATATTTGTGGTGAACTACTCACACATCATTACGAGGGCAGCAAGGTTGATGAAGAGCCCCCCCCCCCCCCCCCCGTGACCGGTTCCCCTATGACAGAGTGTCGGATCGGAGCACAAGATGGGATCTCTGTGGAATAGAGACTTGTAGCGGCGGAAAAAGTGTTTCTCTCTGATGTTTAGGGTTTTTGGAATATATGTAAATTTATAGGCCAAATATTTGAGGAAGTGAGGCCAACAGGGAGGGACTAAGAAAACAAGGCGCGTCGACCCCCCCTGGTCGAGCCCTATTGGCTTGTGCCTCCCTCATGTGGCTTCCGACCTCATACCATATCTTCCAGGTCTTCTTTTGGTCTAGAAAAATTCATACAAATCGGGGAAATTGGATTTCATTTCGTATAGTAAACCTGAAAAGTAAAAAACAATTAGAAAATGACAATTGGAAATGGGCAGTGCGTCAGCGGGTTAGTGCTATAAAAAATATAAATATGTGAATTATGACCGAAAAAGTATCCTAGGATTATAATATATCAGCATGGAACAATCAAAAATTATAGATAAGTTGGAGACATATTAGGTTTCCATATTTTTGGTTTAATCGCCATTAGAGGAAGATGGATGTTCTTAGTTTGGGGAGTCTTCGATGTAGAGTACCTATTCTCAATGGGGAGTAATATAGTCAATGGAAAGACAAAATGATTGAAATATATGATGAATTCCATTTGACCAAGTATGTTGATAATATCTATGTGCCTCCCATTGATCCCTTACATCCTACTCACGAGGAGCAAATTGATATGCTTCAGAATCCTAGAATCGCCAATCTCATCATTAGATGACTACCAAGAATTTTGTTTGATCAAATGAAAAACTATGAATGTTCTTATACTTTGTGGAAAGATTTGGCGAAAATATATCCAAACTAATGTTTGAAAAATCTTGATGTCATTCTCCATAAACTTTGTTGCCTTTCACAAAATAAAGCTTAGTGATCCTAACTTCAAGGGTAAGGTACTTGGTCTTGGTAAGGTGGGCATATCTCATTATAGTTTTATTCAAAACGTCATGCTTGTTGACACCCTTGGATACAATGTTCTTTCCATACGCAGAATACTCGGTTTTGGTTTCAATGTGCTATTCACTAAAGTAGATTGGCAAGTGTTTCGTCATGACAATCATAACTTGGTGTTTACAAGTTTCTGTAGAGGTGATGTATATATTGTCGATTTCACTAAAAGAGCCCAACCTCGTACTTGTCTTATTGCAAAATCATCTAAAGGTTGCCTATGGCATAAAAGGCTAGGACATGTTGGTATGAGTAATCTAGAGAAGCTCATCAAAGGTGATCACATACTTGGTGTTAAAGATGTTATATTTGACAAAGATAGACTTTATAGTGATTGTCAAGCAGGAAAACAAGTGGGTGTAAGTCATCCAATAAAGAACATTATGCCTACTAAGAGACCACTCGAGCTTCTTCCTACAGATCTCTTTGGTCCCAATGCGTACAAGAGCCTCGCTGGAAATTCCTTTGTTCTAGTTATAATTGATGATTTTTCTAGATTTACGTGGTTATTCTTTCTTGAAGACAATTCATAGGTACAAAAGATCTTCAAGAAGTTTGGTCACGAAGCCCAACATCAGTTTGAAGTGAAGATCAATAAAGTTCACAGCGACAACGGATCAGAGTTCAAGAACACAAATGTGGATACCTTTCTTGACGAAGAAGGCATCTCACATGAGTTCTCGTCTATGTACATACCTCAAAAATGGAGTTGTTGAGAGGAATAATCAAACTCTCATACAAATGGATATAACGTTGCTCGAAGAGTACAAGACGCCAATTCACTTTTGGGTGAAAGTCATGGAAACAGCTTGTCATGCTACAAATGTACTGTACCTACATAAGCTTCTTGGTAAAACGACATACGAGATACTCAATGGTAACAAACCCCAACTTGGATGCTTTCAGGTATTCATCTCAAACTGCTATGTTCTTGATAAGCATCATCGTTCTAAATTTGTTGCTAAATACCATGAAGGTTTCCTACTTTGTTACAGATCAAACTCTCACACTTATCGTGTCTAAAAAAACTTCACTCAAAAAGTTGCAGAGGAGGTAGATATGAAGTTTGATGAGGCTACTGGCCCGCAAGTCAAAAAATTGCCAAATGATGTAGGAGATTAGGAAGGTTCGAAACCCATTAAAGACTTGTCTATTGGCAAGATTCATTCCATGGAAGTGAAGGAAAGTACTTCATCAACACAAGTGGAAACTCCTACTTCGCATCCACGAGAACCACTAGATGGCATGAACGCTTCCTCAAGTGGTACACAACAAGATGAAGAGAAGGAAGAAGTACATCAAGATGATCCACATCAACCTCCTTCACCAACTCCTCAACAGAACAACACCTTCAACAACAACAAAGAGGAAGATGATCATGAGGAAGCTCCTCCATCCAACAAGAAAAAGCTACCACGAGTTCGAGCAAGAGTGAACAAGAATCATCCCGTAGAAAAAATACTTAGTTAGATAAGAAATAGGAGAATGACTCACTCTGAAACTCATTTAGCTAACTTTTGTGAGCAGTACTAATTCATCTCTAGTATTGAGCCCATGAATGTAGAATAAGCACTTGAAGACCCATATTGAGTGAATGCCATGCATGAAGAGCTACATAACTTTGAGAGGAATGTAGTGGGTACACTAGTGGAGAAGCCCAAGGATGAGAACAATATCATTGGAACAAAATGGGTGTTTTGGACAAGCAATATGAAGATGGTCAAGTGGTGTGCAACAATTGCTTGTCTCGTGGCTCAAGGCTACATACAAGTCAAAGGTATGGACTATGGTCAGACCTATGCCGCTATTTCTCGACTTGAGGCCGTTCACAAACTTATTGCTTATGTCAATCACCATAATATTACTCTTTACCAATTGGATATAAAATGTGATTTTCTAAATGGTGAAATTGAGGAGGAAGTTTATGTTAAACAACCTCTCAGCTTAGTGAACCATAAGAAACTTAATCATGTTTATAAACTTCGTAAAGCTCTCTATGGTATTAAACGAGCCACACAACCTTGGTACAAATGCTTAACAAAGTTTCTCATTGAACATGGTTTTGAGATTGGTAAAATTGACGCAACCTTGTTCACTAATAGAGTTCATGGTGAATTATTTGTGTGTCAAATTTATGTGTATGATATTATATTTGGATCTAATAACCCACATTTTAGCGGGAAATTTGGAAGGTTTATGTCTAAGAAATATGTGATGTCCATGATCTTTGAGATGAATTTTTTTCCTTGGTTTGCAAATCAGGCAAACGAGATAAGGTACATTTATCTCTTAAACGAAGTACACCAAGGACCTTTTCAATAAGTTCAACATACAAGAGCGTACAGGTATGAAGACCCCCATGCATACTAGTGGACTTGTTGTCCTCCCTAAGGAGGACAAATCGGTTGATTAAAAAGGTTATCGATCAATGATCGGTTCGTTGTCATATCTATGTATCTCCTATCCCGATATCATGCTAAGTGTATTGCTGCAGCGACAGAAATCCTTCTGTTGCCTCTTGAGCTTGCGTCGGTTTTTTCGTTGAAGAGGAAAGGGTGGTGCAGCACAGTGGCATTAAGTATTTCCCTCAGTTTGAGAACCAAGGTATCAATCCAGTAGGAGAATCGCGCCATGTCCAGAGTACCTGCGCAAACACAAAAGAGCTTGCACACAACGCTATAAAGGGGTTGTTAATCCATTCAAGATCGATTGCAAACTGAGATCTGAAGCCGGAAAGTGCAATGAAGTAAAATTGTAAGGCTGAAAATATGGTGTGAAGTAGACCCGGGGGCCATAGTGTTCAATAGAGGCTTCTCTCAAAATAGAAAATAATATGGTGGGTGAACAAATTACTGTCGAGCAATTGATAGAACCGCGCAAAGTCATGACGATATCTAAGGCAATGATCGTACATATACATCCGAGACAAGTAGACCGATACTTTCTGCATCTACTACTATTACTCCACACATCGACCGCTGTCAATCATGCATCTAGTGTATTGAGTTCATGACGAACAGAGTAACACTTTAAGCAAGATGACATGATGTAGAGGGATAAACTCAAACCAATGATGAAAACTCCATCTTTTTACCCTTGTTGGCAACAACATGATGCGTGCCTCGCTACCCCTTCCGTCACTGGGTGAGGTCACCACACGGTATGAACCGAAAAGCAAGGACTTCTCCCGTTGCAAGAATCATAGATCAAGTTGGCCAAACAAAACCCACAACTCGAAGAGAATTACAAGGATATGAAATCATGCACAAGAGAGATCAGAAGAAACTCAAATAAGATTCATAGATAATCTGATCATAAATCCACAATTGATTGGATCTTGACAAACACACCGCAAAAGAAGATTACATCGGATAGAGCTCCAAGAAGATCATGGAGAACTTTGTATTGAAGATCCAAGAGAGAGAAGAAGCCATCTAACTACTATCTATGGACCCATATGTCTATGGTGAACTACTCACGCATCATTGGAGTGGTCATGGTGTTGATGAAGAAGCCCTCCGTATCCGAATCCCCCTCCGGCAGGGAACCAGAACGTGCCCCAGATGGGATCTTGCGGAGACAGAAGCTTGCGGCGGCAGAAAAGTGTTTTCGTGGATTTCCCTGTCAGTTTTGGAATTTTTCTAAATTTATAGGCGGAAGAGGTAGGGCAGACGAGCCACAGGGGGGCCACAAGCCTACTAGGCGCGGCCAGGGGGGCGCGCCTAGGGTACTTGTGGGGTTTTCAAGTCTAGTGCGTATCTTCTGTTCCGGAAAAAATATTATCGGAAGTTTTATTCCGTTTGGACACCGTTTAAAATCCTCCTCTAAAAAGGGTCAAAAACACGGAAAAACAGGAACTGGCACTTGGCACTGAGTTAATAAGTTAGTCCCAAAAAAATATATAAAAGGCATACAAAACATCCAAAGTTTGACAAGATAATAGCATGGAACCATAAAAAATTATAGATACGTTGGAGACGTATCTAGCATCCCCAAGCTTAACTCCTGCTCGTCCTCGAGTAGGGAAGTGATAAAGACTGAATTTTTGGTGTGGAATGCTACCTAGTGTAGTTGTCCTTTGTAACTTCTTTCATGTGACATGAATGTTCAGATCCGTAAGAGTCAAAACAATAGTTTTCTATTGACATGAAAACAATAATACTTCAAGCAAACTAGCAAGGTAATCATGAACTTCCGAAATAACAAGGCCAAAGAAAGTTATCCCCACAAAATTATATAGTCTAGCTATGCACCATCATCCTCACACAACTAATTTAATCATGCGCAACCCCGGTATTGGCGAAGTAATTGATTTCGCACTCTTACTTTCTCAAACCTTTTTCAACTATCACACAATACATGAGCGTGAGCCATGGATATAACACTATAGGTGGAATAGAGTGTGGTGGTGGTTGTGAGACAAAAACGAGGAGATGTTCACATGTACTCGGCGTAGTAAAGGGTTATGGAGATGCCCATTAATATATATCAATGTGAATGAGTAGGGATTGCCATACAAAGGATGCACTAGAGCTATAAGTATGTGAAATCTCAAAAGGAGAACTAGTGGGTGTGCATTTAACTTGCTTGCTCACGAAGACGTAGGGCAATTTGAGGAATCCCATCCTTGGAATATACAAGCCAAGTTATATAATGAAAATTCCCACTAGCATATGGTGGTGACAAAAACAAGAGGCTCTCAATCATGAAGAACATGGTGCTATTATGAAGCACAAGTGTGGAAAAAGATAGTAGCATTGTCCCTTCTCTCTTTTTCTCTTTTTTTTATTTGGGCTCTTTGGCCTAGTTTTTCTCTCTTCCCTTTTTTTTTATTTGGGCTCTTTGGCCTCTTTTTTTCCTCACATATGACAATGCTCTAATAATGACGATCATCACACTTTTATTTACCCACAGCTCAAAGCGTAGAACGATGATGACTCTATAAGGAATGCCTCCGGCAGTGTACCCGGATATGATCATGCAATGGCAATATGAGAGTGACGGCACAAGTCATGAGACAGAATGGTGGGAGTTGCATGGCAATATATCTCGGAATGGCAATGAAGATGCCATAGTAGGTAGGTATGGTGGCTATTTTGAGGAAGGCATATGGTGGGTTTCTGCACCAGCAAAAATTGCGCGGTACCAGAGAGGCTAGCAATGGCGGAAGGTGAAAGTGTATCTATACCATGGACTCACATTAGTCATGAAGAACTCACATACTTGTTGCGAAAGTTTTTTAGTAATCGAAACAAAGTGCTAAACTCATACTCCTAGGGGAAGGGTTGGTAGGTGTTAACCATCGTGCGATCCCGACCGCAACACAAAGGATGACAATCAATAGATCAATTATGCTCCGACTTCCTAACATAGCGGTTCACCATACATGCATGTTACGGGAATCACTAACTTCAACACAAGTATTTCTAGATTCACAACACCCTACTAACATAAATTTTAATATTACCAAATCCACGTCTCAAAACTAATTGAGAGGAATCAAACTTCTCTTTCTACTCAATGCACATGAAGATGGAAGTTTATTGTATCCCCTTTGGATACCTATCACCTTTGGGACTACCTTGATAGCACAAGCCAACTACCAAGTTACGCACCGCCGAGCTCTAAAAGATCTAAGTGAAGCACATGGAGCAAATTTATCTAGCTCAAAAGATATAAGTGAAGCACGATGAGCATTCTAGCAAATTCACGATGAGTGCATGTCTATATCAAAAGGTGTGCAGCAAGGATGATTGTGACACAACAAAAATAAAAGACTCCTACGATACAAGACACTCCAAGCAAAGCACATATCATGTGGGGAATAAAAATATATCTCCAAGTAATGTTACCGATGGATTGAAGACGAAAGAGGGGATGCCTTCCCAGGTCATCCCCAAGCTTAGGCTTTTTGGTGTCCTTGAATTTGGCTTGGGATGCCTTGGGCATCCCCAAGCTTGAGCTATTTCCACTCTTTATCCCTTTGTCCATGAGAACATCACCCAAAACATGAAAACTTCACAACACAAAACTTAAAGAGAAACTCGTGATATCATTAGCACAAGAAAACAAACTACCAGCTCTTTAGGTACTGTAGAAAACTTGATTCCTATTCATATTGGTGTTAGATTACTGTATTCTAAATTTTCCATGGCTATTAACCCCCGATACTATCCATAGTTTCATCAAAACAAGCAACCAACTCAACAAAAACAGAATCTGTCAAAAACAGACCAGTCTGTAGCAATCTGTATACTTCGTATACTTCTGGTACCTAAAAAATTATGAAACATTACGACTGCCTGGGAAAAAAGGCATATCAACCAGAATAAAAAAGAATCAACTCAAAGTCTCTTTCTAGATAAAATGAAAAATAATCTCGTGAGCGAAAAGTTTCTGTCTTTTTCCAGCAGGATCAAACAACCATCACCAAGACTAGTCATAAAGATTTTGCTTGGCTCAAACACAAAAAGTAACACAAAAGAAACAATCATAACGGAATTATGATGGTGTGGATGCAACAAAACATAAATAAAAAGATAAATTCATTGGGTTGCCTCCCAACAAGCGCTATTGTTTAACGCCCTTAGGTAGGCATAAGGTGATAGAATCAAGTATCGTCGTCTTTGGTGCTAAAACAATAAGTAGCCCTCATCATAGATCCATAAGGCAATCTTATTTTCTTTCTAGGAAAATGTACCATGCCCTTATTTAAAGGAAATTAAAATCTAATATTCCCTTCCTTCATATCGATGATAGTACCGATAGTCCTTAGGAAAGGTCTACCAAGAATGATAGGACATGTAGGATTGCAATCAATGTCAAGCACAATGAAATCCACGGGTACATAGTTACTATTTGCAATAATAAGAACATCATTGATCCTTCCCATGGGTTTCTTGACAGTAGAATCTGCAAGATGCAAATTAAGAGATAACTCCTCAATCTCATTGTAAGTGCATCTAGTGCCCCTTAGTGATTTTGGTGGTTTGAAGACTTATAGGTTAAGTATCTAATGTGTTCATGAGTGTACACAGGATCTATAAGTCGCTGAGGAGTTTGAAATATTCGATGAATATCGACCCCTAAAAATGTATGTCTTCGGCTGAAGAAATTGGTCTGAAGCTGAAGAATTGAATCGCGAAGGAATTGCGATGTAATTGATATTCCTCATGAAGAAATTAAAATGAGGAATTCGGTGTGTCCTGAAGAAAAACAATCTGAAGATTTTGAAGGATGAAGATTTATTTCTGTCGGTTTTATTTTCTTCACTTTTGAGTCATAGGAACACCGTACTGTTAAAGGGGTTCAAAGTAACATGTCGGAATGAATTTCCTCATGATGCTCAACCCAAGCCTAATCCTACCAAAAGCCTCAAGTGAGGAATATGAGAGACATGAGGACTCTCACAGTTGAGGGTCCCGACCGTTACCGGAAGTCGCGCCACATGACTGATCTTATCCACACCAACGGTCATATTATTTAAGGGGATTAATGTCAAATAATGTCGGGATGCTCCCAGGCTATAAATAGCCGCCCCCACAACCATTAGCTGGTTGGCTGCTCCGTTGGAAACTTACACTTGTCATAAGAGCAACCCAAATTCCTCAGAGTCTTCAGGAGTAATTCATGAGTGAGGAAATACCCCAAACACCAAACCACAAACTAAAACCAAGTGATTGAGCATCGCTGAAGAGGTTGTTCCTGTGTGGAAATGAAGCCTTTTACCTTTGAGGACTGTGCATCCTCCAGACGGTTAGGCGTCATGGTCTAGAGCAATCCTGTACTCAATTGTGGATCGCCGGGTGACCAAGTTTGTGAGGGTTTGGAAGTCTGCACTGAAGACTTACCACGAGTGTTGGGCGAGGACTGTGTGTTCTTAGCTCAAGTAGAATACGGTAGGTACTGTGTGTCCCAGGACTGTGTGTCTTTTGGTTTCAATACCAAGCCGCTCGAAACCAGATGTACAACTGTCACAACAGTTGGAACTAGGTCATCAACCATTGTCTTCACTTTGAAACAGGTTCTATTTCTTCAACTCTTTACATTCCTCATCTTGTATGTTGATGATTCTCACTGTCACTGTTTGAAGAATTTGCTCAAGACTTTCTCTGAAATTCCTCAACCCCAAATTCTTCACGCGAGTTAATCCTCATCTGTTTTCTCCGTGCTTGCATACTGTGCAAACTGTTTTTCATATTCTTCACCTTGAAAACTGTTCTAGTGTTACTTTGCACTTCTGAACCTTTGCTGTTTCCACCGCAAGTTAGTCATCAGTGAAGAATTTCCTCAAAAGGAATTTCCTCAGTGATGAAATTCTAAAAATCTCCTATTCACCCCCTGTAGTCGATATAACACACTTTCAATTGGTATCACAGTAAGGTACTCACTTGTTCTGTGTGATTTTGGTTTAATCACCTGGAGTTTTAGTTATGTCGGTTGTAGGCATAAAAGGAAAGGACTTTCCCTTCTAGAAGACCAAGATGCAGATGCATCTACAAGCTATTGACAACAATCGCTGGTATATTGTGGAACATGGCTTCCCTATCGTCACTGCTACTGTCTCTGCCGCTGATGTGAAGAAATTCAAGCAACTTCATTCTCAAGCGAAGAATATCATATGTGGCCATTTGAGCAAGGGCTAGTATGGCAGAGTGAGTGCTCTGGCTCGGCAAAACTTATCTGGGAAAGGCTGTCCAAAGTTAATGAAGGAGTATCCACCCAGCGTGATTCTTGTGTTGATGTTCTTCACAATCTCTTCAATCGCTTCAAGAGGCTTGACAATTAAAGCTGCCAAGATACCTTTGATTGCCTCACTGACATATCAAATGAATTGCAAGCACTGGGAGCTCGAGACATTACTGATCACCAAGTTGTGAAGAAACTGCTAAGATCTTTGGATTCTTCATTTGATACATCAGTTCTGATGATTCAAGAAAGACCAGACTACAAGATGCTTGATCCAGCTGATATACTCGAAAGACTCAATACTCATGAATTCCAACAAGAAGAAAAGAGATCTATATGGACCAAGCTATTCTAGACCACGTGCACTGAAGGCCAAAGCAATTTCCTCATATGAAGAAGAAGACTCGGATGGTATCATTGGTGATCCTGAAGAATTTGGACAGGAGCTTGCAATGCTCGTGAGGAAATTCCAGAAATTTACAAGATGTGGCCAGTTTGGTAAATCTTCAAGAAGAGATATGAGGAAATCATAATGTTCATCTGAGGACTACAAGAAAAGAACCTGCCACAAATGCAAGAAATCAGGTCAATACATTGCTGATTGTCCTCGTTGGGGAAAGGAATCAAAGAAGAAGAAATACAAGGATGAAATTCTGATGAATCGAATTAAAAGAAGAAATCTTCAAAATCCACATCCTCAAAGTCCTCATCACACAAGAAGACTAGTTTCAGAAAGGCTCGGGCACTTATTGGCAAGGAAATGGATTGCGAGGCAGAATCTGAGGAATGTGATGAAGACAAGGGTTCTGATGAAGACTCAGAATCTGGACAGGCTAGCCTTTGACTTGTAACCACATTCGTCAGCAAGTCAATCTTCAACCTTGAAGAAAATGATAACGCCATGCACACTGATGACTATGCTGATGACTTCACTCCAACCTATTGCTTCATGGCAAAAGGTTCAAAGGTACCGAATGATGCTTCCTCCTCTGATTCAAGTGACTATGAACCTGATGATTACAAAAAACGAAGTTACAGTAAACTTGCTATCATTGCCACTAAACAAGAAACTGCCCTGGAAAAGCTTCAGAAACTGCTAGACAGAAGTGATGATCTGTAGAATGATGAAATGAATCTTACCCAAATCCTCACTAAAGATATGAAAAGTCTTCAGTCCAGATTTGATAATCTTCAAGATCGTCATGTTATACTCCTCGCTGATCATGAGAAACTTTCCGATGAATTTCTTCAAAGGAAGCTTGATCTTGAGAAATTGAGGATTTCTTATGACGATTTTCGTATGGAAAATGATGCATTACTTGCTCAACAGATCAGTGCTGCTCAAGCTAAATTCATTCCTCCATGTCTTAAATACATCGAACGTGAAACTGTTAATTCTTCACCACAATCATCAAATGCTTCTATTGCTACAAATTCTTCAACTGCTCCTGTAGTGTCAAATTCCTCACTTGAGGAAACCACAAATGTCACTGATGAAAATGCAGGGCTGAAGGAATTTCATGTGACAGGCATATACAAAAGTCTCAAAGGACACCAAACCCTTTGTGATGTTCTCAAAAAGAAGATCTTGAAGAGGAACCCAACGAAAGAAGGAATTGCCTTTGAGAGGAAATTGAATGCTGATGGATCTTATTGGAAACCTGAGCAGTATCCCAAAACCTCATGGGTTGCTGCTACTGGGCCTCCCTTTGATCCATCCAATCTAACAGGGTTTTCATGTGAATTATCTTATTCCTCAGATGAGTCATTTGACTCCAACTATAAACTGTTCAAAAATCAATCTATTGAAGTATTTGCTCGATATGTTGGAATTAACTGCAGGTATGGGCCTCCCCTGAGGAAAAACTGGGTTCCCAAAAGTTGCCTTGAAAATCTTCAGGTGAATGTCCTCATGACACCACCTATGAAGAATTTGAACCCCAGATCAAATTCCTCAGGAGGACCAAAGTCTTCAAGAGGATCAAAATCCTCAACTAGTCAAAACTATGCTCGTACCCGTGCTAATGCTTCTAACATGCAGGGAAATTACAAGGAATATGAATATGAGCGTTATTCTTCAAATCATTATGTTCATAAATCCTCAAATAAGTTCTTTGCATATTCATTTGAGTACTTTAACCCCCTACTGTTAAGAGAAGTGCATTAGCTTCAATGCCCCCTTTCTCATATGGTGCTCGCAGGATGATGAATACTTTATCACCCCTTCAGATGTGGGTGGTGAAGAAATTGAACTAATCACTTCTGCAGGTCAGGTCTCCACGTGGAAATCATCATCTGAAGAATTGGCTGGAGACGTGAGGAAAATGCTTCATAGGACGCAAGCTAATATTAATGAAATATAAATATTTCACACGTCCTTATAATTCTGTTTATGATGAAATTCCTATCTGATGAAATTGATATCATATTCTTCAAGTCTGGAGCATATGAGATGGTAAGCTGTACTAATTCATCTGCAGGATGACAAACCCAAGAGTACGGAGTGGGTTCTTGATAGTGGATGCACACACCACATGACTGGTGACAAAAGCTTGCTGATAAATATGCCACTAACTCCATCACCCCATAAGCAAATCACATATGCTGACAAAGGTAAAAGCAAGGTATTGGGACTTGGCAAAGTGGCTATTTCCAAGGATAGGCACATGGACAAAGTGATGCTTGTTGAAACCCTTGGATTTAACCTCATGTCAGTCTCAATGCTTTGTGATCTTGATATGATTGTTATCTTTGGAAGATATAGATGTGTTGTCATCATGGAATCTGACAGATCCAAAGTCTTCGAAGGTGTTAGAAGAGGGGATTTGTACATTTTTGATTTCTCTATAGGTCCTCAACCAGCCACTTGCTTAGTAGCAAAAACCTCAGAAGGGTGGCTGTGGCATCAAAGACTTGGTCATGCAGGCATGAGGAATTTGCACACGCTCGCGAAGAAGAAGCCTGTCATCGGCATCGGATTAGTCAAATTCCTCAAGGACAACCTCTGTGGTGCTTCTGAGTCTGGGAAAATGACCAGATCCAAGCACCCCTCGAAGACCATCATGACCACTACTCGTCCATTTGAATTGCTTCACATGGATCTGTTTGGACCTACTCATTATGCCACACTAACAAATGCAGCATCTTTATATGGCTTTGTCATAGTTGCTGATTATTCCAAATACACATGGGTGCATACCATTTTATATAAAACTGAAGTGCAAGAAGTCTTCAAACGATTTTCTTCAAGGGCCTTGACGAACTTCGGTGTCAAGATCAAACACATCAAAAGTGATAATGGAACAGAGTTCAAAAACACTGCTCTTGATAATTATCTTGATGAACTTGGTATTACTCACAAATTGTCTGCTCCTTATACTCTTCAACAGAATGGTGTCGTCGAAATGAAGAACAGGACTCTGGTTGAGATGGCAAGAACAATGCTTGAAGAATATCAGACTCTCGTCCCTTTTGGCCTGAAGCAATTAACACTTCATGCCATATCAACAGGGTATATCTTCACAAATTCCTCAAGAAAACCTCATATGAACTCCTCATAGACAAGAAACCAAATGTAAATTATTTCAAAGTCTTTGGTGCAAAATATTGGATTAGAGATCCTCACCATAGCTCAAAGTTTGCACCTAAGGAACATGAGGGTTTTATGCTCGGTTATGGAAAGGACTCGCACACCTACAGAGTCTTCAACACCTATCATAACAAGGTTTTTGATACTGTAGATCTGCGGTTCGATGAAACTAATGGCTCGCAAAGAGAGAAATTGCCTCCTGATCAAGATAAGTTGTCTCCTGAGGAAGCAATAAAGCTCAAAGCTACTAAAGACATTGTTCCCACTGAGGAAATTGATGAAGAAATCATTCGGAGCACTGATGAAAATCAAGAAGATGCTCCTGAGGAAATTGCTCCAGAACCAATTCCTCAGCCCAGACGAAATCCTCAACCAGCTCATCCGAGGATTGCAAATGAAGTGGAACTTGACAAAATCCTCAATGACATCAATGCGCCAGGTCCTCTCACTCGCTCAAAAGCTTCACACTTAGTTAACTTTTGTGGGCATTTCTCCTTTGTGTCTATCACAGTACCTTCAAAAGTTGTTGAGGCTTCCATGGAACCGGAGTGGATCCAAGACATGCAAGACGAACTTCTTCAATTCAAGCTGAATGACGTATGGGAGCTCATCAAACGACCAGATCCTCGCAAGCACAATATCATCGGCACCAAGTGGATTTTCCGAAACAAGTAAGATGAGGATGGTCAAGTGGTCAGGAATAAGGCACGACTTGTAGCCCAAGGCTACACACAGGTTGAAGGAATAGATTTCGATGAAACTTTTGCACCTATTGCTAGACTTGAAGCTATTCGAATACTACTTGCTTATCCAAATCATCATAACATTATCTTATATCAAATGGATGTGAAAAGTGCATTCCTCAATGGTAAGCTTGAGAAAGAAGTATATGTTGCTTAGCCCCCAGGTTTTGAGGATCCAAAGAATCCAGACAAAGTCTTCAGACTCAAAAAGGCGCTCTATGGTCTCAAGCAAGCCCCTCGGGCGTGGTATGATACATTGAAGGAATTCCTCATGAAGAAAGGCTTCAAACCTGGTTCACTCGATCCAACTCTTTTCACTGAATCCTATGATAATGAACTATTTGTGTGCCAGATATATCTCGATGATATCATATTTGGCTGTACTGACAAACGTTATAGTGATGAATTTTCTTACATGATGAGTGAAGAATATCGGATGTCTATGATGGGGGAGCTGAAATTCTTCTTAGGTCTTCAAATTTGTCAACAAAGAAATGGAATCTTCATATCACAGGAGAAATACCTCAAGGATGTTCTGAGGAAATTCGACATGCATGAATGCAAAGGTGCCAAGACTCCAATGCCTACCAACGGCCACCTCTGCGCTGACAAAAATGGTAAAGAATTCGATCAACACGTATATCGCTCCATGTTTGGCTCTTTATTGTATTTGTGTGCATCTAGGCCAGATATAATGCTTAGTGTTTGCATGTGTTCACGTTTTCAAGCAAAACCGAAGGAATCACACCATAAGGCTGTGAAGCATATTCTTCGATACTTAGCTCACACACCAACTCTAGGGTTATGGTACCCCAAGGGCTCAAATCTTCATCTTGTGGGATATTCTGATTTTGACTATGCTGGTGACCGTGTGGATCGCATGTCAACCTCTGGCACATGTCATTTCCTCGGAAGATCACTAGTCTGCTGGTCCTCAAAGAAGCAGAACTGCGTTTCACTCTCCACTGCCGAAGCTGAGTACATTGCTGCTGGTTCATGCTGTGCTCAATTGCTATGGATGAAGCAAACCATCAAGGACTACGACATCAACATGAAGAATGTGCCTCTCTACTGCGACAATGAGAGTGCAATCAAGATTGCATACAACCCAGTACAGCACTTGAAGACTAAGCACATCCAGATTCGGCACCATTTTCTCCGGGACCATGTCCTCAAGGGCAATATCATCATCGACCATCTGAATACTGACAATCAACTGGCAGATATCTTCACTAAGCCCTTGGATGAGAAAAGGTTTTGCAAGTTGCGGTGTGAGCTAAATATCTTAGAATCTTCAAACGTTTTGTAAAAACATGCACACATCCTAACACTTATGCAGAATTGATGACTTAGATGTGCAACACACGAAGAATCGATTTTCTTCAACCAATGACGAATATCACTCTTAGTGTGCGGATATGAACGAAGAAATTGATTCTCAGGTCCCTATGACAATTGTACACGGCGTCTGAAATCAACATTCTTATATGGTGGGTCACGCCACCACCCAACTTGAAATTCCTCAAATTGAATTTCTTCAAAGATGAATTTCTTCAAAAGTTGATTTTCTTCAAAACAGTTGTTCTTCAAACTTGTCTTTCTTCAAAACTGAAATTCATCATCATTATGGTTTGTCACAAATCCTCAAGTTAATCAAAATCTTCAAAAACACTTGATGATTTTTGTTTACCTAGATAGACTGTGATTTCAAAGTCGTCAACAGCATTCACTTATAGCTATTTCTTCAATTTGATATTTCATCTAAGTGAATGTGATCGGACCCTACTTTCCCTCTATACTACTCTCACCCAGACTATTCAATTGTTCATATGCGTTCTACTTGAAACTTTGTTCAAAATCTTCACTGCGTCCCTGCCAGCTGATGATTTTGTAACAAAATCCTCAAATCTTCAAAAAAAAATTATTGTTACACAGTAACTGAACCCCACTTCCCACGTTCAGATAACCACGATCTCCACCGCTTAGGTCGTGGGCTACACGTGTCTTGCGGAGACGTAGAGACAGGGGCTATTTGGTCCGATACTTTCGCGCCAATAGTTACCACCTTGCTATAAAGATGTCCCCATCCCCCTTCGGTAAAATCTTCTTCGTCCCATCGCCCTGCTGCTACAGCAAAGCTCAAAGCCCTAGCGTCACCGCTAGAAGTCTCATCGCCGATGAGGAAAATCTTGACTGCCTCGACCTCTCCGTCGCCGAAATCACGCTTGAACCGGATCATCTTCGTCCGCCGCCGCCGTAGCTGTCCTCTGTTGCCGAGTTAGGGCGAACTGGACTAGCACCGAAGAGCATCTACTCCTGCTTCTTTCTCTGTTCTTTGTGCGCACTATATAGGGTAAATAAAAACTCTATTTTTACAGCCCTTTCGATCTACTATTTTACCGTAGATTTGTGAAACCTGTTTTTCCTCAAGTGTCCACCAGTCTCTATTCCTCAAACACTGCTTATTCCTCAACTATTGATGAATTTCACTAAGCATCTAAAAGCCTTCACGAGATTCCTCAATTGTGCAAATTTTCGAATCTATACAACTCTGGAACCCAAGATCAGAGTGCTTAGACAAATTCCTCAACCCACTGGTCAAATTCCTCAACTTTAAAATTTTTCATTTCATCAACTCTGAGAACGCATATGACCTCTCCAAATTCCTCGCAACTATACTCTGTTCATAGGTAGAAAAATGTCAGCTGATGAATCTCTAGGTTCTCATCAACTTAACTCATTTCAGCGTTTCTTGAAGAAAATCTGCAAGTTTAATCAGAATCCTCAAGAGTTCAATTTCCTCAGCAAAAGCCTGTGCTGAAGAAAATCGAAGATGAAAGGAAGCAAAAGGGTGGCAAGAAGCTCGAGTAGAACACTGCCATTGATATCCCTGAGGATATATACTTGGAATACTGCACACCTAATGAGAAAGAGACAATGCCCAAGAGGAAGATAAGGCTTCAACAGATAGAATGCCGGTGAGCCAAGGAGTGGAAAGAATACAGATTCGTCACTCCCAAGTACGCAAAAAAATTCGCTCTTAAGCCTCCTGGCAAACGGCCTCCTCTTGAGGATTATCAGGTTGCACACCCCTCAAGCCCCAAGACAATTGATGACTATCCTGAAGAAAAGTCAAAACATTTGTCAAAGCTTCAGAAGCAAGCAGAAGCCGCCATGAGGAAATTAAATGAAGAATCTGGTGCTGCTGCAACTGCCGCCACCTCCTGTGCAGCTGAAACTTCTGGCACGGCCATTCCTCAAATGAAGTCTATGCCACCAAAACCAAAGGCTTCAAAGCCTCAGGAGAAAATGTCTCGGAAAGATGCACCAGCATCCGCACCAAAACCCTCAACACCACCAAAGGCTTCAAAGCCTGAACACAAGCAGATTATGAAGCAACTGCCTACTGTCTCCAGCTCCTCTATTCCTTATGCAACAAGCTCCGAGACAAAGTCTTCACCAACTCCAATGAAGACTAAGGTGACTGCTGGGAGAGGAACCAGACCAAGCCCTGGCAAAATCATCAAAGTCCCTTCTACATCAGAAGACGGTGATGAATATGATGATGAGACTCTGCAAGCCATCAACAAAAACAAGCAAGAGAGGGTAGCACAAGCTTTAGGCAGCGCCATTCCTCTGGCCATGGACCCAAAAGTCCTCTTGGATTACATGAACATATGGTATGAGGACCCCAACACTCCTATTGATGATTTGAAGCTTCCCCCAGGCATCAGCCACATGGTGGCCACTTTCATCTACGAGGCCAAGTGGAAAGAGACGCAAGCCAAACAAGCTAAGGTTGCGAAGCTCAAACAGGAGAAATTCCTCAAACAGAATCTCCTCAACCTGACGCCTGATGCACTTGTGTCCACTCAGGCAGAGTTGAAGACTTTGACTGACAAGTACACTAAGCTCTCTGATTGTCAAAGTCTCAAGAACAATTTCATCAAATTTGCTACTGATGGAGTTGATGATTACAACAAGAAGGGTGCCCCTCCAGTAACAACACCGCAGCCTGAGATTGAGGAACCTCAAACTGCCCCTGTTGAGGAAATCCCTCAAGAAAGTCGTGCTGATGAACCGGCTATTGAGGAAATAACCAAGGAAACTCCAGCGATGACTCTGCTCCAGCTGATGAAACTGCTCCAGCTGATGCATCTAAGCCAGCTGATGACTCTGATCCAGCTCAAGAAATTGCTTTAGCTGAGGAAACTGCCAGGACGGATGAGTCTCCGCCTCCTGAAAAGAAAACGTCTTCACCAAAATCTTCAAAGGTGAAGAAAATGACTCCGTCTGCATCAGATGTGAAGAAAACCAGAGCTGCTGAAAAGGAAGCCAAAAAGAGATAAGCTTCCTCAACAGAAGAATCAACTGAGGCCAAGCGCCTCAAATCTCTTGATGAAAATGCACCTCTGGAGCATGTGCCTCTCAATATTGCTCCATCTTATGAGATGACTCCCTTCGAAAGCGAAGACAAGGAGCACTTGCCGGTTGAGGAAATGAAGAATGCTGCATCTGAGGAACACATTGATGAGGAAATTCGGATTGATGACAGTCCTCAGACCTTCATTCCTCCTGAAGAACCTGCTCAAGGATCAGCAGCACCAGCTGATGAATTTGGCTCCTCCATCAAGCAAACCCCTCAAGCTGAGTAAAATCAAGAAGAAACCCTCAGTGTGAAGAAAATCCAAATCCTGGGCCAAATCCTCAACCTGAGGCTCAACCAGAGCAAGATCCTCAGCCTGAAGCACAGGTAGATGAAATTCCTCATCCCGAGGAACATGGTGAAGACAATGCCCCTGCACCAAATCCAGAGAATGCTCTAGTCGTCATCAATCCAGAAACTATGATGATTGTCTCTCCTCAAGGGAACAAGCAAAACCTTCAGCCGATGCAGCATCAGCCGTTCTCCAAGCAGCCAAAGTTTCAAAAGGAATCCTTCTTTGAGGAACGCATGTACTTCATCGGAGAAAATCCCTATGACAAGCCTCGCATCCGGCACCTGAAGTTTTGGACCAAGACTCAGCTCAACTACTATGCATCTGTGCTGTGTGGAAGAAACAAGATTTTCCAGCACATGCATATTCCTCATGTTGAGCTTTAAGAAATTCCGTGCTTTGCCCCAGTCCTCAACGTTCTTCATGAAGCAGGACTGCTCCCTATGTGCTCTGATATCTGTGACTGGATTAGCAACATTGTTATTCAATTCTATCCAACTCTGCACATCTCTGGAGATCCAACAGATATCAACACTTGGGTGCTGGATTGGATGACGCAGCACACACACTTGAAGGCTCCTGCCAATGAGCTGTTGCAAGAACTTCCTATGTCAATTCCCTCAGAGGAGGCAGTGAATTTGTATGATGAACGGGAGCTGCCATATAAGCTGATGGAAGTCCTCATGAAGCCTTTGGCCAAGGAGCAACCACCAAGAACAACCTTCCTGGTCCATGAGCTGAAGTATGAACCCAGGACTATTTACAGAATCCTCCGTAGTGTTCTTGCGCCTATCAAGGGTCATGATGATGAAGAATACGTCATAGGCATCATGAAGAATATCCTCTTCAACATCATCCATGGCATTCCCATCAACATTAATGATTTCTTCTTGAGGAATCTAGCCGAAAATGCCATGTCCCCTTTTGACCTGAAGATTTACGCTCCATGGATCATGGGATTCATCAGACGAAGGTCAGGCATCAATTTTCACGCTGATTTCAATAATCACCAAGGATATATGCCTCCTCTAAGGGTAAACAAGAAGACTTTCGTGCCTGTTGAAGGAAAAGGCAAGTCTGTTATTGATGAAGGTAGTCGGCCCCTTGATGGCCAGTCCCGAGAGCCAGATGCATATTCCTCATGGGATGACACTGAAACCTATCCACCAAGTCATGTTGCTCCAACGGTGATGAATACCAGAGAGCTTCTTCTTAGTCTTCACCAAAAGGTTGATCAAAATCACAAGTGGGTCAAACGCCAGTTCGGCGCCATTGTGAAAACCCTCAATGAAACTGATAATGTCGTGAAGCTTAATCATCATTATCTTCATGAGGTTTTTGATCGCACCTGGGCCACACTGGCTCATCTGAAGACTCCAGCAGAACTTGAATAATTGGAGTTTGCACAGGACTTCGACTGGTCGTGGCCACCAAAGAAGAAATTCAGGCTAATTCCAGTTCCAGACCTTGAGGGCAGTTCGTTTTCTTCATTCCGCACTGCTGAATCAGATGAATACCAACAAGATACTGCCACTGGTCCAAGGAGGAAGTCTGCTCCCAAGAATCCTCACGCATCTTCCTCAACTGGCAAGAAGTGAAAGTCTTCACGGGACGTTAGTCCTCAATTTGTCCCTTTTTGTCACTTGATGACAAAGGGGGAGAAATCTGAGAGTTAGTCTTCACGCGGGATATATTTTGGGGCTTATAAACTTTATTTAATTTACAAACTCTTGGCTTTTCTGAAGTGTTTTATGTAATGAGTTGTAACTTAAGCCCGATGGTACTCTGACGCTTTTGAACATTTTTCTTTGCATGCTTATTCAACGATATATTAATGCACACATGCTGGAATTCATCAGATACCATTTGTCATCATGCATCCTCAATTTCTTCATACTATATGTCGTATGTATGCATGATTTACAAGACTCAGGGGGATATCTCCATGACATAAATCATCAATGTGCATTTGCTGTGAAAAGCAAAATCCTCAAGATATGCACATCTTCAGGGGGAGTCTATCTGAATCTTGAGTTCAAATTCCTCAAATGAGTATTTACACTTCATATTTTTATCCCCGTTGAATACTTAACCTAATTGTCATCAACCACCAAACAGGGGGAGATTGTAAGTGCACCTAGTGCCCCTTAGTGATTTTGGTGGTTTGAAGACTTATAGGTTAAGTATCTAATGTGTTCATGAGTGTACACAGGATCTATAAGTCGCTGAGGAGTTTGAAATATTCGATGAATATCGACCCCTAAAAATGTATGTCTTCGGCTGAAGAAATTGGCCTGAAGCTGAAGAATTGAATCGCGAAGGAACCGCGATGAAATTGATATTCCTCATGAAGAAATTGAAAATGAGGAATTTTGTGTGTCCTGAAGAAAAACAATCTGAAGATTTTGAAGCATGAAGGTTTATTTCTGTCTGTTTTATTTTCTTCACTTTTGAGTCATAGCAACACCGTACTATTAAAGGGGGTCAAAGTAACACGTCGGAATGAATTTCCTCATGATGCTCAACCCAAGCCTAATCCTACCAAAAGCCTCAAGTGAGGAATATGAGACACATGAGGACTCTCACAGTTGAGGGTCCCAACCGTTACTGCAAGTCGCGCCACATCACTGATCTTATCCACACCAACGGTCATATTATTTAAGGGCATTAATGTCAAATCATGTCGGGATGCTCCGAGGCTATAAATAGTCGCCCTCCCACAACCATTAGCTGGTTGGCTGCTCCGTTGGAAACCTACACTTGTCATGAGAGCAACCAAAATTCTCACAGTCTTGAAGAGTAATTCATCAGTGAGGAAATACCCCAAACACCAAACCACAAACTAAAACCAAGTGATTGAGCATCATTGAAGAAGTTTTTCCTGTGTGGAACTGAAGCCTTTTACCTTTGAGGACTGTGTATCCTCCAAATGGTTAGGCATCATGGTCTAGAGAAATCCAGTAATCAATTGTGGATCGCCAGGTGACCAAGTTTGTGAGGGTTTGGAAGTCTGCCCTGAAGAATTACCACGAGTGTTGGGCGAGGACTGTGTGTTCTTAGCTCAAGGATAATATAGTATGGACTGTGTGTCTTTTGGTTTCAATACCAAGCCGCTCCAAACCAGATGTACAACTGTCACAACAGTTGGAACTGGGTCATCAACTGCTGTCTTCACTGTGAAACGGGTTCTATTTCTTCAACTCTTTACATTCCTCATCTTGTATGTTGATGATTCTCATTGTCACTGTTTGAAGAATTTGCTGAAGACTTTCTCGGAAATTCCTCAACCCCAAATTCTTTACGCGAGTTAATCCTCATCTGTGTTCTCCGTGCCTACATACTGTGCAAACTGTTTTTCATATTCTTCACCTTGAAAACTGTTGTAGTGTTACTTTGCACTTCTGATCCTTTGTTGTTTCCCCTGCAAGTTAGTCATTAGTGAGGAATTTCCTAAAAAGGAATTTCCTCAGTGATGAAATTCTAAAAATCTCCTATTCAACCCCCTCTAGTCGATATAGCGCACTTTCAATTATAACCAAGAAAATCACATAAAGAATTTGGAATAGCGGAAACACTAGCACCCAAATCACACAAAGCATTGCATTCATAGTTTTTGATTTTGATTTTGATAGTACGTTCCCACTCATCATGAAGCTTTCTAGGGATAGAAACTTCCAATTCAAGTTTCTCTTGAAGAGATTTTATCATAGCATCGACGATATGATCGGTAAGGCCTTGTTTTGGCTATAAGCGTGTGGAGAGTTTAGCATGGATTGCATCAAGAAAATGCATTCAATCAAGGAGAAACTATCATAATTGAATTCCTTGAAATCGAAAGTAGTAGTTTCATTACTACTCAAGGTTTTAATATCTTCTACTCCACTTTCAATGCTTTTAGCATCAAGATAGATGGACTATGAATCATTGGGGTGTTTTTCAACCAAAGTGGATTCATATCCAGCCCCATCATCATTAGGTTTCACACAAGAAAACAAAGATTCAATGGGAGTCACGCCAATCACTTTAAGATCTTCGTGATTCTTATCGCGAGAACACGCCCTTCTAAGCCATTCATGTCTAGACGAATTGGGCGGTTCTTTCTTTGCTCTCACTCATGGAAACACGCACAACTTTCAAAGTTTCATCCATATTGATCTTCGGAGGAGCACATCTAACTTTCAAAGCATCAATATCACTAGACATTCTATCAACGCTCCTAGCCAAATCGTCAATTTTGAGTAGTTTTTCCTCTATGGACGCATTGAAAATCTTTTGCGAGTTGATAAACTCTTTGATATTAATCTCTAGATCAGAGGGTAATCTATTGTAATTTCCATGAGTATTGTTGTAGGAATTGCCAAAGTTATTAGAGTGGTTACTAGGAAAAGGCCTAGGAACATAGTTTCCTCTAATAGCATTGTTGTTGCCAAAATTATTCCTACCAACAAAATTAATGTCCAAGCTAGCGTTGCTACTCTCAATCAAGGAAGACAAGGGCATGTCATTAGGGTCTAAAGGAGCACGTCTACAAGCAACCAAATTCATTAACTCATCCATCTTAGCACTCAACGAGTTAATTTCTTCTATAGCGTGTACCTTCTTACTAGTAGGTGACCTTTGAGTGTGCCACTGAGAGTAGTTCGTCATGATATTGTCTATGAGTTTTTTAGCTTCTCCTAACGTGATTTCCATGAATGTTCCACCTGAGGAGGAGTCCAAGATATTTCTAGAAGCGAAATTCAAGCCAGCGTAAAAGATTTGTATAATCATCCAAAGACTCAAGCCATGAGCGAGACAATTTCTAATCATCAATTTCATTCTCTCCCAAGATTGTGCAACATGTTCATGATCAAGTTGCTTAAAATTCATAATATCATTATGGAGAGAGATAATCTTAGCCGGTGGAAAATAGTTGCATATGTAAGCATCTTTGCACTTATTCCAAGAATGAATACTATGTTTGGGCAAAGATGAAAACCAAGTTTTTGCTCGATCTCGCAACGAGAAAGGAAAAAGCTTCAATTTAATCACATCATTATCCACATCTTTCTTCTTTTGCATATCGCAAAGCTCAAGGAAGGTATTAAGATGGGATGCGGCATCTTCACTAGGAAGGCCGAAGAATTGTTCTTTCATAACAAGATTCACCAAAGCAGCATTGATTTCGTATGATTCCGCACTAGTGGCAGGAGCAATCGGAGTACTAATAAAATCATTATTATTAGTATTCGAGAAGTCACAAAGTTTTGTGTTTTCAGTCATGGTGACTTCAGCAAGCAAGCAAGCACACAAGCGAACAGAAACCAAGCGAGAAAAAAGGGCAAACGAAAAAGGCAAACAAAAAAGGCAAATATTTTTGTAAATTTTTGTTTTTCAGAAGTGGGGGAGAGGAAAACGAGAGGCAAAAAAAGTAAATGCAAGAGATGAGTTTGCGACACTTACTGCGATGAGTTCTTGACTTGATCCTCCCCGGCAACGGCGCTAGAAATTCTTCTGTTGCGGTGACAGAAATCCTTCTGTTGCCTCTTGAGCTTGCGTCGGTTTTCCCCTTGAAGAGGAAAGGGTGGTGCAGCACAGGAGCAGTAAGTATTTCACTCAGTTTGAGAACCAAGGTATCAGTCCAGTAGGAGAATCGCGCCAAGTCCAGAGTACCTACGCAAACCAAAAAGAGCTTGCACCCAACGCTATAAAGGGGTTGTCAATCCCTTCACGATTGATTGCAAAGTGCGATCTGAAGGCGGAAAGTGCAACGAAGTAAAATTGTAAGGCTGAAAATATGGTGTGAAATAGACCCGGGGGCCATAGTGTTCACTAGAGGCTTGTCTCAAAATAGCAAATAATACGGTGGGTGAACAAATTACTGTCGAGCAATTGATAGAACCGCCCAAAGTCATGATGATATCTAAGGCAATGATCATACATATAGGGATCACGTCCGAGACAAGTAGACCGATACTTTCTGCATCTACTACTATTAATCCACACGTCGACCGCTATCCAGCATGCATCTAGTGTATTGAGTTCATGACGAACAGAGTAACGCTTTAAGCAATATGACATGATGTAGAGGGACAAACTCAAACCAATGATGAAAACCCCATATTTTTACCCTTAATGGCAACAACACGTTGCATGCCTCGCTACCCCTTCTATCACTGAGTGACGTCACCGCACGGTATGAACCCAAAACCAAGAACTTCTCCCATTGCAAGAATCATAGATCAAGTTGGCCAAACAAAACCCACAACTCGAAGAGAATTATAAGGATATGAAATCCTACTTAAGAGAGATCAGAAGAAATTCAAATAAGATTCATAGATAATCTGATCATAAATCCAGAATTCATCGAATCTCGACAAACAGACCGCAAAACAAGATTACATCGGATAGAAATCCATGAATATCATGGAGAACTTTGTATTGAAGATCCAAGAGAGAGAAGAAGCCATCTAGCTACTAGCTATGGACCCGAAGGTCTATGGTGAACTACTCACGCATCATCGGAGAGGTCATGGTGTTGATGAAGAAGCCCTCCGTATCCGAATCCCCCTCCGGCAGGGCACCAGAACGTGCCCCAGATGGGATCTTGCAGAGACAGAAGCTTGCGGCGGCAGAAAAGTGTTTTCGTGGATCTCCCTGTCAGTTTTGGAATTTTTATAAATTTATAGGCGGAAGAGGTAGGGCAGACGAGCCACAGGGGGCCCACAAGCCTATTAGGCGCGGCCCCCTGGCCTCGCCTAGGGGGCTTGTGTGGTCCCTTGCTGGCCCCTGCCTTGGTTCTCAAGTCTGGTGCGTATCTTCTGTTCCGAAAAAAATCTCTTTGGAAGTTTTATTCCGTTTGGACACCGTGTAAAATCCTCCTCTGAAAAGGGTCAAAAACATGGAAAAACAGGAACTTGTACTTGGCACTGAGTTAATAAGTTAGTCCCAAAAAAATATATAAAAGGCATAAAAACATCCAAAGTTTGACAAGATAATAGCATGAAACCATAAAAAATTATAGATACGTTGGAGACTTATCATGTATGCATGTGTGCCTGATATCAAGCGCCATCCAAAGTGTGTCGTATTAAGGCCATGGAAAGAGTTATGAGATACTTGATACATACACCAAATTTTGGCATTTGGTATCCCAAGGGATCTTATTTTATTCTTATGGGCTATTCCGACTCGGAATATGCCGGAGATAAGGTTGATAGAAAATCCACCTCATGTACTTTTCAATTCCTTGGGAGATCTCTTGTTTCTATCCAAGAAACAAAATTCAGTATCTCTATCCACAACCAAAGCTGAATACATTGCCGCCAGATCATGTTGTGCGAAATTGCTATGGATGACTCAAACTCTTAAAGACTATGGAATAAATGCGAGACCTGTTCCATTATTTTGTGACAATGATAGTGCCATTAGGATTTCTCATAATCCTGTGCAACATTCATTAACTAAACATATTCAAGTTTGTCATCATTTCATTAATGCTCATGTTTCTGAAGTGGATATTAATCTCAAGCATGTTCGTACCAATAAACAATTGGCGTATATCTTCACTAAGGCACTTGATGAGAAAGTGTTTTTTCGTTTGAGTAGTGAGTTCAAATCATTGATGCTTCAAACATGATCTAGAGTCACTCGGATGCATGCTAGGGCATGAGCTTACATGACTATTCCTTGATACTATTGATATAACACAATCTTATACCTTGACAATCTATGCTCTCTCGTATTGTATCTAACCGTTTGTAGGTACTTGGATGAACCACACTCCACAAGATTGGCACCAACTCATATCACAAGCAATCTTGTCATTATCAAGTATCAACAACCCTTACTTCACGATGAAGGAAGAGACAACACAAACCATATCCTTGATAACATTCATTGGAAACTTCACTCTTGTCATTTGGATATATCTTGGTCTTCCTTGCATGAATACCCATATACATGAGAAGAGAACAAAACCATCAAGGATTTCTCCCAACTCAAGGTGAATTCCATCAACCCTTGAGCATCCACAACAAGTCCACCTACATGCCATATCATCAACATCATCCAAAGGTATGTACTCATATCCATGAACAAGGTTTACTCCAATTATGTGCTTGAGTTTATATAGAATATCGTGGCACACTCAAAGACAATCATACATGGACGAAGACCCCCTACTCTACAATTCAAAAAATGTACACAAGTGGGATCTTTCCAATTTTGTTTTGTTTTGAGTTGATAGTAAAGTCGTACTGTAAAGACAATTCATAGTGTGTACAATTGGTGGTATTAACTCATGTACACAGACCAATACGAAGCAGTAATCCATCATTATCGCAAGAGAGAGAGAGAGATGGAGTGAAAGGGAAGGAGGGAGGGAGAGAGAGAGAGAGCATGTGTGGTATTCCCTACAATGTTATGTTTCTCACTACTCCAAAACCTCTGGGGTAGCCTGGACCATCGACAACCTCCAGTCCTACCAATAGGCCCACCGGGGCTGATTGGGTTACCTACTAAGGGTATGGTCATGGACTTGCCATCCAGTGCTCACCTAGGGCTCCACACAGTCATTGAACTCCCACGACTATCGATGCGACTCATATTTCACTCGGACACATGGAGTCACTCGCCCATCCTCAAGTCAGTCGGACACATACCAGCACCCGGACTAGGGCAAGTGTGGATGACAAAAGGACTTCAACGGCTACGAGACTTAACATCTCTCATAAAGCACAGTGAAGAGCAATGTTACCAGTAAAGTTGTAGTTAGAGTTGTTGTTACTAGCAACTTCCATAGTTATTAGTAATTTGTTGCCCTTGCAATGGACCATCGCGGGCCTGGCAAACTCTATATAAGCTGCCCCGATGCTCCTGGACAAGGGTTAAGCACCATGTGTATTCACACCCCCCACAAGCAAACAGTAACCCTATGGACTTGAGATGTAGGATCTTTACAACCTCTGAGTGGGGCCTGAACTCGTACATCCGAGTGTTACACCTGCGCTGTAGCTATGCTTTGCCCCCTCATTCATACATGTGATATTATTGTGAGGCTCATTCCCTCGACATTTGGCATCCACCTTGGGGCTGCGCATATAGAAAATTTCGGCGCAGGTGGAGATTCAACTTTTTCGGTCATCATGATGACACTCGGAAGCGAGATTCTCTTCGGTTTCCTCAGCTTCATCGCTGAC
Source organism: Hordeum vulgare subsp. vulgare (assembly GCF_904849725.1). Taxonomy (NCBI): domain Eukaryota; kingdom Viridiplantae; phylum Streptophyta; class Magnoliopsida; order Poales; family Poaceae; genus Hordeum; species Hordeum vulgare. The sequence continues at coordinate 466,633,598 of NC_058519.1, forward strand.
AATTCAGCATGGATGTAGGAGGTGCCGTTGGACACGGATCTATTGCCCGCTCGTGTCGTGGCGCACTTTAGTGCGGCGACATATGGAGCTCTCCTTGGATAGCCAATGATGTCGTACCTTTTGGCTCCCCCTCGTCCTGTTGGGTCCATTGGAAGCGCCCCACGCACTCACGGATTCAACACTGGATCAAGCAAGATGCGACTCTTCAAGCCACGGCAGAATATGTGGCCATGCTCGACTCCAACGAGCCCATCCTCAGCTTGTTCCCCTCCTTAGGTGACATGTCTTTCGAGGAGTCCAAGTGCTAGAGTAGAGGAAACACTATAGAGATCCCAATGGACGACGTGGCCAGGGGACCTCCTTGCTACTCCGTGAGCAGCTCCCGTGCACGAGATGGAGGCGGCCACGAGAATGTCAACATCGACACCTACGTTCGCCAACCCCTCAGAGTTTAAGGAACGATCAAGTCTTCGTCACCCCCATCACTAGGACTACCTTGGAGGAGATGGCTTTGGAGGCCACGCGCCAAGCCACTTTGGCTGAGCGTGATTGGGTCGAGCAACTCCAGCAGTCACTCGACAATCATGCGACAAGGGAGCAACCCAACTCCAGCCGCAACCATAGGTGGATGTTCCCGAATGACCGCCCGCGTGATATCCAAGTGATGCCCATGCCACCGCAGAACTTGGCTGCAACCACTCGGATCGCTCACTCCATTCTGCTGAAGACCGCCTTACAGCAAAACTCTATGTTGTCCCAGTCGCATCACCGCATCCACACCAAGTCCGTCCGGGTCGACAAAGTGCAGTCGGCTAGTAGCCCACTTGTGCTAGGAAAGCACCGAAGAACTCCTCCTCCTCCGAGAGGCCATTATGGAGATCGTATGCGCATGACCGCATCCGCAGTTAGATGCCCCCTTTGAGGGGTGGTGCACTGAGACAACAATCGTAGGACATCAAGCAACCGTACGACGACGACCACAGGTGAAGCCGCAAACGGCATAGCGGTTACGGAGAGGACGACCACTGTGCTCCCCTATTCAATGGAAGGTCAATCATTGCTTAGGGCATGGTTGACCGAGCTAGAGGTGGAAGGGAGCATATGCATGGATGAGGTGTCTCCGTCCTCGAGTGCTTCAGTAGGCACGTCCGTGAGTACGAAATCCCCTCCAACTACAGGTTGGCAATGGGGATCGACAAGTTTAAGAACAAGTCCAAGCTAGAGACCTGGCTCAATGATTACCGAGTGGTCGTCCAGATCGGCAATGATGATGACTTTGTCATGATGAAATACCTTCCCCTCATGCTGGAGGAGTCGGTGAGGGCGTGGCCAAACCAGCTACCCGCCAATAGCATCCATAGCTGATAAGACTTAGCCCGAGTGTTCGTCTATACATTTGAGGGCGCATACAACCTTCCGGGCAGTCTAACCAAATTTTCAGGACTGCGTACAAAAGGGAAATGAAACACTCTGAGAGTACATTCTATGCTAGACCACTCTGCACAACACTCTGGAGAATGTGACGGAGCATCAAGCCGTCTAGACCTTCAAGGGAGGCACTCGGTACCGTGACCTTATCCTGAAGTTCGGTCGGGCTGGGGACCTATCACTCAGTTGGTCCATGGAGATCACCAATAAGTACGCCAATGGAGAGGAAAAAGACTGCCTCCATAGAGGCAACGGTCGAGCAAGCGATGCTCCTTACTCGTTGTGTAACGCTGGGAAGAAGAAAAAATGGAAAGCCAATGCCTCGAGCAAGGCAGAAGTTGCAGTTGTTCATGGGCAAGGCCAAGGCAAGTCCAAATGAAATAAAAAGAAGGATTGGGCCATGGATAAGAAGTGTGAGCCCAAGGGAGATATCTTGGATCAGCAGTGCCAAGTCCACACCAAGAGAGATGAGGATGGCAACCCCATCTTTCCTAAACATTCCGCTCGATATTGTCACCTGCTCAAGTAGGAGATGAGTGGAGACCCCTCTTGGGAAAGGATAATGAAGAAAAAGGGGAAGATGCCTCCGGGTACCCTAACATTGAAAAAGTTCTAATGATCTTGGCCAATGTCGAGAGCAAGAGCCGATTGAAGGTCGCCAATCATGAGGTCAACATGGCAGCTCTGGTTGTCATTAAAGAACTCAACTGGGTGAAGAAACCCATCACATTTGATTAGTCGGATCATCTACCAAACATAGCTACCCCCCAGAAGCAGGCACTAGTTGTGGAACTGTCTATCAACGGAGTACGACGACACAAGGTCCCGATGGACGAAGGTAGCGGGCTCAACATAATCTACGCCAACACGCTCAAGGAAATGGATATCATGTTATCCCGATTGAGCAAGAGCAACATGCATTTCTACAGCGTCATCCCCAGGAAGAAGGTAGAGTCACTCGGTCAAATCGCTCTATATGTCATGTTCGGAGTTGAAAAGAACTTCCGGAATCCACGACTAACCTTCCAGGTGGTGAACTTGCACAATCCTTATCACACCATCCTAGGGTTAGCCCTCATACACACATTTCATGGACTGACCACGTTACGTGTATATTAAACATCAGATGCCAGGACCGAAGGGGGTGATACAGTGACTGGCAATTCGAGGGTCACCAAGGAATGCCTCTAGAAGGCTCCAAAAGCAATAACGAGCACATCCTTGTTGTCGAACTCGATGGATACAAGAAGATGGTGGACGTCGCTGACTTTCTCAAGTCAAAGCAGCCCAAGCCGACGAGACCAAGAAGATCCTTGTTCACCCAATTATCTTTGTGTCGCTCTCACGAATTTCTCCACGTCACTCATTGAGAAATAGGAAGCCGAGCTCATCCAGTTTCTCCGTGAGAACTGGGACATCTTCGCATGGAAGCCATGTGACTTGCCGGGTGTTGCCAGGGAGCTGGCTGAGCACCGACTCCGAGCCGACCCCAAGGTCAAACCAGTCAAGGAGCACTCACGTCGATACTCCATTGAGAAGCGCAAGTAAATTGATGAGGCAATCACTCGGATCCTAGCCACTGAAATCATTCGCAAGGTATACTACTTCGAGTGGCTCGTGAATGAAAGGACTAAGGCTGATCTTAATTGGCTGAGATATAGAGTACCTACTAATCTTAGTGATTATATCACTTCCATTGTAAACAATCTTTAGACTAGCTTTATCTTGCTCTTTAACTTTCTTTGAAGAAATTTTCCTCTTCATGTAAATATTACTTATTATAATATAGCATAGTAGGAGCCTCTCCTACTATTTTGTAGTCAAAAAATGTCGTCATGGTGCCCGAGAAGAACAGCTCACTCTGTATGTGTATTGAGTCCAAGCACCTCAACCGGGCCTTCTTGAAAGATCACTTTCCCCTACCCCTCATAGTTCAAATAGTAGATTCTATTGTCGGATGTGATTGCCTGTCGGTCCTGGATGCGTACTCTGGGTTACCACCGGATCTTAACGTATGGTCCTGATGAAATAAAAACGACCTTCATCACCCCATTCGGGTATTTCTTCTACATCACTATGCCATTTGGCCTCAAAAGTGCTGGAGCTAATTTCCAACGCATGATCCAAAAATGCTTGCGAAAGCAGATTAGTCGGAACACCGAGGTGTACATGGATGACATCATGTTCAAGTCTAGGAAAGGTTCCGATCTCGTGACTAACCGCTTCGTGAAAAAGCTCAATTCGGCTAAGTGCACTTTCAAGGTCATTTCTGAATGTGGGATCGGTGCCAACCCCGACAAAATGAGTGCTACAGTCCAAATGAAACACCCAGATTGTCCTCATGGTGTGCAAAGACTCATAGGCTACCTTGTGGCCCTGAGCCGATTCGTCTCAAGACTCGGTGAGAAGGCACTGTCTCTCTACCAACTCATGAAAAATCTGACATGTTTGAATGGACACCCGAGGCACAAGCCGCGTTCGAAGAACTCAAAGCCTTGCTCTCCACCCAACCGATGTTAGCTTCTCCGAGCAGTTAGGAGCCTTTGCTCATGTACATCACGGCTAGTAGCCAAGTGGTCACCATCGTCGTCACTGTGGAGTGGGAGGATCCAAGGAAGGCATACAAGGTTCAGAGACCCATCTACTACATCTGAGAAGTCTTGACCCCCTCAAGCAAAGGTATCCACACTACCAACAGCTTGTCTATGGTATTTACCTAACAATGAAAAAGGTGGTTCACTATACTACCAAGATCACTCGGTCATGGTTATCAGCAATGTCTCCATGTCGGAAATCCTGCATAACAAAGACGCCACTGGCCGAGTGGAAAAATGGGAAATTGAGCTCCTCCCGTTAGAGATCAAGTTTGAAGACAAGAAGTCAATCAAGTCTCAAGCCGTGGTAGATTTCTTGGTTGAGTGTATAGCACAAGACCAGCCGACCCCAAGCATCCCCGACCATTGGACTATGTTCTTTGATGGATCCAATATGCTGCATGGCTCAGGGGCTGAAGTGGTTCTTGTTTCCCCGAGGGGAGACCGACTGAGCTACGAACTTGAGATCTAGTTCGATTTGTCTAACAATGAGGCAGAGTACGAAGCTCTCTTCTATGGGATCCGTATGTACATCTCACCCGGCATTCTCCATTTGATGATCTATAGTGATTCAAACCTCGTTGTCAACCAGGTGATGAAGGAGTGGGACATTCGGAGCCCAACTATGACTAGTTTCTGCAACACTTTCACGAAGGTAGAGAAGAACTTTGTACGCCTGGAGTTGCACCATGTAGCTCGAGCCAAGAATCAGGCAGCAGATGATTTAGCCAAGATCGGATCCATTCGGCAAGCCGCTCCTTAGGGCGTTTTTCTTGAACTTCTGCACGCCCCCAAAATAAAAGGAGATCTTTTTACCAAGGATCCCCCGTAAATATTTAGCCCTTCAAATCCAACTGAGGTTGACATCCCAGCAACGGACAACTTGGTCCATGAAATGCTGGTAATCACTCTTGAATGGAAGACTCAACCTTACATAGCATACTTGCTCCGGCAAGAGCTCCTTGAAGACGAAGAAGAATCTTACCTAATCGCCTGATGGTCCAAAGCTTTCGAGGTGATGGGATACCAGCTATACAAGAAAAGTACTACAAGAGTCACTCAGAGATGCATTTCCCTAGAGGAAGGGTTGCAAATCTTACACGAGACTCACTCGGTAACTTGTGACCACCATGCGTCCTCTCGGATGTTGGTTCCCAAAGCCTTTCGAGTGGGATTTTCATTGGCCCTTAAGCCCATGAGCCAGTAAGAGACTTGGTCAAGCTATGTATCGGGTGCCAGTTCTACAAGAATCAGTCACACAAGCTTGCATTTGCACTGAAGATAATGCCACTCACCAGACCATTCACCGTGTAGGGTCTGGACATGGTTGCCCCCCTACAAATAGGGACAAGTGGATTCACCCACCTGCTAGTACCAGTTGATAAGTTGACCAAGTGGGTCGAAGAGGAGCCCGTTAAAAGCTTGGACTCAATGACTGTCATCAGCTTCATTCGGCAGATTATCTACAGATTCAGAGTTCTACATGATATCATCACTCATAACAGGTACAATTTTGACTTGGACGAGTTCCATGAGTTCTGCTATTCCCAAGGCACGCGGGTTAACTATACCTCTTTGGCTCACCCGCGGTCGAATGGACAGGCAGAGCAAGCGAATGGAATGATATTACAAGGGCCAAAACCACGACTTATAAGGGATCAAAAGTACGTTGTAGGGGCTTGGGTTAAAGAGTTGCCATCTGGGTTATGGGGCATGCGAACGGCCCAGAATCAGTCCACCAAGTGCACTCCTTTATTCATCCTGTACGGGTCTAAAGTCGTCTTGCCGAGTGACCTTTGTCACAATTCCTCCCAAGTGTAACAATACAATGAAGATGAAGCCGAGGATGCACATCAAGATAGTTTGGATATGCTCGAAGAGGATAGAGAGCTAGCCCTTGTTAGGTCAACACTTTATCAACAAGATTTGACGCGCTACCACGACAAGCATGTCAAAGGGCGTGCCTATTGGAAATATGCCCTAGAGGTAATAATAAATTGGTTATTATCATATTTTCTTGTTCATGATAATCATTGATTTTCCATACCATAATTGTATTGATTGGAAACTCTAATACATGTGTGGGTACATAGACAACACCGTGTCCCTAGTGAGCATCTACTAGACTAGCTCGTTGATCAATTATGGTTAAGGTTTCCTAGCCATAGACATGAGTTGTCATTTCATAATGGGATCACATCATTAGGAGAATGATGTGATGGACAAGACCCAAACTGTAAGCATAGCATTTGATCGTACCACTTAGTTTATTGCTATTGCTATCTGCATGCCAAGTATCTATACCTTAGACCATGAGATCATGTACCTTCCTAACACTAAAGGAATACCTTGTGCGTATCAAACGTCACAACATAACTGGGCTATTATTAAGATGCACTATAGGTATCTCTAAGGGTGTATGTTGGATTGGCATGGATCAAGACTGCAATTTGACACTCCATATGGCGGAGAGGTATCTCTAGGCCCACTCGGTAATACAACATCACAATAAGCTTGCAAGCAATATGACTAGGGAATTAGTCACGTGATCTTGTATTATGGAACGAGTAAAGAGACATGCCAGTAATGAGATTGAACTACGTATGGAGATACCAACGATCGAAAGTCGGGCAAGTAACATACCACATGACAAAGGGAACTGGGTATGTGAATGATTGAATCCTTTACATCGTGGTTCAACCGATATAGATCTTCGTGGAATATGTAGGAACCAATGTGGACATCCATGCCATGTATTGGTTATTTACCATAGAGTTGTCTCGGTCATGTCTGCATACTTCTCGGACCCGGAGGGTCCGCACGCTTAAGGTTCAATGAGGAGATGGTATTGTTGAGTTGCGTATGTTGGTAATTGAAGGTTGTTCGGAGTCCCGGATGAGATCCCTGGACATGACAAGGAGCTTCAAAATGGTCTGGATGTAAAGATTGATATATGGGAATTTGGTATTTGAGTTCCAGAAAAGTTTCGGGACTCACCAGAAATGTGACGAAGTTGCCGGAATTGTTACCGGGGTCCATCGAGAGGGTTCACCTGCTCCGGAGGGGCCAATGCGCTGTGAGAGGTGGCACACCAGCCCCTAGTGGTCTGGCCTCCCCTCCCACCAAAGGCTCATGCGACCAAGGGCTGGGATGGCCTCTGCACCCTCTCCTTGGGGTGGGGGGCAATGCACCTCTTGGTCGCTGCCCCTAACCCTAGGGGAAACCCTAGCACGGCCACCTCTCCACCGCTCCGCCTATATATATGAGAGGAGAGGCAGGGCATCCCCACCACAAGCCACGATGCAGCCCTTCTCTCTCTCTCCCATAGTTCTTCTCCTCCATCGCATCACGACAGCGCTTGGCGATGCCCTGCCGAGATCGCACCACCGACACCGTCACCACGCCGTGGTGCTACCGGAGAACTCAGCTACTACTTCACCTACGCTCGTTGGATCGAGGTGGGGAAGGCGACATCAAGCTATACATGTGCTAAACATGAAGGTGTCGATGGTTCGATGCTAGATCAGGACAGATCGTGATTGGATGGCGAAGACGTTCGACTACATGAACCACATTTCTAAACGCTTCATCTTAGTGATCTACAAGGGTATATAGATTCACTTCCTCTCTCATACATGTTCATCTCCATGGATCGATCTTGGGTATCTGTAGGAAGTTTTTTGTTTCTGATGCAATGTCCCCCAACAGTGGCATCCTGAGCTAGGTGTATGCGTAGATAACATGCACGAGTAGAACACAAAGTGTTTGTGGTTGTTGATGTTCAGATTGCTAACTTCCTTAGTATTACTTTGATTTGGCGGTATTGTGGGATTAAGCGGACCGGACCAACCTTACTTGTCCATGTACAAGGGACCGGTTCCACCGACAGACATGTAATTTGGTTGCATAAAGGTAGCCGGCGGATGTCTGTCTCTCCCACTTTAGTTGAATCCGATTCGAAAGAGGAAATCCTTGTAGAAGGTTAAATAGCAACTTGAATATCACTATTGTGGCTTTGTGTAGGTAAGAATGGTTCTTGCTAGTCGACCATAGCAGCCACATAAAACTTGCAACAACAAAGTAGAGGACGTCTAACTTGTTTTTGCCTGGCGTGTTGTGATGTGATATATGTGATGTATGAGATGATCATGTTTTGTATAGGTTATCACGACTTGCATGTTAATGAGTACAACAATCGGCACAAGCCATATGGTTGTCTTTAATTTATTTGTGCATTTTTCTTTAGTTTATCGCTATGAGTTAGCAATAGTTGTAGCAGAAATAGTTGGCACGACAACCGCATGACGACATGATGATGGAGATCATGATGATAGAGATCATGGTGTCATGCCGGTGACGATGGAGATCATGTTGGTGCTTTGGAGATGGAGATCAAAAGCACAAGATGATTATGACCATATCATCTCACTTATATGATTTGCATGTGATGTTTATCTTTTATGCATATTATTTCGCTTAGGATGATGGTAGCGTTATAAGATGATTCCACACAACGATTTCAAGATAACATTGTGTTCTTGTAGGTTGTGAAGTATGTCTAGAGGGGGTGTGACTACACTAATTGACAAAATAAAAATTTAGCCTTTTCCCAATGTTAGTTGTGCGCCAGTTTTAGCAATTATGACTAGTCAAGTTCACCCTACGCATGCATATCTAAGAGTATAGAAGCTGAATGTAAAGACATGCAAATTTAATATAGAGGGTAGGGAAAGAAGATGAAATGCAAAGGTTGGCACGACGAATTTTTACGTGGTTCCGATAGGTGGCGCTATCGTACATCCACGTTAGTGGAGACTTCAACCCATGGAGGGTACCAACTGCGAGAGTCCATGGAGGGCTCCACCCACAAGGGTTCCATGAAGAAGCGGGCTTGTCTATTCCACCATGTCTTACACTACTGGAATTGAGAAATTTGCCATCTGCCATGCCTTTGCCGTCTGCTGACGCATGGCAAAGATCCTCTTTGCCGTCAGCTGGCACAAAGCAGACGGCAAAGAGGTTGCTGATGGCAAAGGTTTTATTTGCCGTCGGCCACCTCTTTGCCGTCTCCTGACGCATGGCAAAGGCCCCAGAGGCGGACGGCAAAGAGAACCCAGACGGCAAAGGGGCGCCACCCTAACGGCCGAAGCCCGCCCCACCCCACCCACCCCTTTGCCGTCTGCCTCCCAGCTTCTACAGATGGCAAAGGGGGCTCCCCCTAACGGCACCCAGCCCCCACCCCCGCTCCCCTAACGGCACGCTGCACCCCCGCTCCCCTCGATCTCCTGACTCTACAGCGCCGCCGCCACTGCCCACTACAGCGCCGCCGCCACCACCCCCTTCACTGCTCCGGCCCACCATCGCCGCCCACGACTGGAGCTCCCCGCTCCCCTCCTCCCCGCGTCCCTCCTCCCTGCGGCCCTCCTCCCCGCCGCCCACGACCGGAGCTCCCCGCTCCCCTCCTCCCCGCAAAGGGGCGCCACCCCCACGGCCGGAGCTCGCCCTCCCCTCCTCCCGCGCACGTCCTCCCCACGCCCCTCCTCCCCGCCGCCCAGGGCCGGAGCTCGCCCTCCCCTCCTCCCACTGCAGGTAAGTTTTTTTTCTTTTTTTCTTTATTTCCTCTTTTTTCTTTTAAACTAGTAGATAGTATATAGTATAGACACTTTGTTCCCATTGACTATTACACACTTGATACACACTTGATACATTTTGTTCCCATTGTATGTAGTAGTGTTTTAGTGAAAATAATACACACTTGATACATTTTGTTCCCATTGATTATTATATCAGCAAGTTCATCCTTGAAACAATATGGCCAGCTCGTGCGGGCCGAGGAAAAAAAAGAACTGAGGGTTATATCCAACTCTTGTGCACTTTAATAAAAGGCGGCAAAACATTTGATAAATGGCACTCAAATAGCAGAGGAAGTACATAGAAATTTAGACAATGTATAAAATAAAACTTAGAGAGCCTATACAGTGAATATTGGACAACACCAACACTGAATTTTGTACAACAAAATACTGAAATTGGGACATCACATACACTGAAATTTACATATAGCAAGATGAATGAAATTCTGACAGAAAATAAAAGGGATTATGGACAACATCACATCAACAAGACTTTATAAGTGTCAAGAATGAGCTCACCGGGAGGAGGGGATCCAAGTGGCCTGGCGTTTGGCTTCCAGGACTTAAGCTACACCATGTAGATCAAGCTTGATGATGTCCTAGACTCGTGGGCGGCACCACCAACCCCAGAGGAAAGCCAACCCGGTGAATCAGGCTAGGTCCTCGACGTTCCCGATGGCTTCGCACAACAGGTCCTCCTCGGATGGAGCAGCGCGTGCGGCAGGGGATCGTACTTGTGTGCTGGACATGTAGCGTGTGCGCGGCGGCGGCTGCATGTATGCCGGTGCCCACACACTGCGCTTCTTGGACCAGCACCAGATTCATCTGTTGTGGGCTAGAGAGAGGAGCCAGCGATGGATCCATTTGATGGGCTGCGTGCTACCAAGTTGGGCCTTCTACAAAAAAATGGGCTATAAGCCAATACTTTGTTTAAAAAATCTGGGGCCCCCAAAACTGGGGGCCCTGTGCGAATGCACAGGTTGCACACCCATGGGCCTGGACCTGTATAGACATATAGTATATTGTATAGACATATAGTATATAGTATAGAAGAAAATAAGAGAATAATAAACTAGAAGAAAACGGAAGAAGAAGAAGAAGAAGAAAGAGGAAAGGAGGAGAAAGATAAAAGAAAGAAGAAGAAGAGGAGGAGGAGGAGGAGGAGGAGAAAGAAGAAGAAGAATAATAATATGATGATCAAGAAGAAGAAGAAGAAGAAGAGAGAGGAGAAGAAGAAAGAAAAGGACCCCGACCCCCGACCCCCGGCCCACGACCCCCGACGCCCAACGCCACCAACCCCCGACCCTCGACCCCCGACCTCCGACGCCACTGAGAACAGACTCCCGACCCTCGACGCCCGACACCACTGACCCCCGACCCCTGACTCCCGACCCCCGACTCCACTAACACTCGACCCCCGATGCCCGACGCCTTTGACCCTCGACTACAGAAGCCACTGACCCTCGACCCTCGACCCCCGACGCCCGACGCCACTGACCCTCGACTCCCGACGCCACTGACCCTCGACCCCCGACCCCCGACGCCCCTGACCCTCGACCCCCGGCCCCCTACCCCCGACCCCCGACACCATTGACACCCACCTCCCGACCCCCGACACCTCTTCGGCCTCTTGTTGACCAAAGAGACCCCAACCCCCGACGCCAGTGATCCTCGACCCCCGACAACACTAACCCCCGACCACCGACACAACTAACCACCGACCGCCAATGCCACCGACACCCGACACCACCGACCATCGACGCCACTAAGCCGACGGGGTCATAATTTTGTAAATTATGAGTTAGGTCACATATTTTCCGATTATGTTAATTATAAAAACATCATATTTGTGCTGATCGGGTGAATTTCAATGTGCAGTTGTTCGACGACCTCCACGTGCGTTGGACGAGCTCCGCCCTTGCGTTTTTTGGTGATCGTAAATGACTTCTCCTCCTACCCCCTTAATTTGCTCTGTCCCGGTCTTCGTGCCGATGAAACTTGCTAGCTATAGGTTTCTTCAATCATGAGTATGCGTGACCAGTATGCGTCTCCCGTTCGAAAGGGCGACATCTATAAATATGCATTTCTTTGCATATTTATAACCGCCATCCTTGCGAATTGTCCAACATTATCCATGGACAGCCCGAGTATGTGTAGATTGGGTTTGTTTTCCCGTATGATGTGCTCCGTATCCGATGCGGAATTTCATCAGTGCCTCCCCTGTTGTTCTCCGGGTAAACATCCTCTCTTCTTATTGCCGAGACGTGTATCAGGAGAACAACGGGGAGGTGCTGCCGAAATTCTGCGTCGCATCTGGAGCAGAGCATGGGAAAATGAACCCAGTCTACACATACTCGGGTGGGATTACGACCTATCTTTACCTATTAGTGTGTAGGTTGCATGGACGTAATAAAACTGACAAACTTGATTAGCGTATGAATATAGATGATGAATTATATATTTATTTCTTGTGCCCCCATAGGTAGCTAGGCAACATGAGTGATCGTGCTTGGATGTACACTAGTCACCCTAGTCAGAAAGACATGACCCATGAATGGTTAACAAAAACCAGCGGGTTTGTGAGAGCCGCATTTGCAAATGGCCAGAATAAAACATGGTGCCCCTGTCCCAACTGGCACAACTGGAAAAAGCAGACCGAGTTTGAAATGGATAAACACCTGCAGAAGTGGGGTTTTACGCCTAATTATACGGTGTGGACTTTTCATGGTGAGTATGACCAACGTGCCAGAGCTAAGGTGATTCGTCGTCGCACCGACGAGCATGGTACCGGGATTGAAGACATGGTGCAAGACTTTGATGATGCTCGTGATTCGGACAATGAGATGGAGGAATTTGCAAAGGCCTTCTATGAAATGCTATAGTCTTCAAAACGTCCTCTCCACGAGCAGACTGAGCTTTGTCAGCTGGATGCCATCACGCAAGTAATGGCTCTGAAGGCTCAATTCAACCTAGGCAGAGAATGCTACGACGCGATGATGACGATATTTGGATGCTTTCTACCCAAAGGCCATGTACTGCCTGCAAACCTGTACCAGTCAGAGAAAATCCTCCGTGTACTTAAGATGCCCTATGAGAATATACATGCATGTGACAATGGATGTGCCTTATTTAGGCTTGAGTATGCGGCCTTGAACTATTGCCCCATTTGCAATTCTTCCAGGTATATTGTGGTAGACAACGGCATGGGTGAGAAGAATCAGACCAAAATCCCCATTAATGTTCTTCGATATCTGCCAATCGTCCAGGTATATTGTGGTAGACAACGGCATGGGTGAGAAGAATCAGACCAAAATCCCTATTAATGTTCTTCGATATCTGCCAATCGTACCAAGACTTCAACGTCTTTTCATGGTCGAAGAGACGGCCAGACAGATGACATGGCACAAATTGGGCAAAAGAACCGAACAAGATGCGGATGGGGACAAGATGCTGGTACACACTTCAGATGGTTTTGCGTGGAGGCACTTCGATGCATTACATAAGGATAAATCGGAAGATCCAAGGCAACCTAGAGTTGCCATCAGCACGGATGGGTTCAATGTGTATGGTATGACGGCAGCACAATACAGTTGTTGGCCTGTATTTGTCATTCCACTAAATTTGCCACCCGGAGAGATTATGAAAAGAAAGAACATTTTCCTGACGTTGATAATTCCAGGGCCCAACTATCTGGGGAAGAATATGAATGTGTACATGCAGCCGCTTAAGGATGAGTTGCAAGAAGCCTGGGATAATGGGATCTAGACCTACGACGCGGCTACCAAAACAAATTTCAAAATGCATGTGTGGTACATGTACTCGACGCATGATTATCTAGCGTGTGCATGGAAGGTTCCCGTGCACCACATGCAAGGCAGCTCTTTAGTTCTGTTGGCTGCAGGCTGGTCGCAAGTATTCTTGCTTCGACATGCATAGACAATTCCTGGATCCTGACCATAAGTTCAGAAAAGACAAGAAGAATTTCATCAAAGGTAGAGTTGTCAAAAACACTGCACCAGCTGTGTTGACAGGCCAATAGACCCTTGATCAGTTAAACGCTCTCGAGCCTGATCCTTTGCGTCCAGGATACTTCAAAGGGTATAATGCGGAACACGCCTGGACTCACAAGTCATGCTTATGGGATCTCCCTTACTTCAAAGAACTCCTTTGCCCACACAACATTGACGTGATACACACTGAAAAGAATATTGCGGAGGCCATTTTTGGTACATTGTTCGGGATAGAGGGGAAGTCAAAAGATAATCCTAAGGCTATAATTGACCTGGAGGCTCTATGTGATAGACCGTTGCAAAACTTGCGACAACGGAAAGGAAAGCAAAGCATAGCGCAGCCAAAGGCATGGTTCAATCTTGAAAGGCCAGCTATGAGGGAAATGCTATGGTGGGTGAAAATGCAGTTGATGTTCCCCGATGGGTATCCTGCGAATCTAAAGAGGGGAGCGAGTCTTGAGAAATCGAAAATATTTGGGCTCAAGATTCATGATTGGCACATATGGATTGAGCGGGTAATGCCGGTGATGTTGCGTGGCTTTATCCGTGAGGATGAATAGCTAGTACTGGCAAAGCTGAGCTATTTCTTCCGTTCTCTTTGTGCGAAAGAACTATCGCCTGGCGTGCTAGATGAAATGGAAGAATTGGCGCTGGAGTTGATCTGCAAATTAGAAAAGATCTTTCCACCGGGCTTCTTTAATCCAATGCAACATTTGATTTTGCATCTCCTGACCGAGGCAAGAATGGGGGGGCCCGTTCAAAATAGATGGTGCTACTCAACTGAGAGGATGCAGAAGACGCTTTGAGCTAAGTGTAAAAATAAATGTAGAATTGAAGCATCGATGGCCGACGCATTCATTACTGAGGAGGCGGCAAACTTCGTGACAGCACACTACGAAGCCAAAAATCATCATTTGCATAACCCGAAGCCTCGGTACAATGATGGCGATCGACAAAAAGTTCGATCCAACCTCAGCCTATTCAAAGGTAAGCTTGCACCATCCGGTGCTTCGAAAGGGAAATCATTGGATGTCGAAGAATGGCGGACCATTTCATTGTATATCTTCACCAACCTAACAGAAGTGCGGTCGTACATCGAGTAAGTTCTCGGTAATTTATTGTTCCGCAACTTCTAATTGCTTTGAACTACTCTTATTCCCGGATATTTGATATAGTCGATACGTCGCCGAATTCTCGGATGGAGCGGTCATCGAAGAGGATTCCGTCGAAGAGTATGAGCTTCTCACAAAGCATGGAGGCGACTATCCCGGTTTCATCTCTTGGTTCAAACAAAGGGTAATTAATAACCACTAAGGGCCCATTTGATTTCTTGGTCTAATTTGTGGCTAATGCATCCATTCTTTCGTATTAAACTTGTAGGCTGATGCAGAGTCTATGGACGCCGAGTTGAGACAAGTCGCTAATGGTTTTGACTATAAGGTCCGTTCATTTGACAAATGAAGAGGATTACGAACCTCAGATTAACCCAGACACATATGAAGGAGAATTCTTCCAAGAAACACGTATGTCCAAGAAACGTTTCAAGAACCGCTCTACTTCACCCCAGAACATTGAAGTACACAGCGACAGTGAATCCGTCTTAACCCCTCAACCCGAACAAGAAGAGCTGGAAGAAGAAGAGGTTACTGCTGCGGATGACCTGTCACTTCTTGACCGATTACATAATGGTGGCCTTACACATGTTCTTCGTGATAGTGATGATGATGATGCATTTATTGATGATAGTGATGATCATGATGCATTTATTGACCCCAAAGCATATATAGACGAGGACGATTGTTATTAGTTCATGTCAGGTATTCAACTATTATACTATATATAAATTTTGAGTTCATGTTAGGTATTCAATTTTTATTAGTCATGTTGGTATTTATGACGATGATACACTTAAATTATATACATTTTATTACTCCTGTTGGTATTTATGTTGTACTAATTTCATTTACTCTTTGTCATGACAGGTGTTGAAAGATGGTGGGAAAGGGTCGAAAGCACTCCGCGGCTGCTTCTTCGTCGGCGGGTGATGGGATGGGTACTTGTAGTTAGTTTCCTTGATTTGGTTCTTACGCGCTCAAATTTCTCTTTATTAACTTAGGTGCCCCCGAGATGGTGTGTGGATAAGATGGATTGTTGGGAGGGCTTGGTGGATCAGTGGTGTTCCGAAACGTGGGAGGCCAGCCACAACAACGCCAAGGAGAGGCGTGGCAAAATGGTTGGCGTGCCACACCATCAAGGGAGCGTCAACTTAATCCAATTTGGCGAGAACTGGGTATCTGGTTTGCTTCATGCCTCATGCAATTCATTCCTAATGCTATTTTGAGCACTTTACCAATACAATTTTCCTCTCTCTCTCTTTTAGGCGCGTCACAATAATACGGAGGCGCCACAGATGTCGACCTGTATGCGCTGGCCCATACTGCCTCGTACAAGAAGGTCAAGGCATTCTCTGAGTCTGACCTCGAGCATCCAGAAAACTTCACCAACATCTCCTCCCACGACAAGCTCGTGAAGTACAGAGATCACGGGAAGGCGAGGAAAGGGGAGGACTTTAACCCGAGCGAGGGGCCTATTGATCCAGAGCTGGTGATAATAGCTGGCAACGGGAGGCCCCAGGGCTCGATCGCCATTGGAGACGGCCTTATACGTTGTCCTAGCTCTCTCCGGCAGATAAAGGCACGTGAAACAAGCTCTTGTCCGGAGATAACACGTCGTCCATGGCCACTCGAGCTCACCATCGAGGTTAGTTTAATGGACTCAACTATCTTTCCGCATTATGTTGTGCGTTGGAACCAATATGATTACATTGCTAACAATGAGTTGTGTTGTAGGCTGCTATTCAAAAAGAGAGAGAGGCAATGCAGGTGGCTATGGCGGAGAAGGATAATGAAATTAGGGAGCTGGAGGAGAGGACGACTGCATTGGTGGAGGCAGAGAGGGCACGGAATGATGCGTCTACCAGGGCCATATACCAGCTCTTCGTGGTAAGTTTCTTCTTCATGTTATTTCAAATATTGCATTTCAATGTCCGTTTCATTAATAAATAAAAAGTTTGACTTGTGGAAACCAAATGTACAGTCTATGTGCGAGAAGAATGGCCAAGTCCCTCCGCCGATGCCAGTCTTTAGCGTGGCGGGCACGGTGAGTTTCATTTCACTGGAGTGATCTTAAGAGTGTCCTCATGCTAACTACACATTGCAAACGATGTTTGGTGCAGAATATGTCCCGAAATGCATCGCACGACCCTTCTAGAGTCGATCCTTCTCCAGGGCAGCCTTCTCCAGGTGAAACAAGCCAGAGCCACCGTGCTTGACCCTAACTTAGGTATGTTATTTCTAGTGTTTTAATAAAAGATAACTAGATGACATAATTACCTTAGTTAGCTCCAAAATGACCTATTTAATAAAAAATGACCTATACTTAGCTAATTATCCTCGAAATGACATAATTAGCTCCAAAAAGGAATTCTTAGCCAATTTAGCCCGAAGAAGGGGACGAGAGGAGAAGAAAGAGGAAAAATGAAAGGAAGGAAGAAGAAGAAGAGGAGAAGAAGAAGAAGGAGAGGGAGGACGATAAGAAGAAGGAGAAGAAGGAGGAGAAGAAGGAGAAGGAGCTCCTCCTTCTCCTTCTTCTTCCTCCTTCTTCTTCCTTCTCCTTCTCCTTCTTCTTTTCTTCTTCTTCTCCTCTTCCTTCTCCTTCTCCTCCTCCTCCTCCTCCTTCTTTTACTTCTTCTTCTCTTTCTCTTGTTCTACGTAGCTTAGACTCATCCAAGAAAGCCTAAATTGGCTAATTATCCATCTAAATAACATAATTAGCTTAGTTAGCTCCAAAATGACCTATTTAATAAAAAATGACCTATACTTAGCTAATTATCCTGGAAATGACATAATTAGCTCCAAAAAGGCATTCTTAGCCAATTTAGCCCGAAGAAGGGGACGAGAGGAGAAGAAAGAGGAAAAATGAAAGGAAGGAAGAAGAAGAAGAGGAGAAGAAGAAGAAGAAGGAGAGGGAGGAGGATAAGAAGAAGGAGAAGAAGTAGGAGAAGAAGGAGAAGGAGCTCCTCCTTCTCCTTCTTCTTCCTCCTTCTTCCTCCTTCTCCTTCTCCTTCTTCTTTTCTTCTTCTTCTCCTCTCCTTCTCCTCCTCCTCCTCCTCCTTATTTTACTTCTTCTTCTCTTTCTCTTCTTCTACGTAGCTTAGACTCATCCAAGAAGCCTAAATTGGCTAATAATCCATCTAAATGACATAATTAGCTTAGTTAGCTCCTAAATGACCTATTTAATAAAAAATGACCTATACTTAGCTAATTATCCTCGAAATGACATAATTAGCTCCAAAAAGGCATTCTTAGCCAATTTAGCATGAAGAAGGGGACGAGAGGAGAAGAAAGAGGAAAAATGAAAGGAAGGAAGAAGAAGAAGAGGAGAATAAGAAGAAGGAGAGGGAGGAGGATAAGAAGAAGGAGAAGAAGTAGGAGAAGAAGGAGAAGGAACTCCTCCTTCTCCTTCTTCTTCCTCCTTCTTCCTCCTTCTCCTTCTCCTTCTTCTTTTCTTCTTCTTCGCCTCTTCCTTCTCCTTCTCCTCCTCCTCCTCCTTCTTTTACTTCTTCTTCTCTTTCTCTTCTTCTACGTAGCTTAGACTCATCCAACAAAGCCTAAATTGGCTAATTATCCATCTAAATGACATAATTAGCTTAGTTAGCTCCTAAATGGTCTATTTAGTAAAACATGACCTATACTTAGCTAATTATCCTCGAAATGACATAATTAGCTCCAAAAAGGCATTCTTAGCCAATTTAGCCCGAAGAAGGGGACAAGATGAGAAGAAAGAGCAAAAATGAAAGGAAGGAAGAAGAAAAAGAGGAGAAGAAGAAGAAGGAGAGGGAGCAGGATAAGAAGAAGGAGAAGAAGGAGGAGAAGAAGGAGAAGGAGCTCCTCCTTCTCCTTCTTCTTCCTCCTTCTCCTTCTCCTTCTTCTTTTCTTCTTCTTCTCCTCTTCCTTCTCGTTCTCCTAATCCTCCTCCTCCTCCTTCTTTTACTTCTTCTTCTCTTTCTCTTCTTCTACGTAGCTTAGACTCATCCAACAAAGCCTAAATTGCCTAATTATCCATCTAAATGACATAATTAGCTTAGTTAGCTCCTAAATGGTCTATTTAATAAAACATGACCTATACTTAGCTAATTATCCTCGAAATGACATAATTAGCTGCGAAAAGGCATTCTTAGCCAATTTAGCCCGAAGAAGGAGACGAGAGGAGAAGAAAGAGGAAAAATGAAAGGAAGGAAGAAGAAGAAGAGGAGAAGAAGAATAACGAGAGGGAGGAGGATAAGAAGAAGGACAAGGAGGAGAAGAAGGAGAAGGAGCTCCTCCTTCTCCTTCTTCTTGCTCCTTCTTCCTCCTCCTCCTTCTCCTTCTTATTTTCTTCTTCTTCTCCTCTTCCTTCTCCTTCTCCTACGCCTCCTCCTCCTCCTCCTCCTTCTTTTTAGCTTGGACTCATCCAACAAAGCCTAAATTGGCTAATTATCCATCTAATTGACATAATTAGCTTAGTTAGCTCCTAAATGGCCTATTTAATAAAAAATGACCTATACTTAGCTAATTATCCTCGAAATGACATAATTAGCTCCAAAAAGGCATCCTGAGCCAATTTAGCCCGAAGAAGGGGACGAGAGGAGAAGAAAGAGGAAAAATGAAAGGAAGGAAGAAGAAGAAGAGGATAAGAAGAAGAAGGAGAGGGAGGAGGATAAGAAGAAGGAGAAGAAGGAGAAGCAGCTCCTCCTTCTCCTTCTTCTTCCTCCTTCTTCCTCCTTCTCCTTCTCCTTCTTATTTTCTTCTTCTTCTCCTCTTCCTTCTCCTTCTGCTACTCCTCCTCCTCCTCCTCCTCCTTCTTTTACTTCTTCTTCTCTTTCTGTTCTTCTACGTAGCTTGGACTCATCCAACAAAGCCTAAATTGGCTAATTATCAATCTAATTGACATAATTAGCTTAGTTAGCTCCTAAATGGCCTATTTAATAAAACATGAGCTATACTTAGCTAATTATCCTCGAAATGACATAATTAGCTCCAAAAAGGCATTCTGAGCCAATTTAGCCCAAAGAAGGGGACGAGAGGAGAAGAAAGAGGAAAAATGAAAGGAAGGAAGAAGAAGAAGAGGATAAGAAGAAGAAGGAGAGGGAGGAGGATAAGAAGAAGGAGAAGAAGGAGGATAAGAAGGAGAAGGAGCTCCTCCTTCTCCTTCTTCTTCCTCCTTCTTCCTCCTTCTCCTTCTCCATCTTCTTTTCTTCTTCTCCTCTCGTCCCCTTCTTCGGGCTAAATTGGCTAAGAATGCCTTTTTGGAGCTAATTATGTCATTTCGAGGATAATTAGCTAAGTATAGGTCATTTTTTATTAAATAAGTCATTTAGGAGCTAACTAAGCTAAATATGTCATTTTTAACTTAGTTAGCTCCTAAATGGTCTTTTTAATAAAACATGACCTATAGTTAGCTAAGTTCTCTCCTAAATGACATAATAAGGCTTACGTAGGTGCAACATGACCTATTCCCGCTAACTTAGGTATTAAATGGCCTACAATTAGCCTAGCTAGATAAAAAATGGCTTAATAAGCATAGTTTGCTCCGGAATGACCTATTTTACCCAAGTTAGCTCCGAAACGACCTATAGTTAGCTAGGATTCCACTTAAATGACGTAATTAGCTTAGTTAGCTCCTAAATGGTCTATACTTAGCTAATTTCTCTCCGAAATAACCTATATATACACTACTTCATCTAGTATTATTCTTCTAACTTTCTTATTTTTCATTTTGCAGATTACCTTCACTTCACGGGAAGCTTGGAAAATATTGATCGGATGCTTGAAGATGATATCTTGTACCATGGGTTGTATTGAAACTATTGTAGGATATGAATATATGAAACTTTGTATGCACGTGGATGAAACTGGTGTAATATATGAAACTTTGTATGCACCTGGATGCAACTTGAAAGCTGGATATAAGAGGTTATTTTAATATGGTTATGAGTACGGAAAGGAATTTATTTATGTCAAATATATATATATATATATATGTATCCTAATTATTGTTAAAAATGTTGGATATAACAAAAAATAAATAAAAAAGGGGTTGGTTCCCCTCTTTGCCGTTTGCCCCCACATGGCAAAGGGGGGGGAGGCAGACGGCAAAGGGGGGAATCTGCCCCCTCTCTCTCCCCTCTTTGCCGTCTGCCCACACATGGCAGAGGGGGGAGGCAGACGGCAAGGGGGGGAATCTGCCCCCTCTTTCTCCCCTCTTTGCCATCTGCCCCCACATGGGAAAGGGGGGGAGGCAGACGGCAAAGGGGGGAATCTGCCCCCTCTTTCTCCCCTCTTTGCCATCTGCCCCCACATGGCAAAGGGGGGAGGCAGACGAAAAAGGGAGGAGGCCTGCCGTTAACACTTAACGGGGACGTTGCAATATATGTCGTCCCAGTTAATTTGTCGTCTTCCCCCTCATGGCAAAGTTTCTTTGTCGTCCGCTTTGGGGAGGCAGACGGCAAAGAACCTCTTCACCGGATTTTTTTTACCGTCTACTTTGTCGTCTGCTGACCGACGGCAAAGCCTTTGCCGTCCGTGGTTGCACCCTTTGCCGTCCGCTTTGGCAGACGACAAATTTGTGAATTTCAGTAGTGTTACATCCACACAAGACTATCCTCTCTCAAGGTAGATCATCATGAAGTAGGTAATGTCCTTGCTTGTGCAAACTTCTTGGTTCGATTCCACAACACGAAGTAGAAAGCTCCCAAGTGACACCTAACCAATCTAGGAGGCACCATCCTCGAAAAGGTAATATATGCGGTAGAAGGATGAACTCCTTGCTCTTGTGCTTCAAATTAGAGTCTCCTCAACACTCAATCACCCTCTCACAGATTTGGCATGGGTAGGAGAGATTGATTTTGTGGAAAGCAACTTGGGGAGGCTAGAGATCAAGTTTCAAATGAATGGATTGGAATATATTGATCTCAACACATGAGTAGGTGGCTCTCTCTCAGAAAAATGGATCTGGCAAGTGTGTGTGTTTGTTCTGAGTGCTTATTTTGCAAATAAAGGAGGCGGAGGGGTATATATAGCCATCCCAAAAATCAAACCCTTACAACATTATTTCCCAACTCGGTGACAGCAGAATGAATCTCGGTGGTACTGTGTTGCACTAAATGTGGCAACTTCTCAATTCTCGATGACACCGACATATGAATCTCGGTCGTACCAATATGACGTCCTAGGGCAGTTCCCAAATGTCGGTGGTACCGATTTCAATCTCAGAAATTCTGATTCTTGAAATAGAGATACGAGAAATTTGGTCACTGTCTTTCAGTGGTACCGATATGAAAGTTGGTTGTACCGAGAGATTAGGGTTTGACAAAGGATCTGTCTGGTGGAAAATCGGTAGGGCCGAATGGAAAATCTTGGTGGCACCGATTTTGTTGTTTTTGGCTTTGGGATAGGGATTTTGTGAGAGAAATGTTGAGTATTTTTGCTGGCTACCGGTAAGCACTTGAGCAACTATGGACTCAAAAGTGATTTCTCACAAATGTAAAATGTGGGGTCCTCTTGCTTGAAGCTTGGCCAATCCTCTTGCTTTCCTTGCATCAAGGGGGCTATCCTTACGACCCATTAGCCATTGCATTTTGTAGTTTTCTGAAATATACTTGGATAAGATCATTAGTTGA
Source organism: Hordeum vulgare subsp. vulgare (assembly GCF_904849725.1). NCBI lineage: Eukaryota > Viridiplantae > Streptophyta > Magnoliopsida > Poales > Poaceae > Hordeum > Hordeum vulgare. The sequence goes on from NC_058519.1 coordinate 466,655,982, forward strand.
ATGATACATATGTTGTTATCAATTTCCAAAATCACCGTAGGGAGCAATTGTGCTTTCAAGCTCCCCCTTTTTGGTAATTGATGACAACATATAGATCAAAGCTTCGACGAAATATATAATCAATGATTAGCACCATCACTCTGAGAAGTATGTGAAAAGCAAGAGTTCCCCCTAAATTTGTGCAATATTTTAAGTTTGCGTTTGAATGCAAATGCACAATCGATTACGATCATGGGTCACTCTTCCATGTCACATACATCTTGGTCGTGCACATAAATGATATGAACTAATAGTAATGCACATAAAACCAAACAAATAAGTGAATGATCAACATGTAGATAGCTCAAAGTTATAATGTAGTAGCATCAACAATCAAAGCGTATGATCAGACACACGAGTTTAAGTCATCCAAAACACCAAAAGATTTTGAAAAACCAAACGAGAGCAAATAAAAAGGAAAGCTCTCCCTCTCTCACGAAGCCTTAATTCAATTGATCTATATACTCCTCCCCCTTTGGAAACAAGTTACCAAAAATTTCAAAGGTATAGAAATAATCGTCTCCTAGGCTCAATCTCCTTCGATAGTAATCGATTGAGTGGACAGAAGAGCATTGGCAAAGGCTTGTGCGGATGTCCCCGGAGATGGAGGTGTAGACACTTGATGTGCAGGAGTTGGATCTGGAGCTAAAGGAGCTTATGCTTGAGCTGATGAAGCTGGTCATGCTTCCGTCACTAGCACAACTACAGACCTGGACTATGTCCTGAACTGAGTAATCGTAGGAAGAGGCAACTCTTGATCATCACTGCTGGAATGGGACATATGCACTTCATCAACCTCATGCTTGACCTTCTCAATAGTGGTAGTCAACTCCGTCACCTTGACATCCAGGTCATGGAATTTAGTCTCCACGATCCTCTCCAGGCTCTTCTGGTCCAGCAAAATCTCTGAAATATTCTTCTCCATCCCTCAAATGGTGCTGGCAAGAAACGACATTTGGTCCTCGCTAGATCTATGCTGTGAATCTAGAGCACCATTAGATGCCTTTGCCTCTGCTGCCTGTGTTGCCTGGCGCGCTGTAGCTGAGTTGGGATGGCTGGGATCCATCACAACTACATTGTCCTCAAACTCTGGCTATAGAGGTAGGTGTGGATGATCAAGTTGACATGTATGCTTGCAAATCTTGGCATTCATGAGCATATGAATGTATGCTACGTATCCCCAAAATTTCTTCTGATCTCCAGCAGTCCTCCTGACAGTCTCAACTATCAAATCCATCAGTCTAATCTGGGTGTGGGTGTCTAAGTGGTGCAGCATGTTAATGGAATAACCTTTAATCATCTTGTCATCTCCTGACTTAGGCATCAAGGTATATCTCATAATGGTGTTTGTCGTTGGTATTCCTGCTTGGAGAAAATAGACAAAGCCAAGCTTATGTGTCTTCAGATACTGATGGGGAACAAGATTGAACATGTTTGCCATTATGTTGTGATTCATCTTTTGTTATGAGTACAGATACAAATCTACCTCTTGTGTCGTAGGGGCACCAATGATAGTGGCCAACTCATCTATGGTAGACTCATACCGGTGACCTTCCATCATCCATACTATCCTTCCAACTCGATAGAAATCAGCAGTTACATAGAATTGCATAATCATCTCATCATTCCAAGCTGTCATCTCCCTGCCAAGAAAATCCTCAATGTCAATCAGCCTAAAATTGTCTCTCACATGAGGAAAGTAGTCCACATTGTCCTTGATGTAATTCCAGTCAACATATCTCATGTCACTCACTGTAGGATTCTTGTCTAAAAAAATCTTGTTGCTCCTTAGTGTGGAAACGAGGATCAACAACAGTTCTCCTCCTGATAGCATATGTATATGCAGTTCTCCACTGCCTCAATCCTTGATTCCTTTGCTTCTTCTTGTTCCAAGCAACAGGATGTGCATTGCTACTGCGACAACAGACCTTCCCTGACAACGGCACCAGGAATCCTACTGCTACGGGCTACGCCTAGAGGGACTTCCTTGGCAAATATGCAAAGGATTTCCCCACGGCCTTTGAGCCTTGTGTTGGTGTTCCCTTGAAGAGGAAAGGGTGATGTAGCACAGCGGCGGTAAGTATTTCCCTCAATTTGAGAACCAAGGTATCAATCCAGTGGGAGGATCACGTGGAGTCACAAGTACCTGCACAAACACAAAGAGCTTGCACCCGACGCTATGAAGGGGTTGTCAATCCCTTATAGATTGTTTGCAAAGTGAGAACTGAAAGCAAAAAGTAAACAAAGCTAAGTAAAAGTGAAAGTGGAGACGATAGTCGTGAATAGACCCGGAGGCCGTAGTGTTCACTAGTGGCTTCTCTCGTGAAAGCAAGTAAACGGTGGGTGAACGAATTACTGCTGAGCAATTGATAGAACCGCGCAAAGTCGTGACGTTATCTATGGCAATGATTATATCTATAGGCATCACGTCCAAAACAAGTAGACCGATACTTTCTGCATCTATTACTATTTCTCCACATGTCCACCGCTATCCAGCATGCATCTAGTGTATTAAGTTCATAAGAATAGAGTAACGCCTTAAGCAAGATGACATGATGTAGATGGACAATCTCATATCTATGATAAAAGCCCATCTTGTTACCCTTGATGGCAACAACATGATGCGTGCCTTGCTGCCCCTTCTGTCACTGGGAAAGGTCATCACACGGTATAAACCCAAAACCAAGCACTTCTCCCATTGCAAGAATCATAGATCTAGTTGGTCAAACAAAACCCAAGACTCGGAGAGACTTACAAGGATATCAAATCATGCATACAAGAAATCAGCAAAGACTCAAATATAATTCGTAGATAATCTGATCACAAATCCACAATTAATCGGATCTCGACAAACACACCGCTGAAGAGGATTACATTGGATAGATCTCCATCAAGATCATGGAGAACTTTGTATTGAAGATCCAAGAGAGAGAAGAATCCATCTAGCCACTAACTATGGACCCGTGGGTCTGAAGCGGACTACTCACGACTCATTGGAGAGGCGATGATGTTGATGTAGAAGCCCTCCAACTCCAAAGTCCCATCCGACAGGGCATCGTGAAGGGTCTCCAGATGAGATCTCGTGGAAATGGAAGCTTGCGGCGGCGGAAAAGTGTTTTCGTGGATGCCCTGATTTTTTCTGGGATTTTAGGGAATATATAGGCGAAAGAGCTAGGGCATGGGAGCTCCACGGGAGCCACAAGCCTGGTAGGCGCCGGCCCCCCTAGTGGCGGCTACAGGGCTTGTGGGCCCCCTGTGGCTCTCCTGCCTTGGCCTCCAAGTCCACCGATCTTCTTCTGTTCTGGCAAAAATTATTTCGGGGATTTTATTCCGTTTGGACTCCATTCCAAAATCAGATCTGAAAAGAGTCAAAAACACAGAAAAAACAGGAACTGGCACTTGGCACTGAATTAATAAGTTAGTCCCAAAAAAGATATAAAAGGTATATAAAACATCCAAAGTTGACAAGATAACAACAAGGAACCATCAAAAATTATAGATACGTTTGAGACGTATCAAGCATCAAAAATTATAGATACGTTTGAATGGAACTAACCCGGACTAACGCTGTTTTCAGCAGAATTGCCATAGTGTTGTTTTTGCGCAGAAATAAAAGTTCTCGGAATGACCTAAAAATTTACGGAGAATTTTTGTGGAATATATAAAAAATATTGGCGCAAGAATTAGCGGAGGAAGTGGAGCATGGAGCCCACAAGCCCACCAGGCGCCCCCCTGGCCGCGCCTGGCAGGCTTGTGGGGCCCACAACGCTCCACCGCCTCCAATCTCATCTCTATTTAGTGTGTCTCGCCTGGAAAAAAATCAAGGACAAGAGTTCGTCGCGTTTTATGATACGGAGGCGACGCCACCTCCTGTTCTTCCTCTGGAGGGCAGATCTGGAGTCTGTTCTGGGCTCCGGAGAGGGGAGATCTTCGACATCGTCATCATCAACCTTCCTTCATCGCCAATTCCATGATGCTCTTCACCGTTCGTAAGTAATCTCATCGTAGGCTTGCTGGACGGTGATGGGTTGATGAGATCTATCATGTAATCGAGTTAGTTTTGACGGGGATTGATCCCTAGTATCCACTATGTTCTGAGATTGATGTTGCTACTAGTTTGCCATGCTTAATGCTTGTCACTAGGGCCCGAGTGCCATGATTTCAGATCTAAACCTATTATATTGTCGCCAATATATGTGTGTTCTTGATCCGATCTTGCAAGTTGTAGTCACCTACTATGTGTTATGACCCGGCAACTCCGGAGTGACAATAGCCGGTACCACTCCCGGAGATGACCATAGTATGAGGAGTTCATGTATTCACCAAGTGTTAATACGTTGGTCTGGTTCTTTATTAAAAGGAGAACCTTAATATCCCGTAGTTTCCATTAGGACCGTGCTGCCACGGGAGGGATGGACAATAGATGTCATGCAAGTTCTTTTCCCTAAGCACGTATGACTACATACGGAATACATGCCTAAATTAGATTGACGAACTTGAGCTAGTTACATATCGCTCCGTGTTATAATTGTTGCATGATGAATAACATCCGGCATAATCATCCATCACCGATCCAATGCCTACGAGTCTTTTACTACTAGTCCTTGCTACGTTACTTTGCTGCTACTGCTGTCAGTGCTGCTACTGTTACTCTGTTCCTACTGCTGTTACTTTGCTGCTACTGGTTACTATTGCTACTGCTGCTATCACACTACTTTGCTACTGATACTTTGCTGCAGATACTAAATCTTTCAGGTGTGGTTGAATTGAAAACTCAATTGCTAATACTTGAGAATATTCTTTGGCTTCCTCTTGGGTCGAATCAAGAAATTTGGGTTGAATACTCTACCCTCGAAAACTGGTGTGATCCCCTATACTTATGGGTTATCAAGACTATTTTCTGGCGTCGTTGTCGGGGAGGCACAGCTATATTCTTTGAGTCACTTGGGATTTATGTCTGCTCGTCACTATGAGGAATCCGATAGATCCAACAACTAATGTCTTGCCCCCAACTACGAGGACAGGTAAGGAACTGCCATCTAGCTCTGCACTTGATTCACCTTCAGTTATGAGTAAGTTTGCGACACCACCTCCTGCTAGAAATCTTGATATGTCGCATGTGCTTGATGATACTACTTCTGCTGCCCATGATGCTTATGATGATGCTATGCTTGATACTGCTTTGCCTGATGATGCTATGCTTGATACTGCTTTGCCACTTGGTGCATTCCTTGATGCACAAATTGCTAGAGTTGCTGCTAGATGTGATGATACTTCTAAAACTGCTGATACTATTGAAGTAGAACCTGCTATTTTGCCTGCTAGAGCTACCTCTCCTAGATATGAATTGCGTGATATGCCTGAGTGTTATGTTATGGAGGGAGAAATAGCTGAGGATTTTCTTGCGTGTAAGGATAGCTATGATGTTGAGAACTTACTGCTCAAGTGGAAAGAAAAATCACTGAACGCTAGGATGAAATACGGCCCGAAGTTTTCTACTTTGCCTATCTTTGTGACCGATAAGGATTATGAATTCTCCGTCGACCCTGAGTTAATCACTCTGGTCGAATTTGATCCTTTTCACAGTTATGAGTCTGAAACGGTTGTAGCACATCTTACCAAACTGCACGATATAGCCACCCTATTCACTAGTGAGGAGAAGATCCGCCACTACTATATTCTCAAGCTGTTTCCTTTCTCGCTAAAGGATGATGCTAAGACTTGGTTCACTTATCTTGCTCCTGGTTGTGTGCGTAGCCCCCAGGATATGGTCTACTACTTCTCTGAGAAATATTTCCCTACCCATAAGAAGCAAGCTTCCTTGCAGGAAATATACAACTTTGCGCAAGTTGAACAAGAGAGTCTCCCACAAGCTTGGGGGAGGCTTGTCCAGCTGCTGAATGCTTTGCCTGATCACCCTCTTGAGAAGAATGAAATACTTGATATCTTCTATAATGGAGGCCGATGCTTCTAGAGACCACCTAGATAGTTGTGCTGGTTGTGTTTTTAGGGAACGAACCGTAGAACAAGTTGAGATCCTATTGAATAATATATTGTGCAATGAGAATGCTTGGACTGTTCCCGAACCACCTCCGAAGCCAACCCCTAAGAAAAGAGGTATTCTATTCCTCAGTCCTGAAGATATGCAAGAAGCTAAGAAATCTATGAAAGAGAAAGACATTAAATCTGAAGATGTGAAAAATCTACCGCCCATCGAAGAGATCCAAGGTCTTGATAACCCGATATAGGTAGTAGAAGTAAATTCTCTTCGTAGATTCAATGAGAGTGATATTCCTTTTGATAAACCTGTTAGCTTATACCTGGACGAATTTCATAACTTTGTTGTCAAATAAAAGAGTTTCAATGGTTATGTTAGCAGACAATTGGAACAGAATGCTTGTATGCTTAGTCATTTAAGTGCTTGTGTGGACAGAAATGTCAATGATCTTAAACTTCTGAGTAAACATGCCTCTATGGTTACTACTCAGGTAGAACAAGTACTTAAGGCTCAGAATGACTTGCTCAATGAGCTGAATGACAATTCTGTCAGAGTCGTCACTAGATGCCGTAGAATGACTCAGGAACCTTTGTATCCTGAGGGTCATCCTAAGAGAATTGAACAAGATTCTCAAGGAGTTAGCACTGATGCACCTAGTCATCCTAGGAAGAAGTAGAAAGATGATAGGACCTTGCACGCTAGCAACCCTGTTGCTGCTACACCTGAGAGTCCAAATGATGTCTCTGTCTCTGATGCTGAAACAGAATCTGGTGATGAACATGAGCCTAATGATAATATTAATAGTGATGTTCATGATGATGCTCAACCTAGCAATGATAAGGATGTGGAGATTGAACCTGTTGATCTTGATAACCCACAGCCTAAGAATAAGAGATACGATAAGAACGACTTCACTGCTAGGAAGCATGGTAAAGAAAGGGAACCATGGGTTCAGAAACCCATGCCCTTTCCTCCCAAACCATCCAAGAAAAAGGATGATGAGGATTTTGAGCGATTTGTTGAAATGATTAGACTTGTCTTTCTGCAAATGCGTTTGACAGATATGCTCAAAATGTCTCCGTATGCTAAGTACATGAAAGATATTGTGACTAATAAGAGGAGGATACCTGAGGTTGAGATTTCCACCATGCTTGCTAATTACACTTTCAAGGGTGGAACTCCTAAGAAACTAGGTGATCCTGGAGTGCCCACTATACCTTGCTCCATTAAAGGCAACTATGTTAGAACTGCGTTATGCGACCTTGGAGCCGGTGTTAGTGTTATGCCTCTCTCTCTCTCTCTTTATTGTAGGCTTGAAGTGGATAAGTTGACACTCACTGAAATCTCTCTGCAAATGGCCGACAAATCAACTGCTTTCCCTATCGGCATTTGCGAGGATGTGCCTGTTGTGGTTGCCAATGTTACTATCTTAACAGACTTTGTTATCTTGGATATTCCCGAGGACGATGCCATGGTGGTCATCCTTGGAAGACCCTTTTTAAGCACTGCGGGGGCAGTTATAGATTGCAACAAAGGCAATGTCACTTTCCATGTCAACGGTAATGAGCATACGGTGCACTTTCCGAAGAAACAATATCGAGTACATTGCATCAATGCTATCGAAAAAACTTCATCGATTTTTATTGGGAGCTTTGAATGCCCTATACCTCCTGTTAAGATGAATTATGATTTTCTTGTTGGGGAGATACACATCCCCATTGAGGTAACCTAGTGACTATTTGAAAATTCTCCGTCTTCTTTTGTGATTCGAAAAAGTTTGTCAAGGAGACTTGATCAACCTCATTGACGGATTTCTTTCGATGACCATGAGATGGATGAATCGAGCAATCACAAACCTCTGTTCCAAGCTTTCACCTTCGGTTGCTTAGAAGAAAAATGATAGATTTAGTTTAGTTTTCCCTGTTTTCTTCTTTTAGCGTCCCGTAGAAAAGTACCCCAAAAATAGAAGTTCTCCGAACGTCGTGAAAATCAATTAGGGTTTTTTCTAGAATTTTTGAAAAATACTGAGACGAAGAGGTAGTCTGGGGGCTGCACTAGTGGGCCACAAGCCCTGGAGGCGCTGGCAAACCCCCTGGCCGCGCCTACCTGGCTTGTGGGGCCCACGTTCACCCCCTCCACTCATTCTAGCTCCCATATGCTTCTCCTACCTCCAGAAAAAATCGTTTCGCAGCTCAAGCCCGTGTTCTTGCTCTTCTTGCTGGGATTTTCGATCTACTTGCTCAAAGGACCATTCCCCGAACTGTTTTGGGGAAATTACTCCTTGGTAAGTGACTCCTCCATTGGTCAAATTAGTTTTTGCTCTAGTGCCTTATACTTCGCATATTTTTGCTGCCTTGATGACCCTGTTCTTGAGCTTTGCATGCTAATTTTTGCTGGTCCCAAGTAGTTTTGATGCATAATATAGCCTCTAGGCACTTGTGGGAGTAGTTGCTATGAGTTTTGTTGAGCCTTGTTCACTTTTTCTTAGAGTCACTAAAAATTTCAGAAATTTTGAGATATAGAAAAGGGAAAAGATGAGGAGGTTCTTAAGAGGCTCTTCAAGCCGTGACCCCAAGGATGATGGAAGTGAGAAGAAGCCCAAGTATCCGGTCCCCCGAGCTGCAGAAGTTCGAGCGTGCGAGTGGCCAAGCGATATATTCTTACGCGCCGCCGGACTTTATGAGGACTTTTATTACTTGGCGGAGAACGAAGGCCTTACCGCCTTCATTGAAGATAAGTGACCGCAATACCTCCACCTAACCAATATTTTCGTGCAAAGCTTTAATTTCTATCCGAGGAAGAATCTTCCTATGGTTGAGTTCAAATTATATGATATCCCCCAGCGCATGTCACTCCAGGATTTTTGCCATGTTTGCAAACTGCCTTTTGTTGGGACTTGGAGGCTTTCATAGATACAATTGTTGTAGGAGAGGAGATAGGAGTGTCTTGCGCTAGAGCTGCTAGCATACATTTTCCCGTGCTTCGGTACTTCTCATTATTCGTGGGAAAATGTTTGATTGGCCGTGGGAAGGCTGGGTCCCTTAGCTCCCCAGATCTTGCGGTCTTGCGCGAAGCCCTTTATAATGATAAAACTTATAGCTTGGGCTCTATAGTAGCACAACGGTTGAACACGAACCGTTCTAAAGGCGTTGTCTATGGAGGTATCTATGCTACCCGTCTTGCCAAACACTTTGAGATACCTATTAGACTGGACGAGGAAGAAGAGATTCTTCTTCCCGAGAGATATCTAGATTATGATAGCACGGTTCGCCATGACTTTCTTGATAGAGATATAAATAGAAGGATGATTTATAACCTGGTATTTAGTCAAAGTAGAAGACCATGTTTACAATGTTTAGTGGCTTTCACATGCATATATGTTTATCTGTCAAAGAGCCATATTACTTTCTCTTCTCTTTTGTGTTTGGCTGCAGATTCCAGCTTAGTCCAATGCACGAGCACTCTTATTATTGTTCACATCATTCATTCGTGCAAGTGAAAGGCAATAATGACGATATATGATGAAGTGACTGAGCCTGGAAAAGCTGGTATGAACTCGATCTATTTTGTTTTTGTAAATATGACTAGCTCATCGTTCCTGATTCAGCTTTGTTGTGAGAGAAACATGTTTGCAATGACAACTTAGAGATCATAGTTTCTGATGCCATGCTTAATTAGCTAGGAGCTTATAATGGTTTGTCTTGGTTGCCAACATGAATTTTGAGATGACTATGATGTAGTATGATAGGATGGTATCCTCCTTTGAATGATTCAAGTGGCTTGACTTCGCGCATGTTCACGCATGTAGTTGAAACAAAATCAACATAGCGTCTATGATATTCATGTTCATGGTGATTTATGTCCTACTCATGCTTGCATTCAATGTTAGTTAATCTCAATGCATTTTGGTGACTGTTGTCGCTCTCTAGTTGGTCGCTTCCCAGTCTTTTGCTAGCCTTCACATGTACTAAGCGGGAATACTGCTTGTGCATCAACTTCCATAAAGCTAAAGTTGTTCCATATAAGTCCACCATACCTACCTATATGCCGTATCTACCTGCCGTTCCAAGTAAATTTGCGTGTGCCACTCTCTAAACCTTCAAGAAATAATCTGTTTTGCATGCCCGAACCGCTCATGTGGTGACAAGGGGCTATCAGTATCTTCCATGCTAGGCGTGTTATCCTTGATATGTGTTTATTCACTATCATTCACGAGAAAGGGGCTGGTAATTGGAATTCCCAGTTCCATGCTCAAATCGAAAAGATAATTGCAAACAAAACCCCCCCTGGATTGATGTTGGTATGCACGACACCCGAGGATTCGGCTAGTCGTGGAGTGTGATCGATCGGTGGTGGGGGAGTCAAAACTTTACTTTTCTGTTTGGGAACCGCCTATAGCATGTGTAGCATGGAAGATGGTGAGAACTCTTAGTCATTGCGTTACCAATGAAAGCATGCCAACCAAAATTATTTGTCTCTGTTTTAAAAGCTTGAGCTCTGGCACCTCTGCAAATCAATGCTTCCCTCTATGAAGGGACTGTCTATTTATGTTCCTGTTGAGTCATCCTCCTCTTTTAAAAGCACCAATTAGAGAGCACCTCTGTCATTTTTATGCTTTGCTTTTAACTGTGATGAGTATGACTGTGACTGGACCTTCTTTGCCATGAATTACAATGTTTAGTTATCCCTTGGTCTTTGAAGGTGCTCTGCATTTATGTTTTGCGGTCTCAAAAAGAGCTAGCGAGATACCATCTGTTCGTACTGCTTCATGATTGTTTTGATTGAAGTGTCGATGTTTGAGACTTATTATTATTTGCTCGCTAGTTGATTATGCCATTGATATGCGTTTAATGTGAGACCTAGATGTCATTTGCTTATGTGGTTAGCTTGTGATCTTGGTGAAATTCTGGTTATGAGTTAGACATAGTTGCAACAACAAGATCAAACAGAGTTCGTAAAAGTTTTTCTTTTGTCTCTTTCAGTGTGTCAATTGAATTGCTTGAGGACAATCAAGGTTTTAAGCTTGGGGGAGTTGATACGTCTCCGTCGTATCTAATTTTCCAAACTCTTTTACCCTTGTTTTGGACTCTAATTTGCATGATTTGAATGGAACTTACCCGGACTAACGCTGTTTTCAAGAGAATTGCCATGGTGTTGTTTTTGCGCAGAAATAAAAGTTCTCGGAATGACCTGAAAATTTACGGAGAATTTTTGTGGAATATATAAAAAATACTAGCGCAAGAATCAGCGGAGGAAGTGGAGCATGGAGCCCACAAGCCCACTAGGCATGGCCCCCCTTGCCGCGCCTGGCAGGCTCGTGGGGCCCACAACGCTCCACCGCCTCCAATCTGAGCTCTATTTATTCTGTCTCGCCCGGAAAAAAAATCAAGGAGAAGAGTTCATCACGTTTTATGATACGGAGGCACCGCCACCTCCTGTTCTTCTTCTGGAGGGGAGATCGTCGCCATCGTCATCATCAACCTTCCTTCATCGCCAATTCCATGTTGCTCTTCACTGTTCGTGAGTAATCTCATCGTAGGCTTGCTGGACGGTGATGGGTTGGATGAGATCTATCATGTAATTCGAGTTAGTTTTGATGGGGATTGATCCCTAGTATTCACTATGTTATGAGATTGATGTTGCTACTACTTTGCCACGCTTAATGCTTGTCACTAGGGACCGAGTGCCATGATTTCAGATCTGAACCTATTATGTTGTCACCAATATATGTGTGTTCTCGATCCTATCTTGCAAGTTGTAGTCACCTACTATGTGTTATGACCCGGAAATCCTGGAGTGACAATAGCCGGAACCACTCCCGGAGATGACCATAGTATGAGGAGTTCATGGATTCACCAAGTGTTAATGCGTTGGTCCGGTTCTATATTAAAAGGAGAACCTTAATATCCTGTAGTTTCCATTACGACCCCTCTGCCATGGGAGGGATGGACAATAGATGTCATGTAAGTTCTTTTCCCTAAGCTCGTATGACTACATACGGAATACATGCCTACATTAGATTGACGAACTGGAGCTAGTTACAATCTATCCGTTTTATAATTGTTGCATGATGAATAACATCCGGCATAATCATCCATCACCGATCCAATGCCTACGAATCTTTTACTACTGGTCCTTGCTACGTTACTTTGCTGCAACTGTTGTCACTGCTGCTACTGTTACTCTGTTGCTACTGATGTTACTTTGCTGCTACTGGTTACTGTTGCTACTGTTGCTATCACACTACTTTGCTACTGATACTTTGCTGCAGATACTAAATATTTCGGGTGTGGTTGAATTGACAACTCAACTGCTAATACTTGATAATATTCTTTGGCTTCCCCTTGAGTCGAATCAATAAATTTGGGTTGAATACTCTACCCTCGAAAACTGTTGCGATCCCCTATACTTGTGGGTTATCAGTTATACCTTCTGTTTCAGATCCGAAGGCAAAGTGTTTGTTGCTAAGAATGGATCCTTTGTCATGAAAGAATTGAGTGGGAGGATGGTAGAACTTCATGAGTTTATTGAACCATCACTTCAATTAGAGAGTAGCACGTCATAGGAAGATATTTCTCTGACACCTACACTAGTTGAAGATGAAGCTAATGATGATGATGAGGAAGCTTCATATCAAGTCACTACCGAACCTCATAGGTCAACCAGGACATGTACTCCTCTTGAGTGGTATGGTAATCCTATCTTGGTGGTCATGTTGTTGGACAACAATGAACCTATGAGCTATATAGAAGTGATGGTGGGCATGGATTTCAACAAATGGCTAGAGCTCATGAAATCCGAGATAGGATACATGTATGAAAACAAATTGTGGACTTCGGAAGTATTACTTTATGGTTGACAGGCTATTCATAACAAATGGATCTTTAGGAGGAAGATGACCACGCACGGTAATGTGATGGTCATGCAGCACAGCGACCGAAAATATTGCTCTCGGTTAAGAAATAAAGGTATGAATCTAGTAGGAAGATCCACAAGACTATGTAAGCAACACGTGCGCACAAATAACAAATCCGCGCAACCCAACGCGTAGAAGGGTTGTCATTCACTCGTGGATAAAGTAAGGATAGAGTGATAGATGCAAATAAAAGTGATAGCAAGTAGAGTGCAGCAATGTATTTTTGGTAATATAGATCTGAAAACAACAGAGCAAATAAAGTGGAAAAGCAAATCGCAAAGTAGAGATTGCAAATAGATGATGTGAAGTAGACCCTGGGGCCATAGGTTTCACTAGTGGCTTCTCGTGAGAAAATTGCAAGAGGTGGCTATACAAATTACTATTCGGCAATTGATAGAAGAGCAAATAATTATGACGATATTCAAGACAATGATCATGTATATAGGCATCACGTCCAAGATAAATAGACCGACTACTACCTGCATCTACTTCTATTACTTCACACATCGACCGCTATCTAGCATGCATCTAGTGTATTGAGCTCATGGAGAAACAGAGTATTGCCTTAAGAACAATGACATGATGTAGACAAGATCTATTCATATTGGAATATACCCCATCATTTTATCCTTGATAGCAACGATACGTGTTTGTTATGTCTCTTTCTGTCACTGAGATTGAGCACCAAAAAATCAAACTGATCACAAAGCACCTCTTACAATTGCAAGATAAAAGATCAAGTTGGCCAGACAAAAACCAAACATCAAAGAAGAAATACGAGGCTATAATAATCAAGCATGAATATGTTTTCATAGATCTGGTCATAAACTCACAATTCATCGAATCCCAACAAATACAACGCAAAAGAAAGGGTTAAATCTTATGTATCTCAAAGAGACCATTGCATTGAGAATCAAAATGAGACAGAAATCCACATAGCTACAGCCTACGCACCCGTAGGCTTGATATGAACGACTCGTGCATCATCGGAGGAGCACCAATGAGGATGGTGAACCCCTCCATGATTGTGTTCCTCTCCGGAACGGGCTCTAGATTGGTTTTTGAGGCTCTCGAACTTGTGGCGGCTGAAATGATTTTTCGTCGACTTCTCGAGGATTTTCTAAATATTGCGATATTTATAGAGCTCAGAGGCGGTGGAGGGGTTGCCCGAGGCCCCCACTAGATACCAAGCCGCGTTAGGGGCCTCTCACGCGCCCTCATGTCTAGTGGCGCCCTGGGCCTTGTCTTGTACTCATTCTTGGTCCCCAAGATCCTTTCTAGTCCAAAAAAAATCACCATAAAGTTTCATGGAAATTAAACCTAATCTGAGATGGATTTTCCACGAAGGAAAAAATAACAAAAATAGCAACTAGCACTAGGCACTATGTCAATGGGTTAGTCCCGAAAAATGATATAAAATTTCTATAAAATCATTATAAAACATCCAAGAATGATAACATAACAGCATGAAACAATCAAAAATTATAGATACCTTGGAGACGTATCAGCATCCCAAGATTAATTCCTGCTCGTCCTTGAGTAGGTAAATGATAAAAAACAGAATTTTTTATGTCGAATGCTGCCTCACATGTTCATCATATTCTTTTTCTTTTCAGCATGGTTATATGGACTTGTAGATGATGCAACACAATAGTCTATAAATTGACATGAGAGTTTCAATACTCAAGCATATCAACAAGCAACCAAGTCTTCCAAAATATCAACGCTAAAGAACGTTATCCCTAGCCCATCATGCTCTATCATTGATCCATTCATGCAACACACTCAAATATTAACTACATCCAAAGCTCAAGTATGATAATGGTGTTCCTTAGTTGGTGCTTTATAAGAGAAGATGGAGACTCAAATTCAAAATAAAAATTGCATAAAGTAAATAGATAGGGCCTTTGCAGAGGGAAGCGGGGATTTGTAGAGGTGCCAAAGCTCAAAGTGAAAAACTTAGAGATGAATTTTTTTAAGGTGGCATGCTTTTCCTGTCAATGAAAATGACTAAGAGTTTCCAATATGCTCCATGCTAAACAAATTATAGGCGGTTCCCGTACTAAAAATAAACTGTATTCCTTTTCCACCATTCTTTCACATTCCATGGCGAGCTGCATCCACACGTACCTTCCATACCAACACTTCCCAAGGAATTTATTATTTGACAACATAAAATGTTTTTTCTTTTCTTTTTGGGACTAGACATCCCTATTACCGCCATGCTATCATGCAATGACAAGTGAATAAACACTCATCTTCAGAATAGCCTATTCATGAGCGGTTTTGGCACACAAAACAGAATTTTATTTTGAAAATTAGAGTTGGCACTTGCAAATTTACTTGGAACAGTGTTGAAATACTGTATATTGGTATGTATTGTGGACACGTTTGGTACAACTTTTGGTTTAGAACTTTGATGCACAAGGAGTATGCCCGCTTAGTACAAGTGAAGTCTAGCAAATAGATTGAGAAGCACCCAACCAAGGAACTAAAATCGTCATAAGTGAACATTAAACATAACTAACACAGAATAATGCAACACAAGTAGGATGTAATTTCATAGCATATTTATTGACTTCATGTGCAAGCTTGGGAATCACAAACCTTAACACCAATATCCTTACTAGAGCATTAGTACTCATCAACATAACTCAGATATTAGTATCTTCATATCGCAAACCTATTGCAAAGAATCAAGCTTAATATCCAATGATCTTCATTAGAGTTTTTATTGGGAGGCAACCCGATGAATAAAATTTATTTTCACTCTTTCTTTATGTTCTTGAGTGTTTGCACAATTAGGCTACTGTTACAATTGTGTTTTTTGTGTTTTATTTTGGTATTTGTACCTAGCAAATCTTTTGGGATCATGTGTGGTATTAGTTGCCTCAATCCAACTGTAAAACAGAAACTCTTACCTCCAGTAGAAAAAATCCTAATGCTGCTTATGAAAAATCCTATTGTAAACTATGCTATCATTTAACGCCCCTAGCTAGGCATATTAGCATAGTTTCAGGTACTGTCATCTTTAGCTTTTGCTATCTTTTTAAGGGTTTTCTCGAACCCAGGTGGCTCCTTACGTTTTCCAATATTCTCAACAAAAGATGTCATCTTAATATCCAAAACAACCAAACCTTTATTACATAAGGTAATCAAAGTATTAATGTGATTGATATTTCCACTAATATGTTTGAGAGGTTTGTAATGTTTTCGCAATTCAACAAAACATTTCATGTAGATCTCCCAATTTGTCTAATATTTGAGACCCTTCCTCGGTAAAAGTAAACCCTTTTTTGAATGGAGGAACCCCCAATATCCCCTTTGTTATTTCATAAGCAGCATTAGCATCAATCTGATCAAAATTTCTTTTAGTTGCAAAATCTAGAAGTGACGCATGTTCAATCCTATATAAAACTTTTGGAGCAAAATCTTTGAAATTCCTTTTAAATTGCAAACATGCTAAGATTCCATCAACCTATACCAGACGTCTTTCAAATTTTCTCCTTATTTCTGTTTGAAGCATAAGACTTCAAAATATGGTGATAAAGGAGGAGAAGTAATGCAGGACATGATGCAAACAAGAGGTCTGGCAAGAAAATGACAAAGGAAGGATGGCAAATAACAAGCCAAATCTTGTGACGTGGGGGAGAGGAAAACGAGAGGGAAATGGAAAATAATATAATTGCAAGGGGATGAGATTTGTGTGTAGGAAGCTGATAAATCTTGATTTGATCTTCGCGGGCAACAGTGCTCGAAATCTTGACGGTGTTTGCAGGTGCGTTGGTTTTCCCTCCAAGCTTAAAGGGTGATGTAGCACAGCGACGACAAGTATTTCCCTCAGTTAAGAAACCAAGGTATCAATCCAGTAGGAAGATCCACAAGACTATGTAAGCAGCACTTGCACACAAATATCAAATCCTCGCAACCAAACGCATAGAGGGGTTGTCAATCCCTCATGGGTAAAGTAAGGATAGATTGATATATGCAAATAGGAGTGATAGCAAATAGAACACAGCAAGGTATTTTTGGGTTTTTTGGTAATATAGATCTGAAAACAAAAGGGAAAATAAAGTAGAAAACAAATATCAAAGTAGATATTGCAAATAGATGATGTGAAGTAGACATGGGGGTCGTAGGTTTCATTAGTGGCTTCTCTCGACAAAATAGCAAACGGTGGGCAGACAAATTAGTATTGGGCAATTGATAGAATAGCAAATAATTATGAAGATATGCAAGAAAATGATAATGTATACATGCATCATCACTACTAGGGAAAAGCCTACCAGTAGCACTTGATAATCCTATAGTAGTAGCGCTGGGCCGAGCGCTACTGCTATCGCGCTACAACTAATAACTAGTAGTAGCGCTGGTATGGGCAGAGCTACTGGTAAGTATAGTTAGCAGTAGCGCTTCCCCGTCCAGCGCTACTGCTAACTATAGTAGTAGCGTGTGCTCACAGAAAGCGCTGCTACTAAGGCACGCTACTGGTAAGTATTAACCAACGCTGCTGCTAACTTTTACAGTTTTCGCAGATTTGCACCCTCTATGTATTTGTGATTTATTTATACAGATTCTATACAATAGTTTCATCACATCATATTAAACATATACCCTTCTCACATATCATAGACATACAATAGTCTTGTCATAATACCATGCATCATCATCATCATCATCATTATCATTCAACACAAAATATCATCACATAGTCTCAAAAGTAGCGATACATAAGTGCGATCATGTCATGTCTCGAGTAAGCGCAACTGCATGCTCATGGCACACCCACAAGTTTCATCATCTCTATCTACAACATGATGTAGAATAGAAGAGCAATCAGCATGAAGACAAGCGCGACTATGTAGTACCGACGGTGTCGCCCCTCCTCATGCTGGAGTGTCGACCACCTCAAGTAACTAATTTCCGCTTTGGCTCTGGTGTCGAACCCTCTGTTGCTAGCACCCGATTACCTGTGCACCTGGGCCTGAGCGGCTGGCCACTGGTCGTAGACTCCTGGAACCCTCCCAACGTACACGACATAGTAGCCCTTTTCCATGTGTGATCTAGCCACTACCTGCAACGTGAGTTGTTGATTTGAACAATAATATGCAACATAATGTACTTAAGAAAACAAAAAGAGACATGTTTACCAAAATAAAAGCAACCAATAGTAAACATATATGACGAAGTTCCTCATACTCAAACTAATTAACTAGAACGATCTACGCTAGTTCAGGACCACGGTTTAGTTACATCACAAAGTTTTGCCATAGAATGACAGTAGTGATAAGGCGCGCTAGTTCAGGACCACGGTTTAGTTACACTGCATTGCCATTGACAATCAGTCGTCTAGGTCGGTGTTCCAATCTTTATAGTTAGGGAGGACGCAACCGAGGTTCGTGAAAGGCTTCATGACCAGACGTTGAGCGCTTAGCAGTGCTCGGACATCAACCCGCGTGATTGGCCCATGGTAGAACATCCCCGTTGGTTCGAGGACTTGCTTCATGATCACTTGGGCTAGTTCACATTGTACGTTATAAAACTCAGCTCGGATTCGATGATCCGGTGTCTTTCCAATGCTTGTGGCCCAGTTGACAATCCTGGCATCTTCGGTAGTAGCTGACATGCGAAGGCGTTGATGATCCCTTCTGTATTACAGCAGGTGATGCAAGAGGTAGAATCCATCAGCCTGACTCTCGTTCGGTTGCTGGATGTAGCAGAAGTCGGTCTTATGGCCGAAAGCCGGTTCTTTATTCCTGGACCTTTTCACCTTGATATATCCACCAGTCATGCTGAAGGACCACAGGGTAGAGTCGAGAACATTCCTGACGTGTGTGTAATCCTTTTTCTTTAGGTTCTTCGACGAGTCCAAGTACACAGCACGGGAGTATTCCGGGTACAGAACGATGAAGCTGGCGCCGTCCCCGCAATACAAATTAAGTACACCTCTGTTGGGACACCATGCTTGCAAAGGAATGATTAACATGTCGAAAGGATATGCGCGGATGACTTACGAGGGATGATAAGGTAAGAGAATCGCTTCCTTGTCCTTATTAGCGATCATGAATTCGCCGAGGTACTTGCTCGCATACTCACGGTGCTCTTTGCAAACTTCCAAGAAGCTCTCGTGCATATAGTATGGGTCCGTGACACAGATATAGTCGATGCTCTCCCTCCTGATCATGTAGTTGAGATACAGGCAATACATGCGGATGAACTAGAAATCCAGTTTGGTCATGTGGAACATGTTGTAGATGTAGTCAAATCATAGGATGAACGTAGTCGCGGGCCAAGTATCGACGTACATCTTCCCACCCGGGACATGAGCCACGTAAAGCGAGTATCCTGGATGTTTCAGGGTGAGAAGGTTTTTCTCTATGGCCAACACATCTTCATGGAGTCTCTTTAGATCATTATTCAGTATGTCATCTAGCGCTTTGGCAGGTAGGATCGGCTCGCCGGCGATGTGGACACGCGGGTTACCTTCAATAGGTATTCTATCTACCACGAGGGGTTTCAGAGGCGGCTGGCTGCTTGAAGCACCAATGGCGCCTTTAGGTCTCTTGTTCGGTCTCTTCCTTTGCTTCTTGGGGGAGGCGGTAGTGAGCCCACCATACCTTCCCTAACCACCACCCCAAGTGTCCTCGGGATAAACAGTGGACGGGCCTTTGGGGGTTGCTGGGTAAAGGCGGCATCTGGAGGCGTCTCCTGCGAGGATGGATTGAAGAGAGACTTTTTGCATTCCGCCTTAGGACGTTCTGGCTCCGCCAAATCAGGCATCATCAAGTCATCATCTGCACGGTCATAGCCTGAGTCTTCGGCGTCCTGAGCTATCAATATTCCATCATAGGCGGTATTGAAATACTGGTTCGGGTCATCATCATCATCCTCCATGTCATCATCAACATTTGCTTCTTCGACAGCGGGGGTGACATGATCTGGTACTAATGGAGGCTCTCCCTCGCGTTGTATGCTACCATCATCCGCCACGACAGGTGCAGGTAATGTGGTAGGTGGGGTGGCGTGCATACCTTCTTGAGAAGTTAGCGTTGGACTGATGATACTGGGCTCCTCGAGACGAAGAAGGGACTTCGGCCAAGTAAAGAACCAGTTCTTGCATGCGCTAGTCGTCTTAGGCGTCTCGTCGTCATAGACTGGTATCAGAGGAGGCAAATCCCCATAGCCCGCTAAGACACTGGCCACGATAACCTTGAAGACGCCATCGGGCATCTGTCGGTTGTGGAACATGCGGTCCTTCGGCTTCACGATGGTTGCCTTTCCCACAGCCATCTCCTGGACCTTGATGTCATAGAGTAGGGTGCACGGGGTGTCGTCGCCCTACGAAGGAGACATGTCTGCAACATCAAACATCTGAAAGGCAACTGAAACGGAAGACTATAGACATGTTCGTGAGAAGGGTATGAGGCTTAATTACCGTGAGGGCGTCGAGCTCAGCCAGCGAGGAAGTCCCGCCGAGCATGCCAGAGACTGAGTTCGGGCTGCTATGAACATGTACGGGACCTTTTGCTGTTGCTTGGGCAGGTGTTGGTGCTGTGGTGTTCACCGAGTTGCTCCCGACAAAGCTGGGAGTTGGAAAGTCCTCCGGCCGTGCATTTGGATTGTTCTTCGTGTAATTGAAAATTGCCCGAATCAAGCTGGCCACCGCGTCAGTGACCAACCCACTGACTACGTCGACCAACTCTTGTTTGGTCTCAGCTTTGGTCTTATGTCGCAACTTTCTCATCGATGCTCTCCTAAGTGACGACCAACCGTCTCTTCCATCTCTCCTTTGGCTCCTCGGGGTAGAACGTCTTCCACGAGACCCCATCTCCGATGCTGTGCACACGTCCATAGGACGGCGGCTTGTCCACCGGGACCTTTTTTAGTATGTTTAGGGCCCGGTTGAATCCCACTTGGGCCTCGCGGACGACTATGACGACTCGTCGCTTTCGACTGCCTTCTGGTGCTGCTGTTTCTGCAAAAGTAATGTGGATGGTTTACTAATGTGACAAAACTTGCAGTCAAATTGATTGGAAGCTAATTAATATGATAATGTGGTAATTTAACTATTACCGGAAGCCTCATGAACTCCATCGTGATCGGCTCCGTGTAAAAGATCTTTCTCTCTTTGTCCCACTTGTACCGGGCCCTGATCCAGTCATGCTCCAGCGGGTCGCTGAACTCCGCCAAGGGGTTTGGGATCCCGAGACATTCACGTTCGGCATCCTCCTTGGCCCATATGTGCCTCCTTCAACTCGTAACCACGGCTTCCGAGGTGGTGGCGAGGTGTTGTCCTGGCATGGAGCGGCTTCATTTTCTTCGACTTTGCCTTGACTTCTTCTTTCTTGCAATTCTCCAGGAATTTTGCAAAGTCCTCTTCCATTATTGTTAGATTATCAACATGAATTTGGACCACAGTTCATTCTTCCGAACCGCTTTTTTTCACCCGAACTTTCCAGGAAGACGAGTCGTTGGTGAACGTCACCATCGCCTTCTCATTTATTTTTGTCATGACGGGATACTCCCACGGTTCTTTATATTTCTTTTCATTCCGGCAGGGGAACATGAACCAATTGTGCAACTTCTTTAGGAGCATGTGCTCCAGATGTGGTATCTGCTTCAACCTCTCGTCGTTGATGTTGGCGGTTTCCCTGAGGATGCATCCAAGTTGATTGCCCCAGCACTTGCGCGCTTCCTCTGGTGCCGTTGGCTCTAGCTTCTTGGGGTGAATCTCCGTGACCACAATTTGTCCGATATGAAGCGCGTTTGGTTTTCTTGTCCTCTTCTTCTTCGGTGCTATACCGGCTAATACATCATCGTTGCCGGTCTCGGGGGCGATGTCGGTGCCGGTGCTAGTGCTGGTGCCGGTGTCGGGGTTGGGACCACCACCGCCAGCATGCAACCCCAAGGCGTGTTCGTCCAGGTAATCGAAATAGTGATTTGCTGCCTCCATGGGGTCTGTGGAGGGAGCATAACCACCCATGACTTCGGCGTTGGTAGACAAGTTTCCTATGCAACAATTGTAAATAAAAGATATAATGAAGAGAAAAAATGGGGGATATGTTTTGTCGGAATGTTGATTCATTCCCCTTCTGGCAAATACCGCGTACTCCATATATCCTAGTTTCTAGCACAAGTCAAGCCGAAAATTTCGGCATGACCTTTGCTAAAAATTGGACATATGGAGCGCCTGAAATTTGCCGGAACGGAAATGAATCAACATTCCGGCAAAACATAGGCCACTCGGATATTCAGAAGGACATGTTACTATCTAGGGTAATATTCTTTGGACATTTAGAAGGACCAAACAAATTCTTATAAAAGTAATTGGAAAATAATAAAATGCTTTACCCCCTGCAGCAGATTTACATTACTTCCTAATAAAGAAAGGCCTTTCTTCTTTCTTTTCCTACTACTAGCTATTATTTCAGCATAATATCATTTACATTACCCCCTGCCCTTGATACAATTCATCAACACATAATAGCAATGATACAATTCATCAACACATAATAGCAATGATACAATTCATCAACACATAATACCACTACCCTTGATACAATTCACCAACACATAATAGCAATGAAAAAATACATGAAAACGGAAGGGGAGAATCATACCTTTGCTGAACAGGGGGTGATGGGCGCCGAGCAGGGAGGGTGTGGTCGCCGAGCAGGGGAGGTGGGAGGGAGGGGCTGTGGGGGCCGAGCTGGGGAGGTCGGAGCGAGGGGCGGTGGGCGCCGAGCAGAGGAGGTGGGAGAGAGGGGCAGTGGGCACCGAGCAGGGGAGGCGGCGGCGCCGGGAGTAGGCAGCGGTGGGTGCGGCGGCGCACGGCAAGATGGTTGCGGGAGGGTTTCGTGCGACGACGCTGGAGGGGTGCAGCGTCGTTTGGAGAGGGGGGGATCGATAGGAGGGAGTGGAAGGAGAGGGCTGGGGAGTTAGGAAATTTTGAGTCGGGGTAACTATAGTAGTAGCGCTAGCTTTGTACCAACGCTACCGCTAAGCCATAGTAGTAGCGCTCGCTTTGTACGAGCGCTACCGCTAAGTGCCATAGTGGTAGCGCTGGCTTCGTACTAGCGCTACTACTAAGCCATTTACTTTATTTTCTTTATTATTTTATTTTTATTATTTTTCTTTATTATTTCCTTTTTATTATTTTTCTTTTATTTTTATTATTTTTCTTTCCTTTTCTGTTTACTTTACTTTTCTTTTTATTATTTATTTTTCTCCCGACGACGACGGCGTCTCCGTCTCCCCCCTATGCGTGAATATCACCGGAACCTTCATGTGGTAACATACCAGTTGACCGATAACGGTTACTTAAGTGCGTACACAAAATATATACAAACATATAATTGTAAGTTTCTGATCAGCTGCGTCGACGACGTTTCACATTGAGCTTCTTCTTCCCTTTCTTGTTCGTTTCCGAGTAATTGAGCCCCTCCGTGTGACTATTTCGGAGCCATGGAGTAC
The DNA here is from genome assembly GCF_904849725.1 of Hordeum vulgare subsp. vulgare. Classification (NCBI taxonomy): domain Eukaryota; kingdom Viridiplantae; phylum Streptophyta; class Magnoliopsida; order Poales; family Poaceae; genus Hordeum; species Hordeum vulgare. Next base: position 466,679,408 of record NC_058519.1, read on the forward strand.
GATCTTGAATCTTCTTTTCATGTATGCTACATCGTCATCATCATCTTCCCTCGTCGGGTTGCCGTATTGGTCGTAGTCTTCCTCATGGGCGACTCCATCCATTCCGACGATGCTCCTTTTGGATCTCCTCACAACAACACGGCTAGGATTGGCCGGGTCGGTTATGAAGAAGCATTGTGTCAAGTGCTTAGAGTGTACCCATTGCTCATTTTTGGCGATGATGTTAACGTTCACGGGAGTGGTCTTCGCGTCGGGTATAGACATGGTGGTGAAATACTTGTTTTCTCTTACGACGTCCTTGGCCCATCTAACACGGAGCATCGTCACATCGTGCATTCCAGCATAGTCAAGCTCCCACATCTCTTCGACCCTTCTGTAGAATCTTTCAGTTGTGCCGTTCGCGTCGGTCATGCATTGAATTATCACCCCGGAGTTCTAGTAATCACTGTCCATGTCTTTGGCCTCCGTGTAGAACGTGTGCCCATTGATATCTGTGGGGACCCACGACTGGTAAGTCGCGATCGCCGTGCCCAGTGATCCCAAGGATCAATGCTCACTGAACACAGATACTGAATAATAGACTCTTACATCCATACATACCGTTTGATACAATAAATGACCACTTCGGTCGAGTCTTACATATATAGGGCCTTAAAGGCCTGCACTTGAAACTGGACCAATAGCAGAATTATTGGTTGAAAGTGTGAACCCATGCCATCAGCCTTAACCTACAGGCATTCTGACTGGGAACCGTCCTAGCTCTCAAGAACGTCACCGAGTTAATCCTCACCATATCCTGTCTTTCAGACCTGGTCAATGAAATAACCAGTGGCAAGCCAATGAGTACTTTGAATGTACTCGCAAACAGTCCATGATATGAACGACGAAAATGAAGGATAACAATATCATGCATATTTAGTATAACTCATCTGGGTGGAATGATCATGGATATGCATCAAGTTAAAGAATTACTTTTGAAGAACAGGTTACAGATATCAACATATCTGCTAAGGGTTGAACCATCCGGGTTCACCCTATATTCCAAGTCATCGAACTTGGTCATATTATTACTCTCATAACAACACCTTTTTAACACCACACACACACTTACATTTGGTTTATGCGGAAATATCAGGACGTAGTTTAAGCAGGATTACCCAACTGTCCTTGACCGTTGACATGGCTATTCGAATAGTTTACACTCTACAGAGGTAGTACGCTGGACCCACGAGAAACGGGAAACTTCCGTGTCATCCACGACTCGCGGTATATCACATATATCCGAGGTAAGTACCCGATCATCATCTTTCCCCTGACGATACTAGACAAAGAGGTCCACTCGATTGGTACCCAGTCCACATGTTGTACGTCTTACGAGCACCGACTCTGGACTGTATCAACCATGCAGGGACCAACGGTGTGCCTGGAACTCATAATAATGGCATAGTTGTCCTACCTGGCACGACCCCATCACGAGAGTGACGACAATCACTCCCGCCACTAGTAATGTGGCTCTTTGCTAGTACCGACCAGAGTAATCAACAAAGCCCCGTCCCATAAATGGGTATCATGGTCGTACTGGTAAGGTTGGGGCGGTCGACACATCATAAATCTAATCCCCTTTCCGAAACCATACTCACACAAAAACACCGGTGCATCACTTCACCAAAAGTGATCACCAACTCATCATCACCCTCGGGCATTAGTGGCACCCGACGGGGTTTCATAAACTCTTATTTTAACTCATCATTATGCTCATGATAATATGCTTTATCTTTACTTGTCAACATGGTATTAGCATGACCCTCAAGCTCCATCCCCGAATACTCCGTCTACCATCAACTAACGTCGGAAACAACCATTGTAAGCCACACATCAAGCAGAATAAAAGTGTTCTAAAAATAGAAGTTCTATTTTTCTTCGACCTCTCTGGTCATAAGAAAAATACCTGAATCTTCTCACAGGAGATTTGAATCATCAAGGATTTTTGAATAGGTGAAACGAGCAATAGGTGGCCATTGAAAAAGCCAACAGAAATCATTCTGTTAAAAATGAGTGGAGGCACCCATTTAAAATAGAATGATTTTAGAAATATTTAGGAAGTGGTTTCACTGGATTTGGAGATGGTATGAATATTCTAGAGATTTTACAATGAGGAATAAATAGCAATATGAGCTATTTATTTATTGCAACAGAAGTAAGTCACCCAAAAATGTTGACCAGGGTTCTAAAAATAGAGAATGATTTTAGAAGGCTCTGGGAGTTTGAATCACTCCATTTGGAGTTGATTTGCATCGTAGGGATATTTCCAAAGTGGAGTCAAATATGGACAAATTTGGATTTTAAATGAAATGCCACAGAAAGTGGGAAGGGAAAATTGTGCAAATCACTTATTTGGATAGGCCTGATTTTTAGGATCCTGCAGAAATTTGAATCAATAAAATAGGAGTTAGTATGAATTTATGGTGGAATTTGTAAGTTTAGCCAAATCTGAAAAAGGGAAAAGGGCTCAGCTTCAGAGTTATCTTACGCCCGTGGTGTCAGATAGGCTCTCGGGCTGGCCCAGCAGCTCGGTCTGGCCAGAAAGGAGGCCACGCCGAAGGCGCTTTCCGAAAGTACGCCTTCGCAACGGGGAGGCGAAAAGAAGGGAAGCCCGCTTCCACTTAACTGTGCGGGCCCAGCCGCTGTTCCGCTTGCAAGCGGGCCCCACTCACCAGGGCCTTCCCCTACCTCCTGCCCGATCTGAGGCGCGAAGGGAGGTAGGGCAGGCTGATGCAGGCCGGCTCCGACTATGCTCCGGCCACCCCCAACCGAGGTAGGTGCACCGACGAGCTCGGGGAGCCACACCGCTCCCATTCCGGAGCTCGGCGCCCGCAGGGAGGGCCGCAATGGAGGCCGGCGATGGCGGATGCGAGGAGGTCGTCTACCCCCCTCGCTTCGGCCAACAGTGAAGGGAGAGAGAGCCGGAGGTATTGCGGAGGAGCTGCGGCGGCCTGGGGTCTCTGGTAGAGGAGGAAAGAATCGAGGGGAGGCTCCGAGCATGCTAGCCCCGCGGAGGCCGGAGCTCTACCCCTCGACCATGGCTATGGCACAAGGAGGGGAGGCTTGGGGAGAAGAAGGGGAGCACGAGAGGGTTCCAGGGATAGAGGAGGAGGGTTCTGGAGGAGCTAGAGGTGCTCGGGAGGCTCTAAGTGGAGAGGAGGAGCCGAGAGAGCTCGAGAGCTCTCTGGAGCTCACGTGGGCATGGGCGCCACACGTCCCAGAGGTCATTGGATGCTAGCTAACGTCGTGGAGGAAGTCAATGAGGGATGGGGGAGTGCTCTAGCTCTCTGGGGCGTGCTGCAGTTGCGGGACACGAGCTAGGAGATGAGGAAATGGTGCAAAGCACCAGTAGTGCAGGCTGACAGCGTGGTCACCATGGCCACGCGTGTCTACATGGTCCAAATGGCCAGTCAAACGTGTCTAGCACGTAGGGCACACCTGCAGCAAAGGAACTCTGGAGTTTGGCAACTAGTGAAGGTGGTTTGAACTAGTTTTGACTGCTGCCAAGTTTCTAACAGCAAACTTAGAGCTGACAAAAATGGGTCTCAGGAGGGAAGCCTTGGGGAGAAATTATGTCTGGCAGTGTTAGGCATGGAAGCACTTTAATACTGCAAAGTTCCAGCCCAAACAAGGGAAGATAGCTACTACTTGTTGTTCAAAGCCACTTTTCAGCCAGAAATGGACTTGGGAAGGTGCTGCTTATTTTCTCCACATGAGCATGCCATATCTTGGTTCTAAATGAAGCCTTGTCATATATTAGATGCTCTGGAAAGAGTTGGGGGTGATAGCTTAAGCAGAAGAATGGGAAGAAGGGTAAAACAGGGCTGCCAAGGGTGAAAATGAGAGAAACTTACAAAGGGTCCTTCCCCAATAATTGACCAGTGGCCATGGGAAAGTTACTGGACATACAATATGACTATGTGAGGCTGTGGTAGAAAGTTGAGCTCAAGGGTAAAAGTGGAAGGCGCAAAAGAAGCCGAATTAGTGAGTGCCCACAAGGTGTCTGATATGTGGTTGGGCCACCAGATGAATTCCAATGGCTATGAAACTTAGTAGGGTCAAACAATAGATGAAAATAGGCTTGCACACAAAATTTGGGATTTGCTGGAGGAGTTTTCCAATGTAGACTTGAAAAACCCTAGAAATGCGCAGAAATGAGTTTCTACTTAGAACCCTATTCAAATGAATTCCCACAAATCCAATATTTGGTGTAGGGGCATTATTTGAGCATTAAGGCATGCACAAAAAGTTTGAGGATAATTGGATAAACTTTATAATGTAAAGTTTACCAAAGTCAGAAATCAACAGAGAGGGTTTTGAGGGTCTTAGGACAAGTTCCTATATTCTCCTTGGTGTACCACTTGGTGTGGATGCATCATTGGAGCACTAGAACATGTCCACCAAATTTGAGCACAATTGGAGACACTTCACAATGTAGAGTTGCTCAAATTTGATTCTGGACAGATAGAGTTTAGAGTGATTAGGGGAGCCAAATAAACTTGGATTAAAATGAAACGTGGCAATATCATCAATGCTATCATAGATGACATGCTAGAATTTTACTGGAATTTATTGAGAATTTTTTTTTATAGAAATATTCCAAAAGCTTGAAATAGGCAGGAATGGTTTTCGAGGGGTTTGCCCAATATTTTGAACATGACCATGTGTTGAAACTCATGAATATGGAATAAATATATCCACTGAGTTTCCCTAAATTTACATAAATACTTTGAAGGCAATAAAAATAAATTTGCTTCATAGGAGACCATTTCTGGCCTCACAGAAAGGCTTTTAAATAAAATAATAAAATAACTTTACAAAAATAATATGGTGGTTTTTGTAAGTCATTTTGATAATGGTTTTAAATAAAACAATTGGTGCAAAAGAAACTCTCTAATTTGAGGACTTGTAGTACAAGCCTCATCTCAGGGGTTTGAAAGTTTAATTCGAAGAAATGCTTTTTGGAAAAAAATAATATTGGGTAAAAATAGATAGTTATCCTAAACACATGGCATGATCATTAGGCACGAGATCATGGGATGAGAAGATGATTAAGAGAGTGACAGGATCTATTAGGTATCAAACACAATCATGCAAACAAGCAAGGCAAAAAATAATCACTCCAAGCATCACAAGCATTCAAAAAAAAATTAGTCCTAAATTTTGAAATAAGTTAGTTTGTCAGGAAAGCCAAAAACTGGGGTGTTACAATATCGTAGGACTGATAGGTCGCGAGCTTGGGTGCAGGGCCATGTGCTAAGGCGTGTATGAGCAATCCGTCCGAACTGCCCTCTTCCGGGAGATTTTCAAGAACTTGCTCTTTGAACCAACACAAGAAAGTAGCGTTGTGCTTTACAGTAATTTCGTCGTCCGTCTTGAGCATCCCCTTATCATGGTACTTCTTTGCGATGCTTTCTTTGTGTCGTGCCACATAATCATCTACCACATCTAGGTGTTGTAGCACTACTAAGTTAGCCCTGTCAAAGCCATTCCGTCGATCCGAGTAGTCCACGTGCAATTCCCTCCGACCATTGTTGTGGCCATCTCCTTCAAGCTTCCCTTCGTGCTTTTTGACGGGCAAACCAACAACAGGGTCTCCGACGCTTATATAATTCTCGCAAAAGGAGATACACTCATGCGTCAGATACCCCTGGACGATGCTCCCTTCGGGACGGGCATTGTTACAAACGAATCCTTTGATGACCCCATTCAACCTCTCGAACAACATCATGCTGTGAAGGAATGTCGGCCCGAGGTCGATGATGTCGTCCACGATGTGGACACACAGATGCACCATGACGTCAAAGAACGCGGGCGGGAAGTACATCTCAAGCTCACATAGTATGACAACGATCTCTTCCTATAGGCTTAGGAGCTCCTTCACACTTATGGACTTTCGAGATATAACGTCGAAGAAGTTGCAGAGACCAGTAAGTGTCTTGCGGACATGCTTTTCCATTATCCCTCTAACGGCAACCGGGATTATCTGCGTCATCATCACGTGACAATCATGAGACTTCATCCCGCTGAACCTTTCCTCTTGGGCTCTAGAAATCTACTTATCTTCCCACAGTAACCGGAACTGAATTTGATTCCCATAAGGCACTTGATGAATTGATCGATCTCCTTTGGACTTAAGGTGAAGCAAGAAGGGGGCAATAATTCTCTTCCTTCTTATTGACTTTTCTGCCCTTTCCCCCTCACGTGTCTCCGTCTCCGTCTCCTCCATCAACTTTTTATGGTGGAGGTCTTTCCTGATCTTCAAATCTTCCAAGTCTTTCCTTGCCTTCGGCCCATCCTTGGTCTTCTCCGGCATGTTCATCAGTTTGTCAAGCAAGCTCTCGAGGACATTCTTCGTAATATGCATTTGATCAAGGCAATGAGGCGTGTCGTGATTGGGCCAGTACTCCAAGTCCTAGAAAACAGACCTCATTTTCCATACCTTCAGCAGCGGCTCTGGCGCCTTTCTGATCTTTCTCGGCTTGGGGCATTCTTCCAAGTTTCTCAATAGCGCGGCGATTTCGGCGCTGCCCCTCTTACGTGGAGGTCATCGAAGCACAACCAACCCATTGAATAGATCTCCACGCTTTCTCCATGGGTCATCCTTCTCGGGCCATCTACGATGCCCCATGTACATGATTTTCCAGACCCGCCATCTTTCATTGACGTAAGCTGCTGAGATGTTGTATCATCCATGCACCTCGTGCATTCGCTGTATCCGTGGCACACCTGGCCTGGGGTGTACCCGTAACCGAGATAGTCATGCACCGTCGTCATCAGCGCGACTCTCATATGGAAATACTCTCCTTTGCTGGCGTCCCATGTCCATGCCGGTGACTTCCATAACGTGTCTAGCTCGTCTTGCAGAAGCCCCATATACAGGTTAATACTATTTCCCTGTTGTTTCAGCCCTTGAATCAGCATGCACATGTGTATGTACTTTGTCTTCATGCACTTCCATGTGGGGAGGTTGTACATCCATACAAACACGGGCCATGTGTTGTGGTTGGTGTTATGGTTTCCAAACGGATTCATACCATCGGTACTCGCACCAAGCACGATGTTCCTTGGATCTTCTTTAGCAAATCCATATACAACATTGAATGCTCTCCATTGGATACCATCTATGAGGTGTCTCAGCCTCGGATCATCTCCATCGCCGGGCTTCTTCCTCTCCGCGTGCCAGCGCATGAGCTTTTCTTTCTTAGGATCAACAAAATACCGCTACAGACGGGGAGTGATCGGAAAGTACCATACAACTTTCTGAGGAGCTTTCTTTCCTTCCTTCTTGTATCGAGAAGCATTGCACCCTGGACAGTTGGTTTTTCTGCGTGCCCCCCTCCCGATGAATGATGCAATCATTGATGCATGCATGGTAGCTAATGTGCGGCAAATCAAAAGGGAAAACGATTTTCTTGGCCTCCTCGACACTACTAGGGCACAGGTTCCCCGCTGGAAGAACTTTATTATGTAGATACTTCAAATGCTCATCGAGGATTTTGTCTGTCCATTTGTTTTTGGCCTTCGTCTTTAGAAGTCCGAGCGTGAAACTCAAGCGGGTCACCTCGGGATCGCAACCGTCATACAAAGGAGTCTTCGAGTCCACTTCAAGTTGAGCCAGCTTGGCCTCCTCTCTAGAAGCAGCTCTCTCTCTAGTCGTACTCTTGCGAAGGAGGTCTTGAACATGAGGGTCTTGCACGACTGCACTTAGTAGCATCGAAGACTACGTCCCGACCACCACCTCTTCTCCTCCATGTCCAGACTCTTCTTCGCCGTGTCTAGAATCTTCTCCGCCGCCGTCATTTCCGAACTCTTCCCCGCCGCCATGTCTGGCACCATCGTCTTCGTGTCGATCGTTCATTTCTTCGTCTAGCCCCATGTCGTTATTCCCTGCCATTTGGACGTCCTCATAATCATCGTCTTCTTCACATATCTACCTAGTATAGCCATCCATGAAACCATTCATCAGCAGGTGCGCCTTCAAAGTGCCACGAGCAAAAGGGTCCAAAAGGACTCCTTCCTTGCATCTGGCACACGAACATCTAATCCTAGTCCGATTATTTGCATGCATGTCCATCACCGCAGATTGCATGTACCGCTCCACCTTCCATCCACTAACCTTCATGACCGACAGTACGGTATATAACAAGCAAAAAAGTTATAAAATAAATAATGCATGCATGCATGCTTCAAAGTCATATAAAATTTTGGCATGACCTTGCCTAAAAATAGGACATATTGAGTTTGCTCGAAATTCATCGAAACGGAAATAAATCAACTATTCGGCAAAACATAAGCAACTCGAGGGCATGTCACACTCGCACAAATCTCTCCCCATATATATATATCCCAAACACACATATTCTCATTCACACAAATATTCCCATTCTTCAAATGAACAACTTTTTTTACTCACTGATATATCTCCCGGCTCGAGAGAGATGATGAGAGAGTGACCGATCGAAAGAGCACGTGTGGATGGCTAAATAGCTTGCTAGATCTAGTTGTTGGGGAGGAGAGGTGAATCTAGTTATCTAACTAATGGAGAGGGAGTTATGGTGAAGGGGGGCATTAATGGGGAGAGGTAGAGAGGTAGCTAGCTATGACCAAGAGAGATGTGAGAGAGGCCATTTATGAAGGAGAGTTATGGTGGAGGCGGACATTAATAAGGAGAGAATAGAGGTAGGAGGAAGAGAGAAGAAGAGCAACAATGGTGCGGAGAGTGGAGAGTGAAAAGGAGGGGGAGGTAGGTCAAAGTGGGGGAGAGGAGGGGAGAGGGGTACAAAGGTGGCACCAGCCGCAACTAGAAGTAGCGCTGCATACCAGAAAGCGCTACTACTATTATTGTAGTAGTACCGCTGGTTATAGAAGCGCGCTACTACTAATAGGGGCCAAATAGTAGCAGCGGTGGTTCAAAACAAAGCGCTACCGCTAAAAACTTAGGACTAGCGTGCTATTTTTTCCAAAAAAAGATTCAATTTTTTTCTGGTCAATATGGCTTAATCTCTGGTCACTATGGCTTAATCTCAAGTCAAATCACACTCCGTGGTAAAACTTCCCAAAAGGTCACCCATCCTCACACTACTCCAACCCCAGCACGTTTAACTTCTCAGTTCTATCCAAGCACGTTTAACTTCTTAGTTCTATCCAACCCCAGCACCAGCTCACTTAAAATGCACTTGTTGATATATCTATCATATCAATCCTATTAAACCTTGTCGATGTCTAGGACTTTGTTCATGTTATGTGTGATGAAATTCTGAAAAACTATTTCGAACTTCCCGGTCATATTACGTATCATATTTTGAACATTTTTTCCAAAAAAATTCAAAACCAATTTTTTTCTGTTACTAGTGGCGCACCTAGCAAATGGTGCGCCATTACTAAGTTTGAAAAATTTTCCATTTCCCCCCCCCCTCTAGATCTTAAAAGCCCTGTATCTTTTATTCTATTAGGTTTTTGGGGATTCTAAAAATCTTCAATGGGGTTCCCCTAGTTGAATTCGGATGTAACTTTTCGAGTAGATGATTTTTCGTATAAAAAACTTTTTAATCCGAGTTCCTACACAAAAGTTATGCCCATTTTACTAAATTCCAAAGAGATTTTGCAAATAAAGTCGAAATTCATATTTGTAAATTTTCCCAACAACTAGACCACATATCACATGGGAAACTTATTTTCTTTTATTTTTTTGACATTTCCATCATTTTCTTTTATTTTTTTAAAACTGAAAAGGCGGTCCATAGCGGGGTGGTGTGTGCATTAGTAATGGTGCACCTTCACAAAGTGCGCCATTACTATGTGTATGACTTGGTCAAAGTTAGTAATGGCGCACTTTGTACAGGTGCGCCATTACTAAGTTGACATAGTAATGGCGCACCTTTACAAAGTGCGCGATTACTAAGTTTGACCAAGGTTTGACCAAGTCATACACATAGTAATGGCGCACTTTGTGAATGTGCGCCATTACTCTGTCAACTTAGTAATGGCGCATCTATACAAAGTGCGTCATTACTATGTGTATGTCTCGGTCAAACCTTGGTCAAACTTAGTAATGACGCACTTTTCACCTGGTGCGCCATTACTATGTTGGTTTCTAATGGCGCACCTACACATGGTGCGCCATTACTATTTAGTAATGGCGCACCACATGTATAGTGCGCCATTAGTGTCCATATTGGCTATAGCTGTTTTTCTAGTAGTGTTACCCCATAGTTTTATCCTTCATAGCAACGATACATGCGTGTCATGTCTCTTTCTGTCACTGAGATGGGGCACTGCAAGATCAAACCCATGACAAAGCACCTCCTCCCATTGCAAGATAAAAGACCAAGTTGGCCAGAAAAAAACCAATATCGAAGAAGAAATACGAGGCTTTAATAATCAAGCATGGATATTGATGGGGTTATAGTCCTAGGGTAGGGTCATAGGCCTGCCCTATAGGTCCTACCCAAGGACTACCCCTCCCAAAGGACAAGGGCCTTAGTCAGTTCCGACTGAATTAAGGAATCCCCATCATCCAGTCGGTAGCAGATCCTCGATGACGTCCAGTCGGAGAGTAACATTCGGAGCGTGTCTAGCTGACCGACTGGATACCACTCGGTACACCGTGACCCCTGTGGGGGGAAACGGTCGTATGTTTCGAGGTGCATTTATTAGCATTTAGGTCGTCCGTTACATGTAACGTACACATTCAATCGCCACTACTCCGCCCCTGAATCAGAACCGTTGTGGAGGGCAGCGCACTCTATATAAGCCACCCTCCCCCACTGGTAAAAGGGTTAGCAAATCATTGTATTCCATATTCCACTCGACAACAAGCTCCGAGAGCACTGAGACGTAGGGCTGTTACCTCCACCGTAGAGGGGCCTGAACTCATACAACCTCGCCGTAGCTAGGACTCTGCCCATCTCATTCGTACCCTACACATCTACTGTCAGGCTTATACCCACGACAGTTGGCGCCCACCGTGGGGCAGGTGTCTAAGCGACTTCCGGCGAGTTTGCGACTACTTCCTTTCGTCATGTCGACCGGTGGAGATTCGAACATGGGTCACCAGATCTTCTTCGGCGCTCTCTCCTTCACCGTCGACGATTCGGCGTGGCTTCGGGAGGCACCTCTCGACGTCGAGGCGCTTCCCCGCCGTGGGGCCACGCACTTCCATGCCGGCGCCCGCGGCGTTCTTCTTCTCCAACAATCGGCTCCATTTTCGACCTCCACCTCCGTCATGCGCTGCAACAAGCGGTCCCGCTGTCCGCGTCTCCAACGTTGGGTGCAGCATGGCCGAGCGCGTCAGATCGCATCTTCTCAAGTGCCAGTTCTGGAGTCTGTTGTGGTTGCCCCGCGTTCCCAGCGCTCGGGCTCAGTTCCAACTAAGTTTCCTTCCGAGTACGCGGCTCGCGGGCCTGCAGCAGAAGTACACATGGCCAACTCCCATGAAGATCCCCGTCAAGCTGGTCGAAGCGAGCGCGAGGTCGGTGAAGCATCCGGTGCATGCCATCCACCTCGCCGTTCTGCGAGTCGACACACTCGGCGGAGCAACATGGAGTTGTTCCGCACGCCCCTCCTCAACTTGGCTGCGGCTGCCAAGATAGCCGATTCCCTCCAGCCGACTGATTCGGAGGCAGGAAGGGGGATTGAGCAGATCCGAGCCCTGTTGCACACGGCACGGCAGCAGAATTCGGCAGTCTCCCAGTCGCACAACCGGATCTACAATAGTTCCGTCCACGCAAACACGCATCGGTCGGTTCACAGCCGTGGATCCCATCAGCGCCACAGGGGAGGCAGCCGTTCTATGATTCATGAAGATCGCCGCCGCTCACGCACCCCTCCGTGGGGTGGGCCCTATGGGTCCCGACATCATGATGATCGGCGTTCAGTCGGCGACACTTATGACCCAAGAGCCGACGCAAGAGGACGTATCGCCCAGCGAAGCGTCGACAGGGGTCGAGCCCACCGTGATGGTCACGATATGGACCGTCCGAGTGGAAGCAGGGCCATCGTGTCTGGTCCCGAGTGTTTTAGTCGAGCCATCCGCTCGGCTGACATCCCGCCCAACTTCCGATTGGTAGTGGGAATCAGTAAGTTTACAGGAGAGTCCAAGCCGGAAACATGGCTGGATGACTACCGAGTGGCAGTCCAGATCGGAAGAGGGGACGACCATGTCGCTATGAAGCACCTCCCTCTGATGCTCGACGGCTCGGCGCGAGCGTGGCTGAACCAGTTGGCCCCCTCGAGCATTTACAGTTGGGCGGATCTGGCCCGAGTGTTCATCAGGACCTTCGAAGGGACGTGCAAACGCCCTGCAAGCCTTGTGGAGCTCCAGCACTGTGTCCAGAAGCCGAATGAGCCCCTGTGCGACTTCATCCAGCGTTGGACAACTCTCTACCACACGATGGAGAACGTCACCGAGCATCAAGCAGTGTGCGCCTTCAAGGCAGGCGTGCGGTACAGAGAGCTGTACCTAAAGTTCGGTCGAACAGGCGACATCTCCATGAGCAAGATGATGGAGATAGCGGCTCGCTATGCAAATGGCGAGGAAGAGGATCGCATCTGGAGCGGAAAGCACAAGACAGTCGGCGATGTTGACGGAGGTAACACTCGGAAGCAGAAACAGAAAGCTCCGCCCACACCGCAAGCAGAAGCTGCAGCCGTGACCAATGCCAAGTTCAAGGGCAAAGGGAAGGCGCAGTTTACCCCCAACAAGAAGCCGTTCAACAATCCTATCCTGGACCAGCCTTGTCCGGTTCACATGAAGATGGACGAAGAAGGCAACCCCATATACGCGAAGCATACCACTCGACAGTGTCGTCTCCTGATCCAGGGGTTCAGCGAGGGACAACTGAGTGAGAAGGATCCTGAACAAGATGAGGAGGATAAGGAGGATCCGTTCCCCCAAGTCCATGCAACCTTCATGATTTTTGCTGACATTGAAAGCAAGAGTCGACTGAAACTGGTGAACAGAGAGGTTAACATGGCCACTCCAACCAGTCCCATGTTCCTGAAATGGTCTCAGACTGCGATCACTTTCGACCAGTCGGATCATCCTGCACATGTACCCACTCTAGGGAGACAGGCTCTGGTCGTCGACCCGGTGGTGGAAGGACTCCAACTGCGCAAAGTCCTCATGGATGGCGGCAGCGGCTTGAACATCATGTACGCTGACACACTCAAGGGGATGGGCATTCCGATGTCCAAACTCAGCGAGAGCAGCATGCAGTTTCACGGAGTCGTCCCTGGATGGAAGGCCAAGTCACTCGACCAGATCGCGTTGGACATCGTTTTCAGCTCCGACAAGAACTTCCGCAAGGAGAAGCTGACATTCGAAGTGGTAGACTTCCACAGTGCTTACCACGCAATCCTGGGTCGCCCAGCTTATGCTCGTTTCATGGCCCGTCCGTGTTACGTCTACTTGAAGCTGAAGATGCCAGGCCCGAAAGGCGTGATCACCATCACGGGCAATCGTCGGCGAGCCGAAGAGTGTCTGCAGTAGGGATCAAGAATCGCCGGCCAGCAGATGGCTGTTCTCGAGCTCGACGAGTACAAGAAGACAGTCGACCCCGCCGACCTGATGCGCTCAAAGAAACCAGCTTCTGAGTCCGCATTCCAGTCGGCGGGAGAGACGAAGAAGGTTAGCATCCACCCGACGGACGACTCTACTGCCCCGACGAACATCTCCACCACCCTCGATCCTAAATAGGAAGCCGAGCTCACCCAATTCCTCCGTGACAACTGGGACATCTTCGCATGGAAACCCTCTGACATGCCAGGTGTACCCAGGGAGTTGGCTGAGCACCGACTGCACGTGGATCCCACCGATCGGCCTGTCCGAGAGCGCCTGCACCGATCTGCCGCGCACAAGAGGAAGGCAATCGGGGAAGAGGTGGCCAAGCTTCTGGCCGCCAACTTCATTCGTGAGGTTCACCACTCCGAGTGGCTCGCCAATGTTGTCATGGTACCCAAGAAGGACAAGTCGCTCCGAAGGTGCATCGACTTCAAGCATATCAATAAGGTTTGCCCGAAAGACCATTTTCCGCTCCCCGCATAGATCAAATTGTCGATTCGACTGCGGAATGTGAGCATTTGTCATTTCTTGATGCCTACTCGGGCTATCATCAGATCCGTCTGTATGGTCCCGATGAGTTAAAAACAGCCTTCATCACCCCATTCGGGTGCTTCTGCTACATCACTATGCCTTTTGGTCTGAAGAATGCAGGAGCTACCTTTATGCGCATGATCCAAAAATGTCTCCTCGACCAGATCGGTCGCAATGTGGAGGCATATATGGATGATATCGTAGTCAAGTCACGCAAGGGTTCCGACCTGCTGACTGACTTGGCAGAAATATTCGCCAACCTTCGTAGGTACGATATCAAGCTCAACCCAGCCAAATGTTCATTCGGTGTTCCCAGCGGAAAGTTACTCGGTTTCTACGTTTCTGAACGAGGGATCGACGTCAACCCAGAAAAGATCGGGACCATCGTCTGAATGGAGAGGCCGGTCAGAATACGCGATGTTCAATGGCTCACAGGTTGCTTAGCGGCTTTGAGAAGGTTCATCAGTCGACTCGGCGAAAAAGCACTTCCTCTGTACCGACTCATGAAGAAATCAGATACCTTCGAGTGGACAGACGAAGCCCAAGTCGCATTCGATGACCTCAAAGTCCTACTTTCCACCCAGCCGGTTCTTACTGCTCCGCTCAGTAAAGATCCCCTTCTTCTATATATCGCAGCTACAAATCAAGTCGTCAGTACTGTTCTTACAGTCGAGCGGGAAGAAGAAGGCAAAGCATACAAAGTTCAGCGGCCAGTGTACTACGTCTCCGAAGTCCTGACTCCTTCCAAGCAGAGGTATCCCCATTATCAAAAACTTATCTATGGGATCTATATGACTGCGAAGAAGGTGGCTCATTATTTCCAAGACCACTCGGTATCTGTCGTTTCTGATGCTCCGTTGTCGGAAATTCTCCACAATCGAGACGCATCAGGCCGAGTGGCGAAGTGGGCAATGGAGATGTTGTACTGTGACATCAAGTTCGAGGCCAAGAAAGCTATTAAGTCTCAAGCCCTGGCTGACTTTATAGCAGAATGGGTAGAACAACAGCAACCGACCCACATCTACTCGGCTCATTGGACAATGTTCTTCGATGGGTCTAAGACGTTGAATGGCTCCGGCGCTGGTGTTGTGATCATATCACCAAAGGGCGACAAGCTCAAGTACGTGCTGCAGATACACTTTGATTCCTCCAAGAATGAGGCAGAGTGTGAAGCTCTCCTCTACGGATTGCGCATGGCCATCTCACTCGGCGTCCGTCGCTTGATGGTCTACGGCGATTCGGATTTGGTGGTCAATCAAGTGATGAAAGAGTGGGACGTCAGGAACCCCACCATGACAACATACTGCAATGCAGTGAGGAAGCTCGAGAAGAAGTTTGAAGGTCTAGAGCTCTACCATGTTCCGAGACTGAAGAACCAAGCAGCTAATGAGTTGGCAAAACTCGGATCCACTCGGAGACCAGTCCCGAGTGATGTCTGCCTCGAGCACCTCCACCTTCCCTCAGTCAAAGAAGATCCCTTCACAGAGGAACCGGTACAACCCAAGAGCACAACAGATCCGACTGAAGTCGATGTACCTGCTGTGGTTGATCAGGTCATGGAGATTCTGGCTGTCATTCCCGATTGGACTGTGCCGATCATTGCATATATCCTGAGGCAAGAACTTCTAGAAGACGAAGTCCAAGCCAGGCAAATAGTCCGCAGGTCAAAGGCATTCACTGTCATTGATGGCCAATTGTACAAGGAGAGTGTTTCAGGCGTTCTTCAACGTTGCATTTCCCAGAGGAAGGGCAGTTGATCCTAGAGGATATTCACTCGGGAACCTGCGGTCATCACGCTTCTTCGAGAGCAATCGTCGCCAAGGCGTTCAGAGCCGGTTTCTTTTGGCTGCAGGCAAACGAGATGGCTAAAGATATGGTCGACCGATGTGAAGCCTGTCAGTTCTACTCCAACAAGTCCCACAAGCCAACATCTGCATCGAAGACAATCCCTCTTGTGTGGCCATTTGCAGTTTGGGGATTAGATACAGTCGGACCATTCAAGACAGGCCAAGGAGGCCACACACATCTGTTGGTGGCAGTCGACAAGTTCACAAAATGGATAGAAGCCAAGCCCATCAAGAAACTCGACGCCTCAAAAGTTGTCAAGTTTGTCAGGGACATCATTTCCAGATTCGGGGTACCTCACAGCATAATCACGGACAACGGGACAAACTTCGACTCGGACAGATTCAAAGGTTTCTCTGCGAGTCAGGGTATCCGAGTGGATTTTGCTTCCGTAGCACATCCTCAATCCAACGGACAAGCTGAGCGGGCGAATGGGCTTATTCTTCAAGGTTTGAAGCCCCGACTCCTGCGAGAGGTGGGACACGCTGCTGGCGCATGGGTCACCGAGTTACCTTCAGTGCTTTGGGGCCTCCGCACCACTCCGAACAGATCAACGGGGCGATCATCGTTCTTCCTCGTTTATGGAGCAGAAGCGGTCCTTCCGAGTGACCTGCTTCATAATGCCCCACGAGTCGAACTCTTCTCCGAAGCTGAAGCAGAACAAGCAAGGCAAGATGGAGTAGATCTTCTAGCGGAGGAACGCGAGATGGCACTAACTCGCTCAACAATTTACCAGCAAGATCTGCGACGCTTTATTGCGCGTCACGTCAGGAGTCGCACATTCCAAGCACGCGACTTAGTCCTCCGAGTGGATCAGCAAAGACCCCACAAGTTGGCTCCGGCCTGGGAAGGGCCTTTCATCATCTCCAAGGTGCTGAACAACGGAGCATACAGACTCTACAACATTCAGAGGGAGACAGACGAGCCGCGCGCATGGAACGGAGACCTCCTCAAGCGCTTCTATACGTGATAGTCGACTGAAGCAGTGTAACGAACAAGTATTGATTAAATAATATACAGCAGATTCAGAGTTTTTCCACGGTCGCAGACTCCGGTCACACACACAAAAAAAACTTAGTTGCGATCCTGAATCGCCTAAGTTTTAACTCTCTCCGAGTGTGCACTAAACGTCGCACTCGGAGACTTAGCTGCGATCCTGAATCGCCTAAGTACTAACTTCCTCCGAGTGTGCACTAAACGTCGCACTCGGGGACTTAGCTGCGATCCTGAATCGCCTAAGTTCTAACTTCCTCCGAGTGTGCTCTAAACGTCGCACTCGGGGACTTAGCTGTGATCAAGAATCACCTAAGTACTGACTTCCACCGAGTGTGCAATAAACGTCGCACTCGAGGACTTAGCTGCGATCCTTAATCGCCTAAGTTCTAACTTCCTCCGAGTGTGCTCTAAACGTCGCACTCGGGGACTTAGCTGTGATCAAGAATCACCTAAGTACTAATCTTCTCCGAGTATGCACCAAACGTCGCACTCTAAACAACATTCAAACACAAGAGTAAACGCTTTCATTCGGATTCCAAAATTCTCGAAAAGATAGCTAACTCGGTGCGGATCAAGCTTACCCACACCGATTTAAAAGTGTGACAGCCAACAGAAGTGGCCAAAGTACCTTACAGATAAACACTCGGCATAACGAGGATAAAGTTTTCTTACGCGTCAGCTGGGCCGGCGCCAGGACTGGAGGGCTCCACGAAAGTGTCCAAGTCGATTCCGTCGGCAATGCGGGTAGCACTCTCAAGGAACGTCTCCATGAAGTCTTCGAATCGAAGATTCTTCGTGTTGGCGACCTTCAGAGTCTTCAGTTTTTCCTCACGCACCTCCTTGCAATGGACTCGGACCAAGGACTGAGCAACATCTGCACTGCAACGCGCTGCCGATTTCTTCCACGATTGCACTCGGCTCGGAATCTCCTCCAGTCGCGCCATCAGGTTCTCCATATCCTGCCGTGACTCGTCTTTTGGCCAAAGTTCCTTGTCAATTCGGCCAACGACCTCTCTCAGTCGACCGATGAAAGGACCCACTTTGCCTACGCGGATATGCGCCCGGAGCAGATCCCGATTGGCGTCCTCGCCGAGTGGCACGTTGTCCTAAATGGACCGCTCCACAGCCGCTGCTTCAGCTTCAGCATCTACGCAAAAATCTGCAACAAAAGGACAAGCATACAATAAACGTCGAGTGTCACGCACACAGTACAAGAACTCGGCAAAACATAAGACTTACCAGCCAGACGAGTCATCATCTGCCCAGCCCAGTCGTTGACATACTTCTCCTGAGCTATGCATCGTCTATTCAGGACAGCCATCTGATTCGTGAGAGCAGTCCTCTGTTTCCTCATTCTTTCCACTTCCTCAGTCAACACCTTGTTAGCTTCACGAGCCTCCTCCAAAGACTTCTCTCGCCCCTCCAGAGCATCCTTCATGCCGGCCATTGCGAGCATAGCCGCATCAAGCTCACCAGCGAACTGGTTCCTCTCCGCTCTCAGAGCCTCATAGGCCGTCCCCATTTCACAAGTTTTCTGCCACCAAGAAACAAGGGACAATCAGAAAATTCAACAGTTAACAGTCTAAGTTCTTCAGACCCCTGCCGACGCAAGCAGTCGACAGCGGTCTGGGGGACTACACCCAGTGGGTTCACTAAGAGTGACCCCACTGGCATGCAGCTCAAGCAGGCATGCCCTATTGAGATGCATGTTATCACCTACGCCTCTGAGACCAATACTACCCGACCTGAGTACAACTTACTCTCGAGGACTCTTACCGTAAGTGCACCCCGACTGCAACAACTACTCGCACTCGGTAATCCTATCTACAGACACAACCAAACTCAAGGCAAAATGTATAAAGACAACTGTCGGTGCAAGCACTCGATAGAAGTCTCGGGGACTACACCCACTAGGTTCACTCAGAGTGAACCCATTGCAAACAACAGCTGCTATTCAAGAACACCCAGTGGGTTACAGGGGAAAAGTAAATACTTACTAGACCACTTACTCGGATATCATCGCGCAGCTCCAAGCTCCGCTAGTACAAGGCCGCAATGGAGTCATAGGCCCTCTTGGCTTCTCCAGCCATCAGCTCCGCCTGCACCATAGCCCCCTTGGCCGCTCCCACCTGCTCCTCCGGAAGACGTTGGATGCTGAATTCAGCATTCGACGAACCTGGAATCGTCGGAGGTTCCTGAGGCATCCCAAGGTCCGCCCCAGTCGGCTCCTCCTCCACCAGCACTGGTTCAGTCGGTGGCGGCGCCTCTGTCGGCAGCACGTCGGCGGCGAGAGCGGCAGCGGGAGGAGCAGCCTCAAGAACAGGCTCCACAGCTGGGTTGGCTCTCCCCTGGTCGCCCTCATCCAGGCAGATTGCCCCTGACAGGCCGAATGACACGATGTCTCAGAAAAAGAAAGAAGCACCTAGCTGGGACGCGATAGTATAAAACACTCGACGTCCCTACAACGCACCTGGCTGAGACGAGACGATGTTGTCCGTGTCCATAGGGTCGTCTTCCTGACGCGCCGGAGAGGTGGCAGAAGTAGCGACCCTGTCGAGTGAAATCCATTCGGCCAGTAAACAGAAGTTCACTCGGATATCAGAAAGAATTGAAAGCTGAGTACACTTACGTGGAGGTGACGGGGACAGCGACCCTCATTCGCGGCAGAGCCTTCCGAGGCTTAGGCCCATTTGACTTGGCCGCCTTAGAAGACTGACCCGCAGGCTCGGCGGCGGCATCCCTGGTCCTCTTAGTGCTTCGAACACTCGGGACCGCCGGAGCAGCAGGTGGAGCACTCGAAGACGCGGGAGGGGCCGAGGGGACGGCATGCTCGTGTCGGCGCTTGGTCCGATGCTCTGGGTTCGGAGGTGGCGAGTCTTGCTCTTCATCTTCTTCCTCTTCCTCGCTGGTCTCCTCCTCCGATTCCCCGCTGTCGGAGACGTATTCGGCGCTCTCCACGCTGCCCTCTTGGCTTCCTTCCTCCTCTTCCTCCGCCGGATTCCCGTTCGAGACAGGGGAGAACCAGTTGGTCCACTCTTGCATAAATTTCAGTCGGCAACATCAGACATCACACAGATATAGACAGACGACAGGAAGTGAGATAGTTCAGTGCACTCGGCCAATGTCGCTCACCTGATTCGGTGGAGGATGATCCGCTCTGTAAGGCCTCACTCGCCGAGATCCTTTGGGATTCTCGCAGGGGACCGTGATTTGGAGCACCCACAAGGTCACCCTCTCCTCAGTCACGGCCACCACGTTGGTCCGAGTGGAGTCCTTGGGGCCTATGTAATGCCACATGGCATGGTCGCGAGCCTGCAGAGGCTGGATCCGTCGACCAAGAAAGACCTCCAGCAAGTCTATGCCGGTGACCCCCCTCCTGACGACGTCCACGAGTGCCTCAACCAAGGGCTGAATGTCGTTCTTCTCCGCCTTCGAGAGGGCGAGTTGCTTAGGTGGGGCAGGCCGATCTAAACTAAAAGGAGGCAGCCCAGTCGACGCATTCAGATAGGCGATATCTTGGCAGTAGAACCATGCCGACTGCCAGTTCCTGACCGATTCGCTTAACTGAAGAGCAGGATAGCTACTCCGACTCTTTTTCTGGAACCCTAAACCCCCGCAGAGCTGGAGGAGATGCGTCTTATCATCCGACTGACTAAGTCGTTTGATGGTTTGGGATCTGGCGGAAAAGATGTGCTTAAACAAACCCCAATGGGGAGGGCAACCGATGAAACACTCGCATAAAGCTATGAAGGCAGAAAGATGGGTGATAGCATTCGGAGGAAAATGGTGGAGTTGGGCCCCGAAGTGGTTCATGATGCCCTTAAAGAAAGGGTGCGGGGGCAAAGGAAAACCTCGGTAGACGTGGCTGAGCAGCAGGACGCGCTCCCCCTCCCGAGGCGCTAGCTCGACCTCGTCCTCCGCAGGCAGCCTCCAGGACTTGTGCACGATCATCCCGTGCTCCACCAGCTGCAGTAGATCCCCCTCCGTCACCGTGGAGGGGAGGAAGTCGCCCTGGATCCATCCCGCCGGCAGCGGCCGCTGCCGCCGCTGAGCAGGTGCCGCCGTCTTCCCCTTCTTCTTCCTCGCCTCCATCTTGCTGGTCTGGCCCTTGGTCATGGCGGCGGCTGCGAGCCCTCGGGGGGAAGGAGAAGGGAGGAGTATAGGAGCGCTGGAGGTGGCGAGAAGGGCGGGGCAGGCGAGAGCAAGGGATTCGGCGAGCGTAACAGAGAAGCCTCGCCGCTGAGATTTATATAGGGTTCCGACTGGGTCGCTGGCAAGTGGCCCCGAAACCTTATCCCCCCGACCCACCGCGGCGATATTAGTGGAGACGTTGAAGGCGCGAGAATCGAGGCGTAAGGCGCTACTCGAGCGCGCTGGCGTCATCCCCGCTGAGCGCGCGGAAACCGAAATTTGAGGATCCCGGAAAATCCGGCGCTGTCAGTTGACCGGTCGCATCAGAAGATGCCGCCGAAGCACTCGGTTCCCGACAGTCTGTTTCGCGAGTACCTCCACTCGGATCGTCGATCAGAAAAGTCAAAATGGACCGAGGCAAGCAACGCCCAAGCCGAGTCCGTTCAAGTCGGATCCAACTTCAAACATCGCTTCGTCGTTCCAACCCCAATCCATTCGGGGACTAATGATGGGGTTATAGTCCTAGGGTAGGGTCATAGGCCTGCCCTATAGGTCCTACCCAAGGACTACCCCTCCCAAAGGACAAGGGCCTTAGTCAGTTCCGACTAAATTAAGGAATCCCCATCATCCAGTCGGTAGCAGATCCTCGATGACGTCCAATCGGAGAGTAACATTCGGAGCGTATCTAGCTGACCGACTGGATACCAGTCGGTACACCGTGACCCCTGTGGGGGAAACGGTCGTACATTTCCAGGTGCATTTATTAGCATTTAGGTCATCCGTTACCTGTAACGTACACATTCAATCGCCACTACTCCGCCCATGAATCAAAACCGTTGTGGAGGGCAGCGCACTCTATATAAGCCACCCACCCCCACTGGTAAAAGGGTTAGCAAATCATTGTATTCCATATTCCACTCGACAACAAGCTCCGAGAGCACTGAGACGTAGGGCTGTTACCTCCACCGCAGAGGGGCTTGAACTCATACAACCTCGCCGTAGCTAGGACTCTGCCTATCTCATTCGTACCCTACACATCTACTGTCAGGCTTATACCCACGACAGTTGGCGCCCACCGTGGACCGAGTTAAAATGGACCGAGGCAAGCAACGCCCAAGCCGAGTCCATTCCAGTCGGATCCAACTTCAAACATCGCTTCGTCGTTCCAACCCCAACCCATTCGGGGACTAATGATGGGGTTTTAGTCCTAGGGTAGGGTCATAGGCCTGCCCTATAGGTCCTACCCAAGGACTACCCCTCCCAAAGGACAAAGGCCTTAGTCAGTTCCGACTGAATTAAGGAATCCCCATCATCCAGTCGGTAGCAGATCCTCGATGACGTCCAGTCGGAGAGTAACATTCGGAGCGTATCTAGCTGACCGACTGGATACCACTCGGTACACCGTGACCCCTGTGGGGGGAAACGGTCGTACGTTTCCAGGTGCATTTATTAGCATTTAGGTCGTCCGTTACCTGTAACGTACACATTCAATCACCACTACTCCGCACCTGAATCAGAACCATTGTGGAGGGCAGCGCACTCTATATAAGCCACCCTCCCCCATTGGTAAAAGGGTTAGCAAATCATTGTATTCCATATTCCACTCGACAACAAGCTCCGAGAACACTGAGACGTAGGGTTGTTACCTCCACCGTAGAGGTGCCTGAACTCATACAACCTCGTCGTAGCTAGGACTCTGCCCATCTCATTCGTACCCTACACATCTACTGTCAGGCTTATACCCATGACAGATATCTTTTTATAGATCTGATCATAAACTCACAATTCATCAGATGCCAACAAACACAACGCAATAGAAAGAGTTACATCATATGGATCTCCAAGAGACCATTGTATTGAGAAACAAAATGAGAGGGAAAGCCATCTAGCTACTACCTATGGACCTGTATTTCTGATATGAACTACTCACACATCATCATAGAAGCACCAGAAAGGATGGCGAACCCCTCCGCCATCATGTTCCTCTTCGGAATGGGCCCTATATTGGTTTTCATGGTTCTGTAACTTGCGGAGTCTAAAAATATTTTTTGTCGAGTCCTCCAGGGTTTTCTAAATATTGACTTATTTATAGAGCTCACAGGCGGTGGAGGGGGTGCTTGAGGCCCCCACTAGACACCATGCCGTGCGAGGGGCCTATTGTGCGCCCTGATGTCTAGTGGGTCCCCTCGGCCTTGTTTGCTGCTCATTCTGGTTGCCAAGATTCCTTATGGTCCAAAAATGTCCGTAAAGTTTCGTGGAAATTGGACCTCATCTGATATGGATTTTCTGTGAAGCAAAAAACAACAAAAAACAGCAACCGACACTAGGCACTATGTCAATAGGTTAGTCCTAAAAAATGATAGAAAATTGTAAAAAATGGTTCTAAAACATCCAGGAATGATAACATAACAACATGAAACAATCAATAATTATAGATAAGTTGGAGACATATCATAATGTCACCATCTATAATCCTCAACTTGTTGCAAAGAAGTTTTCACAAGGTCAAGGAGTTGACTACGATGAGACTTTCTCGCCCGTAGAGATGCTTAAGTCCGTCAGAATCATGTTAGCAATAGCTCCATTTTTCGATTATGAAATGTGGCACATGGATTTCAAAACAATTCCTTAATGGTTTCCTTAAGGAAGAGTTGTATATGATGCAACCGGAAGGTTTTGTAGATTCTAAAAATGCTAACATACTATGCAGGCACCAGCGGTCCATTTATGTACTGGTGTTAGCATCTTGGAGTTGGAATCTTTGCTCTGATGAGATGATCAAAGTGTTTCATTTTGTAAAAGTTTATGTAGAAGCTTTTATTTACAATAAAGTGAGTGGGAGACTGCTACGGCAACAAAAGTCCTTCCCCGACAACGCCAGGCATTCTACTTGCTACTTCTCTTGTTTGCGTCGGTTTTTCCCTTGCAGAGGAAAGGGTGATGCACCACAGGAGCAGTAAGTATTTCCCTTAGTTTGAGAACCAAGGTATCAATCCAGTAGGAGAATCTCGTCAAGTCCAGAGTACCTGTGCAAACACAACAGAGCTTGAACCCAACGCTATAAAGGGGTTGTCAATCCCTTCAAGATTAATTGCAAAGTTGGATCTGAATGCGGAAAGTGCAACGAAGTAAAGCGTGTAAGGCTGAAAATATGGTGTGGAGTAGACCCGGGGGCCATAGTGTTCACTAGAGGCTTCTCTCAAAATAGAAAATATCACGGTGGGTGAACAAATTACTGTCGAGCAATTGATAGAACCGCGCAAAGTCATGACGATATCTAAGGCAATGATCATACATATAGGCATCACGTCCGAGACAAGTAGACCGATACTTTCTGCATCTACTACTATTACTCCACACATCGACCGCTATCCAGCATGCATCTAGTGTATTGAGTTCATGACGAACAGAGTAACGCCTTAAGCAAGATGACATGATGTAGAGGGATAATCTCATACCAATGATGAAAACCCCATCTTTTTACCCTTGCTGGCAACAACACGATGTGTGCCTCGCTACCCCTTCTGTCACTGGGTGACGTCACTTCATGGTATGAACCGAAAACAAAGAACTTATCCCATTGCAAGAATCATAGATCTAGTTGGCCAAACAAAACCCACAACTCGAAGAGAACTACAAGGATATGAAATAATGCATAAGAGAGATCAGAAGAAACTCAAATAAGTTTCGTAGATATTCTGATCATAAATCCACAATTCATCGGATCTCCATGAACACACGGCAAAAGAAGATTACATCGGATAGATCTCCATGAAGATCATGGAGAACTTTGTATTGAAGATCCAAGAGAGAGAAGAAGCCATCTAGTTACTAGCTAAGGACACGTAGGTCTATGGTGAACTACTGACGCATCATCGGAGAGGTCATGGTGTTGATGAAGAAGCCCTTCGCATTCGAATCCCCCCTCCGGCAGGGCACCAGAACGTGCCCCAGATGGGATCTTGCAGAGACAGAAGCTTGCGGCGTCGGAAAAGTACTTTCGATGATCTCCTGGTTTTTTATGGGAGTTTAGGGAATATATAGGCGGAAAACCTAGGGCAAAGGAGCCTGAGGGACGCCACAAGCCAGGGGGCGCGGCCCCCCTGGCCTAGCCATGAGGGCTTGTGGGGTCCCTGGTGGCCCCCTGCCCCGATTCTTCGGCTTCCCGATCTTTTTCTATTCCGGAAAAAATCTTTTTGGCAATTCATTCCGTTTGGACTCCGTTCAAAATCCTCCTCCGAAAGAGGTCAAAAACATGGAAAAACAAGAACTAGCTCTTGGCACTGAGTTAATAAGTTAGTCCCAAAAAATATATAAAAGGCATGCAAAACATCCAAAGTTTGACAAGATAATAGCATGTAAACATAAAAATTATAGATACGTTGGAGACGTATCAAGCATCCCCAAGCTTAACTCCTGCTCGTCCTCGAGTAGGCAAGTGATAAGGAATGAATTTTTGATGTGGAATGCTACCTAGCATAGTTGTCCTTTGCAACTTCTTTCACGTCACATGAATGTTCAGATCCGTAAGATTCAAAACAATTGACTCGGCGTATCAAAGGGCTATGGAGATGCCCATCAATAGATATCAATGTGAATGAGTAGGGATGCCATACAAGAGATGCACTAGAGCTATAAGTATGTGAAAGCTCAAAAGGAGAACTAGTGGGTGTGCATCCAACTTGCTTGCTCACGAAGACCTAGGGCAATTTTGAGGAAGCCCATCACTGGAATATACAAGCCAAGTTATATAATGAATATTCCCACTAGAATATGGTGGTGACAAAGCAAGAAGCTCTCAATCATGAAGAACATTGTGCTATTATGAAACACAAGTGTGGAAAAAGATAGTAGCATTGTCCCTTCTCTCTTTTTCTCTCTCTCTTTTTATTATTATTTGGGCTCATGGGCCTCTCTTTTTTTCTTTTCTCTTTTTTTTTATTTGGGCTCTTTGGCCTCTTTTTTTCCTCGCATGGGACAATGCTCTAATAATGATGATCATCACACTTTTATTTACTCACAGCTCAAAGCTCAAAATGATGATGACTCTATAGGAAATGCCTCAGGCAGTGTACCCGGATGTGCATCGATCTAGCTTGGCGTATAATGTTGGAACATCTCGCTAGCTATCTTACGGTCATGCAATGTCAATATGAGAGTGAAGGCACAAGTCATGAGACGGAACGGTGGGAATTGCATGGCAATATATCTCGGAATGGCTATGAAAATGCCATAGTAGGTAGGTATGGTGGCTGTTTTGAGGAAGGCATATGGTGGGTTTGTGCACCGGCGAGAATTGCGCGGCACTAGAGAGGCTAGCAAAGGTGGAAGGTGAAAGTGCATCTCTACCATGGACTCACATTAGTCATGAAGAACTCACATACTTGTTGCAAAAGTTTTTATTAGTAATCGAAACAAAGTGCTAAACGCATACTCCTAGGGGAAGGGTTGGTAGGTGTTAACCATCGCGCGATCCCGACATCAACACAAAGGATGACAATCAATAGATCAATTATGTTCCGACTTCCTAACATAGCAGTTCACCATACGTGCATGCTACGAGAATCACTAACTTCAACACAAGTATCTCTATATTCATAACACCCTACTAACATAGCTCTTAATACTACCAAATCCACATCTCAAAACTAATTGAGAGGAATCAAGACTCTCTTTCTAATCAGTGCACATGAAGCTGGAGGTTTTTGTATCCTATTTGGGTACCTATCACCTTTGGGACTTCTTTCATAGCATAAGCCAACTACCAAGTCACGCACCGCCGTGCTCTAGAAGATATAAGTGAAGCACATAGAGCAAAATTATCTAGCTCAAAAGATATAAGTGAAGCACTATGAGCATTCTAGCAAAAATCATGATGAGTGCATGTCTCACTCTCTACAAAAGGTGTGCAGCAAGGATGATTGTGACACAACAAAAAGAAAAGACTCCTACGATACAAGACGCTCCAAGCAAAACGCATATCATGTGGTGAATAAAAATATATCTCCAAGTAATGTTACCGATGGATTGAAGACGAAAGAGGAGATGCCTTCCCAGGGCATCCCCAAGATAAGGCTTTTTGGTGCCCTTGAATTTGGCTTGGGATGCCTTGGGCATCCCCAAGCTTGAGCTCTTTCCACTCCTTATCTCTTTGTCCATGAGAACATCACCCAAAACTTGAAAACTTCACAACACAAAACTAAAACAGAAACTCGTGATAAAATTAGCACAAGAAAACAAACTACCACATCTTTTGGTACTGTAGAAAACTTGAATTCTATCTATATTGGTGTTGGGCTACTGTATTCTTACTTTTCCATGGCTAGTACCCCCCGATACTAACCATAGTTTCAGCAAAACAAGCAACCAACTCAACAAAAACAGAATATGTCATAAATAGACCAGTTTGTAGCAATCTGTATACTTCGTATACTTCTGGTACCTCAAAAATTCTGAAAAATAACGACTGCATGGGCAAAAGGCATATCAACCAGAAGCAAAAAGAATCAACTCAGGCCCTGTTTGGTTTCAATAAGTCAGGTGACTTAAAACCAGTGACTTATAAGTCACGTCTGTTTGGTTGTCATCTGACTTATAAGTCACCTTTTCATGCAAAAGTGGGTGACTTATAAGTTTTAAGTTGGGGTGGAGCAACTTATGACTTATAAGTTGGGGTGACTTATAAGTTGGGTCTGTTTGGCAAAATAAGTCACTTTTTCCACTTATCAACTTATAAGTTGGTGACTTATTTAGAACCAAACAGGGCCTCAAAAGCTCTTTCTGAATAAAAAATGAAAAATCCTCTCGTGAGCGAAAAGTTTCTCTCTTTTTCCACTAGGATCAAACAACCATCACCAAGACTAGTCATAAAGGTTTTGCTTGGCTCAAACACAAAAAGAAACACAAAAACACAATCACAACAGAATTATGATGGTGTGGACGCAACAAAACAGAAATAAAAAAGATAAATTCATTGGGTTGCCTCCCAACAAGCGCTATTGTTTAACGCACTTAGCTAGGCATAAAAGCGATAGAATCACGTATCGTCGTCTTTGGTGCTCAAACCATAAGTAGCGTGATCGCTTGTCATCTTAAGGTTTTCATCTTTCTTGCTAGATGATTCACCACTATTTTTGGCAACAAAAACAGGCTTGGTGACCTTATTGTGGGCAAAGTTTGGAGTACTCTGCACAGCGGCAAAAGTGGAACCCAAGTTGGTTATAACGTCCTCTAGTTTGCCAATCCTAGCGGAATCATGACCTAGCTTTTCGTTAATTGTGGGTTCCTTCTCCTTTAAATTTTTCAAAACCATTCCCACCTTGGATCCGTACTAAGTGATTTGATTGTGGATCTTTTTATCCAAATTCTCAATGAGTTTGATCGTAGCAACTTTATTTTCAATGATGTACAGCCTACGCATCACATGTTCCAGAGTTAAGGTAATCCCATTAACCTTGAGTGGGGGTGAGCCTACCAAATTTATTACAGCTCTGTAAGAATCAACGGTATGGCTACCCAAGAAATTTCCACCTACGATGGTGTCAAGAATATACCTATTCCAAGGAGAAACACCCACATAAAAACTTTGAAGCAGGACGGTAGTGGATTGCTTATGAGTAGATCTACTCTGAGCATTGCAAATCCTATACCACGCGTCCTTTAAGTTTTCTTCCTCAATTTGTTTGAAATTGAGAACTTTCCTCTCAGGAGTATCGTTCGGAGTGGTGGATCTAGCCATGAGGACAGGTAGTCTATCCCACACAAACGAACAAAAAGCAAGCGAGAGAAAAGGGCAAAGGAAAAGGCAAACGAAAAAGGCAAATTGTGAAGTGAGGGAGAGGAAAACGAGAGGCAACTGACAAACAAAGTAAATGCAAGAGATGAGTTTGCGACACCTACTTGGATGAGTTCTTGATTTGATCCTCCCCGGCAACGGTGCCAGAAATTCTTCTGATACGGCAACAAAAGTGCTTCCCCGGCAACGGCAAGACTTCTTCTTGCTACTTCTCTTGTTTGTGTCGGTTTTTCCCTTGAAGAGGAAAGGATGATGCAGCACAGGAGCAGTAAGTATTTCCCTCAGTTTGAGAACCAAGGTATCAATCCACTAGGAGAATCTCGTCAAGTCCAGAGTACCTGTGCAAACACAAAAGAGCTTGCACCCAACGCTATAAAGGGGTTGTCAATCCCTTCAAGATTGATTGCAGAGTGAGATCTAAAGGCGAAAAGTGCAACGAACTAAAAAGTGTAAGGCTGAAAATATGGTGTGGAGTAGACCCTGGGGCCATAGTGTTCACTACAGGCTTCTCTCAAAATAGAAAATATCACGGTGGGTGAACAAATTACTGTCGAGCAATTGATAGAACCGCGCAAAGTCATGACGATATCTAAGCCAATGATCATACATATAGGCATCACGTCCGAGACAAGTAGACCGATACTTTCTGCATTTACTACTATTACTCCACACATCGACCGCTATCCAGCATGCATCTAGTGTATTGAGTTCATGACAAACAGAGTAACGCCTTAAGCAAGATGACATGATGTAGAGGGATAATCTCAAACCAATGATGAAAACCCCATCTTTTTACCCTTGATGGCAACAACATGATGCATGCCTCGCTACCCATTCTGTCTCTGGGTGAGCTCTCCGCACGGTATGAACCCCAAATCAAGCACTTCTCCCATTGCAAGAATCATAGATCTAGTTGGCCAAACAAAACCCACAACTCGAAGAGAATTACAAGGATATGAAATCATGCATAAGAGAGATCAGAAGAAACTCTAATAAGATTCATAGCTAATCTTATCATAAATCCACAATTCATCGGATCTCAACAAACACACCGCAAAAGAATATTACATCGAATAGATCTGCATGAAGATCATGGAGACCGTTGTATTGAAGATCCAAGAGAGAGGAGAAGCCATCTGGTTACTAGCTATGGACCCGTAGGTCTATGGTGAACTACTCACGCATCATCGGAGAGGTCATGGTGTTGATGAAGAAGCCCTCCACATCCCAATCCCCCTCCGGCAGGGCACTAGAACGTGCCCTAGATGGGATGTTGCGGAGACAGAAGCTTGCGGCGGTGGAAAAGTACTTTCGATGATCTCCTGATTTTTTATGGGATTTTAGGGAATATATAGGCGCAAAACCTAAGGCAAAGGAGCCTCAGGGAGCCCACAAGCCGGGGGGCGCGGGCCCCCCTGGCCGAGCCATGAGGGCTTGTGGGGTCCCTGGTGAGCCCCTGCCCTGATTCTCCGGCTTCCCGATCTTTTTTTGTTTCGGAAAAAAAATCTTTTTGGCAGTTTCATTCCGTTTGGACTCCATTCAAAATCCTGCTGCGAAAGGGGTCAAAAACATGGAAAAAATAGGAACTGGCTCTTGGCACTGAGTTAATAAGTTAGTCCCAAAAAAATATATAAAAGGCATGCAAAACATCCAAAGTTTGACAAGATAGTAGCATGAAACCATCAAAAATTATAGATACGTTGGAGACGTATCAGAGACCTGTAGAATTTCTAATACTATATGTGGATGACATATTGCTTATTAGAAACAATACCGAATTTTTGAAAGCGTGAAGATATATTTGAACAAGAGTTTTTAAATGAAAGACCTCGGAGAAAGTGCTTACATATTAGGCATCGAGATCTATAGAGATAGATCGAGACGCTTAATAGGACTTTCACAAAGCACATACCTTGATAAGGCTTTGAAGAAGTTCAAAATGGATCAATCCAAGAAGGGGTTCTTGCATGTCTTACAAAGGGTGAAGTTGAGTAGGACTCAATGCCCAATGACAATAGAGGATAGAGAAAAGATGAGTGTTATCTCCTATGCTTCAGCCATCGGCTCTATCATGTATGAAATGTTGTGCACAAGACCACATGTCAGCCTTTCCATAAGTATGGCCGGAAGGTTTGAAATGTTGGGGAACGTTGCATGGGAAACAAAAAAAATTCCTACGCACATGCAAGACCTATCCATGGTGATGATCATCTACGAGAGGGAACATCGTATCCACATACCCTTGTAGATCGCTAAGAGGGAAGCATTAAGAAACGTGGTTGATGTAGTTGAACGTCTTTGCTATCCGAATCCCAAGCATCCCACGAACTTCGTCCTGATCTAGCGTCGAATGGATGGCACCTCCACGTTCAGCACACATGTATCTCAATGATGATCTCTGCCTTCCTGATCCAGCAAGAGAGATGAAGAGGTAGCTGAATGCTTCGGCAGCACGATGGTGTGGAGGTGATGGTGGTGGAGCTACTCCAGTAGGGCTTCGTCGTACCCTACCGAACTAGCTACATGTGTCACAAAGTGGTGGAGGGAGGTAGGGCTTCGCCTTGGCTTCAGGTGCCAAAAGCCTCTCTCACCTCGACTAT
Source organism: Hordeum vulgare subsp. vulgare (assembly GCF_904849725.1). Taxonomy (NCBI): domain Eukaryota; kingdom Viridiplantae; phylum Streptophyta; class Magnoliopsida; order Poales; family Poaceae; genus Hordeum; species Hordeum vulgare. Next base: position 466,710,912 of record NC_058519.1, read on the forward strand.
ATTTAGGTGGGAGGGAGGGTTGGCGTCCTAGTGACAAGGCCCTATGGTTCGGCGGGCGCAAGAGAGGAGGAGGAGTCCTCCTCCAATACAATTTGGAAGGAGAACTCCCTTCCCCAATTCGATTTGGCCCACCTCTTCCTTTCATTTCTCCTCTTTCGGTCGAATAGGCCTCCTTGGGCAGGCCACCATCCCACGAGGGGCTGGTCCCCACCCTTGGGCCTCTTTGGTTCTCTCATCTCACAGGTGGGTGGCCCCTCCCGATGCAACTCAGAAACCCAGTCGTCACTCCCGGTACTTTAACGGTAATGCCCAATTAGCTTCTGGAAGCGAAATGGATACATCCTATATACCAATCTTCGTCTCCGGACCATTCCGGAAACCCTCGTGACGTCCGGGATCTCATCTGGAACTCCTTAAAATATTCGGTTACCAATCATCAATAATTCAACTATACCGAAACGTCATCGAACCTTAAGTGTGAAGACACTGCAGGTTCGAGAACTATGTAGACATGACCGAGACACCCTCCAGTCAATATCCAATAGCGGGACCTGGATGTCCATATTGGATCCTACATATTCTATGAAGATATTTATCATTTGAACCTATATGTAAAGAATTTAGTTAATCCCGTATAACATTCCCATTGTCCTTCGGTATGCTACTTACCCGAGATTCGATTGTCTGTATGTCTATGCCTATTTCAATCTCGTTACTGGTAAGTATCTTTACTCATTCTGTAATACAAGATCCTGTGGATAACTCTTTAGTCACATTACTAACAAGGCTTGTTTGTGATGTTGTATTACCGAGTGGGTCCCGAGATACCTCTCTGTCATACGGAGTGACAAATCCTGGTCTTGTTCCATTCTAAATCAACGGATACCTTCGGAGATACCTGTCAATCACCTTTATAGTCACCTAGTTACATTGCAACGTTTGATACACACAAGGTATTCTTCCAGTGTCAGTGAGTTACATGTTCTCATGGTCATAGGAATATATACTTGACATGCAGAAAACAGTAGGAATAAAATAACACGATCACATTCTACGTTTATAGTTTGGGTCTTGTCCATCACATCATTCTCGTAATGATGTGATCCCATTATCAAGTGACAACACTTGTCTATGGCTAGGAAACCTTAACCATCTTTGATCAATGAGCTAGTCAAGTAGAGGCTTACTAGGGACAGTGTTTTGTCCATGTATCCACACATGTAATTGTGTTCCATGGAAATATAATAAACGATTATCTTGAAACAGGAAATATAATAATTACTATTTTATTATTGCCTCTAGGGAATATTTCCAACATCAAAGTGATCTAGAAGCGAAAAATTGAACAATGGTCAAGAATATCCTTAGGTAACTGAAAAGGACTAATGAGATGTTTCTCGTTTATGGAGGTCATCAAGAGCTCTTTGTAAAGGGTACATCGATTATAGCTTTGACATAGATCCGGATGACTCTAAGTCTAAAACCGTATAAATATTTATTCTAAATGGTGGAGCGGTAAGCTGGTCCAGTTCCAAGAAAAGAGTGGTAGCCGATTCAACATGTGAAGCGGAGTACATAACTACTTCGGATGCAGGAAAGAAGGTGTCTGGATGAAGCAGTTCATGATGGATCTTGGAGTTGTGCCTAGTGCATTGGATCTAATGACCCTCTTTTGTGACAACACTGGTGCCATTGCTCTAGCCAAGGAACCCAGGTTTCACCAAAGGACCATACATACACTTCAATTTCATCTGCGATTATATCAAGGAGGAGGACACAAACATTTGCAAAGTACATACGGATCTGAATGTTGTGGGCCCATTGACTAAACCTCTTCCACGAGCAAAAGATGATCAACACTAAAACTCTATGGGTGTTAGATTCATTCCCAAGTAATACTAGATTATTGATTCTAGTGCAAGTGGGGAGACTGTTGGAAATATGCCCTCGAGGCAATAATAAATTGGTTATTATCATATTTCCTTGTTCATGCTAATCGTTTATTGTCCATGCTATAATTGTATTGATTGGAAATTCAAATACATGTGTGGATACATAGACAGCACCATGTCCCAAGTGAGACTCTACTAGACTATCTCGTGAATCAAAGATGGTTAAGGTTTCCTAGCCATATACATGAGTTGTCATTGGATAAAAGGATCATATCATTAGGAGAATGATGTGGTGGACAAGACCCAAACCGTAAGCATAGCATTTGATCGTATCACTGAGTTTATTGATATCACTTTTTGCATGTCAAGTATTTGTTCCTAAGACCATGAGATCATGTAACTCCCTGACACCGGAGGAATACCTTGATTGTATCAAACGTCACAACGTAAGTGGGTGATTATTAGTATGTTGTGTAGGTATCTTCGAGGGTGTCTATTGGATTGGCATCAATCGAGACTCGGGTTTGTCACTCCATATGACGGAGAGGTATCTCCACGCCCACTCGGTAATACGACATTACAATAAGCTTGCAAGCAATGTGACTAAGGAGTTGGTCACAGGATCTTGTATTATGAAAAGAGTAAAGAGACTTGGCGGTAAGGAGATTGAACTACGTATGGAGATATGGAGGATCAAATTTCGGGAAAGTAACATACCACCTGACCAAGGGAACTTGATAAGGTATTGATTGAATCCTTGAGATAATGGTTCAACCGGTAAAGATCTTCGTGGAATATGTAGGAACCAAAATGGACATCCAGGTCCCGCTATTGGTTATTGACTATAGAGGTGTCTCGGTCATGTCTGCATAGTTCTTGAACCTGCAGGATCCGCACGCTTAACATTCTATGACGAGATAGTATTGTTGAGGTGCATATGTTGGTAACCGAAGGTTGTTCGGAGTCCTGGATGAGATCCCGGACATAACTAGGAGATTCAGAATAGTCTGGAGATAAATATTGATATATGGGAAGTTGGTATTCAAGTTCCAGAAAAGTTCTAGGACATACCGGAAATGTGATGGAGTTGCCAGAATTGTTTCGGGGGTCCACTGAGAGGGTCCACCTGCCCCGAATGGCCCCATGGTATGTGTGAGATGGCACACCAACCCCTAGTGAGCTGCGGCCCTCCCACCTAGGGCCAATGCGGTCAAAGGATCGACTGGCCCAAGGGTGGTCGTCGCGCCCTCTCATTGTGGGCCAAGGCACCTCTTGTCCAACGCCCCCTAACCCTAGGGGAAACCCTCGGGCGGACACCTCTCCACCCCTCTCCATATATATAGGAGAGGACAGGGAGGGAAGACACACCACAAGCCATGGCACATCACTTCTCTATCTCCCGTAGTTCTTCTCCTCTGTCTCGTCGCGGTAGCGTTTAGCGAAGCCCTTCCGAGATCGCACCACCACCACCGTCACCATCCCGTCGTGCTGCCAGAGGACTTAGCTACTACTTCACCTACGTTCGTTGGATCGAAGTGGTGGAGGCGTCATCAAGATGTACATGTGATCAACACGGAGGTGTCATCCGTTCGACGCTAGATTGGGACGGATCGTGATTGGATCGTGAAGACATTCGACTACATCAACCATGTTTATTAACGCTTCCACTTAGCGACCTACAAGGGTGTGTAGATGCACTTACCCTCTCGTGGCTCTTCATCTCCATAGATAGATTTTGGGCGTTGGTAGGAATTTTTTCCTATGTAACCTTCCCGAATAGTGCCTTCCAGGAAGGCGACCTTGTCCTCCGACTGGTCCATCAAAAGCCCCACAAGCTAGTGCCTCCGTGGCAAGGGCCTTTTGCAATCTCCAAAGTCCTGCACGATGGAGCCTATCAGCTCTACAACTTTTAGAATGATGGAGAAGAGTGCCGAGCTTGGAATGTGGATCTGCTGTGCAAATTCTACACAAATAACATATCAAATCTTCTTTGTTTTTCATTCCCGTAATGAATCCGAGTGATTTTGATGAATAAAAAGTTTTGCTTCTTTATACCTTTTTAAAAATTTACCTTTTTTCACTCGGTGAATTGCTCCTTCTTATTGCCCCAAGTGGGTGAAATAGCTTAGCTGCGAACCCGACTTCAGCTAAGTATAAAATGCTCCATGTGAGGACATCATCCACACTCGAGGGCTTAGCTGCGAACCTGACTTCGCCTAAGTATAAAATACTTCGAGTGAGGACACCATACACACTCGGGGCCTTAGCTATGAACCTGACTTCGGCTAAGTATAAAATGCTCCAAGTGAGGACATCGTTCACACTCGGGGGCTTAGCAGTGAACCTGACATCACCTAAGTATTAAATGCTCCGAGTGAGGGCATCATCCACATTTGGGGGCTTATCTGTGAACCTGACTTTGCCTAAGTATAAAATACTCCGAGTGAGGACACCATCCACGCCTGGGGACCTTAGCTATGAACCTGAGTTCGCCTAAGTATAAAAATACTCCGTGTGAGGACATCATACCCCCTTTGGGGCTTAGCAGCAAACGTGATTTGGCCTAAGTGAAAACTACTTTGAGTGAGGACATCATCCACACTTGTGGGCTTAACAGCGAACCTGATATCATCTAGGTTAAAATTACTCCTAGAAAGGACATCATCCACACTCGGGGGGCATAGCTGCAATCCGTAGATTGCCTATGGTAAAAACTACACCGAGTAAGGACTTCGTCCGCACTGGGGGACTTAGCTGCGGCTCATTGATACGTCTCCAACGTATCTATAATTTTGTATGGTTCCATGCTATTATCTTGTCAAACTTTGGATGTTTTGTATGCATTATATATATTTTTTTGGACTAACTTATTAACTCAGTGCCAAGTGCCAGTTCCTGTTTTTTCCGTGTTTTTGACCTTTTTCAGAGGAGAATATCAAACGAAGTCCAAACAGAATAAAACCTGCAAAAAGATTTTTCGCGGAACAGAAGATACGCACGGAGCTTGAGAACCAAGGCAAAGGGTCCCGGGGAAGGCCACAAGCGCCCTAGCCGTGTCCTGGGGGGGACGTGCCTAGAAGTCTTGTGGGCCCCCCGTCGCTCCTTTGCCCTACTTCTTCCGCCTATAAATCCACGAAAATTCTGAAACAACGAGGGAGAGCCACGAAAATACTTTTCCGCCACCACAAGCTTCTGTCTCCGCAAGATCCCATCTGGGGCACGTTCTGGTGCCCTACCGGAGGGGTGATTCGGACACGGAAGGCTTCTTCATCAACACCATTGCCTCTCCGATGATGCGTGAGTAGTTCACCACAGACCTTCGGGTCCATAGCTAGTAGCTAGATGGCTTCTTATCTCTCTTGGATCTTCAATACAAAGTTCTCCATGATCTTCATGGAGATCTATCTGATGTAATCCTCTTTTGCGGTGTGTTTGTCGAGATCCGATGAATTGTGGATTTATGATCAGATTATCTATTCATCTTATTTGAGTTTCTTCTGATCTCTTATAAGGATGATTTCATATCCTTGTAATTCTCTTCCAGTTGTGGGTTTCATTTGGCCAACTTGATCTACAGTTCTTGCAACGGGAGAAGTGCTTGGTTTTGGGTTCATACCGTGCGGTGTCCTCAGCCATGCATTGTGTAGTTGCTATCAAGGGTAAAAAGATGGGGTTTATATCTATTGCATGAATTAATCCCTCTACATCATGTCATCTTGCTTAAGGCGTTACTCTGTTTGTTATGAACTCAATACATTAGATGCATGTTGGATAGCACTCGATGTGTGGAGTAATAGTAGTAGATGCAGAAAGTATCGGTCTACTTGTTTCGGACGTGATGCCTAGATGTATGATCATTGCCTTAGATATCTTCATGACTTTCCGCGGTTCTATCAATTGCTCGACAATAATTCGTTCACCCACCGTAATATTTGCTATCATGAGAGAAGCCTCTAGTGAACACTATCGCCCCCGGGTCTACTTCACATCATATTTTCAGCCCTACACTTTTACTTTGTTGCACTTTCCGCCTTCAGATCTCACTTTGCAATCAATCTCGACGGGATTGAGAACCCCTTTATAGGGTTGGGTGCAAGCTTGTTTGTGTTTGTGCAGGTACTCTGGACACTTGCCTTGATACTCCTACTGGACTGATACCTTGGTTCTCAAACTGAGGGAAATACTTACTACTACTGTGCTGCATCACCCTTTCCTCTTCAAGGGAAAAACCAACGCAAACTCAAGACGTAGCACTCATCAGGCACTTAAGTACTTTTGTGCTCCCTGCCAGAACCTACCAAACACTCGATGATTCAAAAGTCAAATGAAGATAAGGCAAATAGAAACAGCATTATGTGAACAGAAAAAGTATGGATCGCAAGAGCCCTACACTAACTCTAAGTTTAGGTTACATCAACCAATTGGCATACCGAGGCAAATCAAATTTAAAGTTTTTTATCTGAATATCATTCGGAGGATGAAGTGACCACTGCTTCAACGAAGATGTTGAGGTCGATGTCATCTGCAATCTGGGTGGCAACATCCATGAACATCTCCATGAAGTCCTAGAACTTGGCGTTCTTTCTGTTGATACCCTTGAGTCACTTTAGTTTCTCCTCCTCCACTCCCTTGTAATGGATGGAGACGAGCGAGAGGGTGATGTCGGCTCTAGTTGTGTAACACGCAAGATGCGGTCCTATCCTTACTTTGACATGAGGGCCTCAACACGGATAGAAGCCCGTCTCATTGTTTTGCAACAATGGATATCATTACAAGTACATGTACAAAACAGATGAGTATATGGAATTGGCTTACACACGCCACAAGATACATCAAGATCACATCAATACTTCATCATATTCAATCACCATGTGGAAGATCAGGGTACGACTACGGATGAAAACAAACGATAAAAGAACGACGTACCTCCATGCTATCCCAGGCTGCCTGCATGGAACACATCCTGGATCGAAGAAGAAGAAGAATGAGAAACTCCAAATAGAACAATCATCGCACTCACGTCAAAGTGACTCTTTACCTATACCTACAACTGTTGTTGAAGTAATTTGTGAGCCACAGGGATTCAACAATCTCATTTCCAAAGGTATCAAGACTAGGAAATCTTAATGGGTGAAGTATGGTTAAGTGATGAGGTTTCAACAAGGGGCTATGCATTTATTTGAGGTGGCTAACTTACGAGTACAAGAATAAGATGGGGGTGGTCTTTGCATAATCGGGCGTGAACTAATAATGATCACCAAGTGATCATGAACACCTACTGACGTCAAACATAAGCCCATCGTGTCCTCAATCAGAGAAGGAGCTCACGAAAGAGACACTCATAGTTATGCACACAGTTGGTGTATTTTAATTAATCTTACTTCAAGTTATGTAGAACCGGATGTTAAACAAAGTTTCCAAGTTTGCCAAATAATCGCGGGCACGACTTTGCGTAATATTTAACCCTATAGGGGTGCTCCAACTAGTCCATCACAAATTACCACAAGCTGCATAGAAAGCCTCGATCACGAAACTCGTGATCTCCTCGGATTCCTTAGTGGAAAACCTCAACTCTGAGATAGCCCAAAGCATCACCGGAATTGCGATGCACAAGATATTTCATAAAAGGTAAAAAAAAGTCTAGAAAGGTCGCCCGACGTGTCGACGAACTCGATAGGAGTCGTGTATCTCATTCTCTAGACATGACTGGATGGGTCACACTACGAGTAAAACCAAACCTCGAGGTACCCCGTGATGTCCCCGTAGTATGCTATTTTGGACCAACACTCATGAGGAGCACTGGCCCGGGGGTTGATTAAGTATCCTCGGGTTAATTACTCCCTATGCGGTTCATTAGTTATTAGGCAAATAGTACCAAAGTTGGGCCTTGCCATACCAGTCTTAAACTAAAATGAATTATCAACGGGGTCCCCATAATAACCCCGAGCGTGTTAGGAGCTCTTAGTTATGGAATATAACCCCGGTTGCCGAAACTAAGGTGACAAAGGTGGATCAAAACACTAGGCTAGAAGGCCAAGCCTTCCACCTCTTAGCAAGTATACATGTCCATTAAATTAAATAGCAATTAATATGGTGATATAACTAGGAACCCATGTTTCCACATGGAAGCAACTCCACCTACAACTAGCAAAGCTATAAGAAGGCTGAGCAAGCAGTATCATAGCCAAACAGTGGTTTGCTGGGTTGTGGAAAGATTAGAGGTTTTCATGGCAATGTTGGGATGATGACATTTAACAGGTGGTAGGCAGCGAGACATATCGATAGAAATGAAACAACTAGCATGGCAATGATAGTAATGGTATCTAGGGAAATGATCATCTTGCTTGAGATCCCGCTTGGAAGAAGAACGAATCCGTGAAGCACACGAACCAACGTAGTCGAATGGATCATCACACTCTGAAGTAGTTCGGAACTCTATCCAGAAGAAACAAACCAGAAACAAGAGTGAACACATGATATTCACTAGGACGCATGCATGATATGATGCACAACCTAATATGATGCATGTCCATGTCACGCCCAAGATGCGACCCTATCCTCAATTTGGCACGAAGGCCTTGTCAGGGATAGAAGCGCATCTCGTCGTGTCGCAAGAATGGATATCGTTACAAGTACATGTACTGAAAGAAGAGATATATATACAGACTTGGCTTACACTCGCCACAAGCTACATCAGAGTCACATCAGTACATTACATAATTGTCAAGAGTAAGAGCAGGGTCCGACTACGGACGAAAACAAACGACAAAAGAAGAACGACGTCCATCCTTGCTATCCCAGGCTGCCGGCCTGGAACCCATCCTAGATCGATGAAGAAGAAGAAGAAGAAGAAGCAACTCCAAATGAACAATCAACGCGCTCGCGTCAAGTAACCTTTACATGTACCTGCAACTGGTGTTGTAGTAATCTGTGAGCCACAGGTGACTCAGCAATCTCATTTCCAAAGGTATCAAGACTAGCAAAGCTTAATGGGTGAGGTATGGTTAAGTGGTGAGGTTGCAGCAGCGGCTAAGCATATATTTGGTGGCTAACTTACGAGTACAAGAAATAAGAGGGGGAAGATCTACGCATAACGAATGTGAGCTACTGATGATCAAATGAATGATCCTGAACACCTACCTACGTCAGACATAACCCCACCGTGTCCTCGATCGGAGAAGGAACTCACGAAAGAGACAGTCACGGTTACGCACATGGTTGGCGTATTTTAATTAAGTTAACTTCAAGTTATCTAGAACCAGTGTTAAACAAAGTTTCCACGTTGCCACATAACCGCGGGCACGACTTTCCGAAAAGATTTAACCCGGCAGGGGTGCTCCAACTAGCCCATCACAAATTACCACAAGCCGCATAGAAATCCTCAATCACGAAGCTCGCGATCTCGTCGGATTCCCTAGTGGAAAACCTCAACTCTGAGATTACCCAAAGCATCACCGGAATCCCGATGCACAAGATATCTCGTCAAAGGTAAAACTAATCCAGCAAGGCCGCCCGACATGTCGACGTACCCAATAGGAGCCGCGTATCTCGTTCTCAGGACACGACGGATGGAACTAGCTACGAGTGCCAAACCTCGAGTTTCCTCGTGGTGGCCCCGCAGGCAGACCGTTTGGGACCAACACCATCAGCACTGGCCCCCCCTGTTTATGTAAAATTACTCCTCGGGTAGCGCTAACTCCCTATGCATTTCAATTTATCAAAATTATTATGTTGGGCAAATGTAAAACCAATGTTGGGCCTTGCCAGACCAGCTTTAATCTAAAACGAATTATCAAGGGGGTCCCCATAACAACCCCGATCGTGTCAGGAGCGCTCAATTATGGAACATAACACCGGTAGCCGAAACTAAGGGGGCAAAGGTGGAACAAAACACCAGGCTAGAAAGGCCGAGCCTTCCACCTTTTACCGAGTATATAGGTGCATTAAATTAAATAGCATTTAATATGGTGAGATAACAAGGAACCCATGTTTTCACATGGAAGCAACTGCACCTACAACTAACAACGCTAACTACAGGATTAAGCAAGCGGTAACATAGCCAATCAGTGGTTTGCTAGGTCGAACAGGTTGATCGTAATCATGGCATTGTTGAGAGGCTAATATTTAACAGGTGGTAGGCAACGAGACATAAACGATAGAAGCGATAAACTAGCATGGCAATGATAGTAATGGTATCTAGGGAAATGATCATCTTGCCTGAGATCCCGCTTGGAAGAAGAATGCCTCCGTGAAGCAGACGAACCGACGTAGTCGAACGGGTCCTCACAATCTGGCACGGTACGGAACTCTATCGAGACGAAGCAAACCGGAAACGCAAATCAACACACGGAATTCACCACACGATGCACAACACAAATGATGCATGAGCAGCTGAATACATGCAAGTCACGGCATGACAATTTCACACAATCAAAACTACACATTAAGTGAAGTTCAATATGCAACGAGTTGCATATTGACGAAACTCCACATATGAATTATTTAGTTAACTCCCGGTTATTTACATGGCAATATTAATGTTGTAAAACATGCAAGAGGTGAAGCGGAAATTAAACTACCTATCTAGACATTTTAAATGAGGTCGGAAATGACATATAGCACCTCCGAAACGACCTCACATGGTAATTTTTAATTCTGTCCAGATATGATTTAACACCTTTAATTAGTTGTTAAACAGAAAAACAAATAGGTTCACGTCTTTCTACGCATCATGGCAAGCAATCTAGACATAAAGAACATCTCCAACGGAGCTACGGATCAAAAGTTACAAGCACCGCAAGATATGATGGCATGAATGCAATATGTGTGCAACGACGGTCACGAGCACTTCTAATCATACAAACAGCAAGAGAAAATGAATCTACATGAGATTCTAAGAAAGTTTCATGTAGGACACGATCAAATCAGAGCTACGGTTCAACAACTACGAGCAAAACAAGAAATGACTACAAACTGCCAAAAACATCCACATAGCACTTTCTACGCCCCACAACTACGGCTACACAACTCCGATAAACTCAAGCAAGGCATCGCATGAAAGAGGGAAAGACGCACTACTACAAACAACTAACATGGAAGCAAGGAGCACTAGGAAAAGAAGACACAAAATGGCATCTCACACACTATTTCAGACATAGTGAAAATTACACCTCATGAAAGTGCAGTTTTCGATGTGAAGCAATATTGGCGGCATCAAAATCCTAAGCTACAGGACTCCAAATGGCATGAAACTTCACGGCAAGCTAGAGTAACATAAGGGCTACAACTAACTCCATTGGACCAACCTCAAAAGAGCTACAGATCCAAAGATAGAAGCAAAACAAAACAGCAACAAAATAAAAACAGAATCCAGACTTAGAAATATTTCCGCTCCTCTAAAACAGCACTATTCCTAGCAACTTGAGAGCAAGAAAACTACACATAAACATGCATTTCTATTGCAACCAAAAAAACCCAGGGCTAAACAAAACATCCAAGATCAACTCCCTAGTTAACAACTAATTCAAACGAGGCACGGAATAAATCCTACGAATTAAACAAAAGGGCAACTTAGCAAAATATCTCACGAACTAACTTACTCGAAAGCTAAAACTAATTGCACAGAAAAATCACCCCGAAAACATATAAAATATGTGGGGTTGCAACACAAAATAATGTCACACGAAAAAGCGAGAAAATAACCTATACGCGGAAAAATAATCAACCGGCAAAACCCTACACGTAAAAATACCAGTGACCGCTCTAGAATGCATGGAAAAATGGTTCCTAAAACATGGGCATTTCTAAAACAGCATTCGGGCAATACGGTCTAGCGCGAAAAATAAATACGGCGTCTATCCTATATAGATAGCATGGTAACCAATGCATTTGGCACGTTAAACTACGTCAAATAAATGTGCAAGTTCTATAAACGGATTCTACGCGCAAATCTACACGAAAAGCATATAAAAATAATCGCGATCCGACATACGGATTAAAAGTCACGGGCGAAACAATATTCGTCTATTTTCCTGAAATACAACTAATTCGAAAAAAAAACCCTAAATAGAAAATACTACCGGGCCGAATTGGGGCGCAACTTAGCGAGACGCGCATGGGGCCGGGGATAGACACCGGCTGCTCACCTTGGGCCTTGCGGCCGGCCTGGAGGGAGAAGGCCCAGCGGGGCAAGGCAGGTGGAGAGGCCCGGAGCTGGGCCGGCCTGGGCGGTTGCTCCTGGGCCAGCTATTGCGCGGCCCACGCAGGCCAGCGGGCGGGAGGCCGGCCCACGCGGTCAGCGAGCTCGGTCGAGGCAGGCGTGCTCCTCCCGTGCTCCTCACGCAAGTCCATGGCGGCGCAGGGCTTGGCGGTGGCGGCTCCAGCGAGGGAGGCGAGGAAGGCGAGCAGGGAGGCGGCGCTCGTTAGATCCGGCCGGCCTGGAGCGGATCCGGGCACCGGGGACCCGTTCCCGGCGGCGGGGACGGCGGGCACAAGGCGGGCGGCGGCGAGCATGCGGCGCGGAGGAAGCTGCGGGCAGCGGGGCAGGCCGGCAGGAGGCGCGAGGCGGCGGCCTGATGTGGCGCGGGGTGGCGGAGAGGCAAGGCTGCAGGGGCACGACGGCGGCGCTCCGGCTGCCGGCGAGGGGCGGCGCCGGGATGCGACGGAGGCGACACGCTCCGGGAGGCAGGGAGGCGCGGCGGCGCTCGGGCCCAAATGGGCTCGGGCGGGCCTCTCTCGGGCTCGTGGGCCCGGCGGCTGGAGGAGGGAGACAGGGAGGCTAGGGTTTGGTGGGGTGGCGCGGAAAACGCGGAGGGATTAGGGAGAGGCTGTCAAATTAATGGCATGGGGGCTATATATAGACAAACGGGGGGCTTGGTTAACCGGAATCGCGTTCCGGATCCAACCGCGGGGTCGGATTCGAACGATTCCGAACGCGGGTATGGGTACGCGGCCGTGTAGAGGGAATATCCGGAGACGAGAGGGAGAACGGGCGGCGTGGCACGAATCTTAAAACACCGACAGACGTCCGACGGTAGCCCGAATGCGGTGCCGCTACGGTCGACCGTTCGGGTACCAGACACACTCCGATCGTGACGAAATTCGACAGGCGGCCTGGCTATATTAAAATAGGACTGCACGTAAAATCTCAAACCGATCAGAGAAAGTTTTACGCACACTTTTAAAACAGGGTTTCGACAGTGCCGCGGGCGCGGGCGAGTGCGGTCGGGCTCGGAACGGACAACGACGAGAACCGGCAACTACTAACGAATGCAAGTTTTTGAAAACTGGCGGCAACGGGATGCTGATGCAATGCTGATGATGCGCATGATGCGATGATGATGCAACAAATTAAAATAACCACACGACGAAAAGGGAATAGAAGGGGAATCTTCTGGAACGTCGGCATCGGGCTGTCGCGGTCCATTTCAATTATGCAAGGCATGGTATGAAAATTCACAACAATCAAACACTACACATTAAGTGAAGCTCAATATGCAAGGAGTTGGATACTGACGAAACTCCACATATGAATAATTTAGTTCGCTCCCGTTTAGGTACACGGCAATATTAAATATTGTTTAAACATGCCAAGAGGTGAATCAGAAATAAACTACACTAGCTAGGCATTTTAAATGAGATTGGAAATGACATATAGCATTTCCGAAACAACCCCGTGTGTTAATTTCGAAATCTGTCCAGATCTGATCTAAACACCTTTTATGTTTGTTAATGGAAAAAAATAAAGTGTAGCATGTGAAGCTACCCGTCATTCTAGTCGGTTTATATATATAGCTCATCTCCAATGGAGTTACAATCTAAAAGATAGGTGCAACACAAGATATTATGCCATGGATGCAACATGCATGCAAATGTCAGCCAGAATGCGTTCCGGTTCTGGTAATTCAATGAGACACTAGTGCGACTGAATTTGGAGTGTGTGTGTGTGTCATGCCAAGGAATGATGGGGTGATCTAGGTTACCAAAATAATTCAGTCTCTATGGGATTTGACCCCAGGACCTCTCAGTTGCAAACCGACGGGCTAACCAGCTAGATTACGAAGCAACTATGACAAAGGGCTGGTTTGCACGATACGAATCTATGTAAAGAGTCAACCTAAACCAAAATCATAACAAACAGACAAAATAAAATAGGGTCGTCTGGGATTCAAACCCCAGATCCCTCGGATGGACACGCTGGGCACTAGCCACCCCGACTATGGCTGCGTTTGTGACAAAAGATCAAGTGGTTATCTACAAATAATAACAGAGTAGGGACCTCCTTCTCCATGAATGCACCTTCGCCACTGGCAACGACGACGGAGATTCTGGCAAACGGGGGCGCGCGGGAACCGGCCGGATCTGAGGCCATGGCGATGAGGAAGCTCCACCTGATGCGGCTCGTGATAGATCAGGTGGAGACGAGGCAGACAACATGATGGAACTTCAGCTCTCGCTCATGTAACACAGAGACATGAGAGATGAGGGAGGCCAGGGAGAAAATACAGAAAGAGTGGGAGGAGGAGAGAGCGCCGCGATAGGGCAAGGGCCTGCACGCCGGAGAGGCAAGGCTGGAGGAGGTGCGAGCGGGCGCAGCCAACGATGCTGGAGCACTCGTTCTCCCTGTGCATGGCCATGCTGGAGCTTGCGGTGCGATCCCGGTGATGTACTCCAACGAACAAGCGAGGCGACAAGGAGCTCATGAGCTGCACGAGCCCGTGGTCGGAGATGAGGTGATGCGGGGCTGGCTCTTGCAACGCAGGCGACGAGCGGCTGGAGGCAGAGGCGAGGTCGCTTGCTGGCGGTAGGGTGCCACGAGGAGGCTAGGGGCTGGACTCCGGCTAGGCTAGAGGGTGCGACTGCGACGAGGCTCTCGGGCCTTGGCTACACGGGAAAAGGTGGGCGCGGGGAGCATCTCTCATGCAAGTGTTGTGTGCGTGTGCGGCGCTGGAACGAGGAGGGGGTGAGATCGAGGAGAGGAAACCAAGTGGACGGATAGGTTGTGGTGGGAGCCAATGGTTGGCTGGCGGAGAAAACAAGGTGGGGAACGAGAGGGAGAAGCTGCGTGGGAGGTTGTGGTCGCCCGGACGTGTCTGGTTTGACCACGAACATGTCCGGTAGGTGGGGACTTGGCGATTTGGGGCCATTGGATGGGGATCGAATGGTCCAGATTCGGCTCTCAGATTGGATTTCGGGGGAGAGAGGAGGTGGAGCTAGTAGGTGGGATTGTTTAGCTAGGGTTAGGGTGGTTTGGACTACATTTCTTATATAAATAGCAGATTCGGCTAGGTCTGGCCGCTCCGATCTCGATCAGGTGGTCGGGGTTAGCTAGGTTAGGAAGTCCAATTGACAAACTGATGATGGTTTGGGGTAAAACGGGGTTGATCTGGATGCAATGTCATGTCCGCCCAGTTCGGGTCCGGGGGGAAGTTTCTGGACTAGGTTGAGGGCAGGTCGGTGGATTGTACAGGGGGGCTCGACAGGGATGAGAGGGAAAACGGGCAACCCGGCATCACGGTTTAAAACACCGAAACGTCTCACAATTTGACTGGTTATAGTGCCGCTATAGGTTTAACGGTTCAGGTATCAAATGTACACCGATTGCGACGAAATTTCGCACGCAGCCGACCTACACTATATTAAGACCGCACACGAAGTTTCAACCCAATCAGAGAATGTTTTATACACACTTTTAAAAACAACATTTTAACGATGTCGCTGGCGCGTGCGTGTGTGGTTGGTCTCGAAATGGTCAATGACAAAAATGGAGAGAACCGGCAACTACTAACGGGTGGAAGTTTTGAAAATTGGCGGCAATAGAGTGTCGATGCAATGCAGATGATGCACATGATGTGTTGATGAATGCAACAACGAGATAAATCACATGATTACAATGGAATAAAAGGGGAATCTTCTAGAGCGTCGGTCTCTGGCTGTTACAAGCTCAGGCTTCCTATTTCTTCCAGGATTGCACTTCGCTTGGCACATCCTTCACTCGGTCAACGATATAATTCAAGCCCTTTGAAAGATCATTGCTAGGGGCAACTCATTGGTCGATGTCCAAGACAGCTGAGCTAAGCCATTTGAGGTAGACGAGCACCTCCTCGATACGCTCTTCGAGTCGATGAAGCGCTAGAGCTGAGCTATCCCTAAGAAGTTGTCGAGACGGATCCAGCTCCATCTCGATTCTCTCGGTCTCTTCCCCGACATCAACGCGGAATTTTGAACATGGTTAGGTGAAGAAAGAAATCATAGGTGAACAAAATGTGGAAGAAATGCAAGAATCACTTGGGTCGCTGGCTTACCTTTATGTTCACACTCGCCTCATTGCCGAACTCCTCGATGAACTGATCTAGCTCAAGTTTCTTGGAAGAGACGTGCTTGAACTAGGCTTCCAATTCGGCATAATGCTTCTTCAGCTCGGCGAGCTCCTGTGTGGACTTCTTCGTGGCAACCTCCTAGGTCTTCTTCTCCTCCTCTAGCTTCTCCTCGTCGGGCTTCTCGACTGACTTCATCTTGTTCTCGGCTTCCTTAGTCTTCCGACTGGCTTCCTTCCAAGCACACGCTAGTTCGATATCCTTCTTCTCGAGGGCAGCCTACATGATGTATAAAGAAATACAAGTCCACAACCTCTCAATGAATTAATGATTTTCTCTACGGACATGTGGTAAAGTATTTTCAGTCGGACAGGCAGTCAGATCAAATGTTCTTACCTCTGAATGAGCAATCTCCTACTCCAAGCACATACTCTTAGCCTTCTCGGCCTTAAGGCTAAGGCGCAGGTCCTGCACCTCCTTCTTCATGGCACTATAGTGGCTTCCGAGCTCACAAACATCTTGCCAAAGAGAAACAAAAACACAAGATAAGACATTAGTCAAATACCAACAAACGGAACTATAAGTCTGTCGCTGACTACTTAAGTCAATGACATTCTCGGGGACTACACCCAATTAGTGCGCTCAACGCACCTCCACTAGAAAGACATGTGGTAAGTTGCTTCCACAAGGAAAGAAATGGCTTGTGCACCCTGAAGATCCATGTCAAATGAATCCAGAAACTAATACTATGGTTGCCTGATTTACTCAACGGCGGTGTCGGGGACTACACCGAGTGGGTGCACTCAGCTGGCCCCCACTGGTAAAAACACCCAGTGGGTGTTCCTAGTGCAAACCCACTCAGGAAAACCCACTAGAAAACAAAACAAAAAACACACACATAGAAAAACTCTCGAATAAGACCGGTACTTAAAAGAGTAGTTACTCGCATTCTCTTCCTGCGGGCTTCACTAGCGTCATACACCTCCTTTAGTCGACCACTTATCAACTCCAACTGGTTCATTGCCTCCTTGATCACACCCATCTAGTCCTCCGGGACATGGTGTAATGCTAAAATGTTGGCCATCAGAGGAGTTAGTGGTGAGGCAGACGGGCCTGCTCCGAGTGAGGCTCTAGCCTTCGGAGTGGTGCCCTGCACTAGAGTCAAAGACTTAGCACGAGAGGACCTGGTCACTTGGGTGGGAGTAACGTCCTGCATCAAGACATCCTAGACAACTCAAGGCTTTGGTGGGTCAAGCCCAATCACGTCACGCGGCCGTGTAAATGTTAAAGATCAATGGATCGTTAATGGCAGAAGAAATAAAAACTTCCGAATGAAATCTAAATAGGTTCAGATGCTACCTTTTGAAGACGCGATGTCAACATCAGTCTAGCCCTTTTCTAGTGTTGGGTAACGTAGCATAAATTCAAAAAAATTCCTACGCATATTTAGATCATCCTATGGAGAGACCAGCAACGAGAGAGGGGTGAGTGCATCTTCATACCTTTGAAGATCGCTAAGGGGAAGCGTTGCTAGAACGCGGTTGATGGAGTCATACTCGCGGCAATTCAGATCGCGGTGTGATTCCGATCTAGTGCCGAACCATGGCACCTCCCCGTTCAACACACGTGCAGCCCGGTGATGTATCCTGCACCTTGATCCAGCAAGGAGGTGGGAGAGGTTGGGGAAGATCTCCGGCAGCACGACGACATGGTGTTGATGGAGAGATGAGGTCTCCCGGCAGGGCTTCGCCAAGCACCGTGGGAGAGGACGAAGGAGGGGAGCAGGGCTGCACCGAGGGAGAGGGAAAACTGTGTGCAAAACAGCCCCAAAACTCCCACTATATATAGGAGGAGGGCAGGGGGGTGCCACCCCTAGGGTTCCCACCCTAGGTGGTGGGGCAGCCCCCTAGATGGGAGCTGCGGCGGCCAGGGCAAGGGGACGGGGTGGCGCACCCCTAGGTGGGCCTTAGACCCACCAGCGCCTAGGGTTTCCCCCCCTCTCCACCTCCTGCGCCTTGGGCCTCTTTGTGGGAGGCGCACCAGCCCACTTTGGCCTGGTTTCCCACCACCTTTTGGCCCATGCTACCTTTTGGGGCTGGTGGCCCCTGCCGGTGGACCCCCGGGACCATTTCCGGTGGTCCCGGTGGTCCCGGTACGCTACCGGTGACGCCCGAAACATTTCCGTTGTCCAAAACCATCCATCCTATATATCAATCTTTACTCCCGAACCATTCCAGAGCTCCTCGTGACGTCCGGGATCTCATCCGAGACTCCGAACAACTTTTGGTAACCTTATATAACATTTCCCTATAACCCTAGCATCATCGAACCTTAAGTGTGTAGACCCTAGCATCATCTCGTCGCAGGCAAGTCTCTTTACTCGTTCCATAGCACGTCATCCTGTGACTAACTCCTTAGTCACATTGAGCTCATGATGATGTTCTACCGAGTGGGCCCAGAGATACCTCTCCGTCACATGGAGTGACAAATCCCGATCTCGATTCGTACCAACCCAACAGACACTTTCAGAGGTACCCGTAGTGCACCTTTATAGTCACCCAGTTACGTTGTGACGTTTGATACACCCAAAGCACTCCTACAGTATCCGGGAGTTGCACAATCTCACGGTCGAAGGAAAAGACACTTGACATTAGAAAAGCTTTAGCATATTAACAATACGATCTAGTGTTATGCTTAGGATTGGGTCTTTTCCATCACATCATTCTCCCAATGATGTGATCCCGTTATCAATGACATCTAATGCCCATGACCAGGAAACCATGATCATCTATCGATCAACGAGCTAACCAACTAGAGGCTTGCTAGGGACACATTGTGATCTATTTATTCACACATGTATTACTGTTTCCTGTTAATACAATTATAGCATGGTCAATAGACGATTATCATGAACAAGAAAATATGATAATAACCATTTTATTATTGCCTCTTGGGCACATTTCCAATAGTCTCCACTTGCACTAGAATCAATAATATAGTTACATTGTGATGTATCGAACACCCATAGCATGATGGTGTTGATCATGTTTTGCTCGAGGAAGAGGTTTATTCAACGGGTCTGCAATATTCAGATCCGTGTGTACTTTACAAATATCTATCACTCCACTCTGGACATGTTCCTGGATGGAGTTGTAGCGGCGTTTGATGTGCTTGGTCTTGCGGTGAAACCTGGGCTCCTCGGCTATGGCAATGGCCCCAGTGTTATCACAAAAGAGCGTCATTGGACCCGACGCGCTTGGAACCACTCCAAGGTCGGTGATGAGCTCCTTCATCCAAATTCCTTCATGAGCCGCTTCTGAAGCAGCTATCTACTCCGCTTCACTTGTAGATCCTGCCACGACTTCTTGCTTGCTGCTAAACCAGCTCACTGCCCCACCATTCAAAACATATACGTATCCGGTCCGTGACTTAGAGTCGTCCAGATCTGTGTCGAAGTTAGCATCGATGTAACCCTTTACGACGAGCTCTTCGTCACCTCCATAAACGACAAACATCTCCTTAGTCCTCTTCAGGTACTTAAGGATATTCTTGACCGCTGTCCAGTGTTCCATACCGGGATCACTTTGGTACCTCCCTACCAAACTTATGGCAAGGTTTATATCAGGTCTGGTACACAGCATGGCATACATTAGAGAGCCTACGGCTGAAGCGTAGGGGACAGTACTCATCTTCTCTCTATCTGCTCCGTGGTCGGTGACTGAGTCTTACTCAATCTCATACCTTGCAAAACTGGCAACAAACCTTTCTTTGAGTTTTCCATATTGAACTTCTTCAATATCTTGTCAAGGTATGTACTTTGCGAAAGACCTATGAGGCGCCTCGATCTATCTCTATAGATCTTGATGCCTAATATGTATGCAGCTTCTTCAAGGTCCTTCATTGAAAAACTCTTGTTAAAATAGGCCTTTATGCTCTCCAACATGTCTATGTTATTCCCCATCAATAATATGTCATCCACATGACGTATAAGGAAAGCTACAGAGCTCCCACTCACTTTCTTGTATAGAGAGGCTTCTCCATAAACCTGTATGAACCCAAACGCTTTAATCACCTCATTAAAGCGAATGTTCCAACTCCGAGATGCTTGCACCAGCCCATAGATGGAGTGCTGGAGCTTGCACACTTTGTTAGCACCCTTAGGGTCGACGAAACCTTCTGGTTGCATCATACACAACTCTTCCTTAAGATTCCCGTTAAGGAACGTTGTTTTGACGTCCATTTGCCAAATTTCATAATCATAAAAGGCGGCAATTGCTACCATGATTCAGACTGATTTCAGCTTTGCTACGGGAGAGAAAGTCTCTTCGTATTCAACTCCTTGAATTTGTTGAAAACCCTTTGCGACAAGTCAAGCTTTATAAACGGTCACATTACCGTTTGCATCAGTCTTTTTCTTGAAGATCCATTTATTTTCTATGGCTCGCCGGTCATCGGGAAAGTCCACCAAAGTCCATACTTTGTTCTCATACATGGATCTTATCTCGGATTTCATAGCCTCAATCCATTTGTTGGAATCTGGGCCCGCTATTGCTTCTTCATAGTTCAAAGGTTCACCGTTGTCTAACAACATGATATCCATCACAGGGTTGCCGTACCACTCTGGTGCGGAGCGTGCCCTTGTGGACCTTCGCGGTTCTGTAGTAACTCGATCCGAAGCTTCATGATCATTATCATTATCTTTCTCTATAAAGGATCCGTTCTTTGCAACAAAGGTTTTACCTTCGGATCTAAGATAGAAGGTATACCCAATAGTTTCCTTAGGGTATCCTATGAATACGCATTTCTCCGCTTTGGGTTCGAGCTTCTCTGGTTGAAGTTTCTTCACATAAGCATCACAGACCCAAATTTTAAGAAATGGCAACTTAGGTTTCTTGCCAAACCATAGTTCATACGGTGTCGTCTCAACGTATTTAGACGATGCCCTATTTAAAGTGAATGATGCAGTTTATAATGCGTATCCCCAAAATGATAGCGGTAAGTCGGTAAGAGACGTCATAGATCGTACCATATCAAATAAAGTGCGATTACGAAGTTCAGACACTTTGTTGCGCTGCGGTGTGCGAGGCGGCGTCAGTTGTGAAACGATTTCACACTTCCTTATGTGTGTTCCAAACTCCTAACTCAAATATTCTCCTCCACGATCAGATCGTAGACACTTAATTTTTCTGTCACGTTGATTCTCGACCTCACTCTGAAATTCCTTGAACTTTTCAAACGTCTCAGATTTGTGCTTCATCAAGTAGATATACCCATACCTACTCAAATCATAGGTGAGAGTGAGAACATAATGGTAGCCACCGCGAGCTTCAACGTTCATTGGACCACACACATCAGTATGTATTATTTCCAATAAGTCAGTCGCTCTCTCCATTATTCCCTAGAATGGAGTCTTAGTCATCTTTCCCATCAGGCATGGTTCGCATGTGTCAAATGATTCAAAGTCAAGAGACCCTAATAGTCCATCAGTATGGAGCTTCTTCATGCGCTTAACGCCGATATGACCAAGGCGGCAGTGCCACAAGTATGTGGGACTACCATTATCAACTTTGTATCTTTTTGTACTCACACTATGAATATGTGTAACATCACGATCGAGATTCATCAAGAATAAACGAATCACCAGCGGAGCATGACCATAAAACATATCACTCATATAAATAGAACAGCCATTATTCTCTGACTTAAATGAGTAGCCGTCTCGCATTAAGCAAGACCCTGATACAATATTCATGCTCAAAGGTGGTACTAAATAACAATTATTAAGGTCTAAAACTAATCCCGACGGTAGATGTAGAGGTAGCGTGCCGACGACGATCACATCGACCTTGGAGCCATTCCCGACGCGCATCGTCACCTCGTCCTTGGCCAGTCTCCGCTTATTCCGCAGTTCCTGCTTTGAGTTGCAAATGTGAGCAACAGCACCGGTATCAAATACCCTCGAGCTACTACGAGCGCTGGTAAGGTACACATCAATAACATGTATATCACATATACCTTTAACGTTGCCGGCCTTCTTGTCTGCTAAGTACTTGGGGTAGTTCCGCTTCGAGTGACCTTTTCCCTTGCAATAGAAACACTCAGTCTCAGGCTTGGGTCCATTCTTTTTCTTCTTCCCGGCATCTGGCTTGCCGGGCGCAGCAATGGCTTTGCCGTCTTTCTTGAAGTTCTTCTAACCCTTGCCCTTCTTGAAACTTGTGGTCTTGTTGACCATCAACACTTGATGCTCTTTCTTGATTTATACTACTGCAGACTTGAGCATCGAGTACAACTCAGGAATGGTCTTCTCCATCCCTTGCATGTTGTAGTTCAGCACAAAACCTTTGTAGCTTGGTGGGAGAGACTGGAGGATTCTGTCAATTATAGCATCATCCGGAAGTTCGACTCCAAGTGAAGTCAAACGAACGTGTAACCCAGACATTTTGAGTATATGCTCACTGACAGAACTGTTCTCCTCCATCTTATAGCTAAAGAACTTGTCGGAGACTTCATATCTCTCTACACGGGCATGAGCTTGAAAAACTAGTTTCACCTCTTGGAACATCTCATATGCACCGTGTTGCTCAAAACGCCTTTGGAGCCCCGTTTCCAATCTGTATAACATGCCACACCTAACTAGAGAGTAGTCCTCACTCCGTGTTTGCCAGACGTTCAGAATGTCCTGGGCTACTGCGGGAGCGGGAGGGTCACCTAGCGGCGCATCAAGGACATAAGCCTTTTTAGCTGCTTCAAGGATGAGCTTCAAGTTGCGGACCCAGTCCGCATAGTTGCTACCATCATCTTTTAGCTTGTTTTTCTCTAGGAATGCGTTGAAATTGAGGTTGACGTTGGCCATCTACAATATTTATAAAGACAACTTTTAGACTAAGTTCATGACAATTAAGTTCATTTAATCAAATTAAGTATGAACTCCCACTTAAATCGACATCCCTCTAGTCATCTAAGTGATACATGACCCATGTTAACTAACCGGTGTCCGATCATCACGTGAGACAGACTAGTCATCATGGTGAGCAACTTCATGCCGATCGTATTCAACCATACGACTCATGTTCGACCTTTCGGTCTCTTGTATTCAAGGTCATGTCTATACATGCTAAGCTCGTCGAGTCAACCTAGGTGTTTCGCGTGTGTAAATCTGGCTTACACCCGTTGTATGCGAACGTTAGAATCCATCACACCAGATCATCACGTGGTGCTTCGAGACAACGATCCTTCGCAACGGTGCACACTTAGGGGAATATGTTCTCGAAATTTTAAGAGGGATCATCTTATTATGCTACCGTCGTCCTAAGCAATAAGATGAAAAACATGATAAACATCACAATGCAATCATATAGTAACATGATATGGCCATTATCATCTTTGCTCTTTCGATCTCCATCTTCAGGCATCGTATGTTCCTCATTGTCACCGGCGTGACACCATGATCTCCATCATCATGATGTCCATCATCGTATCTCCGTGAAGTCGTCACGCCAACTACTACTATCAATACTACTATAGCTAACCGTTAGCAATGAAGTAAAAGTAGTAAGCACATGGCGTTGCATCTCATACAATAAATTAAGACAACTCCTATGGCTCCTGCCGTTTGTCATACTCATCGACATGCAAGTCGTGAAACCTATTACAATAACATGATCATCTCATACATCATACATGCAACATCACAACTTTGGCCATATCACGTCACATGTCAAACCCTGCAAAAACAAGTTAGGCATCCTCTAATTATTGTTGCAAGTTTTACGTGGCTGATTTGGGTTTCTAGCAAGAACACCTTCTTACCTACATGACAGCCACAGCGATGATATGCCAAAGCTATTTACCCTTCGTAAGGACCGTTTTCATGAAATCCAATCCGACTAGAGTAGGAGAGACAGACACCCGCTAGCCACCTTTA
Organism: Hordeum vulgare subsp. vulgare; assembly: GCF_904849725.1. Lineage (NCBI taxonomy): Eukaryota > Viridiplantae > Streptophyta > Magnoliopsida > Poales > Poaceae > Hordeum > Hordeum vulgare. The sequence goes on from NC_058519.1 coordinate 466,735,043, forward strand.
TGCACGGTGTGCATGTCTGTCGGTGGAACCAGTCTCAGGTAAGCATACGTGTAAGGTCGGTCCGGGCCGCTTCATCCCACAATACCGCCGGAAAAGAATAAGACTAGTAGCGGCAAGCAATTGACAAATCATCATCCACAACCTTTTGTGTTCTACTCGTGCATAGATTCTACGCATAGAAAACCTGGCTCGGATGCCACTATTGGGTAACGTAGCATAAATTCAAAAAAAATCCTACACATATTCAGATCTTCCTATGGAGAGACCAGCAACGAAAGAGGGGTGAGTGCATCTTCATACCTTTGAAGATCGCTAAGCGGAAGCGTTGCTAGAACGCGGTTCATGGAGTCGTACTCGCGGCGATTCAGATCGCGGTGTCATTCCGATCTAGTGCCGAACCACGGCACCTCCGCGTTCAACACACGTGCAGCCCGGTGACATCTCGCGCACCTTGATCCAGCAAGGAGGAAGGAGAGGTTGGGGAAGATCTCCGGAAGCACGACGACGTGGTGTCAATGGAGAGACGAGGTCTCCCGGCAGGGCTTCGCCAAGCAACGTGGGAGAGTAGGAAGGAGGGGAGCAGGGCAGTGCCGAGGGAGAGGGAAAACTATGTGCAAAATAGCCCCAAAACCCCCCACTATATATAGGAGGAGGGGAGGGGGTGCCACTCCTAGGGTTCCAACCCTAGGTGGTGCGGCAGCCCCCCAGATGGGAGGTGCAGCGGCAAGGGCAAGGGGAGGGGGTTGCGCACCCCTAGGTGGGCCTTAGGCCCACCAACGCCTAGGGTTCCCCCCCCCCTGCCCTCTCCACCTCCCGTGCCTTGGGCCTCTTTGTGGGAGGCGCACCAGCCCACTTTGGGCTGGTTTCCCACCACCTTTTGACCCATGCTACCTCTTGGGGCTGGTGGCCCCTCCCGGTGGATCCCCGGGACCATTTTCGGTGGTCCCGGTACGCTACCGGTGATGCCCGAAACATTTCCGGTGTCCAAAACCATCCATCCTATATATCAATATTTACTTACGGACCATTCCGGAGCTCCTCGTGACGTCCGGGATCTCATCCGGGACTCCGAACAACTTTCGGTAACCTCGTCTAACATTACCCTATAACCCTAGCGTCATCAAACCTTAAGTGTGTAGACCCTACGGGTTCGGGAAACATGCAGACATGACCGAGATGCTCTCCGGCCAATAACCATCAGCGGGATCTGGATACCCATGGTGGCTCCCACATGTTCCACGATGATCTCATCGGAAGAACCACAATGTCAAGGATTCAATCAATCCCGTATACAATTCCCTTTGTCTGTCGGTATAGAACTTGCCCGAGATTCGATCGTCGGTATACCTATACCTTGTTCAATCTCGTCGCCGGTAAGTCTCTTTACTCGTTCCGTAGCACATCATCCTGTGACTAACTCCTTAGTCACATTGAGCTCATGATGATGTTCTACCGAGTGGGCCTAGAGATACATCTCCGTCACATGGAGTGACAAATCCCAATCTCGATTCGTACCAACCCAACAGACACTTCCAAAGGTACCCGTAGTGCACCTTTATAGTCACCCAGTTACGTTGTGACGTTTGATACACCCAAAGCACTCCTACGGTATCCGGGAGTTGCACAATCTCATGGTCGAAGGAAAAGACACTTGACATTAGAAAAGCTTTAGCATACGAACAATACGATCTAGTGCTATGCTTAGGATTGGGTCTTGTCCATCACATCATTCTCCCAATGATGTGATCCCGTTACCAATGCCATCTAATGCCCATGATCAGGAAACCATGATCATCTATCGATCAACGAGCTAGCCAACTAGAGGCTTGCTAGGGACACATTGTGATCTATTTATTCACACATGTATTACTGTTTCCTGTTAATACAATTATAGCATGATCAATAGACGATTATCATGAACAAGGAAATATGATAATAACCATTTTATTATTGCCTCTAGGGAATATTTCCAACACCTGGGGCCTTTGGCTCGAATGAAGCACCCAAGGTATCAGCCATGCGGCAAAGTCATTCGGGAAGTTATGTCATTCAGCCAACAGTCAAAAAACAACAGTGAGAGCAGAAATTTGACACGATGAAAGTACTTATGTTAAGGCCACACACACGTCCACCTAGATCCACGGTAGGACGACCTTCCGGGGCTTGGCAATCGTTGTCTTGGGCTGCTTGGCGGCCTTCTCTAGTGACACCGCTGATACGTCCCAAACGTATCTATAACTTCTGCTTGTTCCATGTTCTTTTGGGTGACATTGTTATATGTTTTGCTACACTTTTAAATCATTTTACACATATTTGGACTAACCTACTAACTCAGTGCACCTTGTCCCAGTTTATGTTTGCTCACGTCTATTTTGCACGGGCTTTTACCCAATTTTCTGTAGCCTGAAAAAAAAATCCAGGTAAAATATATAAAAATATGCGAAACAGAAGCTTCCATATCACCGAAGGAGGGCCAGAGGGGGGCCAGGGGCCTCCCAGGCGGCCTACTGGCGCATCCAGGCACTAGGCCACGCCAGGAGGTCGCCTGGGTGGGTCCTACCTCCTCCAGTGCCCTCCTTTGGCCTATATTTACAGTGCCGAGAGGAAACCCTCGTGGACTTTCTTGAATCAAGAATTTCTCCATCGTTCCACCGCTGCAGCGCTTCCAAGATCGGGAGCGTCAGGAGACCTCTTCCCGGCACCCTGCCGGACGGAGGATAGACTTCTGGGAGCCTCTCCACCGCCATGGACACTTCCCGAACGTGTCGTGAGTAGTTCTCCTTGGACAATGAGTCCATGACCAGTAGCTATGTGATGTCTTCTCTCCAATCTTGTGCTTCAATGGTTAGTCCTTGTGAGCTTCCCTACATCATCAAGGCATCTATGTAATTCTCTTGCTTTTGCTATGCTATGTTTGTTGGGATCTGATGGATTATGAGATTATGTTCAGATTATTATGAGTTATATATTTGATTATCCTTTTATATTATGTTCCTTAGTGATTCATGCATGTTCTCCGTTGCTTTTTATTGCTTTGGCCAAGTAGTAGATTGTAATTCCAAGAGGGAGCGTTATGCATGATTGTGGGTTCACGCCCCTCGATGTCTAGCTTGAGTGATAGAAACATGAGACTTAGGGATGTGCTTGTTGCCACTAGGGATAAAACAATGGTGCTTGTGACCATGGTTGCAAGAATTGTTTACCTTACGCATAGTTCATCAATGAAGTTGTCCGTTGCTTTGAGTTTACACTTTGGGTGGGGTTGCAACTTAATACCGGAGATATGTTTTGGATAGATATCTTAAGGTGTATGATTAGTAAGTAGATGTTGATGAATAAACGGTCTACTTGTCTTGGCGTACATCCCATTACTATTGAACCTCTAACTATCAAGTAGCATAATTAGCATTGTGGTGCAGCCATAATTGTGTCAATTGCCCAACTGTTATTTGTTTACCCTAGCATAGTTGTTTACCGTCTTTTGGGAGAAAGACATCACTAGTGAACATCATATGACTCCGTCCATATCACCATAATTGTTTACACCTCCATCATTTACCGCTTTCATTTATTTTTTTCGTTGCAATCACTATTACCTTCCCGCTTGTGTTTAGATCCTTTGCCAACTACAAGGCCGGAGAGATTGACAACCTCTCTGTACTTGTTGGGAGCAACGTTATTTGTTGTGTGTGCAGGTCCACGTCTTCTGCTGACCAGGACAGGAGAGACCTACTTTTTGAGCCTGGGAGTCCTCCTGGTTCGATAAACCTTACAGTCTCCGTGTAAGGGAAATTTGTTGCTGACTACATCTCCAACTTCCACTTGGGGTATCCAACGAGGGGCAAGAAGTATATCCATCAACTGGTCAGCAAGCAAATTTCTGGCGTCGTTGCCACGAACTCCAGTCTTCAAGATAGGGGAGTTGCACGCTATCTTTTACCTTTCTTTTTAGTCTTGTCAGTTTGCTTTTTAGACTTTTCTTTAGAGTCTTATACCAAAAACCACAAAAAAATTAGTTACTTTGCTTTTTGTTGTCAAGCATGTTAAGGCTTGATGCTTGGAAGGAATCTGAGGTCCTAAATTTCCATCAAAGGAATGGAGAAAATATGAAGGAAGCATGGGATAGAATTTCTGAAGCACACAAGAGAATTATGCCTTGGATACCTATCAAAATTGTGCTTAGAAATTTTTATCTTGGTATCTTTATATGGTGCAAACACTCTCTTTATATTATAGCTAAAGGAGATTTCTTAGAGTGTGATGAGGATAGAGCACTTGATATTATACATGGTCTATCTAATAATCTTGTTTATAATCATGGTTATGACACTATTATATATAGAATTGCTACTATTGAAGTTAAAATAGATGCTCTAGACTTAAGAGAAAGAGAGAAACCCATGGTTGATAAGGATCAGATTATGAAAATAGACGATGGTTGGGGACCTTTTGTTAGAATTAGCATCTGTAACCAAGACTTCCTTGCTTATTGTGATATTGGATCCATGGTTTCTACTATGCCAAAAGTTGTTTATGATTCTCTCTGGTTAGACATGGAAATTTTTTCATCTTATCATGAACATGCTAATGGTGATATTTCTAAAATCCAGGGAAAGGTAAAATATGTCCAGGTTACATTCTCTAAAAGGAATGGAATGGTTGATTTCTTCATCATGGAGCCCAACAAAGGGAATATAGTGCTTGGAAGGGACTTCCTCCGAGCCATGAGAGGCTTCATTGATATAGGTAAAGGACACATATGATTACGTGGGAAATCTAAAGGTACGTACCCGTTCCCTAGAAAAAATATGGATGAACTTGTTGAGTATCCGTTTGAGGTTTTTTATAATTCAGATGACTTCGGAGAATCTTGATCCTCCGTCTTGCATTGTGCCTAGCTCAAAGGCATAAAAGAAAGCGCTTGTTAGGAGGCAACCCAATTTGTTTTTACTTTCTGTTTTAGTGGTCTTGATGTGTGTTACTATTGTCGCAACATCATTGTATCTTTAATTTTAAGCTTTCTGCCAAGTTATAGCCTCCGATTGCAAGAAAGTTCAAAAATTGTGGCATGCTGTCCAGAAACAGATTCTATTTGTCTGACAGAAAAATTCGCCAAAAATCACCATATCATCTTTTTGATATGAACTTTTTTTGAAAGCATTCTATATATAATTGAATTTCTGCCATCTGTTCTGAGTTTTTTCATTTGAGTTGCAGAAGTGCCCCGAAATAAATATTTACTACCTACTGTTCTGTTTTTCACAATTTCTGCCATGTTTTCGTTTTCATAGTTTTACAAATCCTAAGATTAATTTTTATTTGCAAAAACCTTTTGGCATTCATAAGAAGCAGTAGCTTTTCGTGAAAATATTTATTTCTAGCGGGTAATGAATTATTTTATTAAGGGAACTAACCACTCTAATAAGCTTATGATGAGTTTCGTATGAAGGGAACTTTCAAGTATGCGATAGGAGAGATGATGAAAAAGATACAGGAGTGTCAAGCGCTCAATCTTGGGATGCCCCCATGCACCCCAAGAAATATTCAAGGATACTCAAGCATCAAAGCTTGGGGATGCCCCCGTGCATCCCCTTCTCTATCAACAATCATCAGTTCGTCCATCTGCATGCTATATATTTATCACTTCATATGTTATGTGCTATGCTTGGAGCATCCCGCTATTTTCTTTTTAGTTTGTCTTATTTTTCCTGCCTGTTGATAACATGTCGGAACCTAGCCTACCTTGTTTCGGATAAAGACATGCTCCATTCCACTCTAGAACAAACATAGGTTTTCATGCTTATTCTTTTTTGTGTGTTCTTCATCTTTTCACAGCTATTGTCATGCTTATCTTTTTAAGAGATTTTATTTAGGTTGATTTTGGAACTCTCTTGAGTTATCATGCTTATCTTGTTTAGATAGTTGGCTCGTTGCACTGAGTTGTGTGTCTTGCATGAGTAGGTAATTGAGATTGCTATTTAAGTATAGTAGTAACCTGTAATAGTTTTGAGGTATTGATTTGAGTAATGTTTGGACTATTGGTGCCAAGAGCTTGAGCCTATTATTGATAGGTGTTGTATTTTGGGAAATCCGTGTGCTTTTCAAAAACTAAAAATTAGTTGAGAACTCTAGCTACTAAATTGATCGCTAACCTCTGGAGGGGTTGGAATATATAGAGTACGCTCACGTTACCATGAGTCGAGGATGCGCAAGGATAACCAAACCCCCAAACACTCCTCCTCGGGGTACTTGTCTCTTTGTGGGTTTCCTAACTAGAGAGAGAGTTACCGATGGTAAGTGTATGAGTTCTTCGGACTAATGTGAGTATTCGATTGTTGGCACTTCCACCATCCATATTTTCTAGACTCTTCAGTACCGTGCGTTTCCCTTTCTCACATCGAGGGTTAGTGCAAACTCCGCCGGTGCATCCAAACCCATGACATGATACGCTCTGTCATACATAAGCCTCATTGTATCTTTCCTCAAAACAGCCACCATACCTACCTACTAAGGCATTTCCATAGCCTTTCTGAGATACATTGCCATGCAACACCCACCATCTCATGACTTGATCTTCATGTCGTACATGCATTTGCTTCATCGTAGAGCCGCATGCTAGTTGGGCCTTGCCCTTATTACTGCTACATGACGCGCTAGTATTATTGCATATCCTGCTACACTGGCAGAGGCATACATTTGCATACATCATGATAGTTTTCACTTGTCTTTATGTTGAGTATTTCTTATAAAGTGTCATGATTTTTATTTTTATTCATGTAAAACATAGAGTGTTTGCCCTTAAGTGAGGAAAAAATCCCAAAGTGGACAAAATAAAAGATCCCAAAGAGGACAAATGAGAGATAAAAATAAAGAGACAGAGAGGCCACAAAATAAAAACAGAAAGAGAGAAAAACAAAAAGAAAAAGAAATAAAAAGAGAGAAGGGGGCAACACTACTATTCCTTTTGAAAGATCCACACTCGTACTCCATTGTTATATTGTTACTACATAGAGATTGTCATTCATGCATAACTATGTGGGGACACTTACACTAGAGAACTTGGTTTGCATATTCCAATGATGATCCTCCTCAAATGAGCTCTAGGTATTCATGAGCAAAAAAGTTGGATCCCCCCCACTAGTTCCATTGGAGAGCTTACCTTAGCTCATATGTGCATCTGTTACATGGCAATACCTACTCCTCACATCATATCTATCATTTGGCTTTCTCTCGACTATGGCTGTCCTCATTGATGTGAGCCTTTCACACCTTTTTCTCTGCAATCCCCATCATTATTCTATTTGCCATCCTAAGTGCCAACATATCTTGCTTACACTCATCCATTGCATGAGTTCTCAAAATCGAAAGGGAGAGGATGATTTTAACTTGTGCCTGAATAGTGGTGTGGGGATGAGTCAAAATAAGATTCCAAAGGAGGCTAAGTGTGAAGTTTAGTAGATTGAGTTCTCAATTAAAAATATTTTATGATCTCAACTCATATCCCACTTCTTGCACGCAAACACCATTTGGAGACATGCGAGTCACAGACAGCGAGAGCTCTTGCACCTTTATATTCTTACTTTGCTAAACTCAATACTAGATATAGACTCTTGCTTGTTATTGTCTTGACTTGAATTGCATATCTTACTTGCTTTACTTTGAAGTTCTTATATGTGAGTTAGCATGTCACCACAGAAATTATTGTGTTATCATTTATCTACTCGAGGACGAGCAGAAATTAAGCTTGGGGATGTTGATACGTCCCAAGCGTATCTATTATTTCTGCTTGGTCCATGATCTTTTGGGTGACATTGTTATATGTTTTGCTACACTTTTACATCATTTTCCACATATTTGGACTAACCTACTAACTTAGTGCACCCAGTGCCAGTTTCTGTCTCCTGATGTCTATTTTGCACGGGCTTTTACCCAATTGTCCTAAGCCCGAAAAAAATCCAGAAAAAATATATAAAAATCAGCGAAACAGAAGCTTCCGGATAACCGAAGGAGGGCCAGAGGGGGGCCAGGGGCCTCCAAGGCGGTCTGCTGGCGTGGCCAGGCCCTAGGCCACGACAGGAAGTCACCTGGCTAGGTCCCACCTCATCTGGTGCCCTTCTTTGGCCTATATTTATAGTCCCAAGAAGAAACCCTCGCAGACTTTCTCGAATCGTGAATTTCTCCATCGTTCCGCCGCCGCAGCGCTTCCAAGATTGGGAGCGTCAAGAGACCTCATCCCGGCACCCTGCCGAAGGGAGGATTGACCTCCCAGAGCTTCTCCACCGCCATGGACGCTTCCTGGACGTGCCATGAGTAGTCCTCCTTAGACCATAAGTCCATGACTAGTAGCTATGTGATGTCCTGTCTCCAATCTTGTGCTTCAATGGTTAGTCCTGGTGAGCTGCCCTACATGATCAAGGCATCTATGTAATTCTCTTGCTTTTGCTATGCTCGGTTTGTTGGGATCGTATGGATCATGAGATTATGTTCAGATTTTTATGAGTTTTATATTTGATTATCCTTTTATATTATGTTCCTTAGTGATTCATGCATGTTGTCCATTGCTTTTTATTGCTTTGGCCAAGTATTAGATTGTAACTCCAAGAGGGAGCGTTATGCATGATTGTGGGTTCAGGCCCCTCGATGTCTAGCTTGAGTGACAGAAACATGAGACTAGGGGATGTGCTTGTTGCCACCGAGGAGAAAACAACGGTGCTTGTGACCACGGTTGGAAGGATTGTTTACCTTACGCATAGTTTGTTAATGCAGTTGTCCGTTGCTCTAAGTTTACACTCTGGGTGGGGCTCGCAACTTAATACCAGAGAGATTTTCTGGATAGATATCTCAAGGTGGATGATTAGTAAGTAGATGCTGATGAATAAACGGTCTAGTTGTCTTGGCGTACTGCCCATTACTATTGAACCTCTAACTATCAAGTAGCATAATTAGCATTGCGGTGCGATCATAATTCTGTCAATTTCCCAACTGTGATTTGTTTACCCTAGCATAGTTGTTTATCTTCTTTTGGGAGAGAGACATCACTAGTGGACAACATGTGACTCCGGTCCATATCACCATCATTATTCACACCTCCATCATTTACCTCTTTCATTTACTTTTCCGTTGCAATAACTATTATCCTACCGCTTGTGTTTTGATCCTTTGCAAACTACAAGGCCGGAGAGATTGACAACCTCTTTGTACTCGTTGGGAGAAAAGTTATTTTTTGTGTGTGCAGGTCCACGTCTTCTGCTCACGAGGAAAGGAGACACCTACTTGTTGAGCCTAGGAGTCCTATTGGTTCGATAAACCTTACAGTCTCCATGTAAGGAAAATTTGCTGCTGACTACATCTCCACCTTCCACTTCGGGTATCCAACGAGGGGCGAGAAGTATATCCATCAACACATCATCAACCATGGGCTCATTCCACCCTCGCTTGGAGCCGCGAGTTGGGGCTCCTCACATAGTCGTCTTGGTGGCACTCGGGGCCAATGTGCTGCCAGCACTGGCCCCAGGGTCTTGGCGCGCCTTGGAATGGGTCTTGATAGGGACACCCTTAGAACAGGGAGGCCTACGCCTCGTCCTGACATCCGAGACACCATCACCGTCCTCAGACTCCGCCACATCGTCAGCGTCGTCCTCACCTCTAGATGCATCAGGGCCCTTAGTGTCACTCATCACGTCGATTGGCGTGTGGTGGACTAACGGCACCAGTCTCATCATCATCGTGAAGGCCTATCGAATGAAAAATCAAGTCCAAGTCAAATAATATAAATACAACTACAATGAGATCACTCGGGCAAAATAAAGTACGAATTACCTCATCCGCTAGAGTTTCTAAAGAGAAAGTGGGCACCAGCCTGGTCCACCTCGGGTTATCGTGCGTCGGGGTGATGGACATGAACTTTGCCTCCATCGCCTTCACCCGAGTTCCTCCAGGTGAGTTCACATGGAGTCATTTGTCCCTTCAAGCATACACATGGTATGGGCCCAAGCCTGGAGGATCTAAATGATCCGCTAGAAGAAGACTTCCAACAGGTCCATCCCATTGATGCCCGTCCCACCAGCACAACACCGCAATCACCAAGATATCAAATTCTACTTTTTCATTCTTGCACAGGGTTAGGTGATACGTCTCAAACGTATTGACTTTTCCAAACACTTTTGCTATTGTTTTGGTCTCATTCTTGCATGGTTTGAATGAAACAAACACGGACTGATGTTGTTTTCAGCAGAGCTTCCTGTATGGTTTTCTTGTGTGTAGGAAAATGCATATTTAGACGTCCCATAAAATTCCCATAAAAATAGAGAAAATCCATGCACCGGGAGGGACCATGGGCCATAAGATGGGCCATAGGGGAGCCACAGGGCCCCCAGGCAACCTGCTGGCGCGGCCTACCCCCCGGCCGCGTAGGGAGACCGCCTGGGTGGGGCCCACCCCCTCTGGTGCCCTACTTTCGCTCCTATTTTCACCCGTGACGAGCAAATTCCAGAACAGAAGTCGTTTTGCAAGTTCTCGACGCGGAGTCGCTGCCACCCTCGGTTCTTCTTTGCGAGAGCTAATCTGGTGGCTGTTTTGGCCTCCGGAGAGGGGAAATCGTCGCCATCGTCATCATCATCACCACTCCATCATCCTTCCATGGCTTCTCTCATCATGTGTAAGTGATTCCCTGTTGTACGTGAAGGGGATGGGAGAGATTGGATGAGTTAGAACATGTAATAGTTCGTCGGATTGTTGGGGGCATGTTGCCTATTGTAACATCCCAAAATTATAAATTTTGGAATGTTATAACAAATAAATAATTAGGATTTTTTGCTTGAATGATGTGTGATTGATTGTTTGAAATTGAGTGGAATTTGAAACTTTTTTAAAAATTAATGAGAGGGAATAAAATTACTTTCCAAAATTTTCTATTTTGAATCCCTATTCAATTTTTGAGTTTGAATATTTTCAAAACTCTCTGATAAACAAAATCAAATGACAGGAGGATAATAAAACTCTAAAATCAGAGACAATGTCTTGATTCAAATTTTAAGTATTTGCAATTTATTTGAAATTTAAATTCCTTTTCATTTTAAAGTTATTGCAAAAAAATATTTTTTCAAAGTATTTTATTTGGTATTGAAAATATATTCATGTTGTAGGAAATTTTATTCTGAAAATTTTGATATATAATATGCCTATATAAAATATTCTCTTAATTTCGTTGATATTTTTTATCGCTATTTATTTTCAAAAATAAAAAACGGCACTATTCACCACGAACACTGTTTATCCGGAATTAAAACAAACGCCATGGCTGGCCGGAACTACTCACCGCGGCTGGCGGAAGCTCTTGGCCCATGCGGCATCTCTTTCCTTCTTTTTTCTATTTTCCCTACATTACATATATGTTTAGTCTCACATTGCCTATCTTGTGATCTTTAGGCCTTCCTTTCACCTATAAATATAGCTTCACAGAAGCATCCAAAAAATCATCTACTTCGGGTTAAATCAATCTTTTGATTTAACTAGATTTATTAAATAAAAATATTTTCTTCTCTTCGGCGGGATTTCTCGAAGTCGTTTCCTCTTTGGAATTATCTCTTCTATGCATTCTATAGGTATTTTCTTAGTAATTTCTTTTATACTCCCATAGTTTATTGTTCTTAGACTACTATATGGTAGAGTAACTCGATTATTAATTAGTCTTTGTATTTACACATTAGTACTACAATTCTTTTGGACAACACTTTTTCTTCCGTAAAACACCTTGGCCCTGATTTTTCAAATAGCCATAACTTTTTACTCATTTATCCGAATTAGATGAAACCAACGCCTAGAGTTTCGTCTTGATCCCACCTATCCGGTGAACCTATCATATCAGCCTTTTGAAATTTCAAATTTCGGAATTTGTTCACACTAATATTCAAACTTCTTTTGATCATACATTTTTATCCGTAGCTCCATTTTAGATGAATCCAATTGCGTCGGATTCGTATCAAAGTAATCTTCCCGTTTGTATCATTAGTTTTAACTTTTAAACTTATAATTTGGATCAAATCAGATATATCTATTAGTGCCCAAAATTGTTCACATCGTTCTAAGCTGATTTAATGTTATATTGAAGTATTTGTATCTTTTGATCCGCTATTTCAAATCTAGTAATTCTTTTTTTCTACAAGTTCATACTGATCTCCTATATCCAGTAGCATCATTAGTTTCGACCTTTGAACCTTACAAATTTGAGTGATTGAAATTTGTATTCGAACATTCATTTGATCTTATCTTGCAAATCATAACACATTTTCAATTAATTCCTTTTACCCCTAAATACTCATGTCATATATTTTTGTACATAACCATCATACTTCAGTTCAACTTCTTTTGACCTTATGAAGGCAAATTCAATTCATACTTCAATTCCCTATAACTTGTGTTGTAGTTGTAGTGATCCATTTCAAGAAATTCTTTTTACAAATAAATTCTTATGTCTTATACTATTTGTCAAACAACATTCATGTTGTTCTCCCAATATTTCTGATCATCTCCCATAGTGTATGCAAGTCGAGCTTATATAGCGATAGTTGATCATCCTTTGACTCTTTTGAGTTGACCCCTTTCACCTTTCCTATTACAACACCATAAGGCCCTATCTTTTCTTATTAAATCTTGGTATGTTGTTATTTTGCACCAAGACATGTTTTGTTCTTATGTTCTTTTGGTTCTTCCTTTTGGCATGAATGTTTATTGGATGCTATTCGTTTACGATAGATTGCTCGGAGTGTGGTGAGTAGAATTATCAGGATTATGAGAGCGACTTTTTTCATCAAGTAATACCAGGCAAGTTCACATTGATCATATTTTTACCTATGGTTTTATTGCATTAGTTTCAACCTTCTTCACCCATTGCATGCAAGTAGGTACTTCGAAACTTTGGTTATTGAGTAGTATGCTATGATAGGCACCCCTAAACCCTTGTTACTTAGGCCGGGACGTTATTTTGCTATGCTCCTAGTAGACGGGGTTTGGTTGAGTGTTTATCATGAGTGTTGTGAGAAACTTAATAATCAAGACCTGAAGACTCCAAGACTTGCAAGACCTTAGAATGAAATATACCTTTGGGTGAAGGACGGTTCTGATGGTCTCCCTGGGAAAACCAACGGAGGACCCAGGTTGCATGGAGAAGCGCCATGACATCTTGCGGAAAGCTTCACCGAGGCTCAAAGAGATGGATGGATATTTCAAGACCCAAGGCTTACCTGCACAACCACAAGACATTATGGGCTCTGGCTTGGTTGGACAACATGGTGACCCTGGACGGGCGGTGCTACGAGATGTAAAAGAATGGTAGGATTGGATGCGCACCGACAGAGGCTAAGAGGAACTCGTTGAAAGACCATGTTTTGATCATCCGGTTCTCAAACATCCTTAAGTGCGAGGACTCCAACGGAGGCGAGCAAATCTTGTGGGGAACGTGTGCAAAACTCTGCAGAGTACCCTAACCTAATCGATTAGCCGTGTCCACGGTCATGGACGAGATGAGCCGAAGGAACTGAAACTATCTGGAATTCTCAACACAAATAATATTAATGATGTGGGTAATATTTATAACTTGGGTATGAGAAATGGTTGGTGGAACCTTTCTCATTAACAACCAACAATGTACTAAAATTTTGCTTTTTACCTCTCTCTTGTTGTAGGAATAATCTGCTTTACGCAAAACTTAAACTACCACCCCACCTGCCATATATGCCTATAGTATAGATGATACCTCTCTTTTGTGACTTGCCGGCATATTCAATATGCTGACCTACACGGATGCAACATCTTATGTTGCAGATACTTTCTTCGACGAGTTAGAGTACGATTCAGGGCTACGGTCTCCACTCAACCTGCTGTTGGTGTTTATTGGGACTCCACTCCCTTTGACTGTTTTCGCTAAGATTTTGAGGTATATATCAGTTTTATGTTATTTACATGTGATTGCACTTATATATATACATTGATGTACTATGTGTGACAACATACTGATCCAGGGATTACACAAATACAGAGAGGCTTGACTCGTTCTGAGTCGGGTCGCTACATATATGGTATCAAAGCACATGTTGACTGTAGGACGTGACCCTAGAAACTGGAAATCCCTTAGGAAAGGATCTCTCTAACATTTTATTTCCAAGAACATCCTGTACTTATCATCTCTTCTAATTTCATCAAATGTTCTCTCTGGCCTCAAATAGTTAGACAATACCCTTTCCCCTTTGACCACGTGAAGGATCAACTGAGTCCCACTTCAAAGTAAAGAGGATATCACCATGCATTTTAATAATTAAAGTTGCGCCAATTGAAGAATCTCAAGACCCGAAGAATTCGAAGACCCTGAAGTGTTCCAATAATTATATGGCAATTAGAAGTCCAAACCCCTGTTATATACCCACGTTAGATACGATGATTTGTGAGCCGTCATTTGTGTGTGTTTTTCGACAGCCACAAATAAAATCTATTCTCAACAATATTGTTTGCATTGTGGGTATCTCCCTATTTCCCTCTCTGCTTACTCATCTCATACAAAAAACGTTGGACCCAATAGATTGCGTATGAAGCTGGACTTGTCATCTCTGGACCAATGACCCAGCTGGAAGTTGAAATATGGATTCAAAACATGGAGAACCACTTCGGGAACAATTTGATTTCAAGGAAGTACGAAGTGGCACACGCTCTTCAGTACTTTACACAAAGTGATGCTATCTGGTGGAAAATGCATCATGCCATACAAGGATTTAGTGGAGCAGAAACTTGGGACGAATTCAAGAAGACTCTATTAAGATCTCGTCTCATTCAAAAGTGATATGATATCCCGATGAAGAATCATGGTGCATGCAAGATCTGTGGAGAAATAGTATACACCCAGGAAGAACACAAGGATGGATGCCCTCATTGTGAAGAAAATCAGCCAGCGGAGGAGTGCCCAACTAGTCAGGTGACTTGCTTCTTGTATGAAGGAATCACCCACTACCCAACTCGGTGTCACATTTACCACAAGGTGCATGTCAAGCAGCAGAAAGAAGTAATGAAGGAAACCCTCAAGAAGAAGATTCTAGAAGAACCTGTGATGAAGGAAAATATAGAAGACCCTCATGGACAAAGCCTAACCAGATTTTTCTCCAATGCCTGTTACTCATGTGGAGAGGAAGTACATTTTTCACAGGAGTGCATGAAGAAAAGCCAAGAGATTGTGGGAAACTTCCAGACATAAAAAGTAGAGTTTGATCCACATGAAATGGAAGTACTAAGAAGAACGAAGCAGCCCAAAAAGAAGAGAAAGTACACTCGGAAAATCCAAATCTTTGCAGATAAGGACCTTAGTCATATCCCATGTTTTAAATGCAAGACCTTAGGTCAATATGCCAATGTGTGCCCAAGGAGGAAGAAGGAAACCCAATGAGTAAAATCAAACACCAAGAAGCCCCGAGACTTGTCAAAACTCATTTGTTTTCGTTGCAAGGAAGCAGGACATTATGCTAGTAATTGTCCACAGGGGAAGAAAGCTAAAATGGAGTAGTTAAGTATTGACAATGGCAATAAGTGTGACATGAAGCACTCTTGTTTTCATGAGATTATGGAGTTGAATTTTGTAATGGAAGACTCAGAGATTGTAATAACTTCATGAATCAATAAAATTTCTTGTGTCATGATTTCCTATGTTGAAATTTTATGCGTTGTTTCTCTATGAACAAAGATCTCAGACCTATTATGAGGATATGAGAAAATATGGTCTATGCAGGCATGAGTATATTTCATTTAAAGTGTGGTAGTAATAGGTAAACCCACAGGATCCAAGGAGTAGGAATGTACCATGCAGTCAAATCCAGCGAATACAGTTGAAGGAAATGTCTGACCATATCAAGCTATGTGGGTGACAACATTTGTAACCAAGTACTTTTAAAGTGGAATTTCGAGAATAGAATGAGGATGAATGATGGAATTATTATGAGGAACCAATACCTAAGGACAAACATACAAATGGCAAGGAAAAATGAGTTCAAGCAATTCAATCGGTACCAAGGATGCATCTCAAGATTTTCATGAAGGTTGCCCCAAGAGCATAAAGGAATAAGGTATGATGGATCAGCAAACGTTTACTTAGGAGCATGCGGAAACCCGAGAGCTATGAAGAAACGATAGATGTTGGTTCAGCTTGGAGAAATCAATGGATTATCCGAATTTCGTTTGGGAAGAAGAGAAATTTTGCAACGCTTATGAGATTGCCCGAGTGTTAGAATACGAGATTCGTTAAACCCTATACAGAGTAATGATTTGGGTGCAACATGGATTGATCACCATGACGACTTACTCTTATCATTCTCCTGCTATTCGGAATGGTAAATCTGAGAGACTTACCCATAGTGAGAGACAACGTTCCTTGAAGCTTTTGTTTAAGCCTTAGAATGGTATGATGAAAGCCCATGTACATGGAAATTGTTGTCACGCGTAGGAATTTTTTTTACGGTGAGGATGAAGCCAAGACCCTTCTCACTGCAGGATAATCACAAATGGTAGACCACCAAGAGAATCATCGATAGGTTATTTAGAATGATCACAATACTTGTCAGATAAGAAGACTCAGTGACGGAAGAAGCTTATATCCATGAAAGACATCGGATTTTGAGGGGAATATTATAAATATAATGCAAGAGCATCACCAAAGGTGTTAGTATGAAGAATGTGAGGAGTGTGATGCCAAGACCCTAGAGGATTGTTAAAAATGTGGTAACTCTCAATTTAAGTGTGGTAGCACCCCACCTTGCAAGAGACTGGATTTGTTAGAAGACCCCCAAACCCTAACCTTTTCTTTCTAGCCTCTTCAAATATCAAGGACGAGATTCATTTTAAGCGTGGTAGTTTGTGACATCCCAAAATTATAAATTTTGGAATGTTATAACAAATAAATAATTAGGATTTTTTTCTTGAATGATGTGTGATTGATTGTTTGAAATTGAGTGGAATTTGAAACTTCTAAAAAAATTAATGAGAGGGAATAAAATAACTTTCCCGAAATTTTCTATTTTCAATCCCTATTCAATTTTTGGGTTTGAATATTTTCGAAACTCACAGATTAAAAAATCAAATGAAAGGAGGAAAATGACACTCCAAAATCAGAGACAATGTCTTAATTCAAATTTTAAGTATTTGCAATTTATTTGAAATTTAAATTCCTTTTCATTTTAAAGTTATTGCAAAAACATATTTTTTAAAAGTATTTTATTTGGTCTTGAAAATATGTTCATGTTGTAGGAAATTTTATTCTAAAAAATTTGATATATAATATGCCTATATAAATTATTCTCTTAATTTCGTTTAAATTTTTTTCGCTGTTTATATTCAAAAATAAAAAAAGCGCTATTCACCACGAACAGTGTTCATCCGGAATTATAAAAAAGGACACGGCTTGCCGGAACTGCTCACCGCGGCTGGCCGAAGATCTTGGCGCATGCGGCATCTCTTTCCCTCTTTTTTTCTATTTTCCCTACATTACGTATATGTTTAGTCTCACATTGCTTATCTAATGATCTTTAGGCCTTCCTTTCACCTATAAATATAACTCCACAGAAGCATCCAAAAAATCATCTATTTCGGGTTAAATAAATCTTTTGGTTTAACTAGATGTATTAAATAGAAATATTTTCTTCTCTTCGGCGGGATTTCTCGAAGTCTTCTCCTCTTTGAAATTATCTATTCTATGCATTCTAAAGGTATTCTCTTAGTAATTTTATTTTATACTCCCGTAGTTTATTGTTCTTAGACTAGTATACGGTAGAGTAAATCAATTATTAAATAGTCTTTGTATTTACACATTAGTACTAGAATTCGTTTAGACAACACTTTTCTTCCGTAAAACAGCTTGACCCTGATTTTTCAGATAGCCATAACTTTTACTCGTTTATCCAAATTAGATGAAACCAATGCCTAGAGTTTTGTCTTGATCGCACCTATCCGGTGAACCTATCATATCAGCTTTTTGAAATTTTCAAATTTCGAAATTTGTTCACACTCATATTCAAACTTCTTTTGATCATACCTTTTTATCCGTAGCTCCGTTTTAGATGAATCCAATTGCGTCGGATTCATATCAAAGTAATCTTCCCGTTTGTTTCATTAGTTTTAACTTTTCAACTTATAATTTTCATCAAATCATATTTATCTATTAGTGCCCAAAAGTGTTCACATCGTTTTAAGGTGATTCAATGTTATATTTAAGTATTAGTATCTTTTGATCTGCTATTTCAAATCTAGTAATTCTTTTTTTCTACATGTTCATATTGATCTCCTATATCCAGTAGTATCATTAGTTTCGACATTTGAACCTTACAAATTTGAGGGATTCAAATTTATATTCGAACATTTATTTGATCTTATCTTGCAAATCGTAACAACTTTTCAATTGATTCCTTTTACCCCTAAATACTCATGTCATATATTTTTGTACATAACCATCGTACTTCAGTTCAACTTCTTTTGACCTTCTGAATGCAAATTCAATTCATACTTCATTTCGCTATAACTTGTGTTGTAGTTGTAGTGCTCCATTTCAAGAAATTATTTCTACAAATAAATTCTTATGTCTTATACTATTTGTCAAACTACTTTCATGTTGTGCTCCCAATATTTCTGATCATTTCCCATAGTGTATGCAAGTCGAGCTTATATAGCGATAGTTAATCATCCTTTGACTCTTTTGAGTTTACCCCTTTCACCTTTCCTTTTACAACACCATAAGGCCCTATCTTTTCTTATTAAATCTTGGTATGTTGTTATTTTGCACCAAGACATGTTTTGTTCTTATGTTCTTTTAGTTCTTCCTTTTGGCATGAATGTTTATTGAATGATATTCATTTACGATAGATTGCTCAAAGTGTGGCGAGTAGAATTATCAAGATTATGAGACCGACTATCTTCATCAAGTAATACCAGGCAAGTTCACATTGATCATATTTTTACCTTTGGTTTTATTGCATTAGTTTCAGCTTCTTCACCCATTGCATGCAAGTAGGTACTTGTAAACTTTGGTTATTGAGTAGTATGCTATGATAGGCACCCCTAAACCCTTGTTACTTTGGTCAGGACGTTATTTTGCTATGCTCCTTGTAGACGGGGTTTGGTTGAGTGTTTATCATGAGTGTTGTGAGAAACTTAATAATCAAGACCTGAAGACTCCAAGACTTGCAAGACCTGAGAACGAAATATAACTCTGGGTGAAGGACGGTTCAGATGGGCTCCCTGGGAAAACCAGTGGAGGACCCGGGATGCATGGAGAAGCGCCATGACATTTTGCGGAAAGCTTCACCGAGGCTCAAAGAGATGGATGGATATTTCAAGACCCGAGGCTTACCTACACAACCACAAGTCATTATGGGCTCTGGCTTGGTTGGACAACGTAGTGACTTTGGACAGGCGGTGCTACGAGATGTAGAAGAATGGTAGGATTGGATGGGCACCGACAGAGGCTCAAAGGAACCCGTTGAAAGACCATGTTTTGATCATCCGGTTCTCAAACACCCTGAGGTGCGAGGACTCCAACGGAGGCGATCAAATCTTGTGGGGAACGTGTGCAAAACTCTGCAGAGTACCCTAACCTAATCGATTAGCCATGTCCACGTTCATGGACGACTTGAGCAGAGGGAACTGAAACTATCTGGAATTCTCAACACAAATAATATTAATGATGTGGGTAATATTTATAACTAGGGTATGAGAAATGGTTGGTGGAACCTTTCTCATTAACAACCAACAATGTAGTAAATTTTTTCTTTTTACCTCTCTCTTGTTGTAGGAAACATTTGCTTTACGCAAAACATAAACTACAGCCCCACCTGCCATATATGCATATAGTATAGATGATATTTTCACCCCTCTCTTTTGTGACTTGTCAGCATATTCAATATGCTGACCTACATGGCTGCAATGTATTATGTTGTAGATACTTTCTTCGACGAGTAAGAGTACGATTCAAGGCTACGGTCTGCACTCAACTTGCCGTTGGTGTTTATTGGGACTCCACTCCCTTTGACTGTTTCTGCTCAGATTTTCAGGTATATATCAGTTTTACGTTATTTACATGTGATTTCACATTGATATATACATTGATGTACTGTGTGTGCTAGCATACTGATCTAGGGATGGCACAGATACACAGAGGCTTGACTCGTTCTGAATCGGGTCGCTACACCTATCTTCTACTATGGTGTTTATCATCTTTGCTACTACTTGTTACTCTTAATGCTTGTCACTTTGGGCTCGAGTGCCATGATTTCAGATCTGAATACCTTATGTTTTCATGAATATATTTGTTTTTCTAGATCCTATCTACGAGTAGTATGCACCTATTATAGTCCAGAACCGGCGATCCCAATGGTGACAGCTTGGGACACCAAAGGGGATGGGCTATAGTTTGAGGATTCCATGTATCCATTGATTGTTAATGCTTTGTCCCGGTTCTCTTTGACAGGAGCACCTTAATATCCATAAGTTCCATTTGGCCCCGTTGATAGCGGGATGGTAGGACAAAAGATGCCATGCAAGTTCTTATTGCAAGCACGTTCAACTACCTCGGGATACATGCCTAATGTTTGATATATGCCTAGATGATCATTATTTTGTATGTGCCTTGCCCCAAGTTAAATACGTGATATCTCTCATCCATGACCAACCATCCATCTCCTTACCCTACAATGTTTTAATCCTGCTGGTCACAAGTAGTTTTACTTTCGCTGTTTTAGTTTCGTTGCTTTGCCGCTATTATTTCCGTTGCCACCATCACTTCCATATCACCGTTGCTACTCATACTTCGTTGCCAAGCAAGTGCCTTTCAGGTGCGGTTGAGTTGACAACTCAACCGTTAAAGCTTATAAATATTATTTGGCTCCCCTTGTGTCAAATCAATAAATTGGGTTAACTTACCTGCGAAGACTGTTGCGATCCCCTACACTTGTGGGTTATCAAGACCTTTTCCTGGCGCCGTTGCCGGGGAGCATAGATTTATTTACAAGTCTACTTGGAGTTATTTTGCTTGCTGCGATTTATTCACTATGGGTAAGAAAGGAGACCCAAGGTTCCAATTTTACCATCGACTACGAGAAAAGGTACTATTCTCAGCACTAGCGCTACACTTGATTCACCTTCCATTATAAGTAAGTTTCCTTCACAACCACCACATGATGCTTCTACTGAGTATGTTACTATATATGTCTGATACTTTCGATGATGCTTCCACTACTATTGATGAGCCTGGTTTACTTGGTTATTTTATTGAGTCTCAGATTGCTAAGGCTGCTAAGCAGTCTGGAATTGAACTTCCTGTTACACGCTACCCAATTGGTAGATATTTTGGTTACCCAGACTTGAGTGGTCTCAAGGGAATAATTCTTGATGATGATTATATTGAACTTGATGATGATTTATGGAGGGAACTTACAGAGTGTTCTGACTCTGACCCTGCTTCTGTTAAGAAGCTGCTTGAAAAGCATCCTATGAAGAACAAGTTTACTCCTGATCTTAAGTTTGCTTCATCACCTATTTGCATTGAGGATGCTGATTTTGACTTCTCTATTAATCTTTCACGTATATCCACAGTTGAAGCTGAACCCTTTTATGGCAGAGAAGATGACGATGCTATTGCACACCTTACCAAACTCACTGAGTTGGGTGGCTTATTTACTAGAGAGGACAAGAAGAGAAATTATTATGTTACTAAGCTACTTCCTTTCTCTTTGAAGGAAGATGCTAAAGCATGGTATGATGTGTTAGGGAAAGTCGCATGGGAAACAAAAAAATTCCTACGCGCACGAAGACCTATCATGGTGATGTGCATCTACAAGAGGAGATTTCGATCTACGTATCCTTGTAGATCACATAGCAGGAAGCATTAAGTAACGCGGTTGATGTAGTGGAACGTCCTCACGTCCCTCGATCCGCCCCGCAAAAAGTCCCTCGATCCGCCCCGCAAACCGTCCCGCGAACCTTCCCGCGATCCGTCCCACGATCCGCTCCGATTTAGTGCCCAACGGACGACACCTCCGCGTCAGCACACGTACAGCTCGACGATGATCTCGTCCTTCTTGATCCAGCAAGCAAGGCGGAGAAGTAGATGAGTTCTCCGGCAGCGTGACAGCGCTCCGGTGGTGGTGAAGGATCTACTCCTGCAGGGCTACGCCCGAGCTCCGCTGAAATACGATCTAGAGGAAAAACTGTGATGTTTTGTGGTCGGGCTACCGTGGCAAGGTTGTCTCAAATCAGCCCTAGACCTTCACTATATATAGGTGGAGGGGTGGGGAGGCTTGCCTTGGGGTCCAAAACCCCAAGGGTCCGCCGGCCAAGGAGGTGGAGGAGTCCACCTCCAATCCTAGTCCAACTAGGATTGGAAGGTGGAGTCCTTCCCTTCCTTCCCACCTCTTTTTTTCTTTTTCCTTTGATTTCTTATCTCCTGCGCATAGGGCCTCTTGGGCTGTCCCACCAGCCCACTAAGGGCTGGTGCGGCACCCCTAAGTCCTATGGGCTTCCCCCGGGTGGGCTTCCCCCCCCCCCCCCCGGGTGAACATCCGGAACCCATTCGTCACTCTCGGTACATTCTCGGTAATGCCTGAAAACTTTCCGGTAATCAAATGAGGTCATCCCTATATATCAATCTTCATCTCCGGACCATCCGGGACTCCGAACAACATTCGGTAACCACACATATAACTCAACTATACTAAAACATCGCCGAACCTTAAGTGTGCAGACCCTGCGGGCACGAGAACTATGCAGACATGCCCCGAGGTACTCCTCGGTCAATATCCAATAGCGGGACCTGGATGCCAATATTGGATCCTACATATTCTCCGAGTAACTTATCGGTTGAACCTCGGTGTCAAGGATTTAGGCAATCCCGTATGTCATTCCCTTTGTCCTTCGGTATGTTACTTGCCCGAGATTCGATCGTCGGTATCCACATACCTATTTCAATCTCGTTACCGGCAAGTCTCTTTTCTCTTTCCGTAATACAAGATCCCGTGACTTACACTTAGTCACATTGTTTGCAAGGCTCGTGTGTGATGTTGTATTACCGAGTGGGCCCCGAGATACCTCTCCGTCACACGGAGTGACAAATCCCAGTCTTGATCCATACTAACCCAACGGACACCTTCAGAGATACCTGTAGAGCACCTTTATAGTCACCCAGTTACATTGTGACGTTTGATACACACAAGGCATCCCTCCGGTGCCAGTGGGTATATGATCTCATGGTCATATGAACAAATACTTGACACGCAGAAAACAATAGCAATAAAATGACATGATCAATATGCTACGTTCATAGTTTGGGTCTAGTCCATCACATGATTCTCCTAATGATGTGATCTAGTCATCAAGCAACAACACTTTGCACATAGTCAGAAAACGTTGGCTATCCTTGATCAATTGGCTAGCCAACTAGGGGATTGCTAGGGACATTGTTGTGTCTATTTATCCACACATGTATCTATGTTTTCATTCAAAAATTATAGCATGGATAATAACCGATTATCTTTAAACAGGAAATATAATAATAACTATATATCATTGCCTCTAGGGCATATTTCCAAGAGTCTCCCACTTGCACAAGAGTCAATAATCTAGTGCTCACATCGCCATGCGATTTACAATGTAATAAATCGAACACCCATACAGTTCTGGTGTTGATCATGTTTTGCCCATGGAAGAGGCTTAGTCAGCGGATCTGCTACATTCAGATCCGTGTGCACTTTGTAAATATTTACGTCCTCTCCTTCGACGTAGTCGCGGATGAGGTTGAAGCGTCGTTTGACGTGGCTGGTCTTCTTGTGAAACCTTTGCTAAGGCAATGGAACCAGTGTTGTCACATAACAGAGTAATTAGATCCAGTGCACTTGGCACAACTCCAAGATCTGTCATGAACTGCTTCATCTAGACTCCCTCTTTTGCGGCCTCCGAGGCAGCCATGTACTCCGCTTTACATGTAGAATCTGCTACGACGCTCTACTTGGAACTACACCAGCTTACCGCACCCCCATTAAGAATAAATACGTATCCGGTTTGAGACTTAGAGTCACCTGGATCGGTGTCAAAACTTGCATCGACGTAACCTTTTATGACGACCTCCTTGTCACCTCCATACACAAGATACATTTCCTTAGTCCTTTTCAGGTACTTCAGAATATTCTTGACCGCCGTCCAGTGATCCACTCCTGGATTACTCTGAAACCTGCCTGCCATACTTATGGCCAAGCTGACGTCTGGTCTAGTGCACAGCATTGCATACATGATAGAACCTACGGCTGAAGCATAGGGGACGGAACTCATTGTCTTTCTATCTTCTGCGGTTGCTGGGCACTGAGTCTTACTCAATTGTATACCTTGTAATACTGGCAAGAACCCTTTCTTGGACTGATCCATTTTGAACTTCTTCAAAACTTTGTTAAGGTATGTGCTTTGTGAAAGTCCTATCACGCGTTTTGATCTATCCCTATAGATCTTAATGCCTAGAATGTAAGCAGCTTCTCCTAGGTCCTTCATAGAGAAACTTTTATTTAAGTAACCTTTTATGCTCTCCAAAAGCTCCACGTTGTTTCCAATCAGCAATATGTCGTCCACATATAATATTAGAAACGCCACAGAGCTCCCACTCACTTTCTTGTAAATACAAGATTCTCCAACCACTTGTATAAACCCAAATGCTTTGATCACCTCATCAGAACGCTTATTCCAACTCCGAGATGCTTGCACCAGGTCATAAATGGATCGCTCGAGCTCGCACACTTTGTCAGCATTCTCAGGATCGACAAAACCTTTGGGTTGCATCATATAAAACTCTTCCTTAAGAAAACCGTTAAGCAACGCCGTTTTGACATCCATCTGCCACATTTCATAATCATAAAAGGCAGCTATTGCTACCATGATTCGGACAGACTTAAGCATCGCTACGGTGACAAAGTCTCATCGTAGTCAATTCCTTGAACTTGTGAAAAACCCTTTGCCACAAGTCGAGCTTTATAAATGGTCACATTACCGTCTGCGTCTGTCTTCTTCTTATAGATCCATTTGTTCTGAATAGCCTTGCGGCCTTTAGGTAGTACTTCTAAAGTCCACACTTTGTTCTCGTACATGGATCCTATATCGGACTTCATGGCCTTGATACGTCCATTTTGCATCATGTTTTCATATTGATATTTATCGCTTCTTTGGCTGTTATTTCACTTCACGGTACAATTCTTATGCCTTTTCTCTCTTATTTTGCAAGGTTTACATGAAGAGGGAGAATACCGGCAACTGGAATTCTGGCCTGAAAGTGGAGCAAAGTTGAGATACCTATTCTGCGCAACTCCAAACGCCGTGAATATCAATGGGGATTTTTTTCCTGATTTATCAAAAATACTGGGCCGAAGAAGTGCCAAAGGGGCAACAGGGGGTGCCCACGAGCCTGCACGGCGCGGCCACCCCCCAGGCCGCGCCATGGGGGCTTGTGGGCAGCCCACTAGCCCACTTGCCCCCTTATTTTGCTATATGAAGGGTTTCGTCCAGGAAAAAATCAGGGAGGAGCTTTTTCGTGGATTCGCCGCCGCCACGAGGCGGAACTTGGGCAGAACCAATCTAGAGCTCCGGCAGGACGATCCTGCCGGGGAAACTTCCCTCTCGGAGGGGGAAATCGTCACCATCGTCATCACCAGCACTCCTCTCATCGGAGGGGACTCATCACCATCAACATGTTCATTAGCACCATCTCATCTCCAAACCCTAGTTCATCACTTGTAACCAATCTCATCGGAGAAGACTATGATCCCAAGGGGAAGGAACAAACAAGTTCCGATGAAGAGGAGGCTCCTCTACCTCAACCTAGACACACGCATGTGGAGTTCAAGATATCGAGCCTCCCTATCTCAAGGAAGAAGCCTAAGACCTTGTTTATCCCTTCTCGTTTCTTGCAGGAGAGTAAGCAGGAATTATGCCAAAGTGTGTTGAACCTTGAAGAGGAAAATGATGATCTAAGGGAGCAGAATTTTATGCTCAAGTGGAAATTAAACAAGCTCAAGACCTCTTCAACAACTCCACCACCATCACCTCCAGAGGAAGACAACTGAGCATTGGTATGGGCAATCCCCTTGGCTTTTGCCAAGCTTGGGGGAGTTGCCCCGGTATCGTATCACCATCATATCTTTTGCCTTTACCTTTGTTTTAGATTTCCTTTTCAGTTTTCTTTATTTTTCTCTAGTAGTTTAAAAGTCTTAGTGTTTTAGTTTTGAGTTTTCCCTTGTGTCACCCCCGATGTATTCTTCTCATGAGCCATGTAATAAAGAGTGTCTTAGTTGAAGGGTTTGGCCTCTTGCGATGATCAAAAGAATGAGAATAGAACAAAAGCATGAAAGATCATGTAATGATCTTATGGGAAGTGATGGCTTCACATATAAAAAGAATGAGGATTGAAACTTGTTGAGGGTAAGCAAACGTAGACCTTGGTCATTGTGCAATTTATAGGAAGTGATAAAGAAGGAGAGGTTCACATATAAATATATCATCTCTGACACCATCTATGATTGTGAACACTCACCAAACTATTGCATGCCTAAAAGTAGATGTTGGACAAGGAAGACAACGTAATGGATTGTGTTTGCTTGGCTCTGAACAATGTTATATGATTAGAGATCCCCTAGCATGTGACGATTGCTTCCACCTCACATTAGCCAAACCTCCCGCACCAAGTAGAGATACTACTTGTGCATCCATAAACCTTCAAACCAGTTTTGCCATGAGTGTCCACCATACCTACCTATGGATTGAATAAGATCCCTCAAGTAAGTTGTCATCGGTGCAAGCAATAAAAATTTCTCTCTAACATGTATGATCTATTAGTGTGTGGAAAATAAGCTTTATACGAACCTGTGATGAGGAAGACATAAAAGCGACAGACTGCATAATAAAGTTCTTTATTAGAGGGGCAATATAAAGTGACGTTCCTCCGCAATAAGAGGACACACATCCAAACCTCAAAAGCGCATGACAACCTCTACTTCCCTCTGCGAAGGGCCTATCTTGTACCTTTACTTTTTGCCCTTGAAAGAGTCATGGTGATCTTCACCAATTCCTTATTTCGCCTTTGTACTGGCTACCGTCATATGCTTGGGAAAGATCTATATTCATATGTCAACTTTGAGGTCAGCATTCATGAATTATTATTGTTGACATTACCCTTGAGGTAAGCAGTTGGGAGGCAAAACTGTAAGCCCCTATCTTTCTCTGTGTCCAGCTGAAACTTTGATCTCATGAATACCACGTGAATTGTAGCAATTGTAGAGAATGAAAGAATGATTGAGTATGTGGATTTGCTTTATAAGCTCTTATTTGACTCTTTCTAATGTTGTGATAAATTGCAATTGCTTCAATGACTAAAGGCTATCGGTTGTTACTTCTCGGTAAGGTTCTTGATCCATACTTTACTTTGTGAAGGAATTATCACTTTAGCATGAGAGATTATATGTTGCTATTGATGTTATGATCTTCATCATGATGCATGCATGTCCGTATTTTTTTTTGTCGACGCCTCTCTCCCTAAACATGTGGACATATTTATTGAGCTTAGGCTTTCGCTTGATGACAAGCGAGGTCTATGCTTTGGGGAGTTGATACGTCCATTTTGCATCATGTTTTCATGTTGATATTTATCGCTTGTTTGGTTGTTATTTCACTTCACGGTACAATTCGTATGCCTTTTCTCTCTTATTTTGCAAGGTTTACATGAAGAGGGAGACTACCGGCAACTGGAATTCTGGCCTGAAAGTGGAGCAAAGTTGAGATACCTATTCTGGGCAACTCCGAACGTCGTGAAAATCAACGGGGATTTTTTCCCGATTTATCAAAAATACTGGGTCGAAGAAGTGCCAGAGGGGCATGAGGGGGTGCCCACAAGCCTGCACAGCGCAGCCACGCCCCCAGGCCGCGCCATGGGGGCTTGTGGGCAGCCCACTAGCCCACTTGCCCCCCCTCTTTTGCTATATGAAGGGTTTCGTCCAGGAAAAAATCAGGGAGGAGCTTTTTCGTGGATTCGCCGCCGCCACGAGGCGGAACTTGAGCAGAACCAATCTAGAGCACCAGCAGGACGATCTTGCCAGGGAAACTTCCCTCCCGGAGGGGGAAATCGTCGCCATCGTCATCACCAACACTCCTCTCATCGGAGGGGACTCTTCACCATCAACATCTTCATCAGCACCATCTCATCTCCAAACCCTAGTTCATCACTTGTAACCAATCTCCCTCTCGCGACTCCGATTGGTACTTGTAAGGTTGCTAGTAGTGTTGATTACTCTTAGTAGTTGATGCTAGTTGGATTATTTGGTGGAAGAGTTTATGTTCAGATCCTTGATGCTACTCATTACCTCTCTGATCATGAATATGATTATTCTTTGTGAGTAGTTAGTTTTGTTCCTGAGGACATGGGATAAGTCATGCTAATAATAGTCATGTGAATTTGGTATTCGTTCGGTATTTTGATGTGTTGTATGTTGTCTTTCCTCAAGTGGTGTTATGTGAACGTCGACTACATAACACTTCACCATTATTTGGGCCTAGAGGAAGGCATTGGGAAGTAGTAAGTAGATGATGGGTTGCTAGAGTGACAAAAGCTTAAACCCTAGTTTATGCGTTGCTTCGTAAGGGGCTGATTTGGATCCACTAGTTTAATGCTATGGTTAGAATTTGTCTTAATTCTTCTTTCATAGTTGCGGATGCTTGCGAGAGGGGTTAATCATAAGTGGGATGCTTGTTCAAATAAGGGCAGTACCCAAGCACCGGTCCACCCACATATCAAACTATCAAAGTAATGAACGTGAATCATATGAACATGATGAAAACTAGCATGACAGAAATTCATGTGTGTCCTCGGGAGCGCTTTTCCTCCTATAAGACTTTGTCCAGGCTTGTCCCTTGCTACAAAAGGGATTGGGCCACTTTGCTGCACCATTGCTACTTTTTTTACTTGTTGCTAGCTACGAATCATCTCACCACACAATCACTTGTTACCGATAATTTCAGTGCCTGCAGATTTTACCTTGCTGAAAACCACTTGTCAGATCCTTCTGCTCCTCGTTGGGTTCTACACTCTTACTTATCAAAAGGACTACGATTGATCCCCTATACTTGTGGATCATCAGGCCTCCATCCATTTGTTGGAATCCGGGCCCACCATTGCTTCTTCATAATTCGCAGGTTCATTGTTGTCCAACAACATAATCGATAAGACAGGATTACCGTACCACTCGGGAGTGGTACGTGATCTTGTCAACCTGCGAGGTCCGACAGTAACTTGATCCGAAGTTTCATGATTATCATCATTAACTTGTTCCTCAACCGGTGCCGCAGCAACAGGGTTTCCCCTTGCCCTGCGCCACCATCAAGAGGAATTAGAGGTTCGACAACCTCATCAAGTTCTATCTTCCTCTCACACAATTCTTTCGAGAGAAACTCCTTCTCAAGAAAAGCTCTATTTTTAGCAACAAACACTTTGCCCTCGGATTTGAGATAGAAGGTATACCCAACTGTCTCCTTTGGGTAACCTATGAAGACGCACTTTTCCGCTTTGGGTTCGAGCTTTTCAGGCTGAAGCTTTTTGACATAAGAATCACATCCCCAAACTTTAAGAAACGACAACTTTGGTCTTTTGCCATACCACGGTTCGTATGGTGTCGTCTCAACGGATTTTGTTGGTGCCCTATTTAAAGTGAATGCGGGTGTTTCTAATGCATAACCCCAAAACGATAACGGGAAATCGGTAAGAGACATCATAGATCGCACCATCTCTAATAAAGTGCGATTACGATGTTCGGACACACCATTACACTGTGGTGTTCCAGGCGGCGTCAATTGTGAAACAATTTCACATTGTCTTAAGTGAGTACCAAACTCGAAACTCAGATACTCACCCCCACGATCAGACCATATGAACTTGATCTTCTTGTTACAATGATTTTCGACTTCACTCTGAAATTGTTTGAACTTTTCAAACGTCTCACACTTGTGCTTCATCAAGTAGAATAACTATATCTACTCAAATCGTCAGTGATGGTGAGAAAATAACAATATCTGCCGCGTGCCTCCACACTCATCGGACCACACACATCGGTATGTATCATTTCCAACAAGTCACTTGCACGCTCCATTGTTTCGGTGAATGGAGTTTTAGTCATCTTGTCCATGAGGCATGGTTCGCACATGTCAAGTGAATCAAAGTCAAGTGACTCCAAAAGTCCATCGGTATGGAGTTTCTTCATGCGCTTTACACCAATATGACCTAAGTGGCAGTGCCATAAAAACATGGCGCTATCATTGTTAACTCTTGTCGGGACCCCGATCCTGAGTCATAAGAACCTAGCCTGTAACACATCACATCACTTTGCGGCCTCACGCACGGTAAACTCCACGGCTGCCACCTTACCTAGGCCGGGACCGTTTGCGTCTTTTGGCTCACGTATATGAATATGTTGCTAGCGTTCAAACGACAAAGAACCTGGGTCGACATGACTAGTTATAAACCCCAGCGGTACAACTATACAGGGACAGGCATACATAACCCAGCAAAGCAGGTGTCGGTCATCAGTGTGTGTAGACGAATCGTAGCAAGCTACAAGGACTCCATTACACCGCATGACATTTCCCCGAGGGGACAGACACAGCAGCAAAGAAGGATACATGCCGGTCAATCAATGTGTTCCGAGCAGTAGCAAACTACCAAGGCTCGATGGAATCACAAAGAGGCATTTCCCTGTAAAGAGTACTACTAAAGGCAAACAACTAGGTATCGAATCCCACACATATAATGCATTTCAAACATACACACATTATGCACGATAGGTGTAGATACAACATGGCATCACAACATAACTCTATGACTCAAGCATTTATTAAAGACTCATAAGAGTCAACATAGTATGATATTACAAACAGGGGTCTCGTGACCCGACACCCAAGTCATACAAACAACAAGCGGAAGCAAATCATGTCTGGGTACAGACATCTACTAAAAGTGGCTGGAAGAGCTTGAAAAGCAACTACGACCCAACCAAAGGAGCTAGACCTCTGTCTGGGATTTCCAAGCTATTCCGGTCAACATCAAACACATCGCGTAGAACCTTTAATGAGTCTAAGTCTTCTCTGCAAAAACATAAATAAAGCAACCATGAGTACAAAGGTACTCAGCAAGTCTTACATCAGAACTATCTACATATGCATCATGTTTCAATGAAAGGATTGTGGGGTTTGATTGCAGCAAGCCAGCTTTGACTCTTGGTTAACCTGTACTACGACTACAAGTTCGTTCTTTGAGGTGGGATAACGCACACGAGTCCAGATATTCACCAGTTCAATACACCACTATGGATCCACTCTCGTTTCCCTACGAGAAGGCCTTCCATAGCACTCACACTTATCTTGCATGTTTTACAGTATCCATTTACATTGTCTATGTACCACGTAATGTTTCCAAGTAGTCCATATCCGAGGACGCGGCTATTCAAACAGATTAAATCACCCTGCAGGGGTATACTTCTTCACACATGCTCCCACCACTTAGCACCATATGCACGTCATGCATCTCGACAACCTTCAAGCGGAAGCACTGGCGTGGGTGTCGGCCACGACCGTTAACCACACAAGACCCTAGTCCAGGTTTATCGCCTATTTGAGACTGAACCCGCAAGGAAGTCCGGCCGAGGTTTCCTCTACGGCCCCAAACGATGCGCGCAGGGTTCCCAAGACCACCATCCGGGTGCCATTTGGTACACCATGCCACTGTGTATCTACCGCCGAGAAGCCTACCCCGTCGGGCAGAGCTAAACACGTCCGCCAACACTTTTCCTACAAACACCAGAAACTAATTGCAACTCCTGGACAGGGATCTAGGCAATTAATAAGCCGAGCGGGGTCATATTTCAGGGCCCAATGCATGGTAGTACCTTGTCTTGGATAACATACACAGAACTCAGTTCTTAAGGACGGTCCCAATGAGACAACCCACCATGTACTCCTACATGGCCTCTCATCGCTACCTTTACCAAATTGGATTCACACTTTTACTCTCACACTGTAGGACATGAACACAACCATTCTGATTCATCATCCAGATGGATCAGACCCGACACGACTCTAAGCATAGCAGGCATTGTAAACAAGCATGGATGAGTAAGCACAACAAGGCTCAAGCAGTTGCTACTCATGCTAAGTGGTTTCAACTATTTACTGTGACAAAATCAGGTCATGCAGAGGAATGGGTTGAACTACCGATAACATGTACAGTTGAATCGTGTTTGTCCTAATGCAGTAAAAGAGAGCAGGAGCGAGGGAGTGGGTTTATTTCAATATGCTCAAGGGGGGTTTGCTTGCCTGACACGTCTGAAGATAGCAATGAGTCTTCATAAATGTCAACGATCACATCGTGAAACATCGTTTAGCGAGGGGGAACAACACCGACAAACAAGAACGAACAACAATTACTTCACGGAAATGCAACACTATGATGCATGCTCAAGACATGAAATTAAAGGTGGCAGGGCTAATGAGGCTATCATTTCTTAACTTGAAGTTGGTTTGAATTAGGATCCAAACATCACTTCAAGCCGGGTATCTTTCCAAGTACCCTTATAATTGATTCGACCTGATGCTCATAACAAATTGTTCCAACATGTATGGAGTTAGTATTTTGAGGTACTGATTTGCATTGACCAATGTTTGGTCATAACAATTGAAGTGGAAATCAAATAAGTATCAATTTCCAACTCCAAACTATTTATTAAATTTACCCTATTCATCATTTTGCCTATTTGGTGTTGTTAATTTTTTTTCAAACATGCATGAAAATGCCATAATCAGATTCCTTGGATTTTTCTGATACTTTTTCATATATAAATTATTTTCATCTGAGTTTTATTTTAATTTCTATGATTTTTACAAGTTTTAGCAATTTCCTGGATTTATTTTATAATTGAAAATCAATTACTGCGTCAGCACTGCATCAGCATTGCGTCAGTAGTCAACTGGCTTGGTCAGAGTCAAACCTAACGTGTGGGGGCCACACGTCGGTGACTCAGTTTAATAACAGGGTTTTTTTAGCTAACTAATGAATTAATTAGAAGTGGGGCCCATCTGTCATTGGCTCTGGGTTAATTAGTAGCTTTATTAGGGCTAATCTAATCCTGACCGGCCGGGCCCACATGGCAGTGGCTCAGGCCGGCGAGGTCAACGCCGGTGACCAACAGGGCGACGGAGGCTCGCCGGAATCGCGTCATCGGCATCCATTTGACGCGTCGAAGGGCGAATGGGATCGCGGGGACACGCTGAGTACTTATGTGGCAGCTCGGTGGCTGGAGGGGCACCGGAACTACGTCGGCGATGAGCCTAAGCGGCGGCCGGAGCTCTGCTTAGTCGGGCTCGAGGCTAGGGGACCAGGGGGAAGCATCTGGGGGTCGGGGAGGCTACTATGGGCCTCTAAGAGCACGCCAGAGTGCTCAAACGGCCCGAGGGGATGCTCTGGCCACGACCACGCCATGGACGGCGGCAGGAGCTTGCGGCTCCGGTGGCCAACGGGCTAGGGAAGGGAAGCGGTGATGGGGCTTGGGGAAAAGAACTTGGGGCTCACCACAGAGCTGATGGCGTTGTTGGCAGGGTCGGGGAGGCACGGAGGCGGTGAATCGACGCCGGTGGTTCTCGGATCTGAGGACGAACGCGACCTCGAGGAGGGGGTGAGAGGGGCCAGAGATGGGAAAAATGGATAAGAACGGAGTTGGGGCCTTCGTGGCGCTGCTAAGGCGAGGGGGGAGGCAGGCAGGCAGGGTGGAGGTGGTCGGCGACGTGGCCGTGTGCGCCACGCACCTGCCTGTCCTCCTGGCACAAGGAAGAAGAAGACCCCCCTGCCCCTGGTGGGCTGGGCTGGCTTCCCTCCTCGGCAAGGAAGGCCAGGTAAGGTTCTTTCTTCTTCATTTTTTTTGTTATTTCCTGTTTTCTAATTTCTGACATTTTTTTTTGATTTGTTTTGGCTCCAACCCTAGGGCAAAATATTGAAATCATTTGTGGGGTTTTGTTTGGACTATTTCCAAGTTCCACAAAAAGATTTAGTATTTTTGAAATAACTAAATATTTATAGTTATTTGTTTTGGCAATTTCCAATGCCTTTTGTGGAAAATTTAAATGTCAAAAGTTATTGAAAATAAAAGTCATCACTGAAATGTTGCTGCCAACATTTATCAGAAAAGATGAACATTTTTAAAAACCATTTTGGGTTCATTAAAAATCACACTTAGAAGAATTTCCTTTAGTGAGGTGAGGTGCTAGGGTTTTGTTAGTCCAAAATTCAAAAACATTTGGGTTTAACATGATGCAAGATGATGATGCAACTAATTGCAACCAATTATTCTAGGGTTGTCACAACTCACCCCCACTAAACAAGAATCTCGTCCCGAGATTCAAACGTAGTGGGGAAGAGGAAGTGGGAACACTAAACTGTCACAATCTTCACGACCCAATTGCCCCTCTTGAAGATGTTGATTCATTGCATCATGATGATCTTGACATTTTTGTCTTTGAGGTCTTCATCTAACACGACGACAAGAACAGGAAGACTCTACAAGATTCGATCTCCTCAAAGATCGAGCAACTCAAGATTAACTCATAGAACGAGACGTAGGAACGTCCCTTGAGCTGAGACACAACACACATAACACGGACGAGGAAATGAGACATATGCCAGAGGTTCAATGGGTGGGCAACAAATCCAGGCTTAAAACAAATGCTGGCGAGGTTTCAAAGTAGCGAGGATTAGGTTGCTCTTCATACCACAACGGGGCACCTTAGGAAGGTGACTCTTAGAGTTATTCCCCTTAAGTGGCAAAAAGAATTACTTTTGATCCTAAGATCATTGAAACTCTTCCTATCAGGAAAGACAATTCCCAAATAATTGTTTGAAGCAATTTGAAAGAATGGCATACTCAGGTTGGAAAGAAACTAGGGTTATAGAACAACTCGGCGAACGGATGGCACATTCCAAATATTACCGAGGATATAACCTAGTGTCTGAGCGTGCTCTCAAGAACTTGAGCATTTCCATATTCATCAAGGTTTACCAACATCCGTGCCAAGGATCCTGGTTACACAACATACTACCATGATGAACAGTAATGGAGGATGAAGATGCAAAGGAAGACAACACCTCCTCAGATTTCACCTTAGCTGTGCCAAGGAAATGAAATCTGGTTGATCGACCGAGAGACATTTAGCACTCCGATTCTAATGTTCTCCTTGATGTACTAGCACAACCCAATTATAGATCGTGCTTGATATCTAGCGCATCAAGTATAGGTCGGACTTCGGGGCATCAAAGGAAGTCCATGAGGAACAACTTCCAAAATAAGTCATGCAGAATCTCATGGGGAGATGGCTAAGATTGATGATACAAGATATTATAATATCAAGTCTTCCGGCTAGGTGTGTTAGCCATTACATCACTTTACCGGGTTACATAGAGACCAATATAATAATTCTTGGGGAAAGTTCCAACCATTATACCTGCCTGAGATTCAGCTCCGGTTGGTGCCACGATGCTTCAGACTCAACATGTCCAAAAAGAAAGTTTGCAACACAAATCGACGAGATAACGCTGCGAGATTCTCGTGAAATGAACTGCGGAAGACAACTCCAAAACATGAGCTGGATTGCAAGACCTACGTGAACACACTGCCCAAGACAACTGTGAACACATGAAAAGTCTTACAACAAAACACTACCGAGTTCTGGATGGGAACCATCATTGCGGATATCGAAGCCATGTGCAAGTCCGTCTGGTACCTTCAGGAATGGCACTTACCTTCTTTTCCTTGAACAAATCAATCAGTGTCTTAGTGTGCTAGGAGATACATATGGAGTGAAGATGATCAGTCTATCAAACCATAGAATACTTCGCACGTGCATGATTGACTTGGGATGATTCCGAAGAAACAAATTAACTTTTCTCGGATTCATGGCGGCAACTTGCATCAGATGCACATGAATTAGAGGAAGTCACTTCTTACACCTAACATATACCTCGTGTTCGAGACACGAAGACAATGTCTACAAAGTTTCCAGCACTAGCTTAATGTCCAACATAGATCATGGAACAAATTAGAATGTTGCCGATGGGCTCAACAACAATTCATCAAGATACCCATGTAAATGGATTTCCATAACTATGTGAGCAAGATAATAGCATTGGTCAGATCAAAGAGTATAATGGTGTATGCTCAGAGAAATCCATGAGTAAAACACCGCTACGAAAATCTTTGGTTCTGAGTTTGATTTGACGATAGCCCATGCTCAATCAAAATTGAACAAGATAATATATGAAACAATTGATCACACGAATCAACCGATGAAAATATCATCTTTCTTCAGACTCACACAACAGAAAGATATCCCTTTTAAATGAGTTGAGTTTAGGCGAAGCTTTTATCTTCCAACTCTCCAAGTTGTTGTTTAGCTTAACCAACTAGCTCGGGGTATCCAATACAGATTCTTGGAGGAGGGGTTGGTTTATAGAAAAACCAACTTGATCACGAGCTCTATCATAACAGTCAGGAAACAACCTGGTAATACTTCCAAGAAGATATTCGGAAAATCACGAACCACCGATATATTATTAAGTTTGGGAACAATCTCGCTTTTCAGGGCAAGATGATGTGATCAATAGAACGAGGGATTGACAAAATCCTAACTCATTGATCGAAAAGTGCTCCATGAACCATGGACTAGGTAGCACGGTCAGTCTTAGGATGACGATTCAATCACCATCACCATAAGAGTGAAATTATTTTCCATTAGCTACCAAGCAATAGCATTGCTAGGAGTATTGATTTCACACATCATGGTTCACTTGTCGATATTCCGGTTACAACCAACACGAAAACCGAGGGATGAACAATGATAGCGAGAAGTATCGCTGCATCAAGAGCTCATAAGAGATGGTGCAATTCTCATAACACTCTTGACAAAAAGAGGGTAATACTCCAAGATAGAACAGAACAAAAGCTGGTTTAGCATTTCGATTTGCGAAATACAACTACTTTGACCCAATCCAAGAAATGGATGTGGTACTGGAGTTTGCTTGTCCCAGTCTTTCGAGAATAGAACAACTTGACATACCACAAAATAGAAGACATCGATGACATGAATGCACAACTACTCTTGACTATCCTTTCAATGATGAAGGTCAAAATACAACTAGATAGGGCCAGCTCAAGAGCACATAATTTCTTGAATTATGGATGCATGGATTAGAATGTCGAACGAGTTCAACATAATTCTTCCAGATAACCCATGCAGAAGGGCGAAGTAGGCAGAATCACGATATGAAGTAGAGAACTCATCACGAGCACTCTTGTTATGATCTTTAATTCACGGAGAACTTCTGCCAAAGATGATTCATGGTTTTGGAAGAATGATATACCATGAACCTTGGGAACTACAACAAGGTTACTAATCATTCTAAAGGAACTAGCAACACTATCAACAGAGATGAGCAGAATGATCCTTGGATTCAAAGACCCAGAAATAAAA
Source organism: Hordeum vulgare subsp. vulgare (assembly GCF_904849725.1). Taxonomy (NCBI): domain Eukaryota; kingdom Viridiplantae; phylum Streptophyta; class Magnoliopsida; order Poales; family Poaceae; genus Hordeum; species Hordeum vulgare. The sequence continues at coordinate 466,772,642 of NC_058519.1, forward strand.
ATACCTAAAAACTAAATAACATCACGAGATGTTTTTTTTGAAAATGATGGCCAGAACTATCACACTGGAAGACATAGCAGACGTCTAGACTATTGGGTAGTTTTCGGAGTAACATGTTTTCCTAATACTTCAACAAAACATCGAGGTAATAAAGTACCTCAACACAATTATTAGTGTGCTTTGTCCGGCCAAAAGACATTGGGAAAAAGGAAGGAATTTGCAATCACATCAGACTATTTGGAAACTTTGGAAAACTCATACAGCATAACGGCTGTACGGGCATGAAATATGAGGCAACCTGCAAGAAAACTAACAACATAACAATTGAATTCTTATGGAGACACTGGTCTAGGAAGACAACAACTTCTCTATAAGTCTCCAACATAGTAACTCGCCATCCTAACGAATAGATGAGAAAGCCTAATTCTTAAACCCCGTAGAATAAAGAAGAGGGTGACTCAGAATAAGAATGACACAAGGAAAGGAGTAAAAAGAGCCTTACGTTCCCTTCCACAAACAATTCCCTTATATAACTAAAGAGTTGCTAGACTCAACATCGACCAGTTTGGCTTGGTTATCCTACAAGCAGTCAAGCTCTGATACCAAAGCTGTCGGGACCCCGATCCTGAGTCATAAGAACCTAGCCTGTAACACATCACATCACTTTGCGGCCTCACGCACGGTAAACTCCACGGCTGCCACCTTACCTTGGCCGAGACCGTTTGCGTCTTTTGGCTAACGTATATGAATATGTTGCTAGCGTTCAAACGACAAAGAACCCGTGTCTACATGACTAGTTATAAACCCCAACGGTACAACCGTACACGGACAGGCATACATAACCCAGCAAAGCAGGTGTCGGTCATCAGCGTGTGTAGACGAGTCGTAGAAAGCTACAAGGACTCCATTACACCGCGTGACATTTCCCCGAGGGGACAGACACAGCAGCAAAGAAGGATACATGCCGGTCAATCAATGTGTTCCGAGCAGTAGCAAACTATCAAGGCTCGATGGAATCACCAAGAGGCATTTCCCTGTAAAGAGTACTACTAAAGGCAAACAACTAGGTGTCGAATCCCACACATATAATGCATTTCAAACATACACACATTATGCACGATAGGTGTAGATACAACATGGCATCACAACATAACTCTATGACTCAAGCATTTATTAAAGACTCATAAGAGTCAACATAGTATGATATTACAAACAGGGGTCTCGTGACCCGAGACCCAAGTCATACAAACAACAAGCGGAAGCAAATCATGTCTGGGTACAGACATCTACTAAAAGTGGCTGGAAGAGCTTGAAAAGCAACTACGACCCAACCAAAGGAGCTAGACCTCTGTCTGGGATTTCCAAGCTATTCCGGTCAACATCAAACACATCGCGTAGAACTTTTAATGAGTCTAAGTCTTCTCTGCAAAAACAGAAATAAAGCAACCGTGAGTACAAAGGTACTCAGCAAGTCTTACATCAGAACTATCTACATATGCATCATGTTTCAATGAAAGGATTGTGGGGTTTGACTGCAGCAAGCCAGCTTTGACTCTTGGTTAACCTGTACTACGACTACAAGTTCTTTCTTTGAGGTGGGATAACGCACACGAGTCCACATATTCACCAGTTCAATACACCACTATGGATCCACTCTCGTTTCCCTACGAGAAGGCCTTCCATAGCAGTCACACTTATCTTGCATGTTTTAGAGTATCCATTTACATTGTCTATGTACCACGTAATGTTTCCAAGTAGTCCATATCCGAGGACGCGGCTATTCGAACAGATTAAATCACCCTGCAGGGGTATACTTCTTCACACATGCTCCCACCACTTAGCACCATATGCACGTCATGCATCTCGGCAACCTTCAAGTGGAAGCACTGGCGTGGGTGTCAGCCACGACCTTTAACCACACAAGACCCTAGTCCAGGTTTATCGCCTATTTGAGACTGAACCTGCAAGGAAGTCCGGCCGAGGTTTCCTCTACGGCCCCAAACGATGCGCGCAGGGTTCCCAAGCCCACCATCCGGGTTCCACTTGGTACACCGTGCCACTGTGTATCTACCGCCGAGAAGCCTACCCCGTCGGACAGAGCTAAACACAGTCGCCAACACTTTTCCTACAAACACCAGAAACTAATTGCAACTCCTGGACAGGGATCTAGGCAATTAATAAGCCGAGCGGGGTCATATTTTAGGGCCCAATGCATGGTAGTATCTTGTCTTGGATAACATACACAGAACTCGGTTCTTAAGGACGGTCCCAATGAGACAACCCACCATGTACTCCTACATGGCCTCTCATCGCTACCTTTACCGAATCGGATTCACACTTTTACTCTCACACTGTAGGACATGAACACAACCATTCTGATTCATCATCCAGATGGATCAGACCCGACATGACTCTAAGCGTAGCAGGCATTGTAAACAGGCATGGATGAGTAAGCACAACAAGGCTCAAGCAGTTGCTACTCATGCTAAGTGGTTTCAACTATTTACTGTGACAAAATCAGGTCATGCAGAGGAATGGGTTCAACTACCGATAACATGTACAGTTGAATCGTGTTTGTCCTAATGCAGTAAAAGAGAGCAGGAGCGAGGGAGTGGGTTTATTTGAATATGCTCAAGGGGGGTTTGCTTGCCTGACACGTCTGAAGATAGCAATGAGTCTTCATCAATGTCAACGATCACATCATCGGAAACATCGTTTAGCGAGGGGGAACAACACCGACAAAGAAGAAAGAACAACAATTACTTCACGAAAATGCAACACTATGATGCATGCTCAAGACATGAAATGAAAGGTGGCAGGGCTAATGTGGCTATCATTTCTTAAGTTGAAGTTGGTTTGAATTAGGATCCAAACATCACTTCAAGCCGGGTATCTTTCCAAGTACCCTTATAATTGATTCGACCTCATGCTCATAACAAATTATTCCAACATGTATGGAGTTAGTATTTTGAGGTACTGATTTGCATTGACCAATGTTTGGTCATAACAATTGAAGTGGAAATCAAATAAGTATCAATTTCCAACTCCAAACTATTTATTAAATTTACCCTATTCATCATTTTGCCTATTTGGTGTTGTTAATATTTTTCAAACATGCATGAAAATGCCATAATAAGATTCCTTGGATTTTTCTGATACTTTTTCATATATAAATTATTTTCATCCGAGTTATATTTTAATTTCTATGATTTTTACAAGTTTTAGTAATTTCCTGGATTTATTTTATAATTGAAAATCAATTACTGCATCAGCACTGCATCAGCATTGCGTCAGCAGTCAACTGGCTTGGTCAGAGTCAAACCTAACGTGTGGGGGCCACACGTCAGTGACTCAGTTTAATAACAGGGTTTTTAGCTAACTAATGAATTAATTAGAAGTGGGGCCCGTCTGTCATTGGCTCTGGGTTAATTAGTAGCTTTATTAGGGCTAATCTAATCCTGACCGGCCGGGCCCACATGGCAGTGGCTCAGGCCGAGTAAGGTCAACGCCGGCGACCAACGGGGCGACGGAGGCTCGCCGGAATCCCGTCATCGGCATCCATTTGACGCGCCGAAGGGCGGAATGGGATCGCGGGGACATGCTGAGTACTTATGTGGCAGCTCGGTGGCCGGAGGGGCACCGGAACTACGTCGGCGATGAGCCTAAGCGGCGGCCGGAGCTCTGCTTAGTCGGGCTCGAGGCTAGGGGACCAGGGGGAAGCATCTAGGGGTCGAGGAGGCTACTATGGGCCTCTAAGAGCAAGCCAGAGTGCTCAAACGGCCCGAGGGGATGCTCTGGCCACGACCACGACATGGACGGCGGCAGGAGCTTGCGGCTCCGGTGGCCAACGGGCTAGGGAAGGGAAGCGGTGATGGGGCTAAGGGAAAAGAACCCGGGGCTCACCGCGGAGCTGATAGCATTGTTGGCAGGGTCGGGGAGGCACGGAGGCGGTGAATCAACGCCGGCGGTTCTCGGATCTGAGGACGAACGCGACCTCGAGGAGGGGGTGAGAGGGGCCAGAGATGGGGAAAATGGATAAGGACGGAGTTGGGGCCTTCGTGGCGCTGCTAAGGCGAGGGGGGAGGCAGGCAGGCAGGGTGGAGGTGGTCGGCGACATGGCCGTGTGCGCCACACACCTGCCTGTCCTCCTGTCACGAGGAAGAAGAAGACCCCCCTGCCCCTGGCGGGCTGGGCTGGCTTCCCTCCTCGGCAAGGAAGGCCAGGTAAGGTTCTTTCTTCATTTTTTTTGTTATTTCCTATTTTCTAATTTCTGAGATTTTTTTGATTTGTTTTGGCTCCAACCCTAGGCCAAAATATTCAAATCATTTGTGGGGTTTTGTTTGGACTATTTTCAAGTTCCACAAAAAGATTTAGTATTTTTGAAATAACTAAATATTTATAGTTATTTGTTTTGGCAATTTCCAGTGCCTTTTATGGAAAATTTAAATGTCAAAAGTTATTGAAAATAAAAGTCATCACTGAAATGTTGTTGCCAACATTTATCACAAAAGATGAACATTTTTAAAAACCATTTTGGGTTCATTAAAAATCACAGTTAGAAGAATTTCCTTTAGTGAGGTGAGGTGCTAGGGTTTTGTTAGTCCAAAATTCAAAAACATTTGGGTTTAACATGATGCAAGATGATGATGCAACTAATTGCAACTAATTATTCTAGGGCTGTCACAACTCTAACTCTTTCGGTCTCAATGTTATGTATATGTTTATTATCACTGTAAAGATTCAGTATGAACAATCCTCTCACATTGGGTGCATGACCACAAAAGATATTACTCATAGAAATAGAACAATCATTATTCTCTGACTTAAGCGAGTAACCGTCTCGCAATAAACAAGATCCAGATATAATGTTCATGATGGTAACTGAAGTGAAACTATGCCGACGACGATTGCATCAACCTTGGAACCATTTCCCACGCGCATCATCACTTCATCCTTCACCAGCCTTCGTTTATTCCGCAGTTCCTGTTTCGAGTTGCAAATATGAGCAACAGAACCGGTATCGAATACCGAGGCACTACTACGAGAGCTGGTTAAGTACACATCAATAACATGTATATCGAATATACCTGATTTTTCCTTGGCCGCCTTCTTATCAGCCAGATACTTGGGGCAGTTGCGCTTCCAATGACCCATACCCTTGCAATAATAGCACTCTGTTTCAGTCTTAGGTCCAGCTTTGGGTCTCTTCGTTGGATTGGCAACAGGCTTGCCGCTCTTCTTTGAATTACCTTCTTTCCTTTGCCGTTTCTCTTGAAACTAGTGTTATCACTACTAGAAAAAGGCCTGCTAGTGGCGCACCTGTTTTGGCTACTAATGGTGCACTATAGGTGTGCCACTAGCATCACGCCATTAGAATTTTTTACTAATGGCGCACCAGGCAGTGCGCCATTAGTATAGCTCATGATGCGCTATTAGTATGCCTCCCAGGTGCGCCATTAGTATGCCTCCCAGGTGCGCCATTAGTATGCCTCCCAAATGCGCCATTAGTATAGCTCATGATGCGCCATTAGTATGCCTCCCAAATGCGCCATTAGTATAGCTCATGGTGCGCCATTAGTATAGCTCATGGTGCGCCACAGGTTATACTACCAGGTCTAAAAATATTCAATTATTATCCTCACACCCACAAGAATGTTCAAGATAAACACATATTACACCATAATAAAAATATGTTTATAAACATACACATACATTGAACCCAAGTTGACAAACAAATTAACCTAGAGAAAGCATAGTTTTGACCATCTTAACAATCATCTAGAACACACAAGTCACAAAAAGATAAGGACTATTGGTTACTATGAGAGACTTCAGATGGTCCAGAACACACAAGTTTGTATCTACATGCATAAAGTGCAAGCTCCAAAACACTCGAAACACCAAATGGTCTACAAGACAATAAGGTCCATGATTAGGTTGGTTGGTCCATAAACACTAGAGAGTCATCATGTCCATGTGCATCAATAGGTTGAGTATCTGAAAACATTTTGCAAAAATTTGTCAAGAAAGTGGAACCAGATCAAGTTGTTAAAATCTCATATGCGTATTAAAAATATTCGATCAAAAGATTATCATGATACCATAGTTAACAATATATTTTTTTGTAAACTGTCTGCTCTTATTAACTGGTTATGTCTGTTTTCAGTTCCTCATATGTATGCTATATAGACTAGTGGTTGGTGCGCCACCCTATGACGCCTCTTGAGGCAGGCATTTGCGCATTTATCTTGTGTTAGCACATCCGGTTGTCATGTTTGGTCCTCGGTCTCATTCATATAGATATATGAGTGTAGGCTATAACATTAAGATCTATTAATAGCACATCCATCAAACATACAGATATTATATTTGAATTCATCCATGAAACGTAAATGAATGAGATGACGCATATTACAATTAATCCTAAAGCGAAGACAAGCTAATATGAAGTGCTTCAGTTTGGCTGAAGAAAGAAGGGACCTCATCAGGCCACGACCAAGGAACCATATATGTGTGTGTGTTAATATGTACATATCAAACTTTCATTATTTTGATATATTATATGGAGCAACAAATTCATATCTACGAATGAACCTCCAAACCAAGAGAGAAAATTCTTCATGATGCGAGTAAATATACTCGACTATATCTACCAAAATCCAAAATAATGGGTTGGGGAATAGCTTTGGATTTCGACTCCATTTTTCATTAGCCAACACGAACAATCAGAGAATTTGTGTACAGTTGTGTGTGTGTGTGCGTGTGTGTGGCAACTTTACAATAAACCAAACGTGGCCCTAGGCAATTTTAGAACTCCTTTCTAACTACAAAGTTCATCTAGACAAAAACGATAACACAGATCGTTGAATACTCCATCGTTGCCATTTGATGTAAATGATTGCAAACCTAGCGGGTAGTTGCAAAGCAAACTATTGCATTCATTTAGTTTTGAAACCTCCTCCTGAGACCCCCACTGTAAATGTACATATCTTGAGAAAAACAAATGCAGTAATAAGAGTGGTGCTCAGCTGGTGAAAAATAAACAGATACATCATATCCCACAATTAATTTATGATGCTAGCAAGGCTATAAAAAACAACTGCATACGCACATGATACATGCACATCATGGCTTGGACATGCCGTCACCTAATCTACCTTAGCTATTAGCTATGGTGCTGCATGGTGTTAAGTGCTATATCTCTGTCAAATTAATGCCAATACATGAACACACACAAGTCTGAACTAAACAACATATATGATCTAGCATAATTATATGATCTAACATAGATGCATGATTCTTTGAGAAAACAAACTTCAGAGAAGACGTAAACCGTGCGAGAGTTTAGGTTGTACTATTAAGACCAGGCTACTCTATCTTCATTTAGTTTCTTTGAAAAAATCAAATTTTAAGAGGATGTTAGATGTGAGAAGATATAAATCAAACAAAAAGAACTAAACTATCTTTCGAACCAAAAATTCCAAGTTTGGAAGTGTCATACACACAAGGATTCATATACTGGGCAAGAATGTAACAACAATAGTCTTCTTGCATAGTAAATAATGGTCACAATGGTAACTATTGATCCATGCATAAATCAACTATTTTCAAACAACGCCTTCCTCCCAACATAAATTTATTGGCCCTATCGGCATACCTTCCACCTAATTTTATTCCCTATTTCTTCTTTCTCAATTCTGCACTTGTTCAATACATGCAAACAATAATAAATAATTTCCCTTCATCTCCCTTGGCATCGCGGCGCCGCCTGCACGTTGGGCTCGATAATGCCACCCTGCGATACAGAGAGTGAGAGAGAGAGGCTGAGCTAGATTGAACTCACCGAAGCATGGAGTTTGGCCTGCTGCCGTGAACGGCGAAGATGAGCCTCGGGCGGAATGTGCAGGAGCTTGGACCTCCGCCATTCAAGAACGGCGACGACTGCTACCAACAGGGGCGGGGAAGGAGAAGGTCAGGGTCATCATTGTCGTTGTGCTCATTTCTTTTTCCTCCTGCAGGAACAGTATCTGCCAGCCACTTTTTCTTAGAAACTACCTGCCCAGCCACTTGTGTACACGTGGACGCCGCGAGCATCGGCCCAGCTTTCCCCTCTTGAAGAGTGTAATTTGTGTTGAGCCCAAGTATGTCAAATCACGATTCATGATGCAAGAAATATTTTGTCTATAACAGGAAGAGGCTGTTAACATCACTGCAAATTCTCTTAGAGCCCGGGTGCAGCGCCACGTAGCACTGCGTCGCCGCCCCCTGTAGTTCAGATTCCCCAAAAATCCAATTCAAACCACCAAAACCAAATCGCCCCAGAGAGAGAGATCCTAGCAGCATGTCAAACTAACAGATGCACGCGGCAAGGCCAATTTGGGATGCAATGCCAGAATGACAATGACTCCCGGATCCACTGCACATAGCCCTCCGTTAACAGATGAATCACTGAGATCTGAATCTAACTACTATCAAAGAATGGAATAATACCATACATACTAAACTATTAGTCTTGGTTGCAGCAGACCAAATGCAGTGCACTTTAGGTCCCTAGTAAACTACAGCATCCCTATCTCAAACTCTCTATGTCCCCAGTAGCCCAGTGTGTGCCTCCCAAACTAAAGAAAGATTCATCCGCCATTTCCAGGCACCTGGATGTCTGGATGGCCACGTGGCCATTATCACATAACATGGAGGACTACATTCATTTACTGCATTTTCTTTAACACGATGAAGACTCTGCGCTACCGTAAAAATGGGCACAACGCCCTCATGACTGAATACAGTGCAACATCTGCAGTACCTGTTTAGCGCTCTTCAGCACCAGTGTACCAAGCGTCCGATGGAGAACTGCATACAGCCAAAAAAAAGGTAATGTCAGCCAAGCTGCAATTTCAAAAACAAGACCTTGACTTGACAATGTCGACATCTGATTTCAACAAACAAATCAAATGTATCATCGTTTTAGTTCCGCAGCTAGAGGTTAATTAATTGCGTCATTCTGTCCGACGGATGTCCGCCATTTCTGTCCCTGTGGACCTAGATCGATCTTTCAACATTATGCCAAATTTATTGCGAATTGAATTCAAACTATCTACTGACAGCAGATTACTTTAAGCAATATTAATCACTAATTGATCAAATATATCTCAGAAATCATGTCTTATAAACTCATGAAACTCTGTGTTGTACACGATCAACAGGGCAGTGCATATTTTCAGGATCAATCAACTTTCTTACAGACCATTAGCACTCTGAGCATTCTTACCAATCATTTGATCCATAAACCTGTCTCTACGTTCTGTCACCTCTAATAAGACAGTTTGATTTTGGTATGTACAAACAAACATTAATATTGCTCCATCATGTGTTGGAACTGTGCTGCTCCACCGATGTTCAGAAATGAAAAAACTGCTCCCTTACAGGTTTCAGGAGCCCCAAGCAATTAATTGATTCCAGGATTCGCTATAAGATCCCCACTCAATAAAAAGAAGAACATTGTAGCAAGTGCACTTTTTTTATATTGAGTTTAGTTTTGACTCAACGGTCGCACACCAGAGGCAATCGGATTTTGGTGCCAGATCACAACTGAACCATCACAAAATTCTAGTGACTGCGACAACACCATAACAAAAACCGAAACCCCCAACGGTAATCTAGTTCGTACCAGCGGCGGCACACCCTCCATCCAGATCAGCGATCAGAGATTACGAAAACGAAGCGAAACAAACCCACAAACAAACACATGAACGGCGAAAAGCGAAGGGCACTCACGTCGTGGAGCCGCTCTTCCCCAAGAAATTCCTGGAGCGCCCCAGATCAAGAGCCCCCGAGCGGACGCACTCCATGGAGGACAAAGCGGGGCTGGTCGCGGAGGACGGAGGAGATCTGCGGTGGGTTGTGACTCTGGCGTCTTCTTCCCCTCTCTGCTCTACCTTTCTGGAATCAAAGTTTCACGACATGAGATCTAGGTTCTGAGGACGATGGACTCGCGCCCCTGTAGCTTGCCCTTCTTGGGGAGGGCACGGTACTGGCGGAGGGCGGCCTCAGCCCACTGGCCGTCGTCTTGCGGAGGCGCGGAGGTGGTGGAAGAGGCGGAGGCGCCGTCGTGTAGATCTCGATCCGACGGTCGCCTGCGCCGGGGAAGGCGCCGTCTTTCGGTGCGGAGGAGAAGTAGCCGTTGGCTTGTGGAGAGGCGGAGGAGAAGTAACCATTGCCGTGGAAGACGGTGGGGTCTGGGACCAAGGATGGCGGGGGGCGGAGGTCCCGATGGTAGGGGCGGTGGTAGTCGGACATGGAGAGGAGGGGGAGGGGGAGGTGGTGGCGGTGGAGATGGGGAAGGAAATGGATGCTGGGAAAATTTAGAATAGTGGTTTGGCAGTAGTGGCGCACTTTAACTGGTAATGGCGCACTCTGCCCGGTGCGTCATTAGTAGTTTTACAAAAAAAAAATTATAATAGTGGCGCACTGGATGAGTGGTGCGCCATTACTACTTAAACTAGTAATGGTGCACTCTGCCCCGGTGCGTCATTAGTATTTTTGAAAAAAATTGTTAGTAGTGGCGCACCGTGTGTGTGGTGCGCCATTAGTGTCCATCACACTAATGGCGCACCTGCATATGGTGCGCCACTGCTATATAGTAGTGGCGCGCCACTTGTCTGGTGCGTCATTAGTGTCTATATTATCTATAGCCCTTTTCCTAGTAGTGTATTATTCACCATCAACACTTGATGCTCTTTACGGAGTTCTGACTCTGCGACTTTCAGTATCGCGAATAACTCGTCGGGTGACTTGTTCATCGCTTGCATGTTATAGTTCAACACAAAGCCCTTATAGCTTGGTGCCAGTGATTGAAGAATTATGTCAGTGATAGCCTCTTGCGGGAGTTCAATCCCCAGCTCAGCTAGACGGTTTGAGTACCCAGACATTTTGAGCACATGTTCACTGACAGACGAATTCTCCTCCATCTTGCAAGCATGGAATTTATCGAAGGTCTCATACCTCTCAATCCGGGCGTTCTTCTGAAAGATAAACTTCAACTCCTGGAACATCTCATATGCTCCATGACGCTCAAAGCGACGTTGAAGTCCCAGCTCTAAGCCATACAAGACTACACATTGAACTACTGAGTAGTCTTCCTTGTGTGTTAACCAAGCGTTCTTAACATCTTGGTCAGCCGTGGTGGGTGGTTCATCTCCTAGCGTAGCATTAAGGACATAGTCCTTATTCCCAGCTTGCAGGAGCAACTTAAGATTATGAGCCCAGTCTACAAAGTTGCTTCCATCATCTTTCAACTTAGCTTTCTTTAGGAACGTATTAAAATTCAGGATGACTGTCGCGTGAGCCATTGATCTACAACACAAATATTTTCAAAGTGGACTTAGACTATGTTCAAGAAAATTAGAGTTTAACTAATCAAATTACTTGCTAAACTCCCACTCAAAAAGTACATGTCTCTAGTCATTTGAGTGGTTCATGATCCAATTCCACTAGCTCAAGTCCGATCATCACGTGAGTTGAGGATAGTTTCAGTGGTAAGCATCCCTATGCTAATCATATCAACTATATGATTCATGATCGACCTTTCGGTCTCATGTGTTTCGAGGCCATGTCTGCATATGCTAGGCTCGTCAAGCTTAACCCGAGTGTTCCGCGTGTGCAACTGTTTTGCACCCATTGTATGTGAACGTTGAGTCTATCACACCCGATCATCACGTGGTGTCTCAAAACGACGAACTGTAGCAACGGTGCACAGTCGGGGAGAACACAATTTCGTCTTGAAATTTTAGTGGGAGATCACCTCATAATGCTACCGTCATTCTAAGCAAAATAAGGTGCATAAAAGGATTAACATCACATGCAATTCATAAGTGACATGATATGACCATCATCATGTGCTTCTTGATCTCCATCACCAAAGCACCGGCACGATCTTCTTGTCACCGGCGCCACACCATGATCTCCATCAACGTGTCGCCATTGGGGTTGTCGTGCTACTCATGCTATTACTACTAAAGCTACGTCCTAGCAATATAGTAAACGCATCTGCAAGCACAAATATTAGTTTAAAAGACAACCCTATGGCTCCTACCGGTTGTCGTACCATTGATACGCCTCCATCGTATCTACTTTTCCAAACTCTTTTGCCCTTGTTTTGGACTCTAATTTGCATGACTTGAATGGAACTAACCTGGACTGACGCTGTTTTCAGCAGAATTGACTTCGTGTTATTTTTGTGCAGAAATCAAAGTTCTCCAAACGTCTTGAAAATTTACGGGGAGCAGTTTTGGAAAATATCAAAAATATCTGCGCCAAGCTCCACCTCAGGGGGTGGGCTAGTGGGCCACAAGCCCCTGCTCCGCCACCACCCCCTGGTGGCGGTGGGCAGGCTTGTGGGGCCCACACGGCCCTGCCGCCCCCAACTCCAGCTCTATAAGTTGCCTTTCGTCCTAGAAAAAATAAAAAGAGAAGTTTTCATCGCGTTTTCGATACGGAGGCGCCGCCACCACCTGTTCTTCATCTGGAGGGCAGATCTGGAGTCCGTCTTGGCTCCGAAGAGGGGAAATCGTCGCCATCGTCATCATCAACCTTCTTCCTTCTCCAATTCCATGAAGCTCTTCGTCGTTCGTGAGTAATCTATTCGTAGGATCGTTGGGCGGTGATGAGTAGGATGAGATCTATCATGTAATCGAGTTAGTTTTGATGGGGATTCATCCCTAGTATCCACTATGTTCTGAGATTGATGTTGCTACTACTTTGCCATGCTTAATGCTTGTCACTAGGGCCTGAGTGCCATGATTTCAGATCTGAAATTATTATGTTGTCACCAATATATGTGTGTTTTAGATCCGATCTTGCAAGTTGTAGTTACCTACTATGTGTTATGATCCGGCAACCCCGGAGTGACAATAACCGGAACCACTCCCGGCGATGACCATAGTTTGAGGAGTTCATGTGTTCACCAAGTGCTAATGCGTTGGTCCGCTTCTTTATTAAAAGGAGAACCTTAATATCCCGTAGTTTCCTTTTGGACCCCGCTGCCACGGGAGGGATGGACAATACATGTCATGCAAGTTCTTTTCCCTAAGCACGTATGATGACACACGGAATGCATGCCTACATCACATTGACGAACGGGAGCTAGCCATATATCTCTCCGTGATATAGCTGTTGCATGATGAATATCATCCAAACAAATCACCGACCCATTTCCTACGAATATTTTCCTACTGTTGTTACTTGTCTTGCTCTTTCTCTGCTGTTACTTGTCTTGCTCTGCCGTTGCTGCTACTACTGTTGCTACTGCTGTTACTTGTCTTGCTCTGCTGCTACTGTTGCTACTACTGTCGCTTGCTACTGTTGCTACTTGCTACTGCTATCACTACTGCTGTTCCATGCCATTGCTATTGCTCGTTACACTGACGTTACTCGTTACTTTTCTGTTACTACTGTGCTTGTAGATACTAATCTTTCAAGTGTGGTTGAATCTGACCAATTCAGCTGCAAATACTTGAGAGTATACTCTCACCTCCTGACTGGTAAACCAACAAATTTGGTCGAATACTCTACCCTCGAAAACTGCTGCGAACCCACGCGCTGGTGGGCCATCAACAACATTCTTCTAGTCTCATTACTGGGGAGTGCTTTCAGCATTCTTCTGGTGCCGTTGCAGGAGAAGGTTTGTTGTCATCAGCATTTGTCTAGCTAACGCCAGAGATTGCAGATCAACCATCGACATGCAAGTCGATATTAACTATTACAACATGATCATCTCATACATCCAATATATCATATCACGTCTTTGGCCATATCATATCACAAGCATACCCTGCAAAAACAAGTTAGACGTCCTCTAATTGTTGTTGCATGTTTTACGTGGTTGCAATGGGTATCTAGTAGAGCGCGTCTTACTTACACAAAAACCACAACAGACATGTGCAAATTGCTATTTAACCTTTCCAAGGACCGCCTCAGTCAAAACAAATTGAACTAAAGTTGAACAAACAAACATCCGACAGTCATCTTTATGCAACGAGGTTGCATGTCAATCGATGAAACGAGTCTTTCGTAAGCGTACAAATAATGTCGCTCCGGGCCGCTTCAATCCAACAATACCGCTGAATCGAGAAAAGACTAAGGAGGGACGCAAATCAAACAACACCGTCCACAAAACCCTTTGTGTTCTACTCGATATAACATCTACGCATGAACCTGGCTCTGATACCACTGTTGGGGAACGTTGCATGGGAAACAAAAAATTTCCTACGCGCACGAAGACCTATCATGGTGATGTCCATCTATGAGAGGAGATTTGGATATACGTACCCTTGTAGATCGCACAGTAGGAAGCGTTAAGAAATGCGGTTGATGTAGTGGAACGTCCTCCCGTCCCTCGATCCGCCCCGCGAACCGTCCCACGAACCGTCCCGCGATCCGTCCCACGATCCGCTCCTATTTAGTGTCGAACGCATGACACATCTGCGTTCAGCACACGTACAGCTCGACGATGAACTCGGCCTTCTTGATCCAGGAAGCAAGACGGAGAAGTAGATGAGTTCTCCGGCAGCGTGACGGCGCTCCGGTGGTGGTGTAGGATCTACTCCTGCAGGGCTCCGCCCGAGCGCCGCTGAAATACGATTTAGAGGAAAAACTGTGATGTTTTGTGGTCGTGCTGCCGTGGCAAAGTTGTCCCAAAACAGCCCTAGACCATCACTATATATAGGAGGAGGGGTGGGGAGGCTTGACCTGGGGTCCAAGACCCCAAGGGTCTGCCAGCCAAGGAGGTGGAGGAGTCCACCTCCAATCCTAGTCCAACTAGGATTGGAAGGTGGAGTCCTTCCCTTCCTTCCCACCTTTTTTCTTTTCTTTTTTCCTTTGATTTCTTATCTCCTGCGCATAGGGCCTCTTGGGCTGTCCCACCATCCCACTAAGGGATGGTGCGGCACCCCTAAGGCCTGTGGGATTCCCCCGGGTGGGCTGCCCCCCCCTGGTGAACATCCAGAACCCATTCGTCACTCCCGGTACATTCCCCGTAATGCCCGAAAACTTTCCGGTGATCAAATGAGTTCATCCTATATATCAATTTTCGTCTCTGGACCATTCTGGGAACCCTCGTGACATCCATGATCTCATCCGGGACTCCGAACAACATTCGGTAACCACACATATAACTCAACTATACTAAAACATCGCCGAACCTTAAGTGTGCAGACCCTGCGGGTTCGAGAACTATGCAAACATGCCCCGAGGTACTCCTCGGAAAATATCCAATAGCGGGACCTGGATGCCCATATTGTATCCTACATATTCTCCGAATAACTTATCGGTTGAACCTGAGTGTCAAGGATTCAGGCAATCCCGTATGTCATTCCCTTTGTCCTTCGGTATGTTACTTGCACGAGATTCGATCGTTGGTATCCGCATACCTATTTCAATCTCGTTACCGGGAAGTCTCTTTTCTCGTTCCGTAATACAAGATCCTGTGACTTACACTTAGTCACATTGCTTGCAAGGCTTGTGTGTGATGTTGTATTATCGAGTGGGCCCCGAGATACCTCTCTGTCACACGGAGTGACAAATCCCAGTCTTGATCCATACTAACCCAACGGACACCTTCGGAGATACCTGTAGAGCACCTTTATAGTCACCCAGTTACGTTGTGACGTTTGATACACACAACGCATCCCTCTAGTGCCAGTGGGTTATATGATCTCATGGTCATAGGAACGAATACTTGACACGCTGAAAACAATAGCAATAAAATGACACGATTAATCACTAGTAGAAAACAGGGCTATCGTTCGGCCCTGGCCAGCCCATTAGTCTCGGTTCTTCAAGAACCGGGACCAATGGGGGGTATTAGACCCGGTTCGGGAGCCCAGGGGGGCGGCCGGGGCCTCGTGGGCATTGGTCCCGGTTCGTGTAGAACCATTTGTCCCGGTTCGAGCCACGAACCGGGACCAATGGTCCTTGCTGCTGGCCCACAACCATTGGTCCGAGTTCGTGGCATGAACCGGGATAGAAGGGGTGGCTTTAGTCCTAGTTCATGCCACGAACCGGTATAAATAAGTTGCCTATATATACCCATCGCCGCGACAGAGCACTCTGTTTTTTCTGGCCGACGAGGGGAGGGCATTTTGGTGCTCTAGCTCACCTCCTATGCACATGAGGTGTTCGATGAAATGCCCGAGCCACACTAGTTAAGCTTTCTCCTCTCGAAGCTCGACCTAGGAGCTTCATTTTTCCCGAGATTTGTCTAGATTTAGGGGTCCGTCACGCCCCGTCCCCGTTTTCACCGCCGTTGATCGCCCGCGCCGATCTCGACGCCGGCACCACCATGGTGAACCTCTTGTTCTTATCTTCTTTATGATACTTGTCTGATTTTCTTACTTCAGATAGATATTTGTCTGATTTTCTTAATTTTGACACGCATAATTATATGTAATGCATGCAGATGAACCGACAATGGATGTATGGTGACACACACACCTCCGAGTACATTAAGGGCATGCATATTTTTCTCCAAGTGGTTGAGGCAAACAAGAAGAATGGTTTTATGTGTTGTCCATGCAGTAAATGTGGGAATACGAAGTCTTACTCTGACCGGAAAATCCTTCACACCCACCTGCTTTACAAGGGTTTCATGCCACACTATAATGTTTGGACGAGGCACGGAGAAATAGGGGTTATGATTGAAGACGACGAAGAAGAAGAGGACGATGACAACTATGTGCCCCCTGAATACGGTGATGCTGCAATGGGGGGAGCTGCTGAAGATCAAGAGGAACCAGACGATGTGCCCGATGATGCTGCAACGGGGGAAGCTGCTGAAGATTAAGAGAAACCAGACGATGTGCCCGGTGATGATCTCCGCCGGGTCATTGTCTATGCAAGGACGAAGTGCGAAAGTCAAAAGGAGAAGCTGAAGTTCGATCGCATGTTAGAGGATCACAAAAAAAAGTTGTACCCCAATTGTGAAGATGGCAACACAAAGCTGGGTACCATACTGGAATTGCTGCAGTGGAAGGCAGAGAATGATGTGCCTGACAAAGGATTTGAGAAGCTACTAAAAATATTGAAGAAGAAGCTTCCAAAGGATAATGAATTGCCCGACAGTATGTACGGAGCAAAGAAGGTCGTATGCCCTCTAGTATTGGAGGCGCAGAAGAAACATGCATGCCCTAATGACTGCATTCTCTACTGCGGTGCGTACGAGGATTTGAACGCATGCTCGGTATGCGGTGCATTGCGGTATAAGATCAAACGAGATGACCCTGGTGATGTTGATGGCGAGCCCCGCAGGAAGAGAGTTCCTGCGAAGGTGATGTGGTATGCTCCTATAATACCACGGTTGAAATGACTGTTCAGAAAGAAAGAGCATGCCAAGTTGATGCGATGGCACAACGAGGACCGTAAGAAAGACGGGAAGTTGAGAGCACCCGCTGACGGGTCGCAGTGGAGAAAAATCGAGAGAGAGTACTGGGCTGAGTTTGCACGTGACCCAAGGAACATATGGTTTGGTTTAAGCGCGGATGGCATTAATCCTTTCGAGGAGCAGAGCAGCAATCACAACACTTGGCCCGTGACTCTATGTATGTATAACCTTCCTCCTTGGATGTGCATGAAGCGGAAGTTCATTATGATGCCATTTCTCATCCAAGGCCCTAAGCAACCCGGTGTACCTAAGGCCATTATTTGAAGAACTTTTACAGCTGTGGAATGGGAACGGTGTACGTGCGTGGGATGAGAACAAACAGGAGGGATTTAACCTGCACGCTTTGCTGTTTGTAACCATCAACGATTGGCCCGCTCTCAGTAACCTTTGAGGACAGACAAACAAGGGATACCACGCATGCACGCATTGTTTAGCTGACACCGAAAGTATATACCTGGGAAGCTGCAGGAAGAATGTGTACCTAGGCCATCGTCGATTTCTTCCGACCAACCATCAATGTCGAAAGAAAGGCAAGCATTTCAAAGGCGAGGCAGATCACCGGAAGAAGCTCGCCATTCGTACCGGTGATCACGTACTTGCTATGGTAAATGATTTACACGTAATCTTTGGAAAGGGTCCCAGCGAACTAGCTGTTCCGAGTGACGCTGGGGGACACGCACCCATGTGGAAGAAGAAATCTATATTTTGGGACCTACCCTACTGGAAAGACCTAGAGGTCCGCTCTTCGATAGACGTGATTCACGTGACGAAGAACCTTTGCGTCAACCTGCTAGGCTTCTTGGGCGTGTATGGGAAGACAAAAGATACAGCTGAGGCATGGGAGGACGTGCAATGTTTTCACGAAAAAGAAGGCATGCCTCCAAAGCAGTATGAAGGTCCTGCCAGCTACGCTCTTACTAAAGAAGAGAATGAAATCTTCTTTGAATGCCTGCTAGTATGAAGGTCCCGACTGGCTTCTCGTCGAATATAAAGGGAATAATAAATATGACAGAGAAAAAGTTTTAGAACCTAAAGTCTCATGACTGCCACGTGATTACGATGCAACTGCTTCCGGTTGCATTGATGGGGCTTCTATCGGAAAACGTCCGATTAGCCATTGTGAAGCTATGTGCATTCCTCAATGCAATCTCTCAGAAGGTGATCGATCCAGAAATCGCGGTATGAGGGGAGACTGACTGGAAAAGGCACGCTTGGAGGGGAGACAATAATATGCAGGGACGGATATTCTTGGTCTCAAGCACACTGCACAGTTCTACAGAACTCTACCTTGGTGACCCCTTATGTCGATGAACACAAGAACAGTCTGCGCTCCAAACACCCGGAGCAGTGCGACGATTGGATTACATGTGAACACATCAGGACTTTCAGCATTTGGTTGGAAACACGTCTCAGAGATGAAAACACTGTTTGTGATGAGTTTTACTCTTTGTCCAGGGGACCATCTTCGACTGTTACAATTTGGAAAGGATACGAGATAAATGGGAATACATTTTACACAATCGCCCTAGATCAAAAGAGCACCAACCAAAACAGCGGTGTCCGCTTTGATGCAGCCACCGAGAGGGGAAAGGACACATATTATGGTTACATAATGGACATATGGGAACTGACTACAGAGTTGATTTTAAGGTCCCTTTGTTTAAGTGCAAATGGGTCAATCTGTCAGGAGGCGGGGTACATGTAGACCCACAGTATGGAATGACAACAGTGGATCTGAACAATCTTGGGTACACTGACGAACCGTTCGTCCTAGCCAATGATGTGGCACATGTTATCTATGTGAAGGACATGTCTACCAAACCGAGAAAAAGAAAAAATAAGGAAGCGAATACATCACACGATGAGCCAAAGCGCCACATAGTTCTTTCAGGAAAAAGGGACATCGTGGGACTGGAGGGCAAGACAGACATGTCCGAAGATTATGAAAAGTTTCATGAAATTCCTCCCTTCAAAGTCAAGGCTGACCCAAGCATCCTGATAAATGATGAAGATTATCCATGGTTACGGCGCAATAAGGAAAGGAGACAAGTGAAGAAAAATTGAAGACTTTCTCCACAACTATTATGATGATACCATGCCAACTTTCAACCTTTTTGTAGTTCATTTGAAATGCATGTTGTAACACACAGGTGAGCACTGCGCTTCTCCCTTCATCGTCTCTACACTCAAGGCTTATAAACCGCTGCGAGTGCCTCTCGCTTGGCGAGGTGGGACTAAAAAACAGCTGCAGAAATAATCAACTAAAAAACTCTTTTACCGGTTCTTGCCACGAACCGGTACAAAAAGGCGCTCGTGGGGCCTAGCCTTAAAATCTGTACCAAATAAAATGCCTTTGTACTAAAATTATATAGAATTTTGTTCAAAACATTAAAAGCAAAAACAATTATCATAGAAGAAAATAAATAAGTAATTAGAATTTTGTTACAAACTTTAATAGCAAAAAGAATTATCGTAAAATAAAATAAATAAGTAATTAGAAACAAAAAAGAAAGCAAAAAAAACTGGGAAAAAATTAAAATAAAGGAATCAACTAAAAAGCTTTTATAAACCTCTAGTATTATTGAAACTAAAATTATATAGAATTTTGTTACAAGCTTTAATAGCAAAAACAATTATCATAAAAGAAAATAAATAAGTAATTAGAAAAAATATAAAATAAAAAAAATAAGTATTTTGTTGTAAGTAGAAACAAAACAAAATAAGCTAACTAGCACTTTGAATTTAAGTAGAAACAAAACAAAAATAATGGAAAAAAATTAAAAAAATAGATTCGAATTTAGAGAGAAATTCAACCTAAATTCAAAGTGCTAGTTAGCCTAACTAGCTCTTTGAATTTAAAGTGCTAGTTAGCCTAACTAGTTGTTTGAATTTAGGTTGAATTTTGTCTCTAAATTCGTACCGCTCGACATTGCAGCTGCGGCGGAGCTTATAAACAGGCTCGACAACCCTTTGCTTGGCGAGGTGGGACTAAACATCCAACCGCACCGCGGCTGTGGCAGGCACATGCCTTTAGTCCCGGTTGGTGGCTCCAACCGAGACTAATGCCCCTCTTTAGTCCCAGTTGGTGGCACCAACCGGGACCAAATGCCTCTACTTCCCGCCCTTTGGGCTGCCAAAACGAGGCCTTTGGTACTGGTTGGTGGCACCAACCGGGACCAAAGGCCTCTGCTTCCCGCCCTTTGGGCAGCCGAAAAGAGGCCTTTGGTACCGGTTGGTGCCACCAACCGGAACCAATGCAACCCTTTAGTCCAGGTTGGTGCCACGAACCGGGACCAATGCTTCTGCTATATAACCCAACACTTTGGAAATTTTCGGATTTGACGGCACCGCGAGCTCATCCACGCCCGACGACACCGCGAGTTCATCCACGGCGCCGCCAGGCCGCCGTCGCCCGTCGCCCGTCGCCCTCCGCCCCCAAGCCCACGTCGTCGCCCGTCGCCATCACCCTCCGCCGCCCGCCGCCGTCGCCGTCACCCTCCGCACCCTCGAGCCATCGCCAGTCACCGTCGCACTCGCCCTCTGCCCCCCACCGCCGTCGCCCTCGCCCTCGCCGCCCACGCTGTCGCCCCGGCCGCCCCCAATGTGAGCCACCGCCAACATGGCTCTGTTTTTTGGGATTTATTGTTTTTAATTTTTGATTTGTAACATTTGATTTATATATACATATATAGTTGTAGAATGCTCATTTCATGCATGTATGTTTGCATTTTTCATATATGTATGTTTGTAGAGACCGGGGGTCTTAACCTCCTTTTCAAACAAAAATATACCCATATGACCAACGTCTGATGGGTAGCGTGAGTCGTTGCCCTCTTTGTGCACGATATTTGGCACAAATATGGCCTCAAATCAAAAAAGGTTCAACAAGAAAGTTGTTTGTATCACCCATATATATAAATTTGAAATTGGGCGCACCTCCATCCGAGATCATATGTGGACTGTGGTACCCAAAAATGAAATTGTTGTCTCAACCATACTTAAATCCGAGTTCGTTAATTTTTAAAGAATGTTTATAGGATTTGGAATACTTCCATTTTATGGGAAGTCCAGCAACATCATAAATAGATGTGAGGTCACGGTGCATTGAACAACACATAGCAAAATATTCAATCAACCACTTTTTACATTTATATACCTTTTTATCTCTCCCTTGTTTATATGCTTTCACGTTCTTCATTGTTCGTCATTCTTGCTATGAATAGATCATCAGCATGTGTTTGTTATCCGACATACCCAATCACTTTGTGTAGTGGCCAATAATTCATATGGTGTTTCTAGATCGTTCAGTGAATATACTCTATCAACCATCCCTAGTTTTCTCATGCATGCATCTAATTACATGCAAAGGACGATTCAAACTAATATCCACTAGTCAACAACCCGTGCATTTGCACGGACTAGTTTTAATGCATGGTTACTTAGCAATGGTCTCGTGAAAGTATATTGATTTTGGAAATAGTGGTTAGTCTTATACTTGTCAGATTTTTTTGTGTGTAGTTCCTTCAAAACAAATGTGAAAACCGAAGTGCTAATTTTTGTGGGTATCTTAAAACGGAAATCAAATGCTTTATAATTTTAACATTTAAATGAAATATAATAAAGCATAGAATAGTTTCATTCAACGTATTGATTTTGTTTTTTTCCATGCCTTACAGAAATGTTATTTTTTAGTTCATTTTACGATGCCTATCCCGCATCCTCGTCGTCGACTCGGCGGGGGACACCTGCTTGATCAGAGGGTCCATGTCTGGGACTGGGCTCCGCCCAGCTGGTATTGGGAGGTGCTACCTTCTGGGGGACGTAGGTTGGTGAGGAGGCAGCCCGTTGTTGACCCGATCCTTGTTTGGTGGCGGTCGCGTGGGCCAGTGACGGTGCCGAGGCTTCCGGACACCGCGGAGGTGGTACGTCACCATGTCAGCGAGGAGGACGAGCACGTCCGTCCCTACATGGTTGCATTGGAGGGCAGGTTCGACAATACCTGGCAGGTTCTTCAGGGATCTCAGTGGAGCTATTATCCTGTGATGGTTCCTTCTCTTTGGGTGTCCACCGCCCGCGACGATACCCGTCGGGCGCTACGGTTCTAGCTGTATTAATGATGTTTTATGTATGATAGTATTCGAGGAGTATTAATTAGTGATAATATTCGACGATGTATGGACACAAGAGATCGATGATGTAGTCTTGCTTATAATTGAATGCATGCTAATTTGGATACTACTTTATTTTACAATTTGTGTTTGCTTATTGAATGTTCAAATTGGAAAAGTACTCCTACTTTGAATGCTAAAATTACAGAGCACTATGCAGATATCTAGGAGCCCCCCTCCATCATCCACGCCGTCGTCCCCGTCACCGACCCCCCTCCGACCTCGAGTCAGGGTCTATATTGTTTTATGCTATTTTACCTTAAATATGGTATTTAATTAGGTCCTCCCTAATACTAATGATCATGTTATTGTAAATGTTGTATGACAATGTTGTAAAGGGTAGTAATTGGTCTCTTCTGCTACTTTTCAGAGATGGAGTTCTTCACGGTTATACTTGAGAAATCCTCGAGGCTGGTGCTGCCGCACAATTTTGTGAAGATGCTGGACGACCATCAGCCACAGAACATGAAGCTGAGGTAGGCCGGCAACGGGCTTCGCAAGCTGTGGGACGTGGAGGTGGTGTTCAACATCGATGGCCGCATGTACCTAGATCGTGGATGGAAGCAGTTCATCGCCTACGACCTGGGGATCGGGTACTTCCTTGTCTTTAGGTACGACGGCAATTCCACGTTCGCCATGAAGGTGTTCGACACGACTATGTGTAGGAGGCGCTACCAAGACGACGACGATGCTGGTACGCTCTGTCTCTTCTTCCTCTCCATTAGGCTATCTCTCACACCCATTTTAAAAAAAACTTTTTTGCATTTGGCAAGGCAATGGGAGTAGGAGCAGCGACTACTGCGACAGGTGCTATGTGTACGGCAGCAGCGACTCTGGCAGCATAAGTAGCAGCGACCCGGGCGACAACAAAAGTAGCAGCGACGATGGCCTCGCGATGGATGCACAGCTGGGCGACAGGGCCATGCCAATTGTGGTAGAGGAGTACATCCCACAGCCTGTCCTGGGGCTTCGCCGCTCTAAGCGCATCAAGATGATGAAGGAGAAGGTGAAGAAGCAGGAGTGAATATCTTAAGAACCTGATGGCTTTAATCTTTATAGTATAAACCTTTTAAGTACGATAGTGTTGAACTGCTACTGCACTTTTAAGTATGATGGTGGTGTGCCTGATAATTTTTTGTGCATGCTCATGGATGCTCCTTGTTATTATGATGTATGCTGATGCATGATTAGTAGGACTTGTTATTATATATGATGATGTATGATGCAAGCATGAAGAGTTATTATATATCAGCGGGTGAAATGAACATAGCAGTAGCGTTGGTAAACCAAGCACGAAGATAAGAGAGGACACTTCTCTCTATTAGCTAGCTAATAACAACCTAAATTAACCCCCAAAACCCCTAAACCAGCCACTTTAAAAAAAAACTCAGCTGCAGCCAGTTTCTGACGCGTGGATGCCTTTTGGTCCCGGTTTATGTCACCAACCGGGACCAAAGGCCCCCCTGCCTGGGCTGCCCGCAGCGGCCACGTGGATGCCCATCTGTCCCGGTTCGTGTAAGAACCGGGACTAAAGGGGGGAGGCATTAGTAACAACCTATTAGTCCCGGTTCAAGAACCGGGACTAATGGCCCTTACGAACCGGGACAAATGCCCTGTTTTCTACTAGTGAATATGCTATGTTCATAGTTTGGGTCTGGTCCATCACATGATTCTCCTAATGATGTGATCCATTCATCAAGCTACAACACTTTGCACATAGTCAAAAAACCTTGACTATCCTTGATCAACTGGCTAGACAACTAGAGGCTTGCTAGGGACATTGTTGTGTCTATTTATCCACACATGTATCTATGTTTTCATTCAATACAATTATAGCATGGATAATAAACAATTATCTTTAAACAGGAAATATAATAATAACTATTTATCATTGCCTCTAGGGCATATTGCCAACATGATGCACTACCATGTGGTTCTATTAAGAGTCCTCAAGATTTAGCTCAATCTTTTGTTGCTAAATATTTTCCTGCTCATAAGCAACATGTTGCTTTACAAAGAATTTATAACTTTAAATAGTTGCAGGATGAGCACCTCCCTAAAGCTTGGGGGAGGTATTGCACTTTTCTTAAGGCTAGACCGGTACATGGAATTCCTAAGAATGAATTGCTTGATATATTTTATGCTGGTCTAACCGATGAATCTAGAATCTATCTGGATAGTTGTGCTGGTTGTGTTTTCACGGAAAGAACACCAGAAGATGCCAAAGAATTAATGAGCAAGATAGCTATGAATCATGATGATTGGTTTGTTCCTGAACCACCTCCATCAGCCAAGAAGAGAGGTATCCTTTTCTTGAGCCCAGAAGTTATGCAAGAAGCCAAGAAGTCTATGAAAGAGAGAGGTATTAAAACTGAAGATGTGAAGAATCTACCTCCTATTGAGAAATTATGTGAGCCTACCAATCACCCACCTATGGTAAAGGTACACTCTCTTTTAGAATTCAATGCAAGTGACGCCCCTCATGGTAAGCCTCCCGATCAATGTTTAGATGAGCTTGATAATTTCATTGTCAAGCAAAATCACTTTAGTGAGCGGATTCAAAGCCAATTGCATGATAATTCCCTTGCCATCAAAAGTTTTCTTGGTGTTTTAAGTAGAACTGTTAATGATGTTAAAGGTCTTGTTAAGCATTTTCATATGGTTCAAACTCAGCTTGAACAAATTTTAGTGTGCAAAAATATTTGCTTGCTAACAATGCCAAACAAGTTGATAATCCCCTTTATCCGGAGGGGCATCCAAAGAGGATCGAGCAAGATTCACAATTGCAGGAAGAAGACATTGTCAACTCCCCGAAGAAGAAGAAGAAACACAAGGAGGCTGACAACTCGAATGATCCCATAATTGATGAACAACCTATTGTTGATCCTAATAGTATATCTATTTCTAATGCTGAAACTGAAGATGGTGCTGATCCTGATAAAGATAATGAGAAGAATGATCCTCCTGAGATACGAGAAGAAGAAGAACCCGACAAGTGCAAGAGGTATACTAGAGAAGATTTTGTTGCAAGGAAACATGGGAGGAAAGAGAACCATGGGTACAAAAACCAATGCCCTTCCTAGGTAAGTATTTCAAAACTAAAGAAGAAGAGCATTATAATAAATTTTGTTAATGGATGAAACCTCTTTTTCTTCAAATTTGTTTGACCAATGCTATTAAGTTTCCTCCGTACTCGAGGTATATGAAAGATATTGTCACCAATAAAAGAAAAGTTCCTAATGAGGCAATATCTACTATGCTTGCTAATTACTCCTTCAGTGGCAAGATTCCTGAGAAGCTTGGTGATCCAGGTATACCCACCATTCCTTGCTCCATAAAAAATAATTATGTCAGGACTGCTTTATGTGGTCTTGGTGCAGGAGTGAGTGTTATGACTTTTTCTCTCTACAAAAGGCTTTGTCTAGATAAACTAATCCCTATAGATATCTCTCTTCAAATGGCTGATAAGTCAGCAGCTATTCCTGTAGGTATTTGTGAGGATGTTCCTGTTTAGGTTACTAATTTCTTGATCCTTACAGGCTTTGTTGTGCTTGACATGCCCGAGGATGGGAGCGTGTCTATTATTCTTGGTAGACCTTTTCATAACACAACATGTCCTATTATTGATTGCAATAAAGGAAAGGTGACCTTCAATGTTAATGAGAAGGAGCACACGGTATATTTTCCAAAGAAGATTGATAAAAAGGCATGGCCTTAATTCTATTGAGAATATTGAGACAATGAAGGTTGGAGAGTGGGATTGTCCTCTACATGTGCACCACAAATACAAAACCATTATGATGGGGACAATATCCATTGAAATAAAGGTACCATGATTGCTTTATAAGAAGTGAAACTTTTTGCTCAATATAATACATGTTTGGTAGTGAGACTTGATCAACCTCGCTAACATATATGTTTTATATGAGTAAAAAGAGAAGCTTGTTATGTTTTCATTTCCTTTATCTTTCTTTCTCCTTGTTGTACCAAAGTTTTATGTTTTTGAAGCTTCATATGTTTAACCATTGTTTCGAGCTTACCAGAAGTTTTGCAGCTTACAATATTTTGAAAAATTCTCAAAAGTGAAGTTGTCAGAAAAATTCCAGAAAATTTAAAATAAAATTTTCCATCAAAAAAGTGACGCAGGGGACCTGGGGCTAGCCAGGGGGGCACCCTCTGTCCAGGCGGCCAGCTGGCGCGGCCCGCCCCTTGGCCGCGCCCACAAGTCGCCTGGGCCCACCTAGGCCCCTTTCCACGTACTTCTTCCTCCCTTCTCTCTCTCTCACTCCAAAAATCCCGATTTTTCTGCTGGACCTCGAGTTCTTGCTGTTCTTGGTGGCAAATTTCGATCTCTCTCTACATTCCATCATTTGCATTGAGTATTTGAGCATTTACTCCCTGGTATGTTACTCCTCCACTCCTCCAATTAAAATTTTGATTGGTGGTCTTATTTGTGAGTATTTAGCAGTTCTTGGTGTTGTTCATATGAGCTTGCATGCATGCTTAGAAATTTATTTGTGAAATTTTGATGCAAGCTTATGCATGAAGGAAGTGAGTAGAATAGTTTGCTCCAACTAATTTTTGCTTAAACCTCCATTTTTCTGTTGAACCAAAAATTTCAGAAATGAGCTTGTTTGGAAAAGCAAAAGGATGGATTGGGAAGAAGAGACCCGAGCCTACTAATAGACTAACTAGAGATGCAGCTTCATCCTCTACCGTGAGGACAAGTTACAATGATGATATCGTGCCACTGGAGTTGCTCCACGAGACGGACATGGCACATGCCATGGCATGCCCGTGTTCAGATTTCCTTATGGCGCAGGTAGTAAGGATACGTTTGATAACCTCTATGCAGCTATAGGTTTGACACATCTCGTAACACGACGTGTGCAACAATATCCAAAATGCACATATTATTTTGTCAGCTAGTTTAGGTATAATGATAAAACTTCCGTGATTGAATTCAGATTATATGATGATGTCTTTAGCATATCTTTGGCAGAATTTTGTGATATTATAGGTGTGAGGAATGTCGGGAAGACGACCAAAATGAACATTCAACCATACGAGCTAAAATCCCTATTAGCTTCCCTTTGCAGTAAGGACCCGCGAGAAATTCACCGGGGGAAAATCTCCAGCATCTTGTTAATATCAACTCTAAACCTAAAAAGCCAAAAACACGTAGAAAATATCAACTCGCACTAGACACTGGGTTAATAAGTTAGTGCACAAATATGATACTTCCTTCGTTTTCTAAATATAAAGTGTATTATTTTTTCAAGAAGTCAACATTTTCTAACTCTGACCAAGTTTATAGAAAGGAATATCAATATCTAGAGTACGAAATCATTATCACTAGATTCACCATGAAATATATTTTTATATTTTGTAAATTTGATATTGTATATATTGTCTATATTTTGCTCTATAGTTGGTCAAACATAGACAACATTTGACTTTTTGAAAAACTAATACACCTTAGATATGAATCAGCAAAGAAATGCCCAAAAAAGTATCCTAGAATGGTAATATTATAGCATAAAACAATCAAAAATTATAGATAGATTGGAGATGTATGAACATCCCCGAGCTTAATTCCTGCTCATCCTCGAGTACGTAAATGATAAAAATAGAATTTATGATGTGACATGCTAGCCAACATGTAATCTATTGAGGGTATGGTCATTGAGAAATGATGAATTAATAAAAATCAACATAGTAATATTCGTGAACATAAGTAACATAATCATCAAGTTTCAAAATATGCAATCCTTAAAGATTGTTTACCCCCTAATCATCTTATAATATTAGCATGGCATGCCTCCATCTGAACTATATAAATACAAATGTCAAGCACCACAGTGTTAAGTCAGGTAATTGGATCGTACTTTTTAATGTGCTTTTATATTTTTATTACTCACTCAATACATGAGCGTGAACCATGTATATAACATATAAGTGGAATAGAAGATGGTGGTAGGTTTCAAAGGGGTAAAAGTGGAGAAGAAGGTCTCGCATCAACTCGGCATATCAATAGGCCATTGAGATGCCCATCAATAGATAACAATGTGAGAGTAGGGATTGCCATGCACTGGAGGCACTAGAGCTATAAGTGTATGAAAGCTCAGCTGAAGCTAAGTGGGTGTGCATCCAACTTGCTTGCTCATGAATACCTCGTGTCGGTGCACTAGTAATGGGGTACCTAGTGCGCTTGACTTATGCACCCGCGTTAAGAGCATAGCCCCTCAAAGTCAACCGCCAACCGAAGCAAGTATCCGAAACCATACACTAGCATGACCTACACAGCAGCCCGGGATAGGCAAAAGATGCACCAAAAACCTCCGACACCTGCCGGGGACCAAGGCCCAGGTACCATCAAGAAGACCCGGCAAGCACGAGCCAATCTGCCACCGCTCCACCTCATCGCCACACGAGTCACTTATCGATGAGGTGTCGAGCTCCCAAATGGTAAGTTGCTCTCGATGAGCACGTGGAGACACGCTAGAAGACAGATTACGACCAGTTGACACCCGTCCAGAGGCGTGTCAAGACACCAAGCAACAGTGAGCTAAGCGGTGGCAGGAGCTTCCCGGGGATGCACCCCCGCACGCCCTAAAGTTGCATTTATGGCATTTTCTCTTGAGAGCCAGAGTTAGGTATGATAGCACTGTTAGTTACGTAATCATGTTTGTTTGCCATTGTGGATCTCCGTTGAGCTACAAAAGGAGGCCCAAGGAAACTTAGCACAGGATTCGGACCCTAGAACATTTGTACGCACCTACTGGTTCTCCGCAGCAACCCTTGCGAGGGAAGAACACTTTGTGAGCTTCGTCTTCCCTGAATCAGACCACTAAAGAAGGAGTACGGTTTTATGCATCTCAACAGCCCTAACCTGGGTAAACGACTCGAGTCCCATCATCGTGTTGCCTCGTAGTTTCGGCTCTTTGTGCAACGTGATCTCCCTACCGAACGAGGAAGGGGACAATGGTCCCATAGGTGATCGAGTGCAACCTGCCTCGACATCTTTGGCGCGCCAGGCATGAGGAATCGTTCGCTCTAACCTAAGATTACGAGCAACATGTTGATCTTCGTCGCTGTTCTTTTTCCTCATGGTTCCCAGAAGAAGATCGGCGCAGCCCCCCATCCTTCTACTTCGAAGGCCACGATGCTAGCAGCTGCAGAAACTGCTGGCACCGTGGCGGCGTCAGGCGATGCGGGACCCGTGGGCGGTGCGATTGGCACACGAGACGTCGCCGTCGTGTCCCCCTCGGCAGAAGCCGGAACAAAGAGCGCCAGAAGTGAGCAGGAGCAACGCCCTGGCGAGCTTAGCTCAGGTGCTACAGGAAGTCGACACATCTAGACTCCAGTGTTCCACCGCACCACTTGCCGCAGTCACAACAGTGGTGCCCAATCCGAAGCAAGATGGAGTGCTGAGCGGAACCTGGGCTCCGTTTGCGCTTGTAACGGGTGCGGCTCCTGGGCTCGTGCCTCGTCCAGAGCAAGATGGAGTGCTGAGCGGAACCGCGGATCCACGAGCTCAGCCTCCGCCACGTCAGACCGCCACAGCGACCGGTGCATGACGACAAGGGCGCGATGACACTCCTCTTGGTTCCACCAGGAGTCGAGAAATGTCCCGGTCTGCATCGCTGCCGATGTCGGACCCAGCCGTGGAGGCAATGGTGCAGGATCAACTGCTGTTAAGTATTCCACCAGCGGATGACAAAATGGACGAGTGGAGGGCCACCATCTAGAATTAGATTGGCTTCATCGAAGCCAGCAAATCGCAACACACAGGATCGTCCCGTCGTCCAAGAATGACGACGGTGGCCCGGACTCGGACGTGTTGAGGGGGACACACCGATGGTGCAGTCCCCTTCATGAAAGTAAACCCAAGGGCAGCTCCAAGAAGCTCCACGCACTGGTGAACCCGACGAGGCATGCATGGCTTCGTCCGGCCGACGCGACTAGCAAGACCGGCGGCATGTCCTAGAAGACCATTGGAAGAAGGACACGCGTATAACCATTGAATGACGCCGGGAACCACTCCGTCAATCTGATAGGTGCAACGGCATAGATGTTGGCAACCTCGCGCCAGTGCTAGCGAGTACCTACCTTACAAGGTCGGGTGTCTTGCCTTCACTCGCGAGCTGCGACGGGTTCGCTGGCCGTCGAGCCGAGCTTTAAAGCCTGAACTAACGGAGAGGTTTGACGGAAAGCTCAACCCGACAGAATTCCTCGGCATATACACAATAGGCGTCCAAGATGCCAGAGGAAGATATGAGAAGGTGCTCGCCAACTATTTCCCTTTGGCACTCAAACCAAATGTGAGGTCATGGCTGATGCACCTGCCGGAGAATTCCATTTCGTCATGGGATGACTTGTGCAATGAGTTTGTTGGCGCCTTCACACGTGGCCACCAGGATCTAGGACAGATAGCAACTTGCAGGTCCTCCCGCAGAAGGAAGGGGAAATCCCATGGAACTACATCCAGAGGTTCAGTAGAGTGCGCCGTAACATTCCTGAGATACACCCCGTAGCCGTGATTGCCGCGTTCCATTCGAACGTGCACAACACGACAATCCGGGCCAATATGAATGTCAAACTCCCCAAGACTGTCAACGATCTATACATGTTGGCGGACAAGTGTGCTCGAGCAGAAGAAGGAAGGTGACTCCACGGAGAGGAGGCGCGTGTCAAAGTTGACTCCGATGACGACGACGATACCCCTGGACCGAAGAGGAGGAACCAAAGCGCAACAAGAAGTGCAAGGGAAGGCAGTATTGGATGTCGAAGGCTTTGGTGATCTTAGCGCCGGCAAGAAGGCAAAAGCCGAAACCCTCGGCAAGGGAGCTTTCTCATGCGCTGATTGCTGGGAGCCCACCAGCATAGAGAAAACTAGAAACTCCGATGGGACATATTGCAAGATCCATCGCACCAAGGGGCATAATTTCCAAGAATGTCGCCAAGTTGAGAAGCTTGGTGAAAAGGAAGAAAGCAGATTACGAGAAGTGTGACAAGGAGAAGGGCCAAGATGGTGCTACCGAGAAGGGCCATGGTGGTAGAGGAGGCCGCCGTGGCAAGCCCCCCTGCAAAAGAAAAAGCATGCCAGAGGCTGTGAGAAGAAAGAAGAAGGTGACATGAGTGATGATGAAGAGGATGGAGAGGATTTGAGTGATAAAGAATTCCAGAGGGCAACCGATGTCATGTGTGTTGACGAGGATGCATCCTTGCACTCCTCTCGCCGCCAGCTCAAACAGTGGGCACGTGAAGTTAACAACATGGAGCCAACGACACAGTCTAGGAGACCGCTCAGATGGTCCCACATGCCTATCATCTTTCACGGAGAGGATCACCCTGATCGCATTACTGTGGTCGGGTGTCTACTGTTGTTGGTTTCTCCGACAGTCCGGAACCTCAAAGTTAGTAAGATGTTAGTTGATGGTGGGGCAGGGTTGAAACTGATTTCCCCCGAAGAGGTTAAAAGACAACAAATTTGTGACGACGAGCTCAAGCCTATTTTTTCATTCCAAGGAGTTAACCACGGCAGAGTCCTATCCAAAGGGAAGATAACTTTGCCTGTTACGTTTGGAGGAGACTTCAACTACCGGACCTAGAAGGTTGTATTTGACATAGTCAAACAATCCGTGTCGTACAATAGAATTCTTGGTCGCCCAACCTTGGTAATATTCATGGCAGCATCCCACTATGCTTACAATGTTCTGAAGATGCCAGGTCCCATGGGAGTAATCTCCATCCCGTGTGACTAGAAAGATGCAGTTATTTGCGTAGACCAGGTTTATCGAGATGCATTAGCGGCTGAGGCTGCAGAAGAACCCGCTACTGCGAGAAACCTAAAGCAGGAAAAGAAGTCTAGCAAGAACATGGACAAGGACTCCGGGAAGCGCGCCTCCGCAGAGTGCGCTGTGCCTGTCGATGACCTTCAGGAGAGTTCCACTAGAAGGAAATCCAAGGTCACCTAACCTGCGACAAATAAAGTCCCGACAAGGGAGGATGGCTCTAGTGGTTCGTTTACCATCAGTGCCTCCCTTAGTGACAAATAGGAAAGTGCGCTCATTGCCTTTCTGTGGGCAAATGACTATGTGTTTTCCTAGAAACCTTCTAACATCCCCGACAGGGAAGCACCTAAGGAATGGGTCATGTATTTTGACGGTGCCTTCTCACTCCAGGGTGTCGATGCAGGTGTGCTCCTCATCACCCCCACCGGAGAGCATCTCAAATACGTGGTCTAAATGCACTTTCCCTAGGAGGAAGCTACCAACAACACCAACGAATTGCGGTAGAGTTGGGAATCAAGAAGCTGGTCATTAGACGAGACTTTCAACTTGTTGTGAAGCAGATTAAGATTATCAGAGTTCGTTGATGGAGGCTTACGTAGAGGAAGTGAGGAAGTTGGAGGAACGCTTTGACAGATTGCAGGCAGAACATGTGCCACGTACACAGAACAACGTTGCCGATCACCTGTCAAAGTGTGACACACAGAAACTTCCTGCGGAACCAGGAATTTTTGTCCTTCACCTCATCGAACCATCTATATCCCCTTCAGCGACGACCCGGAAGAAAAGAAAGTTGAACTCCGGCAAACATTTCCCGGCAGAGCTTCCTGAAGCCCCAGGTAAAGAAGTTGCCGGAGGCGGTTCCATTTTTCCTGGTGAGCCACTCCCTCCCATGGAACCCTGGGTTCTTGAGGTAGAGGTATGCGCTCCCACGAATAAGGAGATGCATTTAGTCCTTGTTGTCGAGGCACATGCTCCAGCTTGGTCACGTTCCTTCAAACAGAAGAACTCCTCGAAGGGCAAGAAGAGGCCAAAATTTTGTTGACGACACTCTGTACAGAAGGAGACCCAAAAACATGAAATTAAGGTGCGTATAACGAGAGGAAGGACTAAAGTTGTTGGCAGAGATTCACGGAGGCGTATGTGGGTCACATATAGGATCAAGGGTCTGTGCCGGAAAAGCTTTCCGGCAGGGTTTCTACTGGCCCACAACCCTCCAAGATGAGACTGAGCTGGTCACCAAGTGTGAGGCCTTTCAGTTCCATCCCAAGAATATTCATCAGCCAACATAAGCCCTCTAGACGATCCTTTTATCCTGGCCATGCTCCCTCTAGGGGCTCGATATTCTGGGCCCCTTTCCCCATGCTGCCGGGGGTTTCCCGTTCCTGTACGTTACAATCATCAAGTTCATGAAATGGCCTAACATGGAACCAGTGAGAAAGGTAATTGCGAAGTCAGCTATCAAGCTCATGAAAGGACCAATGTGCCGCTTTGGAGTACCGAACAGAGTAATCGAAGGTAACGGCAACCAGTTCACGAGCCACAAATTAAGGCAGTACATCCGAAACCTTGGAAGCAAGGTCTCCTTCACCTCCGTTGCACACCCAAGGAGCAACATGCAAGTCGAGAGGATGAATGCTGAAGTTTTGCAAGGAGTTAGAACAAGAACTTTCAATAGAATACGAAGATGCGGCAAGGACTGAGTTTTGCAAGGACTCGGAACAAGAATGATGAGTTGCTGATGGTTCTTTGATCCCTCAAAACGACACCGAATCGAGCTACTGGCCAGACACCTTTCTCCCTAGTACATGGGGTGGAAGAAGTTATCCCTACGGAACTCATATACTGGTCACCTCGAGCGCTTGCCTATGATGAACTAAAGAAACAACAGCTACGTCATGACAATGCCATGCTCCTCATCGAAGATCATCTCTGGGCCGATGTGCATGCCACACACTATCAGCAGGCCCTACGCCGCTATCATAGCTGCAGGGTCCATGCCCGGAGCTTTGAGGAAGGCAACCTTGTCCGTAGGCGCGTTCAGTCTGCCAAGGGTTCCAACAAGTTGACTCCAAAGGGGGAAGGCCCTTACCGGGTAGTACAAGTCACCAGACTTGGTGCAGTCCGTCTGGAGACCGAAGATGGCATCAAAATGCTTAACTCAAAGAACATTGAGCATCTTCATAAGTTCTACCCGTAAGGCGCGATAATCGGGCCCAGTCCCCGGCAACCACCTTTTGTACAAGCTTTGACGCTGTTGCATGTATCCCTTTGTACAAAGCCAGACACAGACCCGGTGCATAAATAAATCTTGGCATTGCATGATATCATCATTTGCATGTTCATTACTCATTTACTTGTGCTATGATCTCACTACTTCCTTAATTTACAAGTTATTAAGAGTGCTTGATGAAATATAACCCTTGTTATCACGTCTTCCCTCTATCTAGAGGACGGAGCCTCTTTTTTTTCTTGTATGTTTGACCTCTAGGTAAATAGGAGACAACGGAGCTGTAAGGACGGTTGTCCATCACACCTTCAAGGGGACCTCCCCCAGTGAGATAAGCTTAATCCGCCTTATGTTAAGCTCGGTTCCATTCCTTCCATTAAGTAAATCCTTGCCGCTCCTTCTCGATTGTGTACAATGGAATTGTCTGCAAGGCAGGAACCCTTGTCGAGACGAGCCGTCCTTCATCTCTTGTCGCTTATCAGCCTTGGGAGGGACCGCGTAGATACCCAGAAGGTGCCTTGCCGGGGGACGGTGCCTGTCTGTTGTAATGGGGTGTCTCCCCCTTCAACATTCACGTCCTGCACCAACTCGACAAGGAGTCCTGTACGGCAAGAGTATACATACAATACAATTCGAGTAGAAGGACAAAAGGACAGTACTTAAGAGAGATGATTGACGCTTATTTTATTCATTATTCAGTACAAAATGTATAAAATAAAATTACGTTTCAACTAGTAAAATTATTCGGCGCCTCCCCGCCAAGACCGAAGCGACGCCACCCCGTGATACGTCCATTTTGCGGCATGTTTTCACGTTGATATTTACCGCTTCTTTGGCTGTTATTTCACTTCACGGTACTATTCTTATGCCTTTTCTCTCTTATTTTGTAAGGTTTACATGAAGAGGCAGAATACCGGCAACTGGAATTCTGGCCTAAAAGTGGAGCAAAGTTGAGATACCTATTCTGCCCAACTCCAAACACCGTGAAAATCAACTGAGATTTTTTCCCAATATATAAAAAATACTGGGCCGAAGAAGTACCGGAGGAGGGCCAGGGGGTGGCCACAAGCCTGCACGGCGCGGCCACCCCCAGGCCATGCCATGGGGGCTTGTGGGCACCCTGTTGGCCCAGTTGCCCCCCTCTTTTGCTATATGGAGGGTTTCGTCCAGAAAAAACCAGAAGGGAGTTTTTTCGTGGTTTCGCCGCCGCCATGAGGCGGAACTTGAGCAGAACCAATCTAGAGCTCCGGCAAGACGATCCTGCCGGGGAAACTTCCCTCCCGGAGAGGGAAATCGTCGCCATCGTCATCACCAACACTCCTCTCATCGGAGGGGAGTTGTCACCATCAACATCTTCATCAGCACCATCTCATCTCCAAACCCTAGTTCATCTCCTATAACCAATCTCCACCTCGCGACTCCGATTGGTACTTGTAAGGTTGCTAGTAGTGTTGATTACTCTTTGTAGTTGATGCTAGTTGGATTATTTGGTGGAAGAGATTATGTTCAGATCCTTGATGCTACTCATTACACCTCTGATCATGATTATGATTATGCTTTGTGAGTAGTTACTTTTGTTCCTGAGGACATAGGATAAGTCATGCTAATAATAGTCATGTGAATTTGGTATTCATTCGGTATTTTGATATGTTGTATGTTGTTTTTCCTCTAGTGGTGTTATGTGAACGTCGACTACAAAACACTTCACCATTATTTGGGCCTATAGGAAGGCATTGGGAAGTAGTAAGTAGACTATGGGTTGCTAGAGTGACAGAAGCTTAAACCCTAGTTTATGCGTTGCTTTGTAAGGGGCTGATTTGGATCCACTAGTTTAATGCTATGGTTAGACTTTGTCTTAATTCTTCTTTCGTAGTTGCGGATGCTTGCGAGAGGGGTTAATCATAAGTGGGATGCTTGTCCAAGTAAGGGCAGTACCCAAGCGTCGGTCCACCCACATATCAAACTATCAAAGTAACGAACGCGAATCATATGAACATGATGAAACTAGCATGACAGAAATTCCCGTGTGTCCTCGGGAGCGTTTTTCCTCCTATAAGACTTTGTCCAGGCTTGTCCCTTGCTACAAAAGGGCTTGGGCCACTTTGCTGCACCGTTGCTACTTTTGTTACTTGTTGCTTGCTACGAATTATATCACCACACAATCACTTGTTACCGACAATTTCAGTGCTTGCAGATATTTCCTTGCTGAAAACCACTTGTCAGATCCTTCTGCTCCTCGTTGGGTTCGACACTCTGACTCCATGACAGCAGACCTTCCCCTGCAATGGCACTAGAAGAATGCTGCTAGCACTCTCCGACAATCGAAACTAGAAGAATGTTGTTGACGGCCCACCAACACGTGGGATCATAGCAGTTTTCGAGGGTAGAGTATTCGACCCAAATTTGTTGATACGCCTATAGGAGGTGAGAGGATACTCTCAAGTATTAGCAGCTGAATGTGTCAGATTCGACCACACCTGAAAGATTATTATCTGCAAGCAAGGTATCAACATCAAAGTAGTATGATAACAACGGTGTCAGAAACGATCTGTTGACACGACAGAATATTCTTAACGATTGTATCAATGGCGCCAGAATTTGCCCGTTGACGGAAATTGTCAGTTCCCTTCAACGACCAGCGTACCAAAATTGTAGCAGGTAAGAGAAGTGTAACAAGTAATTGCAGTGGCAAGGAACGACAGTAGTGACAGAAGTAGCAAGTAGCAACAGTAGCAAGCGACACTAGTAACAGCAGAGCAAGACAAGTAACAACAGTAGCAGCTGTAGTAACAGCAGCAGAGCAAGACAAGTAACAGCAACAGTGGGACAAACTCGTAGGCAATGGGTCGGTGATTTATTTGGATGATATTCATCATGCAACAGTTATAACACAGAGAGATATGTGGCTAGCACCCATTCGTCAATGTGATGTAGGCATGCATTCAGTGTGTCGTCATACGTGCTTAGGGAAAAGAACTTGCATGACATCTATTGTTCATCCCTCCCGTGGCAGCGGGGTCCAAAAGGAAACTATGGGATATTAAGGTTCTCCTTTTAATAAAGAACCGAACCAACACATTAGCACTTGGTGAACACATGAACTCCTCAAACTATGGTCATCACCGGGAGTGGTTCCGGTTATTATCACTCCGGGGTTGCCGGATCATAACACATAGTAGGTAACTACAACTTGCAAGATCGAATCTAAAACACACATATATTGGTGACAACATAATAATTTCAGACCTGAAATCATGGCACTCGGGCCCTAGTGACAAGCATAAAGCATGGCAAAGTAGTAGCAACATCAATCTCAGAACACATTGGAGATTAGGGATCAATCCCCGTCAATACTAACTCGATTACATGATAGATCTCATCCTACTCATCACCGCCCAGCGAGCCTACGAATAGATTACCCACGAACGACGAAGAGCTTGATGGAATTGGAGAGGGAAGAAGGTTGATGATGACGATGGCGACGATTTCCCCTCTCCAGAGCCCAAAACGGACTCCAGATCAGCCCTCCAGATGAAGAACAGGTTGTGGCGGCGCCTCCGTATCGCAAACGTGACGAAATATTCTGTTTTTATTTTTTTGGGACGAAAGTGAATTTATAGAGCTGAGATTGGGGGCGGCAGAGCCACGTGGGCCCCACAAGATTGCCCACCGCCACCAGGGGGGTGGCGGTGGCAGGGCTTGTGGCCGAGCCCCTCAGGTGGATCTTTGCGTAGTTATTTTTCATATTTTCTAAAAATAATCTCCGTAAATTTTCAGGACGTTTGGAGAACTTTGATTTCTGCACAAAAATAACACCAAGGCGATTCTGCTGAAAACAGCGTCAGTCCAGGTTAGTTCCATTCAAATCATGCAAATTAGAGTCCAAAACAAGGGCAAAAGAGTTTGGAGAAGTAGATACGATGGAGACGTATCAACTCCCCCAAGCTTAAAACTTTGCTTGACCTCAAGCAATTCAGTTGACAAACTGAGAGAGAAAGAAAAACTTTGACAAACTCTGTTTGATCTTGTTGTTGCAACTATGTCTAACTCATAAGCAGAGTTTCAGCAAGATCACAAGTTAACCACATAAGCAAGTGACACAACGGTCTCACGATAAACTAATATCAATGGCATAATCAGCTAACGAGCAAATAATAATGAGTTTCAAATACCAACACTTCAATCCAACCAAG
Organism: Hordeum vulgare subsp. vulgare; assembly: GCF_904849725.1. NCBI lineage: Eukaryota > Viridiplantae > Streptophyta > Magnoliopsida > Poales > Poaceae > Hordeum > Hordeum vulgare. Next base: position 466,811,461 of record NC_058519.1, read on the forward strand.
CATGAAGCAATATGAATAGGCGGTATCTCGCTAGCTCTTTCTGAGACCGCAAAACATAAATGCAGAGCACTTTCAAAGATCAAGGGCTGACTAAACATTGTAATTCATAGCAACGAAGATCAAGTCATAGTCATACTCAATATCAATCAAAAGCAAAGCATAAAAATGACACAGGTGATCTCTAATTGGTGCTTATATAAGAGGAGGATGACTCGACAGGAACATAAATAGACAGGCCCTTCGCAGAGGGAATCATTGATTTGCAGAGGTGCTAGAGCTCAAGCTTTGAAAACAGAGATAATAATTTTGGGTGGCATGCTTTCATTGTCAACGCAATGACCAAGATTTCTCAATATATTCCATGCTATTCATGCTATAGGCGGTTCCCAAACAGAAAAGTAAAGTTTTAACTCCCCCACCACCAATCAATCACACTCCACGGCTAGCCGAATCCTCGAGTACCGTCCATACTAACATCAATCCGGGGGGAGTCTTGTTTTACAGTTATGTTTTCGATTTAAGTGTGGAACTGGGCATTCCAATGACCGGCCCCTTTCTCGTGAATGACAGTGAATAAACACATGTCAAGGATAACACTCCTAGCATGGAAGATACCAATAGCCCCCTCTCACCACATGAGCGGTTTGGGCATGCAAAACAGATTATTTCTTGAAGGTTTAGAGAGTAGCACATGCAAATTTACTTGGAACGACATGTAAATACCGCAAATAGGTAGGTATGGTGGACTCTCATGGAAAACTTTTGGGTTTATGGAAGTGGATGCACAAGCATTATTCCGCTTAGTACAGGTGAAGGCTAGCAAAAGACTGGGAAGCGACCAACTAGAGAGCGACAACAGTCATCAAGATGCAATGAGTTTAACTAACATTGAATGCAAGCATGAAGAGGATATAAATCACCATGAACACGAACATCATAGAGGCTATATTGATATAAATCCCAACAAGCAAAAGAAGAAAGAAAAATCTTTTTGGGTTTTCTCGAAAGGACACAAAACAAGAAAACGAAAATAAACTAGCATGGATAATACAGTGGCAAAGTGTGAACACCGTCTAACAAAATGAAAGCATAAGCATGAATGTAAAGTCGGTGAGAACACGTACTCCCCCAAGCTTAGGATTTTGGCCTAGCTTGGTCTACTCCCATGGTGGGAAATAACCAGCTCCAGGATACTCCAGAGCAGACTGTGGACGCCACTGCTGTGTGAGATCCTCTGGCTCCCACTGATAAACTGGCGTCTGGTACTCGACTGGCGGCTCGAGCACGGGCGCCTGTGGTTGGGCCAAGCCCCAATATGCGTAGATGTCCGAGGGCATAATAGTGTACCTTCCTGCATGAAGATCGAACAAAGAAGGAGCAGGCAAAGTAATAGTCTCTCAAGTACCCTGACTAAATACCAGGTTATAAATCATCCGTCTACTAGCATCTCTATCCAGAAAATCATGGCGAACCATGCTGTCATCATCCAAATATTTCTCAGGGAGAAGCATCTCTCCTTCCTCTCCCAGTCTAATGGGTATCTCAAAGTGTCTGGCAAGATGGATAGCATAGATACCTCCATAGACGACACCCTTGGAACGGTTGGTGTTCAACCGCTGGGCCACTATAGCACCTAGGCTATAAGCCTTATCATTATAAAGGCGTTCGCGCAAAACCGCAAGGTCTGGAGAACTAAGTGATCCAGCCTCCCCACGACCAATCAAACATTTTCCCACAAATAGAGAGAAGTACCGAAGCACAGGAAAATGTATGCTAGCAATTCTAGCGCGAGACACTCCTCTCTCCTCTTCAACAGCAATAGTACCAATGAAATCCTCCAAGTCCTGTGGACGAGGGTCACGGATATCCCCAACATAAGGTAATTTGCATACATTGCAAAAATCCTATAGTGTCATGCACTCGGGAACATCGTATATTATGAACTCAACCATGGGAGGATTCTTCCTCGGATAAAAGTTGAAGCTTTGAACGAAAATATTGGTGAGGAGGAGGTATTGTGAGCACTTATCTGCAACGAATGCAATAAGACTTGCGTTCTCCACCAAGTAATAAAAGTCTTCATAAAGCCCAGCGGTGCGCAAAAATTCATCACTTCACCACTCGCACGCTCGAACTTCTGTGACTCGAGGGACTGCGTACTTGGGGTGGTTCTTCTCATCCTCCTTGGGGTTATGGCTTGAAGAGCCTCTTAAGAACATCCTCATCTTTTCCTTTTTCTAGCTCTGAAAAATTCTGAAATTTATAGACTTTGAAAGAAAAGTGAGTAAGATTAACCCAACTTGTAGCAACTACTCCTACTAGTGCCTAGAGACCGTATCACGCGCTAAAACTACTTAGGTCCAGCTAAAATCAACATTTCTAGCTCAAGAACAGGGTCACCAAGGTATCAAGAATACGCGAAAGATAAAGCACTAGAGCAAAAACTAATTGGACCAATGGAGGAGTCACTTACCAAGGAGTAATTTCCCCAAAACGGTTTGGAGAATGGTGCTTTGAGCAAGGAGATCGAAAATCACAGCCAAATGAGCAAGAACACGGGTTTGAGCTACGAAACAGTTTTTTCTGGAGGTGGAAGAAGAGGGTGGGAGCTGGAATGAGTGGAGGGGGTCCCTGTGGGCCCCACAAGCTTGCTAGCCGCCACCAGGGGGGTGGCGGTGGCAGGTCTTGTGGTCCACTGGTCTGGCCCCCATGCCAGCTCTCAAGCCCAATAATTTTCAAATATTCCAGAAAAAATCATACTGAATTTTCAGGACCATCGGAGAACTTTTATTTTCGAGGTATTTTCTCCGGGACGCTAAAATAGAAAACAGGAAAAGCTAAACTAAATCTACCATTTTTCTTCTAATTAACAGAAAATGAAAGCTCAAAACAGAGGTATGTGACTCTTTGATTCATCCATTTCATGGTCATCGAAAGAAATCGGTTAATGGGGTTGATCAAGTCCTCATGACAAAACCTTCTCGAATCACAAGAGAGAACGGAGAATTTTCGAATAGACACTAAGTCACCTCAATGGGGATACGTATCTCCCCAACAAGCAAATCATACTTCATCTTGACACGAGGAATAGGGCATTCAAAGCTCCCAATAAGAATCGATGAAGTCTTTTCGATAGCATTGATGCAATGTACTTGATATCGTTTTTCCGGAAAGTGGACTGTGTGCTCCTTACCATTGACATGGAAAGTGACATTGCCTTTGTTGCAATCTATAACAGCCCCTGCAGTGTTTAAAAAGGGTCTTCCGAGGATGATAGCCATGGCATCGTCCTCGGGAATATCCAAGATAACAAAGTCTGTTAAGATAGTGGTGTTAGCAACCACAACAGGCACATCCTCGCAAATGCCGATAGGGAAAGCAGTTGATTTGTCGGCCATTTGCAGAGAAATTTCAGTGGGTGTCAACTTATCCGATTCAAGTCTACGATAAAGAGAGAGTGGCATAACACTAACACCGGCTCCAAGGTCACATAAGGTAGTTCTTACGTAGTTTCCTTTAATGGAACAAGGTATAGTGGGCACTCCGGGATCACCAAGTTTCTTAGGAGTTCCACCTTTGAATGTGTAGTTGGCAAGCATGGTGGAGATCTCAAGAGATGGTATCTTCCATTTATTAGTCACAATATCTTTCATGTACTTGGCATACAGAGACATCTTGAGCATATCAGTTAACCGCATCTGCAGAAAGATGGGTCTTATCATCTCAACGAAGCGCTCAAAATCCTCATCATCCTTTTTCTTGGATGGCTTAGGAGGAAAGGGCATAGATCTCTGAACCCATGGCTCCCTTTCTTTACCATGCTTCCTAGCAGTGAAGTCATTCTTATCGTATCTCTTAGGTTGTGGGTTATCAGGATTAACCATAGGTTCAACCTCCACATCCTCATCATTGCTAGGTTGAGCATTATTATGAACATCACTGTCCATATTGTCACCAGTTTCATGTTCATCACCAGATTGTGTTTCCGCATCAGACGCAGAAATATCATTAGGTTCTTCAGGTGTGACAGTATTTGGTGAACTAGCATGTAGGTTTCTATCATCCTTCTTCTTCTCCTTAGGATGACTGGGTGTATCAGCATTGATTCCTTGAGAATCTTGATCAATTCTCTTGGGATGACCTTCAGGATACAAACACTACTGGAATTCAGAAATTTGCCGTCTGCTTGGCCTTTGCCGTCAGCTGACACATGGCAAAGGTACTCTTTGCCGTCTGCTTGGCCTTTGCCACCTCTTTGCCGTCCGTTGACGGACGGCAAAGAAGCCCTGTGCGGACGGCAAAGGGAGGGCAGACGGCAAAGTCCCCCCAAACGGCCGAAACCCCACCCCACCCACCCCTCCCCTTTGCCGTCTGCCTGGGGGCCTTTGCCGTCCGCCTGGGAGCGCGGCAGACGGCAAAGGGGACGGCGGCCCACCAACCCACCCCCACCCGGTGCCTCCCCCAGGACCTTTGCCGTCTGCCTAGGAGCGCGGCGGACGGCAAAGGCGCGGCAGCCCACCGAACACACTCATGCCCGCCCTCCTCCAACCGGGGCTTCCCACGTAGCCCACCCCATTACTCGAATCCCCACCGCGCGCGCCGCGCCTCCCATGCGCCGCTGCCCCGCGCCACGCCTGCCCTGCGGCGCCCCTCCTCCCTGCGCCGCCCCTCCTCCCTGCACCGCGCCGGCCCTCCTCCCTGCCCCACGCCGGCCCTCCTCCCTGCGCCGCCCCTCCTCCGTGCGCCGCCTTCTCCCCTGGCGCCTCCCCCACCCTGCACCGCCCCTCCTGCATCGCCCCTCCAACACCACCCCTCCTGCGCCGCCCCTCCTCCCCGCCACCACCCTGCGCCACCCCTCCTCCCTGCGGCACCCCTCCCCCTGCGGTGCCCCTCGTCCTTGCCCCTCCTCCCTGCACCGCCCCTCCTCCCTAGGTAAATTTGTTTTTGTTTGTTTTTGTTTTTTTCTCTTTTGTCATTTTTAGGTTCATGTTAATTAGTTCATGGTAATTAGTTTGTTAGGTTATACTCTATATGCCAATTGTTTATGGTAAAATTAATGACACGAGGATGATAACATTAGTTGTCAAGCATGATGTGTTTTTTTGATTTTGTTTCTATTTAATGGTATTTGTAGTTTGAAAACGCCGAGGTGTTCTGTGTCACACATGTGACACTTATTATCTACAAACAATATTTTTTTCTCACAGTACCTCTTCATCGGAAAGGCTAAAAACAATATTTTTTTGACTCGGGAGTACTGATGATGTGTTTCAAGAAAAAAGTGGTGTCATTAGAAAAGAAAAAGGTTTAGGGTTGAGCACATTATTCTATCTTCCAAGATCGAACCGGTACCCTCCCAAAAAAAAGATCGACCCAGTCCAGCTGATTCATGAGCACAGCGACGTGGGAAGCACTATGTTGTGGTGTGTGTGTTCTTCCATCGGACAAAACAATGAAATTTTGAAACATGGACGCGGCGCCGGACCAGGCGTTGACGGCGGCGGCGGCTGCGGCCGTGCTCTCCCCGAGCAGGCTGGTCAGGTAGCTGATGAGGTTGGAGGAGATGCCATAGTACGCGAACCCCCGACCCCCCGACCCCCGATGCCACTGACCCCGACCCCCGACGCCACTCACCCTCGACCCCCGACCCCCTACCCCGACCCCCGACGCCACTGACCCCAACTCCCGAGCCCCGACACCTCTTTGGCCTCTTGTTGACCGAAAAGAACCCAACCCCCGACGCCAGTGACCCTTGACCCCCGACGACACTGACCCACATAGTTATGAGTTAGGTCACATAGTTATGTTAATTATAAAAACATCATATTTTTCTTGATCGTGTGAATTTCAATGTGCAGTTGTTCGACGACCTCCATGTGCGTTGGACGAGCTCCGCCCTTGCGTTTGTTGGTGAGCACAAATGACTTCTCCTCCTACCCCCTTAATTTGCTCTGTCCCAGTCTTCGTGCCGATGAAACTTGCTAGCTATAGGTTTCTTCAATCATGAGTATGCGTGACCAGTATGCGTCTCCCGTTCGAAAGGGCGACATCTATAAATATGCATTTCTTTGCATATTTATAACCGCCATCCTTTCGAATTGTCCAACATTATCCATGGACAACCTGAGTATGTGTAGATTGGGTTTGTTTTCCCGTATGCTGTGCTCCGGATCCGATGCGGAATTTCGTCAGTGCCTCCCCTGTTGTTCTCCGGGTACACATCCTCTCTGCTTATTGCCGAGACGTGTATCAGGAGAACAGCGGGGAGGTGCTGCCGAAATTCTGCGTCGCATCTGGAGCAGAGCATGGGAAAACGAACGCAATCTACACATACTCGGGTGGGATTAGGACCTATCTTCACCTATTAGCGTGTAGGTTGCATGGACGTAATAAAACTGACAAGCTTGATTAGGGTATGAATATAGTTGATGAATTATATATTTATTTCTTGTGCCCCCATAGGTAGCTAGGCAACAAGAGTGATCGTGCTTGGATGTACACTGGTCACCCTAGTCAGAAAGACATGACCCATGAATGGTTAACAAAAACCAGGAGGTTTGTGAGAGCCGCATTTGCAAATAGCCAGCAAAAAAACATGGTGCCCCTGTCCCATCTGTGACAACTGGAAAAAGCAGACAAAGTTTGAAATGGGTAAACACCTGCAGAAGTGGGGTTTTACGCCTAATTATATGGTGTGGCCTTTTCATGGTGAGTCTGACCAACGTGCCAGAGCTGAGGTGATTCGTCGTCGCACCGACGAGTATGGTACCGGGATTGAAGACATGGTGCAAGACTTTGATAATGCTCGGGATTCGGACGATGAGATGGAGGAATCTGCAAAGGCCTTCTATGAAATGTTGGAGTCTTCAAAACGTCCTCTCCACGAGCAGACTGAGCTTTGTCAGCTGGATGCCATCGCGCAAGTAATGGCTCTGAAGGCTCAATTCAACCTAGGCAGAGAATGCTACGACGCAATGATGACGATAGTTGGACGCTTTCTACCGAAAGGCCATGTACTGCCTGCAAACCTATACTAGTCAGAGAAAAATCCTCCGTGTACTTAAGATGCCCTATGAGAAGATACATGCATGTGAGAATGGATGTGCCTTATTTAGGCTTGAGTATGTGGCCTTGAACTATTGCCCCATTTGCAATTCTTCCAGGTATATTGTGGTAGACAACAGTATGGGTGAGAAGAATCAGACCAAAATCCCCATTAGTGTTCTTCGGTATCTTCCAATCGTACCAAGACTTCAATGTCTTTTCATGGTCGAAGAGACGGCCAGACAGATGACATGGCACAAATTGGGCAAAAGAACCGAACTAGATGCGGATGGGAACAAGATGCTGGTACACACTTCAGATGGTTTTGCGTGGAGGCACTTCGATGCATTACATAAGGATAAATCGGAAGATCCAAGGCAACCTAGAGTTGCCATCAGCACGGATGGGTTCAATGTGTATGGTATGACGACAACAGAATACGTTTGTTGGCCTGTATTTGTCATTCCACTAAATTTGCCACCCGGAGAGATTATGAAAAGAAAGAACGTTTTCTTGACGTTGATAATTCCAGGGCCCAACTATCCAGGCAAGAATATGAATGTGTACATGCAACCGCTTAAGGATGAGTTGCAAGAAGCCTGGGATAATGGGATCAAGACGTACGACGCGGCTACCAAAACAAATTTCAAAATGCGTGTGTGGTACATGTACTCGACGCATGATTATCTGGTGTTTGCGCTATTCGCTGGCTGGTGTGTGCATGGAAGGTTCCCGTGCACCACATGCAAGGCAACTCTTCAGTTCCGTTGGCTGCAGGCTGGTCACAAGTATTCTTGCTTCGACATGCATAGACAATTCTTGGATCCTGACCATAAGTTCAGAAAAGACAAGAAGAATTTCATCAAAGGTAGAGTTGTCAAAAACACTGCACCAGCTGCATTGATAGGCCAACAGACGCTTGATCAGTTAAACGCGATCGAGCCTGATCCTTTGCGTCCAGTATACTTCAAAGGGTATAATACGGAACACGCCTGGACTCACAAGTCATGCTTATGGAATCTGCCTTACTTCAAAGACCTCCTTTGCCCACACAACATTGATGTGATGCACACTGAAAATAATATTGCGGAGGCCATTTTTGGTACACTGTTCGGCATAGAGGGGAAGTCAAAAGATAATCCTAAGGGTAGAATCGACTTGGAGGCTCTATGTGATAGACCGTTGCAAAACTTGCGACAACGGAAAGGAAAGCAAAGCATAGCTAAGCCAAAGGCATGGTTCAATCTTGAAAGGCCAGCTATAAGGGAAATGCTATTGTGGGTGAAAATGCGGTTGATGTTCCCCGATGGGTATGCTGCGAATCTAAATAGGGGAGCGAGTCTTGAGAAATTGAAAATATTTGGGCTCAAGAGTCATGATTGGCACATATGGATTGAGCGGGTAATGCCGGCGATGTTGCGTGGCTTTATCCCTGAGGATGAATGGCTTGTACTGGCAGAGCTGAGCTATTTCTTCCATTCTATTTGTGCGAAAGAACTATCGCCTGGCATGCTAGATGAAATGGAAGAGTTGGCGCCGGAGTTGATCTGCAAATAAAAAAGATCTTTCCACCATGCTTCTTTAATCCAATGCAACATTTGATTTTGCATCTCTCGACCGAGGCAAGAATGGGGGGGCCCGTTCAAAATCGATGCTACTACTCAACTGAGAGGATGCAGAAGACGCTTCGAGCTAATTGTAAAAATAAATGTAGAATTGAAGCATTGATGGCCGATGCATTCATTACTTAGGAGGCGGCAAACTTCGTGATAGCACACTACGAAGCCAAAAATCATCATTTGCATAACCCGAAGCCTCGGTACAATGATGGCGATCCAAAAAAAGTTTGATCCAACCTCAGCCTATTCAAAGGTAAGCTCGCACCATCCGGTGCTTCGAAAGGGAAATCGTTGGATGTCGAAGAATGGCGGACCATTTCTTTGTATATCTTCACCAACCTAACAGAAGTGCGGCCGTACATCGAGTAAGTTCTCGGTAATTTATTGTTCCGCAACTTCTAATTGCTTTGAACTACTCTTATTCCCAGATATTTGATATAGTCGATACGTCGCCGAATTCTCGGATGGAGCGGTCATCGAATAGGATTCCGTCGAAGAGTATGAGCTTCTCGCAAAGGATGGAGGCGACTATCCCGGTTTCATCTCTTGGTTCAAACAAAGGGTAATTAATTACCATTAAGGGCCCATTTGATTTCTTGGTCTAATTTGCGGCTAATGCATCCATTCTTTTGTATTAAACTTGTAGGCTGATGTAGAGTCTATGGGCGCCGAGTTGAGACAAGTCGCTAATGGTTTTGACTATAAGGTCCGTTCATTTGACAAATACAACATCAACAGGTATCACTTTCATACCTTTGGCAAAGAGCTATCTATGCCCGACCTAAAGACTACAAATTGTTCTGTCTCTGCTATCGGCGAAGGAGACACCGAGTATTATGGAAGAGTTGAAGCAATTTATGAACTTCTATTCTATGGTGAAAACCCACCGACCGTCGTAGTCTTCAAATGTTATTGGTTTGAGCCGAGGGAGACTAGAAGGACTCATGGACATTTAGGGACTAGTCAAAATCAACCAAAACACCCACTTAGATGTTCCCGATGTCTATATTACGGCTCAACATGCGACACAATTTTCTATCTACGTGGGCCTGCCAAACTGATCCAAATCTCAAAGGTTGGGATGTCATTTTTGAAGTGCCACCACATTTTAGACCACCTACCCTCAATGAAGAGGATTACGAACCTCACATTAACCCAGACACATATGAAGGAGAATTCTTCCAAGAAACACATATGTCCAAGAAACGTTTCAAGAACCGCTCTACTTCACCCAAGAACATTGAAGTAGACAGCGACAGTGAATCCGTCTTAACCCCTGAGCCCGAACAGGAAGAGCTGGAAGAAGAAGAGGTTACTGCTGCGGATGACCTGTCACTTCTTGACCGATTACATAATGGTGGCCTTCCACATGTTCTTCGTGATAGTGATGATGATGATGCATTTATTGATGACAGTGATGATCATGATGCATTTATTGACCACGAAGCATATATAGACGAGCACGATTGTTATTAGTTCATGTGAGGTATTCAACTATTATACTATATATAAATTTTGAGTTCATGTTAGGTATTCAATTTTTATTAGTCATGTTGGTATTTATGACGATGATACACTTAAATTATATACATTTTATTACCCATGTAGGTATTTATGTTGTACTAATTTCATTTACTCTTTGTCATGACAGGTGTTGAAAGATGGTGGGAAAGGGTCGAAAGCACTCCGCGGCTCCTTCTTCATCGGCAGGTGATGGGATGGGTACTTCCATTCCTGCCTCGCCTCTTCGGAGAGCGTTGCTCTCTACTCTGCAAGGAGCACCCCCCGTGAGAGGAGGTCGACCCCCCGCGAAGCCGAGAGGTACTAAAGGTACACGTTGTATTCATGTTGGTATTTATGTTGTACACATGTTGTATGCATATTGGTATTTATATACATTTTATTACTCATGTTGGTATTTATGTTGTACTAAAGGTACATGTGGCCGCGGGAGAAGTAGGGCGGTGGCTGCCACGCCTTCTGAGGTGGAGGCTACACGGTCTCCGCCACCACCCCAAGCCGATTCACGTGAGCACAGGACTTCTAGGGTGGATTCGTCTGAGGTGGAGGCTACATGGTCTCCGGTTCACGAGCCTCAGGTCGACGAGCCTTCGACCCACGAGACTCATGTCCCAGAGGCTTCATTCCAGGCGACTCCGGAGCAAAGCAGGGATGAGGGTATGTCCCAAGAGACCTAGTGGGATACCTGGGCTGAGCCAAGTGGCCATGCTGGTAGCGACGAGGAGCTGGGTGAGGGGGCTACTGTCTACCAGCGTGGTTGTTTGGGGCTCCCGCTCGTGCCGGCGACCCCCGAGCACAGGTGGTCAATTAGGCCAAATGGGGACAAGTAAGTTAATTTACTCTTATTTAACCTTTTGCCTTCGCGTTTTCTCAAATATCTAATGTTTTGGCTTTAATTTGTCATACTGTAGGGGTTGGATTGTTGCCAAGGGTGTCCTCAAGCCCAACAGCGTCCTTGGTGTGCTTTGTCATAAAAACTTCCCAGGGTTTGTTACGTTGCCCGGTCGTGAGCGAGAGGTAGGAATGACCTGGGAGCACTACTTGGGTGCCCCGGCCCCGCCGGAGGTGGAGATCGACGGTGTTTTGTGCGACACGAGGGCGGACATGGTGATCCAAAAGTTCTGGGTAATTTCTCCTTCACACAATTATAAATCAACCATAGCTATTTATTGTACTAATCGGTGTTGTCTCGTTTGCAGACCTACTACAGGTGTGAGGAGGTATACGAGGAGGACGCGGCAAAGGTTATCGAAACCGAATGTCGCCGCCTACATCAAAACTTTCGGCACGAGGCTCGGGTGCAGGCTGTTCGAGACTACGATGCCACGTGGCGTATTAGGATTGACAAGGCGAAGTGTCGTGATGCTAAGATGGAGAAGCAGCATTACATGAAGGTAATTACATATTATTAACGCTTTGTAGTTAGTTTCCTTGATTTGGTTCTTACGCGCTCAAACTTCTCTTTATTAACTTAGGTGCCCCCGAGATGGTGTGTGGATAAGATGGATTGTTGGGAGTCCTTGGTGGATCAGTGGTGCTCCGAAACGTGGGAGGCCAGCCACAACAACGCCAAGGAGAGGCGTGGCAAAATGGTTGGTGTGCCACACCATCAAGGGAGCGTCAACTTAATGCAATTTGGCGAGAACTGGGTATGTGGTTTGCTTCATGCCTCATGCAATTCATTCTTAATGCTGTCTTGAGCCCTTTACTAATACATTTTTCCTCTCTCTCTCTTTTAGGCGCGTCACAATAAGTCGGAGGTGCCACAGATGTACGACCTGTATGCGATGGCTCATACTGCCTCGTACAAGAAGGTCAAGGCATCCTCTGAGTATGACCTCGAGCATCCAGAAAACTTCACCAACATCTCCTCCCACCACAAGCTCGTGAAGTACATAGATCACGGGAAGGCGAGGAAAGGGGAGGACTTTAACCCGAGCAAGGGGCCTATTGATCCAGAGCTGGTGATGATAGCTGGCAACGGGAGGCCGCATGGCTCGATTGCCATTGGAGATGACCTTATACATTGTCCTAGCACTCTCCGGCAGATAAAGGCACGCCAAACGAGCTCTTCTCCGGAGATAACACGTCGTCCATGGCCAGTCGAGCTCGCCATCGAGGTTAGTTTAATGGACTCAACTATCTTTCCGCATTATGTTGTGCATTGGAACCAATATAATTACATTGCTAACAATGAGTTGTGTTGCAGGCTGCTATTCAGAAAGAGAGAGAGTCAATGCAGGCGGCTATGGCGGAGAAGGATAAGGAGATTAGGGAGCTAGAGGAGAGGACGACTGCATTGGTGGAGGCGGAGAGGGCACGGAATGATGCGTCTAATAGGGCCATATACGAGCTCTTCGTGGTAAGTTTTTTCTTCATGTTATTTCAAATCTTGCATTTGAATGTCTGTTTCATTAATAAATAAAAAGTTTGACTTGTCGAAACCAAATGTACAGTCTATGTGCGAGAAGAGCGGCCAAGTCCCTCCGTCGATGCGAGTCATTAACGTGGCGGGGACGGTGAGTTTTATTTCAGTGTAGTGATCTTAAGAGTGTCCTCATGCTAACGACACATTGCAAACGATATTTAGTGCAGAATATCTCCCGAAATGCATCGCACGACCCTTCTACAGTGGAGCCTTCTCCAGGACAGCCTTCTCCAGGTGAAACAAGCCAGAGCCACCGTGCTTCACCGCCGTGATGACGATAATGGTATGTTATTTCTAGTGTTTTAATAAAAAATAGCTAGACTTCCATCTAAATGACATAATTAGCTTAGTTAGCTCCAAAATGGCTAAATTGGCTAATTATCCTACAAAATGACATAATTAGCTTAGTTAGCTCCAAAATGACCTATTTAATAAAAAATGACCTATAGTTAGCTAAGTTCTCTCCTAAATGACATAATAAGGTTTACGTAGCTGCAAGATGACCTATTCCCCCTAACTTAGGTATTAAATGGCCTATAATTAGCCTATCTTGATCCAAAATGGCTTAATAAGCATAGTTTGCTCCGGAATGACCTATTTTACCCAAGTTAGATCCGAAACGGCCTATAGTTAGCTAGCGTTCCACCTAAATGACATAATTAGGTTAGTTAGCTCCAAAATGGTCTATTTAATAAAACATGACCTATACTTAGCTAATTATCCTCGAAATGACATAATTAGCTCCAAAAAGCATTCTTAGCTAATTTAGCCTGAAGAAGGGGAGAAGAGGAGAAGAAAGAGGAAAAATGAAAGGAAGGAAGAAGAAGAAGAAGAGAAGGAGGAGGATAAGAAGAACGAGAAGGAGGAGAATAAGGAGAAGGAGCAGGAGCTCCTCCTTCTCCTTCTTCTTCCTCCTTCTCCTTCTCCTTCTTCTTTTCTTCGTCTTCTCCTCTTCCTTCTCCTTCTCCTTGTCCTCCTCCTCCTTCTTTTACTTCTTCTTCTCTTTCTCTTCTTCTACGTAGCTTAGACTCATCCAAGAAAGGCTAAATTGGCTAATTATCCTACAAAATGACATAATTAGCTTAGTTAAGTCCAAAATGACCTATTTAATAGAAAATGACCTATAGTTAGCTAAGTTCTCTCCTAAATGACATAATAAGGCTTACGTAGCTACAAGATGACCTATTCCCCCTATATTAGGTATTAAATGGCCTATAATTAGCCTAGCTAGATCCAAAATGGCTTAATAAGCATAGTTTGCTCCGGAATGACCTATTTTACCCAAGTTAGCTCCGAAACGGCCTATAGTTAGCTAGGGTTCCACCTAAATGACATAATTATCTTAGTTAGCTCCAAAATGGTCTATTTAATAAAACATGACCTATACTTAGCTAATTATCCTCGAATGACATAATTAGCTCCAAAAAGGCATTCTTAGCTAATTTAGCCCGAAGAAGGGGACAAGAGGAGAAGAAAGAGGAAAAATGAAAGGAAGGAAGAAGAAGATGAAGAGAAGAAGAATAGAAGGAGGAGGATAAGAAGAAGGAGAAGAAGGAGGAGAAGAAGGAGAAGGAGCTCCTCCTTCTCCTTCTTCTTCCTCCTTCTTCCTCCTTCTCCTTCTCCTTCTTCTTTTCTTCTTCTTCTCCTCTTCCTTCTCCTCCTCCACCACCTCCTCCTCCTTCTTTTACTTCTTCTTCTCTTTCTCTTCGTCTACGTAGCTTATACTCATCCAAGAAATGCTAAATTGGCTAATTATCATACAAAATGACATAATTAGCTTAGTTAGCTCCAAAATGACTTATTTAATAAAAAATGACCTATAGTTAGCTAAGTTCTCTCCTAAATGACATAATAAGGCTTACGTAGCTGCAAGATGACCTATTCCCCCTAACTTAGGTGTTAAATGGCCTATAATTAGCCTAGCTAGATCCAAAATGGCTTAATAAGCATAGTTTGTTCCTGAATGACCTATTTTACCCAAGTTAGCTCCGAAACGGCCTATAGTTAGCTAGGGTTCCACCTAAATGACATAATTAGCTTAGTTAGCTCCAAAACGGTCTATTTAATAAAACATGACCTGTACTTAGCTAATTATCCTCGAATGACATAATTAGGTCCAAAAAGGCATTCTTAGCTAATTTAGCTCGAAGAAGGGGACAAGAGGAGAAGAAAGAGGAAAAATGAAAGGAAGGAAGAAGAAGATGAAGAGAAGAAGAAGAATAGAAGGAGGAGGATAAGAAGAAGGAGAAGAAGGAGGAGAAGAAGGAGAAGGAGCTCCTCCTTCTCCTCCTTCCTCCTTCTCCTTCTCCTTCTTCTTTTCTTCTTCTTCTCCTCTTCCTTCTCCTCCTCCACTTCCTCCTCCTCCTTCTTTTACTTCTTCTTCTCTTTCTCTTCTTCTATGTAGCTTAGACTCATCCAAGAAAGGCTAAATTGGCTAATTATCCTACAAAATGACATAATTAGCTTAGTTAGCTCCAAAATGACCTATTTAATAAAAAATGACCTATAGTTAGCTAAGTTCTCTCCTAAATGACATAATAAGGCTTACGTAGCCGCAAGATGACCTATTCCCCCTAACTTAGGTATTAAATGGCTTATAATTAGCCTAGCTAGATCCAAAATGGCTTAATAAGCATAGTTTGCTCCTGAATGACCTATTTTACCCAAGTGAGCTCCGAAACGGCCTATAGTTAGCTAGGGTTCCACCTAAATGACATAATTAGATTAGTTAGCTCCAAAATGGTCTATTTAATAAAACATGACCTATACTTAGCTAATTATCCTCAAAATGACATTAATTAGCTCCAAAAAGGCATTCTTAGCTAATTTATCCCGAAGAAGGGGACAAGAGGAGAAGAAAGAGGAAAAATGAAAGGAAGGAAGAAGAAGAAGAAGAGAAGAAGAAGAAGAAGAGAAGGAGGTGGATAAGAAGAAGGAGAAGAAGGAGGAGAAGAAGGAGAAGGAGCTCCTCCTTCTCCTTCTTCTTCCTCCATCTTCCTCGTTCTCGTTCTCCTTCTTATTTTCTTCTTCTTCTCCTCTTCCTTCTCCTCCTCCACCTCCTCCTTCTTTTACTTCTTCTCCTCTTTCTCTTCTTCTACGTAGCTTAGACTCATCCAAGAAAGGCTAAATTGGCTAATTATCCTACAAAATGACATAATTAGCTTAGTTAGCTCCAAAATGACCTATTTCATAAAAAATGACCTATAGTAAGCTAAGTTCTCTCCTAAATGACATAATAAGGCTTACGTAGCTGCAAGATGACATATTCCCCCTAACTTAGGTATTAAATGGCCTATAATTAGCCTAGCTAGATCCAAAATTGCTTAATAAGCATAGTTTGCTCCGGAATGACCTATTTTACCCAAGTTAGCTCCGAAACAACCTATAGTTAGCTAGGGTTCCGCCTAAATGATATAAGTAGCTTAGTTAGCTCCAAAATGGTGTATTTAATAAAACATGACCTATACTTAGCTAATTATCCTCGAAATGACGTAATTAGCTCCAAAAAAGGCATTCTTAGCTAATTTAGCCCGAAGAAGGGGACAAGAGGAGAAGAAAGAGGAAAAATGAAAGGAAGAAGAAGAAGAAGAAGAGAAGAAGAAGAAGAGAAGGAGGAGGATAAGAAGAAGGAGAAGAAGGAGGAGAAGAAGGAGAAGGAGCTCCTCCTTCTTCTTCTTCTTCCTCCTTCTTATTCCTTCTCCTTCTCCTTCTTCTTTTCTTCTTATTCTCCTCTTCCTTCTCCTTCTCCTCCTCTTCCTCCTTCTTTTACTTCTTCTTCTCTTTCTCTTCTTCTACGTAGCTTAGACTCATCCAAGAAAGGCTAAATTGGCTAATTATCCTACAAAATGACATAATTAGCTTAGTTAGGTCCAAAATGACCTATTTAATAAAAGATGACCTATAGTTAGCTAAGTTCTCTCCTAAATGACATAATAAGGCTTACTTAGCTGCAAGATGACCTATTCCCCCAAAATTAGGTATTAAATGGCCTATAATTAGCCAAGCTAGATCCAAAATGGCTTAATAAGCATAGTTTGCTCCGAAATGACCTATTTTACCCAAGTTAGCTCCGGAACGGCCTATAGTTAGCTAGGGTTCCACCTAAATGACATAATTAGCTTAGTTAGCTCCAAAATGGTCTATTTAATAAAACATGACCTATACTTAGCTAATTATCCTCGAAATGACATAATTAGCTCCAAAAAGGCATTCTTCGCTAATTTAGCCCGAAGAAGGGGAAAAGAGGAGAAGAAAGAGGAAAAATGAAAGGAAGGAAGAAGAAGATGAAGAGAAGAAGAAGAAGAGAAGGAGGATAAGAAGAAGGAGAAGAAGGAGGAGAAGAAGGAGAAGGAGCTCCTCCTTCTCCTTCTTCTTCCTCCTTCTTCCTCCTTCTCCTTCTCCTTCTTCTTTTCTTCTTCTTCCCCTCTTCCTTCTCCTCCTCCTCCTCCTCCTCCTTGTTTTACTTCTTCTGCTCTTTCTCTTCTTTTACGTAGCTTACACTCATCCAAGAAAGGCTAAATTGGCTAATTATCCTACAAAATGACATAATTAGCTTAGTTAGCTCCAAAATGACCTATTTAATAAAAAATGACCTATAGTTAGCTAAGTTCTCTCCTTAATGACACAATAAGGCTTATGTAGCTGCAATATAACCTATTCCCCCTAACTTAGGTATTAAATGGCCTATAATTAGCCTAGCTTGATCCAAAATGGCTTAATAAGCATAGTTTGCTCCGGAATGACGTATTTTACCCAAGTTAGCTCCGAAACGGCCTATACTTAGCTAGGGTTCCACCTAAATGACATAATTAGCTTAGTTAGCTCCAAAATGGTCTATTTATTAAAACATGACCTATACTTAGCTAATTATCCTCGAAATGACCTTAATTAGCTCCAAAAAGGCATTCTTAGCTAATTTAGCCCGAAGAAGGGGACAAGAGGAGAAGAAAGAGGAAAAATGAAAGGAAGGAAGAATAAGATGAAGAGAAGAAGAAGAAGAGAAGGAGGAGGATAAGAAGAAGGAGAAGAAGGAGGAGAAGAAGGAGAAGGAGCTCCTCCTTCTCCTTCTTCCTCCTTCTTCCTCCTTCTCCTTCTCCTTCTTCTTTTCTTCTTCTTCTCCTCTTCCTTCTCCTCCTCCTCCTCCTCCTTCTTTTACTTCTTCTTCTCTCTCTCTTCTTCTACGTAGCTTATACTCATCCAAGAAAGGCTAAATTGGCTAATTATCCTACAAAATGACATAATTAGCTTAGTTAGCTCCGAAATAACTATTTAATAAAAAATGACCTATAGTTAGCTAAGTTCTCTCCTAAATAACATAATAAGGCTTACGTAGCTGCAAGATGACCTATTCCCCCTAACTTAGGTGTTAAATGGCCTATAATTAGCCTAGCTAGATCCAAAATGGCTTAATAAGCATAGTTTGCTCCGAAATGACCTATTTTACCCAAGTTAGCTCCGAAATGGCCTATAGTTAGCTAGGGTTCCACCTAAATGACATAATTAGTTTAGTTAGCTCCAAAATGGTCTATTTAATAAAACATGACCTATACTTGGCTAATTATCCTCGAAATGACATAATTAGCTCGAAAAAGGCATTCTTAGCTAATTTAGCCCGAAGAAGGGGACAAGAGGAGAAGAAAGAGGAAAAATTGAAGGAAGGAAGAAGAAGAAGAAGAGAAGAAGAAGAAGGAGAAGAAGGAGGAGAAGAAGGAGAAGGAGCTCCTCCTTCTCCTTCCTCTTCCTCCTTCTCCTTCTCCTTCTTCTTTTCTTCTTCTTCTCCTCTTCCTTCTCCTTCTCCTCCTCCTCCTTCTTTTACTTCTTCTTCTCTTTCTCTTCTTCTACGTAGCTTAGACTCATCCAAGAAAGGCTAAATTGGCTAATTATCCTACAAAATGACATAATTAGCTTAGTTAGCTCCAAAATGACCTATTTAATAAAGAATGACCTATACTTAGCTAAGTTCACTCCTAGATGACATAATAAGGCTTACGTAGCTGCAAGATGACCTATTCCCCCTAACTTAGGTATTAAATGGCCTATAATTAGCCTAACTAGATCCAAAATGGCTTAATAACCATAGTTTGCTCCGGAATGACCTATTTTACCCAAGTTAGTTCCGAAACGGCCTATAGTTAGCTAGGGTTCCACCTAAATGACATAATTAGCTTAATTAGCTCCAAAATGACCTATACTTAGCTAATTTCTGTCCGAAATAACCTATATATACTTCTTCATCTAGTATTATTCTTCTAAATTTCTTATTTGTCATTTTGCAGATTACATTCACTTCATGGGAAGCTTGGATTATATTGATGGAATGCTTGAAGATGATTTCTTGTACCATGGCTTCAAGGAAGCTTGTATTGAAACTATTGTAGTATATGGATATATATGAAAGATTGTATGAATGTGGATGAAACTAGTGTAATATATGGTTTGGTACGGATGCAACTTGCGTAATATGTATGCACTATGGATGAAAGTTATTTAATATGGTTATGAGTACGGAAAGAAATTTATTTATGTCAAATATATATATATATCCTGATTATTGTTAAAAATACTGGATATAATAAGAAATAAATTTAAAAGGGCTGGTTCCACTCTTTGTCGTTTGCCCCCACATGGCAAATGGAGATGGCAGACGGCAAAGAGGGGGAAGAGAGGGGGCTGGTTCCCCCCTTTGCCGTTTGCCCCCACATGGCAAAGGGCGGAATCAACCCCCTCTCTCTCCCCTCTTTGCCGTCTGCCCCCACATGGCAAAGAGGGGATGGCAGATGACAAAGAGGGGAGAGAGAGGGGGCTGGTTACCCCCTTTGTCGTCTGCCCCCACATGGCAAATGGGCGATGGCAGACGCCAAAGAGGGGAGGCCTGCCGTTAACACTTAACGGGGCCGTTGGAGTATGTGCCGTCCCATTTAATTTGCCGTCTGCCCCCTCATGGCAAAGATTCTTTGCCGTCCGCTTTAAAAAAGCAGATGACAAAGAATGTCTTCACCGGATTTTTTTGCCGTCTACTTTGCCGTCCGTTGACCGACGACAAAGCCTTTGCCGTCAGTGGTTGCCCCCTTTGCCGTCTGCCATGGCAGACGACAAATTTCTGGATTTCAGTAGTGATAGGTTCCTGAGTCATTTTGCCTCCTCTAGTAATGACTCTGACAGAGTTGTCATTTAATTCATTGAGCAAGTCATTCTGAGCTTTAAGTACTTGTTCTACCTGAGTAGTAATCATAGGGGCATGTTTACTCACAAGCACTTAAATGGCTAAGCATACGAGTACTTTGTTCCAAATGTGTGCTAACATAATAATTGAAACTCTGTTGTTTGGCAACAAAGTTGTCAAATTCATCAAAGCATAGGCTAGCAGGTTTTTCAAAAGGAATATCACTCTCATCAAACTTACGCATAGAATTCACTTCTACTACTTGTATCGGGTTATCGAGACCATGGATCTCTTTGATAGGTGGTAGATTTTTGACATCCTCAGATCTAATGCCTTTCTCTTGGATAGATTTCTTGGCTTCTTGCATATCTTCGGGACTGAGAAATAGAATACCTCTTTTCTTCGGAGTTGGCTTAGGAGGTGGTTCGTGAATAGTCTAAGCATTATCGTTGATCAAGATGTTATTCAGTAGGGTCTCAGCTTGTTCTACAGTTTGTTCCCTAAAAACACAACCGACACAACTATCTAGGTGGTCTCTAGAAGCATCGGTAAGTTCGTTATAGAAGATATCAAGTATCTCGTTCTTCTTAAGAGGGTGATTAGGCAAAGCATTTTGTAGCTGGACGAGCCTCCCCCAAGCTTGTGGGAGACTCTCTTCTTGGAGTTGAGCAAAGTTGTATATTTCCTGCAAGGCAGCTTGCTTCTTATGGGCAGCTTTCTCACACAAGTAATAGACCATATCATGAGGACTACTCACACATCCAGGAGCAAGAGAGGTGAACCAGGCTTTAGCGTCATCCTTTAAAGAGAAAGGAAACAACTTAAGGATATAGTAGTGGCGGATCTTCTCCTCACTAGTGAAAAGGGTGGCTATATCGTGTAGTTTGGTAAGATGGGCTACGACCGTCTTAGACTCATAACCGTGAAAAGGATTAGATTCGACTAGAGAGATTATCTCAGGATCGACAGAGAATTCATAATCCTTATCGGTGATAAAGATAGGTGAAGTGGAAAACTTCGGATCGTATTTCATCCTACCTTTCAGAGATTTTTCCTTCCACTTGAGAAGTAATTTCTCAGTGTCATAGGCATCCTTACACGCAAGAAAATACTCAGCTATCTCTCCCTCCATAACATAACCCTCAGGTATATCAGGCAATTCATATCTAGGAGAGCTAGATCTAGCAGGAGCAAAAGTAGGTTCTATCTCAATAGTATCGGCAGTTTCAGAAGCATCACGAGCATTGGCAGTAACTCTAGAAATATGAGCATCAAGGAATACCCCTAGTGGAACATCAGGTAAAGTAGTATCTCTAGCAGTATCAAGCATAGCATCATCAGGCATAATAGCGTCTCTAGCATCATCAGGCAAAGCAGTATCAGGCATATCATCAGGCATAGTATCAAGCATAGTATCATCAGGCATAGTATCAAGCATAGCATCTCTAGCAGTAACATCATAAGCATCATCAAGAATAGGCGACATCTCAAGATTTCTAGCAGGAGGTGATGTCGCAAACTTACTCATAACTCAAAGTGAATCAAGTGCAGAGCTAGATGGCAGTTCCTTACCTCCCCTCATAGTTGAGGGCAATACTCTCGTTTTTGGATCATTCATATTCTTCATAGTGATTAGCAGATATAAATCCCAAGTGACTCAAAGAATATAAAAATACCTCCTCGGCAATGGCGCAAGAAAAATGCTAACTCCATGACAGCAGACCTTCCCCTGCAACGGCACTAGCAGAATGCTGCTAGCACTCTCCGGCAATCGAAACTAGAAGATTGTTGTTGACGGCCCACCAGCGTGTGGGATCATAGCAGTTTTCGAGGGTAGAGTATTCGAACCAAATTTGTTGGTACACCTATAGGAGGTGAGAGGATACTGTCAAGTATTAGCAGCTGAATGTGTCAGATTCAACCAAACCTGAAAGATTAGTATCTGCAAGCAAGGTATCAACAACAAAGTAGTATGATAACAACGGTGTCAGAAACGAACTGATGACACGGCAGACTATTCTAACGATTGTATCAATGGCGCCAGAAGTTGCCCGTTGACGGAAATTGTCAGTTCCCGTCAACGACCAACGTACCAAAATTGTAGCAGGCAATAGCAGTGTAACGAGTAATAGCAATGGCAAGGAACAACAGTAGTGACAGAAGTAGAAAAGTAGCAACAGTAGCAAGCGACAGTAGTAACAGCAGTAGCAGCAGAGCAAGACAAGTAACATCAGTAGCAGCAGTAGTAACAGCAGTAGAGCAAGACAAGTAACAACAGTAGTGGGATAAACTCGTAGGCAATGGGTCGGTGATTTCTTTGGATGATATTCATCATGCAACAGTTATAACACGGAGAGATATGTGGCTAGCTCCTGTTCGTCAATGTGATGTAGGCATGCATACCGTGTGTCGTCATACGTGCTTAGGGAAAAGAACTTGCATGACATCTATTGTCTATCCCTCCCGTGGCAGCGGGGTGCAAAAGGAAGCTACGGGATATTAAGGTTCTCCTTTTAATAAAGAATCGGACCAACGCATTAGCACTTGGTGAACACATGAACTCCTCAAACTATGGTAATCACTGGGAGTGGTTCCGGTTATTGTCACTCCGGGGTTGCCGGATCATAACACATAGTAGGTAACTACAACTTGCAAGATCGGATCAAAAACACACATATATTGGTGACAACATAATAATTTCAGATATGAAATCATGGCACTCGGGCCCTAGTGACAAGAATTAATCATGGCAAAGTAGTAGCAACATCAATCTCAGAACATAGTGGATACCAGGGATCAATCCCCGTCAAAACTATCTCGATTACATGATAGATCTCATCCTACTCATCACCGCCCAGCTAGCCTATGAATAGATTACTCACGAACGATGAAGAGCTTCATGGAATTGGAGAGGGAAGAAGGTTTATGATGACGTCCCCTCTCCGGAGCCCAAAACGGACTCCAGATCTGGCCTCCAGATGAAGAACAGGTTGTGGTAGCGCCTCCGTATCGCAAACGGGACGAAATCTTCCCTTTTTATTTTTTCTGGGACGAAAGTGAATTTATAGAGCTGAGATTGGGGGCGGCAGAGCCACGTGGGCCCCACAAGCTTGCCCACCGCCACCAGGGGTGGCGGTGGCAGGGCTTGTGGCCCACTGGCCCACCCCCTTAGGTGGATCTTTGCGCAGGTATTTTTCATATTTTCCAAAGAAAATCTTCGTAAATTTTCAGGACGTTTGGAGAACTTCGATTTCAGCACAAAAATAACACCAAGGCGATTGTGCTGAAAACAACGTCAGTCCAGGTTAGTTCCATTCAAATCATGCAAATTAGAGTCCAAAACAAGGGCAAAACAGTTTGGAAAAGTAGATACGATGAAGACGTATCACACTCTTACTTATCAAAAGGACTACGATTGATCCCCTATACTTGTGGGTCATCAAGACTCTTTTCTGGCGCCGTTGCCGGGGAGTGAAGCGCTTTTGGTAAGTGGAACTTGGTTAGGAAACATTCATATAGTGTGCTGAAATTTTTTGTCACTTGTCACTATGGATACTAATCCTTTGAGGGGCTTGTTCGGGGTATCTTCACCTCGAACGGAAGCAAAAAGAGTTGCTCCTCAAGTTCCTGCACCTACTGAAAATATTTGCTTTGAATTTCCTTCGGGTATGCTTGAGAAACTGCTGGCTAATCCTTTTACAGGAGATGGAACATCACATCGAGACTTGCATCTGATCTATATAGATGAGGTTTGTGGTTTATTTAAGCTTGCAGGTGTGCCCGAGGATGAGG
This sequence comes from Hordeum vulgare subsp. vulgare, assembly GCF_904849725.1. Classification (NCBI taxonomy): domain Eukaryota; kingdom Viridiplantae; phylum Streptophyta; class Magnoliopsida; order Poales; family Poaceae; genus Hordeum; species Hordeum vulgare. The sequence goes on from NC_058519.1 coordinate 466,835,027, forward strand.
TCAAGAAGAAGGTCTTTCCTTTATCTTTTAAGGATAAGGCGTTGACATGGTATAGGCTATGTGATGATACTGGATCATGGGACTACAATCGGTTGAAAATGGAATTTCATCAAAAGTTTTATCCTATGCATTTAGTACATCGTGATCGAAATATATTTATAATTTTTGGCCTCTTCACAGAGAAAGCATCACTCAAGCTTGGGGGAGGCTTAAATCAATGCTATATTCATGCCCCAATCATGAGCTCTCGAGAGAAATTATCATTCAGAACTTCTATGCTCGGCTTTCTCATGATGATCGCACCATGCTTGACACTTCTTGTACCGGTTCTTTTATGAAGAGAGATATTGACTTCAAGTGGAATTTATTGGAGAGAATGAAACGCAACTCTGAAGATTGGGAGCTTGAAGAAGGTAAGGAGTCAGGTATGAATTTCACTTTGGATTGCGTTAAATCCTTTGTTGAGACAAATACTTTTTGTGACTTTAGCGCTAATTATGGACTTGACTCTGAGATAGTAGCTTCATTGTGTGAATCTTTTGCTGCTCATATTGATCCCCCCAAAGAGAAGTGGTTTAAATTTCATCCTCCTTTAGAAGTCAACGCAGTTAAACCCACTCCAGTTGAAGAGAGAGTCATTGCCTATAATGATCCTGTGGTACCCAGTGCTTACATTGAGAAACCACCTTTCCTTGTTAGGATAAAGGATCATTCCAAAGCTTCAATTGTGATACGTAGAGGCTATATTAGAACACCTACACCCCCTGAGCAAATTAGAGTTGAACCTAGCATTGCTATTATCAAAGATCTTCTGTCTGAAGAAGTTGAAGGACACAATATTCACTTTTGTGAAGATGCTGCTAGAATTGCTAAACCTCACATTAGAGACAAACATAGGCCTGTCGTTGTCATGCCTGTGGTTTCTGTTAAGATCGGAGATCATTGTTATCATGGTTTATGTGACTTGGGTGCTAGTGTTACTGCAATACCTCAATCTTTATACGATGAAGTCCAAGATGAGATTGCACCTGTTGAGATAGAACCTATAGATGTCACTATCCATCTTGCCAATAGAGATACTATCTGCCCTGTGGGAATTGTTAGGGATGTTGAAGTCTTGTGTGGTAAAACAAAGTATCCTGCTGATTTCCTCATTCTTGCTACCGCTCAAGATAGCTTTTGTCCCATCGTATTTGGTAGACCTTTTCTCAACACCGTCAATGCTCATATTGATTGTGAGAAGCAAACTGTCACTGTTGGCTTTGAAGGAGTGTCACTTGAGTTCAATTTCTCTAAGTTTGGTAGACAACCTCATGAAAAGGAGTTGCCTAGTAGGGATGAAACTATTGCCTTAGCTTCTATTGTCGTGCCTCCTACTAATCCCTTAGAGCAATACTTGCTTGAGCATGAAAATGATATGCATATGGATGAAAGGGATGAAATAGATAGAGTTGTCTTAGAACAATATCCTATCCTTAAGAATAATATGCGTGCTGAACTGCTTGGGGATCCACCTCCACTAAAGGGTGATCCTGTGGTCGAGCTTAAACAGTTGCCTGATACTCTTAAGTATGCCGATCTTGATGGAAAGGAGATATATCCTGTTATTATTAGTGCTAGCCTCTCGGAGCAGGAAGAAAAGAAGTTACTAAAAACTCTGAGGAATCACTGTGCTGCTATAGGATATACTCTTGATGATCTTAAGGGCATTAGTCCCACTCTATGCGAGCACAAGATCAAAACTGATCCTGAATTCAAACCAATTGTTGATCATCAAAGGAGATTGAATCCTAAGATGAAACAAGTAGTGAGAAAAGAAATACTAAAGCTCCTAGAAGCGGGTATTATCTATCCTGTTGCTCATAGCGATTGGGTGAGACCGGTGCATTGCGTTCCTAAGAAAGGAGGCATTACCGTTGTCCCTAATGATAAGGATGAGTTGATCCCACCGAGGATTATTACTGGCTATAGGATTGTGATTGATTTTAGGAAGTTGAATAAGGGAAATAGGAAAGATCATTACCCTTTGCCTTTTATCGACCAAATGCTAGAAAGGTTGTCCAAACACACACACTTCTACTTTCTATACGGTTATTCTGGTTTCTCCCAAATACCAGTTGCACAATCTGATCAGGAGAAAACCACTTTCACCTGACCTTTCGGTACCTTTGCTTATAGACGTATGCCTTTTGGCTTATGTAATGCACCTGCCACCTTTCAAATATGTATGATGGCTATATTCTCTGACTTTTGGGAAAAGATTGTTGAGGTTTTCATGGATGACTTCTCCGTTTACGGGTCTTCCTTTGATGATTGCCTCAGCAACCTTGATCGGGTCTTCTAGAGATGTAAAGACACCAATCTTGTGTTGAATTGGGAGAAGTGCCACTTTATGGTTAATTAAGGCATCGTCTTAGGACATAAAATTTCCAACAGAGGTATTGAAGTCGATAAGGCTAAGGTTGATGCAATCGTGAAAATGCCATACCCCATAGATATCAGAGGGATAAGAAGTTTCCTTGGTCATGCTGGTTTCTATAGAAGGTTCATCAAAGACTTCTCTAAGATTTCTAGGCCTCTTACCAATCTCTTGCAAAAGGATATTCCTTTTGTTTTTGACGATGATTGTGAGGAGCATTCGAAATACTCAAGAGGGCTTTGATAACTGCACCTATTGTTCAACCACCTGATTGGAACTTACCTTTTGAGATCATGTGTGACGCTAGTGATTATGGTATTGGTGCTGTTCTAGGGCAAAGAATTGATAAGAAGTTGAATGTTATTCACTATGCTAGTAAAACTCTAGACAGTGCCCACAGAAACTATGCCACTACGGAAAAGGAATTTCTAGAGTCGTGTTTGCATGTGAAAAGTTCATGTCTTACATAGTTGACTCCAAAGTCACTATCCACACTGATCACGCTGCTATTAAGTACCTCATGGAGAAGAAGGATGCTAAGCCTAGACTTATCAGATGGGCTCTCTTGCTACAAGAATTTGATCTGCACGTTGTCGACAGAAAGGGTGCTGATAACCCAGTAGTAGATAACTTGTCTAGGTTGGAGAACATTCTTGATGACCCACAACCTATTGATGATAGCTTTCCCGATGAGCAATTGAATGTCATCAATGCTTCACGTAGTGCACCGTGGTATGCTGATTATGCAAACTATATCGTTGCCAAATACATACCAACTAGTTTCACATACCAGCAAAAGAAGAAATTCTTCTTTGACTTGAGACACTACTTTTGGGATGATCCTCACCTTTATAAGGAAGGAGTAGATGGTATTATTAGACGTTGTGTACTTGAACATGAACAGGGACAGATCCTACAGAAGTGTCACTCCGAGGCCTACGGAGGACACCATGCGGGAGATAGAAATGCACACAAGGTATTGCAATCAGGTTTCTATTAGCCCACTCTCTTCAAGGATGCCCATAAGTTTGTCTTGTCGTGTGACGAATGTCAAAGAATAGGTAATATTAGCAAACGTTACGAAATGCCTATGAACTATTCACTTGTCATTGAACCATTTGAAGTTTGGGCTTTGATTATATGGGACCTTTTCCAAAATCCAATGGTTATACTCACATCTTGGTTGCTGTTGATTACGTCACTAAGTGGGTAGAAGCTATCCCCACTAGTAGTGCTGATCACAACACTTCTATCAAGATGCTGAAAGAAGTTATCTTCCCTAGATTTGGAGTCCCTAGATATCTGATGACCGACGGTGGTTCACAATTCATTCATGGTGCTTTCCGTAAAACTCTTGCTAAGTAGCGTCTCCCTACCACCCTCAGTCCAGTGGTCAAGTAGAGCTAAGTAACAGAGAGATTAAACTAATTCTGCAAAAGACTGTCAATAGGTCTAGAAAGAATTGGTCTAAGAAGCTCGATGATGCACTGTGGGCTTATAGAACTGCCTATAAGAATCCCATGGGCATGTCTCGGTACAAAATGGTGTACGGTAAAGCATGTCACTTACCTCTTGAGCTAGAGCATAAATCTTATTGGGCAGTCAAAGAGCTCAACTTTGATTTCAAACTTGCCGGTGAGAAGAGGTTATTTGACATTAGCTCGCTTGATGAGTGGAGAACTCAAGCATATGAGAATGCCAAGCTCTTCAAAGAGAAGGTTAAGAGGTGGCATGATAAGAGGATACAAAAGCGTGAGTTCAACGTAGGTGATTATGTCTTGCTATATAACTCTCGTTTAAGTTTCTTTGCAGGCAAGCTTCTCTCTAAATGGAAGGTCCCTATGTTGTTGAGGAAGTATATCGTTCCGGTGCTATCAAGATCAACAACACGAAAGGTAATTGTCCAAAAGTGGTAAATCGGAAGAGAATCAAGCATTATATCTAAGGTACTCCCACTACAACAAAAACATCATGTATGGTCGCTTTTTCTGGGTTGCTTTTTTGTTTGCCTCTACGCCCACGAACACTACCGACCTAAAGACGTTTTTAAGACGTTTACAAAGCACCACAAGCTTTTTCTTATGAACAACCTTCAAGAAAATATATTTTCTATTTTAATTAACTTAAAGACGATTTGTGAGACGTTTTAATGTGCGACTCTATTCTTAGAGACGATTTGTGAGACGTTGTAATGTGCGGCTCTATTCTTAGACATGAATGTGAGAGGAATTATGAGACGTATGTGAGACTCTAGAGAACATTCATGAGATGTTTAGCTGTGCGATTTTTCTTATCTTAGACTTAACAAAACATTAAATAATTATATTTTCTAAAACTCAGATATATATTAAAATTAGCTGCACTAAACTTTGAATAAATGTGATTTCTTATTTGATTGTCACCTTAGCGATCTCCTCTCCATATATTCTTCTATCAAAACTAGGGACAGTGTTTTGTCTATGTATCCACATATGTATTTGAGTTTCCAATTAATACAATTATAGCATTGGATAATAAATGATTATCATGAACACCGTGTCAGGTCTCGAGGATTTCCAACGGGATTTTAAGAGGGGCAGGTGACGGGACTCCGGGCGAGCGCGGCTGACAACGACGAGGTGGAGGCGGGAGGGAACCCTAGCGGACGGCAAGGTGAAGGCGGGAGGGAACCCTAGCGGTAGCTAGCGGGAGCGCCGAATACGATCATACTTGTGTTTGCACAGGTTACAGAAAAGAATCTAAAATAAATTATAAAAGATAAAATATTAAAAAACATTGAAAAATATAAAAGCAATTATATAAAAAATACAATAAAATAAACTAATAGGGAAATAGAAAAAAAATACACGCGCGCCGCCAAATCGAGCAGCGCGGGCGCTCTATTTTCACCCCCAAATCGAGCAGCGCGGGCGCTCTGTTTTGGCCCCCAAATCAAGCGCACGCCGCCCCGCCTCCAAATCGAGCACACACCGCGCTACCCCGCCCCCACCTCGTGCCCCCTCTATTCCGAGGAGGCCGCCGCGCCGCCCCCTTCCTCTTCCTCGTAGTCGATCTCAACCCAACGGCCGCCGTGCCGCCTCCCTCGTCATTACATTCGGCGCTGTCAACGGTGCCTCCCGCACCCGCGTTCTTCCTCCCCAACAACCAGCTGCTCGCCCCCTCTTCGGTCGCTGTGGAGGAGCCATCGTGCGCGGGCTGCGAAGACCACCAGAGGACTGCCGCCGGCTCGGGTAGATCTCCTTCCCTCTCCACTACGAAGCACCAGCAAAGGAGGAGTCCTCCTCTTTCCACCACTGCCGCCGCCCGAAACCCTAGCCACACAGCACCACCCATGGCGTTGTAGGTCAGATCCGCAGGATCCCCTCAAGAGCCTCGGTATGTATCCCTCCTTACCTTTTCTTCTTCTTCTTCTAATGCGTGGGCGTGTGTAGGTCAGAGGAGAATGAGCCAGAGTAGGTGGAGGAGCAGGCAAACATCCGGTAACGTCTCTGCTAGCCGGATTCAGGTTTGTTTCCCTCTCTGTTGATGTTGTTAACCATGGCCTGGTCTATTTAAGGTTCCGGTCATGGGGTTTCTTATTTCTCTCATTTTTCCTTTTAATAACGGGTCCAACTCTGCTGAAAACAACACGCACTCTGGGTCCTCTTCACTGTAGCCACTTCATAGCTTGTGCAGTCACTCTGCTCTTGTTGTTTTTATTATGGTGTGTCATTTATTCAAGCCCAACCCCAAGTCTAGCAACATCACTAGCATCGTCCCTTTATTTTTTCCAAGGTGGAATATTTGGTTGCTTGGATTACTTGATATAATAGATCCTCATTCTGTTTTTGTGCCATTGATGCTTTTATATGTTGTTTTGCTCATGATTTCCTACCCTCTGTTGTGTGCTTTAGTGGATGGTCAGGGCCTAAGTCTAGGCGGCGGTCGACTGCAGCATGGAGGAGTCATTGAGCAACTTCGGGCCCAAGGGGGCGACATGCGACGACGACCTCAGCCTGCAACATAAGCTCCGTGACATGGCAATAATCTATGAAGTAAATTACTTGGCATGGTATTTTGTTTAGGAGCAGATTTCTCATTCTTCACTAGAGAAAAAAAATCAACTTGCTGCTTAATATCCTAATTCCATTGTCAATAATCTGCTGCTTAATTATAGTTGCATGATTATAACTTGTCATTTTGGGGGATTTGTTTGCTTCTCATGAAATATAATGAATTGTAACTCCAACTACTGTTCATTGTTTAGTTCATTTATTGATGAAAGGTTAAATCTTTACAACTTGCATGCGTTGAGGCTATACTGTTATTATTGGGAGTGATATTTTTACATGTCAATAGCGTCACTCAACTATTTGTGTTGTTCAGGTCGTGTAGGTTCGGCTCGGTCTCGTTGTCTTCGTCCATCTCACCACCATCACCGACTGCTACAGACATTAGAGGTGAGATCTCTCACCTTCTCTTCTTCCCCTTGCTTTGGGCACGTGGATTCGAACCACGGCTATTTTGGTTATGCTGTATGGGGGCTATAATATATGCATAGGTATTTATGTGTGGGGTTTAAGTATGCTTCTGAGAAGAAATTCTGTCCAATTTAAACACTGCATGTCTAGCATGCTTGTGGCATGGGGGTTACTCGAGGAAGTAAGACTGTCCAGGGCAGGTTTTCAAGTTATTGGTTGCTAGTTTGCTTAGTACCAACTCTGTTCCATGGGGATATTGTACATAAATGTGCAAATTTGGATTTTAAGCATGTTTTTTTGTATATCTCATAAGTGCACACCTTTGTAACTGCTCCTCTTTGTCTGGTATTCTAAGGCCATTAAGCTCCTATTTGCTTAGTCATGATGCAGAGCTTAGTAGCTGTTATACACGGTTCATTTTGTAGTGGCCTTTTAGACTGGATAGCTGAAGAGATCAATATTTACTGTATGCGTATTGCCAAGGCTCTTATAGTTTCAGGAACACATGCTTCATGCATCCTTTTTCTGTTAACCCCTAGGATAAAACACATATGTATGTGTTGCTTTACTCCCATAGCTTCAGTGCATCATTAAACTGCATGTATCTGTGTTCTTCCAGTGGTCTTGAGGATAAATATCATCTTTATTTCGCAGATTAGTAAGCTGCAGACTACTATATCCATTGGTGGGAGCAAGTTGGTTCAAACACGGGAGAGTTCATCCGACAAAAGAGCTTCTCACCGGTTGTAAAAGCATTAAATGGCAGGTATGCACCGCGGGCATGAAAGTTCTCTTTGTTTCAAACACACGCACACACATACAAAGCATGTTATTAGGTATGTCTGATATGTAGCATTTTTTGCTATCTTATTTTGAGGCTAGATTGTGTGCGGTAACAATTTTTATAAATATCTGAAGGTAAAGACAGCTCATGTAGATGCCTCTAACCAGACCTCTCCATATATCCTTTTCTGTAAACTAAGTACAAACTATTTGTTTATGTACTCCCAATTAATCTGGTTTAGTTTCAGCACAATTGTTCTCAACCCTTCTCCTCAAATGCAAGACATTGATGTGCACCTACAAAATTGGGACAATTTTCGCATGTATGGTAATCAAATCGAAGTAGATTCCTGCAGGTGCATTTTTTATTATTAACAGGAGATATGCCGACGGCTATGCCATTGGCGTAGCCATGCGCCAGGAAGTACCAGAATCCGCCACATGGTAGAGATACGTCGACGACAATGCCGTCGCGTAGCCATGAGCCAGCAAACACCAAAAACCGCCACGTGGCCGATCTATGCCGACAGCCTCCCCGTCGGGTCAGCTCTGGATATATGCCGAAGGCATAACCGTCGGCATAGGGGTGCCACGTGACTGGCTCCGGTTAGGTGTCGCCCGTCAATGGTGCTATCATCTACCATCATGTGGCAAAGGTTGCCGACGGTCTATCTATACCGACGGATGTGCGATAGTCGTCGGCGTAGACACCTATGCCGACGTCATTCCTATGCCGACGTCATTCCTATGCCGACGAAAACGACCACATACACCGACGTTCGCAATCCCGACGGCCCTATGCCGACGGTGGCCATCGACATACCCCTACACCGATGCGATATAGACCTACGCCGACGGCCTTCGTCGGCAACGCTGGTTATTTCGGTAGTGATTGTAGAAAGCACACATTTAAAAAAAATGATAAGGTCAATCAAGGCTGTGAAGAATCAAATTTACTAGACAAGTAATTCACTAACCAGGAATTGCATCCTAGCAAATGCGCGAGAACAAAAGAGGGTTGCACCAGTTTATCTTCACCACGGGAACACATAGTTGCTAAGGTGTGTGTCTGCACGCGCATAAATTTCTTCTTTGTTATCAAACAATTTCTATGTTCTGTATAAGATGAAACTGAACTGAACCTCAATTGCAGAAAGCACATGATGATCGTGAATCAAAGGATGGTCATACTGAAAGTATCAATGTAGCCAAGCAAGGTGGTCATCAACCAAGTGTAGAGCTGAATCGCGTCACTAAGGGCCTGGTCGAAGGTCCTCCGCTCCGCAATCCCACTCTCGGACTTGGTGGAGCAGCAGTTAAAAATTGTAGAGCGGGGGAAAAGGTGCTCCGCAGATCCTCAGATTTGACGGAGCTGGAGCATCTCCGAACAGCTCCTAAGAAGGTATATATATAACTATTCTAATCATTTCTGTAATACTCCCTCTTTCCCAATATAAGTGTCTTAATCTTAGTATAACTTTGTACTATAGTTAGCACAAAGTTAGGACAATTATTTTGGGATGGAGAGAGTAATATATATATCAGATGACAATGGTTAGAATAGTTAGTTGGTCTAATTCCATGTGCAATTGTCTATTTTTGCATTAAGTGAAATCTTCCATGGTTTGTGATAATGAATGTTTCATTTCCTGAAAACATATAGGATAAAATGAAAGTCTTGTTATTTTCGTTGAACCTGAGAAGCAAAAATAAATATGTGGCTGCAGGAAATTTAGTGAGTACAGATAAAACATATGTGATTGGAGAAAGCATGCTTGCAGATCAATATGCAATAGTTTTTGTTTCCGTTGTTTCAAGACTTGGAGATGAGACACTGGTTAGACCTTATGACAAGTTCCGAACAGTATAAGGGATGCTATTGGTCATGTTATTGCATGGCCTCTATCACAGGAAAGTACACTTCCATATAATGACTGATTATGCTCCAATGTACATACTTCAGATTTATTACTTAGGAAGAATCTTTGTGTTTTTAGGTGAAAAACCCAATCCCAACCACTCCTACACAACGGCAAAACAAGCCACCAAACACTGGTACAACTCTTACAAATTCATCAAAGTACATTTCTTCTCACACTACTCTTAAAACTTACATACTACTATTTTCTCTGTTGTCTTCCATTTTCAGTGTAGCCCAAGATTAGAAAAGGAGTGCATTGCAAGAGCGACAAGAAACTACAAAAGAATTAGTTTTTAAATGGACAAATATTGTGTATTATATATAAAGGATTTCTAGCTTCATAGGAAAATTTGGTTCTGGTTGTATGATATTTTCATAATTATTTGCATCTTTCGTATGAATATTTGATTTCATAAAGTTTTGAACTCAAGATGTTTGTTCCTACTAATTGAAATTGTGCTAATGAGATGCTTGTGAATACAATTGGTGATATGGAAGGATCCCTTTATATGATATTTCTTGGCTAAGAATGTGGCTTGTGATATGAGTGGATGCCTTTACACAACAATATTTGTTATTCCTTCTGCACAAGCGTGTGTTGTGATAAAGTAACTCAGTTTGAAATGATGTAACACAAATTCAAAATAAATCAATTTTTTTAAAGTTAAATATATGCAGTTACAAAGAAGCTTGTGTATATTTAGAGAGAAATATATCGTCTCTACGTAGCGTGTATAAGAATGGGGTTAGGCCCATGATGAATGAAACGACTATGAGTAAAGATGTGATACTAATAGAACGACTATACATATCTAGATATGCTTTTAAACGTCACAATACATCGTCTCATACCTAGATACGCTTGTTATGTCCCAATATAGCATCTCATGTCAAAGGACCCTTTTGGATGTCCCAATATAGCGTGTCATATCTACACACGCTTTTGGACGTCCCAATATAGCATCTCATTCCATGTACACACGCTTAGCTAGCGTGTCTACATGTTTTGAGACGGTGCATAGGGAGGCGCTTCAAGGACTCTTTACTAAGTCGACTTTATAGTTGCCTAGAGATGAAATAACGTCTGTAGCTATGGAATATGACGTCTCTACATGCAGTTTTTCTTGTAGTGTCCCATAAATGTTTAAGCAATATCATCAATACCACAACTCCGGAAGAATACGTTAGGGACATTTATCAGCCTGTTTCAGACTCCGAAAACAAAGAGGTATGTGATTCGGTAAGAAAACAGAGTCCAAAACTTTTCCAATAGGAATTTTTCTCCGTTTTGGAATTTTTGAAAAAATACAAGAATTGGAAGTAGTCCGGAAAGTGCCCGAGGAGGCGACAAGCCTGCACGGCGCAAGCCCACCCCCTGGCCGCGCCGTGAGGGCTTGTGGCCACCTCGTGCGCCTCCTGCACTCTGCTTTCGTGCAGGGGACTCCTTCTGGTCTAGAAAAAATCATTATATATACTTCCGTCTGGTCTGACCCCGCATCATGCAGATTTCTTCTGTTTTTCGTTTCGAGCCTGTCTCTCTTGCAGATCTAGATCGCCATGACTTCCCCAAAAGCTCCTAAGGACAAGATCTTCGAGAAGGTCATCAATCCCTACCTCACGGAAGTGCTGCAACACCCTCAATCTATCGAGATGCGTGAGGGGATGTTGCACATCCGTGATGTTGAGGGGCCTAAGAAGACCGGAAGCATGGAGACGAGTCTTGAAGCAATGGAGCAACAAGTCTTCAAGTGCCAAGGGATGGTGGAGCGTGGACTCAACGCCAACCACATGATGATCACGGAGTTCACCAACAAGCATAGGATTGATGACAATGACATTGGGAAGCATCTCTCCAGGCTCTATGACAGGGTTGATCAACTCCAGGGCCAGATCTATGACCTGCAGAACCAAAACAGTGAGTATGAGTATAGATTTATATCAATAAGGTTGGCTGCAGATTTGAGGATTCCGGAGACTCGTTCATATTTCCATGATGGAGCACCTATGCCTTGGAAATCGGAGGATCAAACTCATGTTTCAACTACTCCACCATCACCACCAAAGGAAGACAACTGAGCATTGGTATGGGCAATCCCCTTGGCTTTTGCCAAGGTTGGGGGAGTTGCCCCGGTATCGTATCACCATCACATCTTTTGCTTTTACCTTTGTTTTAGTTTTCCTTTTTAGTTTTCTCTTTTTCTAGTTGAGTAAAGTCTTAGTGTTTTAGTGTTGAGTTTTGCTTTGTGTCACCCCTGATGTATTCTTGCTCGTGAGCCATATAATAAAGAGTGTCTTAGTTGAAGGGCTTTGCCTCTTGCCATGATCAAAAGAGTGAGAATAGAAGAAAAGCATGAAAGATCATGTAGTGACCTTATGAGAAGTGATGGCTTCACATATAAAAAGAATGAGGATTGAAACTTGTTGAGGGTAGGAAAACGTAGACCTTGGTCATTGTTGCAATTAATAGGAAGTGATAAAGAAGGAGAGGTTCACATATAAATATATCATCTCTAACACCATCCATGATTGTGAACACTCACTAAACTATTGCATGCCTAGAAGTAGATGTTGGACAAGGAAGACAACGTAATGGATTGTGTTTGCTTGGCTCTGAACAATGCTATATGATTAGAGATCCCTTAGCATGTGACGATTGATTCCACCTCACCATTAGCGAAACCTCCCGCACCAAGTAGAGATACTACTTGTGCATCCATAAACCTTCAAACTAGTTTTGCCAAGAGTGTCCACCTTACCTACCTATGGATTGAATAAGATCCCTCAAGTAAGTTGTCATCGGTGCAAACAATAAAAATTGCTCTCTAATATGTATGATCTATTAGTGTGTGGAAAATAAGCTTTATACGAACCTGTGATGAGGAAGACATAAAAGCGACAGACTGCATAATAAAGTTCTTTATCACAGGGGGCGATATAAAGTGACGTTCCTCCGCACTAAGAGGACACGCATCCAAACCTCAAAAGAGCATGACAACCTTTGCTTCCCTCCGTGAAGGGCCTATCTTGTACCTTTACTTTTTTCCCTTGAAAGAGTTATGGTGATCTTCACCAATTCCTTGTTTTTCCTTCGACTTGGCTACCGTCACATGCTTGGGAAAGATCTATATTCATATGTCAACATGGAGGTGAGTATTCTTGAATTATTATAGTTGACATAACCCTTGAGGTAAGCAGTTGGGAGGCAAATATAAGCCCCTATCTTTCTTTGTGTCCAGCTGAAACTTTGATCTTATGAGTACCACGTGAGTTGTAGCAATTGTAGAGAACAATATAATGATTGAGTATGTGGATTTGCTTTACAAGCTCTTATTTGGATCTTTCTGTTGTTGTGATAAATTGCAATTGCTTCAGTGACTAAAGGCTATCGGTGTTTAGTTCTCGGTAAGGTTCTTGATCCATGCTTTACTTTGTGAAGGAATTATCACAATGGCATGAGAGATTATATGTTGGTATGTTGTTCTGATCATGATCATGATGCATGCATGTTCGTATCTTGTTTTGTCGACACCTCTCTCCCTAAACATGTGGACATATTTATTGAGCTCGGCTTTCGCTTGAGGACAAGCGAGGTCTAAGCTTGGGGGAGTAGATACGTCCATTTTGCATCATGTTTTCACGTTGATATTTATCGCTTATTTGGCTGTTATTTCACTTCACGGTACTATTCTTATGCCTTTTCTCTCTTATTTTGCAAGGTTTACATGAAGAGGGAGAATACCGGCAACTGGAATTCTGGCGTGAAAGTGGAGCAAAGTTGAGATACCTATTCTGCGCAACTCCAAATGCCGTGAAAATCAACGGAGATTTTTTCCCAATATATAAAAAATACTGGGCCGAAGAAGTACCGGAGGAGGGCCAGGGGTTCCCACAAGCATGCCCGGCGCGGCCACCCCCACAGGTCGCGCCATGGGGGCTTGTGGGCACGTTGTTGGCCGACTTGCCCCCCTCTTTTGCTATATGGAGGGTTTCGTCCAGAAAAAAATCAGAAGGGAGATTTTTCGTGGTTTCGCCGCTGCCACGAGGCGGAACTTGAGCAGAACCAATCTAGAGCTCCGGCTGGACGATCCTGCCGGGGAAACATCCCTCCCGAAGGGGGAAATCGTCGCCATCGTCATCACCAACACTCCTCTCATCGGAGGGGACTCGTCACCATCAACATCTTCATCAGCACCATCTCATCTCCAAACCCTAGTTCATCTCTTGTAACCAATATCCGTATCGCGACTCCCATTGGTACTTGTAAGGTTGCTAGTAGTGTTGATTACTCTTTGTAGTTGATGCTAGTTGGATTATTTGGTGGAAGAGATTATGTTCAGATCCTTGATTCTATTCATTACACCTCTGATCATGATTAATATTATGCTTTGTGAGTAGTTACTTTTGTTCCTGAAGTCATGCTAACAATAGTCATGTGAATTTGGTATTCGTTCGGTATTTTGATATGTTGTATGTTGTTTTTCCTCTAGTGGTGTTATGTGAACGTCGACTACATAACACTTCACCATTATTTGGGCCTAGAGGAAGGCATTGGGAAGTAGTAAGTAGATGATGGGTTGCTAGAGTGATAGAAGCTTAAACCCTAGTTTATGCGTTGCTTCGTAGGGGGCTGATTTGGATCCACTAGTTTAATGCTATGGTTAGACTTTGTCTTAATTCTTCTTTCGTAGTTGCGGATGCTTGCGAGAGGGGTTAATCATAAGTGGGATGCTTGTTCAAGTAAGGGCAGTACCCAAGCGCCGGTCCACCCACATATCAAACTATCAAAGTAACGAACGCGAATCATATGAACATGATGAAAACTAGCATGACAGAAATTCCCGTGTGTCCTCGGGAGCGCTTTTCCTCCTATAAGACTTTGTCCAGGCTTGTCCCTTGCTATAAAAGGGATTGGGCCACTTTGCTGCACCATTGCTACTTTTGTTACTGTCACATCCCTGACACCTTAATCAAGTTAGCTTTGTGCTCATGTTTTCTTTGCATTGCATCTAGGAAATTTTCAACAAGAACAAAGTAAGTGGTGAAGGAAAACTCAACAAGCCCTAGCCACATCTCAAATTAATGGAAAATTCAAACTAGTTAAAATCAATGAATCCAAAATGGCCTCAAGAAAAGTTCAACTTTTATGATAATTCTTGGAAACAAATAAGCAATGAAGGAAACCATTTCTTTTATACTTTTGGCATTTTAAATAAATGCAAAAAAGCTACTGGTTTCAAGTTTAAAATTTGAAATCAGAAACTTTAAGTTCTCAAAAATGTTGAAAACTTTAGGAATGGTTGGATATATTCCAACTAATATTCTGGTGTGTTCAAAATGTTTTTACAAACTATTTTGGGAGCTGAAATAAATAGCAAATCAATAGTTAACAAAACAGAAACAAAACAGAAAAGAAAAGAGAAAGAAAAGAGGAAAAAACCTTATCTGTCGCCGGCCCAGCCCACCAGGGGCTCCCCGATCATCTTCCTCCTCCTGCCAGTAGGCAGGGGAGAAGATGAGCACGGCGGCCAAGCCCGGCCACCTCTTGCCTGCCTGCTCGCTGCTGGAGGCCTCCAGGAGCGCCAGCGCGATGCCTGAGCCTTCTTATCCTCCTCCCCGTGGCTCTATCTCCCCCCTAGGCCTCTCGATCCCCTTTCCCCTCTCGGATCTCTCTCTCCCCGAAGCTCCGGTCGCCGTCGATCCGTCGTCTCCCGGTCCTCCCCGACCCTGCCGGCAGCCTCACAAGATCCGTCGTGAGCTCGTCTTCCCGTTCCCCCTCTTCCCGAGGCTTTCCCCCTCTTTTAACCACGTTAGCCACCGGATCCCGAAGGACCTCGTCGCCGGCCATGTCATTGCCGTCATTGTGGTACTCCGCTCGCGAGACCGAGCTCAGAAATGAGCTCCTGGAGCTCTGTAGATGGTGTAGGCCCCTCTCCCAGCTCGCTAGTCCCCTGCATCGGCACCCCCTTCGATGCCCGAGCCGCAGCCGCCGCTGACCTCATTGCCGGCGTGGATTCCGGTGACCACTGGGTCCAGCTCCTCTCCCTTTAGATGCGACGTTTCTCTAGCTGTCCGTAGCACTAAACCGCGCCCAAAACCGACGCTCGTAGCGCCGTTTAGCTCACTCCGGCGAGCCCTCCGCCGCGCCCGTGGTCGCCGCCGGCCATATTCTGGTGGGGGCCGATGTGGCCAGCTTAACCCAGTAGGTTTAACCCTAAACACTCGCTGACAGTGGGCCCAAGGCCAAGTCAAACTCACTTAGGGGCTGGTCAGCGCGGGATTAGCCCCTGAGACGCTGACCAGTGGGTCCCCCGTGTCAGGTTTGACCTGATCAGGTCAGTTGACCTGCTGACGCCATGATGATGCAGTAATGGCGCAATAAGTGAATTTCTGATTTAAAAGAATTCCAGAAAAAGGCCAAAACTTCTAAAAATCATAGAAATTAATCTGTAACTCCAATGAAAATAATTTATATATGAAAACGTATTAGAAAAAATCAAGGAATCTGAATATGTCATTTTCAAACATGTTTGAAAATGTTACAGAACCCAAACATGTAGATTAATGAATAAGTTAATTCTTATAAATACTTTGTAGATGGAATTTGGCAAATATTTAAATTTCACTATAAATGACATGATCAAACACTGTCCAAATTACAAACCAGCAACCTAACATGTCATACCATGCATGTTAAAAGCAAGTTGATCTGAGCATCAGGTCGGATCAATTAAAATGGTATCCAAGAATACCTCGTTTGAAGTGATATTTGAATTTGATTCAAATCAACTTCAAACCTAATACATGTTAGCTATAATAGTATACCACCTTGCGTCCTCATGCCATGCTCATGCATCATCTTCATTGCATATGTTTGTTATTGATTGTTGTCATTCCTTTCGGTAGGCTCCGCTCCCCCGGATTCCACTGAATATCCGTCTAACGGATATGGTCACTCCTCTGAGCAACAAGGCAAGCAACCATTTTGATCATCCCGATAAATCCCATGTTCTTGCTCCTGCACTTACTTATGGCATTAGGATCAAATGCTTCAAATGCTTTTGCCTCGCTAGTTGAACCCACTTCCTTTGCTTGACCTATCCTTGTCACAGTAAATAGCTGAACCTTGCAACCTAGCATACCTGGTAGTTGCTTGAGCCATGATGTGCCTTATCCTGCTATGCATGCTATGCTTAGAGTTGTGTATGGTCTGTCATCTGGGAGATGAACAGAATTGTGAGAAGGTGTTATGTAAGCAAAGGTTGTGTGTTGAACCTGATTTGGTAAAGGTACCGGTGAAAGGCTGTGTAGGAGTACATAGCTGGTTGTTTCATTGGAACCGTCCTTAGGAACTGAGTTCCGTGTATGTAATCCAAGACTAGATACTACCACACGTTGGGATACTTAATTGACCCTCTCGACTTATTAATCGCTTAGTACTCGGTCCAGGAGTTGCAAGTAGTTTCTGGTGTTTATAGTCATGCTGGAGGCCATGCATGGTGCTGACCTGAGAGGTGGGCTATGATGCGGTAGGCAGTGGCACGGTGTACCAAGTGGCACTCGGATGGTGGGCTTGGGAACCCTGCGCACATTGTTTGAGGCCGTGGCGGAAACCTCGGCTGGACTTCCGTACGGGTTACTCTCAGATAGGTGATAAACCTGGACTAGGTACTAATGTGGTTAATGGTCGTGGCCGACTCCCTCGCCGGGCTTCCACTTGAAGGTTGCCCAGGTGCATGACGTGCACATGGCGATAAGTGGCGAGAGCGTGTGTGACGAAGTACACCCCTGCAGGGTTAGGATCTATTCTAATAGCCGCGTCCACGGATATGGACTACTTGGAGACATATGTTGTTCATAGATAACTTCAATGACCACTCATAAAATTGTCAAGATAAGCGTGTGTGTCGTGGACGGCATTCCGTGTGGAGACGGAATGATTACATGATGGAGTATTGTTGTGGTGTTAGTGGACTCGTGTGCGAGGAATCAAGTTGTCAAAATTATTTAAAAATGCAAGTTGTCTAGCCACGAGTCAAATGCTGGCTTTTCGCATGAAACCCCACAATACGTTATTGAAACATTGCATGAGTACATAGTTAGCCTAAAGTCTTGCTGAGTACCTCCGTACTCATGTTTGCTTAGTAAGTGTTGCAGAGGTTGCTAATGACCCTAATGGAGGGTTCTTCATAGACATCGACGACGACGAGGAGCTGGTGTCCCAGCTACGATCTGGCCCTAGGTTGGGTCCGTAGTATAGTCAGGCCATGTGCCTTCTAGTTTCACCTGTCTGTACTCAGACAGTTTTAAACACTTCCGCTGGCTTGTAACTGAATGACTGTTATTATGGGTCGTGAGACCCTTACTATGTAATATTATGTGTGTTGCTCTTTCGAGCCTCTTAAATAAAGCTTGTATGTTTATGGTTATGTTGTGATGCCATCGATGTATCTATACATATCGGTATGCCATGCGTACGTGTGTTGTACTTGATATGTATGGGGTTCGACTACCTAGCCGTGAACTTTAGTAGAAGTCCTTACAGGGAAATGCCCCTTTGTGATCCAATGAGCCATGGTAGCTCGCTATTGCTCCGGACACATTGGTTGACCGGCATGTGTCCTTCTTAGCTGCTGTGTCTGTCCCCTTTGGGGAAATGTCACGCGATGTAATGTAGTCCTTGTAGCTTGCTATGACTCGTCTACACTCGCTGGTGACCGACACCTGCTTTCTTGGGTCATGTATGCCTGTCCTTGTGCGGTACTGCCACTTTGGTTTATGACTAGACTTGTCGATCCGGGTTCTTTGACATTGGAATGCTAGCGACACAATTGCATACGTGAGTCAAAAGGCGCAAACGGTCCCGGCTAAGGTAAGGCTGCAGCCGTGGGGTTAACCGTGCGTGAGACCGCAAAGGGATGCGATTTGTTACAGGATGGATTCCTATGGCTTAGGATCGGGGTCCCGACAGCTACTTGTTGCTTGCTACGAATCATCTCACCACACAATCACTTGCTACCGATAATTTCAGTGCCTGCAGATTTTACCTTGCTGAAAACCACTTGTCAGATCCTTCTGCTCCTCGTTGGGTTCGACACTCTTACTTATCGAAAGGACTACGATTGATCCCCTATACTTGTGGGTCATCACCCCGCCAGGACCAGAAGGGCCCTACACCCCAGAAGAGAAAACAATGCCGGCAGGGGAGAAGTGAGCAGGATGCAGGTGCAGATGGTGGTGCTACCGGAGCCAGCTGTTGCTGATGGTGCTGCCGGCGATCACGACGAGTAGGAGTCACCGCCCCCATCCCTCGGGCACCCAAGATCGCTGTCACCATAGCCTCTATCATCTCCATCGCTCGAGCGGGCGCCTCCGCCGCCAACTCGCCCCTCAACACAGCCGAGGAAGACGCCATGCTCTCCGAGACTCTTCACAGAGAGCATGGTCGTCCCTAGTGGACAAAGGCGGGGAATTCCCCCTGTACTTGAGAAGAACACGCGGGAGAAAGACTCCCACCCATGTGTGCTAAATATGGCGCCATGGGCGAGGCATACTACCGCGATACCCAGAGAATCGCTGCTGCATCCACGAGCAGGCAACCGGGTACCTTGCCGACGATTTTTCTCCATCACCTCGAAGAAGGAGCACATGAGACATAGTTCAGTGCGGTACTGCGTTACCATTATGGATTTCAGCATGGCATCGACCACATGGTGTTCCATCAGGACTGAAATAGCGGGCGATGCGGCATTGGGTTCACCCTCACGGTCGCCCCTGACGCAACAACTACAAGGCCCGCTCCCCCACCTAAAGCTCTTCCAAAAGATTTTAAGCCCATAGCCATCAATTTGGAACAAGTAAAAGACATAGTTAGAAGAGGAAGATTTGGTGATGGCAGACACATTTGCTGGACCCGTCGCCCTGACCATCAGGGGGAGACAACAAGAAAAGAGCAAGTCGGGCAACCCTAGGTTAGAGGAGAGGAGAAGGATGGATGAGAATCTCCTATCGCACCCCCCTCAGTTTCATAGGGAGGATGCGGGGCTTGGATCTCCTATGCTCCAAGGGTCAACGCCCATCTCCACCTATGTCATTTCCCACCATCACGGGCGAACAGGTAACCGCCCCATCAAGCCAATCCATGGCGCTATGGCTCCTGCCATGACCGGACCTTTAAGTCACGCGCACCAACCGTGAGGTTCTCGCAACGCATGATGCGTGCATGGCGGGACCGGCATGAAGTCGTGGGATAGCGCTCAACAGCAGGTTGGTGGTTACCCCTTTGCAATTTCATGCCCGTGCATGAACTTTGGGCCTGACCCAACAGTGTTGGGCAAGCGCATATGAGCCAGGCCCGGGGGCTCTTGTCGGTGCACTAGTAATAGTGTACCCAGTGCCCCCACTTATGCAGAGGCGTTAAGAGCATAACCCCAAGATGGCAACCGCCAACCCAAGCAAGTATCTAGAACTAGATGGCAGCAAGACCTGCACAACATCCCAGGATGGGCCCAAAACGGGCTAAGGACCCGTGGCATCTGCCGGGGACAAAGGCGCACGCACCCTCAAGAAGTTCTGGCAAGTAACCCCTCCGGCAAGCACGAGCGAATCTGCCATCACTCCACCTCACGGCCTCACCAGTCACATACCGATGAGGTGTTGATCTCCCATATGGCTAACTAGCTCCCACTGAGCACGCGGCGATGCGCTAGAAGACTAATTAAGACCAGTTGACACCCGTCCAGCTGTGTGTCCACGCACCAAGCAAAAACCACCTAAGCGGTGGTAGGAGCTTGCCAGGGACGCACCCCCGCACCCCACCCAAGGCTGCATTTATGACATTTTGTCTTGAGTGCCAGAGTTAGGTATGATAGCACGATCAGCCATCTAATCATGTATGTTTTCCACTGTGGACGCCCGTTGAGCTTTAAAAGGAGGCCCAAGGCAACTTAGCACATGATTCGGACCCTAGAACATTTGTACGCATGTAATGGCTCTCTGCGGCAACCCTTGCTGGCGCAAAACACTGTGTGAGCTCCGTATTCCCCAAATCAATCCACTAAAGTAGGAGTAGGGTTTTACTCTTCTCAGCGGCCCGAACCTTGGTAAACGCCTCGAGTCCCATCATCGTGTTGCCACGTAGTTTATGCTCTTTGTGCAACGCGATCTCCCCGCCAACCTATGAAGGGGCCAACGGTCCCATAGGTTATCAAATGCAACCTGCTCCGACAGCTCGCACCTTTGAGGAAGCCCGTCACAGGAATATACAGCCCAAGTTCTATAATGAAAAATTCCCACTAGCATATGGAAGTGCCAAGACAAGAGACTCTTTATATGAAGAACATGGTGCCACTTTGAGGCACAGGTGTGGGGAAAGAGGTAGTACCACTGTCCCTTCTCTCCTTTCTCTTATTTTATTATTTTGTTTTTTTCTTGCTTTTTTGCTTTTTTTTCTTCTTTTCCATTTTTCCTTTTATTTTTTGTCCGGAGTCTCATCCCGACTTCTGGGGAATCATTGTATCCATCATCCTTTCCTTAGTGAGACAATGACCTAATAATGATGATCAACACACTTTTATTTACTTACAACTTCATATGAAGAACTATAATATGACTCAATATGAATGTGCTGGCAGTGTACCAGGGTGTGCAATGCTCTAGGATAGCGAGGATATCAAAAAACGGACAAGACATGTAAATATCATGCTATCTATCTTACGATCATGCAAAACAATATGACAATGGAAGCACAAATAATATGATGTGATGGTGGAAATTGCATGGAAATATATCTCGGAATGGCTATGGAAATGACATGGTAGATAGGTATGGTGATTGTTTTGAGGAAGATATAAGGTGGCTTATATGCAACAGAGCGTATTATGTCACATGGTCTGGATGCACCGGCGAAATATACACTGATCCTCGAGGTGAGAATGGGAAATGCATGGTATGGAAGAGACTAGCAACATATGTGTAGGTGAGAGTGCATACCTCCATGGATTCACATTAGTAATAAAGAACTCGCATACTTATTGCAAGATTTTATTTGTTCTCTTGAAGCAAAGTACTACTTGTATGCTCCTAGGGAATAGGTTGGTAGGAGTTAACCATTGCTCGCCCCCTACCTAAATAGCATTATGATTTCAGCGAGATATAAGATTGATCAAACAACATCACCATTCCATAAAAAATATTTAGATGAACAGAAAGTCAACAACCTCTAATTTACAATATTCTTACTAACCCATGATCATGTACTCATGCCTTTTCACATTACCTCATTAATATCATTAACTCAGAATTTATCTCTTATGAGCTACATGAAGGTTTTGATTATGCACTCCTTGAATACCTATTATTTTTAGACTAGTCTTATAACCCATGGAAATTACCCTCACTATTTATTAACTCTCAAACAAATATATGTGAAGATCGAGAGTGCAATTATGTCCATAAAATCTACAAACCACTATGCTCTAAAAAGATATAAGTGAAGTACTAGAGCAACTCCTTTGCTCAAAAGATAAAAGTGAAGCACAACAAGTATTCTAATAAATCATTGCGAATATGTGTCTCTCTCAGGTAGGTGTGTTCAGCAAACAATGAATGTGGAAAACTAAAAAAAGCAAACTAAGATAGATGACGCTGCAAGCAAAACTAATATCATGTGATGAATAAAGATATAGCTCCAAGTACATACCAATGGATTGAGACAAAAGAGGGGATGCCTTCTAGGGAATCCCCGAGATTAGATGCTTGAGTATTCCTAGAATATTATCTTGGGGTTCCTTGGGCATCCCCAAGCTTAGGCTTTTTCCACTCCTTATTCCTTCATCCATCATGATAGCACCAAAAAACGGAAAACTTCAACACACAAATAGGTACCTTCATGAGATCCATTAGTATAATAAACATATCAAATACTTTAGGTACTATTATAAATTGATTCTTATTTTATTATTGCATAAGGGTACTATATTTTAACGTCTCCCTAGCTTATATTCCCTGATACAATCCATAACATCATCAAAACAAGCAAACTATGCAAGCAAAAAAAGAATATGTCTAAAATAGAACAGTCTGAAAACTATACTTGTGTAATTCCGATTATTCTGAAAATTAGGACAACCTGAGTAATTTGTAATAAAACACTATGTAAAAAATTCAGATCAAAAAGATGTTTCAGTAAAATCACAGAAATTCTGGACTCGACGTCGAAGTTTATGTTTTTACACCGCATCATTTCTACTTATCATGCAAGTCATCCAAAAGGCTTTAATTGGCACTAATTTAAACAAAAAACTACAATCATTATAGTATAAATAATCTTGTTATCAATCAAAAATAGAAAGTAAAAGCAAGAAAAATAAGATAACTATTGGGTTGCCTCCCAACTAGCGTTATTATTTTACGCACCTAGCTGGGCATAATGCATTTTATTCAAGTGTTGTCATATTTCACACTCCACCCATAAGTAGCCCTCATGATAGATTAATAAGATGGCTTGATTCTCTTTCTAGGGAAGTGTTCCATCCTTTTTTTAATGGTAATTGGAACCTTATGTTTCCCTCTTTCATATCAATTATTGCACCTATAGTTCATAGAAAAGGTCTCCCAACTATTATTGGACAAGATGGGTTGCACTCAGTATCAAGAAGTACGAAATCTACACACATAAAATTTCTATTAGAAATTATAAGAATATCACTTATTCTTCCCATAAGTTTCTTGATAGTAGAGTCTGCAAGATGTAAATTAAGTAAACACTCATGCATATCAGTGAGACCAAGTACATCACTTAAAGATTTGGGTATAGTTGATACACTAGCACATAGGTCATACAAAGCATTGCATTTATATTTTTTATCTTAAATTTAATAGTAGGTTACCACTCATCATGCAAGTTTCTAGGAATAGAACTTTCTAGCTCAAGTTTCTCATCATAGGGTTTCACCATAGCTTCTACTATATGTTTAGTAAAATCTTTGTTTTGTTCATAAGCATTGGGTGAGTTAATAATGCATTGCAGAAAGGAAATAAATAATACTACAGAGGAACTTTCATAATTAAATTTATTGTGATCCAATATAGTGGGCACATCACTATTTAATGTTTTAACCTTTCCAAACCCACTTTTTCAGTTTTATCATTATAATCATCACCCTCCAAGAAATTAGGATGCCTTCTAACTAAATGTGACTCATATCTAGTCCATTTCTCATCTATTTTTAGATTAGTAAACAAAGATTCAATGGGAGAAGTATCAATAATTTTAAGATTTTCATCATGATTACGATAGAAACCGTGTGGAAAAGACTTTTCCAAGAATTCTCATTTGCCTCTCAACCTTACGCTCGTCTCCTTACTCTCATTAAAAGATATTTGACTAGATTTAATGGACTCATGGATATCATGTTTTGGTGACACATTTTTATTTTGAAGTGTTTCCACATCAAGACCAATACTATACATGTTCCTAACCATATCATCCACTTTATGCAACTTTTCCTCTACCATAGTATTAAATACTTTTTGATAATTAATGAATTCGTAAATTGTGTGCTCAAGATCACATGATAACTTATTATTATTGGTACAAGGATTTCCATAATAATTACCATAAGAGTTGCCATAACTATGAGAGTAGTTACCGACATATGGCCTAGCATTGAAATTACCTCTATAAGCATTGTTATTAAAAAAAATTCACAAGATAAAATTCACATCAATGGCATTATTATTTTTCTCAATCAAAGTATACAAAGGCATATCATTCGGATCAACATGATCAATTTTACTAGCAATCGAACCAATAAGAGAATCCACTTTCTCACTCAAAGTAGCGATTTCCTCAAAAGAATTTACCTTCTTACCAGTTGGAGCTCTTTCGGTATGCCATTGAGAATAGTTTGTCATAATGTTGTCCAAAAGTTTAGTTCCCTCTCGTAATGTCACCTTCATGAAGGTACCACCTGCGATAGAATCTAGAAGATTTCTATATATATACAAAGTTTAGTTCAACGTAGAAATTTTGGATAATCATAACCATGAGAAGTAAAATTTTAATCATCATGTTCATCCTCTCCCATGCTTGTGATACATGTTCTTGGTCATGATGATTAAAATTCAGAATTTGATTTGAACGGGAGATGATCTTAGGAGGAGGAAAATAAATGGTAATAAAAGCCTCTTTACACTTATCCCATGTTCCAATACTATTACATGGCAAACATGAAAACAAAGCCTTAGCTTTATCTCGTAGAGTAAAAGGAAACAATTTTAATTTCACCACATGATTATCCATGTACTTTTTCTTTTGTATATCATATAATTCAATAAGGTATTAAGATGAGCAGTGGGATGCCTTAGTAGGACTTCCTGAAAATTGTTCTTTCATCACTAGATTCAGCAAAGCAGCATTTATATCATAAACTTTGCACTTGTTGAGGGTGGTATAAGCGTACTAATAAAAGCATTGTTATTATTATTTGAGAAGTGACACAACTTAGTAGTTTCTTGACACACGGTGATCAATCAAGCAAAGTAACAAGCAGAACGAGTAAACTAGCAAGTAAAGAAAGAAAAACGTAAACTAGCAACTAGCAAAGATAAATATTTCTGTATTTTTGATTTTTATGAAGCAAGAAAAATAAAAAATAGAACAAGTGAATGATAATTTGTGCGAAGGTACTTAATAGTAGGTTGGTGATACTCCCCGGCAACGCCGGGAGAAATCCTTCCTGATACTTGTGATCCACGTTCAGTTTTCTACAAAGAGGAGCAGGTGATGTAGCTCAATATAGATAAGTATTTCTCTTGGTGAGAGGCAAGGTTATAGAACCAATAGGAGTAGCATGCAAACCCGTCTTCGGTGACTACGCACAAAGAAGAAAACACTTGCACCCAACGCGGGCAATAGGGTTGTCAATCCCCTTGGACTCGTTACTTGCAAGCAAGTGAAGTGTGTATATGATAGTTCATAATTGAAAAATAAATAAAAAGTAAATAAAGGAAACAAGGAAATAAAGGTCTTGTAAATATATAAGTGGATAGACCCGGGCGCCATAGTATTCTCTAGTGGCATCTCTCATCTAGTAGGCATATGGTGGGTAAACGAATTACCGTGGGGCAATTGATAGAAAAGTGCATAGTTATGCAATATTTATTCACAAAAATGATCATGTGTATATAGACATCATGTCCATAAGAAAATAGGACGATTCCTGCCTCCACCTATTACAATTACTCCACCCATGACTGCTATCCAGCATGCATCTAGAGTATTACGTAAAAGAGAGTAATGCTTGGAGAACAATGACATGATGTAGACAGACAACTCAATTAATATGAACCAACCCCATCATTTTATCCTTTGTGGAAATAATGCAAAGACATGTCTCTTCCCTTTCTATCACCGGGATATAAAGTACCGCCAGATTGAACCCACTAAAACGCACCCCTCTCATTGAAGATAGATCAATCTAGTTGACCAAACTACATCAATAGATCAGAGAGATTTGCGAAGCTATAATAAACATGCAAATACGAATCATATAATTCAGAGAACACTCAAATATTTTATCATGAATTATCTGAATATAAACCCACAATTTATTGGATCCCAACAAACACACCGCACAAAGTGATTACATCGAATAGATCACCGCCAAGATGCGGTAAACTTTGTATTGAAGATAAAGAGAGAGATATATAGCCATCTAGGTACAAACTACGGACCTGTAGGTGTAACGTGAACTAGTCACAAATCACCATGGGAGCAGCAAGGTCAATGTAGAGGCCCTCCGTGATCGATCGTCCCTACAGCAGGGCACCGAAACAATGCTCCAGATGGGCGGACAATGGAAAAGAGACTTGCGGCGGTGTAAAAAGAGTTTCGGTTTGCTCCCTACGGTTTTTGGGATATATTGGAATTTATAGGCCAGAGAGGGTGTCGGGAGACACCAAGGGGAGCCAACACACAACAGGGTGCGACCACCCGCAATATGTGCGCCTTAATGCGTGTTGCCTCCATCGTGCAGCCTCCGATATCCTCCTGAAGTTTCTAGGCCTTATATCGGTCCTGAAAAAATCATGAAAAAGTTTTGTGGCAGTTGGACTATGTTTAGTACTATAAATCTGAAAAACCAAAACACGTAGAAAATAACAACTAACACTAGGCACTGGGTTAATAGGTTATTTCTCAAAAATAATATGAATAAGAAAAGTAATACCCAAAGAGTATCCTAGAATGATAATATTATAGCACGGAACAATAAAAAATTATAGATACATTGGAGATGTATGAGCGCCTGCCACACCTACTACAGCTGCGGTAAATAGTACTCTTAGAAAAGAGATGCCACGTTGACATCGACGATATAAGGCACCATACGTGCTGGTGTGTCGAGCTGCTTGTCAGCGTAGTAGTACGTAGGCTTGTAAGACTTGTAGCATGACACCATTTGTGTTGTGCACCCGCCCGTCTTGGAGCGTCCACCACGGTTGCATCGATTGCAACGACCTCCATACCCATTGCCATGAGCAAGCCCGCCGACGGCCAACCGCTTCTTGAGCTTGTGCTCCTTTGTTACCTTTGCTTTGACGCGGTGAACATGTCACATCATAGAGTTCATCTTCCGTGCGAGCACGATGCGCAAATCCTGCGGCAACTCCACCACCTCCATCTTCAGCAAGTTCTTTGACAACTCCATACGTCGGTGGCGGAAGGAAGAAAAGTGTGAGAGAAAGGAGCGGTAAGTGGACGGTAAGCGATGGGGAATGAAAGAAGAGAAGTTAGCCATTTAGCACGAAAGTAGTGTTTTGCTTCAAAAGCACGGGCTCTACCTACCTTTTGGGTGGGCTAGAAGGGTAGATAGCGACATTTCTCGTGTGTGTACTTTCACAAACCTTCATCATGTTTGTCTCCGATTTGCAAAAGAAATCAGGTCCCGACTGCTTCGCGGACCAACATAGAACCGCATTGGATTGGCTTCCGGGGTACGACCATTATAGGAGGTTTGCAGGTCTGTGTCGGAGATGCCATTATTCATATGTGGTAACCGCGGGAGATCCAAACACCTATATCGTCATCGTAGGTTTCTCCTCTTGGAAATATGCCCTAGAGGCAATAATAAATTGGTTATTATCATATTTCCTTGTTCATGATAATCATTTATTATCCATGCTATAATTGTATTGATTGCAAACTCAGATACATGTGTGGATACATAGACAACGCCATGTCCCTAGTGAGCCTCTACTAGACTAGCTTGTTGATCAAAGATGGACAAGGTTTCCTAACTATAGATATGAGTTTTCATTTGATAATGGGATCACAACATTAGGAGAATGAGAAACCGTAAGCATATCATTTGATCGTATCACTAAGTTTATTGCTATTGATTTCTGCATGTCAAGTATTTTTTTCCTAAGACCATAAGATTACGCAACTCCTGACACCGAAGGAATGCCTTGTGTGTATCAAATGTCACAATGTAACTGGGGGATTATAAAGATGCTCTGTAGGTATCTCCGAGGGTGTTTGTTGAGTTGGCATGGATCGAGACTGGGATTTGTCACTCCGTATGACGAAGTGGTATCGCTGGGCCCACTAGGTAATACAACATCACAATAAGGTTGCAAGCAATGCAACTAAGGAGTTAGGCACGGGATCTCGTATTGCAGAACGACTAAAGAGACCTACCAGTAACAATATTGAACTAGGTATGGAGATACCGACGATCGAATCTCGGGCAAGTAACATACTGCTTGACAAAGGGAACTGCATACATGATAGATTGAATCCTTGGCATCGTGGTTCGACCGATAAAGTTCTTTGTGGAATATGTAGGAACCAATATAGGCATCTAGGTCCCTCTATTGGCTATTAGCTGTAGAGGTGTCTCGATCTTGTCTGCATAGTTCTCGAACCTGCAGGGTCCACACGCTTAACATTAGATGATGATATAATATCGTTGAGTTAGATATGTTGGTGATTAAAGGTTGTTCCGAGTCCCATATGAGATCTCGAACATGACGAGGAGCTTCAGAATGGTTCAGAGGTAAAGATTGATATATGGGAAGTTGGTATTCGAGTTCCGAAAAAGTTCTGATACTTATCGAAAATGTGACGGAGTTGCCATAATTGTTTCAGGGGTCCTCCTGCGCACTAGGGCGCATGGGCTGTGAGTGAGGCACACCAACCTATGGTGGGCTGGCCGACCCTCCCACCTAAGGCCCATGCGGCCAAGGGGTAGGGTTGGTCCAAGGGTAGTCGCCACCCGCTTCCGTTTGGGGTCAAGAAAGCCCCCTTGGCCGCCGCCCAGACCCTAGGGGAAATCCTAGGGCCGACCTCCTCCACCCCTACCCCGATATATATGAGAGGAGAGGAGGCAACCAACACACCGATACTTGGAGGAACTCCCCCCTCTCTCTAGTAGTTCTTCTCCACCGTCGCGTTGCGGTAGCGCTTGGCGAAGCCCTACCAAGATCGCACCACCATCTATGTCACCATGCCGCCGTGCTGCAGAGAACTAAGCTACTACTTCACCTATGCTCGTTGGATTGAGGAGGTGGAGACATCATCGAGTCGTACATGTGCTGAACGCGAAGGTGTTGTTCTTGCGACGCTAGATCGTGATTGGATCACGAAGATATTCGACTACATCAATCGCGTTTCTTAATGCTTTTGCTTAGTGCGATAGAAGGGCATGTAGATGCACTTCCCCTCTCGTCACTATACATCTCCATAGATAGATCTTGGGTGCGCGTACCAATTTTTTTTCCAATGCAATGTTTCCTAACAGTGGCATCATGATCTAGGTATATGCATAGATGATATGCACGAGTACAACACAAATTGTTTGTGGGTGTTGATGTTCGGATTGCTTACTTCCTTAGTCTTATCTTGATTCGACGATATTATGGGATAAAGTGGCTCAGACCAACCTTACTTTTCCACGTACAGGAGACCAGCTCCACCAACTGACATGTAACTTGGTTGCATAAAGGTGGCTGGCGGGTGTGTGTCCGTCCCACTTTAGTTGAATCGGATTTGACAAAGGCGGTCCTTGTATAAGGTTAAATAGCAACTTGAATATTACCATTGTGACTTTGCGTAGGTAAGAATGGTTCTTGCTAGTTTCCCATGAAGCCACATAAAACTTGCAACAATAAAGTACAGGACGTCTAAATTGTTTTTCCAGGGCATGTGTTGTCGTTCTGGGAACGGGGGTACCCAGACTCGCTTCTTTGCGGCCCAGGGCTGGCCCACTCCATTGACCAAGCATCGGTAGGCTCGACAAGGCCCTCGTCAGGGGCTAGACCTCACGAGGAGGAACTACATCAAGACCCGCAGGAGATCTCCTCAGGACCCCTCCGGAGCGGCGGACATTCTGAGGGAGGTCCTAGCCTTAGGAGTCAAGGGTGACGCCAGGAAAGGACATGCCTGCAGCAGATGGCAGAGCGGGGCAGTTTCCCCTTTGGTGTAAAGGGGGAGGAGTGTGCAAAGTTCCCAAATGCATCTTCCAAAGGTTTCCCTTTTGGTGCAACGAAGCCGCCGCTACCCGTCAGTAGGGCAAACGTCATCCTCGGGCGCGTGTGTGCAGCGCGGACAATTACTTTGCACGTGAATACCATCTTTTGGCAGGGGAGCATGTTGCTCTGTTCCCCTTCAAAATTGGCCGCTGTGGGATCCCTTCCCGCCGAAGCTATGAGGGAAGAGGACCCGGCCTCCACTATAAATAAAGAGGGAAGGATACTTTAGAGTGATAGGTTCATTTCGGATAGTAGAATAATACTCCTAGCTACTTAGCCTCTTGAGGCTCGAGAGCATTGTACAAATTCTACCACCTCCATGAGAGGCAATCCACCACAAGGAGGAGTAGGGTTTTACGCTTTGCAGCGGTTGGAACCTGGGTAAACTACCGTGTTTCTAATCTCTCTCACCATCGCGTGAGTTCTTAGACTTGCCCATCGAGAGACAAGCCGAGAGAAATGAAATATGTTGAGTGGTCTCCGTGCACGCACCTGAGTTCGAATCCTAAGGGTTTTGCGGAGCCCGAAATCCGACATTTGGCGCGCCAGGTAGGGGGCGCGTGTCAGAGCCTCCACGCCAACAGCAGGAACTAGATCTCGACTCGCCAGCACCATGGCAAGTGGAACCATCGACAACCACCGATCCGCAGCATTGGACGACGTTCGAGAAAGCAGGGTCGTCCTGCGGTCAGCTGCATTCTTGGTGGATCACAAGCGCCACCCTCTAGCCGCCACGTCAAGCGTTTCCTGCATCGCGCGGGGGGGGGGGTCTCCCTAAGGCTCGAGCCCTTAAAACGCCGTGTGTGGCCAGAGGTTGACATTACCTTCGGCCCTCACGACCGCCCTAAAGCCACGACGGTTGCCGGGCTGCTCCCTAATAGATGGCAGCGTGGCTGTCTCCAAGACTCTCATAGATGGCGGCGCGGGCCTCAACATCATCTCAGTGGAGGCCTTTGACGCGCTGCGGTTACCGTGATAGCAGCTCGCGCCCTTGAAGCCCTTTTTTGTGGTTGCGGCAGGATTCATCGTCCCTGTATGACGGATCCGTCTCCCTGTCACGTTCGTGTAAGTGCATCTATTGCCCCTTAGTGATTTTGGTGGTTTGAAGACTTATAGGTTAAGTATCTAATGTGTTTGTGAGTATACACAGGATCTATAAGTCATTGAGGAGTTTGAGATATTTGAAGAATATCGACCCCTAAAAACGTATATCTTCAGTTGAAGAAATTGGTCTGAAGCTGAAGAAATGAATCGCGAGGAATCTACGATGAAATTGATATTCCTCATGAAGATACTGATATTGAGAAGACCGGTGGTTCCTGAAGAAAATCATTCTGAAGAAATTGAAGCGTGAAGATTTACGTTTTCTGTTTTACTTTCTTCGCATTTGATGAATAGGAACACCGTACTGTTAAAGGGGGGGGTCAAAGTAACACTATGGAATGGATTTCCTCTTGATGCTCAACCCAAGCCTAATCCTACCAAAAGCCTCAAGTGAGGAATATGAGTGACATGAGGACTCTCACAGTTGAGGGTGCCGACCATTTCGATAACCACGCCAAGTCACTGGTCTTATCCACTCCAACGGTCATATTATTTAAGGGCATTAGTGTCAAATCATGTCGGGATGCTCCCAGGCTATAAATAGCCACCCCCACAACCACTAGCTGGTTGGGTGCTCCGTTAGAAACTAACACTTGTCATAAGAGCAACCCAAATTCCTCAGAGCCTTCGAGAGTAATTCATCAGTGAGGAAATACACCATCCACCGAAACCACAAACCAAACCTAGTGATTGAGCATCACTGAAGAAGTTGTTCCTGTGTGGGACTGAAGCCTTTTACCTTTGAGGACTGTGCATCCTCTAGACGGTTAGGCGTCATGGTCTAGAACGTTCCAGCAGTTCATTGTGGATTGTCGGGTGACCAAGTTTGTGAGGGTTTGGAAGTCTGCCCTGAAGACTTACCACGAGTGTTGGGCGAGGACTGCGTGTCCTTAGCTCAAGGAGAATACGGTAGGGACTGTGTGTCCCGGGACTGGGTGTCCTTTGGTTTCAATACCAAGCCGCTCCAAACCAGATGTACAACTGTCACAGCAGTTGGAACTGGGTCGTCAACGACTGTCTTCTCTGAGAATCGGGTTCTAATTCCTCAACTCTTTACTTTCTCTGTATTATGTGCTGATGACTTTCACTGTGACTGTTTGAAGAATTTGCTGAAGACTTTCTCTGAATTTCCTCAACCCCAAATTCTTCACAATAGTTAATCATCATCTGTACTCTGCGTGCCTGATCCTGCTGGTGTGAACGTTTGCACGTCTGATCCTTTACTATTTCCGCTGTAAGTGAGTCATCAGTGAGGAATTTCCTCAAAAGGAATTTCCTCAGTGATGAAATTCTAAAAATCTCCTATTCACCCCCCTCTAGTCGATATAACGCACTTTCAATTGGTATCAGAGCAAGGTACTCCCTTGTTCTGTGTGATTTTGGTTTAACCACCTGGAGTTTTAGTTATGTCGACTGCAGGCATGTTCAAGGTGACTGCAGCATGTCCTACCTACAAAGGGAAGAACTTTCCTTTCTGGAAGAACAAAATGCAAATGCATCTACAAGCTATTGATAATGATCTCTGGTATATTGTGGAAAATGGCGTCCCCATCATCTCTGCCATGTCACTACAGCTGATGTGAAGAAATTCAAGCAACTTGATTCTCAAGCGAAGAACATCATCTGTGGCCATCTGAGCCCTGGCCAGTTTGGAATAGTAAGTGCTTTGTGCTCTGCAACACTGATCACGGAGAGACTGTGAAAGGTAAATGAAGGAGTATCAACCCAGCGTGACTCTCGTGTTGATATTCTTCGCAATCTCTTCAATCACTTCAAGAGACATGACAATGAATGCTGCCAAGACACCTTTGATCGCCTCACTGATATATCAAATGAACTGCAAGCACTGGGAGCTCGAGACATCACTGATCACGAAGTTGTGAAGAAACTGCTGAGATCCTTG
Source organism: Hordeum vulgare subsp. vulgare (assembly GCF_904849725.1). Classification (NCBI taxonomy): domain Eukaryota; kingdom Viridiplantae; phylum Streptophyta; class Magnoliopsida; order Poales; family Poaceae; genus Hordeum; species Hordeum vulgare. The sequence goes on from NC_058519.1 coordinate 466,868,149, forward strand.
GATTCTTCATTTTACACTCTAGTTCTGATGATTCAAGAAAGACCAGACTACAAGATGCTGGATCCAGCTGATATCCTTGAAAGGCTAAATACTCATGAATTCCAGCTAGAAGAAAAGACAGATCTATATGGACAAAGCTATTCCAGACCACGTGCACTGAAGGCTAGAGCAATTTCCTCATCTGAAGAAGACACAGATGACAACAGTTGTGACCCTGAAGAATTTGGACAGGAGCTTGCAATGCTTGTGAGGAAATTCCAGAGATTTACACGACGAGGCCAGTTCGGTAAATCATCAAGAAGAGACATGAGGAAATCAGAATCTGCATCTGAGGACTACAAGAAACGAACCTGTCACAAGTGCAAGAAATCAGGTCATTACATTGCTGATTGTCCCTGCTGGGGAAAGTAATCAAAGAAGAAGAAATACAAGGATGACAGTTCTCATGACTTGAAGAAGAAGAAGAAATCTTCAAAATCCTCATCTTCAAAGCCCTCATCCCACAAGAAGACTAGTTTCAGAAAGGCTCGGGCACTTATTGGCAAGGAAATGGACTCCGAGGCAGAATCAGAAGAATGTGATGAAGAAGAGGGTTCTGATGAAGACTCAAAATCCGGACAGGCTAGTCTTGCACTAGCAACCACTTTCGTCAGCAAGTCAATCTTCAATCTTGAAGAAAATGATTACACCATCCATACTAATGACTATGCTGATCACATTGCTCCAACCTATTGCTTCATGGCAAAAGGTTCAAAGGTATCAAATAATGCCTCCTCCTCTGATTCAAGTGACTGTGAACATAATGATTATAAGAAACCCAGTTACAGTAAACTTGCTATCATTGCCACTAAACAACAAACTGCTCTGGAAAAGCTTCAAAAACCGCTAGACAAAAGTGATGATCTGTTGAATGATGAAATGAACCTTAATCAAATCCTCACTGATGACATGAAAAGTCTTCAGTCTAGATTTGATAATCTTCAGGATCGTTATGATACACTCCTCACTGATCATGAGAAGCTTTCCTACGAATTTCTTCAAAGGAAGCTTGATCTTGAGAAGATGAGGATGTCTTATGATGATCTTTGTATGGAAAATGATTCATTACTAGCTCAACAGATCAGCACTAGTCAAGTTGTCTATTTCCTCACTTGAGGAAAACACAAATGTTACTGATGAAAATGCAGGGTTGAAGGAATTGTACGTGAAAGGCATGTACAAAAGTCTCAAAGGACATCAAACCCTTTGTGATGTGCTCAAAAAGGAGATCTTGAACAGGAACCCGAGGAAAGAAGGAATTGCCTTTGAGAGGAAATTAAATGCTGATGGATCTTATTGGAAACCTGAACAGTATCCCAAAACCTCATGGGTTGCTACTACTGGGCCTCCTTTTGATCCATCTAATCTAACTCGCTTCTCATGTGAATTATCCTATTCCTCGAATGAGTCATTTGATTCCAACTATAAACTTTTCAAAAATCAATCTGGTGAAGTATTTGCTCGATATGTTGGAACTAACTCCAGGAATGGCCCTCCTCTGAGGAAAATCTGGGTTCCCAAAATTTGTCTTGAAAATCTTCAGGTGAATGTCCTCATGACACCACCACTGAAGAATCTAAACCCCAGATCAAATTCCTCAGGAGGACCAAAGTCTTCAAGAGGATCAAAATCCTCAACTGATCAAAACTATGCTCGTACCCGTGCTTATGCATCTAACATCCAGGGAAACTACAAGGAATTTGAATATGAGCGTTACTCCTCAAATCATTATGTTCATAAATCCTCAAACCAGTTCTCTGCATATTCATATGAATACTTTAATCCCCCTACTATTAAAAGAAGTGCATTAGCTTCAATGCCACCTTTCTCATATGGTGCTCGCAGGATGATGAACGCTTTGCCACCCCTTCAGATGTGGGTGGTGAAGAAATCGAACTAATCACTTCTGCAGGTGAGGTCTCCAGATGAAAATCATCATCTGAATACTTTGCTGGAGACCTGAGGAAATGCTTGATAGGACGCAAGCTAATAATTGATGAAATAGAAATATTTCACACGTCCTTACATTTCTGTTATGATAAAATTACTGAACTTATGAAATTAGTATCATATTCTTCAAATCTGAAGCATACGAGATGGTAAGCTGTACTAATTCATCTGCAGGATGACAAACCCAAAAATACTGAGTGGTTTCTCGATAGTGGCTGCACACGTCACATGACTGGTGATAAAAGCTTACTGATGAATATGCCACTAACTCCATCACCTCTGAAGCAAATCACATATGCTGACAAAGGTAAAAGCAAGGTATTGGGACTTGGCAAAGTAGCTATTTCCAAGGATAGGCATATGGACAAAGTGATGCTTGTTGAATCCCTTGGTTTTAACCTCATGTCACTCTCGATGCTTTGTGATCTTGATATGATTGTTATCTTTGGTAGATATAGATGTGTAGTCATCATGGAATCTGACAGATCCAAAGTCTTCGAAGGTGTAAGAAGAGGGGATTTGTACATTGTTGATTTATCTACAGGTCCTCAACCAGCCACTTGCTTACTAGCAAAAACCTCAGAAGGATGGCTATGGCACCGAAGACTAGGTCATGTAGGCATGAGGAATTTGCACACGCTTGCAAAGAAGAAGCATGTCATCGGCATGGCATTAGTCAAATTCCTCAAGGATCATCTCTGCGGTGCTTGTGAATCTGGGAAAATGACCAGATCCAAGCACCCCTCTAAAACCATCATGACCACTACACGTCCATTCGAATTGCTTCATATGGATTTATTTGGACCTACTCACTATGCTACACTAACCAATGCAGCATCTTTATATGGCTTCATCATAGTTGATGATTATTCCAGATATACTTGGGTGCATATCATAGTGTATAAAACTGAAGTGCAGGAAATCTTCAAACGATTTTCTTCAAGGGCCTCGACGAACTTTGGCATCAAGATCAAACACATCAGGAGTGATAATGGAACTGAGTTCAAAAACACTGGACTTGATGATTATCTTGATGAACTTGGTATTACTCACGAATTGTCTGCTCCTTATACTCCTCAGCAGAATGGTGTCGTCGAAAGGAAGAACAAGACTCTGGTTGAAATGGCAAGAACTATGCTTGAAGAATATTAGACTCCTCGTGGCTTCTGACCTGAAGCAATCAACACTGCATGCCATATCATCAACAGGGTATATCTTCACAAATTCCTCAAGAAAACCTCATATGAACTCCTCACTATACTGGATTAGAGATCCTCACCATAACTCAAAATTTGCACCTAAGGCACATGAAGGTTTTATGCTCGGTTATGGAAAGGACTCGCACACCTACAGAGTCTTCAACAACTATCATAACAAAGTTGTTGAGACTGTAGATGTTCGGTTTGATGAAACTAATGGCTCGCAAAGAGAGCAATTGCCTTCTGATCCAGATAAGTTGTCTCCTGAGGAAGTGATAAAGCTTAAGCCCACTGAAGACATAGTCCCCACTGAGGAAATTGGTGAAGAAACGATCCCCATCGCTGATAAAAACCAAGAAGATGCTCCTAAGGAAATTGCAACAACACCACTTCCTCAGCCCAAACAAAATCCTCAACCAACTCATCCGAGGATTGCAAACGAAGTAGAACTTGACAAAATCCTCAACGTCATCAACGCGCCAGGTCCTCTCACTCACTCAAAAGCTTCACACTTAGTTAACTTTTGTGGGCATTTTTCCTTTGTATCCATCACAGAACCCTCAAAAGTAGCTGAGGCTTTTCTGGAACCGGAGTGCATCCAAGCCATGCAAGACAAACTTCTTCAATTCAAGCTGAATGACGTATGGGAGCTCGTCAAACGACCAGATCCTCGCAAGCACAACATCATCGGCACCAAGTGGATTTTCCGAAATAAGCAAGATTAGGACGGTCAAGTGGTGAGGAACAAGGCATGACTTGTAGCCCAAGGCTACACCCAGGTTGAAGGAATAGATTTCGATGAAACTTTTGCACCTGTTGCTAGACTTGAAGCTATTCGAATACTACTTGCTTATGCTAATCATCATAACATCACCTTATATCAAATGGATGTGAAAAGTGCATTCCTCAATGGTAAGCTTGAGGAAGAAGTATATGTTGCTCAGCCCCCAGGTTTTGAGGATCCAAAGAATCCAGACAAAGTCTTCAGACTCAAAAAGGCTCTGTATGGTCTCAAGCAAGCCCCTTGGGCATGGTATGATACATTGAAGGAGTTCCTCACGAAGAAAGGCTTCAAACCTGGTTCACTCGATCAAACTCTTTTCACAAAATCCTATGATAATGAACTGTTTGTATGTCAAATATATGTTGATGATATCATATTCGGCTGTACTCACAAAAGATACAGTGATGAATTTGCCTACATGATGAGTGAAGAATATCAGATGTCCATGATGGGGGAGCTGAAATTCTTCCTAGGGCTTCAAATTCGTCAACAAAGCAATGGAATCTTCATATCACAGGAGAAATACCTCAAGGATGTTCTGAGGAAATTCGACATGCACGAATGCAAAGGTGCCAAGACACCAATGCCTACCAACGGCCACCTTGGCACTGATGAAAATGGTAAAGATTTCGATCAACAGGTATACCGTTCTATGATTGGCTCTTTATTGTATTTATGTGCATCTAGGCCAGATATAATGCTTAGTGTTTGCATGTGTGCACGTTTTCAAGCATCCACCGAAACCACAAACCAAACCTAGTGATTGAGCATCACTGAAGAAGTTGTTCCTGTGTGGGACTGAAGCCTTTTACCTTTGAGGACTGTGCTTTTGGGTAACGTAGCATAAATTCAAAAGTTTCCTACGCATATTCAGATCTTCCTATGGAGAGACCAGCAACGAGAGAGGGGTAAGAGCATCTTCATACCTTTGAAGATCGCTAAGCGGAAGCGTTGCTAGAACGCGGTTGATGGAGTCATACTCGCAGCGATTCCGATCTAGTGCCGAACTAGGGCACCTCCGCGTTCAACACACGTGCAGCCCGGTGACGTCTCCCGCACCTTGATCCAGCAAGGAGGAGGGAGAGGTTGGGGAAGAACTCCAGCAGCACGACGGCGTGGTGTCGATGGAGAGACGAGGTCTCCCAGCAAGGTTTCGCCAAGCACCGGCAGAGAGGAGGAAGGAGAGGAGCGGGGCTGCGCCGAGAGAGAGGAAAAACCGTGTGTCTCAATGGCCAAAAGTGCCCGATATATATAGGGGGAGGGGAGAGGGGGTGCCACCCCTAGGGTTCCCACCCTAGGGGGTGCGGCAGCCCCCCCAGATGGGAGGTGCGGCGGCCAGAAGGGGGAGGAGGGGGTGGCGCACCATCTGGTGGGCCTTCGGCCCATCTGGCCTAGGGTTTGCCCCCCCTTTTCTCTCCCTTGCGCTATGGGCTGAGTGGGGAGGCGCACCAGCCCACCTAGGGGCTGGTTCCCACCCCCACTTGGCCCAACTTATCTCCCGGGGTCGTTGCCCCCCTTCGGTGGTCCCCCGGGGCCACCTCCGGTGCTCCCGGTGGTCCCCGTACGTTACCGGTGACGCCCGAAACACTTCCGGTATCCGAAACCATCAGTCCTATATATCAATCTTTACCTCCGGACCATTCCGAAGCTCCTCGTGATGTCCGGGATCTCATCCGGGACTCCGAACAACTTTCGTTAACCTCGTATAACAATTCCCTATAACCCTAGCGTCATCGAACCTTAAGTGTGTAGACCCTACGGGTTCGGGAGACAGACAGACATGACCGAGACACCTCTCTGGCCAATAACCATCAGCGCGGTCTGGATACCCATGGTGGCTCCCACTTGCTCCACGATGATCTCATCAGATGAACCACGATGTCAAGGATTCAATCAATCCCGTATACGATTCCCTTTGTCTGTCGGTATAGAACTTGCTCGAGATTCGATCGTCGGTATACCTATACCTTGTTCAATCTCGTTACCGGTAAGTCTCTTTACTCGTTCCGTAGCACGTAATCGTGTGACCAACTCCTTAGTCACATTGAGCTCATGATGATGTTCTACCGAGTTGGCCCAGAGATACCTCTCCGTCACACGGAGTGACAAATCCTGATCTCGATTCGTACCAACCCAACAGACACTTTCGGAGGTACCCGTAGTGCACCTTTATAGTCACCCAGTTACGTTGTGACGTTTGATACACCCAAAGCACTCCTATGGTATCCGGGAGTTGCACAATCTCACGGTCGAAGGAAAAGATACTTGACATTAGAAAAGCTTTAACATACGAACAATACGATCTAGTGCTATGCTTAGGATTGGGTCTTGTCCATCACATCATTCTCCCAATGATGTGATCCCGTTATGAGTGACATCTAATGCCCATGATCAGGAAACCATGATCATCTATTGACTAACGAGCTAGCCAACTAGAGGCTTGCTAGGGACACATTTGATCTATTTATTCACACATGTATTACTGTTTCCTGTTAATACAATTATAGCATGAACAATAGACGATTATCATGAACAAGGAAATATGATAATAAACATTTTATTATTGCCTCTAGGGCATATTTCCAACAGTCTCCCACTTGCACTAGAGTCAATAATCTAGTTACATTGTGATGTATCGAACACCCATAGCATTATGGTGTTGATCATGTTTTGCTCGTGGAAGAGGTTTAGTCAACGGGTCTGCAATATTCAGATCCGTGTGTACTTTACAAATATCTATCACTCCACTCTGGACATGGTCCTGGATGGAGTTGTAGCGGCGCTTGATGTGCTTCGTCTTCCGGTGAAACCTGGGCTCCTTGGCTATGGCAATGGCTCCAGTGTTATCACAGAAGAGTGTCATAGGACCCGACGCGCTTGGAACCACTCCAAGGTCGGTGATGAGCTCCTTCATCCCAATTCCTTCATGAGCCGCTTCTGAAGCAGCTATGTACTCCGCTTCACATGTAGATGCTGCCACGACTTTTTGCTTGCTGGTGCACCAGCTCACTGCCCCACCATTCAACACATATACGTATCCGGTCTGTGACTTAGAGTCATCCGGATCTGTGTCGAAGCTAGCATCGACGTAACCCTTTACGGCAAGCTCTTCGTCACCTCCATAAACGAGAAACATTTCCTTAGTCCTTTTCAGGTACTTAAGGATATTCTTGACCGCTGTCCAGTGTTCTGTACCGGGATCACTTTGGTACCTCCCTACCAAACTTATGGCAAGGTTTATATCAGGTCTGGTACACAGCATGGCATACATTAGAGAGCCCACGGCTGAAGCGTAGGGGACAGAACTCATCTTCTCTCTATCTGCTACCGTGGTCGGCGACTGAGTCTTACTCAATCTCATACCTTGCAAAACTGGCAAGAACCCTTTCTTTGAGTTTTCCATATTGAACTTCTTCAATATCTTGTCAAGGTATGTACTTTGCGAAAGACCTATGAGGCGTCTCGATCTATCTCTATAGATCTTGATGCCTAATATGTATGCAGCTTCTCCAAGGTCCTTCATTGAAAAACTCTTGTTCAAATAGGCCTTTATGCTCTCCAACATCTCTATATTATTCCCCATCAATAATATGTCATCCACATACAGTATGAGGAAAGCTACAGAGCTCCCACTCACTTTCTTGTACAGACAGGCTTCTCCCTAAACCTGTATGAACCCAAATGCTTTAATCACCTCATTAAAGCGAATGATCCAACTCCGAGATGCTTGCACAAGCCCATAGATGGAGCGCTGGAGCTTGCACACTTTGTTAGCACCCTTAGGGTCGACAAAACCTTATGGTTGCATCATATACAACTCTTCCTTAAGGTTCCCGTTACCTACTGGCGGCGGCCAGGCAGGCATGCAGGTGCGTGGCCGCGCCGGAGGAGGCGGCGGCCACCTCCTGCTACCTACTGGCGCGAGGGAGGGGACGAGCGGGGAGATGGGCCGGGCCAGGCTTGGGCGACAGGTAAGTTTTTTTCCATTTTCTCTGTTTTTGTTTTTCTGTTTTGCTAATTATTGTTTTGCTAATTAATTCAGCTCCAAAACAAAAAGTAAAAACTATTTTATACCTCCTGAAATATTTGTTATAATATCCCCAACCATTTCCAAGGTTTTCAACATTTTTGGAAAATTATAGTTTCTGATTTCAATTTTTAAATTTGAAACCAGTGGCTTTTGCATTAATTTAAAAAGCTTAAGGTGTCAAGGAAATAGTTTTCTCCAATGCTCATTTACTTTCATGATTTATCAGAAAGTTTGAACATTTCTTGAGGCCATTTTGGGTTCATTGATTTTGAACTAGTTTGAGATTTCCTTTAATTGAAATGGTGGCTAGGGTTTTGAGTATTTCCTTTGCCACTTTGTTGTTTTTGTTGAAACTTCTTAGATGCAAATGCAAAGAAGACATGAGCACAATGCTATCTTGCTTAAGGGTTAGGGATGTGACAACTCACCCCCACTCAAAAGAATCTCGTCCCGAGATTTAGAAGTCGTCAGGAATAACGCAAGATACTCAAGTCGGAGACGATCCTCTCTTTCCCAAGTTGCCTCCTTTTCAGAATGATTTGACCATTGAACTTTAAGAAACTTGAGGTTTCGACGTTGAGTGGTACGCTCAGCTTGATCAAGAATACGCACGGGGTATTCTCAGTAAGAAAGGTTATCTTGTAGATCAAGCGTTTCGTGGTCCACTTCACGGATAGGATCCGAAAAGCAACGCCTGAGTTGCGAGACGTGGAAAACATCATGAACCTTGGAAAGATGTGGAGGAAGTTCCAACTGGTAGGCAACTTCTCCTTGTTTGGCAAGAATGTGAAAAGGACCAATGTAACGAGGAGCCAATTTGCCCTTGATACCGAATCGATGGGTACCCTTCAAAGGTGTAACCCGAAGTTAAGCCTTCTCGTCAACTTCAAAGGTCACAGCCTTATGATGATGATCATATTGGCTCTTTTGACGAGACTGCGCTGTTTTCAACTTTTCACGAATAATGCGAACCTGCTCTTCTGCATCCTGGATCATGTCCGGGCCAAAGAGTTGCCTCTCTCCGGTTTCTGACCAATTAAGAGGGGTTCGACATCTTCGTCCATAGAGAACTTCAAAAGGGGCTTTGCCCAAGCTTGATTGATAACTATTGTTATAAGCGAATTTGGCGAATGGAAGGCACTTCTCCCAATTCATACCGAATGAAATAACACAGGCTCGGAGCATATCTTCTAGGATTTGATTCACTCTTTCTACTTGACCACTTGATTGAGGATGGAAAGCAGCGCTAAAAGATAAGTGAGTCCCCATGGCATTTTGAAAACTTTCCCAGAAGCGAGAAGTAAAGATACTTCCACAGTCCGAGTTAATTTCCAGGGGAACACCATGAAGAGACACTATTCGAGAGATATATAACTCTGCTAGCTCGCTAGCTGTTATACTCTCACGAACAGGAAGAAAATGAGCCACTTTGGAAAGACGGTCAATGACCACAAAGATAGCATTATTTCCTTTCTTGGTCTTGGGAAATCTGGTAATGAAATCCATGCTAACTTTATCCCATTTCCATTCAGGAATAGCTAAAGGTTGAAGGGTGCCAGCAGGCCTTTGATGTTCTGCCTTAACTCGGCGACAAACGTCGCAGTTAGCAACGAACTCAGCAATTTCTCTCTTCATCCTAGTCCACCAGAACCTCTGGCGTAGGTCCAGATACATCTTAGTACTACCGGGATGAATGGTGAGAGGAGAATCATGAGCCTCCTTAAGGATTAACTGCCTTAGATATGGGTTCTTAGGAACCACTAAACGATTCTGGAAGAACACAACACCTTGATCATTCATGGAAAATTCTTTAGCGTTTCCGATAAAAATATTCTCCTTGATCCGTGATATACCCTTGTCACGCTTTTGGCCAGTTATAATTTGATCCTTAAGAGTAGGCTTCGCCACCAGGGTAGAAAGGAATCCTTGAGGAACAATATGAAGATTCAACTTCCGAAAGTCCTCATGGAGATGTGGTTGACCTTGTTGTAGCATCAAATTGTTACAATAAGATTTACGACTTAGTGCATCGGCCATAACATTGGCCTTCCCCGGGGTGTAAGTTATCCCTAAATCGTAATCCGAGATCAACTCAACCCACCGTCTTTGCCTGAGATTCAAATCCGGCTGGGTGAAGATATATTTCAGACTTTGGTGATCAGTGAATATTTCGCAACGATTACCCAAAAGGTAATGTCGCCAGGTTTTTAGTGCATGGACCACAGCTGCAAGCTCAAGGTCATGTGTGGGATAATTATCCTCATGTGGACGCAACTGTCGAGATGCGTATGCGATCACATGACGATCTTGCATGAGAATGCAACCTAATCCTTGTCGCGAGGCGTCGCAATAGATAACAAAGTCCTTAGAAAAATCTGGTGGTAGCAACACAGGTGCGGAAGTCAGGCGTCTTTTCAGTTCCTGAAAACTATGCTCACACTGTGGTGTCCACTCGAACTTTTTATCTTTCTTGAGGAGTTCAGTTAGAGGCTTTGCAACCTTGGAGAAATTCTCGACAAAGCGGCGACAATAGCTCGCTAGACCAAGAAAACTCCTAACTTGCTTAACCGATTCAGGTTGAGTCCAATCAAGGACAGCTTGAACTCTCTCGGGATTGACAGCAATATCCTTACCAGAGATTACGTGACCCAGATAGGTCACTTCTGGTAACCAGAATTCACATTTTGAAAATTTGGCATAAAGGCGATGCTCTCGAAGTTTCATCAATACCAGCCTTAGATGCTCGGCATGTTCTTGTTCATTCTTTGAGTAGATGAGAATATCATCGAGGTATACTACGACGAATTTATCCAAATACTCCATAAAGATTGAATTCATCAGCCGAGAGAAGGTGGCTGGGGCATTGGTTAAACCGAAGGACATAACGGTGTACTCATATTGGCCATAACGAGTAACAAAACCCGTTTTTGGAATGTCCCCGTTCTTGATCTTGATTTGATGGTATCCCAACCTCAAATCCATTTTGGAGAAGACTGAGGATCTAGCGAGCTGATCGTACAGGTCGTTGATCCTGGGAGCGGATACTTGTTCTTAATGGTGACCAGATTAACTGGTCGGTAATCTACAACCATCCGATCCGCTCCGTCTTTCTTCTTGACGAAGAGGACGGGGCAAGCCCAAGGAGAAGAGCTAGGACGAATGAAACCCTTGTTCAAGGCCTCATCTAATTGCTTCTTAAGTTCGGCTAGCTCCAGGGGTGCCATCTTATAAGGTCTTCTGGCTATTGGAACAGTTCCCGGAACAAGATCTATCACAAACTCTACATCTCTGTCAGGTGGAATTCCTGGCAGTTCCGCTGGAAAAACATCCGGGAAGTCACGGACTACCGGAATGTCTTCAAGTTCCGGAAGAGGGTTGGCATTTAGGGAATAGAGTTGGCATTTGGCAACTCGAGTAGAGACATTTACTATCTCACCCGAGGGATGGGTAAGCTGGACATTTCTAGAATGAGTATCAATCTTGGCATAGTGAGCTGACATCCAGTCCATGCCCAAGATGATATTAATATCCGAAGATTTCAATGCTATCAATGAGGCTAGAAAAACTAGCCTGTCTACTAGAATTTCATTCTCATAGGTTATCCTAGAGGTTTGCCATTTACTACCAGGGGTTTGGACGACCAATGGGATTGGCATATCACAAAATGACATGTTATGCAACTGTGCATAATTTTCTGAAATGAAGGAATGAGAAGACCCAGTGTCAAAGAGAACGGACGCTGGGTGATGATTAACAAGAAGCGTACCCAGCATGACGTCGGGATCCTCTGCGGCTTCTTCTGCTGACACATAGTTAACACGACCACGTGCATGAGTTGGCTTTACATAATAAGCTTTGCCCGACTTGGCCTGCCCGACGGACTTTCCGGGTTGCTTGGCACACACATTCTGAGGACACTCACGGGAATAATGCCCTGGTTCTCCACACTTGTAGCATATCACCTGGTTGGCACGTGGTGCAGCATTGCTAGCTGGACCACCATAAGCTTTTGTTGGAGGGTTGGCCTGATTCTTCTAGGGCGCCACGTAGGATGGCCTCGGAGTGTATCTTGGCGGCAGAGAACTGTTTGGAACCCACAGCCTGCGTTTTGGAAATGCGGAACCAGAAGATGAGCCAAAGTCATGGGAGTGCTTCCTTGTGGCTTCGAAGTCTGTATGACCAGTCTCCGCACTGATCGCTTCGTTGACCAGGGCTTGAAAACTTGCACACTCATGGAGGCGCAGGTCTCGACGGAGCTCAGGGCTCAGACCCTTACAGAATCTTGCTTGCTTCTTGGCGTGAGTAGACACCGCCTCTGTTGCATAGAAGGCGAGGTTACCGAACTTGCGGCTATAGGCATCCACAGACAACTTGCCCTGAGTGAAGGCACATAACTCCTCTCTCTTTCTGTCCATCAGGCCCTCTGGAATATGGTGCAGACGAAAAGCTGCGCTGAAGTCTGCCCATGTGGCCACTGGTTCAGCGGGACGCATAGCTTCAAAATTCTCCCACCACAGATTGGCGGGTCCTTCCAGGAAATACGTCGCGAAGGTCACCTTGTCGGCCTCAGACACATTCGCAGAGCGAATCTTGCGTGAGATGCTGCACAGCCAGTCATCAGCGTCGAGGGGATCGACGGAATGATGAAACTTTGGAGGATTCAGCTTCACGAAGTCATTGAGGGACACTGCAGCATTCGTAGGCTGTCGAGTCGTATTCTGCTCAATACGCTCTAGCAGTCGGTTGGTCTCCCTTTTGTTTCTTTCTGCCTCAAGCATCACTTCCACCAGAGAAGGTGGGTGAGGCAGGTCTTCCTGCGACGCTTGACTACCCTCACCTTGCTCATGAGCAGGGGCACGGTTCAACCTGGTGAACACCATCCTGACAAACAAACTCATAGCTTAGACCAATATTATATCAATACTAGCTATGGATTAAGAATGTACTGAACACACGGAATGCGGAAATGAATATCCGAACAACATGGTAACAAGCAACTGCTATATATACACCATGGTTCATACACACCCTTACATAGTTCAGTACAAACTTACTCGAAGAGCAAACTACTGAAATGGTGGAACTACTCATCAGAGGCTTACAAGCTTCCTATACATTATTTATCTAGGCCTCCGGAATTCATTTCACATTACTACCATACTTCACAAGTCACGCAGGACTGTGAACATACGGCTACTACCATACTATCCTTCCGCTCACAGCTCAGGCATCCGCATAGAACATCTCATAGAGATTACCTCCATGACCTGGAAGCTCAACCTGCGGATCAGGAAACACTCTAGCCTGAGATCCCTGGGATCCATAAGGGCACGGATGTGGCCTTGGTCCCCTGACTGGTGGTAAGAGGGGTCTCCGAAGAGGTGTGACTCCTCCTATAGCTGGCCAGTCAACGTGGGCCGGAAGATGGGTCCTAACAGGGTTCAGCATCTCCATCTCTCCATACCCTGTCTGGACTACCGGTGCCAGCTGCGTCAAAGCTGTCCACAGACGGGCACGGGTAGCATAAAGCTCCAAGCGGAGAGCACGAGCATCCTTGTCTCTGTTCTCTAGCATCTCAACAGTGGACTGCAGAAGTGGATCCTCCATAGAAGAATCAAAATAGACTCCACTGAGGTATCCCTCTTCACCAGACTGAGAGGCTGGAACGTAGCAGAACTCTGAATTCTGCAGCAGTGCATGTCTCGCTCTCATAATAGTCAGCATGGAATAGGCAGCATCCTGTACTGCCATGTCAACGGTGACCCCCAACCCATAGGACCAATGGATTGGCTTCTCCGCTCCAGGGTAGTCTGGGAATACCCTAACAGTGCAGATGTACTGGCTCTGGTTGAAGTCTCGGTACTGTTCCTCCACTGTGTACTCGGGGTACCAGCGGTAACCGCACACCGACATCACCCTGACCAGCATGGCCGTATAACCCGGTACATCAATGCACCTGGTCAGACGTACCACCTGACGAGAAAGACGGCCAGGCATCTGTAAATAGAGAATAATGCAAAAGCATTAGAGCTCTGAATGCAAAATTGGGCAGCATAACGGCTGTAAATGCTCAAAAACAAATTTTGAGACAACCCAAAAATGGAATAGCATAACCACTCAACTATCAAGTTCAACTCTCTGATCATCAACTTACTTCCTTTTTCCTAGGAATATAAAAAAACCCAATGTCTCTTGACCCGTAGTCCTATAATCTACCGATCAGAACACGATCCTAGAAGAAGATGAGTAACCTAGTCCTTAATTCCCGCAGAAAGGACGAGGATGACCATAATAGAATAACTTGAGAAGAGAACAAGAGTCTTACGTTCCCTTCCACAAACAATTCCCTTATATATAACTAAAGCAATTCTAGACTCAACTTCGACCAGTTTGGCTTAGTAATCCTACAGTCAGCCAGGCTCTAATACCAACGCTGTCGGGACCCCGATCCTAAGCCATAGGAATCCAGCCTGTAACACATCGCATCCCTTTGTGGTCTCACGCACGGTTAACGCCACGGCTGCAGCCTTACCTTAGCCGGGACCGTTTGCGTCTTTGGACTCACGTATGCGATAGTGTCGCTAGCAATCCAATGTCAAAGAACCCGGATCGACATGTCTAGTCATAAACCAAAGTGCAGTACCGCACAAGGATAGGCATACATGACCCAACAAAGCAGGTGTCGGTCAACAGCGAATGTAGACGAGTCGTAGCAAGCTACAAGGACTCCATTACATCGCGTGACATTTCCCCAAAGGGGACAGACACAGCAGCTAAGAAGGACACATGCCGGTCAACCAATGTATCCGGAGCAGTAGTGAACTACCAAGGCTCATTGAATCACAAAGGGGCATTTCCTTGTAAGGAGTGCTACTAAAGTTCACGACTAGGTAATCGAACCCCATACATATTAAGTACGACACACGTACACATGGCATACCGATATGTACAGATACATCGATGGCATCACAACATAACCATAAACATACAACCTTTATTTGAGAGGCTCGGAAGATCCACACACATAATATTACACATTAAGGTCTCATGACCCATAATAGAAGTCATACAAATACAAGCCAGCGGAAGAGTTATAAACTGTCTGGGTACAGACAGTGCAACTAGAAGGCACATGGCCTGACTATACTACAGAGCCGACGTAGGGCCAGATCGTAGCTGGGACACCAGCTACTCGTCGTCGTCGATGTCTGCGAAGAACCCTCCATTAGGGTCATTAGCAACCTCTGCAACATTTATTAAGCAAACATGAGTACGAAGGTACTCAGCAAGACTTTAGGAGAACTAACTACTCATGCAAGGTATCAAAAGGTATTGCGGGGTTTCAGGCGGAAAGCCAACATTTGACTCGTGGCTAGACAACTTGCATTTTGAAATTAGTTTTGACAACTTCATTTCTCGCACACGAGTCCACTAACACCACAACAATACACTATCGTGGAATCATTCCGTCTCCATACGGAAATGCCGTCCAAAACACTCACGCTTATCTTGACAATTTTATGAGTAGCCATTGAAGTTATCTATGAACAACATATGTCTCCAAGTAGTCCATATCCACGGACGCGGCTATTCGAATAGATCATAACCCTGCAGGGGTGTACTTCGTCACACACGCTCCCGCTACTTATCGCTATGTGCACGTCATGCACCTCGGCAACCTTCAAGCGGAAGCCCAGCGAGGGAGTCGGCCACGACCGTTAACCACACTAGTACCTAGTCCAGGTTTATCGCCTATCTGAGAGTAACCCGTACGGAAGTCCGACCAAGGTTTCCGCCACGGTCTCAAACGATGTGCGCAGGGTTCCCAAGCCCACTATCCGGGTGCCACTTGGTACACCGTGCCACTGCCTACCGCATCACGGCCCACCTCTCAGGTCAGCACCATGCACGGCCTCCAGCATTACTGGGTCATATTTCAGGGCCCAGCATGTGGTAGTATCTAGTCTTGGATTACATACACGGAACTCAGTTCCTAAGGACGGTTCCAATGAAACAACCCGCCATGTACTCCTACACAGCCTTTCACCGGTACCTTTACCAATCAAGTTCAACACACAACCTTTGCTCATCAAACACATTTCACAATTCTGTTCATCTCCCAGATGACAGACCATACACAACTCTAAGCATAGCATGCATAGCAGGATAAGGCACATCATAGCTCAAGCAACTACCAGGTATGCTAGGTTGCAAGGTTTGGCTATTTACTGTGACAAGGTTAAGTCATGCAAAGGAAGTGGGTCCAACTATCGTGGCAAAAGCAGTTGAAGCATTTGATCCTAATGCAATAAATAGGTGCAGGAGCAAGAACATGGGATTTATCGGGATGATCAAAAGGGTTGCTTGCCTTGTTGCTCAGAGGAGGAACGATATCCGTCAGACGGATATTCAGTGGAATCCGGGGGTGCGGAGCCTACCGAAAAGAATGGCAACATTCAGTAACAATCATATGCACTCAAAATGATGCATGAGCATAGCATGAGAATGCAAGGTGATAAGTTATTATTTCAACATGTATTAGGTTTAGAGTTGATTTGAATCACATTCGAATAGCAATTCAAACGGGGTATTCTCGGATACCGGTTTATTTGATTCGACCTAATGCTTAGATCAACTTGATGTTAACATGCATGAAATGTCATGTTATGATACTGATTTGTAATTAGGGCAGTGTGTGATCATTGCATATATAATGAAATTTGAATATTTTTTGCAAATTCCATTTATAAAGTGATTAAAAGAATTGAATTATTCCTTATTTCACAATTTAGGGTTCTGTAACTTTTTCAAACATGGTTGAAAATAGCATAATTAGAATCCCTGAATTTTTCTGATACTTTTTCATATATAAATTATTTTCATTGGAGTTAGAGATTAATTTCTATGATTTTTACAAATTTTAGCAATTTCCTGAATTAGTTTTAAACTGGAAATTCTATTTATTGCCTCAGGCTGACGTCAGCAGGTCAGCCGACCTGTTCAGGTCAAACCTGACAGGGGGGCCCCACTGGTCAGCCTCTCTGGGACTAATCCCGCGCTGACCAGCCCCTAATTGGGGTTTGACCAGGCGTGGGGCCCTCTGGCAGCGACTGAGGGGAGGGCGATTACGCCCTAATGGTCGGCCACGTCGACGCCCACCGGAGGGTGGTCGCCGGCGACCAAGCCCGCGGCGGGGGGCTCGCCGGAGGCGACCTAGACGGCGTTGCACGGCACCAAAACGCACGCGGTTGGCAGCTACAGCATGCTCGCGAAGTGGACGATCTGGCAGGACCATCTGGGGAGGCTAGGGTCGCCGGAAGAGGCGTCGGCGACGAGCCGGAGCGGCGGCCGAAGCTCGGCCTTCTATGAGGGGCTGTTCTAGGGCACGGGGATGGCAGCTGGAGGGCTCGGCACGCTCCTGGAGGCTCCAGGAGCTCGAATCCTAGCTCGGGCGCGTGGATCAGTCATCACAGCGACGGCAGCGACATGGCCGGCGGCGAGCATCTCTCGGCCTTGGTGGGGAACTTGGATACGATGCACGGAAGAGCGTGGGGCGAGAGGGGAAACGACGACAAGCTCACGGCGGTTCCGATGGCGCTGAAGAGGGGCTCGGGGATGCGCCGGAGGAAGCGAATCGACGGGAGAGGTCCGGCGGCCGGAGGTGGAAGACGACGGCGTTGCGGGCGTTGCAGGGCTCGAGGAAGCTTCGGCTTCTGCAGAGATGACCAGGGCGACGAGGCGGAGCTAAAGGCGTGCTCTGGGAGGGGATCCTATGGCCAGGGGCACGGGCAGCTCGAGCTCGAGCTCGGCTCTAATGACGGCAGCAAGGAGGAGGAGGAGATCCGGGAGGAGGAGGAGAACCGAGGCGGGGAGGCTCTGGGGAGCTTATCCCCGTCGTCGCCAGCGCGAGGCGGCGGCCAGGCAGGCACGCAGGTGCGTGGTCGCGCCGGAGGAGGTGGCGGCCACCTCCTGCTGCCTACTGGCGCGAGGGAGGGGACGAGCGGGGAGATGGGCCGGGCCAGGCTTGGGCGACAGGTAAGTTTTTTTCCATTTTCTCTGTTTTTGTTTTTCTGTTTTGCTAATTATTGTTTTGCTAATTAATTCAGCTCCAAAACAAAAAGTAAAAACTATTTTATACCTCTTGAAATATTGGTTATAATATCCCCAACCATTTCCAAGGTTTTCAACATTTTTGGAAAATTATAGTTTCTGATTTCAATTTTTAAATTTGAAACCAGTGGCTTTTGCATTAATTTAAAAAGCTTAAGGTGTCAAGGAAATATTTTTCTCCAATGCTCATTTACTTTAATGATTTATCAGAAAGTTTGAACATTTCTTGAGGCCATTTTGGGTTCATTGATTTTGAACTAGTTTGAGATTTCCTTTAATTGAAATGGTGGCTAGGGTTTTGAGTATTTCCTTTGCCACTTTGTTGTTTTTGTTGAAACTTCTTAGATGCAAATGCAAAGAATACATGAGCACAATGCTATCTTGCTTAAGGGTTAGGGATGTGACAGATTCTGTCAATTATAGCATCATCCGGAAGTTCGACTCCAAGTGAAGTCAGACGACCGTGTAACCCAGACATTTTGAGTATGTGCTCACTGACAGAACTGTTCTCCTCCATCTTACAACTAAAGAACTTGTCGGAGACTTCATATCTCTCGACACGGGCGTGAGCTTGAAAAACTAGCTTCAGCTCCTGGAACATCTCATATGCCCCGTGTTGCTCAAAACGCCTTTGGAGCCCCGTTTCTAAACTGTATAACATGCCACACCTGACCAGAGAGTAGTCATCACTCCGCGTTTGCCAGACGTTCAGAATGTCCTGGGCTGCTGCGGGAGCGGGAGGGTCACCTAGCGGCGCATTAAGGACATAAGCCTTTTTAGCTGCTTCAAGGATGAGCTTCAAGTTGCGAACCCAGTCCGCACAGTTGCTACCATCATCTTTCAGCTTGTTTTTCTCTAGGAATGCGTTGAAATTGAGGTTGACGTTGGACATCTACAATATTTATAAAGACAACTTTTAGACTAAGTTCATGACAATTAAGTTCATTTAATCAAATTAAGTATGAACTCCACTTAAATCGACATCCCTCTAGTCATCTAAGTGATACATGATCCATGTTGACTAACCCGTGTCCGATCATCACGTGAGACGGACTAGTCACCATGGTGAGCAACTTCATGCTGATCGTATTCAACCATACGACTCATGTTCGACCTTTCGGTCTCTTGTATTCGAGGTCATGGCTGTACATGCTAAGCTCGTCGAGTCAACCTAGGTGCTTCGCGTGTGTAAATCTGGCTTACACCCGTTGTATGCGAACGTTAGAATCTATCACACCCGATCATCACGTGGTGCTTCGAGACAACGAACCTTCGCAACGGTGCACACTTAGGGGAATACATTCTCGAAATTTTAAGAGGGATCATCTTATTATGCTACCGTCGTTCTAAGCAATAAGATGTAAAACATGATAAACATCACAACGCAATCATATAGTGACATGATATGGCCATTATCATCTTTGCTCTTTTGATCTCCATCTTCAGGCATCGCATGATCATCATCGTCACCGGCGTGACACCATGATCTCCATCATCATGATCTCCATCATCGTGTCTCCGTGAAGTCGTCACGCCAACTACTACTATCACTACTACTATAGCTAACCGTTAGCAATGAAGTCAAAGTAGTAAGCACATGGCGTTGCATCTCATACAATAAATTAAGACAACTCCTATGGCTCCTGCCGGTTGTCATACTCATCGACATGCAAGTCGTGGAACCTATTACAATAACATAATCATCTCATACATCATACATGCAACATCACAACTTTGGCCATATCACATCACATGTCAAACCCTGCAAAAACAAGTTAGACGTCCTCTAATTGTTGTTGCAAGTTTTACGTGGCTGATTTGGGTTTCTAGCAAGAATGCCTTCTTACCTACGTGAAAGCCACAATGATGATATGCCAAAGCTATTTACCCTTCATAAGGACCCTTTTCATCAAATCCAATCCGACTAGAGTAGGAGAGACAGACACCCGCTAGCCACCTTTATGCACGATGTGCATGTCTGTCGGTGGAACCAGTCTCACGTAAGTGTACGTGTAAAGTCGGTCCGGGCCGCTTCATCCCACAATACCACCAGAAAATAATAAGACTAGTAGCGGCAAGCAAATTGACAAATCATCGCCCACAACTTCTGTGTTCTACTCGTGCATAGAATCTACGCATAGAAAACCTGGCTCTGATACCACTGTTGGGTAACGTAGCAAAAATTCAAAATTTTCCTACGCATATTCAGATCTTCCTATGGAGAGACCAGCAACGAGAGAGGGGTAAGAGCATCTTCATACCTTTGAAGATCGCTAAGCGGAAGCGTTGCTAGAACGCGGTTGATGGAGTCGTACTCGCAGCGATTCCGATCTAGTGCCGAACTACGGCACCTCCGCGTTCAACACACGTGCAGCCCGGTGACGTCTCCCGCACCTTGATCCAACAAGGAGGAGGGAGAGGTTGGGGAAGAACTCCAGCAGCACGACGGCGTGGTGTCGATGGAGAGACGAGGTCTCCCGGCAGGGCTTCGCCAAGCACCGGCACAGAGGAGGAAGGAGAGGAGCGGGGCTGCCCAGAGAGAGAGGAAAAACCGTGTGTCTCAATGGCCAAAGGTGCCCGATATATATAGGGGGAGGGGAGAGGGGGTGCCACCCCTAGGGTTCCCACCCTAGGGGGTGCGGCAGCCCCCCCAGATGGGAGGTGCGGCGGCCAGAAGGGGGAGGAGGGGGTGGCGCACCATCTGGTGGGCCTTAGGCCCATCTGGCCTAGGGTTTGCCCCCCTTTTCTCTCCCTTGCGCTATGGGCTGAGTGGGGAGGTGCACCTGCCCACCTAGGGGCTGGTTCCCACTCCCACTTGGCCCACCTTATCTCCCGGGGTCGTTGCCCCCCTTCGGTGGTCCGCCGAGGCCACCTCCGGTGGTCCCGGTGGTCCCGGTACATTACCGGTGATGCCCGAAACACTTCCGGTATCCGAAACCATCCGTCCTATATATCAATCTTTACCTCCGGACCATTCTGGAGCTCCTCGTGACGTCCGGGATCTCATCCGGGACTCCGAACAACTTCCGGTAACCTCATATAACAATTCCCCATAACCCTAGCGTCATCGAAACTTAAGTGTGTAGACCCTACGGGTTCGGGAGACAGGCAGACATGACCGAGACACCTCTCTGGCCAATAACCATCAGCGGGGTCTGGATACCCATGGTGGCTCCCACTTGCTCCATGATGATCTCATCGGATGAACCACGATGTCAAGGATTCAATCAATCCCGTATACGATTCCCTTTGTCTGTCGGTATAGAAGTTGCTCGAGATTCGATCGTCGGTATACCTATACCTTGTTCAATCTCGTTACCGGAAAGTCTCTTTACTCGTTCCGTAGCACGTCATCGTGTGACCAACTCCTTAGTCACATTGAGCTCATGATGATGTTCTACCGAGTGGGTCCAGTGATACCTCTCCGTCACACGGAGTGACAAATCCCGATCTCGATTCGTACCAACCCAAGAGACACTTTCGGAGGTACCCGTAGTGCACCTTTATAGTCACCCTGTTACGTTGTGACGTTTGATACACCCAAAGCACTCCTACGGTATCCGGGAGTTGCACAATCTCACGGTCGAAGGAAAAGATACTTGACATTAGAAAAGCTTTAGCATACGAACAATACGATCTAGTGCTATGCTTAGGATTGGGTCTTGTCCATCACATCATTCTCCCAATGATGTGATCCCGTTATCAATGACATCTAATGCCCATGATCAGGAAACCATGATCATCTATTGACTAACGAGCTAGCCAACTAGAGGCTTGCTAGGGACACATTTGACCTATTTATTCACACATGTATTACTGTTTCCTATTAATACAATTATAGCATGAACAGTAGACGATTATCATGAACAAGGAAATATGATAATAACCATTTTATTATTGCCTCTAGGGCATATTTCCAACATGTGCATCCTCCAGACGGTTAGGGGTCATGGTCTAGAACGTTCCAGCAGTTCATTGTGGATCGTCGGGTGACCAAGTTTGTGAGGGTTTGGAAGTCTGCCCTGAAGACTTACCACGAGTTTTGTGCGAGGACTGTGTGTCCTTAGCTCAAGGAGAATATGGTAGGGACTGTGTGTCCCAGGACTGTGTGTCCTTTTGTTTCAATACCAAGCCGCTCCAAACCGGACGTACAACTGTCACAACAGTTGGAACTGGGTCATCAACGACTGTCTTCTCTGAGAATCGGGTTCTAATTCCTCAACTCTTTACTTTCTCTGTATTATGTGCTCATGACTTTCACTGTGACTATTTGAAGAATTTGCTGAAGACTTTCTCTGAATTTCCTCAACCCCAAATTCTTCACAATAGTTAATCATCATCTGTACTCTGCGTGCCTGCTTACTGTGTAATCTGTTTTCACATTCTTCACTCTGAAATACTGCTGGTGTGAATGTTTGCACGTCTGATCCTTTACTGTTTCCGCTGTAAGTTAGTCATCAGTGAGGAATTTCCTCAAAAGGAATTTCCTCAGTGATGAAATTCTAAAAATCTCCTATTCACCCCCTCTAGTCGATATAACGCACTTTCAGTTTGGCACCAGCTCCAACTTCCGCACCGAATAGATCGACTTTGACGTCCCACTTTCTGTACAATCCTATACTTGGCTACCCCGCCCTCGTGCAATTCATGGTGGTGACGCACCCGGGCTACAACGTCGTCAAGATGCCAGGGACCGGCGGCGTGCTTACCGCCATGGGAGACATCAATGACGCCTCACGGCTGCTCGGGCTATCCCATAAGGCCACGACCGCCGGGCGTGCCGACTCCAAGGGCGATGCGCGCGCTGTGGAGGAACCAGGAGACGTCCGTGACATTGCACCCGTGAAGAAGAAGCAGTTATTTTCACTAGACCAGGCGGAGACACGAAAAGTGACGATCGATGAAGGGAGCCTGACCCCCACCTTCACCATCGGCGTGAATCTCCCCCAAGACCAAGAGAACGCATTGGTGGATTTCCTTAGGGCGAACAAGAGCGCGTTCTCCTAGAGCACCTCCGACCTTGTGGGGGTCCTGAGGGATGTCATCGAGCACCACCTCATGGTGTTACCAAACGTGCGTCCTGTGAAGCAGATGTCAAGGAGGCAACCCCTGGAGAAGCAGGCGTTCATCCCTTAAGAGTTGCGCAAGCTCAAGGAAGCAGGGGTCATAAGGGAGGTGCACTACCCAGAATGGGTGGCCAACCCGGTGGTTGTCCCGAAGAAGTGTGGGAAGGAGCGCATGTGCGTCGACTTCACGAACCTCAACAAGGCTTGCCCTCAGGACCTGTTCCCGCTACCACGCAGCGACCAGATCATGGACTCCACCGCGGAATGCGACCTCCTGTGCTTCTTGGATGCATTCTCGGGCTACCACCAGATCAAGATGGTAGTGGAGGACGTCGAGAAGACATCCTTCCTCTCCCCATGCGGGGTATAGCTACTATGAGTGTATGCCATTTGGGATGCGTAACGCCGGGGCAACCTTCCTGCGGTTGATGCATATAGCACTGGGGCAGTAGCTCGGGAGGAATTCGGAGGCCTACGTCAACGACATCATGGTCAATTCAAGGCAAGAAAAGACCCTGGTGGAGTATCTAGAGGAGACCTTCACCAGCCTGCGGGAGCTGAACCTAAAGCTCAACCCCGAAAGTGCGTCTTCGGAGTCCCATCAGGCAAGCTGCTCGATTTCCTCGTGTCGCACCGGGGGACCAAAGCTAACCCAGTAAAGGTAAATGCCATAAACAAGATGAGCATGCACACAACCCTTAATGAAATGCAGAAGCTGGCGGGGTGTGTCACCTCCTTGGGCTGTTTCATCTCCAAGCTTGGCGAGCGGGTCCTGCCCTTCTTCAAAATCATGACAAGGAAGGGGCCCTTCGAGTGGAACCTGGAGGCCGATGATGCCTTCGACGAGCTCAAGCGTTACCCCACAAGCCCGTTGGTCATGGTGGCGCCTCGCCCACGGGAGCCCCTGCTACTCTACCTCGCTGCTACCCAACACTTCGCCAGCACCCGTTGGTGGCGGTAAGGGAAGAACAAGCAGACAAAGACACTTCTCAAGGAAGCCCCAGGGAACCCTCACCCGATGCTCCTAAGGGATCCCACGACTCAGAAGCTCCAACTCCCCCGTGAGCGGAGGGACTGGAGGCCCAGACTGGTGAATCATGTCATGAAGAGCCTTGTCCTCTCGAGGCCCCGACATTTCCTCCAAACGACGAAACGCCCCGACTTCCTGAGGCCACCAAGGAGTGCGACGCCCCGGGCGGACGCGTCCTCGTCGAGCACCCATTGTACTTCGTTAGCACAGTAATGCGGGATGCTCGCTCGCATTACCCCATGCAGCAGAAACTCCTTCTGACGCTCCTCATCGCCTCGCACAAACTACGTCACTACTTCCAAGGACACCCGATCAAGGTCGTATCCGCTTACCCCTTGGAGAAGATCCTGCACAACCCACACGCAACAAGAAGAGTTGCTGAGTGGAACATCGAGCTGCAGGACTTCAACATCGAATTCAGCAGGAGCAGGGTCATCAAAGGAGTTTCCCTGGCTGACTTCATGGAAGAATGGACGGATGCGCCGGACTTGGGGCTGGAAGGGAACCAATCCCTAGCCCCCGAAGCAGAGGTGCCCGAGGGATGGACAATGCACTTCGACGGAGGCTTCGCGCGAATGGGAGCGGGGGCTGGTGTCCTACTCACTTCCCCGATGGGAGACAAGCTTCGCTACGCCGTCCAGCTCTGCTTCCAACGTGGAGAGAAGGTCTCCAACAACATAGAGGAGTACGAGGGCCTCATCGCTGGCCTCAAGGCAGCGACGGCCTTGGGGTTCCAGCACCTCACCGTTATGGGAGACTCTTAGCTCCTCGTCAACTTCTCCAACAAGGAGTACACACCCAAGGACGAGAATATGTAGGTGTATCTGCAAGAGGTACATAAGATCGAGAAACATTTTCAGGGCCTGGAGCTACAACACGTCCTGCGAGGCGAGAACAAGGAGGCAGACGACATCGCCAAAAGAGCTTCACACCGCGAGGCTCAGGAGCCAGGTGTCTTTGAGGAGCGACTCTTCAAGCCCTCTACGACGCTGTCACCTCAGGACCCGGCGCTGCGCATAAAGGAGCTCCCCCCAGCAGCACCCTCGGGGGCTCTATACTGTGGCCAGTCCTCGGGGGCTCGACTACTCCTCGCACTGGAGGCTCAAGACGATGAATGGATGCATGAACTCGGAGCATATCTGCTCCGTGGCACATTGCCGGAGAAGGAGGAGGATGCGGTACACATAGTACGACAAGCCTCAGCTTACTGCGTGCGAGACGGCGCCTTGTACCACAGGCGCCAGAATGACATCGTGCTGCGGTGCATTTCGAGGGCACGAGCTATTGGTTGACATTCACGGGGGGGGGGGGGGGGGGACTACGAACATCACTCTTGTTCACGCACGCTCGTAGGCAAGGTGTTTAGGTCAGGTTTTTACTGGCCCAAAAATCTGGACGATGCCACCGAGCTAGTCAGGTCTTGTGAGGCCTGCCAGTTCCATGCCAAGCAAATCCACCAGCACGCGCAGGGCCTCCAGACCACCCCACTCACTTGAGAGGGGGAGGTTCATTTTGGACAGTAGAACAATACACCTAGCCACTTAGACTCCGGAGGCTCGAGATCACTGTACTAATTCCACCACCTCCGTGAGAGGCAATCCACCAAAAGCAGGAGTAGGGCTTTACGCTTCACAGCGGCCCAAACCCGGGTAAACTACGGTGTTTGTGATCTCTTTCACCTTCGCATGAGTTCTTAGCCTTGCCAATCGAGCGACAAGCCGAGAGAATCGAATCTGTTGAGTGGTCTCCGTGCGTGCCCCTGAGTCGGAATCCGTAGGGTTTTGCGGAGCCCGAAATCCGACAGCATGTTGTGATGTGATATGCCTAATGACATGATGTGATGTATGTGATGTATCAGATGACCATGTTTTGTATAGATTATCATGACTTGCATGCTGATGAGTACGGAAACCGGCATGAGCCATAGGGTTGTCTATACGTTATTTGTGCCATTTGCTTTATTTATCGCTATGAGTTAGCTATAGTTGTAGAAGCAATAGTTGGTGCGACAACCACATGATGACACGATGATGGATATCATGATGATGGAGATCATGGTGTCAAGCTGGTGATGATGGAGATCATGCCAGTGCTTTGGAGACGGAGATCAAAAGCACAAGATGATGATGGGAATATCTTGTCACTTATAGGATTTCCATGTGACGTTTATATTTTTATGCATCTTATTTTGCTTAGGACGATGGTAGCATTATAAGATGATTCCTCACTAAACTTTCAAGATAAATTGTGTTCTCCCCAAGTGTGCACATTGTGAAGGTTCATTGTTTTGAAGCACCTCATGATGATTGGTCTTATAGATTCTATATTCACATACAATGCGTGTAAGCCAGTTCCACACATGCAGAACAGCTGGATTAAACTGGACGAGCCTAGCATGTACAGACATGGCATCAGAACACACGAGACTATGATGATCGGACTTGGGTTGGATGATTTGGATCATGCTACACTCGAACAACCTGAGGGATGTAGATTTGAGTGGGAGTTCTTCAATAATGTGATTAATTGAACTCATTATTGTAAACATTGTCTAAGTTTCTTTTGCAAATTATGTTGTACATCAATGGATCCCGTAGTAGCTCTCCTCAATTTCAATGCGTTCCTAGAGAAATCTAATCTGAAAGATGATGGAAGTAAATATGTGGACTGGGTGCGCCAACCCCTCTAGTGTCGCTTGTGGATGTTGTGAATGTCTCGGAGGTGCGTGCTTATGACTACTTGATGTTCAGTGCGCCATGTTATAGAACTTAGGATCAGGACTTCAAAAGCGTGTTGAACGCCATGGAGCATATGAAATGTCCAGGAGTTGAAGTTAATATTTGAGGAAAATGCACGGATCAAGAGGCATGATACCTCCAATAAATTATTTGCCAGCAAGATGTAGGAGAATAGTTCTCTAAGTGAGCACACGCTCAGAATGTCTGGATACTACAATTGTTTAACTCAGTTGGGAGTTGAGCTTTCACCTAAAAAAGGTCATTAACAGAGTTCTTCAGTCACCGCCACCTAGCTACAAAGACTTCGTGATGAACTATAATATGCAAGGTATGAACAAGTCCATCTCCGAGCTATTCACGATGCTAAAAGTCGCGGAAGTAGGAATCAAGAAGGAGCTTCAAGTGTTGATGGTGAATAGAACCACTAGTTTCAAGAAAGTCAAGGGAAAGAAGGGAAACTTCAAGAGGAACGGCAAGCCAGTTGCAGCTCTCGTGAGGAAACCCAAGGTTGGACCCAAGACTGAGACTGAGTGCTTCTATTCCAAGGGACCTGGCCACTCGAAGCATAATTGCCCCAAGTTTTTTGCTGATAATAAGGGTGGCAACGTAAACAAAGGCATATTTGATATACATGTTATTGATGTGTACCTTTCTAGCTCTTGTAGTAGTGCCTCGGTATTTGATACCATTTTGGTTGCTCATATTTGTAACTCGAAACAGGAACTACGAAATAAACTGAGGCTGGCGAAGGACGAAGTGATGATGCATGTCGGAAATGGTTCCAAGGTTGATGTGATCGCCGTCGGCACGCTCGCACTTTGGTCACCATCGGGATAAGTTATGAACCTAAATAATTATTATTTGGTGCCTGCATTGAGCATGAATATTATATCTAGATATTTTTTTAATGCAAGATGGTTACTCATTTAAATCACAAAATAATGGTTGTTCTACTAATGTGAGTAATATCTTTTATGGTCATGCACCCAATATGAATTGTTTCTTCTTGATGAATCTCGATAGTGATGATACACATATTTATAACATTGATGCCAAAAGGTGCAAAGTTAATACTGATAGTACCACTTTCTTGTGGCACTATTGCTCAGGTCGTATTTGTGTAAAATGCATGACGAATCTCCATGCTGATGGACTTTTGCAATCACTTGATTTTGAACCACTTGATACATGCGAACCATGCCTCATGGGCAAGATGACAAAAACCTCATTTTTCGGTATAATGGAACGGGCAAGTGACTTGTTGGAGATCGTACATACTGATGTGTGCGGTCCAATAAGGGTTGAAGATCACAGTGGATATCATTATTTTCATACCTTTACTGATGATTTGACTACATATGGGTATATTTACTTGATGACCCCCAAGTCTGAAATGTTTGAAAAGTTCAAGAAATTTTAGAGTGAAGTTCAGAATCCTCATAGAAAGAAGATTCAGTCTGTGCGATCTGATCATGGAGGAGAATATCTCAGTTATGAGATTGGTATGCACTTAGGACAGTTTGGAATTGTTTCACAACTCACGGTGCCTAGAACACCACGGCGTAATTGTGTGTTTGAACGTTGTAGTCATACCTTATTGGATATGGTGCATTCTATGATGTCTTATACCAATTTTCGACTATCGTTGTGGGGTTATGCACTAGAGACAACTGCATTCACTTTAAATAGCGCACCATCTAAATCCGCTGAGACGATATCATATGAATTATGGTGTGGCAAGAAACCTAAGCTGTCGTTTCTTAAAGTTTGGGGCTGTGATGGTCATGTTAAAAGGATTCAGCCTGATAAACACCAACCCAAAGCGGATAAGTGCATCTTCATAGGATACCCAAAGGAGACAGTTGGGTATACCTTCTATCTCAGATCCGAAGGCAAAGTATTTGTTGCAAAGAATTGATCCTTTCTCAAGAAAGTGTTTCTCTCGAAAGAATTGAGTGGGGGAAGGTAGAAATTTATGAGGTTATTGAACCGTCACTTTAATTAGAGAGTAGCATGACACAGGAAGATGTTTTTGTGATGCCTACATGAGTTGAAGAGGAAGCTAATGATGATGATCATGAAGCTTCAGATCAAGTCACTACCGAACCTCGTAGGTCGACAAGGACGCGTAGTGCTCCTGAGCGGCACGATAATCCTGTCTTGGAGGTCTTGTTGTTGGACAACAATGAACCTACGAGCTATGGAGATGCTATGGTGGGACCGGATTCCAACAAATGGCTAGAGGCCATGAAATCTGGTATAGGTTACATGTATGAAAACTAAGTGTGGACTTTGGAAGTATTACTCGATGGTCAAAAGGCTATTCAGAACAAATGGATATTTAAGAGGAAGACGGACACGGACGGTAATGTCACTGTTTATAAAGCTCGACTTGTTGCAAAGCGGTTTTCACAAGTTCAAGGAGTTGACTATGATGAGACTTTCTCACTCGTAGTGATACTTAAGTCTGTGAGAATCATGTTAGCAATAGCTTTATTTTTCAATTATGAAATCTGGCAGATGGATGTCAAAACAACTTTCCTTAATGGTTTCCTTAAGGAAGAGTTGTATATGATGCAACCGAGAGGTTTTGATGATCCTAAAAATGCTGACAAAGTATGCAAGCTCCAGTGATCCATTTATGGAGTGGTGCAAGCATCTCGGAGTTGGAATCTTTTCTTTCATGAGGTGATCAAAGCATTTGTATTTGTACAAGTTTATGGAGAAGCTTGTATTTACAAGAAAGTGAGCGGGAGCTCTATAGAAATTCTAATTTTATATGTGGATGACATAATGCTAATTGGAAACAATATAGAACTTTTGGAAAGAGTGAAGATATATCTGAACAAGAGTTCTTCAATGAAAGACCTCGGAGAAGCTGCTTACATATGAGCATCAAGATCTATAAACATAGATCAAGCCGCTTAGTATGATTTTCACAAATCACATACCTTGATAAGGTTTTGAAGAAGTTCAAAACGGATAAGTCCATGAAGGGGTTCTTGCTTGTCCTGCAAGGTGTGAATTTGAGTAGGACTCAATGCCCAACAACTACAGAGGATAGAAAGAGATGAGTGTCATCCCCTATGCCTCAGCCATAGGCTCTATCATGCATGCAATGTTGTGCACAAGACCATATGTCAGCCTTTCCATAAGTATGGCCGGAAGGTTTCAAAGTGATCCAGGAATGGAACGCTGGATGACGGTCAAGAATAAACTTAAGTACGTGAAAAGTACTAAGGAGATGTTTCTTGTTTATGGAGGTGATAAAGATCTCGTCGTAAAGGCTTAGGTCGATTCTAGCTTTGACAAAGATCCGGATCACTTTAAGTCTCAAACCGGGTACGTATTTATTCTGAATGGTGGAGCGCTAAGCTGGTGCAGTTCCAAGCAAAACGTGCTAGCTAATTCTACATGTGAAGCAGAGTACTAGCTACTTTGGGAGCAGCAAAGGAAGGTGTATGGATGAAGCAGTTCATGACGGATCATGGACTTGGTCCCAGTGCACTGGATCCAGTGACCTTGTTTTGTGACAACACTCGTGCCATTGCTCTAGCCAAGGAACCTAGGTTTCTCAAAAGGACCAGACACATAAAGCACCGCTTCAATTACATTCCGATTATATCATGGAGGAGGACATAGACATTTGCATAGTACATATGGATCTGGATGTTGCAGACCCGTTGGCTAAACCCCTCTCACGAGAAAAACATGATCAACACAAGAATTCTACGGGTCTTAGATTCTTTACCATGTAATACTAGATTATTGACTCTACTCCAAGTGGGAGATTGCTGGAAATATGCCCTAGAGGCAATAATAAATTGGTTATTATGATATTTCCTTGTTCATGATAATTTTGTATTGTCCATGTTATAATTTTATTGATTATAATCTCAAATACACGTGTGGATTAACATACAACACCGTGTCCCTAGTGAGACTTTATTAGACTAGATCGTTGATCAAAGATGGTTAAAGTTTCCTAACCATAGACATGAGTTGTCATTTGATAACAAGATCACATCAGTAGGAGAATACTGTGATGGACAAGACCCAAACCGTAAGCATATCATTTCATCGTATCACTAAGTTTATTGCTTTTGCTTTCTACATATCAAGTATCTGTTCCTAAGACCATGAGATCATGCATCTCCGGGACATGGGCAGAATGCCTTGTGTGGATGAAATGTTACAACGTAACTGGTTGATTATAGAGATGCTCTAGAGGTATATCTGAGGGTGTCTATTGAGTTGTCATGGATCGAGACTGGGATTTGTCAATCCGTATTAGGAAGAGTATCTCTGGGCCCACTCGGTAATACACCATCACAATAAGCATGCAAGCAATGTGACTAAGGAGTTAGTCACGAGATCTTGTACTACAGAATGAGTAAAGAGACTTTTCGATAACAAGATTGAATTAGTGATGGAGATACCGCTGATCAAATCTCACGCAAGTAATATATTGCTCGATAAAGGAAACTGCATACGAGACTGATTGAATCCTTGGCATCATAGTTCGACTGATAAGATCTTAGTGGAATATGTAGGAACCAATATGGGCATCCAGGTCCCACTATTGGCTATTTACTGTAGAGGTGTCACGGTAATGTCTGCATAGTTCTCGAACCTGCCGAGTCCGCATGCTTAACGTTCGATGAAGATATAGTGTTGTTTAGTTACATATGTTGGTGACCAAAGGTTGTTTGGAGCCCCGGATGAGATCCCGGACATGACGAAGATCTTTGGGATGTTCCGGAGTTAAAGATTCATATATGGTAAATTGGTTTTCGAGTTCGAGAAAACTTGCGGCACTTGCCGAAAATATGTCAGAGTTGTCAGAATTGTTTCGGGGGTCCACCGGGAGCTTCCACCTTCCCTGGAGGGCCCCATGGGATGTGAGAGGAGGCGTATGATACGTCTCCATCGTATCTATAATTTTTTATTGTTTCATGCCAATATACTACAACTTTCATATACTTTTGGCAACTTTTTATACTATTTTTTGGACTAACATATTGATCCAGTGCCTAGTGACAGTTCCTGTTTGTTGCATGTTTTTTTGTTTCATAGATTATCTATACCAAACGAAGTCCAAACTTAATAAAAAAACCTATGGGGACTGTTTTTGGAATATTTATGATTTTTGGGAAGAAGAATTTACGCGAAACGATGCCCGAGGAGGTCACAAGCCCAGGAGGCACGGCCCCACCCCTAGGCAGCGGCTGGCAGGCTTGTGACCAATCCCTAAGGCGTTTGGAGCCCTTATTTTGCTGCAAAAAGATAATATCCCGAAGAAAATCGTGTTAAAATTTCAGCCTAATCGGAGTTACGGATCTCCGGGAATTTAAGAAACGGTGAAAGGCAAAATCTGGGAGTGCAGAAACAGAAGGACACACAGAGAGAGAGAGATCCAATCTCTGAGGGGCTCTCGCCCCTCCGCCGCCATGGAGATCATGGACCAGCGGGGAAACCCTTCTCCTCTCTAGGGAGGAGGTCAAGGAAGAAGAATAAGAAGGGGAGCTCTCTCCCCTCTCTCCCGGCGGCGCCAGAACGCCGCCCGGGACATCATCGTGTGACGACGATCTACACGCACACCCCCGTCATATTCACCAACACCTCCAGCACCTTCCCCCATATATATTCAGCGGTCCACTCTCACGCAACCCGCTGTATCCTCTACTTGAACATGGTGCTTTATGCTTCATATTATTATCCAATGATGTGTTGCCATCCTATCATGTCTTAGTAGATTCTCGTTGCCCTATCGGTGATTGATGAATTGCTATGATTGGTTTAATTTGCTTGTGGTTATGTTTCTGTCCTTTGGTGCCCATCATATGAGCGCGCGCGTGGATCAAACCATAGGGTTAGTAGTATTTTGATAGGACTATGTATTGGAGGGCAAGGGTAACAGAAGCTTCAGCCTACATAAAAATTGATGCATATGGGATTGAAGGGGGACCAATATATCTTATTGCTATGGTTGGGTTTTACCTTAATGAACGTTAGTACTTGCGGATGCTTTCTAATAGTTCCAATCATAAGTGCATTGAATTCCAAGTAAGGTATGACATGCTAGCAGTGGCCTCTCCCACATAAAACTTGCTATCAGTCTAGTAACGTAGTCAATTGCTTAGGGACAATTCCGCAACTCCTACCACCACTTTTCCACACTCGTTAAACTAACGTAATTGTTTCTTCATCGAAACAGCCCCTAGTTTTTATTTACGTGTTCTTTACTTTCTTGCAAACCTATCATATCACTCCTACAAAGTACTTATAGTTTCATACTTGTTCTAGGTAAAGCGAACGTAAAGTGTGCGTAGAGTTGTATCGGTGGTCGATAGAACTTGAGGGGATATTTGTCCTACCTTTAGCTCCTCGTTGGGTTCGACACTCTTACTTATCGAGAAAGGCTACAATTGATCCCCTATACTTGTGGGTTATCAGCGTACCGGCCCCTGGTGGGCTGACCGCCCCTCCCACCTAAGGCCCATGCGGCCAAGAGCTAGGGCTGGCCTAAGGGAGGCTCCGCACCCTAGGTCCGTACTCTTCCACCCCTCCCCTATCTATATGAGAGGAAAGGGAGGTGGCCAACACACCAATACTTGGCGGCACCCTCCCTCTCTCTCTAGTAGTTCTTCTTCACCGTGGAGTCGCGACAGCTCTTGGGGAATCCCTGTCAACATTGCACCAACACCACCACCGTCACGACGTCGTCGCGCTGTCGCAGAACTCATCTACTACTTCACCAACGCTCCCAGGATCGAGGAGGTGGAGACGTCGTCGATCCATACGTGTGGTGAATGCAGAGGTGCCGTTTGTTTGGCGTTGGATTGGGATGGATCGTGATCGGATCACAAAGATGTTGGACTACATCAACCACATTTCCTAACGCTTCCACTTAGCGACCTACAATGTTATGTGGATGCACTTCCCCTCTTGTACCTATACATGTCCATCGATAGATTGGGTGCGCGTAGAATTTTTTTGTTTCTGATACAACGTTTCCTAACAGCTCCTTCCCTCCAAGGGTTTCCATGGGGTTTTCCAATACCTAGCTCATCTCCAAGAATTGTGTGTTCCTCATTTGACGAGCTTACACTGATCTCCACCACAACTACAACCTAAAAAAAACTGAGGAGTTGATAGGAGCACTCACTTTTCATAAATAAAATAATATGGCTTATGTGCACACGTGGCAAGTTATTGAAGGTAACATGCTCACACCGTGTAGTGAACTAAAAGCAGCTAGGGTCCTAGCCTATGACTTTGCTCACATATGCCTCCACAAACTCCAAAAGGCATGTCCCTATGGTTTTTATCCTCAAAAGCCATCTACGCCTACGCAAAATGTGACAGATGGATTCCTCGAAAATGCAATGATTTTGCTTTTTCCTGGTGTTCCAACCCAAACTGTTTTTTGATATTTTCATGGTGTACACATACGGAAAATTAGTATGTTGCATGAAGTTGCGGTGTGCTAGCGGGCAAACTTATATGTTGTATGTGCATAAGTAACTATGGTGAGTGAGATAATTTAGATGTTCTAGGCATATATCATGGGCAAAATTATTCATGTTAATAGTATTTCTATGGTAGTTACCATAATATAATTCAGATCTTTAGGAAGTCGACATGGAAATTAAGAATGAATTTTAAATTCATGGTATTCATGTCGCAGATGAAAACTAGATCTCTAGCAAAGGAAAAAATGACATTCATCTCCATAAAGCACCGTTTGGAGATCATTTGCTATTCGCAATGTGAAAATACAAATTCACCCTCAGAATAAGTAATGGTACTGGTATTAGTTTGTTAGCTAAAGAATAATTGCAAAATTTGGTGTTTTATTGCAACTTCTTTCCTTTAAAATACACATAAAGACATACATTTCATTGTAATTTTAACCAAGTAAACATTCACAATTTCCCTGCAAAAAGTAAACACCCGTACCGTTTCCTTATCATGTCATCTCAGTTTGGAAGAAAACACAAAGCACTTTTGAAATCAGTGTACCATGCTAGATTAGAGGAACCCAATAGCCCCCATAAATAAATTCGCGTATAATTAGTTTTGTGGGTGACCGTATAATTTAGGCGAAGTTTTCTGACACCGACCTTTCTCAGTTACGGTAAACTTCTTGCACTAAAATCCATTTTATATTCTCCATTAGATAAACAATCAAATGGATAATACATGTATATACTATCAATATGTTTTTGTGAGTAATGTATATATTATCAACATGATAGTGCAAGCAATATCATTTTGATTCACATAGTTAATACTCATTTATAAACCTCAATCATCAAATTTGGTCAACGTTGAAATTCTAATTAGAACATAACAAATCTTGTAATTGAAGAAGACTAAAAATAATTCAAACACAAAGATCAAACATTCAACATTTGGTTCTTGAAATTAAGGACATGAAAAGATAAAAACAAAAAGCTTCAAAAACAAAGATCGCTCATAGAACATGATTGTCGACTTCCAACACCATTGTCACTCCCAAAACAGTGCCCATCCATGCCATTGGGGATATTACCCCGCTGTATAACCTGGCCTATGGGGCTGGGTCATGATTATGGTGGCTTACGATTGTACTCAAGATGAGCCTTGGCATACAAGACCAAAGGTGCAAGGCGGCTAGTTCTAGTAAGCCGATTGGCGGTTCTCAAAGATAGCGAGACAAGGCCCATGAGGTGGAAGGTTTGGCAGAAGATATCCTTGCTTAAAAGGCGAGGCGAGTTAGAGATGTGCCGGTTTACGAATCATAGCATGACCCGTTCTCTTGTAGAACCCTAGGTCTTGACGTGTATATAAAGGCAAGCCCCTGAGGTCGTTTGGGTTAAGTTAGAATCATTTGATAGCTAGGTCAAGCGAATCCGCTCCCTTGTAATCGATTTTATCATCAATACACACAAAGCATGATGTAGGCTTTTACCTCCATCGGAGGGGCCGAACCTGGGTAAACTCGTCTCTCGTTCCCGATCACCTCCTTTGAGTCGCCACATAGCGGCGATGGCCTCATACTCAAGTTCTCTCACGAGGACATTTGTCGAGAGAAAACTACGACAGTTGACGCCCACCGTGGGGCTGTCACACGGTGGAGTTAAGTTCTCAAAGGCTGCCCTTCCAGGTTTTGGGAGCTATGTGGTTGATGTGATGACCAAAAGTCGATGTGGAAAGTGCTACATCGACAATTCGAGCCGCGGTGCCGAGGCTGATTCAATTGGGTCTGGATATCGGGTCCCCTTCGGCAAGATACACGTCTTCATCAATAAAATTGGCGCCTCTATTCTCGAGCCGGACATCGGCACCGACATCATCAAGCCGTCTCGGCTCGACCAACCCGCCCGGCGTCAAGCCGGGCGGCGTCACATCTTCATCTGCTTCACACAAGGGATCAGCCTCCCGAATGAGCCGACGGCTGGCGGGGACACTCCTGTTAACTCGAACGGCGTGTCGTCCATGGGGGACGCAGAGTCGATTGGCCTTCTCTATGATGGGAGACTTGGGGGCTTCCCCGAGGCAGAAATTTCTGAGGAGTCCCGAGAGCTGGCATGCTAGGTCACCCTCTACATGGCGAGAGCCCCGACGGCTCAGGACCTAACAGGATCAGCCGCCGCAAATGGAGCCATTGGGTCCGGCAAGATGCCGGCTCAAGCTATGATGGATCTGTTGGGGGAGATGGCAAAACTCACGGCAACCCCAGTCACTGTAGAAAATCAGGAGGAGATTAATGCAGAGCTAACAAATCTTGGCGAGGAGATGGCCAAAGTTCAGTGAGAGATTGTTGTCGGGAACGCCCGGATGACAGAACTGTAGACTCGAATAAATGACGAGTCGAAACGCTTGAAGGTCGAGGCTTGGCAGTTGGAGCGTCGCCAAATCGCTTCTGATGCAGTTCACCACAGGAGACATGAGACTCAGCTTCCGGTTGATCTTAACCTAACTCTCTTGTTAACCAGCCCATGCACGCCCGAGGCGGAACACAACCCCACTCGATAGACAGTCTGACAGGTTGGGTCAGCCCAGCCTCCACTCGCACGGTAGCCGACTCAACGGTTCTAGACGTCGCAAGTCCACTTCTCTAACCCTGTTGATAACTTGCTAGCTTCCACGTGTAACCTAGAGTCGCCCCTATCTGTCGTGGTTTTGTCACGGCAGACGTCCTCGTGAAAGGACTTAGAGATGGAGCCAACTCAAAGTGGTTAAGCGGAAGCGAGACTCGGGTTTACCCAGGTTCGGCCCGTCCGATGGAGGTAAAAGCCTACGTCCTGCTTTGTGTATATTGATGGTGGAATCGATTACAAGGGTGTGTAACTCGCCTGACCTAGCTCTCGATGGATTGTAACTTAATCTTTCTACCCTAGAGACCCGCCGCCTTTATATACAGGTTGAGGCCCTAGGTTTACAAGAGTCGAGGCCACATCATAAGCCGTGGCCTGGCATATCTTTAAGCCGCCGTGTCTCTCAAGCAAGGAAACTACCCGACAAGTCTTCCTCTTCTTGGGCCTTGAGTCGCCATCTGGGCTCTTGGGCTCGGCTGGCTCTCTGCTAGAGATCACCTCACGCCTTCCACCTCCTGGGTCTAAGCCTATCTTTGAATCATGAATGTTGAGTCGCCATGAATCTGAACCGGTCCAATAGGGCGGGTCATACAACAGGTGATATCCCCAACATTAGGCCCCATATTGACTTGAATTTATTCATGCCAATGAACCTTTATTCTTGATCATGGTGACTCACATGAAATCTCTGACTTGGCTTCTTAAAAGGTGACAAGCCACAGATCTTCATGCTCCGTCCAAATCACCAGATTACTTGTTGATGACATCATCTCCTCCACATATCAGGGATCTTAGTGATGTCATCTCAACAGATCTTTTTGACTTTATCCTGTCACCCGGAAATCCAAGCGCCATCATTTCCGATTTTCAATGCGCCTCCTTGACTCCCGCGCTTGTCATTTTAGTTTCGGCCTCAGGTCTTTAAATAGTCGCAGGGGGTCCCTCACCTTCGTATGCATTGTCGCTCCACTTCTTCTTCCTCCTGGAGCTCGTGCTACGAACACTCCAACATTGAAGAGCTTCCACTTTGGATCTGCCGCTTCCCGGATTGGTCGGGCATGACACACGGCTCAGATCTCAGCGGGGTACCTCTGCAAACGTCTACACTTATCAGGTGAGTTTCTCCTCCCTCATAGATCTGGTTCACAAATTACTCTTGTTCTTACGGCGGCACTGGAGTTCTTCAAACATCCGTTCATCGTGCCATTAACCTCATAGGCATTACTTGAATCCGTAGTTTGGTAAAAGACCGCGATAGATCCATCAATAGTTTGCGGCAGATCTGTTGCTCCCTTTATTTCTTCGCAAGATCACCTCACAGATTTTATAGTGCTACTGTATCCTGAGTGTTCTTGAAATTGTGAATTAGTTTCCTTTTTAGAAGAACCCGTAGATCCATAATTTCTGGCACCCTGTTGGAAATGTGTTTGTCTCAGATCCAGGAAACTTTCTAAGGGAGATTTAAAATGTAACCCGTCCTTGGGTTTGTGGCAAGTCATAATTTTTGTTTAGATGTCTCCCCAACCACTTGTTGGCGAGTTAATACTTCCGAAGTTCCTTATGACCCACCGATCGCCTTTATGCAGATTTCTGACCCCCGTCTCCGGAGTTTGCAGTCATGGGTACCATCTCCAAAAGTATTTGTTTTCCATAAGAGACTACTGCCACCATTCTTGAAGACTTTGTAAAGGTGGGAACTCTAGCACCGCAGGAAATAATCGGCTGGCGAGCCGCCCTAGGAGAGCGACGGCCACAACCCGCCAGTGGGGAAGTGGCGTTCTTTACTGACGACCTTGAGCGGGGCTTCATACCACCTGGATCAAAATTCTTTAGAGACGCCCTGCACTTTTTTAATCTTCATCCCCAGGACTTAGGCCCAAACTCCATCAGCAACCACTATGAATTCCAAGTATTTTGTGAAGCTTACTTGCAAATGGAGCCTACCGTCCTCCTGTTCAGGAAATGTTTCTACTTGAATCGCCAAACGGAGTTTGCCGACGGCCCCTGCCTAGAACTCGGAGGGGTCAACATTCAGAGGCGACGAGAATGCGGGTTCCCGGCTGTTACTCTGCCCAGTCATCCCAAAGGTTGGGGGAAGACTTGGTTTTATTTCCACAACACTGCTCCAACCACTGAGAACCCCTTACCGGGCTTTAGGCAGGAATGTTTTCCTATGGATTTTAAGCTGCCCGAGAAGCTGACTGATGAGGAAGAAGTTTCAATCATCCCTGACTTTGTAGAGCTTAGGTCCTTGATCGCCAACGGCCTTACTAGTGTCGATTTGATCCTCTGTTGGGTGGACGGGCGGATAATGCTTTTGAGAAGCCGTGAGGGCTTAATGTGTGACTACAACGGCGACTTAAACCATCTGCAATGCTTCTCCAATGTCACGCTTGACAAAGAACATATTGCCAATATTTTGCAAAAGATGTGGGGCGAACCACTTGAGACTTGCTCCGAGATTGGTTTAAAGCCATTCTGTCTCTCCAATCCGGCTCAAGAGGAAAAATAATTCAACTCGCCTGTCTTGCTTTTTTATAACCTTGAGCTTGTTTCTGACCCGAGTTCCAATAACGTTAATCATAAAAACTCGCCTTTATGGAAACGAAAGACGAAAAATGCTGTCAAGAAGGTGCTGACGAAAGCCGCCCCAAAGAAGAAAACCAAGGGCAAAGCCGCCAAAGTAGAGTCATCCATTATGGGTGAATCTCGGGCCACAGAAGAACACTCGGAGGTAAATACGTTTGCCCTTTTTCTTGTTCCAACATAGTTGGTACTCAAACGTTGTTGTCTTCGTTTATAGGGTGATGACATGTAGAGTCAAGATGAAGACATCGAGGTAATTTCCATTTCTTCCAACTCAAATTCTTCTTCTCCCAAGTCGGCAAGGCATGTCTGTAGGGAAGTTCCCCAATCTCACCCAGCCACTCATCTGGATCCTGATTTCCTTTTCAAGAAGGCAGGTTATACACCAAAACGTCACACTCGAAGCCATTCTGGGGATCTCTTATCCGGCTTGCCCGAGAAAACGGTCGGTCGCAAGCAACAAAGCGAGGTATGTTTTATATTAAATGTCCTTTTCCCTAGTGTAGCCGATCCTCTTGACTTACACAATCTTTTGAATCTTATGTCTAACAGGTTGCACCTCCTTCATCTGGTGACTTAGTTGCTTCAGCTCTCCCTCCTTTAATCTGCCTCCAAGGATAAGTCCTCTTGTCAATATGTTCTCTGGACGCCAGTCTTTCAGTTTTAACATAATTACCACCCTTCGTAGGGCACAAGCCAAAAACAGAAGAATCGGTGAGTCATCATCTATTCTCAAGGCGGCTGAGAAAGTGGGAATAAGGACTTCCATCCCAGAAGCTCAAGATGAGCCGGCTGAGACTAACGCCGAAGCTCCTGACGATCTCCCTGATATTCAAGATGAGCTACCGAGCCCACAGAAGGAAGCTGCTGAGAATCTCAACCCGCCAAGCCCTCAAAAAGCGGCTGAAGACATGACACCTGATCCAGATCAAGTCTTCATCATCGGAACAAGATATTCTAAACCTGCATCCGTAGTGTTGACCAAGCATATGCCCAAGGATACCCCAATCCTTACAGAGAAGGGCATGACCAAATTGAAGCTTCCCAATATTGAGATGCTAGATTTTGACGAATTGCATTTTGGATATCTGAGTCACCTGGCGGTGAGTCACGACATGGAAATAATCCTGGTTAATATGATGAAGAAAAAACATGAGGTATGATACTTGTTAACCTCCTTCACAGGTACTCCCATTAGCCCTCCAAAAGGCGAGTCATCTTTGTAATGATGAGTCGGAGTTTTGTGACGAGCTTTGTAGAGAGCTTCAACCTGTAGCCCCCAAGGGCCGAGTCATCTTCTTGGAGATGAGCCTGTTTTGTAGCCCCCAAGGGACGGGTCATCTTATTGGAGATGAGTCGGGTCTTTAGTTTAAATTGAAGAGAAACTTCAACCTGTAGCCCCCAAGGGTCGGGTTATCTTCTTGCAGATGAGCCGGGTCTTTAGTTTAAATTGAAGAAACCTTCCAACCTGTAACCCCCAAGGACCGGGTCATCTTCTTCTAGATGAGTTGGGTCTTGCATTAAGGTAGTACCATGGAAAATTTGAATCATACATTAGCTCCCAAGTGTCAGTGATATTTCTTGCAATCTGCATGAAACTTGTCATAAACGTCTGGATTTTCATAGGAATCATTGATCCAGACCGACTCAACTATGTCCGGCTTGAAGCAAAGTCTAGCACAGCAACAAGATGGCGGAGCTAAGTTTTAAGAAAAACTCCCTCTTGCACTGGTTGATATGGAGAAAATGAAGGCGGATCATAAAGAATTTGAAGAAAAAGCCGAAGTCGAGCGAGCCGCCTTGTTGAAAAGGGCCAAACAAGCCGAAGAACAAATGAAAGTCGCCGTGCAGGAACTGAATGGGCTGAAACTTCATATCTCCAAGATGGCTACTGTTTTGTTTGGTAAGTGTCCACCACTGTCCTTATTTGTAAAGTGATGCTTTAGGACACTTTGGTGACTTATGATTGTGTATCCTTGATGCAGGTCCTTGATACGTCCATTTTGCATCATGCTTTCATGTTGCTATTCATCACTTTATGGGATGTTATTACACTTCACGGTACAATACTTATGCCTTTTCTCTCTTATTTTGCAAGGTTTACATGAAGAGGGAGAATGCCGGTAGCTGGAATTCTGGCCCGAAAAGGGAGCAAGTTTGAGATACCTATTCTGCACAGCTCCAAAAGC
Organism: Hordeum vulgare subsp. vulgare; assembly: GCF_904849725.1. Lineage (NCBI taxonomy): Eukaryota > Viridiplantae > Streptophyta > Magnoliopsida > Poales > Poaceae > Hordeum > Hordeum vulgare. The sequence continues at coordinate 466,909,955 of NC_058519.1, forward strand.
CGTGAAAATCAATGAGGATTTATTTTGGAATTTATAAAATATACTGGGCCGAAGAAGTACCAGAGGGGAGCCAGCAGGAGGCCACAAGACTACAAGGCGCGGCCTATCCCCCTGGTCGTGCCTAGGGGGCTTGAGGGCTCTCTGCTGGCCCTCTGGCCCCCTATTTTGCTATAAGGAGGGTTTCGTTCCAGAAAAAAATCGGGAGGAGGCTTTCAGGATGAATCACCGCCGCCATGAGGCGGAACTTGAGCAGAACCAATCGAGAGCTTCGGCATGATCGTCTTGTCGGGGAAACTTCCCTCCCGGAGGGGGAAATCGTCGCCATCGTCATCACCAACACTCCTCTCATCGGAGAGGACTCATCACCATCAACATCTTCATCAGCAGCATCTCATCTCCAAACACTAGTTCATCTCTTGTAACCAATCTCCATCTAGCGACTCCGATTGGTACTTGTAAGGTTGCTAGTAATGTTAATTACTCTTTGTAGTTGATGCTAGTTGGATTACTCGGTGGAAGATTATATGTTCGGATCCTTGATGCTATTCATTACCTCTCTGGTCATGAATATTATTATGCTTTCTGAGTAGTCACTTTTGTTCCTGAGGACATGGGATAACTCATGCTATAAGTAGTCATGTGAATTTGGTATTCGTTTGATATTTTGATGCGTCTTATGTTGTTTCTCCTCTAGTGGTGTTATGTGAACGTCGACAACATAACACTTCACCATTGTTCAGGCCTAGAGGAAGGCATTGGGAAGTAGTAAGTAGCTGATGGGTTGCTAGAGTGACAGAAGCTTAAACCCTAGTTTATGTGTTGCTTCGTAAGGGGTCATTTGGATCCACTAGTTTAATGCTATGGTTTGACTTTGTCTTAATTCATGTTTCGTAGTTGCGGATGCTTGCCAGAGGGGTTAATCATAAGTGGGAGGTTTGTACAAATAAGGGCAGCACCCAAGCACGGGTCCACCCACATATCAAACTTTCAAAGTAGCGAACGCGAATCATATGAACATGATGAAAACTGGCTTGACAAAAATTCCCATGTGTCCTCGGGAGCGCTTTACCTCCTATAAGAGTTTGTCCAGGCTTGTCCCTTGCTACAAAAAGGATTGGGCCACTTTGCTACACCGTTGTTACTATTGTTACTTGCTACTCGTTACGAATCATCTTACCGCACAACTATTTGTTACCGATAATTTCAGTGCTTGCAGAGATTACCTTGCTGAAAACCACTTGTCAGATCCTTCTGCTCCTCGTTGGGTTCGACACTCTTACTTATCGAAAGTACTAGATAGATCCCCTACACTTGTGGGTGATCAAGACTCTTTTCTGGCGCCGTTGCCGGGGAGTGAAGCGTCTTTGGTAAGTGGAATTTGGTGAGGAAACATTTATATAGTGTGCTGAAATTTATTGTCACTTGTCACTATGGAAACTAATCCTTTGAGGAGCTTGTTCGGGGTATCTTCACCTCGAACGGAAGCACAAGGAGTTGCTCCTCAACCTTCTGCACCTACTGAAAATATTTTATATGAATTTCTTCAGGTATGCTTGAGAAACTGTTGGCTAATCCTTTTACAGGAGATGGAACATCACATCCCGACTTGCATCTAATCTATGTAGATGAAGTTTGTGGTTTATTTAAGCTTGCAAGTTTGCCCGAGGATGAGGTCAAGAAGAAGGCCTTTCCATTATCTTTGAGGGATAAAGCATTGACATGGTATAGGGCATGTGATGATACTGGATCATGGAACTACAACCGGTTGAAATTGGAATTTCATCAAAAGTTTTATCCTATGCATCTAGTACATCGTGATCGGAATTATATTTATAATTTCTGGCCTCGTGACAGAGAAATAATCGCTCAAGATTGGGGGATTCTTAAGTCAATGTTATATTCATGCCCCAACCATAAGCTCTCGAGAGAAATTATCATGCAGAACTTCTATGCTCGGCTTTCTCATGATGATCGCACCATGCTTGACACTTCTTGTACCGGTTCTTTTATGAAAAGAGATATTGACTTCAAATGGCATTTATTGGAGAGAATATAAATGCAACTCTGAAGATTGGGATTTTGATGAAGGTAAGGATTCAGGTATGAATTTCAAGTTTGATTGCGTTAAATCCTTTGTCGAAACAAATACTTTTTGTGATTTTAGCGCTAAGTATGGACTTGACTCTGAGGTAGTAGCTTCATTGTGTGAATCATTTGCTGCTAATATCGATCTCCCCAATGAGAAGTGGTTTAAATATCATCCTCCCTTAGAGGTCAATGTAGTTAAACCCAATCCAGTTGAAGAGTAAGTCATTGCCTATAATGATCCTATTGTTCCTACTGCTTACATTGAGAAACCACCTTTCCCTGTTAGGATAAAGGATCATTCTAAAGCTTCAAGTGTGATACGTAGGGGCTACATTAGAACACCTACACCCCCTGAGCAAATTAGAGTTGAACCTAGCATTTCTATTATAAAAGACCTCCTGTCCGACAATGTTGATTGCCATGATATTCACTTCTGTGAAGATGCTGCTAGAATTGCTAAACCTCATGCGAGAGACAAACATAGGCCTGTTGTTGGCATGCATGTTGTTTCTGTTAAGATAGGATATCATTGTTATCATGGTTTATGTTATGTAGTGCTAGTGTTAGTGCAATACCTCGATCCTTATATGATGAAATCAAAGACGAGATTGCACCTGTCGAGATAGAACCCATTGATGTCACTATTCAGCTTGCCAATAGAGATATTGCCTGCCCTTTGGTAATTGTTAGAGATGTTGAACTCTTGTGTGGTAAAACAAAGTACCCTGCTGATTTCCTCGTTCTTGCTACCACAAAATATAGCTTTTGTCCCATCATATTTGGAAGACCTTTTCTCAATACTGTCAATGCTCATATTGACTGTGAGAAGCAAACTGTCATTGTTGGCTTTGAAGGTGTGTTACATGAGTTCTATTTCTCCAAGTTTGGTAGACAACCTCATGAAAAGGAGTTGTCTAGTAAGGATGAAACTATTGCCCTAGCTTCTATTGTCGTGCCTCCTACTGGTCCTTTAGAGCAATACTTGCTTCAGCATGAAAATGATATGCATATGGATGAAAGGGATGAGATAGATAGAGTTATCTTTGAAAAATATCCTAGCCTTAAGAATAATTTGCCAGTTGAACTGCTTGGAGATCCACCCCCACCAAGGGGTGATCCTCTGTTCGAGCTTAAACACTTGCCTGATACTCTTAAGTATGCTTATCTTGATGAAAAAGAGATATGTCCTGTTATTATTAGTGCTAGCCTCTTAGAGCATGAAGAAAAGAAATTATTGAAAACTCTGAGGAAGCATCGTGCTGCTATTGGATATACTCTTGATGATCTTAAGGGCATTAGTCCCACTCTATGCCTGCACAAGATTAAACCGATCCTGATTCCAAACCAGTTGCCGATCATCAATGGAGATTAAATCCTAAGATGAAAGAGGTAGTAAGAAAAGAAATACTAAAGCTCCTGGAAGCAAGTATTATCTATCTTGTTGCTCATAGTGATTGGGTAAGTCCGGTGCATTGCATCCCTAAGAAGGGAGGTATTACCGTTGTCCCCAATGATAAGGATGAATTGATCCCACAGAGGATTATTACTGGCTATAGGATGGTGATTGATTTTAGGAAATTGAATAAAGCCAATAGGAAAGATCATTACCCTTTGCCTTTTATCGACCAAATGCTAGAAAGACTGTCTAAACACACACACTTCTGCTTTCTATATGGTTATTCTGGTTTCTCCCAAATACCTGTTGCACAATCTGATCAGGAGAAAACCACTTTCACCTGTACTTTCGGTACCTTTGCTTACACACGTATGCCTTTTGGCTTATGTAATGCACCTGCCACCTTTCAAAGATGTATGATGGCTATATTCTTTGATTTTTTTTGAAAAGATTGTTGACTTTTTCATGGATGACTTCTCTGTTTACGGGTCTTCTTTTGATGATTGCCTCAGCAATCTTGATCGAGTTTTGCAAAGATGTAAAAATACCAATCTTGTCTTGAATTGGGAGAAGTGCCACTTTATGGTTAATGAAGGCATCGTCTTAGGACATAAAATTTCTGAAAGAGGTATTGAAGTTGATAAGGCTAAGGTTGATGCGATCGAGAAAATGCCATGTCCCACAGATATCAAAGGTATAAGAAGTTTCCTTGGTCATGCTAGTTTCTATAGAAGGTTTATTAAAGACTTCTCTAAGATTTCTAGGCCTCTTACCAATCTCTTGCAAAAGGATATTCCTTTTGTTTTTTACGATGATTGTGAGGAAGCTTTCGAAATACTTAAGAAGGCTTTGATAACTGTGCCTATTGTTCAACCACCTGATTGGAACTTACCTTTTGAAATGATGTGTGATGCTAGTGATTATGCTGTTGGTGCTGTTCTAGGACAAAGAGTTGATAAGAAGTTGAATGTTATTCATTATGCTAGTAAAACTCTATATAGTGCCCAAAGAAACTATGCTACTATGGAAAAGGAATTTTTAGCAGTCGTGTTTGCATGTGAAAAGTTCAGATCTTACATTGTTGATTCCAAAGTCACTATTCACACTGATCATGCTCCTATTAAGTACCTCATGGAGAAGAAAGACGCTAAACCTAGACTTATCAGATGGGTTATCTTGTTACAAGAATTTGATCAGCATGTTGTCAATAGGAAGGGTGCTGAGAACCCAGTAGCAGATAACTTGTCTAGGTTAGAGAATGTTCTTGATGACCCACAACCTATTGATGATAGCTTTCCTGATGAGCAACTGAATGTCATCAATACTTCATGTAGTGCACCGTGGTATGCTGATTATGCAAATTATATCGTTGCCAAATACATACCACCTAGTTTCACATACCAGCAAAAGAAGAAATTCTTCTTTGATTTGAGACATTACTTTTGGGATGATCCTCACCTTTATAAGGAAGGAGTAGATGGTGTTATTAGACGTTGTCTACCTGAACATGAACAGGGACAGATCCTACATAAGTGTCACTCCAAGGCTTACGGAGGACACCAAGCGGGAGACAGAACTACACACAAGGTATTGTAATCATGTTTCTATTGGCCCACTCTCTTCAAGGATGCCCGTAAGTTTTTCTTGTCTTGTGACGAATGTCAAGGAATAGGTAATATCAGTAAACGTTAGGAAATGCCTATAAATTATTCACTTGTCATTGAACCATTTGATGTTCGGGGCTTTGATTATATGGGACCTTTTCCGAAATCCAATGGATATACTCATATCCTAGTTGTTGTTGATTACGTTACTAAGTGGGTAGAAGCTATCCCAACAAGTAGTGCTGATCACAACACTTCTATCATGATGCTTAAAGAAGTTATTTCCCCAGATTTGGAGTCGCTAGATATCTAATGACTGATGGTGGTTCACATTTCATTCATGGTGCTTTCCGTAAGACGCTTGCTAAGTACAATGTCAATCATAGAATTGCATCTCCCTATCATCCCCAGTCCAGTGGTCAAGTAGAGCTAAGCAATAAAGAGATTAAACTAATTCTGCAAAAGACTGTCAATAGGTCTAGAAAGAATTGTTCTAAGAAGCTTGATGATGCACTGTGGGCTTATAGAACTGCCTATAAGAATCCCATGGGCATGTCTCCGTACAAAATGGTTTACGTCAAAGCATGTCATTTACCTCTTGAGCTAGAGCACAAGGCTTATTGGGCAATCAAAGAGCTCAACTTTGATTTCAAACTGGCTGCTGAAAAGAGGTTAATTGATATTAGCTCACTTGATGAATGGAGAGCTCAGGCATATGAAAATGCCAAGTTGTTCAAAGAAAAGGTTAAGAGGTGGCATGATAAAAGGATACAAAAGCGTGAGTTCAATGTAGGTGATTATGTCTTGCTATATAATTCTTGTTTAAGATTTTTTGCAGGCAAGCTTCTCTCTAAATGGGAAGGTCCTTACATTGTTGAGGAAGTATATCGTTTCGGTGCCATCAAAGATCAACAACACGGAAGGTAATTTTCCGAGAGTGGTAAATGGGCAAAGAATCAAGCATTATATCTTAGGTACTCCCATAAATGTTGAAAGCAATATTATCAATACCATAACTCCGGAGGAGTACATAAGGGATTTTTATCAGCCTGTTTTAGACTCCGAAAATGAAGAGGTATGTGATTCAGTAAGTAAACCGACTCCAAAACTTTTCCAGTAGGAATTTTTCTCCGTTTTGCAATTTTTGAAAAAATAGAAAAACTTGACGTAGTCCGGAAAGTGCACGAGGAGGCGACAAGACTGCCAGGCACGGGCCACCCCCTGGCCGCGCTTGGGGGGCTTGTGACCACCTCGTGCACCTCCTGGACTCCATTTTCTTGCGGAGTACTCCTTCTGGTCGGGAAAACATCATTATATATTCTCCCGAAAGGTCTAACCCTCGTATCACGCAAATTTCCTCTGTTTCGTTTTGAGCCTGTTTCTGTTGCACATCTAGATCGCTATGGCGTCCCCAAAAGCTCCGATGGACAAGATCTTCGAGAAGATCATCAATCCCTACCTCGCGGGAGTGCTGCAACACCCTCATTCTATCGAGATGCGTGAGGGGGTGCTGCATATCCGTGAGGTTGAGGGTCGCAAGAAGACCGGAAGTGTGGAGGCGAGGCTTGAAGCAATGGAGCAGCAAGTCTTCAAGTGCCAAGGGATGGTGGAGCATGGACTCAACGCCAACCACATGATGATCACGGAGTTCACAAACAAGCACAAGATCGATGCCAATGACATCGGGAAGCACCTCTCCAGGCTCGATGACAGAATTGATCAGCTCCAAGCCCAGATCCATGACCTACAGAACCAAAATTGTGACTATGAGTATAGATTTAAATCAATAGGGTTGGCTGCAGATTTGAGGATTCCAAAGACTCGGTCATCTTTCCATGATGGAGCACCTATGCCTTGGAAGACGGACGATCAAAACCAGGTTGCAACAACTCCACCACCATCACTTCCAAAGGAAGACAACTAAGCACGGGTATGGGCAATCCCCTTGGCTTGTGCCAAGCTTGGGGGAGTTGCCCCGGTATCGTATCACCATCACATCTTTTGCCTTTACCTTTTCTTAGTTTGATCCTTTTTAGTTTTATCTTTCTCTAGTAGAATAAAGTTCTTAGTGTTTTAGGATTGAGTTTTGCTTTGTGTCACCCCCGATGTATTCGAGTTCGTGAGTCATATAATAAAGAGTGTTTTAGTTAAGGGCCTTGCCTCATGGCATGATCAAGAGAATGATAACAGAACAAAAGCATGAAAGATCATGTATTGATCTTATGGGAAGTGATGGCTTTACATATAAAAAGAATGTTGATTGAAACTTATTGAGGGTGGACAAACGTAGACCTTGGTCATTGTTGCAATTAATAGGAAGTAATAAAGAAGGAGAGGTTCACATATAAATATATCATCTTGGGCACCATCTATGATTGTGAACACTCACTAAACTATTACATGCTTAGAAGTAAATGTTGGAGAAGGAAGACAACATAATGAATTATGTTTGCTTGGTTCAAAGCATGTGACGCTTGCTTCCACCTCATATCAGCCAAAACTTCCGCACTAAGTAGAGATACTAGTTGTGCAGCCATAAACCTTCAACCCAGTTTTGCCATGAGAGTCCACCATACCTACCTATTGATTGAATAAGATCCCTCAAGTAAGTTGTCATCGCTGTAAGCAATAAAAATTGCTCCCTAAATATGTATGGTCTATTAGTGTGTGGAAAATAAGCTTTGTACGATCCTGTGATGAGGAAGACATAAAAGCGACACACTGCATAATAAAGTTCTTTATCACAGGAGGCAATATAAAGTGACGTTCCTTTACACTAAGAGGTCGCACACCCAAACCTCAAAAGCGCATGACAACCTCTGCTTCCCTCTATGAAGGGCCTATCTTGTACCTTTACCTTTTTGTCCTGGAAAGAGTCATGGTGATCTACACCAATTCCTTATTTCGCCTTTATCTTGGCTAACGTCATATGCTAGGCAAAGATCTATATTCATATGTCAACTTTCAAGTGAGTATTCATGAACTATAATTGTTGACATTACCCTTGAGGTTAGTGGTTGGGAGGCGAAACTATAAGCCCCTATATTTCTCTGTGTTCGGATGAAACTTTGATCTCATGAGTACCACGTGAGTTTTAGCAATTGTAGGAGACGAAAGGATGATTGAGTATGTGGATTTGCTTTCAAGCTCTTATTTGACTCTTTCCGATGTTGTGATAAATTGCAATTGCTTCAATGACTACAGGCTATTGGTTGTTAATTCTCATTAAGGTTCTTGATCCTTACGTTACTTTGTGAAGGAACTATCACTTTAGCATAAGAGATGATATGATGATATTGTTGTTCTAACTATGATCATGATGCCTGCATGTCCCTATCTTGTTTTGTCGACACCTCTCTCTCTAAACATGTGGGCATGTTTATTGATCTCGGTTTTCCCTTGAGGACAAGCGATGTCTAAGCTTGGGGGACTTGATACGTCCATTTTGCATCATGCTTTCATGTTGATATTTATCGCTTTATGGGCTGTTATTACACTTCGCGGTACAATACTTATGCCTTTTCTCTCTTATCTTGCAAGGTTTACATGAAGAGGGAGAATGCCGGAAGCTGGAATTCGGGCCTGAAAAGGGAGCAAGTTTGAGATACCTATTCTGCGCAACTCCAAAATCCATGAAAATCAACGAGGATTTATTTTGAAATTTATAAAAAATACTGGGCCGAAGAAGTACGAGAGGGGAGCCAGCAGGAGGCCACAAGCCTGCTAGGCGCGGCCTACCCCCTGGTCGCGCCTAGGGGGCTTGTGGGCTCCCTGCTGGCCCTCTGGCCTTCCTCTTTTGCTATAAGGAGGGTTTCGTTCCAGAAAAAATTAGGAGGAGGCTTCCGGGAGGAATCGCTGCCGCCACGAGGCGGAACTTGAGCAGAACGAATCTTGAGCTCCCGCAGGATCGTCCTACCGGGGAAACTTCCCTCCCGGAGGGGAAATCATCACCATCGTCATAACCAACACTCCTCTCATCGGAGAGGACTCATCACCATCAACATCTTCATCAGCACCATCTCATCTCCAAACCCTAGTTCATCTCTTGTAACAAATCTCCGTCTCGCGACTCCGAGTGGTACTTGTAACGTTGCTAGTAGTGTTAATTACTCTTTGTAGTTGATGCTAGTTGGATTAGTCGGTGGAAGATTATATGTTCAGATCCTTGATGCTATTCATTACCTCTCTGGTCATGAATATGATTATGCTTTGTGAGTAGTCACTTTTGTTCCTGAGGACATGGGATAACTCATGCTATAAGTAGTCATGTGAATTTGGTATTCGCTCGATATTTTGATGTGTTGTATGTTGTTTCTCCTCTAGTAGTGTTATGTGAACGTCGACTACATAAAACTTCACCATTATTTGGGCCTAGAGGAAGGCATTGGGAAGGAGTAAGTAGATGATGGGTTGCTAGAGTGACAGAAGCTTAAACCCTAGTTTAAGCGTTGCTTCGTAAGGGGCTGATTTGGATCCACTAGTTTAATGCTATGGTTAGACTTTTTCTTAATTCTTCTTTTGTAGTTGCGGATGCTGGCGAGAGGGGTTAATCATAAGTGGGAGGTTTGTCCAAGTAAGGTTAGCTCCCAAGCACCGGTCCACCCACATATCAAACTATCAAAGTAGCGAACGCGAATCATATGAACGTGATGAAAACTAGCTTGACAAAAATTCCCATGTGTCCTCGGGAGCGCTTTACCTCCTGTAAGAGTTTGTCCAGTCTTGTCCCTTGCTACAAAAGGGAATGGGCCACTTTGCTGCATCGTTGTTACTATTGTTACTTGATACTCGTTACGAACCATCTTATCACACAACTATCTCTTACTGATAGTTTCAGTGCTTGCAGAGATTACCTTGCTGAAAACCACTTGTCAGATCCTTCTGCTCCTCGTTGGGTTCGACACTCTTACCTATTGAAAGGACTACGATAGATCCCCTACACTTTTGGGTCATCAGTTCTCGATCCGCCAACCCCAATGATGAGTGTGTGTTGAAGCTAAAGGCAATATACACTTTAAAAGAACAACTGTATGCCAACGGCATGATGACTATTAAGGCTCTCATGGGCGATAAGGAGCCCGTGAAGACAATCAAATATATGTTGGGGTGCTTGTCCACCATGCCAAAGCAGATTGAAGAATTGAGAAGATCAGCCGCCCAGAAAGGAGTACTAACCACCCTAAGCTGATGCTTGGCTTACGCTCCAGAGCTTAAGCCAGAGGATATAACTGGCGGGTTTCCAGAATACAAAGACGATGGGTCAGAATTCACTCAAGAAGATTATCATCGTTGTGTGAAGGAATCTCGCCTAGCGATGACTCAACTGGCAGCTAGTCTGGACTTAGAAAAGTATCAGGCAGCTTATGACAGGGACATCAAACGTGTCACTCCTCCCTCTTTTGAAATCAGAGTTCTGACTCCGCATTGCCGTAAGCACCTTTCTGACTGTGATGCTGACCCGTCCACCATCTTGACCGACGAGGCTGAGTTCCACGCCTTAACCAATTGCAGTTGGCCAATGGGTGACTTACAGATCCAAGACGGCGAACGCTCGACGCAGGATAACCTGGAGGCGGCTTGAACAGGCTGTTACTTGAAGACTTCCCATGGAGATCGACCGAGAAGATCCAATTCCGGGTCATGTAAATTTTTGTGGCCTTTTGATCCATGTAATAGGTTAGAGATGAAAATAGTATTATCTTGCACCGTACCTTTATTGACTCTGAAGTCTCACCCTTTTGAGAATATAAGCCTCCTTACTAGGCGTTTTGCTATGTCTCCATCACAGTAGTTATGCTTCATGTGATCAGAGAAGAATAACAAGCCGGCTCAATGAGATGATCATGAGTCTTGAAAACTCTAACTGTACCACAAAGATGCTTTGCAGTCACAAATTTGCCGGCTCAAGGAGTCGCGGCAGGATAGGACGAGCTTGCAAGGCTCTAGTGCTTCCCCAGAGAGGCTTTTGCAATGGCCTTTGTTGTTTAGACCGACTGATTAGGCACGAGTCAAGCTTCACTGAAGCAGGTTCAGTGAACCCATGGTTTGTCTATTTTCCATATGCCGGATCCCGCAGGCACCCTTCATGTTTTAACCAAGGCAAGTTCAGGGTCCAAAACTAGATTGACTCGCCAAGAGTACATGGGACGATAGGGCGAGTCGCCAAACATACAGTCTAGTATAACTATTGTAATGCGTTAATTTTTCACTAGCCAAGAGGGTATTCAGGCTGAACTCAGTGAGTAGAAGCCCCCAGTGACCTATGATTAGGGAAAAGTCAGACATAGGATTGCAGAAGCGTTTACGCTCTTACTGCAAAACAACTTGGGAACTGCTAGCCCCCCAAGTAAGCCGGCTTAATTCTCCAAATCATATAAGACGCCCATGTTTGAACCGTGAAACGTGGCAACTTTGTTCCTCTTTGGCTTACCAATATCAAATTTTTAAGTAAGTGCAACATGGCAACTTATGCTCTTTGATACTGATGGCGTCCATGCATGGATGACTTGTGAAACAATAAAGACTCATGGTTTCAAGAAGCTAAAACAACAGAGACCCCGAATTTCGTGGGCACCGGTTTTATTGCTATATATATAAAAAGGAGTACAAGAACTAAACTATGTACAATAATAAGGAGCCAATGGCTCTAAGTATAATAAGGCCGCAAGTGGGCATTGTTCCACGACCGGGTTGTTTCTACCTCTCTCGTTGGCCTGTCTAGACGAAGGTCCACGAGGTAGTAAGAAACATTATGAAGGCTTTTGCGGATGACAAAAGGTCCTTCCCATGGAGGTGATAACTTGTGGATACCAGTATGATCTTGAATCAATCGAAGCACTAAGTCTCCCTCCTGAAAGACACGGCCTCTGACTCGGTGGCTATGATAGCATCGCAAGTCTTGCTAGTAAATCACCGACCGTTTTGCGGCTAAGTCATGCTCCTCCTCCAAAGCATCCAATGAATCTTTACGCGCCAGCTTGTTGTCCTCCTCAACATAAGCGGTGACTCGTGGCGAGTCATGCTTGATGTCACTTGGTAAGACCGCCTCAGCTCCGTAGACCAAGAAAAAGGGCGTGTAACCAGTGGACCTATTGGGGGTAGTCCTTATGCTCCAAAGTACTGAAGGAAGCTCTTCGACCCAGCAACCCGGAGTGCGCTAGAGAGGAACCATGAGTCGGGGCTTGATCCCCCGCAAGATTTCTTGATTTTATCTTTCCGCCTGTCCATTGGATTGGGGGTGTGCAACCGCAGAGGCATCAAGCCGGATATTCTGCTTTTCAAAAAATTCTTGCATGGCTCCTTTGGATAAATTAGTACCATTATCACTGATGATACTATGAGGATACCCGAAGCGAAAGATCAACTTCTTGAGGAACTTGGCGGCGTTGTCTGTGTCGCAACTACTAACTAGCTCTGCTTCAACCCACTTGGTAAATTTGTCAACTGCCACCAGTAGATGAGTCTTTTTGTTAGAATGCATCTTAAAAGGACCAACCATGTCAAGCCCCCATACTGTAAAAGGCCATGTAATTGGGGATCATCCGCAATTCTTGAGCCGGCACATGCGTATGTCTCCCACATTTCTGACACCCATCACACCTACATAAGATGTCCTCAGCATCTGCGTGCGCTGACAACCAATAGAATCCATGTCTAAAGGCTTTTGATAGCAAAGATCATGACCCAACATGATGACCACAGTCTCCAGCGTGAATCTCATTAAGGATCGCACGTCCCTCTTCAGGCGAGACACATCTTTGAAAAATTCCACAAGTGCTTCGCTTGTGCAACTCGCCCTCATGTATGACCATGGACTTGCATCGCCAGATAATTTGGCGAGCCAACAACTCCTTAGCGGGTAACTGGCCCCTTGCCAAATAAGCCATGTAAGGGACCACCCAATCCGGAGTGGCACGAAGAGCCGCCACAAGTTGAGATTCTGGGTCAGAGACCGCTATATCCTCCTCAGAGAGCAACTTCACCGACGGGTTATGTAAGATATCCAAAAATACATTAGGACGAACTGGCTTACACTGTGACCCGAGTCACGAAAGAGCGTCAGCTTCCTCTTTGAGGTGGCAGTCGATATGATCAACTTGACAACCATGAAAGTGACCCGCCACATCCGATACGGCATGCATGTAAGCCTCCATCAACAGATCCCTTGAATCCCACGTTCCGAAACTTGTTGCGCCACTAGATACGAGTCGCCAGACATCTAACTCGGTTGAGGTTCATCTCTTTCGCGATCCTAAGCTCATGGATCAAAGCCTCGTACTCCGCTGCATTGTTAGTACATAGAAACATGAGTTATAGGACGTAGCAAAACTTGTCACCCTACGGGGAACTCAGTACCACGCCAGTCCCCGAGCCTTCTAGCTGGTTGGACCCGTCAAAGTCGATAGTCCAATATGTGTGATCAGGTCTGTCTTCTGGAATTTGCAACTCGGTATAGTCTTTGATGAAATCTACTAAGGCCTGAGACTCTATGGTCGTGCGAGGCATATACTTCACGTGGTGAGGACCAAGCTCGATGGCCCACTTAGCAATCCGCCCGATCGCTTCATGGTTTTGTATGATATCGCCAAGTGGCACAGAACTAACTACCGTGATCGGATGCTCCTCGAAGTAGTACTTCAGCTTCTGACTCGCCATGAAGATCCCGAAAACCAGCTTCTACGAGTGCGGATAACGCTGTTTGGAGAGGGTCAAGAATTTGCTAACAAAGTATATACATGCCTCTGGACCGGATACTCCTTTCCTTCTTCCTTGCATTCGACAACCACTACCACGCTTACTGCTTTAGAGTTAGCAGCAATGTACAGGAGGATAGGATCTTTGTTGGCGGGGGCAGCTAAAATGGGCGGCTTAGCCAATTGCTTCTTCAGGGCCTCAAAGGCTTCATTGGTCGCGTCTGTCCACACAAAATGGTCTGTTTTCTTGAGCAGCTAATAAAGGGGGATGGCCTTCTCGCCAAGGCGGCTTATGAAGCGACACAAAGCCGTAATACGACCCGCCATACGCTGGACCTGGTTGATATTAGACGGCTTGCCAAGGGAAGTAATCGACTTAATCTTGTCCGGGTTGGCCTCAATACCTCTCTCTGACACCAAGAAGCCCAATAACTTCTCTGTAGGGACACCGGAAACACACTTGGTCGGGTTAAGCTTCATCTAATACACATGCCAACTGTCAAACGTTTCCTTCAGATCCTCCAGACGTGACTCTTTCTTCTGGGATTTCACCACAATGTCATCAACATAGGCGTGAATGTTGCGCCCGATCTGATTGTGCGGAAAATTCTAGGTACAGCGCTAATAAGTCACCCCTGCACTCTTGAGCCCAAATGGCATGAATACATAGCAAAAAGCACCAAAACGAGTTATGAAGGCCGTCTTCTCTTGATCCTCCAGAGCCATCTTGATATGGTGATAACCTGAGTATGCATCCAAACAACACAGCCGCTCGCAAACCGCCGTAGAGTCAATAATTTGATCGATACGAGGGAGAGCGAAAGGGTCTTTCGGGCAGGCCTTGTTAAGGTCGGTGTAGTCAATGCACATGTGAAAGGTGCCATCCTTCTTGAGGGCCAAGACTGGATTGGCCAACCACTCTAGATGAAAAACCTCCACAATGAACCCAGCAGCCAAGAGCCGGCTACCTCTTCCCCGATTGCTTTACGCCTCTCCTCGTTGAAACGATGGAGGTACTGCTGAACCGGCTTCATCTTGGGATCTATATTAATGTGGTGCTCACCGTACTCTCTCGGTACACCTGGCATGTCAGAAGGTTTCCATGCAAAAATTTCTCGATTCTCATAGATGAATTTGATGAGCGCGCTTTTCTATTTGGGATGCAGACCCCTCCCAATAGTGAATTGCTTGGAAGAGTTGCCAGGCGTAAAATCAATCTGCTTGGTGTCATTTGTAGGTTTAAACTTAAGGGGCGGCTCTGAATCGATTGTGGGCTTCTTGAGTGGGGTCATGTCTGCCGGGTCAACATTGGCTTGATGAAACTTGAGTTCCTCAGCAGCGCCAGCCGACTCAGTATAAGCGACATCTCCTTCTTCGCACTCTTGAGCTATCTTTCGATCTCCACTTATCGTGATGGTTCCTCTAGGGCCTGGCATTTTGAGCTTAAGCTAGACATAACACGGACGGGCCATGCATGAAGCGGGTGTAATCCGGCCGACCAAAAAGCGCATGATAAGGGCTCTTGATCTAGACCACTTTGAATGTGAGAGACTCGCTCATGTAGTTAGACTCGGTACCAAAGCCACATTGAGTTTAATCCAGCTAATAGGATATGCCGACTTACCCGGGACGATGCCGTGGAAGACCGTGGAGGAAGGCATCAAGTCGTCTTCAGAGAAATTCATTCTCCGGAAGGTGTCATAGTATAGGATGTTGATATTACGGCCACCATCCATAAGGACTTTGGAGAGGCTATAGCCTCCCACCTGTGGTGCCAAAAGCAATGCCAAGTCGCCAGGGTTATCAACCCGGGGTGGGTGGTCCTTCCTACTCCAGGTAATAGGCTCCTCAGACCAGTTGAGATACTTGGGATGCTCCGCTCAGATATGCCGAGGGTTCTCTGCTTAACCTTCTTGTCCCTTGCAGGCATTAGTGGTAAACACGTGATATTGCCCGCTATTCAACTGCTTGGGATTTTTTGGAAGCCGTTGTTGTCATTGTGCTTTTGAGAGCCGCCCGGGTGAAGCTATTGATGAAAACCACCCTGAGCATTATATTGCTGGCTACTCTGGACCGGGTACTTCCCAGCATTGGAGTGTGACCCGCCCTGTGGACCAGGGTTGGGAAACCCGCCAAACGGATTCCCGTGTAAGACCCCCGATCCAACTTGGTCCGGGTGTCCACCACTACTCCCTCCTTGGTTGTTCTTGAGTGAATCGGCATGAAACTCCTGCATCACATAGCAGTTTTCCCAAGAATGAGTGGTTGGACCCTCCGCTGTGGTATGTTGTGGACAGGGGCCCTTAAGGATCTCCTGATAGTTACGTGGCCTTTTCCCACTAAAGCCCCTTTTCTTCTGCGCTGATTCCCGGTCCCGGTGTTAGTATTGGCGACGAAATAAGTGACACCTTCCTGCTGCCTTTTCTTCTGTTGGCTCGCTGGGTTGTAGTTTTTTCGTCCTTGTGCCTGAGATTGGCCTCTGGATAATTCCCCCTTTCTGGCATTGCCAATTTTTTCAACGTCCTCCCCGAGATCTTTGGTATCGTCTGACTCGGCATATCTAGTTAGGGTGTCCATCAACTCGCCCATATCCGACACCTTTCGCTTGAGTCGCCCAAGCTTCAACACCAAGGGTTGGTAGTAAAAGTTTTTCTCCAAGATCAGCACGGCTTGAGCCGGCGTGATACCATCCGATGAATGGATTACCTCTACAACCCGCCGTGTCCAATGATGGGCCGACTCGTCTGGACGTTGGACACAGTGCTGTAAGTCGATAGTCATTGGACGCTTGCATGTTCCTCTGATGTTTTTGACAAAATGTTCCTTGAACTCGGCCTAGGTGTTGATGGAGTTGGGCGACATATTCTTCAGCCATGTGCGTGCCATCCCTTCCAGAATCATTTAAAGTACTTCACACACCGCATCAATAACATAGAGCATGTCCATCGCAAGCTCGTACCTCTCAACCCATGCTCCTGGCTCAAGGTCCGGCGTGTAGTTGGGAACCTTGCACGAACCCTTAAAGTCTTTGAGCATACGCGCATTGCGGAGGGCGGATGACAAACATGGTATCCCTATGTTCCTACCTCCTGACTCGTCGTGCACGAGGGAAGGCGGCACATAAGCCTAATAGCCTTGATTCGTCGTGGCTGCCGCCTCCGCCAGACGGGCGGCTCGTGCTACATCCACAAGGTCATGGGCATGCATGTCTGGCAGCCCAGGCGGGTTGGTATGCGAATGTCGACGCCGTTCACTGCTAGACACCGCGGGCGGGTCGTCATGGCAACTCTTGGTATGACTCGCGTGAGGCGTAGAGTGCAGCCTTCCACGACTATACGAGTACTGTGCCTATTGGACCATTGCAGTTTTCAACATCTCGATGGCTTTCCTTGCTTCCACCTCAGCTATGGAGTTTCCATGGATGGGAAGAGACTCTAAGTTGCAAGTCGCGGCCAGCACGTTGTCTCCGGGGTTAGAAAAGTGACCCTGCGGCATGTGGATGCGTGGCGGTTGTGCCAGCGTCGGCCGAGGCGACTGTGGATTGGGTGGCGGCTAAGCTGGCTCAACCTGCTAAGTGACTCGCCATGGCAGGTTAGGTTCCATCCCAGGAGTATGTGAGCTATTGAAGAGTCGGGTAGGGTTTAGATCAGCAGGTAGAAGATTGTGATGCCTCTTTTGGTGGACCACATCGTAAGTGTGTGGTTGTTTTTCAAGTTGCCTTCCCTGAACCCTTAGCCGTTCTGTCTCCGCGGCGATTTGGGCCTGTTGGATCGCCATCCTGGTGGCCTTGACTTTGATCTCACGTTGGATCTTGGCCATCTCCTCCCTCAGATTTGCTAATTCGGTGTTGACCTCTTCTTGGTTCTCCGCGGTCACGGCAACCGCCGTGAGTTTAGACATCTCTGCCACTAGATCCGCCATGGCTTGAGCCGGAGTCTTCCCTAATCTGCTGGCTCCGTTGTTGCCCGCCGCGGTCGGCTAAGCCGCCGCTGCTCCTGCCATGTAGATGGCGGCCTGACGATGGGGTTCTTCGAAATTCTCGGAAATCGCCGCCGCGGGCAATCCCCAAGCCGCCCTTCATGGAGAGAGTTGATTAAATGTGTATCACCGATGGACCAATCATCGTCCGAGTTGACAGGGATGTTCTCCTGGATCACTGGATCATCCGGCAGGTCGACCCCCTGCATAAAACCAACTATGGCGCGGCCTGACCTAACGTTTGGCTGGTTAGGTGAACCGAGCCGTCTCGACGATGTCGGTGGAGGTGTCCGGCTCAGGTACGGGAACCCCAAACTTGCCAATGAAGATGTGGATCTTGCTGAAGGGGACCATGTACCCAGACTTGATTGAATCGGTGTCAGGCCCCCATTGAGAGTTGTCGACATAGTACTTCCCGCGGCGGCTCTTAATCATGAGACCGACCGCGTAGCTCCCGAACCCTGAAAGGGATCCCTTTGAGAACTCAACTCCATCGTGCGCTTCCCCATGGTGGGCGCCAACTGTCGTGGTTTTGTCACAACATATGTCCTCGTGAAAGGACCTAGAGATGGAGCCATCGCATCTTGGTGGCGACTCAAAGGGGTTAAGCGGAAGCGAGACTCGGGTTTACCCAGGTTCGGCCCCTCCAATGGAGGTAAAAGCTTACTTCATGCTTTGTGTATATTGATGGTGGAACCGATTACTAGGGTGCGTAACTCGCCTGACCTAGCTCTCGATGGATTGTAACTTAATATTTCTACCCTAGAGACCCGCCTTTATATACAGCTCGAGGCCCTAGGTTTACAAGAGTCCAGGCCACATCATAAGTCGTGGACTGACATATCTCTAAGTCGCGGTGTCTATCAAGCAAGGAAACTACCTGACGAGTCTTCCTCTTCTTGGTCCTTGAGTCGCCATCTGGCTCTTGGGCTCGGCCGACTCTGTGTTGGAGATCACCGCATGCCTTCCACATCCTGGGTCTAAGCCTATCTTTTAATCATGAATGTTGAGTCGCCATGAACCTGACCTGGCCCAACAGGGCGGCTCATACAACGGGTAATATCCCCAACACTATCCATGGAAATACCTCGGTCGAGGACGAGGCTAGGAATGCCATCGAGGTGTTGAAAACCGTAGTGGTTCAACACGCGCAATTTTCTTATGGCCGTGATCGGGTGCACTCCATGACGTATGCGAGCCGTACCAAGAGCCATCATGAGGAGTCTCTAGCAGTATCCAGTAGCGGTCGCCGACAGCAGCCTCAGGACGTCCCAACCCGGCCTCCACTATCAAATGCCCAAGTGCTTATCAATGAAGCACGAGTCACCCGCCAAGACGAAGCTAAAGCAGGGGCAGCAATGGTGGATTAGACGGTTCCAACTCACCCCCAGCCGGAGCAAACTCAAGGCGGGTCAAACGGCAGAATGGTCGGGGTCCCGTGTTTGTCCCTGGATCTCCATAATGAGCGCATGACCAAGGAATTTAAGGGACCCCGCAAGGTACCCAACTATACGGTGGATCTTGAGCCGGCGGCGTGGATTGAGTTATTAACTAGCCATGGACATGCTCGATGCTAGTGATGCGGTGTGTGCCATGTATCTTACGATGAGGTTGGAAGGAATGTCTCGAACGTGGCTAAAAACTTGCCGCCCAATTCTATCCACACTTGGGCGGAGTTGATGGAGCGGTTTATTACAAAGTTCCCGGGAAGATGCAAACGCCTAATGATGATTGTGCATCTGCAGCATTGTGTTCAACGCTGTGATGAGTCGATGCATCACTGGATGCACCAGGTCACCAAAATCATTCACTCATCAGATGGCATCACGGCGGCTCAAGCCGTCCTGATTTTGGACAAGAATTTCCATTTTCAGATGCTGGTTTTGAATCTTGGCCGCTTGAAACGAAAGGTGCAGGACATGGGCGAGTTAATGGACACCCTAACCAAGTACGCCGAGTCAGATGGCACGAAGGATGTCGACTGAAATGAGGACAAAGCCAGGGAGAGGAAGAAAGGAGACGGCACCAAGGGTCATTATCAAAACCCTGCGTGTAATGGGAAGCCGGGAGGTCAAGGAAAGGGAAGGCAGAAAGATGGTGGGTCAATTTTTGTCGCTAACACTAATACTGGGTTCAAAAACTAGCATTGGAACACTAGCCTTGGACGAGGTTTCAGTGGGAGAAAACCAAGAAATTACGAGGAGATGCTCAAGGCACCTTGCCCCAAGCATAGTACCCTAGATACCCCGTCTACTCATTCTTGGGAAAATTGCAATGTTATGCAGGAATTTCTTCTCCGGGCCTCTAGGGATAACCAAGGAGGCAATGGTGGTGGACACTCAGCTCAGCCTGGTCCAGGCAGGTCACATGGGGGCTCATTTGGTGAGTTCCATGGATCCGGCTTTCAAGGACAGGGCGGCTCAGGTAATGGCAGTGGACAACATTCTGGGAAGAATAATCACCAGCATAACAATCATGGTGGTTTTGAGAGTAACCCTAAGCATTTGAATAGTGGTCAGTATCACGTTTTTACCACCAGCACCTGCAAGAGGGGCAACAAACTCAAATAGAGGGCCCTCAATATGGTTGAGCCGGCAGTTCCCAAGTATCTCAATTGTTCAGAATAACCGAGCACTTGGAGCAGGGAAGATCACCGGCCCCAGGTTGATAACCCTCGTGGTCTGGCTTTGGTGGTGGCGCCTTAGGTTAGTGGACACCCTTTTAAAGGTTCTCATGGATGGGGGAGCCGCATTAATATCTTGTACTATGACACCTTCCAGCAGATGGACCTTTCTAAGGATAACCTACTGCCGTTGACAACGGTTTTTCATTGTATAGTTCAAGTCAAGTCGACGTACCCGATTGGGCAGATCAAGCTAAATGCCACTTTCAATGACGAGCCCAATTACAGGAACGAGATTTTGATGTTTGAGGTGGTAAAAATCAAGAGTCCCTATCATGCCTTGTTTGGACGTCTGGCTTATGCCCGTTTCATGGATCGACCTTGTTATGTGTTCCTCAAACTCAAAATGCCAGGTCTCAAGGGCACAATTACAGTGAATGGGAGTCAGAAGATATCTCACGAGTGCTAGAAGGAGACACTACTTATGCCGAGTCGGCATGCGCTGCTCAGGAGTTGAAATTCCATACGGCCAATGTTGACACGACAGACATGAGCCCTTTCTAGAATGCTACTATTGATTCCGAGCCGCCTCTCAAGTTCAAGCCAACTGACGACACAAAGAAAATTGATTTCACCCCAGACGACTCTTCTAAGTAGTTCAATATTGGGACCAGTTTGGATCCCGAATAGGAAAGCACGCTCATCGAATTCAACCATGAGAATAGGGACATCTTTGCATGGAAGCCATCTGACATGGCTGGAGTACCTAGAGAATTCGCTGAGCACCACCTTAATGTGGATCCAAAGATGAAACCCGTGCGATAATACCTCTGTCGTTTTAACAAGGAGAGATGCAAGGCTATTGGGGAAGAAGTCACTCGGCTCCTAGCTGTCAGGTTCATTGTTGAAGCTTTTCATCCGGAGTGCTTGGCTAACCCAGTGCTTGTTCTGAAGAAGAATGGCACTTTTCATATGTGTATCGATTACATCAACCTCAACAAAGCTTGTCCTAAGGATCCCTTTGTTCTTCCCCATATCTATCAGATTATAGACACTATGGTGTGTTGTGAGTGCCTTTGTTTCTTGAATGCATATTCAAGTAACCACTAGAGCAAGATGGCTAAGGAGGATCGGGAGAAGGCGACTTTCATAACCCCTTTTGGCGCTTATTGCTATGTTTCCATGTCTTTTGGACTTAAGAGCGCAGGGGCGACTTATCAACGCTGCATCCA
Source organism: Hordeum vulgare subsp. vulgare (assembly GCF_904849725.1). NCBI lineage: Eukaryota > Viridiplantae > Streptophyta > Magnoliopsida > Poales > Poaceae > Hordeum > Hordeum vulgare. Next base: position 466,931,569 of record NC_058519.1, read on the forward strand.
AAATTTCTTGCACGGTGTAATTGGGTGCAACATTCATGGTTATGTTGATGATATCGTGGTAAAATCTTAGAAGAAGGAAACACTCTTGGAGGATCTCAAGGAGACATTTGATAATCTTCAAGGCTACCAGATGAAACTTAACCCGGCCAAGTGTGTTTTGGGTGTTCGTGCGGGCAAGTTACTGGGTTTCTTGGTGTTCGAGCGAGGCATTGAGGCTAACCTGGATAAAATCATGGCGATAACTTCGTTGGGTAAGCGAGCTAATATCAACGAGGTCGAACGCATGGCGGGTCGCATTGCGGCGTTAAGCCGGTTCATAGGTCGCCTTGGTGAAAAGGCTATCCCCCTTTATGAGTTGCTCAAGAAGACGGATAATTTCGTGTGGAGAAATACAGCCGATGAAGCCTTTGAAGCCCTCAAGAAGCAGCTTGCTGACCCGCCCGTTTTAGCCGCCCCGACTGATAAAGAGCCCATGCTCCTCTACATTGCTGCTAATTCTAAGGCAGTAAGTGTGGCAGTGGTCGTAGGCTCCAAGGAAAAAGGGAAAGAGTATCCGGTTCAACGTTTGGTGTATTTCATCAGTGTGGTGCTAACCTTGTCCAAACAGCAATACCCACATTGGCAGAAGCTGGTCTTTGCAATTTTTATGGCAAGCCGGAAGTTGAAGCACTACTTTCAGGAACAATAAATCACTCTGGTCAGTTCGGTGCCAATTGGACATATCATATAGAATCGCGAGGCCACCGGTCGGATTGCTATGTGGGCGATTGAGCTTGGTCCTCATCATGTGAAGTACATGCCTTGTATAGCCATCAAGTACCAGGTGCTGGTGAATTTCATCAACGATTGGATCGAGCTACAGATTCCATAAGATAGGCCAGATAACACGTACTCGACTATAAATTTTGACGGCTCCAGGCAAATGGAAGGCTCGGGGGCTGGTGTAATGTTATCCTCTCCACAAGGTGACAAGTTATGTTATGTCTTACGACTCATGTTCCCTTGTATTAATGATGTAGCTGAGTATGAGGCTCTCTTACATGGGCTCGGGATAGCTAAAGAAATGAACCATAGTCGGGTCAGATGCTTGTGCGACTCAGATTTGGTGGCTCAATAGGTCCCTCGAACTGGGGCCTCGAAAGACCCTCTCATGGAGTCTTATCGACAAGTCGTAACCGAGGTGGCGGGTCACTTTCATGGCTACCAGGTTGACCACATTGATCACCGACATAATGAGGGTGTTGATGCTTTGTCAAGACTTGGGTCTCAACGCAAGCCTGTCACTCCCTATGTGTTCTTGGATGTTCTCCACAACCCCTTTGTAAAATTACCATCTGAAGAGGTTATAGCTATCCCTGGGAAACTCCTATTGAATCGCAGTTGATGGCGGATCTCTGGGAAACTCCTGATTGGACGGTTCCATATATGGCTTACCTGGCTCGGGGAGAGCTGCGGCTGACGAATTCGTCGCCCGACAGATAATCCGACGGTGCAAGTCTGATTATCCATAAGGCGAGTTACATAAGCATAGTACTTGTGGAATGTTTGAACCATGTGTTTTGCCTGAGGAAGGACGGGAAATTCTCAATGAGATACATGCTGGCGAATGTGGGCATCAAGCTGGTTTACGATCTTTAGTGTCAGGCACTTTCCGTCATGGTTTTTACTGGTTAGCAGCTCATGCTAATGCTGAGGATATCGTACGCAAGTGCGATGGATGTGAAAAGTTTGCTCGACAAGCTCATGGGCCAACTCAGGAATTGCGTATGTTCCCAATCACTTGGCCGTTTGCAGTCTGGGGTCTTCAAATGGATGGCCCGTTCAAGACGTCTTCTGACAAAAAGACCCATCTATTGGTGGCGGTTGACAAGTTTACCAAGTGGGTTGAGGCAGAACCCGTGAGCAATTGTGAAGCACAGATGGCAGTCAAATTTCTGAAAAAGCTGATATTTCATTTTGTTTATCCTGATAGCATTATCACTCACAATGGTACCAATTTATCCAAAGGGGCCATGAAACAGTTCTGCCAGCAGGAGCATATCTGGCTTGATGTATCGGCGGTCCCAGATCCATAGTTCAATGGGCAGGCCGAACGAGCTAACCATGAAGTGTTACGAGGGATCAAGCCTCGGCTCATGGTTCCCTTATAATGCACTCTGGGTTGTTGGGTTGAAGAGCTCCCTGCGGTGCTTTGGAGCATCAGGACCACGCCAAACAGATGCACTGGTTACATGCCCTTTTTTGGTTTATGGTGCTGAGGTGGTTCTATGAAGTGATATACAACATGATTCTTCATGAATCACCTCTTACGTTGAAGCCAACAGCGAATAGGCCTGTCAATATTATTTGGACGCCTTAGACGAAGAGCGTGACTTGGCAGCAGCGAGATCAACTATATATCAGCAAGACCTACGTCGCTGTCATAGTCGTAGAGTTAATAGCTGGACTTTTCAAGAGGGCGACTAAGTGTTTCGATCGATTCAAGATCATACAGGCATGCACAAGCTTTCACCAATCTGGGAGGGTCCTTTCGTCACCAGTAAGAATCTCAACAAGGGTTCATATTACTTGGTGGACCTCCGACCCAATTCATACACCTCCCAGGAAGAGACGACCGACCTTGGAACATTGCGCACCTTGGCCCAGTGGCTCATCGATAATGTACCTCCTACAACATTTGTACATACGCATTTATGTTTAATATAATAAAGTCGGCAACCACGAAATTCACGGTTTTCTTCCATTTCAGCCTATCCAATGAGCATGAGTCTTTATTATTTCACCTAAGCCGCTCAAGAAGATGAGTCGCCATGAGGCGGTCATTCAAACATGGACGCTATTAGTATCAAATAGGATGAGCCGCCATGTTGCGACCGTTCAAACATAGGTGCTAATAAGACAAAGAGGTGCAGCTGCCATGATGTACGGTTCAAACATAGGTGTCAATTGTGGTCAGGAGAATCGAGTTGGCTTATCTGGGGGGTACTAGTGACGAGATTGTTTGGCAGTAATAGCATTGTCTTCTGCAATCCTATTCTAGGATTTTCCCTGATCATGGGTCACCTGGGGACTACCAACTCACTAAGTTTAGCTTTCTCACCCTCTGGGTCACTGAAAAATTACCGCTTTACGATGGTTAGACCTGACTATATGTTTATGTGACTCCCCTTATTGACCCTGTGTACTCTTGGCAAGTCAATCCAATGTGGACCCTGAACTTGTCAAGGTTAAAACATTATTAAGTGTGTCATGTGAGAGTCGACATATGGAAAAAGGAGAAACCATGGGTTCATGTAACCCGCTTCACTAAAGCATGACTTGAGCCAGATCAGCCAGTCTAAATCACCGAGTTTCATTGAGCCGGCTTATCATAATTCATATGGGTTATTACACCAACCAAATTAAGGGTAAGACTAGAGCCTTGCAACCCAGTCTCACCGCCGAGTCTCATTGAGACGGCTTATTGATATTGTTAAGTTTTACCTTGACTTATTTCAGGGATGATCCAATATTTATTACCGCCTCACAAAGAGCGTCTGGGTTATACAACTTCTAGTCCTACGATGGCGGGTCATACAGCTCTCCTTCCATGATGGCGAGTTATTAAGTTCTAATCCTATGATGGATGTATGGTCTCTAAAAAAAAGATGTAAAAGAAGGAGAAACACTTGATTCATATAACACTCTTTTGACAAACTTAAAGCTGGAAGACAAAGAGCTTAAAACATGCACGAAGGCATGGCATAGACACTCAGTTTGGTGCAATTAAGAATATTACAGGGCTACAGGGAGCCCAGGATCTCTAACAATGTTTAAAACGACTTAGCAATGTCACCCGGCTGTCGATTCATGTAGGTTAGACACATGCCAATTTCTCATTCAAGGCACCATCGCGTCACCCTACGCCGAGCTTTCTGGTTCTTTGATGTGAAGGTTGTCCACATCCCATTTGCAATGGATTAAGGTCTGGAATTCATATTCTTCATTTAAAATGAGGGACGGGTCAACATCACGGGCAAAGTGATGCTTACGACGTTGAGGAGTTAGATCCATCGGTTCAAACATGGGTGGTCGCACTCGTGTGTTGTTGTCATAATAAGCCGCCTGATATGTCTTCAGGTCTACACCTTCACCCAGACGACTAGCCACCACTCGAGACGCCTTCATCCATTGGGCGTAGTATTCCTGCATAAAATTTGACCTGTCATCTTTGAGTTGAGGAAACCCGCCAGCTATCTCCTCCGGGTTAAGTTCCGGTGCATAAGCTAAAGCCCGACTGAGAGAAGTTAGTGCACCATTCTGAGCAACTGATCTCTTCAATTTGTTTTGGAATTGTTGAAAGGTGCCTCACTACATCATTGATAAACTTGACTAGGTCTTTCTCTCCCATGACGGTTTTGATGGTGAATAAGCACCCAGCGTACAATCGCTCAGTCAAAGTATACAAAGCTTTTAGCTTCAGTAAACTATTATCTTGAATGTTGCGATTCCGGAGGCGTGCAAATAATTTCAAAGCATATAAGTAGCCCAGCGGGTCATTTCTAATTTTTTTTGTTTAGAAGGTCTCACTAGTTCATCAAACGGTACTTACCAAAGACAGTCGAGGTCATCGGAGAATATGTCGTTTAAGACGAGTTAGTTCTTCAGTAACAATTTTCAACTGACCTTCGGCGTCTTCAGCACGTTTAACCAAGGCTGCTTTTTCAGCCTGAGAGGATACCTTGTACGCCTTGAAATCAACTTTAATTTTTTTTTCATCTCTTCATAAGAGGCTCCACGTTTCTCATTAGTTTCAGCGTGGGTGTCTTGTTGCAGTGTCATATTTTTTCTCATGCTGCTCAATTCTGAGTCGGACGGATTGAACGCTTCATGAATAATGGAATCGCCAAAATGGATGTTAGTTGAGTTGAAGCCGCCAGCAACGTGCATGATGAAAACCGTGGGCTGCAAAGAAGTTTATTAGAAGTTTCAAGCAGATTGCAAGCAATATATTCGATATACCAGTTTTTTACACCATATATTACATGAAGACCCGACTCATCTTCAAGCAAGACGACTCGGCCCTTGGAGGCTATAGGTTGAATTTTTACAAGTCATCATGATAAGCCCCAGCTCATTATTCTCATAATGACCCGACCCTTGGGGGCTACAGGTCGAAATTTTACGAGTGAGAATGCTAAGACCTGTCTCTTTATTTTCATAATGACCCGTCCCTTAGGAGCTACTTTTCAAAATTTTACAAGTCAGAATTCTAAGACCCGACTCATTATTTTCATAATGACCTGGCCCTTGGGGGTTGCAGGATGAAATCTTACAAATAAGTATGATAAGTACCGTCTCATCTTCCGAAAGATAAGTCAGCCCTTGGGGGCTACACAAGGCTTGACCAAAGTTTTCAATTTTGTCAAGACCCGCTTCATCTTCAAGAAGATGACTCAGCCCTTGGGGGCTACCTAAGGGTATATGAGTACAAGATTGAGTTGAGGATACCTCAGGTCATTTGTTCATCATACCAACGAGGTTGGCCTCCATATCTCGGCTTGCGAAAGACGGATTAGATACCTAGAGTGCAATTCTTTGAAACTAAGTTTTTCAATATTGGGAAGCACAACCTTGGCTTTCCCTTTTTCAAGTTTAGGCGCCGCATCTTTATTGGTGTGCTTGGTCAACACAGTGATGATAGGAGCCGTGTAGCATGTCCGAGTGATAACAACCCCCTCATCATGAGAAGGAGTGTCTTTGGTTGCTATCACATAACTAGGCGGTTTACTGTTGGCCTTCCTATTTGTTTCCATGGCTATATCACCCATACTTGCCGGCTCATCATGGATATCATCAGGATCATCATAGGCGTCGTGATGAGCTGCAGGGAGCCCAGTGTGCATATTAGCAGGATCAACATGAGTCTGATGAATTACAGGTTCCTGTTTTCCTTCTCTAGCACATCCGGATTGGTTGATGACCTGCCAGTTTTCCTCTTCTTGGCTTGGGCCCTATAAAGAAAGGTTAAGACATATGCAAAAATTAAAGGTACTAAACAGTGTTGAATGCAAAGACAAAAAATACCCTAGATTGACAGTGGTGGCAGCTTTGAAAGAGCTGAGTCGCGTGATGAAGGCGGTGACTACTAATAGATTGAATCAAAATATTTAAGAGGTTGTTGAATAAGGGCGGCTTTTGGAAAGAAAGAGTTAGATAGAGGGTCACCTCACTCCAACGTTTACGAGTGCCGACTTTTCACGCAAGCCTTCCAGAAGATCACCTGAGGCGCTGAGGGTCTGGTGCCTTTGTGTATATAGAGTCTTCTTGAAAGGAAATCAGGATCCAAATAAGCTTGCGGGTGAGAGATAGGTACTTTCCCAACGACTCGCCCTGGTGGTCTGGGAAATGAGATTTTTGAGTCGGAAGAGATAGAAATTACCTCAACATCTTTGTCCTGGTTAGCTTCTTCATCACCCTGCAACTGAAGGGGTGTGAGCAAGTTTAAATTAAATAAAATTTTAAAGTAAATTTTTTACCTCAGATTGGTCATCAATGGTTTGTGATCGCCGATAACCAATGACTCCTCAACAACTGCCTTTTTATTCTTCTTCTTGCTGGGGGCAGCTTTGGTTTTCGTGGCAGCAACTTTCTGCTATTTTCGTTTCCAAAATGGTGAGTCGGCCTGTAGAAATATTTAAAAGGAAAAGCAAGTTTTGAATAATGAGGAAATTTATAAGCAAGGCAAGAGATGTCAAATATTATTACCTCAAGAGCCGGGTTCTGAGTATAGAACGGCTTGAAACCAATTTTTCAACATACTTGTTTTGTTTCACCTAGCAGCTTCTTCACCACTTTATTGACTTCGCTTGAGTCGAGGGTGATATTGTTGCAGCGTTGAGCATTGTTCAAGTCACTGTCATACTCACACATTAAGGCCCCATGATGACTTAGGGGCATGATCCACCAATCCACCCAACATCGGGTCTGATCAACTTCAATTAACCCATTGACTGTCAAGGCTCTGAGTTTGGGCCATACAAAGGCGAGTTGGGCATGTTCTTCTAGAGTAAGTGGGCCGGGCAGTTCAAGATTCATTGGAAGGTGCTCTGCTCTGAAACCCGACAGGGAATTACTTTTGGTCAGTGATGTGTTCTTGCAACAGAACCAAGTCTTGCCCTGACCTTTAGGATGACTAGGCGAGATGGGAGTAGGCAAACCACATTCCCTTTGCCTCTTTATTATTGCCCGCCATGTTCTAAACATGGTACATCAGCAAATTCTGTATAGCGGTTGAGATAAAAGAACTCTCTGAATAAAAGCATAGTGGGCTCCATTCCCATGTACACTTCAGAAAACACTTGGAGTTGGAACAAATTGGTTATGGAATCAGGACCTGGGTCTTGAGGGTGGAGATTGTAAAAGTGCGGAACATCTCGAAAGAATTTTGACCCGGGAGGAGGAAACTCCCGCTTAAGATGATCTGTGAAGACCACTACTTCTCCTTCACCAGGTTGTGGTCATTCTTCCCCAACGGCTGCTCGCCAACCAATTTTCTCTTTTGGTGACAAGGCCCCAAAGGACACATAGTTTTGGAGTACAATATCAGAGACTTGAGAAGGCACCTAGTTGCATGAGACAGGTTTTGACATGATGATGGATTCAGGGGAAAGGAGGTGTAGAAGAATATTTGGTGGGATATTCAAAGGAAAAACTAATTATTTGATAAGCATGATGCTCAAGATGGAACTAGTTGGATGGTTCTAGTTTTCAGTAACAGGAGAGTCTACAATACCTAAGTCGCCCTAACATGATTTATAGAAACTGGTGGATTACAGTCATATTAAGAGCCGACATGATGTAAAGGGGAATATTTGCTAACCCTAGAACAGTAAATTATGGAAACGGTAATGATCTTGTTGAGAGATTTCAAATGAAGCCTAAGGAGCATTATCAGAAAGATGGGGCAATTGAATGTACCACCGTAATATTATGGGAAATCTCATCGGCATAGGTGAAGATTGATAATAATGGAAAAGACATATGACGAACACCGAAGAATTGCAACGAACAGACTTCGACCTAATGCGGATCTAAGGAAGAATAGAAACTTACCGGAAGAGTTGCTGACGGCGGCGGAGTCAATTAGCCGCGTTCCGATGAAATTAGGAGGCATCGCGTTCCTGGGGCGCCGTTGGATGACGAAGGAGAATGACGGCGGCGGCGGCGATGACACGACGACCATAGGCATGTGCAAGGAAGAAGACGAGAGGGAAGGTAAAAAATGAAGGCCCCCTCACGATTATTTGAGGCCAAGAGCCAAAGTGTAAACGGAAGGCGCGGGAATCAATGAGGCGCAGTAAAATCCGGAGCCAGGGGCGCCTTGATTTTTGGGCTAGATGGATAAGTATGAAGAGCCGTTACGATGACATCATCAAGTTCCTAGATTCTGGGGCGAGTGATGTCACTAAGAACCAATCAATTATAAATGATCTTTGAAGTTTCATGAAGCCTACATTTCTACCTCGGGGGAGATAAAGACACGAATTACACCCAAGCTGCCAAGATTAAGGTAAAGGATATTGACATGAAAAAATTTAAGTCAATTAGGGGCCTAATGTTGGGGATATTACCCCACCGTGTAACCCGCCCTATGGGGTCGGGTCATGATTATGGCGGCTTACGATTATACTGAAGATGGGCCTTGGCATAAAAGACCAAAGGTGCAAGGCGGCTGGTTCTGGTAAGCCGCTTGGAGGTTCACGAAGATAGCGTGACAAGGCCCATGAGGTGGATGGTTTGGCAGAAGATATCCTTGGTTGAAAGGCAAGGCGAGTTAGACATGCAACTGGTTACGAATCATAGCACAACCATGTCTCTTGTAAAACCATGGGTCTTGACCTGTATATAAAGGCAAGCCCCTAAGGTCGGTAGGTTTAAGTTACAATCAATCGATAGCTAGGTCAAGCAAATCCGCCCCCTTGTAATCGATTTCATCATCAATACACAAAAATCAGGACATAGTCATTTACCTCCATAGGAGGGGCCGAACGTGGGTAAACTCGTCTCTCATTCTCGATCAACCCCTTTGAGTCACTACATAGCAACAATGGCATCATACTGAATTTATCTCACGAGGACATTTGTCGAGACAAAACCACGACATATGCTACGATGTGCACGTGCACCTCCTACAAGTTTTGATGCTAAAATGTGTGCTTTCATGATTCTAGATATTGTAGTTGGGCCATGTCGAGTCCTACAGGGTTAGTGAACATGATCTTGTACTCTTGTTTCATTTTTTAGATTTGCATTACGTCCTCAAAGACTCTTTGCTTCTCTTCTTCAATTGACATATTGTGCTTCTCCATTACCCACCTTCAATTTGGATCACCTCGTGTCCTTCTCTAATTTTTTGCTTCCTACAACTTTACTTTTATTTGTTATGATCTCTTCCACCGCACTATAGAACACAACTATGTTTCCTCTATTGTTTTGTTTATCTTTCTCTCCTTTCCTTTCGGGCAGCCTTTTGTGGTGGATTATAGGAGTAGGACTGGGAGGTGCCTCTTCATCTACATCATCATCGCTATCTTGTGCGTTCAATTTAGCCTTCCTATGCGAATGAAGATGCCCATATCCCTATTTTTGCTATTTTTCATTATTTTGGAGCAAAGACCAATGGTTGTACAACCCAAAAGACATATTTTTTTGGATCCCTCTACTTGTACATATTGTTTGTGTAGCTGAGTTATCAAGTTTACAATATTACAATGCAAAATTGTGATCAAACAATTCTTAGAAAAAAAGAACAAGAATACTCACCAGCTTGTCATATGTAATTTCACTTGGTCTGGAATGAACACCATTATTAAGACAACCTGCCGAACGACTATAAGGATCCTGAATGAAGCCACATCGACAATTGAGTGACTTAATGGTCCACATGGTTGAAACAGAGATATTGTTGTCATAGTATTCTGCAATGCACCTCCAATAGATCTTCATCCTTTGAACATTAGGATGAACACCAACACTCATCCATCCCATGACAAACTTGTTTTCTTAAACTATGGAGAAGTTGCTCCTCCTCTTGTTTGTTTTTGAAGCCAAATATTCATGATCCTTAGTCGGAGTGGAAAAAGACATATCATCTACGCCTACCGCATCGTTCATCTCTCCATATATGATTGCTAAATACAATATCACAATATTCAATAACATATGAACACTAAAAAAATTCACATGCAATATGATCATGTGAAGCACAATTTTTTTAACATCTCATCATCTTCATCGTAGACCCAATTGATGATGTGATGTCAAAATCATCATCAACATTCAAAAAGGATGGTGACCTATCCATGTAGGCCGTCGTGAACCTTCTCACTAAGGAGGCTTCACGCAGGAAGGTCGGCTGCGGTTGTGCCCTTCTTTTATTCGGTGTGAGCGGCTATTCGCAGCGAATTCTAGTCGGCGTGGCATCGCGAGTGGTGGGGAACTGCAACCAATGTTTTTTGCACACCCGCACTATGCCGACGGACGAGGGTGGCCAATGATTGAGGACCCTGCATTGTCAGGTCGATCACCGAGAGAAGCGACATGAGTTGACATCGGGAGGCGGGGCTTGCAGGGCATGGACAACAACACTAGGAGTGAGTGGCTCTGGCATGGAAAAGGCATCCATAGTTGTAATGGCGGCGACAATGGGATCGGGGGGAGGAGTGAGGGGATAAGAAGTGAATTGTCTCCTAAAACTTCATGGTAAAAAGTGTCCCCGTTTCTTTTGAGAATACTATTTTCTCATAATTGTGAGGGGCTTGGAGGGAATTATACGGGATGTTGTAAAAAATAGTTTATGGGAGCTGTTGCACGACTATTTTTGCCTCAACTTCCCATAATAGATACTTTTTTAACATATACAAGAGCTATTGGAGTCTCTGTTAGTATATTATATCAACCTCCTAGGTATGAACTATCTTACAACCATGGTAAGCAATGTTAGGGCGATGTATCACCCATTGCAAGGGTGAAACCTATTTGGCCCCTAAGCGCCCATTTGCAAACAAGCACCTGAAAGTTGCGGCTAGTTGGGCTCGACGCATTGTGCTTTCCCTCTTTTTCTATTAAACCTGAAAAATAGAGTGATGTGAAGGATTCAAACCTACGACCTCCTCACTGAAGGTTGTCTCGTGTAGCCATCCCACCAATGAGCACAATTGTGCTACCCTCTTAATCTACTAGCAAAACATGTATGTGCGGTGAAATGGGAAAGAAAAGTTTAGACCTCTACTCAATGATCATTACTAAAGACCCACCACATGCATATGCCCTCTATTTCAACATGACGTCGCATTCGAGTTGTAGTTTATACTTTTCATGCCCTCGCCAAGCCGTGTCCATGTGATCATAGAAACGTTTGAATGTGATCAATGCCTAGGCAATGATCATGTATACTTCATTGCTCATCTATCCTTGAACCGCACAAGCTAAAGATAATGCTTAGACTAATATCGTTGAGCTGGAAGCGAGGAGTTGTGCTTTATAAGACCCTCCCCGCACGTTGTCTGTATACAACCCCCTACTCATGCTCGCTTTGAACTTGCAATGTTGTGGACTTGTTTCACGAAGAAAGGGCATAGCATGCACCTGTCCCGCCAAAATAAGGTCTAAAAGGTGCTACTACATAACATGATTATTTGTATTGTATAGACATATGTAGTAACTGGCTAAGTAATCTTAATAAATAAACAACTGGTCACCCTCGATCGAAACTGAATTTTCAATGATCACATGGTACACATGCTCTCATAAAATTCTTTCTATTTTATGATTGCCGATGAAATTAAAAAAGTTGCATGGATAGTGTGCTAGAGTACGTCAACGCTGGTATATGACAACAAATACTCCGAGAAGGTTATATCAATCGTGTCTAGGTACATGTGTGTGCATGCGGGTGTGTGTGTGTGTGATCTAACATGGGGAGTGGGAAGAGCACGCGCTGGTCCACGTCAATGCTAGCGTCCTCTTAGCACCTTGTAAATGATTCATTTTTTTCACACCTAGCCACTTGTTTGCATACACTAGTAGAAAAACTACTTTACGTGAGATACTTTAGTCCCAGTTTGTAAACGGACCGGCACTAATGTGACCATTAGTTCTGGTTCCAATGGCTAGGAGGGTGAGCATCATTTGTCCCGGTTCGTGTTAAACCTCTAGTACCGGTTCGTGACATGAACCAGGACTAAAGGGGTGGTTGCAGGCTGCTGTCAGGCTAGGGTCCCCACTAGCACCTTTAGTCCCGGTTCATTCCACAAACCGGTACTAGAAGCTCACATTTAGTACCGGTTTGTTGTATGAACTGGGATAAAGGTTTTCCTATATAAACCCTTCGTCCAGCCCACGTTCGAGCTCTTTGTCCTTCCCCTTTCCTATCCTCTTTCTTATTCCCCAAAGAACGAGCTCATCCCTCATTTTGCCCAAAATTTGGTAAGATTTGATGGCTCCCCATCCATCCAAGTGATCACGAAGGTTAGCAACTTTGACATTTTATTTCTCATTGCTAGATTAGCTCTTGCAATGCTCTATAAGTATAGTGATTTGTGGGTTTTACTTTGGGAGTAATTATATGTGGTAATTTATTTGATTTATATGCTTTTCCATATGTAGGTGTGGTTTACTTAGTGCTTTCACCTCCCCATCCTAACCACCGTCGATCGCTCGCACTGCCCCATCGTCGGCACCACCATGGTGAGCGTCTTGCTCTTACACTGGTAGAAAATGGCCCATTTGTCCCGGTTCCACAGGCCCATTAGCCTCGGTTCTGGAACCGGGACTAAAGGGTCGGGACTAAAGCCCATAACCTTTAGTCCCGGTTCCCTTACAAAACGGGACCGAAGGGTCTCCACGTGGCCTGTGCGGGTAGCCCGCGAAGGAGGTTCTTTAGTCCCGGTTGGTCACACCAACCGAGACAACATGGAATACACGCGTCAACATCTGGCCGGAGTTGGGGTTTTTGTTTTTTTAATGGGGGGTGGGTTTGGGGGGTTTTGGAGCGTTAATTTAGTGGTTTCATATTGTGTTAGCTGGCTAATAGAGAGAAGTGTCCTCTCTTTCTCCATGCTTGGTCGAACAACATGTTTTCGTATATCTATCCAACGCTATTACATATATGCAATATAACATCTTTTACAATTAATCCAAAACATCATCTAATTAAGATCCAATGACAAATCCACATGGCATTCTTTGTCTTTAGGTATGACGTGGTCAACAAAGAATCCCGCCAATTCCTCTTGAATGGCTTGTATCCGATCACATGGTAGGAGTTGATCCCGCATCTCGCAGATCTAATTTAAAGAAGGGGTCAATACATGCATCTATATGCATAGAACTCAACACAATTGTGAATATTATTTACGTACTTTAAATTGTCTCTCACACAAGACCCGCTCAAAGGTTGAGTGGTGATACGTCCATTTTGCATCATGGTTTCATGTTGATATTTATCGCTTCTTTGGTTGTTATTTCACTTCACGGTAAAATTGTTATGCCTTTTATCTCTTATTTTGCAAGGTTTACATGAAGAGGGAGAATACCGGCAAATGGAATTCTGGCCTGAAAGTGGAGCAAAGTTGAGATACCAATTCTGCGCAACTCCAAACGTCGTGAAAATCAACGGAGATTTTTTCCCAATTTATAAAAAATACTGGGCCGAAGAAATGCCGGAGGGGCACCAGGGGGTGCCCACAAGCCTGCACGGCGCGACCACCCCCCCCCCCCCAAGCCGTGCCATGGGGGCTTGTGGGCAGCCCACTGGCCCACTAGCCCCCCTCTTTTGATATATGGAGGGTTTCGTCAACGGAAAAATCAGAGAGGAGCTTTTTCGTGGTTTCGCCGCCGCCGCGACATGGAACTTGAGCAGAACCAATCTAGAGCTCCGGCAGGACGATCCTGCCGGGGAAACTTCCCTCCCGGAGGGGGAAATTGTTGCCATCGTCATCGCCAACACTCCTCTCATTGGAGGGGACTCGTCTTCATCAACATCTTCATCAGCACCATCTCATCTCCAAACCCTAGTTCATCTCTTATAACCAATCTCCATCTCGCGACTCCGATTGGTACTTGTAAGGTTGCTAGTGGTGTTGATTACTCTTTGTAGTTGATGCTAGTTGGATTACTTGGTGGAAGAGTTTATGTTCAGATCCTTGATGCTACTCATTACACCTCTGATCATGATTATGATTATGCTTTGTGAGTAGTTACTTTTGTTCCTGACGACATGGGATAAGTCATGCTAATAATAGTCATGTGAATTTGGTATTCGTTCGGTATTTTGATATGTTGTATGTTGTTTTTCCTCTAGTGGTGTTATGTGAACGGTGACTACATAACACTTCACCATTATTTGGTCCTAGAGGAAGACATTGGGAAGTAGTAAGTAGATGATGGGTTGCTAGAGTGACAGAAGCTTAAACCCTAGTTTATGCGTTGCTTCGTAAGGGGCTGATTTGGATCCACTAGTTTAATGCTATGGTTAGACTTTGTCTTAATTTTTATTTTGTAGTTGCGGATGCTTGGGAGAGGGGTTAATCCTAAGTGGGATGCTTGTACAAGTAAAGGCAGTACCCAAGCGCCGGTCCACCCACATATCAACCTATCAAAGTAACGAACGCGAATCATATGAACATGATGAAACTAGCATGGCAGAAATTCCCGTGTGTCCTCGGGAGCGTTTTTCCTCATATAACACTTTGTCCAGGCTTGTACCTTGCTACAAAAGTGATTGGGCCACTTTTCTGCACCGTTTCTACTTTTGTTACTTGTTGCTTCCTACGAATCATCTCACCACACAATCACTTGTTACCGACAATTTCAGTGCTTGCAGATTTTTCCTTGCTGAAAACCACTTGTCAGATCCTTCTGCTCCTCGTTGGGTTCTACACTTTTTACTTATCGAAAGGACTACCATTGATCCCCTATACTTGTGGGTCATCAAGACTCTTTTCTGGCGCCGTTGCCGGGGAGTGAGGCGCCTTTGGTAAGTGGAACTTGGTAAGGAAACATTCATATAGTTTGCTGAAATTTATTGTCACTTGTCACTATGGACACTAATCATTTGAGGGGCTTGTTCGGGGTATCTTCACCTCGAACGGAAGCACAAAGAGTTGCTCCTCAAGTTTCTGCACCTATTGAAAATATTTTCTTGAATTTCCTTCGGGTATGCTTGAGAAACTGCTGGCTAATCCTTTTACAAGAGATGGAACATCACATCCAGACTTCAATCTAATCTATGTAGAGGTGTGCCGGAGGATGAGGTCAAGAAGAAGGTCCTTCCTTTATCTTTGAAGGATAAGGCATTGACATGGTATAGGCTATGTGATGACTATAATCAGTTGAAATTGGAATTTCATCAAAAGTTTTATCCTATGCATTTAGTACATCATGGTCGGAATTATATTTATAATTTTTGGCCTCGTGAGAGAGAAAGCATCGCTCAAGCTTGGGGGACGCTTAAATTAATGCTATATTCATGCCCCAATCATGAGCTCTCGAGAGAAATTATCATTCACAACTTCTATGCTCGGCTTTCTCATGACGATCGCACCATGCTTGACACTTCTTGTACCGGTTCTTTTATGAAGAGAGATATTGACTTCAAATGGAATTTATTGGAGAGAATTAAACACAACTCTGAAGATTGGGAGCTTGAAGAAGGTAAGGAGTCAGGTATGAATTTCACGTTTGATTGCATTAAATCCTTTGTTGAGATAAATACTTTTTGTGACTTTAGCGCTAAGTATGGACTTGACTCTGAGATAGTAGCTTCATTGTGTGAATCATTTGCTGCTCATATTGATCACCCCAAAGAGAAGTGGTTTAAATTTCATCCTCCTTTAGAAGTCAATGTAGTCAAACCCACACCTGTTGAAGAGAAAGTCATTGCCTATAATGATCCTGTGGTTCCTAGTGCTTACATTGAGAATCCACCTTTCCCTGTTAGGATAAAGGATCATTCTAAAGCTTCAACTGTTATACGTAGAGGCTATATTAGAACACCTACACCCCCTGAGCAAATTAGAGTTGAACCTAGCATTGCTATTATCAAAGATCTTCTGTCTGAAGAAGTTGAGGGACACAATATTCACTTTTGTGAAGATGTTGCAAGAATTGCTAAACCTCACGTTAAAGATAAACATAGGCCTGTTGTTGGCATGCGTGTAGTTTCTGTTAAGATAGGAGATCATTGTTATCATGGTTTATGTGACTTGGGTGCTAGTGTTAGTGCAATACCACAATCCTTATACGATGAAGTCAAAGATGAGATTGCACCTGTTGAGATAGAACCTATAGATGTTGCTATTCAGCTTGCCAATAGAGATACTATCTGCCCTGTGGGAATTGTTAGGGATGTTGAAGTCTTGTGTGGTAAAACGAAGTATCCTGCTGATTTCCTCGTTCTTGCTACCGCACAAGACAACTTTTGTCCCATCATATTTGGCAGACCCTTCCTCAATACTGTCAATGCTCATATTGATTGTGAGAAGCAAACTATGACTGTTGGCTTTGAAGGTGTGTCACATGAGTTCAATTTCTCTAAGTTTGGTAGACAACCTCATGAAAAGGAGTTGCCAAATAGGGATGAAACTATTGCCTTTGCCTCTATTGTCGTGCCTCCTACTGATCCCTTAGAGCAATACTTGCCTGAGCATGAAAATGATATGCATATGGATGAAAGGGATGAAATAGATAGAGTTGTCTTAGAACAATATCCTATCCTTAAGAATAATATGCCTGTTGAACTACTTGGGGATCCACCCCCACCAAAGGGTGATCCTGTGTTCGAGCTTAAACAATTGCCTGATACTCTTAAGTATGCCTATCTTGATGAAAAAGAGATATATCCTGTTATTATTAGTGCTAGCCTCTCGGAGCATGAAGAAAAGAAGTTACTAAAAACTCTAAGGAAGCACCGTTCTGCTATTGGATATACTCTTGATGATCTTAAGGGCATTAGTCCCACTCTATGCAAGCACAAGATTAAAGTTGATCCCGACTTCAAACCAGTTGTTGATCATCAAAGGAGAATGAATCCTAAGATGAAAGAACTAGTGAGAAAAGAAATACTAAAGCTCCTGGAAGCAGGTATCATTTATCCTGTTGCTCATAGCGATTGGGTGAGTCCGGTGCATTGCGTCCCTAAGAAGGGAGGCATTACCGTTGTCCCTAATGATAAGGATGAGTTGATCCCACAGAGGATTATTACTGGCTATAGGATGGTGATCAATTTTAGGAAATTGAATAAAGACACTAGGAAAGATCATCACCCTTTGCCTTTTATCGACCAAATGCTAGAAAGGTTGTCCAAACACACACACTTCTGCTTTCTAGACGGTTATTGTGGTTTCTCCCAAATACCAGTTGCACAATATGATCAGGAGAAAACCACTTTCACCTGCCCTTTTGGTACATTTGCCTATAGACGTATGCCTTTTGGCTTATGCAATGCACCTGCCACTTTTCAAAGATGTATGATGGCTATATTCTCTGACTTTTGTGAAAAGATTGTCGAGGTTTTCATGAATGACTTCTCCGTTTACGGGTTTTCCTTTGATGATTGCCTCAACAACCTTGATCGAGTCTTACAGAGATGTAAATACACCAATCTTGTCTTGAATTGGGAGAAGTGCCACTTTATGGTTAATGAAGGCATCGTCTTAGGACATAAAATTTTTGAAAGAGGTATTGAAGTCGATAAGGCTAAGGTTGATGCAAACGAGAAAATGCCATACCCCAAAGATATCAGAGGAATAAGAAGTTTCCTTGGTCATGCTGGTTTCTATAGAAGGTTCATTAAAGACTTCTCTAAGATTTATAGGCCTCTTACCAATCTCTTGCAAAAGGATATTCCTTTTGTTTTTGACAATGATTGTGAGGAAGACTTCGAAATACTTAAGAGGGCTTTAATAACTGCACCTATTGTTCAACCACCTGATTGGAACTTGCCTTTTGAGATCATGTGTGACGCTAGTGATTATACTGTTGATGTTGTTCTAGGGCAAAGAGTTGATAAGAAGTTGAATGTTATTCACTACGCTAGTAAAACTCTAGACAGTGCCCAGAGAAAGTGTGCCACTACGGAGAAGGAATTTTTAGCAGTCGTGTTTGCGTGTGAAAAGTTCAGGTCTTACATAGTTGATTACAAAGTCACTATTCACACTGATCATGCTGCTATTAAGTACCTCATGGAGAAGGAGGACGCTAAACCTAGACTTATCAGATGGGTTCTCTTGCGACAAGAATTTGATCTGCACGTTGTTGACAGAAAGGGTGCTGATAACCCAACAATGGATAACTTGTCTAGGTTGGAGAACGTCCTTGATGACCCACAACCTATTGATGATAGCTTTCCCGATGAGGAATTGGATGTCATCAATGCTTCACGTAGTGCACCGTGGTATGCTGATTATGCAAACTATATTGTTGCCAAATACATACCACCTAGTTTCATGTACCAACAAAAGAAGAAATTTGTGTTTGACTTGAGACATTACTTTTGGGATGATCCTCACCTTTATAAGGAAGGAGTAGATGGTGTTAATAGACGTTGTGTACCTGAACATGAACAGGGACAGATCCTACATAAGTATCACTTCGAGGCCTATGGAGGACACCATGCGGGAGATAGAACTGCACACAAGGTATTGCAATCAGGTTTCTATTGGTAGACTCTCTTCAAGCATGCCCGTAAGTTTGTCTTGTCTTGTGACGAATGTCAAAGAATAGGTAATATTAGCAAACGTCAGGAAATGCCTATGAACTATTCACTTGTCATTGAACCATTTGATGTCTGGGGCTTTGATTATATGGGACCTTTTCCCAAATCCAACGGGTATACTCACATCTTGGTTGCTGTTGATTATGTCACTAATGGGTAGAAGCTATCCCCACTAGTAGTGCTGATCACAACACCTCTATCAAGATGCTGAAAGAAATTTATCTTCCCTAGATTTGGAGTCCCTAGATATCCAATGACCGATGGTGGTTCACACTTCATTCATGGTGCTTTCCGTCAAATTCTTGCTAAGTACGATGCCAACCATAGAATTGCGTCTCACTACCACCCTCAGTCCAGTTGTCAAGTAGAGCTAAGCAACAGAGGGATTAAATTGATTCTGTAAAAGACTGTCAACAGGTCTAGAAAGAATTGGTCTATGAAGCTCGATGATGCACTGTGGGCTTATAGAACTTCGTATAAGAAACCCATGGGCATGTCTCCGTACAAAATGGTGTACGGTAAAGCATGTCACTTACCTCTTGAGCTAGAGCATAAAGCTTATTGGGCAATCAAAGAGCTCAACTTTGATTTCAAACTTGTCGGTAAGAAGAGGTTATTTGACATTAGCTTGCTTGATGAGTGGAGAACTCAAGTATAGGAGAATGCCAAGCTTTTCAAATAGAAGGTTAAGAGGTGGCATGATAAGAGGGTACAAAAGCGTGAGTTCAACGTAGGTGATTATGTCTTGCTATATAACTCTCGTTTAAGATTCTTTGCAGACAAGCTTCTCTCCAAATGGGAAGGTCCCTATGTTGTTGAGGAAGTATATCGTTCCGGTGCTATCAAGATCAACAACACGAAGGTAATTGTCCGAGAGTGGTAAATGGGCAGAGAATCAAGCATTATATCTCAGGTACTCCCATAAATGTTGAAAGCATTATCATCAATACCATAACTCTGGAAGAATACCTAAGGGACATTTATCAGCCTGTTTCACACTCCGAAAACGAAGAGGTATGAGATTCAATAAGAAAACAGAGTCCAAAACTTTTCCAATAGGAAATTTTCTCCGTTTTGGAATATTTGAAAAAATACAAAAATTGGAAGTAGTCCAGAAAGTGCGCGAGGAGGCGACAAGCCTGCACAGTGCGGGCCACCCCCTGGCCGCACCGTTAGGGCTTGTGGCCACATCGTGCGCCTCCCAGACTCCGTTTTCATGGAGGGGACTCCTTCTGGTCTGGAAAAAATCATTATATATACTTCCGTTTGGTCTGACCCCGCATCACGCAGATTTCCTCTGTTTTTCGTTTCGAGCCTGTTTTCTGCCGCAGATCTAGGTCAAGATGTCTTCTCAGGATTAAGAGGGGGAGAGCTATGTGGCTGATCCATATGGCTAACCCCAAGGTCTATGGGGACTTTGATCCATATGGCTGGACACTGATGAAGAAGAAGACTATTATCCCAAGGGGAAGGAACAAACAAGTTCCGATGAAGAGGAGGCTCCTCTACCTCAACCTGGACGCACTCATGTGGAGTTCAAGAAGTCGAGCCTCCCAGACTCAAGTAATAAGCCTAAGACCTTGTTTATCCCTTCTCGTTTCTTGTAGGAGAGTCAGCAGGAGTTATGCCAAAGAGTGTTGAAGCTGGAGGAGGAAAATGATGATTTGAGGGAGCAGAACTTTATGGTCAAGTGGAAATTAGACAAGCTCAAGATCGCTTCAACAACCCCTCCACCTTCATCACCAAAGGAAGACAACTGAGCATTGGTATGGGCAATCCCCTTGGCTTTTGCCAAGCTTGGGCGAGTTGCCCCGGTATCGTATCACCATCACATCTTTTGCCTTTACCTTTGTTTTAGTTTTCATTTTCAGTTTTCTTTTTCTCTAGTAGTTTAAAAGTCTTAGTGTTTTAGTCTTGAGTTTTGCTTTGTGTCACCCCCGATGTATTATTGCTCGTGAATGTCTTAGTTGAAGGGCTTTGCCTCTTGCCATGATTAAAAGAGTGAGAATAGAACAAAGGTATGAAAGATCATATAATGATCTTATGATAAGCGATGGCTTCACATATAAAAGGATGATGATTGAAACTTGTTGAGGGTAGGCAAACATAGACCTTTGTCATTGTTGCAATTAATAGGAAGTGATAAGGAAGGAGAGGTTCACATATAAATATATCATCTCTGACACCATCTATGATTGTGAACACTCACTAAACTATTACATGCCTAGAAGTAGAAGTCGGACAAGGAAGACAACGTAATGGATTGTGTTTGCTTGGCTCTGAACAATGTTATATGATTAGAGATACCTTAGCATGTGAAGATTGCTTCCACCTCATATTAGCCAAAACCTCCCACACTAAGTAGAGATACTACTTGTGCATCCATAATCCTTCAAACCAGTTTTGCCATGAGTGTCCACCATACCTACCTATGGATTGAATAAGATCCTTCGAGTAAGTCTTCATCGGTGCAAGCAATAAAAAATGCTCTCTAATATGTATGATCTATTAGTGTGTGGAACTTAAGCTTTATACGAACCTGTGATGAGGAAGACATAAAAGCAACAGACTGCATAATAAAGTTCTTTATCACAGGAGGCAATACAAAGTGACGTTCCTCCGCACTAAGAGGAGACGCTTCCAAACCTCAAAAGCGCATGACAACCTATGCTTCCCTATGCGAAGGGCCTATCTTGTACCTTTACTTTTTTCCCTTGAAAGAGTCATGGTGATCTTCACCAATTCCTTATTTTGCGTTTGTCTTGGCTACCGTCACATGCTTGGGAAAGATCTATATTCATACGTCAACTTGGAGGTAGGCATTCATGAATTATTATTGTTGACATTACCCTTGAGGTAAGAAGTTGGGAGGCAAAACTGTAAGCCCCTATCTTTCTCTGTGTCGAGCTGAAACTTTGCTCTCATGAGTACCACGTGAGTTGTAGCAATTGTAGAGAACGAAAGAATGATTGAGTATGTGGATTTTGTTTACAAGCTCTTATTTGACTCTTTCTGATGTTGTGATAAATTGCAATTGCTTCAATGACTAAAGGCTATCAGTTGTTACTTCTCGGTAAGGTTCTTGATCCATGCTTTACTTTGTGAAGGAATTATATGTTGGTATTGCTATTCTCATCATGATCATGATGCATGCATGTTCGTATCTAGTTTTGTCGACACCTTGCTCCCTAAACATGTGGAAATATTTATTGAGCTCGGCTTTCGCTTGAGGACAAGCGAGGTCTAAGCTTGGGGGAGTTGATACGTCCATTTTGCATCATGTTTTCATGTTGATATTTACCGCTTCTTTGGCTGTTATTTCACTTCATAGTACAATTCTTATGCCTTTTCTCTCTTATTTTGCAAGGTTTACATGAAGAGGGAGAATACCAGCAACTGGAATTCCGGCCTGAAAGTTGAGCAAAGTTGAGATACCTATTCTGCGCAACTCCAAACACCGTTAAAATCAACGGAGATTTGTTTCCAATTTATAAAAAAATACTGGGTCGAAGAAGTGCCGGAGGGGCACCAGGGGTGCCCACAAGCCTGCACGGCGCGACCACCCCCCCAGGCCGCTCCATGGGGGCTTGTGGGCAGCCCACTGGCCCACTGGCCCCCTCTTTTGCTATATGGAGGGTTTCGTCCAGGAAAAAAATCAGAGAGGAGCTTTTTTGTGGTTTCGCCGCCGCCACGAGGCGAAACTTGAGCAGAACCAATCTAGAGCTCCGGCAGGACGATCCTGTCGGGTAACTTCCCTCCCGGAGGGGGAAATCGTCGCCCTCGTCATCACCAACACTCCTCTCATCGGAGAGGACTCATCACCATCAACATCTTCATCAGCACCATCTCATCTCCAAACCCTAGTTCATCTCTTGTAACCAACCTCCGTCTCACGACTCCGATTGGTACTTGTAAGATTGCTAGTAGTGTTAATTACTCTTTGTAGTTGATGCTAGTTGGATTAGTCGGTGGAAGATTATATGTTCAGATCCTTGATGCTATTCATTAACTCTCTGGTCATGAATATTATTATGCTTTGTGAGTAGTCACTTTTGTTCCTTAGGACATGGGATAAGTCATGCTATAAGTAGTCATGTGAATTTGGTATTCGTTCGATATTTTGATGCGTTGTATGTTCTTTCTCCTCTAGTGGTGTTATGTGAACGTCGACTACATAACACTTCACCATTATTTGGGCCTAGAGGAAGACATTGGGAAGTAGTAAGTAGATGATGGGTTGCTAGAGTGACAGAAGCTTAAACCCTAGTTTATGCGTTGCTTCGTAAGGGGCTGATTTGGATCCACTAATTTAATGCTATGGTTAGACTTTGTCTTAATTCTTCTTTCGTAGTTGTGGATGCTTGCAAGAGGGGTTAATCATAAGTGGGATGCTTGTCCAAGTAAGGGCAGTACCCAAGCACCGGTCCACCCACATATCAAACTATCAAAGTAACGTACGCGAATCATATGAACATGATGAAACTAGCATGACAGAAATTTTCGTGTGTCCTCGGGAGCATTTTTCCTCCTATAAGATTTTGTCCAGGATTGTACCTTGCTACAAAAGGGATTGGGCCACTTTGCTGCACCGTTGCTACCTTTGATACTTGTTGCTTGCTACGAATCATCTCACCACACAATCACTTGTTACCGACAATTTCAGTGCTTGCAGATTTTTCCTTGTTGAAAACCACTTGTCAGATCCTTCTGCTCCTCGTTGGGTTCGACACTCTTACTTGTCAAAAGGACTACGATTGATCCCCTATACTTGTGGGTCATCAAGTGGCGAATGAAATCACATATGTATTATGCACATAAAACAGTGCCTTCTTCCTGGTACATACACTTTACGAGAATAGAGTTTAATCAAACTGATAAGCAAGCATGGTAATTATATATAGATGAAAATTTGAATCAATTAGAGATGCATGGAACTAGGTAGTACTACTTACTTTGGGGTGCGTAAATCGCATCTCTTTGTTTAGATCGGGAACCATATTGGCGAAATTCGTCCAAACCCTGCCAGACAAAGAAAATGATTACTTGATATCAGGAAATTAATGAAAGTTGCATGCCGATATGGTCTCGGTATATTGACTGAACTTACTTCTTGAGCATTGCAGTAATGTCCTCATAATCCTCTTCGGCTTTATGTCTCCAGTCTAAAACATTTACTAGTGCCCTGCCAACGACAATGGATAATAGAATAAAGTGGTCTCTGTGCACGCATATATAACTCATCAATTACATTACTTAATTAACCTCGAGTAAGCGAAACCGAGTTTACAAAGAAGACAACAACGGTCACTTGAAGTTGTAAGGAAAGATTATTTCCCTTTTTTGATGTATAAGGAATGAGTTTAGCAAGCTCTCCTCCGTCTCTTAGATTGAGTTTCGTACCGTCAATTCATTTATGGCATCTAGGCTAATTAACCCAACGTCGTCGATTCCTGCTTTTTTAATTCGGGGATCTTCAATCTACATAATATATATAGTGAGGATAATTATATATACATGCAATGAACGAGCTGAGCTAGAGACTTAACTATAGAAGTAATACTTACAGACAGTAGGAAGCCATGAGTTGTTTGTCGAGGGCCAGTTGATTGTATAATTTAAATAACTCCTCAAATTGAATAGTAATCATGGGAAGTCCAATGAATTCATGCTCTAGTTTCACTGCCACGTACATAGTGTTTTTCCCAGACTCCCTGCAAGTTTTGATGTACCACTCATGCAATCTGTGCATCATCGTTGTTATAGCAGGATGACCAGGTTTGACGAGAGGCTTCCCGTGCACGTATTTATATTGTTCTTTTGATACATCATCCCCCAAGTAATCATCAGGATTGGTACGGGGCACCATCTCCCAATGATTAGCGACGACGATATCGAGCTCGGGACTTCTTTTCCCACTTGTTCATTCTGCTAACCTTGCATCACTAGAAGTAGTTCCCGACTGCACCGCTTGTGCATATGTCTTTTTAATAATGCGGTCATAGTTGAAATCTAGCGGAAGTGCTGGTGGACGCTGCAGTTGATTGATAGTGCACTCCACTCTCACCGGATCTAGCTTCTCCTTCGGAGGTGGAGTTTTCTTTGCCAAATGGGCCCTCAATTCGGCATGACATATATCCTCGTTTTCCTCCTTGGTCCTCTCATATGGTAACTTTTCCAGAGGCTTGAGAGATGGACCGAATTTCCCGCCTCTGCTTGTACTGCTAGCCGCTAGAGAGAAGGAGGCGTATCTCTTCTGCTTGAGAGAAGGAGGCGGACTCCTCTGACGCGCTGCACGAGCCGGAGCGGCGGTGTTTGTCTTCCGACGTTGCCGACGAGGCGAAGGAGGAGGGGGACTGTTGTGATGCGCCAGAGTAGGCCAAGGAGGAGGCAAAGTGCCCTCACGCGTCGGAGGAGCCGGAGAAGGAGGCGGAGTGCCCTCATCACTCGCCGGAGGAGGTGGAGGGGGAGGAGGCGGAGTGCCCTGACTCGTCGTCGGAGGAGGAGGAGGTGGAGGCGTCCAGTTTGGAAGCTTGATGAACTCCTTCTGCCATAGACATGTACTCCCCACAGCACGAACCAGCTGAATCTCCCCTTCACGTGTAGGGTGGTCAAGCTCGAGCTCCTCAAATTTCTCCATTACTTGATCCACCATAGGTCCCAGTTCGTATGTGCACCGGGACTACCATGAGTTCACGACCTGGACCAAAGCCCTCTTTTCTACTAGTGTTATTATCTTTTTTATAAAAAAATTATGTTCGTGTGATTTACATATATAGTTACTTGTATAATTTTCTTACCCGTATGTTGTTTGTTATACATAGGGGCATCGTTTTCATATCCGTCCCCGTCGGCCCTCGTACGGTTTATGATTCGGATGTGGTATGTTCTCTTTTATAACTATTTGTTGCATTTCATGTTTATGACAAATTATGCCAATCAAGTTGACATAGATATTTTTATCTAGGAGGTATGTGAACGGGAAATTCAAACCGACCCTCTTGTCGAGAGGTTAAATTTAGTTGAAAAAGAAAACGAGTATTTGAAAGAAAAA
The DNA here is from genome assembly GCF_904849725.1 of Hordeum vulgare subsp. vulgare. Lineage (NCBI taxonomy): Eukaryota > Viridiplantae > Streptophyta > Magnoliopsida > Poales > Poaceae > Hordeum > Hordeum vulgare. Next base: position 466,957,377 of record NC_058519.1, read on the forward strand.
TTGAAAATAATTTAAGAAGAGAAGATAAAACTGGAGTTGTATGTTGCCGATGTCGTCGATGATCCCAAGATCAAGATGGAGAAAATGCGCTTGAAGATTAGAAGAGTTGGAAAATATACCACTGATAGTGAGGCTTGGTATGATTGTGTTGTTGGATCAATTGTTACCCTAGTTGTGATCTTGATCACATTTGTTGTTGCATTTAAATGCTTTAGCTAGAGGGTTTGTATGTTGTTTTATGAGAATAAGTGTGTATGTACTTTATGTATGGACTTGTATTAATTTGGTATTTTTTGTGTTGTGTAATGAAGATGAGCCAGCAATGGATGTATGATGACCGATGCTCTCCCCAGTTCATTAAAGGCGTGAATACTTTTCTGATTGCGGCTGAGGAAAACAAGCGGGTGGATGGCTTTATGTGTTGTCCATGTGTTGTTTTTAAGAATGATCAGAATTACTCTAGGACAAGAATCCTTCACATCCACCTGTTTGAGTCTGGTTTCATGCCCCACAATAATGTTTGGAACAAGCACGGAGAAAGAGGGGTTATCATGGAATACGATGAATAAGAAGAGGTCGACGACAGCTATCCTGGCCATGGGCTCCCTGAATACGATGGTACAACAATGGGGAAAGAGGTTGAGCCGGCAATGCGGGAAGAAGATGAAGAGCATGCATTAGATGAGCCCGCTGATGATCTTGGTCGGGCCATTGCCAATGCAAAGAGAAACTGCGCAAGTGAAAAGGAGAGGCTGAAGTTGCAACACATGTTAGAGGATTAGAAGAAAATGTTGTACCCAAATTGCAAAGGTGACAAGAAAAAGTTGGGCTCCACACTGGAATTCCTGAATGGTGTATGTGACAAGGGATTTGATTTTTTTGATAATGTTAAAGAAGTTGTTTCCAAAGGACAACGAATTTCCTGACAGTACGTATGAAGCAAAGAAGGTTGTATTCCCTCTAGGATTAGAGGAGCAGAAGATACATGCATGCCCTAATGACTGCATCCTCTATCATGGTGAGTACGAGGATTTGAATGCATGCCTTGTATGCGGTGCAATGTGCTATAAGATCAGCCGAGATGACCCTGGTGATGTTGAGGGCGAGCGCCCCAGGAAGAAGATTCATGCCAAGGTAATGTGGTATGCTCCTATAATACCATGGTTGAAATGTTTGTTCGAAAACAAAGAGCTTGCCAAGTTGATGCGATGGCACACAGAAGACCGTAGCAAAGACGGGAAGCAGAGAGTACCCACTGACGGGTCACAGTGGAGAAAAATCAAGAGAAAGTGGTGGGACTTTGGAGCTGACGCGAGAACGTATGGTTTGCTCTAAGCGCAGAAGGCATTAATCCTTTTGGGGAACAGAGAAGCAATCATAGCACCTGGCCCGTGACTCTATGTATGTATAACCTTTGTCCTTGGTTGTGCATGAAGCGGAAGTACATTATGATGCCAGTGCTCATCCAAGGCCCTAAGCAACCCGGCAATGACATTGATGTGTACCTAAGGAGATTAGTTGAAGAACTCTTACATCTGTGGAATGAAAAACGTGTACGTGCGTGGGATGAGCATGCATAGGAGGAATTTGACCTGTATGCGCTGTTGTTTGTGACAATCAATGATTGGCCTGTTCTCAGTAACCTTTCAAGATAGACAAACAAGGGATACCGTGCAAGCACGCACTGTTTGGATGATACCGACAATATATATTTGGATAATTGTAAGAAGAATGTTTACCTGGGACATCATCGATTTCTTCCGAGCATGCATCCCGTAAGAAAGAAAGGCAAGCATTTCAAAGGTGAGGCAGATCACCGGAAGAAACCTCTCCACTGTACTGGTGATGATGTACTTGATATGGTCAAGGATTTAAAAGTAATCTTTGGAAAGGGTCCTGGCGGACAATGTGTTCCGAATGATGATGACGGACGCGCACCCATGTGGAAGAAGAAATCTATATTTTGAGACCTACCCTATTGCAAAGACCTAAAGGTTCGCTCTGCAATTGACGTGATGCACGTGATGAAGAATCTTTGCATGAACCTACTAGGATTCTTTGGCGTGTATGGGAAGATAAAATATACACGGGAGGCACGGGAGGACCAGCAACGTATGCACGGAAAAGACATCATACATCAGGGTCGTGCCAACTACGCTCTTACCAAAGAAGAGAAGGAAATATTCTTTGAATGTGCCTCCTCAGTATGAAGGTCCCGTCTGGCTTCTTTTCGAATATAATGGGAATAATAAATATGGTAGAGAAAAATTTCTAGAACCTTAAGTCTCATGACTGCCACGTGATTATGGCACAACTGCTTCTGGTTGCATTGAGAGGCCTTCTACCGGAAAATGTTCAATTAGCCATTGTGAAGCTATGTGCAATCCTCAAGGCAATCTCTCAGAAGGTAATCCATCCAGAAATCATACTAGGGTTAGAGAATGATTTGGTGCAATGTCTTCTCAGCTTCGAGTTGGTGTTCCCACCATGCTTCTTCAATATCACGACGCACGTCCTTGTTCATCTAGCCCAAGAGATTGCCATTCTGGGTCCTGTATTTCTACACGATATGTTCCCCTTTGAGAGGTTCATGGGAGTCTTAAAGAAATATGTTCATAATCGTCCTAGGCCAGAAGGAAGCATCTCCAAGGGCTACGAAAATGAGGGGGTCATTGAGTTTTGTGTTGACTTTATTCCTGACCTTAAGCCGATTGGTGTTCCTGAATCACGGCATGAGGGCAGACTAGGTGGAAAAGGCTCGCCAGGACCGAAAGCAATAATATGTATGGACAGGCATTCTCTCACTCAAGAACACTACACAGTTCTACAAAAATTCCTCCTTGGTGTCTCCGTATATCAAGGAACACAAGAATATTCTACACTCCAAACACCCGGAGCAGTCTGACGACAGGATTACACGTGAACAAATGGGGACTTGCGTCGGTTGGTTGCAGACACGTCTCATGCATGAAGAAACTATTGAAGATGAGTTGTACTTGTCGTCCAAGTTACCATATTCGAATATATTCACTTTCAAAGGGTACAAGATAAATTGGAATACATTTTACACGATCGCTCAAGATAAAAAGAGCACCAACCAATAGAGTGGTGTCCGCTTTGATGCAACAAACACCAATAGGCCACATGACACATATTATGGTTACATAGAGGAGATATGGGAACTTGACTGTGGACGTGATTTGAAGGTCCCATTGTTTTAGTACAAATGGAGCAATCTGACAGGAGGCGGGGTAACGGAAGACCCGCAGTTCGGAATGACAACAGTGGATCTCAACAATCTTGGGTACATAGACGAACCATTCATCCTAGCCAATGATGTGGCGCAGGTTTTCTATGTGAAGCACATGTCTACCAAGCCAAGAATAAGAAAAAATAAGGAAGTGAATACATCATACGATGAGCGAAAGCTCCACATAGTTCTTTCAGTGAAAAGAAATATCGTGTGAGTGGAGGACAAGATAGACATGTCATAAGATTATGAAAAGTTTCATGAAATTGCTCCCTTCATAGTGAATATTGACCCGAGCATCTAGTTAAATGATGAAGATTGTCCATGGTTGCGGCGCAAAGGGGAACACGCAAAGAAAAAGTGTTACACCCAAAGATCCCACCCTAGGATGTGACCGACTTCACTATCATCACTTTCTTCTCCAGTGAGTTTCCAGACTTATATATCTAGAAAGTCCCACTTTGGACAAACCAGAGGGAATCTTTGTAATGGTTAGGGTACTTATGTGTGATTAATTTCTCATTAATTGTCAACCCTTTTTGACATCATTTGGTATTTTTCGTGCATTTACGGATTTTTTTAGGTAAATGACCCTAAAATTGAAAAGAACTACAAATGAACTCTGAAAAGGTTGAAAGTTGGCATGGTATCATCATTTCACCCACATAGCATGTGCAAAAAAGTTGAGAGGGTTACGGCAAAAATAGGATGCACTTCGTGTATAAAATGGACAATCTTTATCAAAGTAACACGATTTCGGACGAAAACTCATGTGTTACAAAGACATTTCATTTTTTTAAACTTATTTCAACTCCAGACTTTTTAGGCATTCAGTATGCACCATTCGAAGCCACGTCATCAATTTTCAACCCTTTCTCACTTCATTTAGTATTTTACATACATTTATAGATTTGTTTTTAGCTAAATGACCTTGAAATTGGAAAGAACTACGAATGAACTCTTAAAAGGTTGAAAGTTGGCATGGTATCATCATTTCACCCACATAGCATGTGCAAAATAATTGAGAGGGTTACAGCAAAAACAGGATGCACTTCATGTACAAAAAGGACAATCTCTTTTGACGTATGAGGATTTCAGACGAAAACTCATGTGTTACAAAGGCATTTCATTTTTTAAAACTTATTTCAACTTCAGACTTTTTGTGCGTTCAGTATGCACGATTCAAAGCCACATCGTCAATTTTCAACCCTTTCTGACTTCATATGGTATTTTTCATGCATTTACACTACAAGAAATATGCTAACTTACAACCTTCAATACTCAACACCAAATGGTCATTGATTTCCATTTCGACCTTTCTACGACCAAAAACAGAAGGTCAAAAGCTAAGCGTCTCTAATGAACTATAATGACCTTTCTTCTCGAATGGTCGTAGACGTTTACGACCAAAAAAGGTTGTTGGTTGTACGACCAATTATTTTGGTCATTGGTTGTCTGACCAGACCACATCGGATCCAACGTGGCAAGCTGACGTGGCAAAGTTACGACCAATTTGATTTGTCATTGATAAGAATCAGCCCTGTCCAATTTGGTGTATATATGGGCCAAGCCCATTAATTCAGCCCATACATTTTTTTTCATATCAAATTTTGTGAGTTACACGAGCCAAGCGCAACATTTTATCATTTTTATTTTATAGACCATGGTCTTTTACTATCCATTTCTTTTTGGTCCTCGATGTTTTTTACACATTTATATTTAATTTTCAGCCTTAATTCATGCCAATATATTTTGGGCCTCTTTTTAAAGCACAAATAGATTTGGGCCTCTTTCCATTCGGACCATGCATCTTGTTTTATAGAATAGAAATACAGAATCAGCAAAAAATCAATAGAACATATATATATATTCACACTTTTTTAATCAATATCAATCCAGGAATGCATTTCAAGTAAACAACAAATAACATCTTGCATAACATGTTCACCAGGTCATAAAAATTCTCAACAAATTTAGCATTACAAGTTCAATAACATATAAAGCAAGTCGCTAACTCGGGCTTCGAGCTTTCTTCGAATTTCTTCGTCTAGAACTCCTGTAAATGAGAGGAGCATCCACATGTTTATAGTCTCAACATAGGCAATATTTGTTAGCAGTAAAATAGAAAACTTAATTTAAGAACCATGTAAGAGCCTACATTTTACTATCATTTTGACAACCAAGCATATCTCAAGTTGATGCGTTATTCTAGCATAACCAAATTAGAAATATCTCAAGTTGATGCATTATTCTAACATAATCTGGATGACATACACATACACTGCTTAACTTAACACGTATGGGCGCATGTCCACCTCTTTGTTCACATTTACAATGATTTTTTCCAGCTACATTTACAACGATTTGGTTGCTACGATGCAAACTATATGCTTATCCAACGAATCATACTTGTTCAACAATCTCTAGTTAGAGTAGTCTAACAGATATGAGCATCAATAAAATATTATTTGTTTAAAATATTTGCAATAGAGTACAATTACATTTAAGTTCTAACTGAAGACTTTCTAGGAGCTACAACACAGAGTGGTGATATATAGCGGATAGTGGAAATATTTTCCTTCTTGTCGTGCTCGAAAACAAATTTGATCTTTACATGTGAGATACTAATAAACAAATTTAATCTTTACATGTCAGACAATGATAAACAACTATATGATCAGATGCTTTATTTTTTTCTGGAAAATCTCAACAATTAATACAGTACATTGCAAAACAAGAGTGCTTTCTACTATCACCTTGTAACAGAATCGAGCATACCACAAACCAATTCTGCTTGTGCCTGAACTTTAGAAATAATAGAATACCAGTACATAGTCAGCTCTGCCTGTACATTCACTCTTACATCTAAAAGAGTGGTAACTACTTATCACTCTTGTTCAAGGGAAACTGGACGTCAGGCTATAGGAGAGGACCAAAATAAGCAGAGAATACAAGGTGCAATGTTTTCTCATAATTCAGTGCTAAGGGAGATAATGCAGCTTTTCATTCCTACTAGATGACCCGGTTGCGCGAATGGCGCACGAAGCCAATTAGATGCAATGTTAGTAGTAAGTAGGAGATGTAGTTGAAAATATAACCAGCTAACGGATTCACGCCATAGATGGATGATTATATGCATATTACCAGCCTCATCCTATTGTCGAGAGGAGCAAACTACAAACGGAGTTGGTTGTTCTAATAAATGATTACTCGGGTGCAGAATTCCTATATTATTTTCATCAATGTGAGCCCCAATCACATAATAATGTCATTCAACCACTTGGCGAAAACTTTGCCTTATAAAGATAACAAAAATAACAAATATTTTGGAAATAGGTTCAGTTTCAGTACTGTACTAACTTTTGGATGATTGGAGTTGGCAAAATAGAAGTAAACCTAACATCATATTTATATATATAAACAAATTCATTGCAATCACACTGGATGACTAGAGGTTTTGCAACCTTTTTCCTAAGCAGAGCATTTGCTGGAGGCACTAGTAATAGAGGTTTGAAATAAATAATACGTACAACAATATATGGAACACATATGTAGTAACTAGTATGTTTGCTTGTTGTTCATGAGTGACAATAATTTGTGTGCATACATGAGAAATAAAATAGCATGATTCAATTCAATTCGTCTTGCCCATATATAGCAACTAGCAAACATTTAATATCATTATATTACCGCAAAAGAAAAGACGAGAATTCCCAAAAGGTTGCATTCTCACAAAACACACGTTTAGCCTAACTCATATTAATGGATGTCACCAGCACCTCGTGTTGTTGCCTGCTAAGTGCTTCAAGAAGAGTTTCTCCGCCTCATCTGACAGCTGAAGAATCTGCTCAAAATTCCATGGCATATAAAAACATCAATTCATTATGTTTGTGTGTCTTGTAGGTCTGAAACTCTCGTAAGAATTTGTAAGAATATTCTCACCATTAATAGTACAATAAACTGAGATCTTATAGATCCAATTGAACATTATATATGCAGAATATTTACAACGAATATTTATCCGGACACTTTATATGTAGAATAATTTAGATTACCAACAATAATAGCTCATGACTGTCAACACAGATTTTACAAGTCCAACAATCAAACCAAATCAATCCAAACCAAACATATAGATAGTTGTTGATGCATGCACTGAGCACACCTACTGTCGATGCATGCTTATTATGAATTACACAACAATCCCATTAAGTGTTGCATGTATACAATTAAATTACGTGAGGTACTACAAGAGCAATGAATGAGAGTGAGTATCTACTAATAGCAAAGAACAAAGCATCTTGGTGCTTACAAGTTACAAATAATAGCATGCTAAAATCCCAAGCATCCAGGGAGGCGAAGCGCCAGTAGCAAAGACACAGAGTGGAGCACATCTGGAGAGCGCGAGATTGGATCTCATACCGAAGATGAAGCCAAGGGCGCTCATGAGAGCCTTGTTGCATATGACAATGGAGACCGAGGAGACCACGGACAGGCTGAGCTCCCCCACCGTCCCCAGATGGAACTTCTCCCCTAACACTCCCATCTCCGTCGGCCGGGTTCGCTATAGCGCACCCAAAGCAAGAAGCAGCAGCAGCCAACAAGCTTCCTGACGCGGACCCCCACCGGCAAGACCTGCGCAACACGAAGAATATCACATATCGATCGAGCAACCACGACAAGAGACGGATTTCCCACCAATCAAATCAATTGAGCGGCACCAGCAGCAGCACCGCAGTGCCACCAACCTCTGTGTCGAGAATTTGAGCGTGTGGGGAGATCTGAGGAGGCCGGGCAACGAGGGATCTGATCGGGTCGGGGTCAGCTCGACCCGGACTGACGGTTGCAGGGTGCAGGATGAACTCCTAGATCTGCATCCCGCGGGAGAGGGAGGGAGCTCCCCTGGATCTGGATCCTACGAGAGAGGTAGAAAATGGAGGGGAACGGGGAACGGGGAGGTATGTGGAACGGGGAATGGTGGGTGAGGAGGATGGCGAGGTCGGCGATGGGTGTAAGCGGCGGGGAGAGGACTGGATTGGAAGGGGGCGGGGACGGGGAGGAGGTGGCGACAGTGGCGAGGAGATGGGGACGAGGGAGGAAAGGTGCGATGGGGGGATGGGATCTGAGCAAGGGTTTGGCCTGCGGGTGGGGTATCTCTATTTTTCTGTATATAGATGGATGGTTGGATGTCAGATAGATATATGGATGTATGGATGGATGGGCATCATGTCATCGATCCGTGGGAAGAGTTCTGATTGATTCAGAAAATCAGTGATTTAAAATACTTTCCAAGTACTAAAAATATAGGAATTTTGTGAAACATCTATCGAAAATATTTTTGAAAAGGGCACCAGAAATTTTTTCGCTCGAGTTAGACCACATTTTTGGGATGAGGACCAATTTGTATGCATTTCTGATCTTTCTAGCTTTTCTCAATCATTTTCCAAGTGGCAACAATGAGTTTTTTTGTGAAGAACGTACCAAATATTTGTTGTAAAATTGGACTCCATCAATTTTCTAGAATACTAGTTCATACTTAATATACAACTGACAAAATGGTTGGGTGTCAAAATCTGTAATCCACCTCTCGTGAGAAAGAAAATTTATGCCAATTCAGCTAGAAGCGGGTTAAATTTGAACTGCAGGTGCATTATAGTTTGCTCTTTATTTTTTCGAAAAATTATTTTTAGGTATAAAAGTATCTATTTAATCAGAGAAACACCAAAAGTTTTCCAAGATTCAACCACTAGCTAGGAATGGTCATACCCGTCGTTATGACGGCATTTTGAAATGGGCATGAAAATTCAAAAAAAAAATTCGAAAACTTTCGCATTGTGTCATTATATGTGACAAAGTTACGAGGAAAAATAATAAACTTGTAATACGAAAATTATTTTTAAAAAGTGTTCTTTTAAATGAGCTATCATGTGTGAATATTCATGGCTTTTAAGCCAAATGATCAATCTTATGGGCACATTCATGGCATATTCCGCAAATGGTCTAATATTTTGCACAAGGGTGCATATTTGAATTGCAAACAATTTTGACTAAGGAAGTTTTCATTTTCCTTGTATGAAAAATTCATTTTCCATTTTTCGAGTGCCCAAAATGAGTTTTTTGTGAAGGACCTACAATTTATTTGTTTCAAAATTGAACAAAATCATTTTTGTATAATACTAGGCCATATTTAATGTACAATTGACCAAATGGTTGGGTGTTAAAAGCTTTTATCCACCTCTTGTGAACAAGACAAATTTCTGCCGATTTAGTTGGAAGCGGGTTAAATTTGAACTGCACCTGCATTATAGTTTGCTCTTTATTTTTCCCAAAAATGATTTATAGGTAAATAAGTATCTATTTAATAAAAAATAAATGGTGTGGTGGCGAGACGTAGAGGTTTGGATGGTGGTCGAGGGCTCCAACTCCAGAGCACGTAAACTAGCGTGCGAGCCGCGTGGTCACCACTTGACCTTTGCGTTGCCACGCGTTCTGGGTGGAGTAGGCATGTCTAGTGGGTTGTACACTCCCTCGGTAGGTTTTAGGAATAAGAATACAATAGAAGAATCTCACGAGGAGACTTACTAAGCTCAAACATGAATTAGCAGTGAAGTGTTTGATTAGGGATGCTGGAAATGCACATAGTCAATGGACCTATATTCTGGGTGAGGATGATCATCCACTAAGGAAACTCTCTTGGAAAATTGTTATCTTAAATGGATGAACCTATGTGGCACTTGCTTTGTAAAGTACCACACTCTGCAGAAATATGGATGTTGAAGTTGGGATCGAATGAATGAATGGAGTGAGCTAAAATTTGGTGGATGATGTTAATTTGGGCATATGAAGGCATTGTAAAAAATTTATACCATTTGGACATGCCAAAGTGACAGTTCTTCACAATGTGCCAATCTGGACAGAAAATGGTAATTGAATCTGGGCTCACATAGATGATTGATTGAGCTGAAATTTGGAGGAGGAGGATAATTTGGGTACATAAAGTCACTCTAAAAATTTCATAAATTTTGGATAAATAAAAGTTGTACTTCCTAAACAATGCTCTCTAGTGAACAGAATATTGGGGAAAATATTGAGGGAAACTAGCTAAATTAAATGAGCTACAATTTGGTGGAGTGAGGTTATATGGCCAGTTTCATGATGTGGTATATTTTAATCAACTATAAAGCGATATAAAATGTAGTTGCTACAGAAACTCAAAATATTACCAGAAACAAAGATTGGATGATGAGCTCACATGGATTGTTAGATGGGGCTAAAATTTTATGGAGAGCTATGGTTTGGGAATATAGAAGATGTGGCAAAAATTCAACTCGTTACGATATACCTAGCTGGTACTTCCTTCACAAAGCTGTTAGTTGAACACAAACATTGGAAATTTGGTGAGAAAGATTTACTAGGCAAATGGATACCAAAGTTTTCATGATGCAGTGATTTGGATAGGCAAGAGTGCCCAAAAAATTTCTCCGTAATCAAAAAATAGAAATAGCACTTCCATCACAAAGTTCTATTCTGAACAAAATAGGAAAATGAATATTGCTGAATTATTTTCGAACTATGGAAGGAAGGGTTTTCACATATTTGAGGAATATAGGAACCAAAGTATTTATGAGAATTTTTTGAGAATTTTTGGACTGAGAGAATAGTAGGTTGCTTCATAATTAGCTACAAATTAGGTAAATATTCACACATGGACATGACACGTAGGCAAAAATGGTACCTAGTCATAGCTATGACCATATATATTGGTCGTAATTAGCTACAAATTAGGCAGCGGACCAGGGCTATCCACTTTACGACAATTTCCAGTAAGGAAGTTATGACCTTTCTGATGAAAATGTTCGTTGGTTTTGAGGGTTAGCACCCCTCCGAACATCTTACGACCCATTTGTCTCAAATGGTCGTATATTTACGACCATTTCCGTGAGCGTCACTGCCATAAGGTCGCTAATTGACATATTTCTTGTAGTGTTACTCATTTTGTTGGGCTAAGTGACCTTGAAATTGAAAAGAACTACAAATGAATTCTGAAAAGGTTGAAAGTTGGCATGGTATCATCATTTCACCCACATAGCATGTGCAAAAAAGTTGAGAGGGTTACGACAAAAAAAATGATGCACTTCGTGTAAAAAATGGAAAATCTATTTCGAAATATCAGAGTTTTAGACAAAAACTCATCTTATTTCAACTCCAGATTTTTTGCGCGTTTAGTATGCACCATTTGAGGCCACGCCATCAATTTTCAACCCTTTCTCACTTCATTTGCTATTTTTCATGCATTAACTGATTTTTGTCAGCTAAATGACCCTGAAATTGAGAAGAACTACAAATGAACTATGAAAAGGTTAAAACTTGCCATGGTATCATCACTTCAACCACATAGCATGCACAAAAAAGTTCAGAGAGTTATGGCAAAAACTGGATGAACTTCGTGTACAAAATAGACAATCAATCTCTTTCGAAGTATCAGGGTTTCGGACGAAAACTCATCTGTTACGAAGGCATTTCATTTTTTTAAATAACCTAAGAATTTGAAAATTTAATATAATGATAAAACACACTAATATTAAACAGAAGAAAAAAGAATCACTGAAAAAAGGATCACCGGAAATAAATAAAGCAGAAAACCAAAAAAGTTATTCACAAAATAGTGATTCACACAAATTTCAAATAATTCAAATTTGAAAACTACCCACACTAAGAGAAAGTTTATAGTTTTGTTCAGAGTTCATTTGTAGTGCTTTTATTAGGGTCTTTTAGCTCAAAAAATAAATAATAGCAAAAAATGAACTAAAAAGAATCAAAATAATATTATCTAAAATTATCAAAGTATTGATTTGTTAAATAGAATGAACTAAGTATTTAGCTGGTTGTTACAACAAACTCTAAGAATTTTCATGAAGTATTGTTTGTTAGAAACTGTAATAGCAAACAAAAAAGCTTTTATATAACTCTAATACCAAAAGGAATCAACTAAAAAGAATCAACTAAAATATTTTGTTGTGATGAACTAAAACAAAACTAATATATTCTTCAATAGCAAAAAACAATCAACTAAAAAGCTTTTGTAAACCTCAGGTTATGTTCAAAATATAATTTTGCAAAAAATAAAAAAATATGCCTTCCTAATAAGCCACCATGGCCTGTATACGACTAGAAACCCAACTATACTTTTGGCAGGATGGAGGCCCATAGGGCAATTAGGCCCAACAAGGCAGAGAAAGTGTTAGGCATGTACTTCGTGCAAGAGAGGAGCTCGAGAGGTAAGCCGAGGCAGGGCCTATAAACTACTGCCAGCGCCCTTCAGTTGGCGAGGTGGGACTAAACTCCCACCACCCCGTGCCAGCACCTGGAACAACCCTTTAGTCCCGGTTGGTGGCTCCAACTGGGACTAAAGCCCCCCCCCCTTTAGTCCCGGTCCGAACCACCAACCGGGACTAATGGGTTGGCGGTTTCGCGCCCTTTGGGATTCTGAAATTCACCTTTAGTCCTGGTTGGAGCCACCAACCGGGACTAAAGACCTTGGGTATATAAACACGACCTTCTTCCTCCGATCCCCCAACACTCCCCCGATGCGCGCGGACACTGCCTCGACGCCGAACACGCCGCCGCAAAACTGCCGCGACGCCCTCCCCCATCGCTGGTGCCACTACTCTTCCCCATCGCTGGCACTACTCCCCTTCCCCACCGCACCCCCACATCCCCGCGGCTCCCCCTTCCCCACCATCGGCACCTACCAGCCCCTCCCCTCCGTGAGTTCTTCTTTAATTTTTTGCCTTTACATTTCATTGCATCCAATAGGTTAATTAAGTTAGTTTAGGTCACTGTTAGTGTTAAATAGGTTATATATTGTTAGTTTAGGTTAAGTAGGTTAGTGCAAAAAAATAAGAAAAGAAGAATAATTAAGTTATTTAGGTTTTAGAGTAGATTTTCTTTTCTGTTTTGTTGCAATTTTATGCATGCAAGTATGTTAGTGAGATATATGGATTTTTGGTAGAAAAATCCTAGGAATCCAATGGTGGCATTAGATTTCACTTTTGTGCAAGTTAGTAAAAATGTCATTTTGTGATGATGTGGCATTTTGTCATCTTTGTAGGAATAATTCTGTGCATTCTTTGAAGTTTGTGTCAACATGAAAGTTCTAGCTTTTTGTGAAGACTAAGGCCTGGTATTTTTGTTGGGCATGTTACTCCAGTAGATAAGTGGATACCTTGCTGATAACATGTGTAGAAATATTTCTAAGTGTTGGGACTATTGTTTTCTTTCCGTGTTGTGAGCATGGTTTCCAGGGATGTGTTGCTCTTTGGTGGTTGCACCAATGGCATGAATTGTAGTGGTTGAACCCCTCTACAACTTGGTGCCACAAGTTTGTTCATGGGACTTTGCATCATAGGTTTATTCCTTGTCAAACTTGCTATTCTGGTGGAAATGACAACAAGTGAAAATCTGCGATTTTCACTAAGTCTGAGATTTTGTTATTATTTTCTTGTCCCGTTAATTTCATGCTAGTAAGTTTTTTGTGGGGATTTAGCCCAAGCTATTAACTGGTGATTTATAGAATTTGGGATTCTCTTAGTCCTTTAATAAAGGATTTATCAAGAATTAATGCCCCATTATGGATGTGCACAAGTTGATCCAATTTTTTCTAATCTCATCTACGTACCTAGCTAGCTTCTATATGTCATGTTGTCTTGTGTCAAAGTATTGAAGATATCCATGGATTCATCATTAGCCGAAAGTAACATGCACATGATGGTACGAAGCGCTTCAAAGTTGTTTTGGAACGGAGTTCTTGATAGGATAATTCGCTTTTTGGTACAAACTTCAATAAAGGCCTTCCGAATAGTGATATTGGGAAGGTGCTTGCTGAACTTCATGCCAAAAAGCTAATTATCCTATCAGGAACTACGTTCCAAAACAACTTTGGATATCTTCGTACCATCGTGCGCACGTTACTTCCGACTAATGATGAAGCCATGGTTTTCTTGAATCCTTTGACACTATACAACATGACATATAGAAGGGTAGATGAGATTAAGAAAAATATGGACTATTTTCTGCATAACCGAAATGGCGCCATTTTTAAAAATACCTTAAAGGTTAAGAGAATTTGTTATGATTCTGAATCCTGTTCCTAGCTAGGGACTAAAGGTTCCTCGTATATAAGAAATCACAATCCAAGCATTGAAAAAATGTTAAATTTGCATAGAATTTGTTCTCGAATGCTATCGACAATACCGGCAGAGAAGGAGAAGGGGCCTTGTTCGATATCATACGCTCCCCGATACCAGATGAGAATGAAGAAGATGACAGCTCGCAATATCTAAACAATACCAGTGATGGTCTGATGTTCGATGAAGACGAACGAATAGATAAAGTCCAGAAAAATGATAACGAAGGAAATGTTGTTCTTCAAATAACAAACAACTCCAGATCGAGCAAATCTTCTACAAGCAGCAGGGCAGTTCGAGGCCCGGCCAAATTGTTACCCGCTAACGTAAAGTACAACATCGATGCCATCAAAGCTAATGGTGAACCTGATGAACCTAAGGAGAATGCAGAGAAGTTCATTCATCAATGCAGAGTTATTGTCAGGGACCAAATCCCGATCTCCGTTCAAGAATGGAAAAAGGCAGCAAAGGGAGATCCACATGTTACTTTTGTAAACCAAAGAGCAAAAAATCTGCTTTGGGAATAGCTCATGTCACATTTCACCCTACCACATCATTTGACAGATGCAGATCTGGCAAAAGTCAAGAACCGTGCTCTTAAGAAGATGGCGATAACACTCAACAACCACATGAAAACTATATGGATCACGTATGTCAATGCAGGAAAGCAGACTCCAGAATTCAAGGGAACACTGTATAAGGCAAGAGATCACTAGAAAGATTTCGTGAACTTCAAGGAACCAAAAGTAGCTCAGGAACGGTCGAGAAAAAAACAAGATTAATGCCACGAAAAAGAAGTGGCACCATAAGCTGGGGCCAGGTGGTTACGAGGTGGCCCGGCCTAAGTGGGATCTCACTGAGCAAGAGATGATGCATCCAGGGGTCACTCCAGTTACAAGGAGCTGGCCCCCTGGTGCAGGGCTTGGTTCTATGGGCATGGGGGGACGTTGGACCCAAAGACAAGCGATGTTTTGGAGCGAGCATGTCTTAAAGGAGCCGATGTTAGTTTTCTTGTTGCAATAGAAGAGGCACGAACGGGGGTGTTCATGCCCAACAAAGAGAATGATGAGCTTACGCGCGCCCTAAAGAATCCTGAACACCCGGGAAGAACACGAGGCAAAGGCGTTGTTCCGTGCTTTGAGGGGTTTCCGGACTGGAACACCGACTACAGAAATCGTGCAAGAAAGAAGCAGTAGGAGGAGCAGAAGATGAAGCTGGAGGAGGAGCACATGAAGCAGGAGGCAGCCGCCTTCGCATTGCAGGATCAAAGCACGCGGAGTTGGAACTCACTTTTAAGCGGTAGCAGCAGCAGATCGACTCACTTAGCCAGGAAAGGGGGTCTCAGTACCGGCAGCATCTAGCGGATCGAGCATTGGATAACACCATCCCATCCATGCCGAGAATCAGCGTGGGTTCCGCCCCGGAGCGATGATGCGCTGGATAGATACCGTGTGGATGATATCAAAGAGCTGACAACTTCTGAGCTACACATAAAAGTGAAGAACATATCCATGAAGGTGGCGGACGACTATGCTTATACAAATGCCCCTGAAGAAACCTTCAATTGCAATCCGATTCTAGTTGTCTATGCACGTGTCAGGGTTGATGAAGTGGTGGCAGGATATTCGGGGCTAGAGCTTGAAATTCCTGGAGGTGACGACGAGCACACACTAGGAGAGGCCATACATCATATCATACCATGGAGAAAGGATTGCATCGTCTTTCCAAGGCCACCAACACCATGTCAGCCGGCTCCTCATCTAAGTCCGCCACCGCGTCAGCCGACTCCTCCTCCTCCAAGTCCGGCATCACGTCAGCCGACTCCTCCTCCTCCAAGTCCGGTACCACGTCAACCCACTCCTCCTCCAAGTCCGACACCGCGTTAGTCGACTCCTCGTCCTCCAAGTTTGTCACCGCGTCAGCCGACTCCTCCTCCTCCAAGTCCGGCACCTCGTCTGTCAACTCCTCCTACAAGTTAGGCACCACGCCAGCCGTCTCCGCCGGCTCAGCGGGCTCCGCCGCTTCAGTAACAGCGGAAGAGAGGCGCCGTAGCTACGTCGGCTAGCATTACATCAGGAGGCAAGAAATTCAGATATGGTCCAAGCCTCAAGCCTCTTTTGAGGTGGCCTTACCACCTGACTCCCGAGGAAAACACAGCCGAAATGCGAGCCCAAGTGAACGCCCATTTTGGATCGAAACCGCCCCCGCCGCCAAAGGTGATCATACCTGAGCATGTCATACAACACTTCATTGATAATGCTCAACCAACTGTTAAGCATATCGACTCAGACTATGAGCGCTCAATCAAGAAGTCATATCAAGCACAAAAAAAGAAGGAGTCAAGCTCGAGCTCGAGTCAAGTAGCTGGCAAAAAATGCGGGAAAATTGTTCCCCTGCTAGGAGAACAGGCAGTCCAATCGATAGCCCCGCTACAAACACATGTGAGTACCGCCGATTAGCAGCTCGTAATAACCGATGATCATGGAAGGCAAGCTAAAGAGGCCAGTGTCACTATAGAACAACTCCTAGGTATCGAGGACTTCCAAACGTTTACACAGGAGCAACGACACTGGGAATATGTCCGCGGTCAACCTATGGTCAAGCCTGAGAAGATCCCGCTTCTATCAGCGAGAATGTATGAATTGCATCAATGGTACGTGATAGTCGTAAAGACTACGGATCATGGTGAAAGTCGAGGTAGAGCATTACTACCATAAAAAAGATTTGTGGGTTGAGTATCAAGAAATGTTTCAGTTACTCAATCAAGACACACTCGACAAATCTATCATTAGTTTCTATTGTTTGTAAGTGACTTCTTTCTATAATTTAAGTCTCTAGCTAGTTGTAGTTCTCGTTCATTACCTGTAGTTATCCTCACTATATATTATTTTCTGTGGTATTATGAAGAATGCAGATGTATGAAATGGAAAAAGTTGGACGCTATGGCATTGGATTCATCGACCCAAATACTATTAATGAAGAGACATGGATGCGTAAATGGGAACGAAAAGACACAGAGAAAAACTTGGTAGAGTTCTTGGTGCGACTAAATACCCAAAAAGAAATACTACTTCCTTACAACTTCGGATGAGTGACACTGTCTTGTACTACTAATTTTGTTTTTTCTTACTAGATTTTAATGAGTGTAGTTGATGAATTATATATGCACATACCCACTTAATTATACAAACGTGTGCGCATGCAATTTTCACTGGATCCTTCTAATCATTGAAGTTGATGAGGGAAAAGTTCTAGTACTGGACTCACTACTTAAAGATGCATGATAGAGACTACGCAATCGTGATGGGGATGGTCGACATGTAATTTCAATCATTATCGAACTATATGTCGACCTCCTTAGTTCATTTCCTGATATCAACTAATTAATAATTCCTTTATTCATTTTCTTTGCCAGCGGGCAGGGCTTGGGAAAAGTTCATCGAACAGGTTGAAGGCCAATGAAAACAAAAACTAAAATGGGTGCGACCCAGGGTAATTAATTATGTAATACTAGCTAGCTACCATTTATTTAATTCTAGTTTCATTATCATTATCATGCTTGATTAATTATTACATGATTGAATTCAATTCTTGTAAAGTGCGTGAGGTAGGCGTTAGTGAATAATTTATGTGCATACTACGTTTACGAGAACATTCGTATGATGATGTCCGAAAGGTCCAAAAGTGATAGACAACGTTGGGTACGTTTGCCAGAATATTATTCAGAATTCTTTTTATAATGATCTAATATATGCATAACTAATATATTCATATTGATCTTCTTTTTTAATAAAGATGCAACAAAGGCGGAATCAGCTCCTACCAACGGATCGCGTACGAGCAATTCAAGAGGAAATAGTGGGATTTTGGGTCGACCAGGTCATAG
The DNA here is from genome assembly GCF_904849725.1 of Hordeum vulgare subsp. vulgare. Lineage (NCBI taxonomy): Eukaryota > Viridiplantae > Streptophyta > Magnoliopsida > Poales > Poaceae > Hordeum > Hordeum vulgare. The sequence continues at coordinate 466,975,699 of NC_058519.1, forward strand.
ATCACAAACGAGAATATCATTACAGGTTGTAATGCCTCCATGTAATGATCTGCAAATTTTAGGAGAAATTGTATATATACATGTGTATGTGTGAATGGTCATGCGATAAATTCGATGATATATATATATATATATGATCGGTTCTACGATAAATTCTATTTTAATATATGCAAAACCATGTACAATATGTAGTAACGTAAAATGTGTTTGAAATGAAAAAGAATTAAATGGAAAAGACAAAATTAAAAGGAAAAATAAACCAGAAACCCAAAACCCCTAAACCTTTTAGTCCTAGTTGGTCGCGGGCTCGTGCCACGTGGTGGGCATTCGGTCCCAGTTCATGACGAACCAACACTAAGGGGGGGAGGGTTAGTCCCCACCCTTTAGTGTCGGTTGGAGAACCGGCACTAAAGGTCCTTACGAACCGGGACTATTGCCTGATTCTGCACTAGTGATATTATTTCGTGGTGAGATTTTTTATTTTTCTGCCTTAGACAATCTACAATGGAAAGTAACATAGAGTAGCAACATGCATATGTTATTATTATTCTACGTTACTACCTTCATAGTCGGTACTAACATATAAGTGAAAATATAGATGCTTTCATTTATTAGCATATAGACACATTTTTTCTTGATATGTGTGATGGTACTCATATTATGAGTAACTAGCTATGTTACTCAATTTGTCTATCTTCTTATTAATTAGCTGACATATCATTTTATTTTGCTTAGATGGCATCTATGTTATTACCTATGTTACTTCCAGTATGGGTACTTTTAGTTCACAAAGTCCTTCCCTCCTCTTCCATGTAGGACACAAATCCCGAGATCCTTCCATTAATATCCACAAGTCCACCCTCAAATTCCTTCCTTGCAATCCATCCATCCATCCTTCCTTTATAATTTCGTAGCCCATAAAGACCATCTTCAATTCTTTACTCAGTACCCACAAATCCTTCATCAATTCCTTCCTTTAATACACAAGTGTTCTTCTTTCCTTTAATACCTACAAATCAGCCGTCTTCTTTCCTATACACAAGTGTTCTTGCGGCATGCACTTTTAACATTCCTTCTCGTGTACTCTTTCGGTCCTTTTTTTAGCCAACTTGTTGATAATACATGAGACTTTGCTTGTATATAAACTATTATGAATCTGTTTAAATGAATGATGTGGAACTATTTTCGTATAAAATAATTTGGCTCAGTTGGTTGCTGCGCCATTCCATTGGACAGGAGGTCACGAGTTTGACCCCCACCAATAGCTATTTTTCTCACGTGCGGCCTGAAAGTCCTGGCAGGCTATGTGGTAGCTATTTTTCTCGCCCACGTCCATGAAAATTCTGGCGGGCTATGTGGCTGGTAAGTTTCTCACGTGCGGCCCTGAAAGGCCTGTCGGGCTCTATGGCAGCTATTTTTTCACGCGCGGCCTTGACGATTTGGTGGGTTATCACTAGTAGAAAACAGGGCTTTGGTTCAGGCCTGGCCAGCCCATTAGTCTCGGTTCTTCATGAACCGGGACCCATGGGGGGCATTAGTCCCGGTTCATGAGCCCAGGGGGGCGGCCGGGGCCTCGTGGTCATTGGTCCCGGTTCGTGTGGACCCATTTGTCCCAGTTCTAGGCACGAACCGGCACCAATGGGCCACGCTCCTGGCCCACATCCATTGGTACCGGTTCATGCCTTGAACCGGTTTAGAAGGGGGGGCTTTCACTACTGAAATCAGAGAATTTGCCGTATGCCGCCTCTTTGCCGTCCGCTGACTGATGGCAAAGAAGCTCTTTGTCGTCAGCTACAAAAAAATAGATGGCAAAGAGCTGACAGACGGCAAAGAAGTACTTTGCCGTGAGTCGCTTCTTTGCCGTCCGCTAGCGGACGGCAAAGATGGACCAAGCTGATGGCAAAGACACGGCTGACGGCAAAGATGACCCATGCAGACGGCAAAGAAAAATCGCAGGTGTAGGCATTGCGTTTGCCATGGGCCGCTCTTTGCCGTCCGCCAAAAACCCCTTTGCCGTCTGCCCTGGAGTACAGCGGACGGCAAAGGGGACGACCAATGCAGACGGCAAAGAAAAATCACAGGTGTAGGCATTGCCTTTGCCATGTGCCGCTCTTTGCCGTCCGCCGGAAACCCCTTTGCCGTCTGCCTGGGAATACAGCGGACGGCAAAGGGGACGGCGTCCCAAACGGCTGCCCCCGCCCGCGCGATGCCTCCCCCACTAACGGCTCGATCCAACCCCAACCTCCCGTCGCCCTCCCTCCCGCCCACGCCCTCCCGCAGGCCTCCCCCATCGAAGTTTTGCCTCCCCACCCGCCGGCGCCTCCCCCACCCACCGGCGCCTCCCCCGCCGGCGCCTCCCCCGTCCACCGGCGCCTCGCCCACCCGTCGGCGCCTCCCCCGCGATGGCCCCCTCCCCCAGGCCTCCCCCACCCGGCACCTCCCCCACCCACCGGCGGCTCCCCCACCCGGCACCTCCCCCACCCACCGGCGGCTCCCCCACCCGGCACCTCTCCCACCCGACGCCGCCACCACCTGGCCGCCCGCATCCTCTGCAGGTATGTTGCTTTGTGCTCCAGTAGATGGATGGATCGATGGGCGTGGCTGTGTGTGACATGGAGGGCTCCTGCAGGTCGGCGGTGGCGGGGCTGGATACGCTGCTCCCACTGCACACCGCGGTGGCGTCGGCGCGCCTCAAGTCCTGCATCGCCGTCGACTCCACCTGCTGGTGCTCCCTCTCCCAAGGTAAACCGGCGCAGCGCCTCACCCCACATTTACATTGGCTGGATGTGTCAGTCTCAGATTAATTTTATATATCCACTAAAAATAACCCTGTAAAATCCTGGAGTTTGACAGTTACAATCGAATCGGGTACAAATGTGTGTGGTATTGTGTTATTGCGATGGGGAATAGCTGTCAGTGCTGTTATGAATATGACTGTCATCAACATGCAAACCTGCACACAAGAGTGTTGCTGTGGAGAGATTCAGTGATCGACAGCATAATAGTTAGATATATGGCGGTGGGAACTGGGAAGTATCCTTCATTATTAGTCGAGACTAAATCGCCTAGTTTGTAAACCTTTATATCTGCGGGTGATATAATTGTCCCTTACAGTACAATGGTAAGTTTTTAGAACACCTTGAGGCTAGTTGTTCGTTAATACCTGCTGGTTATTACTATCGCTCTTCTTTACGAAGCCAGTTAGTGTTTAACATCTATTGTTTCAGCGCCAAGTGACTACACAATGTTTGTTTCTGATCAGTTAGGATGATTCGTCCACTCGTATCCATTATCCTCAACTAATTCCGTGTATTAGTTCGTGTTTGCTTAATTTTATACTCCCTCCGTCCCAAAAGAACTGTCTCAACTTTCTACTAGCCCTAGTACAAAGTTATACTAAGCTTAAGACACTTATTTTGGGACAGAGGGAGTAGTATGTAGGACCATGTGTTTTCTTTGCTTGGCTTTTTCTGTCGGTGATAGCGTCTTCATGGCACCGTGCAGTTTTCGTAAGTCGAGTGCTTCATAGTAGGAAAATCAATCCGAGATGTTGTACCTCTTGATCTTCATAAATCTGATCAGTTAAGGATCGATGTGTAGCGATGGCAAGGTTTACGAGTCGACCTATCGCAACTTGTCGCCGGGGTACCGACAAGTAGACAAGTCATGACTAGTCGTGACTAGTCATAGACTTGTCGATATGTAGTCTAGCAGTCTAGCTGTAAATACTGAAAATGCTGATGCCATAGTGAGCAGAGAGGAACCTGGGACTGTGGCATTTGCATCCAGTGTGCAGGGCCTCCACTTCTCCACCAACCAGCAGCCTACAAACAAATGAAAAGGCATCAGATTTGTGCTATAAAACTGCCTCCTCCCTCTCGGAGTCGGGGCCGGCTATTTAAGTCGTCCGACGCCCCCCAGCCTAGCACATCTGCCTCCTCCCTCTCTCCGTCACCACCCGAGCACTTCCCTCTCCGAGCCCGTCAGCCATGCCACCACGCCGCTGGCATTACACGGTCCAACACTTTCTCTTCCTCCTAGAGCTGGTCCGAATCCGAAGGGTTGCGGGGCTACCTATGGAATTGGAGGTGGATTTTAAGGAGGGGGAGGAGATGGGGGAGGAACCCAAGGAAGAGACACACACGTCGGAGGAGGAGGCGGCGCCCCAGGTTACAAGGTTAAACCTCATAGGGAAAACTATTTGGCGAGTATTGGGAGCTCATCAGCGGCTGAGATTGAGAATAAAGCATGGGTACCCCGGTGGAGTATCAATGCGTCGTCGAAGCTAAAAAAATTGTCTGGAGATTGTGCAAGGAGACAGTTCCAACTTCAGATATGCTACGCCATCGTCATATGTCATCCACCCCAGCTTGTTCTTTCTGTTTGGTAGAGGACAGCTGGAAACATGCATTAATCAACTGCACTACTGCCAGGTGCTTTTGGTCTTTGTCGTTTGAGGACACGGTGGAGCTCATGTGTGAAAATCTGAATTTCAATGCTAAAGCTTGGGTCTTTACAATGCATGAGAAGTTGTCACAAGAGGAGTTTGCGCGCATGATAGTAACTCTTTGGGCTATCTGGAAATCAAGGCATAAAGCGATTCATGAAGGTATATATGAAAGCCCCATGCAGATCCATAATAGGTAACCCCGACCCCCGACCCCCGACAACACTCACCCTCGACCCTCGACCCCCGATGACACTGACCCACATAGTTATGAGTTAGGTCAGATAGTTATGTTAATTATAAAAACATCGTATTTGTGTTGATCGGGTGAATTTCAATTTGAATGTCCGTTTCATTAATAAATAAAAAGTTTGACCTGTCGAAACCAAATGTACAGTCTATGTGCGAGAAGAACGGCCAAGTCCCTCCGCCGATGCCAGTCATTAACGTGGCGGGGACGGTGAGTTTCATTTCAGTGGAGTGATCTTAAGAGTGTCCTCATGCTAACTACACATTGCAAACGACGTTTGGTGCAGAATATGTCCCGAAACGCATCGCACGACCCTTCTACAGTCGAGCCTTCTCCAGGGCAGCCTTCTCCAGGTGAAACAAGCCAGAGCCACCGTGCTTCACCCTAACTTAGGTATGTTATTTCTAGTGTTTTAATAAAAAATAGCTAGACTTCCATCTAATGACATAATTAGCTTAGTTAGCTCCAAAATAGCTAGACTTCCATCTAATGACATAATTAGCTTAGTTAGCTCCAAAATGGCCTATTTAATAAAAAATGACCTATACTTAGCTCCAAAATGGCCTTCTTCCTCCTTCTCCTTCTCCTTCTTCTTTTCTTCTTCTTCTCCTCTTCCTTCTTCTTCTCCTCCACCTCCTCCTCCTCCTTATTTTACTTCTTCTTCTCTATCTCTTCTTCTACGTAGCTTAGACTCCTCCAAGAAAGGCTAAATTGGCTAATTATCCTACGAAATGACATAATTAGCTTAGTTAGCTCCAAAATGGCCTATTTAAGGAAGAAATGACATGTACTTAGCTAATTATCCTCGAAATGACATAATTAGCTCCAAAAAGGCATTCTTAGCCAATTTAGCCCGAAGAAGGGGACAAGAAGAGAAAAAGAGGAAAATGAAAGGAAGGAAGAGGAAAAATGAGGAGAAGAAGGAGGAGAGGGAGGAGTAGAAGAAGAAGGAGAAGGAGGAGAGGGAGAAGGAACTTCTTCCTCCTTCTTCCTCCTTCTCCTTCTCCTTCTTCTTCTCCTTCTCCTTCTTCTTTTCTTCTTCTTCTCCTCTTCCTTCTTCTTCTCCTCCACCTCCTCCTCCTCCTTATTTTACTTCTTCTTCTCTATCTCTTCTTCTACGTAGCTTAGATTCCTCCAAGAAAGGCTAAATTGGCTAATTATCCTACGAAATGACATAATTAGCTTACTTAGCTCCAAAATGGCCTATTTAATAAGAAATGACCTCTACTTAGCTAATTATCCTCGAAATGACATAATTAGCTCCAAAAAGGCATTCTTAGCCAATTTAGCCCAAAGAAGGGGACAAGAAGAGAAAAAGAGGAAAAATGAAAGGAAGGAAGAGGAAAAATGAGGAGAAGACGAAGGAGGAGAGGGAGGAGGAGAAGAAGAAGGAGGAGAAGGAGAAGGAACTTCTTCCTCCTTCTTCCTCCTTCTTCCTCCTTCTCCTTCTCCTTCTTCTTCTCCTTCTTCTTTTCTTCTTCTTCTCCTCTTCCTTCTTCTTCTCCTCCACCTCCTCCTCCTCCTTATTTTACTTCTTCTTCTCTATCTCTTCTTCTACGTAGCTTAGACTCCTCCAAGAAAGGCTAAATTCGCTAATTATCCTACGAAATGACATAATTAGCTTAGTTAGCTCCAAAATGGCCTATTTAAGGAAGAAATGACCTGTACTTAGCTAATTATCCTCGAAATGACATAATTAGCTCCAAAAAGGCATTCTTAGCCAATTTAGCTCGAAGAAGGGGACAAGAAGAGAAAAAGAGGAAAAATGAAAGGAAGGAAGAGGAAAAATGAGGAGAAGAAGGAGGAGAGGGAGGAGGAGAAGAAGAAGGAGAAGGAGGAGAGGGAGAAGGAACTTCTTCCTCCTTCTTCCTCCTTCTCCTTCTCCTTCTTCTTCTCCTTCTCCTTCTTCTTTTCTTCTTCTTCTCCTCTTCCTTCTTCTTCTCCTCCACCTCCTCCTCCTCCTTATTTTACTTCTTCTTCTCTATCTCTTCTTCTACGTAGCTTAGATTCCTCCAAGAAAGGCTAAATTGGCTAATTATCCTACGAAATGACATAATTAGCTTACTTAGCTCCAAAATGGCCTATTTAATAAGAAATGACCTCTACTTAGCTAATTATCCTCGAAATGACATAATTAGCTCCAAAAAGGCATTCTTAGCCAATTTAGCCCAAAGAAGGGGACAAGAAGAGAAAAAGAGGAAAAATGAAAGGAAGGAAGAGGAAAAATGAGGAGAAGACGAAGGAGGAGAGGGAGGAGGAGAAGAAGAAGGAGGAGAAGGAGAAGGAACTTCTTCCTCCTTCTTCCTCCTTCTCCTTCTCCTTCTTATTCTCCTTCTCCTTCTTCTTTTCTTCTTCTTCTCCTCTTCCTTCTTCTTCTCCTCCACCTCCTCCTCCTCCTTATTTTACTTCTTCTTCTCTATCTCTTCTTCTACGTAGCTTAGACTCCTCCAAGAAAGGCTAAATTGGCTAATTATCCTACGAAATGACATAATTAGCTTAGTTAGCTCCAAAATGGCCTATTTAAGGAAGAAATGACCTGTACTTAGCTAATTATCCTCGAAATGACATAATTAGCTCCAAAAAGGCATTCTTAGCCAATTTAGCCCGAACAAGGGGACAAGAAGAGAAAAAGAGGAAAAATGAAAGGAAGGAAGAGGAAAAATGAGGAGAAGGAGGAGAGGGAGGAGGAGAAGAAGAAGGAGAAGGAGGAGAGGGAGAAGGAACTTCTTCCTCCTTCTTCCTCCTTCTCCTTCTCCTTCTTCTTCTCCTTCTCCTTCTTCTTTTCTTCTTCTTCTCCTCTTCCTTCTTCTTCTCCTCCACCTCCTCCTCCTCCTTATTTTACTTCTTCTTCTCTATCTCTTCTTCTACGTATCTTAGACTCCTCCAAGAAAGGCTAAATTGGCTAATTATCCTACGAAATGACATAATTAGCTTACTTAGCTCCAAAATGGCCTATTTAATAAGAAATGACCTCTACTTAGCTAATTATCCTCGAAATGACATAATTAGCTCCAAAAAAGCATTCTTAGCCAATTTAGCCCAAAGAAGGGGACAAGAAGAGAAAAAGAGGAAAAATGAAAGGAAGGAAGAGGAAAAATGAGGAGAAGACGAAGGAGGAGAGGGAGGAGGAGAAGAAGAAGGAGGAGAAGGAGAAGGAACTTCTTCCTCCTTCTTCCTCCTTCTCCTTCTCCTTCTTCTTCTCCTTCTCCTTCTTCTTTTCTTCTTCTTCTCCTCTTCCTTCTTCTTCTCCTCCACCTCCTCCTCCTCCTTATTTTACTTCTTCTTCTCTATCTCTTCTTCTACGTAGCTTAGACTCCTCCAAGAAAGGCTAAATTGGCTAATTATCCTACGAAATGACATAATTAGCTTAGTTAGCTCCAAAATGGCCTATTTAAGGAAGAAATGACATGTACTTAGCTAATTATCCTCGAAATGACATAATTAGCTCCAAAAAGGCATTCTTAGCCAATTTAGCCCGAAGAAGGGGACAAGAAGAGAAAAAGAGGAAAAATGAAAGGAAGGAAGAGGAAAAATGAGGAGAAGGAGGAGAGGGAGGAGGAGAAGAAGAAGGAGAAGGAGGAGAGGGAGAAGGAACTTCTTCCTCCTTCTTCCTCCTTCTCCTTCTCCTTCTTCTTCTCCTTCTCCTTCTTCTTTTCTTCTTCTTCTCCTCTTCCTTCTTCTTCTCCTCCACCTCCTCCTCCTCCTTATTTTACTTCTTCTTCTCTATCTCTTCTTCTACGTAGCTTAGATTCCTCCAAGAAAGGCTAAATTGGCTAATTATCCTACGAAATGACATAATTAGCTTACTTAGCTCCAAAATGGCCTATTTAATAAGAAATGACCTCTACTTAGCTAATTATCCTCGAAATGACATAATTAGCTCCAAAAATGCATTCTTAGCCAATTTATCCCAAAGAAGG